>NC_135327.1:18608784-19858784 GCF_023851605.1 Tamandua tetradactyla | reverse complement strand
CAGCCCCTGGGTCTGCAGCTCATCAAAGGTGCTTGTGGGTTGCCCGAGTCAGTCGTGGGGAATCAGGGCAGGCTCCTACCGGTGCCTCTGAACCCAGAGCATCCGAAAAGGGACCTGACTCCGAATCCCACTGCCAGGCCCTCTTTGCAGACAGCCCAGTCTTGCTCCTCAGCCCGGGCCTTGCCTGTCCTCGGTCCCTCCCCCAGGGAGGACCTCTGCTCTTTCCTTGTGTAGCATCAATATCACCAACACTCTGCTGGACTACGACGGGATCTGGCTGTCTTTCTACAAGGAGTGGTTTTCTGCAAACGTTTCACTTGAATTTGACGTGGAGTTTAGACTGTGAGTCACCCCCAGGAGGGTCTGTGAGGGCGCTGCCCCTCCGCACCGGGAACCTGGGAAGGGGGTGGGGGGAGGGGGGGTGGCACCCTGGGGAACTCAGATCTTTCTGAACTCAACCTGGATTCGAATCCTGGCTTTCATACTCGCTCGCTGTTTGTCCTTGGGCAAGTAGCTTCACTTCTCTGAGCCTTGGTTTCTTTGGTTGAAATGTACATGGAGCTCAGTGAAGGCAGGACATTAAGCCTATGTGAATTCACTCCACTGGGCTTGATTAAATAAAAGAAAGAGGGAAACACTTTAGTTACCTCATCTCTCTTCCTTCCTCCTATCCAAACTACCCTCTGAGGTCCACTGCCCCCACAGAAAGGAAGTCCACAGCTAATGAGAAAGATTTTCAAAACAAATTACCAACTTGTGAATTTCCAAAGGCCCCTAATTCGATCTATTTAAAGGATTTTCAAAAGCCACTTGGCTAATCATGTTTTTCTCCTAAATCGCTGACTTTAGGATTTAACATCTGGACCACATGGAGCCCACAGGACCTTCCTCCTTGCATTGGTCAAGAGGCTCCAATGAAGGCGAAGGCGAGGGGAGGCCCGGGCAGGGGATGGGGCTGCTTTGCCAGCTCGGGAGAGCCACGATTGGTGTCAGCTGCTTCCAGCCTTCCACTCCTTCTCTGTCTCCTCCCAACTCCTCCTCCTCTCTCTCATGCCCAGGGCCTTCAATAACAAGATCACACAGCTGCGCTCCCGCATGAGCCTCCTGGTGGAATTCTGGCTGGAGAAAGACGAATTCGGCCGGAGGGATCTGGTGACTGGCAATTGTCAAGCGGAGCCCAGCAGCGTCAGGGTGACAATCCTAACTCAGTAAGGCCCTCGCTGCCCTCCCAGGGCTGGGCCCCCTTCCCAGCTACACACACTTGCCCACCACCTCCTAGATGAGCCTAAAACAGATCTCATCCTTTCCCCTGGATCTGCTCTTCCTCCTGCACCCCCATCCCAGCGACAGCCCTCCCCAGTTCCCGGGAGCCAGACTCTTCCTCTTCCTCACTTCCCACAGCCCGTCTCCAGTGACCTGGTAGACCTCGAGTCCTCTTTCCTCTCCATCCCCACAGTCACCGCCCTGGCTCCTGACCTCCTTCCCAGCATCCCTGACTCACACCTCATCTTCTTCACTCCACTCTCCACCCTGCAGCAGAGGTCATTTTTTCACACAGAAATCTACATCCCAGCCCCTGCTCCACACCCTCCAAAGGCTCCCCAGTGCCTTCTGGATGGAGTGCAAACACGTGAAGTCCCCTGGCCTCTCTCTGCAGCCCTTTGCCCTCCAGCCTCTCAGAGGACCCACCCATCCGTTAAAGCGGCGTGCCTACTCATTCTACCCTGCCTTCGCACATGCTGAGCCCCTCGCCAGGAGCGCCCTTCCCTTCTTTAAAACTCAACACTCATTCACTTAACAAATATTTGCTGAGTACCTCCTATGTGCCAAGCACTGTGCTTGATGTGGTGACCAAGTCGGAAAAGTTAGAGCTTAATAAAGACCTGTAGACTGGCTGGCCACCTCTGCCAACCTCAATAGACCGGGAGTCCCTCCAGGAGAAGATTTTTGTCTAATTCTTCTCTTTGATCCCACAATGCTGAATGCAACTAGATCCTCGGAGAATGTCACTAACATAGTGATTGGACATCTTCGTGCCTAGAATGCACTCACAGGAGAACAGGGTAAGGGAAAGCCTGTGGACCCTGGGAGATCTCCTGGCCTCTTTCTTCTAATCTAACCAGCACTTACAGGCTGAGTGGCCTTGGGCAAGTCACATCACTTCTCTGAGTTAGGCCTTGTTGCTAACAACGATACCGCTTGGCCGCCCCTGGATAAAGAGTAGTTCCTGTAATTATCTGTTCTGTCTACTCTCCTCCTAGGGATAGCCCATCAAAGATGAGACATTTTCTCCACAACCTTAGAGAGAAGCTGGAAAGAGTCAGCCCACACCTGGTAGAAAGCCAGGTAAGTTTGAGAATATTTTCCCCATGGACATCCCTGAGTTTGGGACTCCATATTGGCAATTTAGCAAAGGGTTTTAAACCTTGGGCTTTGTAGCCTGAAAAATCTCAATTAAAATTCCAGTTGGGCCATCCTTTGGCTGTGTGTGCTTGGGCAAGTGACTTAGGCTCCCTGAGCCTCAGTTTCCCCATCTGTAGCATGGGAACCGTCATAGTTCCCATGGCACTCAATACGAAGGAGCCACTCCTGGCACGATTCCTGTTGGAAACGCAGTGTAGCTGAAGCTCTAGCTGCAGGCACTCCAATCTTCTTTTCCCAGCCCCTGACCTCACCCTCCTCTCTTTGCCGGTGGCCCAGGTATGTCCTCTGGTTGACGAAACCCTCAGGCAGCTGGATGTGAAGCTGTTGAAAAGCCTCATGAGCTAGTGTCTGCATCTACCCAGGAAGGACCCTTCAGGAGTGGCCAGTGGCTGGAAGAGGTGCGACCCCCTGCTCCGGAGCCCCAGCGAGGCCTGCTGAGTGGGTGTCTGCACATGCTCCAAGGACACATTCAAGGTGACTATGTTATGATGACCTTTATTGGCCCCTGAGGAGAACTGGGGTAGCAGAGAGGATCACTACCAAGCAGGATGAGCCCCCCACCTAGTCACACAAACCCTCAGTGGGAACCACCACCCACCCCAACCTGAGACCAGCCCCCTCCAGCACAGATAAGCAGAATCAGCCCCTGCCCCCATACAGCTCACAGCCTAGTGAAGGGAAGACAATAAGAAGCAAATTGTTAAACGTTGTGTGGAAAGAGTTTTAGTGTGAATGCCCCTGGCATCAGCCCTTGGTTGGCATGGATGGATGAGTTTCCCCTTGGGCATTGGAGAGGTGGACACACAGACAACTGATGCCAGGCTTTCTCCTTACAGAACCTGCTGCGGCTCATGAATTCAGCCAGCGATGGATCAGCCAACCCTCCATGCCAGGCTCAAGAGTCCTCCAGCTGCCTAGTGATGCTCAGAAGGAGATTCCATATCTGAGGGCCTTGGTCCCCCTCTGACAAGGGCTTCTGCTGTCCCTGGAAACCTTTACCACAGGCCCTGGGGACCTCCTGCCCTCTCCCACAATAAACCCTCTAATTTGGAAGAGTGCAGAAGTCTCCCTGCCTGGGCCCCGATGTTTGGGAAGCCAGACCTGGTGAAGGGTCCATCCTGAGACTACATGTCCCTGGGTGCGCCCACCAGTCCAGAAATACCAGAGAAAACACCCCTGGTCTGTATTTTGCAGACAGAAGCCCGTCCACAGATTTGCTGATCCAGGAAGAAAGACTCCTGTTGAGACTTCCTAGGCTCTCAGTCATTCATCCCATGTTTATTGAGCACCTACTATATGCCAAGTACTTTCCTGGGCTCCAAGGAGGTGTAGAGAAAGGGTGAAATGGACAACCCCAATCTTTGGTCCAAACAGAAGTTTCATGAGGGTGGGGGCCAACTCATCGTGGTGGCTGATGAATCCCCAGTCCCCAGCATAGGGCTGGGTGCAGACTGTGGCTCAGCAAAGCTGCATGGCTAAACGAGTGAATGAATCCAGGTCTTCTGACTCACTCGCTGTGTTTCTGATAAAGCACTTTGCCTCTTGGTCTTCGTTATCTGCAAATGGTAGAAATTTTGCAGGATGTGAAGCTGTAGGAAACTTCACACGCTGCTGGGAGGAGGTCAGTTTTACCACCACTCTTTAAAACTGTGGCAGAAACAACTACAGCTGAGCATATTTCTACCCCAGGACACTGCAGTTCCATGACTAGACAGCCACCAGCAGAAGTACACACACGATGGGCGGGCTACAGTGCCTCAGCAGGCAAGAATGCTTGCCTGGCATGCCAGAGGACCTGGGTTCGATTCCTGGTGCCTGCCCATGTAAAAAAAAAAAAAAGAAGAAGTACACACACAAGTGTGCCAAAAGACGCACGTACAAGGATGTTCGTAACAGTGAAATTCATAACAGCCCCAATCTACAAACTCCCGAGTTGCCCATCCAAGAATGGATAAATACAATAGGGAAATACCTTGTGTCTCATCCCCCAGCGGAATCCTACAGAGCTGTGGAAATGATCTACAACCACACAGCTGTATGGATGCATCTCATAAACAGAAAGTTGAGTGGAAGAGAGCCCCAAGGGAGCACGTGGTTATAAGCCCCCATTTCTAGGAAGCTCAAAAACAGCCAAAAGGAATCCATGCTGTTAGTTTCAGGGTCGCGGTTCCCTTGGGGTGGGGGGTGGCCAGTGCCTGGGAGGGGCTCTGGAGAGGCCTCTGCAGAGCTGATAATGTTCAGCTCTTCATCTTGCTGCTGGCTGTGGGGCCGACAGGTGTTCAGTTCGTGAAAACTCCTGAAGCTACTCACTTATGTGCATTTTTCTTATGTATATTAGATATACAAGGGGTTTTTTTTTTCTTCGCATGGTCAGGCTCTGGAAATCAAACCCAGGTCTCTGGCATGGCAGGTGAGAATGAGCCACTGTTGCACTGCCCCCATATATTATATTTTAACAAACTTTTTTTTTTAATTAACCATGTTTACCTTGCAGAATTCTTGTGACGAGTACATACAAAAACATTGGCAATGTGTTTACCAGGTGCCAGGTCCATGGGAAATGTTTATGAAATGGCGTTTAATTAATTGTTGATTATTTGATTATTGGCTATTCAGTTATAAACTATCGATTCCAGCCCTCCTCCATCAGAGGGCAGAGAAAGCATCCCAAGAAACCAAGGGGCACTCTTGGTGATCGTACCTCATCAGTTCCCAGCAGCCCCATGAGGTACAAAGCTGTCACCTCCATTTCACACATGAAGCAGCAGGGGATCAGAGAGATAAAGTCACTTGCCCAAGATCACCCAGCAAGGAAACGGCCAGGTCAAGCCTGCTCTCAAACAGCCGGGTCTCCAGAGCCCACACCCCACCCTCAACCACAAGGACCTCCGCCAGCCTCTCTTTTCTTCCTTTCTAAATCCCCACCCACTTGAGGACAAAGTCCCGAAAGCTGTGTTCCGCCGCATTGGTGAACTCAAACAAGGAAATGTCACCAGTCCAGACACAAGAATAGAGCAGGAGAGCCTCGGGTTTCCATCTTTCAACTCATACTCCTTAATCTGAAATGCTTCCCAGGGGATTTGCAACCTTAAACCCTAGTGTTCACGCAGGTGATTCCTCTTGACAGCCCCGAGCTTGTGGGGGGCTTTTCTTGCTCATGATTCAAAGAGCAAACACGGGGCGGGAGGGCTGGGCCCCGTCTGGCAGCGCCTCGCCTGGTCTCAAGGTGGAGCTCAGGCACCTTTTGTCTGCCTCCCTCTTGACCTTTCCCCGGGGCAGGTCAGGGGCTTCCTTAAGGGGCCTCCTCAGCTTTTCACATTCTGTTGCGCTTTTAAATTATTATTATTTTCATTTTAAGGTTTGCAGAGCCATCATCGTCTCATCAGGTTTTCTCCTGGAAAGGCGATACGTTGTTGGATAATGTATCACTCTTATGATTTGGGGGTAAGGGGTGGTTTAAGCAGAAAGACAGCCCCCAAATTATGCCAGAACCGTGCTCTGGGCACCTGCCCACCTGTGCCTTGTAACTTCCAAGCACTGACTGTCCCAGGTGAGACACTTCTTTCACCCCCTCCACAGCCCTGGGAGGTGGGTTCATCCGCCCCATGTTACAAGGAAACTGAGGCTCAAAGAGGGGAAGCAGCGTGCCCAGCTGCAGGGTTGGGAGCTCAGGGCTGTCTGATTTCACATCTAGTGGGAGGGCTCCGGTGAGGATGGGCAGGTACTTCCTGAACTGAAGACTGATGCAAACTTGCTTTTACGGTTAAGATACTGAAGCCAAGAGCCCCGAATGACAGTCTGGCTTCACCTCTTCCCAACTGAGGCAGCCCTGGGCAGCTCACTGGCCTCCCTGAGCCTCAGTTTCTCTGCAGGATTGTTAGAGATGGGGTACAGTTCTGGCATTCCATAAAAAAGTTATTATTATTCACGCTAAATATGATTTGGAAGATAAATCTCCAATGCAAGTGAAACTTGCCTTAAGCAAACTCTACTTAAGAAAATGTATTTTCTCATAAAAGCGGGGGTGCCTAGCTCTCAGTGTACTCTTTGTTCTTTGGCCCCTAAGGAAGTCATTGCAGTACCAGTTCGTCTGAGACACCCACCCCCACCCCACCTCAAGCTCAGCACCCACCCTAACCTTGCTCCCGGGAAACAGAGCCAGCACCCCACTCCCAAGTTCTGGAGAACAGACCTTACATGGGTCAGAGTGCCTTGAAAAATAAAACTAACTCTGCCCTTTCAAAATGGACCTCAGTTTAGATAAGGATAGGCTCCCAAATACCATCGCAATCTGATATGTGGGAAGAAAAGGTCGCCCACAGTTTCTGAGAAACGCACCCGGAAGCAAAGATGTCACCCATGTGGGAAAACAACATCCCGGCGTGTTGCCAGCGTGTCTTTCCCGGGTTTCCTGATACCCCGAGACCCTTCTCCTACTCGGGCTGCTAGAACACACCGCCCCCGTGGTTTCAAGGGGGAGCAACTTCAGTAGAAGCAGAGAGAAGGCTTTTGGGAAAACTACAGTGATAGAGAGCAGATCAGGGCATGCCCAGGGTCACGGGGGGTGGGGGGTGGGGGGGCTACAAAGGGGTGGCACAAGGGAGTTTTGGGGGCAATGGAGCTGTTTGTTGTATAATTGTACCCTGACTATTCTGCTGGTTACCTTAAACTATAGATGTGTTAGAAGTCATGGACTGTACACCAAAAAAAAAAAAGAAAAGATCAATTTTGCTGTATATCAGGGGTTTTAAAAATAGTCTTAAGAAAACAAAGCAATACACTTAGAACCACCAAAATGGATATCTCAGTTAGCTTATCCACACGCATATTTAAATAAAGTATCCAAATAATCATTGTAAAACCTGTGTTTGCACAGTAAGATTCATAAACCAATTTAAAATTAAGGCAACAAGATGTTTCTTAAAGATGATTGTATAATGATATAGTTTTCACAATGTGACTGTGTGATTATGAAAACCTTGTGTCTGATGCTCCTTTTATTTACCTTGTTAACAGATGAGTAGAACGTATGGAATAAAAATAAATAATAGGGGGAACAAATGTTAAAATAAATTTAGTAGATTGAAATGCTAGTGATCAGTGAAAGGGAGGGGTAAGGGATATGATATGTATTAATTTTTTTCTGTTTTCTTTTCATTTCTTTTTCTGAATTGATGCAAATGTTCTAAGAAATGATCATGATGATGACTATACAACTATGTGATGATATTGTGAATTACTGATTATATATGTAGAATAGAATGATCATATGGTAAGAATGTTTGTGTTTGTATGTTCGTATGTTTAATCAATAAAATTTTAAAAATAAAGATAAAAAAATAAAATAAAATTAAGGCAACAAGGAAAAAAATCTACAAATTCAGATAGCAGAGTTTCTTAAATTCTAAATATTAAACACTAACTTAACCTCTGATCAGCTGTCAAAGCTATGAATGTTCAGTTTTAAAAGTAATTTTTCTGAAACTTTTTTTTTTATTTCAAAACTCAGAGCACGGGACACTGAGATTAACAGATGTATATAATGAGTCAAGCAAGAATTGCTGGCCCCAAAACTAGAAAAATTTCCCCATGTTGGGCTGCTGCCTTGTAAGAGTCCAAGACAAACTGAAGAGACCATGGTTGTGACAGCTTCCTGTGCCCTTGCCCCTTCCCAGGCAAACCCTGGCAGGGAAGGAGGGCCACAGAAACCCACGCAGATGTTGGCTTCTTTGTTCCTTCCCAGGGACAGGAGAGACAAACAGACTCCAGGGAGAGACGGTTAACTGGAGGTCTGGGTAGACGGGCTGGGGCAGCGCCCCATGGGCCTGCAGGAGGCCCAGGAAATTTAGGAACAGCAAACAACCGGGAATGTCTCAGGAGGGAGAAGAAAGTAAATGCAAAATCCAAAGGGACCTTAAGGAGCGGGAGGGAGAAATGGGATGTGGGCAATCGGGGGAGCAGTGGCCCCGAGGATGTCTCTGCATTTCCAGTCAACAGCAGGAACAGGGCAGCCCCCTTCAAATGTCTTGTTGGCACAAATGAAGTCCCCCTGGCACAGCAAGGAAACCCCAGGGAAAACAGGGAAGTTGCCATTATCCAACAAAATGGCATCTGAAATGGTAATTAAGCTATATATAAATAAGACAGAAAAATGTATGGACATCTGATTTATGAACCGAGATCCATGCTTGTTCCCCAAACATTATCCCCCATTAGCCCTGCAAGGTGGGTTTTCTCCTGTCCATTTTATAGATGAAGCAGCTGGAGTTCAGAGGACCAGAGCATCTTGCTCGCCTCACGGGATTTGCACCAGCCCTCTGTACTCCAACCCCATCCTCTTCCCGTCACAGCACGTACATGGCTCTCTGACTTAAAGCCAGGGGATGCATGCTGTACAGTAACTTCAATCCTTGACTTACCTGACTCAGTTTCCCCACAAGGATAGTGGACCCAACCCATAAGTTATTACTAAGATAATTAAAAAATGGGGCCAACTTTTCGAGGATGGCTGACCACATACAAGTGTGGGAAGAATCCAGAGAACACCTTGAACAGATGTCTGAGTTCAAATGCGCCACCACCTGGGCCCCTTGGAGGCAGAGGCAAAGCTGTCACCGGGGGTGGGCACAGGCCCAGCCAACACCCGACGTGAGGGGAAGGCAGCTTGGCTCTCTGATGACAGGAAAGTCAGACAGACACAGGGATGAATTCTGATTCCATCACTCACTCGCTGTGTGCTTGGGAAGGAGTCACCTCCCTGAACCTCAGTCTTCTCATCTGACATATGGGAACAACAGTGTCAACCACCCCCGACAAAGGTGAGGTTCAAATATGGAAAGCACCTGGTACGTAGCAGGTGCTGAATAGATGCGCCGTCCCTCCTCTCTCCTCTTTTGCTTGTGAAGTGTTGGGTTTTGCAGGGAAAGGTCTGCTTTCCTGGGCCCGAGGCCTCAGCCTCACTGCCTGAATTTTTCCATCTTCAAGGGCCCAAGTGGTGGGACAGATGCCTTATCCTTCACACGGCCAAAAGAGAGGAAAGGGTGAGGGTAGAGACCAAGAGGGAGGGCCCTCAGGCCTGGGGACCTGGAAAGAATTCTCCAGGACAAGCTCCTGAGAAGCCTGAGGGTGTGAAATTCACAGAAGAGGGAGAATGAAATGAGAGATGAGTGTGGGAAGCGCCTTCCCCGTGTCAGTGCGGCGTGCAAGAAGAGGGCAGAGGCAGGAATGCTTGGGCTCCTCACCAGCTCGCCCCACCCTCTGAGCCTCAGTTTCCTCCTGGCCAGAGAGAGGGAGTGCTCATTCCGACCTCACACGTGTCGTGAGCATCCGTGAGTTGCAGGGTGAGCCACACGGGGGGAGGGGGGGACGGTGGCCCAGCCCGGTGAGAGCTCAGCTGGTGTTACTTGTTGACCTTCCTTTCATTGTCATTCTGGGCTGGTGAATTGAGTTTTGACCCCACGGCCTTATCTGTGCATCTTTGGGCAAGTCTCAGTTTGCTCCTCTGTAATTAAGGAGCAGTAACCCCTCCCTTGCAGGGCCACTGTGGGGACACAGGGCCCCCTGGCAGGTGATTCTCATGCAATAGGGACTTAGAAAATGGGAGCCCCCCCAGCCCTGGGATTGAGGGATTTCCCAGATGTCAGGATGCTTGATGAGGTTCTACTCTTTTTGACGCTTTGGGAGCAAGAGTTCTCAGGTTGGAGAAAAGTCCTCAGGTTGGACGGGGAGTGGAAAGGGGCTCAGAGGAGCTCACGGGCCCTTCCTGGGCTACAGCTGTCCCGCTGCTGTTCCCAAGTAGGTCTTCCCGGCCACGCGGAGCTCGGGCCCCTGGCCTCGACCCTGTTCACAAAACTGTGAAGTCTTGAGTGACATCCCCATCTCAGGTTTTTCTCAGCTTCTTTTGTCAGGCCAGGGGCTTAGCGGTCCCACCCGCTAATGTGATTGGCAATTATTTACTTTGGAGAGCCCTGAAAGGCACCACCAGATTGCAGAAATCTGAATTATCTAGAAATCCATCATCTGCTCAGACACTTCCTGATTGCCACACTATAAAAGAGGCTGCCTCTTAGGTAGAAACTAGCAGAAGAGAGAGCAGAGGACCAGGGCGGCTCAGAGACCTCTGAGAAGTCCAGGTGAGACCTACCGGCTCGCCCCTCACGACCCGGGTGCCAGGGCTCCTGGCTGCCAGGGGGGTACTGGCAGACTGCACCGGGTCCCTCACTGGGGGCCTTTCCAGAAAAGCAGAGCTTCTTTTTGGCATTTGCAGTTTGGGGGGTGGCCATTCACTCTGCTTTCCCAAGGGACCGGTAACATCGATGTAGAAATGCTCAGCAGCGGGCGATGTGATGGAGGTAGGATTTCCCTCCCTGCAGGAGAGAGAGTGCTCCCCCTCTCCTGGAATCTAGAAGGCAAGAGTTTTATCTTGAGGTTGGCAATGGGGAACGCAGATCATTCATGGAGCATCTAAAATTATTCATCTTTGTACATTTTGATGCGTTTTGCTGGGATTGGGGCTCCTTAGCATCCATGGGATACTTCAAGGGTCTGTTGCCCAAAAGAGATTCAGAGCCCCCAATCAAAATGGACCCAACTGACTCTTTGGACCAAAAAGACCTTTAAATTCCAACCAACACAATAATGAAGGGGCTTTAGCTGAATCAGCCAATTGGGGAAATTTTGCCCAAAACAGTCAGTCATCTCCAAAGTGTAGGTACCATCTTTGCTGGGTGCCAAATAAGCCTGAAAGAGAATTAGTGGTATCTAGGAGAGGGCTGGTTCAAAAGCCAGCCAAGGGTGGACCACGGTGGCTCAGTGGCAGAGTTCTCGTCTGCCATGCTAGAGACCTGGGTTCAATTCCCAGTCCCTGCCCATGCACAAAAAAAAAGCAACCAAATCTCAGAGGTTTTCTCAGAAATTCATCCAGGTTAGCTTGAGAGAGAAGAGAAAGGTATAGAAAAGATAGTGTGTATGTGTGGCCATTTGTACATAAGGTGAGGGGAGAGTTAGGAGACCTTCCTTCAGCCGCAGCTCTGCTGTGCGACCTTGGGAAAATCATTACCCATCTCTGGTACCCTGGCCCCTATATGCAAGGAAGTCTTTGGGTAGCCCCAGGGTTTCCCCACCTCAGGCCTGGCTGAGATGGTGGCTATAGCTGTGCAGGCTCTATGTTCCATGACACGGCCTCTAGCATGTCCAGGCTTCTTCATTTGCTTTGTCTGAAGAGCAGGAACTAGGGGCAGTGATTGAAGCCATCTCAAGCAAGTCTGATTGGGGGGTAAATCTGGTGGTCACTTAATTTAAACACAAGTCTCTGAGTCAGACAGATCTAGCTTCAAATCCTCTCTGCATCGTGTATTTATAACCTTGTAGGAAGTTACCTGAACCTGCTGGAGCTCAGTTTCCTCATCTGTGCACGTGCCCACCTCAGGGATGGGGCTAAGATTAAATCAGTTATTGAGTGGAAAGCACTCAGCCTGGCTCCCTGGCACACGGAATGCACAATCATGTCAGCTCTTTCTGTTCACTACCTGGCTTTCTGGGGAGCAGACAAGTGAGAGGCCACCCCCCTCCCAGGGGAGCAGCTAGATTCCCGATATCCTGATAGATTCTGATATCTGCACCACATTGAGACCCCCCCGTTCTCACCACAGACATCAAGAGAGAAGATGCTTCAAGTCGGATGCCTCCTCGTCCTCTGCGGGCTGCTGGCCCAGACCTCAGCCCTGCTGGAAGGCCTGCCTCTGCCTCTGCCCCTGGGCCAGGCGCGGCCCCCAGCTGCCACCCCGGCTTTGCCCTCAGCTCCGTCACATCTCGCTGAGAGCCTGACAAGTGGTAAGATGGAGGCCAACACCCTCTTTCAGATGGCATAGGATGGAGTGCAGGAGGATGAGGGACAGCAGTCCAGCGGGGTGTGGGGGAGACAGGGATGAATTGGGGGGTAGGGATGGAGGATCTGGACTCATCAGATCTGCCCCTGGAGACCCTTATATCCATTTCCAGCTCTCAGCAATGGATTGCTCTCTGGGGATCTATTGGACACCCTCAAAAGCCTTCCACTCCTGGATGCCCTGAAAGCTGGAGGAGGCTCTTCCGATGGCCTGCTTGGGGATCTGCTTGGGAAAGTGACTTCAGTGGTCCCTCTCCTGAACAACCTCATTGAGTGAGTTGCCCTGAAACAGGCCTTTGGCCCCCACCAGGGAACCCCTTTTGGAGATCTCACAGCCCCAAGCACTGACCCTGGAGAAGAAAGGGGAGCAGTCTGAACATAGGGCCAGTCTTGGTTCTGAGGCCCTTCTCACATAGAGGGGCCCACCAGCCCTCTTGTATCAGTAACTGCCCCCAGTTCTGAGGCACATCCTGTGTCCTCAGCATCATGTCTAATCCTCATGACAACTGTTGAGGTTCAGCCTCAGTTTACAGAAGACAAAACTAAGGTCCAGAGTGGTACCTTTGCTCTCATAACTAGAGTGATGCAAAGCAAGAACTCACTAAGGCCAAAGCCAAGGCTCTTTGCACTGTACCACAGTAATTTTGTTCTCCCTACCTATGAATATCTTCAAACACAGGTGGCCTTTAATGTAAGCAAGAAAGTATAAGCTTCCTTCCTTGATTATATCAGCAGCATGACTGAAAACAATGGGATTCCATGGAAGACCTAATGTGATGATTCATGTGAGATCCTGAGAGCTCTCTAAGCAGGACTCAATAATGGAAAAGCTTGATACCAGGGATGCTGTAAAAGCTTAGTTCCCTGATAGAGCTAGATCAAAATAACTTCCAAGATTCCTACCCACCCAGGTACTTACCATCTTGACCCAAGACAGACTTGGGTTTGATCCCCAAATATATCATGTACTTCCTGGGGCACCTGGGACAAGGTACTCACTCTCTCTGGGCTTGTTTTCTCCACTGTAAAATAGAGACTGTAGTGCCCACTGAGACTGTAGGGGGGATTGGAAAGGATGTAAATCACCTGAAGAATGGCTGGCTCAGAGAAGAGACTCAGGTCTACCCTTGTTTATTCTCCCTGACTCTCTCCCCTTCAATCCCATGATAAATACTGTTGACTGAACCACCATTGAAGGTCATGGCAGGATGAGCTATTCCTACCCATAAATCTTCACTCCTATTGCTCATACATCATCATTCATTCACTTATCCACCCATTCATCTATGTGTCCATTATTCCATCCATCTAACCACTTACTCTTCCTTCCATCCACTCATACATCAGTCTACCTACTCTTCCATCAATATACAAATTCAACAAATAAGAAGTAGTAACCCCTTCCCTTGTAAGGTTCTGAGCTGGGTATTCAAGTTGCAAACATAAGCCAGATAAAGTCCCTATACTTTATAGACTTGAAAGAAGGAGAGGGCCATGTATGTATCAGGTTTTGACCCAGCGCAGAGGTTGGGAAAGACCGATGTGTGATTAAGAACCCATTTGACTTTTGCTTCAGACTTCCCTCTTATCTTCTCCATCCCTCATGGGTAGCTCCACCATGGAGGTGGGTGAGGTTGGGTTAAAGATGGTTTCTGACCTTAGTGGTGTTGGGGCTAGAGAAGTTAACATTTCTCCCTGGACAGAGTGAAGGTCACTGATGCCCAGCTGCTGGAACTTGGCCTTGTGCAGAGCTCTGATGGTCACCGTCTCTACGTCACCATCCCTCTGGGTCTGATCCTCAATGTGAAGATGTGAGTGGACCCACAAAGGGAATGGGAGAATGGCTTCCCATGGGAGACCCTGAGGACCATGGGTAGCCAAAAAGACAGTGTTGGAATCTAACAGACCTAGTCTCCAACTTTGCTCATGTGCTGAATTACCTTCAGTACCCTCCTTAACCTCTTTGAGCCTTTTTTTTCCCTATTGGGAAATAAGATGAGTAGAGCTGTGGGCAAGATGGAGAGAGGTGAGGCTGGCATTCCTGTTGAGGAGAAAATTCCCGTCCTGGTGGTTGGGCCAGATACCAGTAGAACCATCTTCTTTGCAGGCCCCTGGCTGGAAGTGTGTTGAAGCTGGCTGTGAAGTTGAATATCACTGCAGAACTCAAAGTTGTGAAAGATGAGCAGGGAAAGGCTCACCTGGTCCTTGGCGACTGCACCCACTCCCCTGGCAGTCTGAATATCTCCTTGCTTGATGGGTGAGACCGGAGTAGGCAGCTTCTCCTGCCCAGAGTTAACAAGAGGGTGGAATAACAGATGGGTGGTTGGGAAGATGGAACAATGGGAGGATGGGTGAGTGGGAAGATGCAAGAGTGGTAAGATGGATGGATGGATGGATGGATGGATGGATGGATGGTTAAAAGGAAAGAGACATGTAGACATGTGGATGGATGGATGGATGGATGGATGGATGGATGGATGGATGGTTAGGTAGCTGGATAGAAAGAGTCACTTATCCCTTCTTAGACCAGGCCAACCAATTTTATGCTGGCTCAGGCAATAAGAGATCTGAGTTCAAGCCTTATATCTCAGTGGGGAGTGAGAAAATATAGAGAATTTCCTACATGAATTTGGACAGTGATCCCCAACTCTGGGTCTCAGCTTACTTATCTGTGACATGGAGGTACATCAGGGTTATCGATAGACTCTACTAGGATAATAAATATAAATGTGCTTTTATCCAATGGGGGTAAAATGACTATGGAGCTTAACTAGCTTATTTTGTTTAGTTACATGTCATATAGGAAGACTGAATCATGCAGAACATGCATCCTTATCATGGCTAACATTTAGTGATCACATATAACATACTTCACATGTATTATCTCATTGAAACTTCATGATAACTATGTACTAAGTACTTTCCATTCATTTATGGATCCTACAAAGCCTTACTGAACACCTACTGTGCTCTGGAACTGAGTTTGTTCAACACATACCTTCTGTGTGCATATTGTGTAAGGCATAATTCCCCCTAAGAGGGTCCCCTTTATGTTCAGCTTGCACACGGGTGTGCTGGACAAGGTCCAGTCCCAGTTCCTTAGTGCTGAGACTGAAGTGGGCAGAGTGGTCTGTGAAGACTTCTCCATATCCATCTCAGGCCTCTGCAGGTCCCACATCATCTATGACTTTTCTCTTTCAGACTTGCCCCTCTCCCCATTCAAAGCCTTATTGACAGCCTCACTGGGGTCCTGGATAAAGTCCTTCCTGAACTGGTACAGGGCAAGGTAAGTAGGCACACGTGGGAGACTCCTGATCCTTGAATCTTAGAGCTTCTCAGGCCAAAAGAGACCCCTGGGGTGAGCTGATCTGAGCCCTTCAATTTGATCAGTAAATTCCATCCAACTCAATCTTTCTGTTCATTGATCGATTGGTCTGTATTTCTTCTTTCCGTCCTTCACAATGCATGGATTGGTTCCTGCTCTGGCCCAGGTCCTGTGTTTCTTCCACACTACAGCTGAAATGGACGGCCCCACCCCTAGAAGCTTTTGTTCCAGCCCTCTATAGTCACACACAAGCAGTCATCAAGCTCATGCTTGGGTGTCCCTATAACCAGAAATTCACCCCTTCCAGAGAAAGCCACCCTATCTAGAAACAGATGTGGCATC
Organism: Tamandua tetradactyla; assembly: GCF_023851605.1. Lineage (NCBI taxonomy): Eukaryota > Metazoa > Chordata > Mammalia > Pilosa > Myrmecophagidae > Tamandua > Tamandua tetradactyla. The sequence continues at coordinate 19,842,807 of NC_135327.1, read as the reverse complement.
ACAGCGTGAACACTGGTGTGTTGTGTGATTTGGGGCACCTTGCAAACCCCTCTCATAGCTTTATTTCTCTTCTGCCTAATTTGGAAATGTGATCTGTGTAAATGCTTAGAATCAAAACACTTCCAGCCACCGAAAAATCATGGAAAATCTCCCCCCAAAGAATCCATCCTTGGGGTGCTGCTCTTCTCAGTTCCCTACAGGTGGCTTTGCTTAACCCCCGTCTCTGCCCTGCCTCTGGTCAGGTGTGCCCTCTGGTCAATGGGATTCTCAGCCAACTGGATGTCACCCTTGTACATAACATTATCAGTAAGTACTAGTTTGCAAGCTCTCTCTCCCCCTCTGCAGGAACAATAATTCCCCCAAGGAGCTTTGTCCCTGCAAATCAAAGGACAGCCACATCCCTCTGGTCTCACCTCTCCCCCATTTGAGTTCATTTTTTTTCCCCCTGAATTGTCCAGATAATTTTGAGGTGTAAAGCCTGTCTCCCTGCATTGGCCCTGTCGCTGAGCTGGTGTGGGAGGGGGCCTGCGTTGGTCAGATCCCCAAAGCCTACATCTCCTGGCCCCTGGCCCAGCGGGAATGGGGGACCCTCCTGGACTCCTTCACACGGAGGCCATCACTCTGGTCTGTTTTTAATTTTTTTCCCAGACATGCTGATCCGTGGTCTGCAATTTAACATCAAGGTCTAAGCCTTCCAGCACGGTGCCTGGCGTCTGCCAACCTGGTGGGTGCTGCTGAGTGGACATGCTGATTCTGCCCCTTAGCCCCCGGGAGTTGTGATGCCAGCTGCCCTTCTCCTGGGAGGGGGCATCAGGGGGCATGGGACAATGACAGCCAAAGAGAAAGACAAACCCACACAGAAGCACACACACGTATGCACAAAGAAGTCCATAGGAACTCAACAGTGGAGAGACACAAATGGCACAGCAACACAGCTACCAAGAGAACACATGTGGTCATGGATACACACAGACACACACATATAAATGCCCAAACACATGGTCACTCAGACACACAGATGCACTCACTGTGATGTCTGCACACTCACACAGTCACGCACAGGCAGACTTACTGCACACAAGTTCACACAGACATGCACTTACTCAAATACATACGCAAGGAACCCCCAAACCTCCCCTCTGGCCTACCCTGTGGCTGAGACAAGACCCCTGGCCCCAGGGTCTCGGTGTCCTCTCCTCCGTCTGGAGGGTGGGTTTGATGACAGGCCAATATCTGTCGCAGCCAGGGACCTTGGACATCCATTCTGAATTAGGTTTGATCCCAACAGGAATGTTTTCGGCTGCTCAACCCACTCCCTGCCCAGCTTCCTAGGGCCTACAGAAGGCTGGCCCATGTCTTGAATAATGACGCGGCCACAGTTTGGGGACCAAAGAGGCCTTTTCTCCGGGCACCTGCTTCCCCTCCTTGCCAACCGAGCGCGTGTTATATTCTTTGTTTCTTATCAAATAAACTTGCTCTTCCCTGCACTGGGGGCTCTTGTCGTATTTCATCATCACTTCAGGGCTACTAAGATGAAAAGAGGCTGGGCCTGGGGAGTTGGGGCCATAGGACAGTGTTTGGACTTACATTGTCCACCATCCAAATGGTCTTAAGTAGGAGAAGATGTTCAGACGCCACATGGATTTCGGAATGGTTGCTCTTAGGTCCTTAGCAGGATGGACCTTGAAGGTGAGGATAGATGCAATAATCTAGGTAGAAATCAAGACACCGGTTTCCACACAAGGAGAGAAAGAGCAGATCTGAGAGCGTTTCAGGAGGTAGAAGTGGAAGGATGTGGTGAGGGAGGCTCCATCTGCGTCTCGGGTTGGGGAGCCCAAGGGGAGTCGGGAACGTGGGAGGAAGGGTGGATTCCAGCAGGAAGTCGGTACTTTCCGCTGTGGCCATGGGTGTGGTCGTGGCTGGGAGACCCCGGGGGAGGCCGGTAAGTTGATGAATGCATATGTCATCTACCACTTCTCTTGTGCTTACTTGAATCTAGCCATTACTGGCCTCCTTTCTGTTCCGTGAAAAAAGAGGATGATAAAGATGACCTGGAAAAAGCATAGGAGAAAGGGCAGACCCGTTCAAAGTGGTCATTTCTGAAAGGCTTGAGAAAAGATAGGCATAGAGAAAGGGTCCCTGGCATTTTAAATAAGGAGATTATTGATACTTTGGATGAGAGTCACCTTTTTGGGAAGAAGAAGACAAATTTTAAGGAGCTGAGGAGAGGAAAGGAAATGAGGAAGTTGAAATTGTGAGTGTAGATGAGATTTCTAATCCAAAGGGAGACCAAACAGGGATACACCCATTCCCTGCCCCTGCCAAACATCCATCACCATTTCCAGACCCACCACTATCTCCATCTGCTGCTGCCACCAGCCCACGGGCATTGTGGAAAGAGGACAGCCCAACAATTGAGAAGTGCAGTAAGGTTTGTTGTGGGAAACCATCATGCATGTTCTGGTGAAGATTTCGTGGAGGAAGCATCCCCCACATTCCCAGAAGGAGAAGGTCCTTGAGCCCTGAATTGGTCATTGAATCCCAGGAAGCAGCTGAACGACTGTGGGAACATCTACCTAGACAGCCACCTTATGTGCATGTGGACCTTCCAGGCAAGAAACCAGCCCTCAGGGCCTGATTTTGCTGGATAAAACATAAGCATTGGTCACCTTCACATGCTTTCTAGGCAAGAGTTAGATCAGGACTGAAAGCCCCCCCGGCTGAGACCCCAAGGGTCCTAGTGGAGAAGCAGAGGGACACACACACCAGGGACCATTGCTGTCCAGAGCCCCCGACCATGCTCCTGGACATGCATCCACTGCCCATCTCTGGGGACTCTGCTCCTGCTGCTCCCCTGGACTCCTCATAGCTCCCCAGTGGGTCCCCACCCCCACCCCTACCCCAACAGCTGCAATTATTACCTGACTAGCATCGGATGTCCCTGGATACAAAGCTGCATGTCGGGTCACCCAGTTAATCAAAACACATTTATGACTTTTAAGTAGCGGCAGCTTTTTCACGTTCTAAAACCACTCTGAGAAGATATCAGCAAAAATAACAGAGTAAGGCCCTTTGAAATTCTCTCCTCCATAAAAGCAGCCAAAAAACTGGCAAAAAGAAAAATACACCAGAAGAAAAATTCAGAATTTTTCAGAATCTGAAAATTAACCAAAGATTAATTTTATTCAAGAAAAATAGCTGAATCTCAGTGAGAACAGTGAGCCTTTGGCATTTTAGCCTACCCTAATCTCATCCTCCTCTCTCCAGCACCACAGTAGCCTGGGAATTGAGCAGCCAAAAGTCACAGTGAAAACCAGAGGCCCCAGAGGGGACAGAATGGGGCTGGGTGACTCCAAAGCCTCACTCCCAGATCACTGTCATTATTTTTCCTACCTGGTGGTTCTCTGAACACCCCACATTGTAGGACTGTCTTTATTTGACCTGATTCAGATCTCACCCAGTAGGAACAGCCTTTTCCCCAGAGGCATTTGTAAAAAATAATCAGAGGCTACTGTTTAGCATTGCAGCTGCTTGAGGCAGCTGATGAGCAGCAGGTCAACTGAAGAGCCTAAAGGCGAAAAGATGGGACATATGATGTCATATGGGCTTTCAAAATTCTCAGCATATTCCTGGGACTCTGGAAGTTCACGTCCATGTGTAGAGCTGTGTGCAAATGCTCAGGGCTGGGCTCACGCTTAGGAAAGTCTTGGGCACATTTTGGGGGGGGGGGGAGAACGGGCATAATAGTACCCCATGCAGCATTATTGTGAACACAAGAATATATGTAAGACCTGTCACATAGTAGGTGCTCAAGAAATGTTGCTGCTTGTATTAGTTTCAAAATCTTTCTGATTCCAGTGCAGACTCACAGGATACAGAAAGAAGACACAAAAGTGAATAAATATCAATGTCAGCCAGGATTTGATCAGTTCAGAACCACTAAGAGTGGTGTACGTAGTAAGGGATTTATTGTGGGGCTCTGACCTCTCACAATTGCGGGAGCTGGTTAATGGTCTCTGTTAGGCTGTCGTTTTTGCATCTCATTCTGGAGCCTGAAGTCAACAGGACAGGCAGTCAGGAAGTGAAGGTGGATGTGAAGTGGAGGGAAACAGATACAAACTGGAGTCTGTGTTAGTAACTCCCCACCTGCAAGCCTCCAAATTCAGACGTGCAGGGGTCCAGGAGAGGGTTGCCGCTTCCTGGTAGATGCATTTGAAAGCCCAGGCATTTGACAAGGCGGTGGACTAAGGCAGAGACCAGCTGCTATTCCAGACGCTGCCCTTACTGGTTGCACTTGACCCTGAGTGCACAGTGCAATCCCACAGTCTTCTTCAGCATTAGCACAGCATTAGGATCACAGCAGAGCATCCTCTCCTTTGGGACTCCACCTTCCACACTGTGAAATGCAAGATTTTTAGAAATTGAATCCTGGTTTCAGGTGAAAACTCTTTACCTGGTAACTGGAGCTGAAGGGATACAGATTGTGCAACGGGACTGAATGTAAAAACTTGGAAATGGCCAGCGCAACACTACCTAACTGTAATACAATTATGTTAAAACACTGAATGAAGCTGAATGTGAGAATGATAGAGGGAGGAGGGCTGGGGGCACAAATGAAATCAGAAAGAAAGATAGACGATAAAGACTGAGATGGTATAATCTAGGAATGCCTAGAGTGTATAATGATGATGACTAAATGTACAAATTTAAAAATGTTTTTGCATGAGGAAGAACAAAGGAATGTCATTACTTCAGTGTGCTGAAAAGAAATGGTAATTAATATTTAAAATTTTTAACTTATGTGTGAGACTAAAGCAAAAAAATGTTTATTTGGTACAAAATTTATATCTTGACTAGTGCATCTCCTAATATAACTTATGTAGACAGCTTAATTGAACACCATAAGTACATGGAACCTTGAGTAGGACATGAGATTTTGTTGGTTTGTCCAGAGTGATGCCCTGATAAATCCCAGAGTGATTTGAACAGTGAATAAAAGAGTATTTGCAAAGTCCCCTTTGGGGAATGGTGAGAAAGGGGGAAAAATTCAACTCCCCCAAGTTGTATTCTTGATATTCTCACAAACAGTGTGGACAACCAAAACTATAGGCTGAGCACCCAATCTTGGGGTTTGTTCCTATGAAACTTAACCCCACAAAGGATAGGTCAAGCCTACTTAAACTTAGGCCTAAGAGTCACCCCCAAGAGCGCCTCTTTTGTTGCTCAGATGTGGCCTCTCTCTCCAGCCAACACAACAAGCAAACTCACCACCCTCCCCCTGTCTACGTGGGACATGACTCCCAGGAATAAATCCAGACCTGGCACCATGGGATCAACAATTCCATCCTGACCAAAAGGAAGAGAAGAAGTGTAATTAATAAAGTATCGGTGGCAAAGATAAAGAACGCTTAGGACAATATGTTAGAGTCCACAAGGGTTCCAGGCACTAGAGTAACTTTCCAGAAACCTACAATCTCCAGATGGGTCCCTGGTCCAGATAAGTCCTGAAACCAAGCCCAGCCTCTCCAGAACATTAGATAGTTCCATCTCCCTACCCCATATTAGTGACAGACCCTTCCAATTTGAAAAATTTAGAATTGCCATAGCCTGAGCACCCCTAAAGAGAAGGCTGGAACGATCAAAAGTGACGGTGGAGTTATACAGTGAAGATAGGATTTAACATATGAATATGAATGCTGAATCATTACATTGATATCTCCTTTAGTCTCCAGTATTTTAGAGCAGGCAGAAGTAAAAACCTAAAATCGTGAAATTGTAACCCATGTCAAACTCTGAAATATGTTCTACAATTAATTGTGGTGTTGTGTTTTAAAATTTATAGCTTTTTTGTATTTATGTTATTTTTTACAAAAAAAAAGAAGGAAAAAAGTGGATTGTGATGATAAAAATATATATACATTTAAGCCCTCTAGCCTTCTATATTCTGGAGCAACTAGAAAGAAGAATCTGAGAGGATGGTATGGTAGCCCATGACAAACTCTGGGATCTGTCCTGTAACTACTTGTTGAAGAGTGCTTTGAAACTCTTGCTTTTTTATTTCTTTGCTTTGCATATATGTTATACTATACAATTTCAAAAGTTTAAAAAAACTAAAATAAACATTTTTTTTAATGAGTCATCAAGTCCATACCATACCCAAAGGGAGGAGAATTGGGCTCTGCCTTTCAAAGAGAACGTAAAAGAAATTGTGGAAACATTTTTAAACCAACACCCCCCTCTGTTCTGGATATTACCTGGGCATGGCCTTCAGTGGCCAGAGGTCCAGGAGCATGTTTTCCTATACAAAGGAGGTTTTTATCCTCAGATAAATCCTGAAATGGCTGCAGTCTATTTTTGTGTTATGGTTGTTTTGATGGTCCATTTGTTCAATAGCAATTTTTCTTCACACTATATTCAAACCAGATAGAAGCTAGAAATTCTCCAGTCAAAAGTGATTACGAAAACCTTGTGTTTGTTGCTCCTTTTTTCTACTTTGTCAGGATACTTGTCGACAGACAAGTAAAACATATGGATTAAAAATAAATAAATAGGTTTATGACTGTTTAATTCTAAACTACTTCCTACTCCACAACCTAACATGGTTTAAACTGCACATAGTGAAGAAAATCTTATAATTCCTCCTTTCTTTCTTTGCCTGTTTCTAAATACTGTATGCCAAAGGTAAAGATAGTTTGGGGATTACCAAAGTTTTCACACATCCCTCTAATTTATGCAAACATATGCCTCATTCAAATAGTCCTCTCTGAATTAAAGTTTTCTCTTAATTAAAGTTTTAAGATATTTCAAAAGTACAGCACTTTTGTACTTTCAAAGGTTTTAGTAGCAATTATATTCTTTGAATAGTCTCTTACCAATATCTACCAGGAAATAAAGGAGAATTAATGTGGAAACCACAGGGTTTAGAGGCTGGATGGGACTCTAACAGTATTTTAAATTCGTCCATCCCTTACCTCAGTGTGAGAAATAAAAGCATGTTTTTTACATTTATTGGCAATTCATACATCTCTATATTAATTTTCAAGTTGAAGTTTCTTTAATTTATTAGTATTTCTATAATACTTGCAATTCTATGACTTTTAATTCTAGGGACTATTATAGACTCACTTTAAAGAATCTGGTGTATTATACATTCTGAGAAAAAAGAAGTATAACTTCTTTTGTATGGTTTCCACTCTTATTTTGGTCTTTCTCTTTTTGAATTCATGTGTTTGATATGTTTTTAAAAAAAGACATGAGATTGGTTATCTCTGAGCTGGAGACTGGAAACTTTGAAACTCAGGAAATTGCTCTGACAATGTTTAAGTGTTCTAGATATGAGAAAATATATTTTAAAAGACACAAAAATAATGTGTGCTGTTTCTTCCAAGTGCTTTTTCCAAGTGCTTTTCCATTGTACAATGAGGTGAAGTTTGATATTTCTGTGTAGTTGTTAAATATTGTTTATTTTTATTTACGTGGTAAAGAAAACATTTAAATGTTTATGTGGCAAAAAAGTGTAATTTAAAATATAGAGTAAATTTATGTAGAATGTATGCTAATGGGCTTATTTTTAAAATGTAATTCAAGTTTACAGTATTAATGCTTATTTACAGAATTTAATAGAGAATCAAGGCTAGAAAATATCTATACCTTGAAGAGCCTTTTACAACTTCATGTTATATGATGACAAATTTTATTATTATTCTCCTTAAAATTGAGCAATCGATTCTTATGATTCAAGTGATGAACCTGTTATTATATGTGATTGAATTAACCATGAGACTTGTTAAAGTACAATATTGCAGCTATCAGTTGCAGAATACATTATAAAATTTTCAGACAGTATATCAAAAACAAAATGTTTTATTTGTATTCTAAAGAAAATGTAATTTTGCTGTTAATTCTGTACTTTTTATTGAAAATTTTTTATAACTGCCTTTAAAATTTCCTATAAAAGCATTTGCAAATTATATACTTAGTTTAATAAAATACTTTAGCCACAATAAATAAATAAATAATAGGAGGAACAAATGTTAAAATAAATTTAGTAGATTGAAATGCTAGTGACCAATGAAAGGGAGGGGTAAGGGGTATGGCATGTATGAATTTTTTTCTGTTTTCTTTTTATTTCTTTTTTCTGAATTGATGCAAATGTTCTAAGAAATGATCATGATGATGAATATACAACTATGTGATGATATTGTGAGTTGTCAATGATATATCAAGAATGGAATGATCATATGGTAAGAATGTAGGTGTTTGTATGTTATGTTTAATAAATAAAATAAAATAAAATAATAAAAATAAATAAATAAATACATTTTTAATGGTCCTAAATATGCTCAAAGACCTAAAGGAATTCAGGAGACAGTTAGATGAACACAATTAAAATACCAATAGAGAGATATCAATTATGAAAAGGAACCAAACAGAATTAAGACCAGAGAAACAGATATTAAAAATATATAAAAGATATAAAAGTCCCCCTTAAGGGACTCAACATCAGATTAGAGTTGGCAGAAGAAAAGATCTGTGAATTTGAAGATGACAATTGAAGTTATCCAGTCTGAGGAGCAGAATGAAGAAAGAAGAAAAGTGATCAGAGCCTGAAGAACCCATGGGACACGATCAGGCATCTCAACATATGCACTGTGGGAGTTCCAGAAGGAGAAGAAAGAGAAAAAGACACAAAGAGAGTGTTCAAAGAAATAATGGCTGGAAACTTCCCCAAAATGTTGAAAGACAAGAATATACACATCCAAGATGCTCAATGAACTCCAAATAGGACAAACCCAAACAGACTCTATATCGCGGCATATGATAACCGAACCTGTCCAATGCCAAGGATCAAGAGAGAATTCTGAAAGTAACAACAGAGAAGCAGCAGGTCACATACAAGGGGGCCTCAGCAAGAGGAAGTGCCGCTTTCTCCTCGGAAACCATGGAGACAGTGGGATGATATGTTCAAAGTGCCGAGAGCAAAAGATTGCCAACCAAGAATTCTATAACTGAGAAAATTGTCTTTCAAAACTAAGGGAGAGATAAAGACATTCCCAAGGAGACAAGCACTGAGGGAGATGCTTGCTCCAAGACTGGTCCTATAGCAGGCACTGAAGAGAGTCCAGCAGGCAGTAAGGAAGGGACACTAGAGAATAGACAAAGTCACATAAAGACATAAGGGTAATGATATGGGTAATATAAACGCCAGTACTATTGCATTTTTCATTTGTAACTCCACATTTGGCTTCCTACAGGATATGAAAGGCAAATGCATAAAATATAATGAAAAATCTGTGGTTTGGGACTCGTAATGTATAAATACATAATCTGTGAAAAGAACTGCATAAGGGGCAGAGAAAGCTGGTTAAGCTGGTATCTAAGCAAATGAGATTGTCATGGATTTAGGAGGTTAATTTTTTTTAATTAAGAAAACAAACAATACACTTAGAACCACCAAAAATGGGTATCATTTTTTTTCCTGAGTAAACACAATTTTTTTTATTTTTTTATTTTTTTTGTAAATACCAAAGAACACCAAACGCAAACATTCTTAACTTTTGCTCATTCCGTTCTATATATATATAATCAGTAATTCACAATATCATCACATAGTTGCATATTCATCATCATGATCATTTCTTGGAACAAAAAATGGATATCTTAGTTAGTTTAACCATAGGCATATGTAAATAAAGTATTCATGTAATCATTGTAAAAAAAAAAGTGGGTTGTTTAATTACCACATATTGTGAATTTCCGGGTTTTTCTTCTATTGTTGATTTCTAGTTTCATTGCCTTATGGTCAGAGAGGATGCATTGTGTGATTTCAGTACTTTTGAATTTATTGAAACTTGTTTGGTGATGTAACACACATTCTATCTTGGATAATGGTCATGTGCACTATTAAAAGAATGTATATTCTGTTAAAAAAATTAAGAAAGAAAATGAAATTCTCTAGTCTAAGTGGAGGTGAGGGCCCTGGAACCCCTGGCAGGTCTCCAAGAGCCATCTCTACATCTCCTTGCCCTGTCCATCTTTCCTGGAGTGGAGACAGACAGCTCCTCCCCTGGCGTGCGAGTGGTCCCCAGGTGGACGCCAAACATAGCACGAAATCACTTTGAATCGCCAAGAGGAGATTTTGCATTCTTTTTTCCTGCTTCTGCTTGCAGTGAGAAGTCTCGGGTGGGAGCTGGCCTGTCTTTAAGACTGTGGCAATGTTACTGCACTCTCTCTCTCTCTTCTAACAGAAAGGAAAAGCCGGCTGGGCTTGCAGACATCGTCTCATCACCTTATCCAGGAAAACCTAATAGCATTTCTCGGTTTCACCTGTATCTACTTTGTGGTCTTGGAGGTGATGCTGGGCTTTTAATTTCAAATAGCGATGTGACCTTTCCTACTACAATAGTCTTCTTTAACTAAAAATAGGGAGACAATTTAAAGGAGAGTAAATAAAGGCAAGGGTGGCTGAGATGTGGCAAAAATTGTGGAGCTGATATGTGAGTGACTGGAATCTGGAGTGCTCAGAGGCCCCTCTCCAAAGCTGGCCAGCCTGGCTACTGGGATTCCCCCCCAGTCAGGACCACTGAGACCCTAAGCTCTGCACCAGCTCTCACTTATTATACTCCCCGACCCCCAGGGGGCGCTGTTGCATACATACTTTTCAGCTGTGAACATAGAACTCAAAATTAATCTTTATGCGGCAGTAACTGCAGGCCCAGCCCCTTACTGAGCCCTTTAAATGCAGGAGCTCATTTAATCCTCAGAGAGGAGGCCTCGATGATCAAAGGTCATAGAGCTTGGGTCCAAATCCTGGCAGTCAGCTCTTTGCAGGGGTCTGCAGACTCATGAACTTGAGAACCAAATTTGGTGCACTGGTTTTAATCTTTACTTTGAGTGCTGATTGTTCTCTAGTTGGATGCTAATGGTCAATGCTGTCTTCATTTCGCCCTCCACCTCATCACGCCAAGTTGCCTTACACTAGTAAATGCATGGCCTCAAAAGCAGGGGTGCCAGATTTACTAATAAAAATACAAGACACCAGAAAAATTTGCATTTCAGATAAACAATGAATAATTTTTTAGTGTTAGCATGTCCTAAATATTGCATGGAATATATTTACACTAAAAATCATTCACTGTTTATCTGAAATACAAACGTAACCGGACATCCTATATTTTATCTGGTAGCCCTACCCTAAAAGGATTTGCACTTGCAACTTCTTTCTCCAAGAAGGAGAGACACACTACAAAGACAACTATTTACTGAGCATTTACTACTAATGCCATGACTATCTTGTTACCCCAGGTAAGGTTGTAGAAAGCACATGAAATTTCTCTTTCTTTCCTTCTCATCCCCTCTCACCATGGCAGATTCCCAAATTCCACACACACCCCCCCAAACATTGAAGCACGGCTAATGCCCATATTGGGATCCACTTCTAGTCAGGCTCTAAGCCACCCTGATCTGAGTGTTGTTGGCTGGAAGCATGCAGCTCCTAGGACAAGGCTCAGAGTCAGGCATTGGGGTCCAGTACTTTGGGCAGGGTTGGGGAGGAGAGGCTGGCAAGGGGGGCCTGGGCCTCAGGGCATGCCTGATTAGGGTCCACAGGAGCCAGATAGAGCAGCACTGGTTTCCTTTTCTCCCCCTCTGCCGGGGGCTGCGATAAGTAGCCCATTGCTTCTATTATCACCACTTAGCAAACTCTGATTAGCACCTACCCTGACATCAAGATGCCAGATCTTCTTAGGTGAATGTTTAAACTCTATAAAATCTTAATAAGATACTTCATGACCAGCCAGTTTTAAAATTCATCCAGAAAGGTAAAGATTGGAGGAGATAACTAATGCCATTTTGAAACAGCAGGACAAAAAAAGGGGTATTGACCTACGAGTAAATAAGACATCTTGTAAAAGCTATTGGAATTTAAGTGGTTAATGGAACAGACTAGCACTTCCAGAAACAGACCCGTGAATTTATGGGAACTTCATTTATAATAAAGGCGACACCTCAAATCAATAAAAAAAAAAAAAAGGACAGAACCATCAAGAAGCAGTATTGGGACAGTTGGCGAGGCGAGGAGGACATCCACGTGGCCTTGTGGGGGGAGGGTGACATGGGGTGTTAGAGCCTGAGCTGGGGAAAGAGGGTCCCCACTTAATGACCCAGCTTGGTGTTAAAGCCCAAGGCGGGGTGAGAAGGGCGTAGATGCGAGAGGGTGGTAGCAACCAGGGCAAGACGTCAGAGCCTGAGGAGGTGAAGAGGACATTCACACAGGGGTGGAGGTGGCAGGGACAATGGAATATTGGTTATATACTGGTGGACGTAGGGATAATGGGAGTCAGGTTTTTCTCAAGTTACACATATAAAAACGGAGACATTAGAATGAACCCCACGGGTTTGGATTGGAATTGGAGTTATGGCTCATGGTCCCATACAGACAGATGACAGAGATGACGACACAGGTAGGGGTGCAGGGGTGTTAGGACTCTGTAGGTTGGAACACATATCCCCAGCTCCGTCCACTGGGAGAGCCTGGGAGCAGCCAACCCCATAACATTGAACACACCTCGCACAGCTGATCCCAGCTTCTAAATAGTCACCATTCTTCACTAAAAGGAACCAGAGCTCCTTGGATAAATGGCCAATTTCAGGGCTGAGGCAGGGAAACTACAAAATGAGCCCAGTTCTGTTTGGGGAGATGAAGGAGTGTTAGTAATGGGCGGCGGTGATGTCGCTTGCTGTTCTGAGTGTAACGAGTGTCCCCGAATTGCACACTCACAAATGGCTACAATGGAGACATTTGTGTTATACATGCATTACCACAATAAAATTAAAAGAAAAAGAAAATTAAAAATGGGCCTGGGATATCTTATGCCAGAAAGTAAAGAAGTACGCAAGAAATGATGGGGACTTAGAAGGATGCAAAAGCCGGCTTGAAAGAATTCCCATTGGCCAAATCTGGGTCAACTTGAGCGGCAAAATAAATCCTGGGAGTAGTGGTTTAAAACCCATTGAATAAAATAGGAAATCATGAATACATAAATACATAATGAGGACAGGATATTTACATAGTAAAGGACTTCACGACAAACTGTTTTTTTATTACAATTGGAAAAGAGTAAATTTATAGTGGAGAATCTTGCCAGGCAGCACCTTAATTAAGTTATCAAAGTTAATATCACCTGTTATGGGATAAATCGAAATCGAATGCCACTGACAAGGTGTGCTACCACACCGTGATTTTGTGCTATAACCTGAATCTAATTAGGAGAAAACAGAAGGCAAATCCAAACTGAGGGACTTTATAGAAAATAGGCTTTAAGAGGGTCAAGTTCACGAAAGCCACAGAAAGAGTGAGGAACCATTCTGCATGAATGAAACATCAATCCTTTTGCCATAGAGGACATTATTGGGACAACTGGTATAACCTGAATAGGCTTTGAAGATAAAGTGGTAGTAACGCATCAGTGATGATATCCTGGTTTTAGTTATTGTACTTTGGCTGTGCAGGAGAACGTCCTTTTTTGTAGAAGATAACACGCGAACGTATTTAAGAGTGATTCAGGCCTATGTGAGCAATTGTACTGTGCCACAACTTTTCTGAAATTTTGAGATTGTTTCAAAACTCAAAATTAAAGGCTAATAAATGAAATCCTGGCACAGACCTGTCTCATAGTGAAATCACTGTCACCCCGGACCCCCTGGATTTCATTCCCCAGCTCCTGAATATCTGGCCAGAAAGGACCGGCTTATCAGTTGGTTCCTTGGCCAATAAAGTAAAAGTCATTGTCATGGGAAGGACCAAGTGGAGGTCCCTGGAATGATACTCTCCTCAGCCGAGATAAAATCTCAAAAATAATTTGACCTTTCAGGAGGTGGGGAGGAAAGCAGATACTAGCGCCACTCTGAACGACCGGTAGGTGCCGGGATGGCGAGCCCCAGCATGTCCCCAATTAACCGCCTGCCTTGCCCCTGGAAGAACCTGATTGGGTCATGGCAGACCATGTAAAAGACCATGAACTTCACCAGGCAGTAGCCCCTGTGCAAGCTGCTATGCCAGACGCGGGGACTTCACTAAAGCAGTTTAACACAGACATGAGTAACGCAATGCAGCCATTGACCTGGAAAACTATTTTTAATACCCATTAGGAAGGAGGATCATGAGTCCACACAAGAGACAACAGTGTACGGTCGCATTCTGACCCCGGACCACATGAATCCTCTCGCTCTCTGTCCCGTTCCGGGGGAACTGGCCCGTCTGAACCTTCCAAAGAACAGGTCATTCTTAATCTCATGTGATGAGCAGAAAGCAGCAAGTGTGTTGCGTGCCTTGTTAACATTCCAGATCGTGGGAGATAAACCTTAAAAGGATTTGTAAGCCTGAGACTCTGGTGACGTTTTTTAGAGCTCCAGTGAAGGGGGGAATTCTGGAATATCCCTCACCAAAGTAAGGAAGAAGTTCTTGCACTTCTTGCCTCCCACCATTCAGAAGTAAACACAACGCTGTGGTTTGGAAGCAGCATGGTCCATACCAGGGAATAATCCTCTGACCCATTCATTAACGGATGCGAAGGCAGCTCACGTGGGTGGATCCCAGAGCAGTAAAGGGCTCTGCAGCAGCCCCAGGCTGTCATTCAAGCAGCACTCTCGCTCCAGCCATGTGAGCAGGCTGACCCCCTGGTGCAGAATTACCTGCGGGAGACCAAGTTGCCACGTCAGGAGTCTCCGGCAAGCCAGTAAGGGAGTCACAGAGAAGGTAATTAGAGTTCTGGAGCAAGGCCATGCTCTCTGCAGCAGAAGAGCTCCTGGTTTGCTCCTGGTAGAGAGGGAATACCTCATCATGGGGCATCAAGTGACCATGAGGCCGAACCACCCATCATGAACTAAGTGTTGCCCAGCGAGTCATAAGGTCAGGCGGGACTGGTAGAAATCCCTCATCACCAGCCAGCCAGAAGTGGCGCATTGGGTTTGGTTTAACAAAGGTCCAGAGAACACAGGTGAGCCGCATGGCTGGGTGGCCCAGGTCACCTACTGCACTGACACCTTTCTCTCAGTTCACACCAATGGCCACATGAGGCATCCCCTGTGACCAGCTGATGGAGAAGGAAAAACACCTGCGCTGGTTCATTGGCTGCGTCAGCTCAATATGTTGCTATAAGCCCAAAAGGGATGCTATTTTATTAAAGCTCCACTCAGGAGTGACCCTGAAAGGCTGTAAGGAGGGAAATTGTCCCAGTGGGCACAGCTTCAGGTTTTACACTTGGTCATCCACTTTGAGAAAGTGAAAAGGTCAAAAGTAAAAGTATTTACAGACTCTGTGGGCAGAAGCAAATAGCCTGACTGTTTAGTAAGGGATCCAGACGAAACGAGGTTTACAACTAGGGACATCCAGGCTAATCTAGTAACTGTCACTGGATGTCCAACCTGTCAACAGCAGAGGCCTACACGGAGCCCCTGGTGTGGCCCCACCCTTCAGGAGACCCACAAGCCACGCGGCCGCAAGTTGATTACATCGGACCCCTTCTTAATGGAAAGGACAGAAATTCATCCTGACCAGGGGTGACATATTACGGGGAGGGGGTTGTCTTTTCCTGCCTACTAAGCCTCAACAAACACACCATAAGAGAGCTCAGAAAGGACTGAATCCATGGACCCGAGCTCCCATATATCCTCAGACCGATGAGCCCCCTTTTCAGCAGCTCCCTCACTCAGAAGCTGCCAGCCTGATAAAGCGACAAAGCACTCAATACAGCAGAGGCGCCAGCCTGGAGATGATACCCTGCAAGGGTGGAGCACTGTTTATTGCTCCCTAACAAATTGCCCCTAAGCTCAGCACTTTAAAATAACAAATTTTTCCTACCTTATGCTTTCCTTGGGTCAGAAATGTAGGGGCAACTTGGCTGGGTGGTTCTGGCTCAGAGTCTCTCCTGATGCTACAGTCAGGGTGGGGTCTGCAGCTGCAGCCATGAGAAGGCTCAGCTGGGGGGATCTGCTTCCAGGCTCGGGCATGTGTTTGCCCATGACACCCAGTTCCTTGCTGGCCACTGGGCAGAAACTTCAGTTCCTCACCACGTGGGCCTCTCCATAGGACCCTCTGAGTTGTCCTCACATTATGACAGCTGCCTGCCCCTGGAGCAAGCAAGAGAGAGAGAGCCCAAGATTATAAACTAATCTCAGAAACAGTTCACTGTCACTTCTTCCCTATTTCATTGGTCACACAGACCAAGTCTGGCACAAGGTGGAAGGAAGATACACAAGGGTGTGGACACCAGGAGCCAGGGATCATTGGAGGCCAACTTGGAAGCTGGCTGCTTCGGACATTACCCTTCAGGTGTACAGAGTCGACCAGGTACGGTGCAGCACTTAACAGGTAGAACACATTGTCCAGAAATCAAGGGGTGCAGGTAGAAGTGGCCCATTCACCATCACTCCCAGTGACACACTTGGGGGATTTGTACTTTTCCATCCCCAGAACTTTAGGCTCTGAGGGTCTAGGTCTCAGTCCCATAGTGGGGATGCTTCTCTAGGGAACACAGTAAGGATCTCACTAAATTCAAAGCTACAATGGTCATTGAGTAGCTTTGGGATCTTTGTGCCATCAGGCCAGCAGTCAGAGAAAGGTGTTCTTGTGATGGCAGGATAATTAAACCTGATCATCCTGAGAAAGTCACCACCTGGGAAAAGGGAGGAATTTGTTTGAAACTCAGGTCATCTGCTGGGGCAACTCTTGTCACACCAAGCCCAGATTTGGTTTTGTCTTTTGGGGGGGAGGTACATGGTCCAGGAATCAAACCTGGGTCTCCCACATGGAAGGTGAGCGTTCCACCACTGAACCGCCCCAAGCCCAGTTTTAACTCCTGGGGAGGCCTTGGTCACCAGACGCTCAGATTCCTCAGGCACGAAGTCTTGGTCAGCTGACCGAGACAAGCCACTGTGCTCACAGAAGGGCTGAGGATTCGGGCAATTTAGAAGAACGTAGGAGAGGAGGGAGATTGCAAGTATCAGTTATGGTCTCATGAGTGATGGCAGGTTCAGGGACTACAGTCAGGCTTGTAAGTTTCCCATGAATTATGACCAGTCAGAATCCTGGAGAAGCTGCGCCTGGATAGAGTGAACTTAACGTGAAAAGCAAGTTGACCTGGGCAGTCCAAAGGACGGACCATAGACACTTGGGTTGCTCTGCCCAGATCCCTCCATCGCCGTGACGGAAGCTGCCAGCAGCCCAGCCTCTCCCTCTTCTGGAGAACTGTCCTCAACTGGCAGGGCTCTTTTCCCCTAAGAGATGTTGCCCCATATCCACAGAGGGGCAACCCACAGCAAAAGACTGACGATGTGAGGGTCAAGGCAGGATCACTCTGAGGTTCGCTTTATCTGCCAGAGCCCCCAAGACTAGACTTTGTCCAGGACCACAAATTGCTCCGTTTTTCCCTTGCCCTATCTTGCTTTCCTCTCTCCTTTGCAACTTTTTTTCCAAAGAGTGCTCCCTCAATAAATCAGATGCCCAGGAATCCCCACTTCAGACTCCACTTCTAGGGAATTTCATTTAAGATAGATCTAAGCAGGCAACTGACAGAAGAGAAAACTGAGGGCCCATCCAACATGAGTAAAATGCCCAAAGCAGCCCTCTCTAAAGAGGGAGCATTTAAGCAGAGGTCTGAATGCCAAAAGGATCCCAAACCCATCCCAGCTTTGACACACCCTGGCTGTTTCCTTAAGAAGCCTCTTCACCTCTCTAAGCCTTGGTTTCCTCACTTATGAAGCAACGATGATAATATCTCTTCCTTAGACAGTTGTGAGGATGAGTAAATGAAGGAGTTGATATGCTTCGCACAGGACCAGCTCACAGGAGAATGCAGTAAACATCAGCTGCTCTTAGCGTTACCGTTTCTGCCGCTGTCAATGCCGATAAATGCATCCTGAGCTCCAACTATCTTCCAGGTCCTGGACCAGGTGCTAAGGGAGCAGAGGTGAATCAGATGGGTGTCTTCCCTCATGGAGTTCACAGACTAAAGGGTGAAGCAGTTACAGCACAGGGAGAAACATCCGGAATGTTTGGGAGGGTATGGGAGGGCTTCCTGGAGGAGGTCTCCTAACCGAGCCTGAAAAGACAGCTGGGATATCAGCAGATGGGCAAGGGTAGGAGCAAATTTCAGGCTGAAAGCACAGCCCATGTAACAGCAAAGGAAAAATGAACGGGCATGATGTGTGCAGGGAAGTCCTACTCAGGCCAATATAGTAGGAAAACTAAATGGGAGGTGGAGATGGCCAGGCTGGTCAAAGAAGGGCTGGACCTGGGGGGGCTTGAATGCCAGTCTAACAGCTGGACTTTTTCTCCTCAGAGCCTCAGGGAGGCAGGGATGTGCTTTTAAAAGATGGCTCTGGCACACCTGCCCAAAAGGCTAAAATTGGAAATGCTGACACCACCAAATGCTGGTGAAGCTGTAAAGCAAGCAGAACTCTCATGCACTGTGGGTGGATGAGCAAAATGGTACGACTTTGGAAAAGTTTTGGCAGCTTCTTATAAAATTAAACACCCAGCAAGTCCCTTCCAAGAGAAATGAAAAATATTTTCTCAAAATGACTTGCACGAAAATGTTCATAGAAACTGTATTCATCATAGCAACACAGCTCCTGTGTCCATCAACAAGAGGGGAATGAATAAGCACATTGCAGTTTGTGCCTACAGTGGAATACACTGTGTACCTATCAAAGGGGATGAACTGCCGATATTAGCAACAACCTGGATAAATATCAGAACCATTATGCTAAAGTGGAACCATAAAAACTGCCCCTCCTGGGGAATTCTGATATTCTCTCAAGCATTAGGGACTCCTAATTTAATAAGCCAAGCCCTCGATCTTTTTTTTTTTTTTTTTTTTGCAGCTGGGAAGGGTGCACAGGTCAGGAATCAGAGCTGGGAATCGAACCCGGGTCTCCTGCGTACAAGCCCTGGCTCTTGAGACATGCCCTTATGAAACTTACTTCTGCAATGGTGAAGCTAAGCCTACTTACAAATATGCCTAAGAGTCACCCCCTCTTTTGTTGCTCAGGTGTGGCCTCTCTCTCTAAGCCAACTCTGCAAATAAACTCACTACCCTCCCCATACGTGGGACATGACTTCCAGGGATGAGCCTGGCCCTGGCATCATGGGATTGACAATCCCTTCTTGACTAAAAGGGGGAAAAGATAAATTTTCAGTGGCTAAGAAATTTCACATACAGTCGAGAGGTCATTCTGGAGGTTACAGTCATGCAAGCTCCAGCCAGATATTGCAAATTGCTGTAATACGCCAAGCCCAACCAACAGTATTCCTGAAAACCTTAGAGAGTACCCTAGGCTTTATCTAAGACTCCATAAATGTTTTAGTTAGTAAGTTAATTTTTTGAGAAACATAAGGCCTCCAGATTGTTCCTATGCCTGATAAGCCCCCAAACCCAAAGATACCAGCCTCTCCAAGAACATCAACCAGTTTTATTCCTCTACCCCATGAGGTCATCACCCCTTTCCAGCATGGAGAAATCAAAATGGTCATTGCCCAGATATCCCTGAAGATTGAGAGGATGATTAAATGAGAGGGAGGAGGTGTAACCGAGAAAAGGAGTTAACAAATGAATATGACTACTGACTCATTATATAGACATTTCTTTTTAGTTTCTAGTGTGTCTAAATAGCCAGAAGGAAAAATACCTGAAATGGTAGAACTGTAACCCAGTATCTTTGATCTTTGATAATGATTATATAACTATATAGCTTTTATTGTGTGACCGCGTGATTGTGAAAATCTTGTGACTGACACCCCTTTATACAGTGTATGGGTAGATGAGCAATAAAATAAAGACACACATGAAAAAATAATAATAATAACTATGGGTCGGGAATATGGGGGAAAAGTACCCCTATGTAAACTATGGACAATAGTTATAGTTCTACTTCAATGACCTTTCATCAAGTGTAACAAGTGTAACTACTGCTAAAATAATTGTAGTCAGCCCCAGCGACAGCATGAGTGGAAGAGATGCCATCAGCTGCTGGGGACCCCCCACCCCAACTCAATCCCCCAACACCGAGAATGGGCCCTCCCCCACAGCTTCTATCCCAGACCCCTGAAGAACGGGAGGGGCGCGAGCCCAACCCTGTCATGTGCCGTCAATAAAGTATACACAGCCAAAAAAAAAAAATAGTAGAATTACGAAAACAAAAAATGTTACCATCAATTGTCACAAACCTTCCACACCAATGCAAGTGTTGGTGGTGGGGTGGGGTATGGGAATCCTGGATTTTATGCATGATTGTTCTGTGAGCCCACACTTCTCTAATAAAAGTGTTTTAAGTGAAAAAAAATTGCACTGGATGAAAAGAGCCATATGCAAAAAATTACATAACATTTGTTCCATTTATATGAAGACCTCAAATCAATCATAGGAAAAATAATCTGTGGTGGAAAAGAAAACCAGAACTTCTGTCATGGGAGGACCAGAGGTGATTGACCAGGAAGGAGCATAAAGGAACTTTTCGTATCTTTATTGGGATTTGAGTTACACAGATATATGCATTTTTCAAAACTCAACAAGTGGATCTTTAAGACCTAAGATCTGTCTTTTTCATTGCATATAAATTTTGCCACAAAAGAAAAATAAATGCCAACAAATATTGGTCTCTAGGTAATGAATGCCTGCTGAGGTGCTTAGGGGAAACTGTAGTGATATCTGCATTTTATGTTGAAGTGTATCAAAAACTAGGATGTGCAGATGGGTGGATGGATGGATGGGTGGGTGGATGGATGGATGGATGGGTGGATGGATGGATGGATGGATGGATGGATAGATGGATGGATGGATAGACAGACAGGTGGATGGATGGATGGATAGATGGGTGGATGGAAGGATGGATGGATGGACGGGTGGATGGATGGATGGATGGATGGATGGATGGATGGATGGATAGATGGGTGGATGGATGGACGGACAGACAGATGGACGGATAGATGGATGGATGGATGGATGGATGGATGGATGGATGGATGGATGGATGGTTGGATGGATGAGTGGGTGGATGGATAGATGGATGGATGGATGGATGGATGGATGGATGGATGGATGGATGGATGAGTGGGTGGATGGATAGATGGATGGATGGATAGATGGATAGATGGATGGATGGATGGATGGACAGACGGATGGATGGACGGACAGACGGACAGACGGACAGACGGACGGACAGATGGATGGATAGATGGATAGATGGGTGGATGGGTGAGTGGGTGGATGGATGTTGGGTATGTAATAAAACAAGTTCAGACTTCCGGAGAAGATGGCGGCTTAGTAAGATGCGCGGGTCTTAGTTCCTCCTCCAGAAAAGCAACTAAAGAAACAGAAACAATACGAAACAGCTCCCGGAGTCACGACAGAGACCAAAAAGACAGCGTACCCCATTCTGGAACGGCTGAACGGGCAGGGAGAATCCGCTGCGGTGAGATACCCGAGGGGCGCGCGTTTTCCCGGCTGGGGCGGCTGGCGACTGGGGTCCCCTCCACGCACGTGGCTCCCCGGTCTGACTGGGAACGTTGGATAGCGGGGCCCTCCCGTCACACTTGGCGTCTCGGGCCAGCTGGGCAATTTGGACCGGCACTCCCCCAAGCCGCGGTGGCCAGCGACCCCCGCCTCCACGCGTGGTTTCCCGGCCGACTGCCCCGCAGACAGACGAGCGCCACCTACTGGGCAGGAAAAGAAAAACAGAGCCCAGAGATTTCACAGAAAAACCTTTCAACCAGCCGGGTCCCACACCCAGGGAAATCTGATCAAATGCCCAGACACCAGCAGAAAATAATGGATGACGCTCGGAAAATTGAAGATAAGGCCCAGTCAAAGGAACAAACCAATAGTTCAAATGAGATACAGGAGCTGAGACAACTAATGCTGAATATACGAACAGAAATGGAAAAACTCTTCAAAAACCAAATCAATAAATTGAGGGAGGACATGAAGAAGACATGGGCTGAACAAAAAGAAGAAATAGAAAATCTGAAAAAACAAATCACAGAACTTATGGGAGTGAAGGACAAAGAAGAAAAAATGGAAAAAACAATGGATACCTACAATGGTAGATCTAAAGAGACAGAAGCTACAATTAGTGAACTGGAGGATGGAACATCTGAATTCCAAAAAGAAACAGAAACTATAGGGAAAAGAATGGAAAAACTTGAGCAGGGGATCAGGGAACTGAATGACAATATGAAGCGCACAAATATACGTGTTGTGGGTATCCCAGAAGGAGAAGAGAAGGGAAAAGGAGGAGAAAAACTAATGGAAGAAATTTTCACTGAAAATTTCCCAACTCTTATGAAAGACCTAAATTTACAGATCTAAGAAGTGCAGCGCACCCCAAAGAGAATAGACCCAAATAGGCGTTCTCCAAGACATTTACTAGTTAGAATGTCAGAGATCAAAGAGAAAGAGAGGATCTTGAAAGCAGCAAGAGAAAAACAATCTGTCACATACAAGGGAAACCCAATAAGACTATGTGTAGATTTCTCAGCAGAAACCATGGAAGCTAGAAGACAGTGGGATGATATATTTAAATTACTAAAAGAGAAAAACTGCCAACCAAGACTCCTATATCCAGCAAAATTGTCCTTCAAAAATGAAGGAGAAATTAAAACATTTATAGACAAAAAGTCACTAAGAGAATTTGTGACCAAGAGACCAGCTCTGCAAGAAATACTAAAGGGAGCACTAGAGTCAGATACGAAAAGACAGAAGAGAGAGGTATGGAGTAAAGTGTAGAAAGAAGAAAAATCAGATATGATATATATAATACAAAAACCAAAATGGTAGAGGAAAATATTATCCAAACAGTAATAACACTAAAAGTTAATGGACTGAATTTCCCAATCAAAAGACATAGAATGGCAGAATGGATTACGACCCAGCAATACCACTGCTAGGTATCTACTCAAAGGACTTAAGGGCAAAGACACAGATGGACATTTGCACACCAGTGTTTATAGCAGCATTATCTACAATTGCAAAGAGATGGAAACAGCCAAAATGTCCATCAACAGATGAGTGGCTAAACAAACTGTGGCGTATACCTACGATGGAATATTATGCAGCTTTAAGACAGACTAAACTTATGAAGCATGTAATAACATGGATGGGCCTAGAGAACATTATGCTGAGTGAGTCTAGCTCAAAACTAAAGGACAAATACTGTATGGTCCCACTGATGTGAATCGACATTCGAGAATCAGCTTGGAATATATCATTGGTAACAGAGACCAGCAGGAGTTAGAAACAGGGTAAGATAATGGGTAATTGGAGCTGAAGGGATACAGACTGTGCAACAGGACTAGATACAAAAACTCAAAAATGGACAACACAATAATACCTAAGTGTAATGTAACTATGTTGGAACACTGAATGAAGCTGCACCTGAAATATGGTCTTTTGTTTGTTTGTTTGTTTGTATCTTTTGTTTTTGTTTTTTTTCTTTTTCCTTTTTATATGTATATATTTTTTATTAGTATTATTACTTTAATTCTCTTCTCTATATTAACATTCTATATCTTTTTCTGCTGTTTTGCTAGTTCTTTTCCTAAATCGATGCAAATGTACTAAGAAATGATGATCATACATCTATGTGATGATACTAAGAATTACTGAGTGCATGTGTAGAATGGAATGATTTCTAAATGTTGTGTTAATTTCTTTTCTTTTTTTTGATTAATAAAAAAAATTTTTTTAAAAAATCAAATAGGAGCAACGACTCATGATTGTGATAACAACTAACCAAAAAATCAAACCAACACCCCACACATTTCCTACTATTATGCAGGGAGAAAAAGTGTGGTCTTCAAGGTAATATTCAACAGTTCAGAATATTATTAAAAATGTGTCCCTTCAATTTAAATACAAAATTCCATGTCATTGGGTAGTGCGATAAAACAAAGAAATTACTAGATATCTCCTCTTTAAATCTTTATTTATTCATATTTCTATATTTTGTGCGATAAAACAAAAGAAACTGTATTTTGTTTTCTGCTAGTTGAGTGACATGATCTCGTAACTCTCTACACTTTCTATTTACCTTCAGTTTTCTTAACAATTATTAGCATGGGTAATTTTTAAAATCATAAAATAATAATGTTTTACTTTAAAAAAAAAAAAACAAGTTCAGTAAAATATTAATGGTAGAATTTAGATGACAGATATTTGGTATTCACTGTAAAGTGCCTTTAACTTCACTCTGTTTCAAAGCTTCAATAATGAAATACTGGGGAAAGGAAAGATGACCCCTGCAATGCTGAGAATAGGTTTGAGGAGGCCAGGCCAGAGACAGGGAGGCCAGCTGAGGGAGCTACTGTAATGGTCCCAGGTGAAAAACCATGAGGCCGAGGTGAGGCCCGGGCAGCAGGGGAAGAGAGAAGGGATGACCAGAGCCACCACCTGGAGGGACTCATGGGGTGAGAGATGGAGGCGAGGAGCCAGTGGAAGCAGGTCAGAAGGCAACCCCACTCCATGAGGAAACCCTGGGATGGCTTCTCTTGGGGAGAGAGCAGCAGACGCTGGGCATGCTGAGAGCAGCCCACGGTGCAGGGGAGTGAGGGGGAGCTTCCTGAATGCTCCTGCCGCGTTCAGTGAGGCCCCCCCAACTCCGTTCACTAGCTCCAAGGCCTGGGCTTCTCATTCCCGCCTCCTCCCCGCCCCCTCTCCCAGAGTCACTGGTGACTAATGAGTAAATGTTAGCACAGGAACCCAACCCCGTGGGGTGATGTAGAGGGAGGCACCTCGTGGGGCCCCCTGCCCGCCTCCCGACCCCCAGGGAGTCAGGTCAAACAAAGAGCAAGGCAGTCAATTTCCGAACAGGTTACAGAGTCCAGGAAAGGTGCCGGGAGGTCGGGGAACTGACCTCACGTGACGCCTCCACCGGTGCTTGCAGAGCAGCTGCCCACACAGCGGGAGAGTTGCGACCTGTTCGCACACAGCCGGCCGCATTTCCTGAGGCTCCTTAGCTTGGCACAGTGTGTTCCAGAAGTGGGGCCCGCTCACCACACCGTCGGTGGTAACGAGAGAGCCACGTGCCTTCCTGCTCTCTCTCCATCCTTCCAGAGACATCGCGGAGAAAGCGCGAGTGATGCTCTTCAACAGCTCTCCAAGCACGTGTGCGTCTCCCCAAAATAAAGAGGGAGCGGGTGCCTTAAGCAGGCAACACTGCTCGCCAGAGGCTGGCGGCGTGTTTCTGTTTGCTGCCCTGGTGACTTTGGAAAAGGTGATGATGATGATGATCTAAAGGGGGATCATCCAACCTCAACCGTGAGATGAGAATACAAACAGCACCCACATCAGCGGCCTGTGGGGTTAAATGGGTTGGTGCAAGGGAAGAGCTTAAAACAGCACCTGGCCTAAGGCGAGAGCTCATTAAGCTTAATTATCTCCATTGTGACCGCCCTGTCATTGGGGTGGCTCTCCACTTACGGAAAGTGACGCTGACTTTTCTTTTCTGGTACATAATCTCTGCTAGAAATAGAAAGTCCAATTTCAGCTTTCAAAAGTGATTCCGTTTATTAAAATGCACATGGAGAAAATCATCACCCGAGTGGCAGACAGAGATGGCAAAGCGGGAGGGGAAGATGGATGCAGCAGGGAGGTGGCGATGTCAGGTGTCACGGGCTGGAAGGCTAAGGGCCCAAGTTTTAGAATCAGGCAGACCCCAGTTCAAAGCCTGGTTTCTGGCCCTGGTAGCTGCCTGAGCCTGAGCAAGGCTCCTGGCCTGTCTGCGCCTTCGTTTTCCTATCTGCAAAATGGGGGGTGACAGCAGTGACCCCAGTTAGTGAGTGCTCAGAAGTGGGGGTGGGGGTGGGGGCTGGCCTGTCCCATGCCTCAGGTGTACGTGATTAGTCCTCAAAAGTAATGGTATTCCAAGGTCCAATGCATGAAAGCAGAAACTGAGGAAGTTGTCGTGGTGTGACCTAGCGTGTGTGTGTCTGCATGTGTCTTGTTCTCCGGAGGCCAAAGGAAACCTCCTGAACCCTCCTGATACTCTGACGGTACCGTGCCAGCACTCCATGTCCTTCACGTTTGCTCTCTGTCCACGACTGGGACAGTTCAACTCTGATTTTATATTTCTCTCTCTGTTTCTGGCTCACTCTCTGTGTCCCCAGGAGAATGTGAGCCCCGGGAGGCCGGGGCCTGGTCTGTTGGCTCCCCGCTTCATCCACCACACCCTGAATGACGTCTGGCACACAGAGGGTGTGAAATACATGTTTGTTGACTGACTGACTGACCCGCTGGCTGGCTGCTTCTGTCTGTCCCACCAGCCCAGAGTTTCTAAAGAAAACGAGGGAAGTGAGGAAGAAATACTGGAGGGCAGAAGCCTCGAATGGCACACTGTGAAAACACAGTGAAGTCTCAGGTTCCAGATGGAGGCACCTCCCTAGTCCTGCCCTGGGCTGCTGGGGGGGGTCCTTCCTGCCCTCCTGACCTGGAGAGAATGGGAGAGAGGAGGAGGAGGGGGAGAGGCAGGGCAGGGAAGGGGGTGACTGCCCCTAAAAGTCTGTCCCCAAGGGTGGCCATTTGAGGTGGACAAGGCGGAACCTCTGAGCCCCGAAGCTGAGGATTCCCCTCTGCAGGACTCAGATGCCCCTGTAAGGTCCAGGGACCCATCTCCCAGGGACCCCCGTTTCTCAGCCCCTCCCCCAACCCACACAGCAGACTCCTTTTGTAAGGACAGGCAGAAATCCCTAAGAAAGTATTCTCGTAACATCCTGTGGCTTTTTAAACCATGTAGTTTTTCCTTTATGCAGTTAAAATGATACAATATCAATAACACCTGCAATAATGATGATAGGATTCCTAAAATTAAGAGCGTCTTTCCTCCTCTTACTCCGACCAGGCTCTGCTTCCCTTGGCAAGCATTGTCACAGCTCATCTTCCCAGCAGTGCGACTGTTTTAAGGGTTAGGTGAGCTCAGACGGCACTCGGGGCAGGGCCTGGGAAGGGAGTAAGTGCCCACATGGGTGGCGGTCTCCCTTCCGATGTCCACAGCTGAGTCACGTCAGGCACGGGGCACAGAGGCGAAGGCAGGCCCAGGAGCCCCTTGCTGCAGTCTGTCCCCAAGGCCACCCAGCCGGTTAGGATCAGCTCTCAGAGGCGCCCAGGGGCCAGCACCTGTGCTTGCACTGCCCCCAGAGCTCCCACCTAGGCCGCTGAGGTGGCCCCCAAGAGGTGGACAGAGACAGGCTGGGGGCAGGCGGGAGAGACAAGAAGAGACAGAGAGTGAGTGAGGGAGAGAGAGACAGAGAAAGAGACCAGCAACTGAGAGAGACAGAGGCATAGAGAGAGTAGTAAGTGAGAGGGACATTGAGAGGCCCCAGGAGAGCTGGGCCCCGAGGGCCAGATTGGGAGGAACCCAGAGACTGGTTTTGGGGATCAGGCCAGACACTCTGTCAGTCGGGGGTGGGGGGACCCACTGCAGCCCACGGCCTTCTAGAAAGTGCTAAAGGGCTGCGGAACCCCAGACCCCTTGAGCTGAGTTCCCACCCCTCATTCCCATCTCACCTCCAGCCTCGGTCCCTGTTTTGGGCAGAGACGGCCCCCTCTTCCTTCCCTGCCACCCCCATTACCTTCCACCTCCGCAAGACAGCCACACTCACGCTTCCCCAAACACACCCTCCCACCTGGAGCGCCCGCCACCCAGACCCCTCCACATCAGCCGCTTGCTGACACCCCATCCTTCCAGCCCTGGTCAAATGCCCCCCCTTCCATGAAGCCTTCTCTGAACCTCCCCCCACCCCGGGACCCTGCCAAGCATTTGCAAACCCTCTAGCACTCAACACCCTCTGCCTGTACCCCCAGACGGGCATTTGCACGGCTCCGCAGGCCCAACGGTGTCCCCATCGCTCCAGCACGGACACCTGGGGCCTTGCCGCCCGCCAGCCGGCAGCATACGACAACCCTCAGAGCCCGGGTCCTGGCCTGTCCTTTCTGTTCCCCGGGTGGCTCTGAGCCCCACTGTGGCAGGGGCTTGGTCTCATCTCCCGACGGAGCAGGGCCAGAATCTGGCTCAGCCAAGGGTTGTGTGCATTCAATTTAATCTCTTCCTGTCCCACAAAAGAGGGGTTACGGCTATGAGGTCCCAGCCCCGATTTCCTCATTTCTTTCCCGGAGGTCCCGGGCGGGCGGGACTGGGCTTTGGTCACTGCTGTCAGTGACGTCACTGCAGCACCCCCACCCCAATCTCCAATCCCAAGGGGGGGGCCGTGGGCGGGGCCAGGGCCTCCTCCACTCCCGCCCCCCGCCCAGCCTGTATTTACTCATTTTAAAGCCACTTACTGGAATTGTTTGCTGACCAAAAACTGTTCTCAGAGCAAACATCTTTTCATTCTGAAAAACACAAAGAAGACGGTAAAAGTCACCTGGAACCGTGCCACCAAGAAATAAGTGTTGCCACTTCTTGAGGTCATTTCCTTCCAGAATTTTTCCCTAGATGAAAAACAGTTATTTTAATCAAGGATCGGATCAAGCCCTGTTGGAAATGGTTTCTTTTTTCACTTGCAAAGGGAATTCCAGTGGTTTTGGGATTTTTTCATTGACTGGTGAGGGCCCGCAGTTTATTTGATAAATCCCCTGTTGCTGGCTGTGGAGGCTGATCCCACTTCGGGGCCATAATGGACAACGCTGCTCTGGGCATCCCAGCGCCCCTCGCTCACCGCCCCACTGGGTGACCCTCCCAGCACAGCCTGGGCCAAGGAGGGTGGGCCTTTGTGAGGATGACTTTGTCCTCGGGAGTGGCCGAGGTGAGCTGTGTAGTTCCTGGGCTCCCTCTGCTGAGACCCACTGCTGTCAGAGCCGGGCTGAGCCGCAGCTTCTCGGAGCCCGGGGCCCGGAAGAGCTGACCTGTCCAAAGTCAACCTGAAGGCAGCGGCATCTGTCCAACCCTGCCAAGCCCTCAGAGACACTCTCTCGCTTTCTGTGTGACATCTCAAGAGGCGATGGCCCGCTCCCCAGCTGGGATGGCAGCGAGGTCTGGGGCAGAGGGGCAGAGCACCGACCCAAGTGTCACACAGAAACGGGACAAATCCTATCCGCCTCCCACCCCCTTCTTAATGGTTGTAAGACCTTAGGCAAGTCAACTTTCCTTCTTTAAGACCTCATTTCCTCATCTGGAAAATGGGGGTGATGATACCACTGTTTTCACCTACATCAGTCTAGTGATCCAAGGAAATGGGACAGTCCTTTCCACTTTGCCACCTTCCCATGTCTGAGCGTTAGACTTTGATTTGACATTAAATTGTCTCTTCCCTCCAGCCAAGGGTCCATGGACTGGATGCTGGGGGTGAGGAGAAGAGGGAGCCCCTCTCTCTGGTGCCATCCAAGATGGGAGCCCAGGAGGGAGAGGAAACGGCACAGGAGAGCTTCCCTTGCCTGGTAGTTGCCTGCTCTCTGGGGTTCTGAGTCTCATGGGCACCTCATGGGGTCTTTTCAAACCTACCTGCTGGACCTTTCAAGCCAGAACCCCCAGGCCAGGTCAGGGCCTCTCCTACAGCTGGCCACCCCACACGTCAGCCCAGCCACTCCCCTGCTCCTGGCTCTCCTCCATCCTCTCCTCCCCTCTCCGCACTGATCTTGGAAGGACTTAAAGAGCCCTGGCAGCTCTCTCTCCTGCAGCGTCCAGACCAGGCCTTGGGAAAAACACACTCGATGGCTTTGGCTCCATCCAGCCGGAGGAGAGAGCAGTAATTTTGCACTCACAGCAGTCCCTTTGCTCACCAGGGCTTCAGTTCATTAGCCTCTCTCTCAGACAGGAGACAGAGCCCAGTCCACTGCATTTCCCACCTCCAGGGCACACCCCTGAGGCCCCAAGTGGTCTCAGGAAAGCCCCCTTCCTCTAGGCCTGCACTGAGGGGCACACACCTCCTGGGCATCTGGGGGAGGTACTGCGCTGCATCTCTCCTAAGAAATATCTTCACAAGCTTCTCCCTGTTCTCTCTTGACCCTTTTGTCACCTCGATCTGTGTCAGAGGCCCCTGTATGAGGGATCCGAGAGCTGTGCAACTGTTCCTGGACACCTGCTTTGAAAATTGTCCCCATGGCCCAGCCCCTCTCCTTGGTATGTAGCATCTGTGGAATTGTGGTGCCTCAGATGACACTTCGGTTTGCAGATCTGATTCCAGTAAGTGCTAACAAGGAAACCCCTCCCAAGGGCAGGGAGAGCGATGAGCAGGAAGAGCCTTACTTTGGACAGGATGGTTAGGAAAGGTCTTTTCAAGGAGGTGACACAGAGGCTGAGATGTGGTGAATGAGAAGGAGTCAGCCTGGAAAAGCGCAGAGAAGAGCACTCTTGGGAGAAAGCTCAACATGTCCAGAGGTGCAAAGGCCCAGACACAGGAATGAGAAGAGAGAGGACCAAACAGTGGTTGAGAGATGAGTTGAGAAGCGGCAGTAGCCAACCTTGTAGGGCCTTGTACAGCGTGGAAGCCATTGAAGGGTTTTAATAAGTGGGGGAATGACAAGGTATGAATAATGTTTTTCAAAGCTAATTCTGGCTGTTCGATGGAAATTGCATGGAGTTGGGGAGAAACTAAGGGAAGTAACAGGGAGGCTAGAGAAGAGGATAGAACAATGTGAATGAATGGCTAAGTAAACAGGTAGATGGATGAATTGTGGGCGGAATGGATAATCCTCAAGGTTGAGGGTTAGTAAATAATTAGTGCTTTGGGGACTCAGAGAAGGACGAGAGGGCATCAGGGCAGGTTAGGGCTGTGGTCATGCAGCTTTGTGCGGGTATTGTCTTCTGAATTGGGCCTTGAAGTTCAGAGCTGTTAATTTTTCAATAATAATATTAGTAGTTGCCATTTACTGAACTCACTGAGGGTCCACAAATGTTACATTGGTCTTATGTGATCCTTAAAACAGTTCCATTTTACAATTGAAGAAACAGAAGCTCAGAGAGAGGAAGCAATGTTCCCAAGGCCACACAGGTGATAAGCACAAGAGCTGAAATTTGAACCACTCCAATGGCTGACCACCGCCCTACGCCCCGATAGGCAGGATGGGGTTTTCAGGGGAGAGGATGGGGGAATTCCCAGCAAAAGACACAGTGCAGACAAAGGCCTGGGAGCAGGGAGGGGTGAGGCAGGGATGGGGAGGCAGCCTCGAGGCCAGGGCTGTTGCAGGCTGTGACAGGCCGTGGCAAGCTATGGGCTCTAGGATGCGTCAGGCTCACAGAGGCCTAGTCATGCCCGCTGACCCCAGCAGGTGGGCAGGGTCTGCAGGCAGGAAGCAGGAGCTTACCCAGGCCCCGGCCCTGGCACTGGCCTCCAGCTCCCACAGAAGGGCATTGTCCCTGTGCAGCGGGCGTGGCCAGTTGGGGCGCCGAGGAGGGGCATTTGCCTCTCTGGAAAGTTGCCCAATGGCCTGGCAGGGTCCTACCCAGGAAGCTCCCTGGCTCCTGCAGCATCTCCCCTTTAGGCATTTGGGGCCTTTGGAACATTTGGCAAAAATGTCAGGATGGCAGACACTCTTTGCCTTATTCCTCTTGGCCACATGGAGAAGGGGGAGACCAGCCAGGGCTCTGCCCCATGCTGTGTGACCTCAGGACAGTCACTGTCCCTCTTTTCCCCCTGCAGATGGAGATGGGATTCAACAATCCCAGTAACCCTCTCAGTTCTAAACCACAAGCCCATGCTTCTAGACTGAGATTGGGCAGCAGGGAGGAGTCCCTGGGCTATACTGGAAGGCCATGTCTGTGACACCACCCCCCACCCCCAACACCAACATGGGAAAGGATAGCTTGGGGATCTAGAGCATTGGGTGGTCAACACTTGAGTTCGATCTCAGTGCTGGCACCTCTGACCTTGTGACCTTGAGCAAGCACTGGGTGACTGTGCAGCCTAGGTGAACCAAGGGCTACCCCAGATTGTGGTCAGTGGGGTCTTACTGAGCTGTTTCCATGTGTTGCCTTGGTTGAGTTCATGCTTCGTTGTGCATTTGCTCCCCAAATACTCACTGAGACCCCTGAAGGCACAGACAAGGCAAGGTGGGTCTAATTGCTAAGAATGAATGATTGAAAGCCGTGTGGGCACACACCTCAATGCATGTTCTCAGCAACCTGTGAAAGAATGCTATTAATGTCCCCATTTTACAGACAAGGAAATTGAGGCCCAGAAAACTCAAATACCTTGCCCAGAGTCCCACAGTAAAAAGTGCCAAAAATGGGATTCAAGCCCATTCTCTTGAGTGAATTAATTAGCAGAGATGTGAATCCTCAGACTCATTTAGAAACGAAGGGTGGATAAGGCTAGTCCACCTTTCCCTCCAGTTAATTATGTGAACTAAACCCTGATCACAGCCAATGTCCAAAGACTCCTCCTATTGTAAACAAGCCTTGCTGTTCATGACAGCGCCAACTCACGTTCACCAAGCACTTCCTCAGTGCCAGGACCTGAGCCCTGAGCCGTGTACACTGTGGCCCCTCAGCACCCTAGGAGGTAGGTGTGATCATCATTCCCATTTCACAGATGGAAAGCCTGAGGCTCAGAGAGGTTAGGGAATGTGCCCCAAGTCACACAGAATGGAAGTGGTGGAGCCAGGATTCAAGCCCGGCCTGTTCCCAGGACACAAGCTGTGGAGACATCCCCCAGGTGGCTTTTGAAGCCAGAGTTCTGGAAATCTGGCATTGGTTTGTTTTACCGTTGCCCACGTGTGTGTGCTTTGAGCCAGTGACTCAGTTTCTCCATCATAAATGAATGAATAGCTAAAAGTAAACTCATGAATGAAACAGAGAAATCACATTAGAAAATAACTGTCTTAAATGTATTGATGTGCAAAGTGTTACGTGCAAGAGAAAAAATATATTATTTAACTGTTAAAAAAAAAAAGTTCTGGTTTGAATCCTGCTCGGCCAATTGCTGACTCTGTGAGGCTGTTTCCTCCTTGGGACGGCCGGGGTAGGGGTGCTAACCCAGGCAGCCGTGAGCTGACGTGACCACTGTAAAGCCTGGGGCGGCACCGGCCATGTCGCAGGTACTTAAGGCATCGTCGCTCTCACTGTTGCCCACGGGAGTGAAGCCCCAGGAGGCAGGGAGCCCCTTGCACGACCCACACCTTGCCTGGGCCAGCTTTCCTGCCCAGGCCCCTGGGCCCTGCCTGCCCCTGATGCCTACTCGATCCTCCTTTCTCCAAACCTCAGGAAGCTGGAGTCCCGAGGCTGCTACTGGGTGGGGCTGTGGTTCACAGAGGGCCACAAATATTTACCTTGGAGACCTCTGTCCA
This sequence comes from Tamandua tetradactyla, assembly GCF_023851605.1. Taxonomy (NCBI): domain Eukaryota; kingdom Metazoa; phylum Chordata; class Mammalia; order Pilosa; family Myrmecophagidae; genus Tamandua; species Tamandua tetradactyla. The sequence goes on along the minus strand of NC_135327.1, from coordinate 19,809,538 downwards.
GCCCAAGGCCTCGGCCCAGATGCGGAGGGAAGTCACCTGGACTGGGTGTTCAGGATATAAGGCTGGACCTCCACACCCAGTGCCCAGGAGTGGAGAGGAGCAGGTGAGGACTCCAGCGTGCCCAGGAAAAAGCACAGGGAAGGGGCTCAGGGCCCAGCTCGCCAGGAAGACTCTGAGCTCAAAATACCTGTCAGGGCCAGGTCAGGAGCAGGAGGGAAGCTTGGCCCCCAGGTAAGATTGCTCGGTTGTCTAGAACCTTCTGAGGCTCACAGTCAGGGGGCAGAGGGATGCCCAGCTCCCTCATGTAAAAGCCCAAAGAGCAGTGAAGGGAGGAAACTAACTGATTCTTTTCCTAACCTTGTCCCAAGACATAAACCCACTCTGCATATAATGGGGAAATGTTGGGGACGAGGAGAAGCATTTGGCATGGTCTCTGCCCTCAAGGCTGTCCCAGGGTGGGTCAATGTGGCACATGCTGTGCTCAAGGAAGGCCCAGGGACATGGTGGCTGAGGGAAGTCAGAGAAGGCTTCCTGCAAGAGGAGGCATGTTGGCTGAGAAGCTGGGTAGGTCTCAGATGGGTAAAGAAAAGAGAAGACCTCCCATGCATAGAGAACAGCATTAGCAAGGGCAGGAGGTGAGATGCAATAGGGTGGGGCATGTACGGGGTTTTGGATTAGGGGGAGAAGATGCCTTTCCACAGGGGTCATCTCCATCTGGGCAGAGATGAACTAAACAGTGGTGTGGAGACAATGGAAGGCTAGACAGGGTTGAGATGCTAGGAAGAAAAAGAAAAATGGTGGGAGTTGGGGGTGCCTGGGTGAAAGGGCAGGATGCAGAGCTTCTGTCACCTTTGCCTTCTGGCTTTCATGCAAGGTGATTCCTCCTCACCCCAGAATTAGTAACAATACCTGTCATAATCATTACAATAGCTAGTACTTATTGAGCACCTGTGGCATGCCAGGCCACAAACAAGTTGTCTCATTTAATCCTTCCAACAACACTGTGATTTAAGTACCATAATTATCCCCATTCTACAGATGAGAAAAACTGAGGCTCAGGGAAGGTAAGTCACTTGCCCAAAATCACACAGCAAGTGGTAAAGGCAGGCCTCCCTCTTGGGTCTGACTCTCAGGCCTATGCTCTTTCCCCTGATGCTGAGCAACGGGGGCTCTGAGACCGAATCAGCTTCTTCAAGGGCCTCAGTTAGGTAGGTTCCCAATTCTTTCAAGGCTCCCAGAGGCAATTCATTCACTCAGCAACCATTTATTAAGCTCCCACTGTATGCCATGCACCACGCTGGGTGTTGGGGACGCAGGGGGACAGGTGAGCAGGGAGGCAGATGTCGAATCATTATGGCAAATACTGCAAGGGCTCATGTCACTCCAGTCCCCAGCAGACACATGTCATCCAGATGCCACATTTGCCTTTGGCAGCAAGAAAGGGCTTGGGTCCCCAGTCAGCATCTTTCCTTACCCCAGGCAGGACAGTCCACTGGGGGCAGAGGCTTCATGGGGCACTCAGAGGCAGAATCTAAGTGCAAGCTGGGAGCTCAGGGTGGGGTTGCAGGCTTGGGATTGAGCAGCCAGAACACCCCAAACTCACCTTCCCAGGAGGCACCCATAGGCCTCTCCCTCTCTCTCTCCCTTTCTCTCTCTGCCTTTCTCTCCCTGGCTCCAAGCAGCCACCCACCCTCTTAGTATTGTGGATTAAGCAAACAGCTTCCACCACTTTGAGGGATGACTGACTTGCATTTCCTTCCCACCTCTAAACTTCTGTAATAGCCACACACCAGCCCCCAAGGCAACATTTTCTCCAAGTGTGGTCCAAGGACCACTTTACAGGGAAAGCTTTACAGAAGAGGCGATGTCTGGGTAGGGTTTTAAAGGATTAATAGGAGTTAACTGGGCCAATAAGGAGAGGAAAGCATTCCAAGAGGCAGAAAGACCCAGGAGTGACCCAGGCACGTTCTGGGAACTTGAGGCAGCTTGGAATGGCTGGAATTGTATAAAGCGAGGTGGGAAAAGTAGGAGGCGAGCTTAGATCCTAGAGAGTTTTAAGTGCCAGACTGATGGGGTTGGGGGAACTGGAAACAAAATAGTTTTGTCCTGGGTATCATTGGTGGGTTTCCTGTATGGAAATAACTAATATCTTCTGAGTGCTTGCCATGTGAAAGGTGCTGTACGAAATGTTTTCTAGATCTTGACTAATACAGCCCTATCAATTGTGCAAAGTAGGAATTATTATTCCCATTTGTCAGATGAGAAAACTGAGGCATGGAGCGCTTAAGCTGCTTGTCCGAGGACACCCAACTAGCACCTGGCAGCAGAGCCAGGGCACAGACCTGAGCAGCCAGGCCTCGCAGCCTGTGCTCTTAACCACTGCACTAAATGACCTCTTGGGGACCCCATGCCCTTGGCCTCCATGCCCAGCTAACAGGGGGCTCTGTGCTCACCCCAGGTTCTGCCACCTGCTGCTTGCTGACCCACAGGAAGATGACCGGCCCATGGACCTTTACCCTCCTCTGTGGTTTGTTGGCGGCCACTTTAGCTCAAGCTACCCTCAGCCCCTCTGCAGTTCTCAGTCTCAGCTCAGAAGTCTTCAAGGAGAGTAAGTCTTGGCTGACACCCTAAGGCAAGTAGCCCTGTATACAAGGGAGTGAGTTCCCCATCACTGGGGGCCTGCAAGGCAAGGCTGGGACCCCAGCTCTGGGGTGACACTTGAGTGGATGGGCTGTAAGGCCCGGAGTATCTATGACACCAAGCCCATGTTTCTGTGATCCCCCTCTTCTTAAATCCCATGATTCTGTGGTGCCAAAGGTCCACTGTTCTGAGGTCCCGTGGCCTGCAGAAGGGGTGGTGCTGTAACCTGTCCCTGCCTGAAATCCCATCGTCAGAGCACCTCCTTTGATTTGGACCAACAGTCCTCCTAGTCCCCAAGCAGACCCTTGAAGGGTAGTCTGCAGCCCTTTACCCGTCTCCGGCCCCCTGACCCCGGGAAAGTCCCTGAGCCTCAGTTTCCCCCTCTGGCCCGTCTCATAGGGCAGTAGGAGCATCCAGAAAGCCAGAAATTGACCAGAGCTTCATAAGGTCCAGGGATGGACTTCTCAACCTCTGCACTACTAAATTTTATAATGGGGGAATTAGCTAAGAGGATACCCTAGAAATGGGAGAGGGAACTAAGGACAGAACTAATTTAGAGGAGTCCTCCCCAAGGTTAGGGCCCAGACTTCATTGGAGAGGGTGAGGCTGATGCCCACAGGTTGGCAGAAGCTCACTGGGTGGCCCAGGCCAGAGCTGATGCACAGTCGACAGGCTAAGGATGGCGAGCAGAGAGCCGCATGCTGGGATGCCTGTGAAATTCCAGGGACGTCACCCCTGGAGGGAGGAGGATGGCTTGTGACTCACTGGGAGACCTCCTGGCAATAAGCTGTGGGCATGCAGAACTCACTAGCTGCCCTTGCAGCCTGAAGCCAAGAGGGGCACGCCAAGCCCCCTCCTCCCCCGGGGTCCCTCCAGAGCCTCTCCTAACAGGGCTTAGCATCGTGCCTGCTGGCAAGGGAGAAATAGTTCCCACACCCAGCTCCCCGATCACAGGGTGGGCAAAAAGGGTGGCTTTGGAGCTGAGAGGCGGTAACTTGATAACAGACACGGGGACTCTGGGAGACGGTGGAGGACACACAAGTCATCCCGCCCGGGGGTCAAGGAGGCTGGAGAGTTCAAACACCGGCCACCTGTCAGTCATTAGCCAAGGGCTGCTTCTTGGGCATCTGGTCTACTCTGAACAGGATGAATGCGGTCTGGCTGCTAGGAAAAAGTTCTCATACAGACAGTCTGGGAAATCCAGGGAAGCAGCCTCCAGACTGCTGTGGTGAGGGTCAAAGGGCTGCGGGCAGAGTCCTGCCAGCACATTCTAGCACATTCTAGCATGTCACCTCCCACTGTCAGCTGGACACACTGAGACCTGGGTCTCAGCAAGCCTGGCAGGGACCAGGACCCCAGGGCTTCTGACTCACTGGCCCCTGACCCTGGCTCCTCCTTAGCTCCCGAGGCCCTTTGGACCATGACTCCTGAGGATGGCCATGCTGGAGAATTGTTAGCAATGGAGTTTCAGCAGCAGAGCATCCCCCAAACAAGGCCCTGTGGTTCCCTGCATCTTGGCTCTGGAAGTGTTCGGCCCTGGCTGGTAGGAGGGATGCAGGCCCGTGTGGCACGTGGGCTCGCCGAGGCCCCCAGCAGAGCCTGGCAATCCTCAAGGGTGTAAATGGTGCCACTTGTGCCCTGGCCTTGCTCTTCACTTGAAAATGACCCATCTGGGCCCCTCGCCCAAAAGCCCAATGGAGATGGTCAGGCTGGGCCTCTGCACTCCACCCAGGTCAGGATCCGGGAGCCCCCTCTTGCTCTCTTCCTGGACCCTCATGCCTGGATCTGCCTCCAGGGCTGACCCAGGAGCTAAGGGACCACGATGCCATCAGCGTCCTCCAGCAGCTGCCGCTGCTCAGCGCCATGCAGGAGGAGCAGGCCAGACAGAGCTCTGTGCTGGGCAGGATGGTGAAATCCATCCTGAAGTACGTCACCTGGTGAGTGGGGACGGACGAAGGGGGAGCCAGCTCCTCGCCCACACCCCTGCCCAGGCCACACTGTGCGTGCTTAATCAGTCAACAAATATCAATTTGTATCGATTCTGTCCGTGGTGAACGGATCAAACCAAGTCCCTTCCTCAGGAAGCTCCCAGAGCGCATTACCATAAGGAAATGACACCAGAGCTCTACCAGGGCCATCCCAGAGGAGGCTCACCTCGGGTGGGAGAGTGAAAGAAGGAGGTGACCCTTCTCAGGGAAAGTGACACTTGGGCCAATGACTCAGAGTTCACCAGGACACAAGACAGAGGGACCAGCCCAAACAGAGAGACCAGCCCGGAGGAGTGAGAGTCCGTTAGAACGGCTGGAACTCAACCCCCAAAATGAGGAGCGAGAGGTGGGCAGGGCTGGGTGGCAGCGGTCTTAAAAGCCGACCTAAGTGAGGGGAGAACCATCAAAGTGTTGTGAGCAGAGGTTGGATCGTGCACAGAAAAGTCAGTGGGCAGGGCTTGAGGCTGGGCACCCAGGGGAGACAGGAGAGGTAAAGGGGATCAGGTTTGGGGATGATGCTCCGTTGAACAAGAGGCATGATTCTCATCTTCCCCACGCCCCATCCAGGGTGAAGGTCACCTCAGCCGACATCCTCCAGGTGCAGGTGCAACCCTCAGCCACTGGCCAGGAGCTGATGGTCAAGGTCCCCATGGATATGGTGGCCGGACTCAACACGTGAGTGCCCCCTCAGGCAGAGCAGGCGCTTTGCCTCCATGCAAATATCTGGGAAAGAGACTTCTGAGCAGCAAAAGGAGCAAGTGCAAAGGCCTTGGGGCTGCAGTTTACTAGCCTTGTTCATAGAATGGCAAGGAGAAAAGGAGAGGAGGGGAAAGCGGTGAATGTTAAGGTCAGCAGGCAGTCAGGGCCAGGTCATGCAGGGTTTTGTGGGCCAAGGTGAGGACGTCACTTTTACTGAGAGGGGAGCCCTAGAAGGTTCTGAGCAGAAGAGAGACCTGACATGACTTAATATTTTTAAAGAGTGCCTCCAGCTACTGTGGAGACAAGAGCAGCCACAGGGAGGACAGCAAGAAGCTACTGCAATAATTCAGGAGACACCGATGTCTTGGATGGGGGGTTGGGGGGTGGGGAAGTGGTGAGAAGTGTGGATTTTGGAAATGTTTTGCAGGTAGGTGGACACAACAGGCTATCCTGATGGGCTGAATGTGGGGTGAGAGGGAGAAGCCAAGGATGACTCCAGGTTTCTGCGTAGCCATCTGGAAGGGCAGGGTGGCCGGCCAACAAGACGGGGAAGGTGGAGGGAGAAGCAGGTTTGGAGACCATCCAGATTTCAGTTTTGCACATGTCAAATTTGAGACACCTGTACGACGTCAGAGTAGAAGTGACATGTACATTTGGAAGCCGTCAGCATAATGGATGGGATTTAAACCAGAAGGAATCCCCAAACAGTCCAGAGCATGCTGGGATAAAGAAATTGGGGAGACGAGGGAAAACAGCAAAAGAGCTTGAGAAGGAGGGGCCAGGGAGGTGTGGAGAGAACCAGAAAACAGACAGACAGACAGCAGTTTGCTCAAGCCTCAGCCTCAGACATGCTCATATCACGGTGCCTCCACCCCCAGACCCCTGGTCAAGACCATCATGCAGCTGCAAATGGAGACCGAGGTCCAAGCCACCGTCCAAGTGGAGACCCAAGGGCAGGGACAGCCCCGCCTGGTCCTGGGAAACTGCTCCGACAGCCACGGGAGCCTGCGCATCAGCCTGCTGCACACGTGAGTGCGGCCACCTCCCGCTGGGCTCCTGCCACCCGGGGAGGGACGCCTGGTGATGGTTTTTGTCCAGGTAACAGGTGGAGAACACCAAGGTCCAGAGAAAGAAAGGGACGTACCCCCTCCTGACTCGGTCTGGGGCCCCGCGCAGGGAATCTTAAATGTCAAAGACAGTTCAAGACCCCGAAGGCAGAGGCAATACCGGCGGGACCTCAGACATGCTGCCAGGAGTTGGGGCAAATATTTGAAGGTGGAGAGGAGCCTCCTTCTTAGGGGGGCTTCGTGGGGGCCAGGGGTGAAAACAAAGGCCCTGGGGTCAGGCAACTGCGTCTCCTCCATTTGCTGGCTGGGTAGCATTGAGCATGCCCCTTCACCTCCCTGCGCCCCCCTCTCCTCACCTGTGGAATGGAGGAGGTGAAACGTGCCAGGCAGCAGTGAGAGGACCAGATCCAACAGCCATAAAGCGTTCAGGGCAGTGTGTGGCACCGAGTGGGTGCCCTGTGCCTGCTGCCTCCCTTCCCTGCTCCTGGGCAGGAGAAGCAGGAGAGGCTCCGGCCTCCACCACCCCAGGGTTTCTCTGCCACCGTCTACACCTGACACCCAGGTCCACCCCTAACAGGCCGGGCAGCCTTGGGCAAGAGGCTCCCCCCCCCCACCCCGGGACTCTGTCTCCTTCTCTGTAAATAGGGGAGGGGTGAACCATCTCTGACCCTTCCTAATCCCTCTCTCCCTCTCCTCTTGGGAAGGCTCTCCTTTCTGGTCAGCTCCTTAGCAGACAAGTTCATCAACCTCCTGGCCCCGGCCCTACCCAAACTGGTGAGAAGTCAGGTGAGTGGCCACAGGGCGTCTCCAGCCTGTGAGTGGTGCGCCCCCTGCAGGGCGGCGGCGGAACTGCCAGCCTGTGGTGAGGGACCCGCCTCCTCTGGTGGGAAAGCTCCGGGCTGGGGGATGCAGCCGGGCAGGACGGCTGAGCAGAGAGCACCGCAGGGAGGGTTGAAATCAAGGCAGCGGGACCACCACAAGTCTTGCCAGGAGGCCTTGAGCAGTGAGGTGCGGATAATCGTGTAGCAAATCCACTCATGTGGGGGGAGGACAAGGAGACCTGCGGTGCAGCGTTTGCTGCCTTCCACGGTGTAAATACCCCCTCCGTGGCCAGTGTCAACCTACCAACGCGACGTCGCGGAACACAGGGTTGCTGGATAGATGCCCAGTAGCGTCCCGTTGCATCGTGTTTCCGCCATACAGATACAATAGTGTAAAGAACCTCAGAGCCGTAGACGATGGTAAGATGGAATCAAATAATTAGGGAGTAATGTGTTTTGAGGTTTTATTATTTTTGTTTTTTATATACTTTACTTAATTTTAGGTTTCTATCATTTAATTTTTACCCATGGCTGGGTTAATTTTTACCCATGGCTGGGTGGAGCATTCTGGCTCGAAAATTTAACCACTGGTCCTCTCAAAGCGGTACAAGCTGGCTGTAGCACAGTTTAATAACTTAGCTCTGGGCTTCAGAGCTCTGCCACCCGATCAGGTCTTGGTGGATTTATTTTTCAGAGCCAGTCCACACGGGTCAATCTCATTTTACACATCCCTTATGTGTGACTGGTAAACTAAAACGTTGTAAGTGCGATTCAACCACTTTGGTCATCGATTTCCACTGTAAATTCCAAGATACGTCCACACAATGGGCCATCTCCCTAGGGGGCCCAAATACCTTGTTGAATAGCTAATTTTTAAAATAATACAAATTTTTACATCAAAAAGATGATGCAATGAACAATTTTGGAAAAAAATACCCATAACACCTCAATCTTAATAGCTATTTTCTCTTTTGCGCACAGCCTTCCGGTCTCCACTTACTCATATTTTTACGTGGCTGCACTCAGTTAAAATACTATTTAAGGGCCACGGTGGCTCAGCAGGCAGAATTTGATTCCAGGTGCCTGCCCATGGTAATTAACTAATTAACTAATTAATTAATTAATTAAAATGCTATTTAATAGTCCTTAAGACATATCCATATTTCTATGGCATTATATAATATTCAATTCGTCATAGCTGCATAATGCTTTATAATTTACTAAACCATTCTAGAGAAAGTTTTTACAAGAATCTGAAAGTGACTAATTTTGTAAAATTTGGCTTTTCTTATTGTGAGATCTTTTTTCTTTTGAGAAAACTTTTTTCTACTTAAAGATGGAATTTCTCAAAATAGGACCCAGCTATAAAATTTTTCCCAAAAAAATCATAGTTCATCTGACATCATTTTTTTTAACATTTTTATTGTGAAATATAACAAATATACAAAAAAGCAATAAATTTCAAAGTACATTGTAAACAAGTAATTATAGAAAAGATACCAGAGTTTGGTATGGGTTACTGTTCCACAATTTTAGATTTTTCCTTCTAGCTGCTCTAAGACACTGGAGACTAAATGAAATATCAATATTTAGCAGTCATCCTCATTTGTTAAATCCTATCTTCTCTGTTATAACTCCGCCTTCTCCTTTGATCCTTCTCCTCATCTGTAAGGCTCTCTGGGCTCTCTCTGCCCATTCTAACTTTCTCATGTTGGAAAGTAGTGTCAGTAATATGGGGAGATGGAACTAGTTGATGTTCTTGGAGAGGCTGTCGCTCCGGGTTTCAGGACTTATGTGGCCTAGGAACTCATCTGGAGGTTGTAGGTTTCTGGAAAGTAATCTTAGTGAGTGAAACTTGTAGAATTTCAGACAGAGCCCTAGGTGTTAACAGGATAGTTTTCTGTTGGGGCTTGGCAAAGCATGGCGGTCAGCAATATCTAGCTGAAGCTTGCAAAAGAGTAGCCTCCAGAATAGCCTCTTGACTGTATTTGAACTCTTTTAGCCACTGACACCTTTTCTTGTCACGTTTCTTTTCCCCCTTTTGATCAGGAGGACACTGTCCGTCCCATGGTGTCAGTGCCAGGTCGGTCCCTGGGAGCCATGTCCCTTGTAGAGGGGAAGGCAATGATTTCACTCGCAGAGTTGGGCTTAGAGAGAGACAGACCACATCTGAGCAACAAAAGAGGTTTTCTGGAAGTAACTCTTAGACATACCTATAGGTGGGCTTAGCTTCTCCGCTACAGGAATCAGCTTCACAAGAGCAAGCCTCGAGATCAAGGGCTTGGCCTATTGATTTGGGTGTCCCTAATGTTTGACACCGTATCAGGGGTTTTCCTGGTGGTAAAGCTTAATAGTTCCATATTTTTTTCTCCTGTCCCTCAAAGGGATTTACCAACACTTTTTAATTAAAGGCCCAACATACTCTAGGATGTATCCGGGTCTTACCTTAAGCTGTACAGAACTACAAGCAGTCGTTCTCATTCTGAGCTCACATGTTTGGGTTGCTTAAATGAGCTATCCAGACAGGTTAAGTTAGATTATATGCTGCAGAAAGTTTAAGTTTTGGACAAAATAAACCTCTCTTCCTTTGGAAGCTCTAAAACATAGACAATCTGACGTCATTATTTAATAGCTAAAAATGTATTTTTCACTGCAAAGATGGCAGAAACTGGGATTATAAAATGCTGTTTGCATATTGTCTTGCTTTTAAGGGTGAAAAGCCAAATATAGTGAATGGTATAAGAAAACTAGCATTCTGTTAATCATCACAATTTCCTACCACGATTCATTGGATTTATGTGATGTCATATGTGGCATATAGGGTAAAGACAGAGCACGTGGGCATATGGCAGGGGTCCATTTTTGAAATGCTGAAGCCCTTTTCAGTGTAAATCCATGAGTCTCAACCCTGGCTGCACATCAGAACCTCCTGGGAAAGCTTTAAAATTTTCCAATGTCGGGGATTTCTGATGTCAGTCTTTTAAAACTGATGCCCAGCCCTCCACCTGTGATTCTGATGTACTTGGCCTGGGGAGGGTCCCTAGGATCCCAGAGGATTCTAACACACACACACACACACACACACACTCCGAGGATTTTAATGTATATGGTCAGGGTCAAGACCATCTGATGGAAGTAAATCAAGGGGACTTGAGGGAGAAGATGCAGAGGTCGCCAGGGACTCCTTTTCCATGAGGGGCAGACAGTCCCTTGGCAGTCTTGCTGGGAGTCTGAGCTCAATTCTTCCAGCCTCTTCAGGCTCTGAGTAGGTAAAGCAGCTGGAGCAGGGACTGGCTATTCATAGAAAAGGTTAGCATTTCCTAAAGCATCTAAATTTCTAAATTCCTGAAGAATAGCAAGGAATAGTCAACCAAAAGCTTCTTCCACTAGGGCAATTATACCTAAGACAAAACAACCTCAACCATTTCAGAACGCTGCCATGGTGGAAAATGGGCTGCCGCAAGAGCTGAGGACAAGGCCTTAGGGACCCATGGGACATCTGAGTCAAATGTTTAACCTCCTCCTGCAGCAGGCCAGGTGAGCCCGGATTGGGCTAGGCCAGGCTTTCTCAATCTTGGCCCTACTGGCATTTTGAGCCAGATAATCCCTTGTTGTAGGAAACTGCCTTGTGCATTATGGGATGTTTAGTAGCATCCCTGGCCTCTACCCACTACATGCCAGTAGCATAGACACACACACTCACACACACACACACACACACATACACACACAAGTTGTGACAACTAAGATGTCTGCAGAAATTACCGAATGTCCCATATTGAGAACCACTTGCAGTGTAAGAGGTAGAGAAGTTTGCTGGGCAAAGGGATGTGCTGGCTCTAGAAGCCCACAAAGGGCACAGATAGATTGTTCAGGAGGCTGGTTGGGTCTGCCTTGCTCACTTCTGCTCCACAGTCTGGCACATTGAATGAGTAAGTGAATGGAGGAAAGAATCCCCCCTTTCCCTCTTACGGAAAACAGGGACTTGTGAACAGAATGTCTAATGGGTGAGGGAGGGCAGCTGGCAACCCAGGAGCACCCTGGGAACAGGGCAAGGGGAAAACCACTGCAAAAGGCCCCAGGAGACACTGAGACCCCCACAGACGGAAACCTGGCTGGCCGTGGGCAGGGCAGTGGGGCTCAGGCCAGGTGGGTGGGGTGCACACGTAGCAAGAGACCCTGTGGGGCTGGGTTCCCGGCCCTGGCTGACGGAGCACCTGCATTTGTCCTGTTGCAGCTGTGTCCCATGATCGAGACAATCTTCGAGGACATGCGTGCAGACCTCCTGCTCCTGCTCGGGGGTAGGTGCACTGCTCCCTCTCCACCGCTTTCCTTTAAGGCCTAGCCAGCCTCCAGGCCCCGGCTCTGCCCAGGGAAAGTCTCCCGAGGCCCGTCTGAGCAGGAGATGGGATGAGCACCCGTTGGTCACTGTCCAGGATGTGCGACAAGAATTCACCACGACCATGACTTCACGAGTACCTACTATGTGCAAGGTTCTATGTGAGACCAGCGGGGACAATGGGAAAGGTTTGAGCTCTGGAGCCTTAGGTAAACCCATTTGAGCCTTAGGTTCAAATCCCAGCTCTGCCACTGACTTGCTCCGTGGCATTAAGCCAATCACGGTGCCTCCTTTAGCAGAAATGGCCAAATGTACCATATTGAGAACCACAGAGAATCCTACCATCTACTGTTTTGGGGTCCAAAGGGGATATCCAAAGGACGAACAGAGAGGAGTGGAAAGAGGAGAGCAGAAGTCATGGGCACTGAGCTCACAGAGCACCTACCTTAGGGGACCGCTGAGGTGTACACTGACTCCTCAGGCAGTCCTTACCCCGTTCACAGGTGAGGAAACTGAGGCTCACAGGTCACTAGGGATAGGAAGGGGCTTGAACCCAATTCTTCCAGTTCCCAGTCTGATGCAATTCATATTTGAGCCAACTTTATTAAGCCCTTACTAGGTGCCGGTACTGCGCCCTGCGCGGCAGGTATCGCTATTATAGCCCCCTTTTTAAGATGAGGAAACGTCTTTAAAAAGATGTCCCCGAGGAAGAAGGACACTGCCCAAAGTCTGACCGGCTCCTGGGCGCCCAGGGAGGGCCTGTTGGTGAAATGCAGAGGGACCTGACGCCCCAGCCGCGCCTCCGCCCCCGGCGCCTGGGTCAGCCGCCCCTTATCGGCCCCCGCAGCCCGGGGCAGATGAGACGCCACCGCCACCTGGCGGCCAGCAGGGAGAACACACACAATCCGGCGGCCGTGTGGGCGCGGGTGCGGGGAAACTGGGGTGAACCCGATGGCCAGCCCCAGACCCTGCCCGCGTAGGGGGTGCGGTCACTGCTTGGGTGGGAAGGCACTTCACTATTCCAAGCTTTGGTGACCTCATCTGAAAAACAGGAGTGGGTAATGGGGCCGACCTCCTAAGATTATGCATGACGAGGAATGAACGAGCTCGTGCACGTAAAGGCTTACGCATGGCGAGGAATGAATGAGCTCGTGCACGTAAAGGTTTATGCATGTCGAGGAATGAATGAGCTCGTACATGTAAAGGTTTAGCACAGTCCTAGCACTTGGGTGCCCATCATCATCATCCTCTCCATCGCTGTCATTCTCGACATCATCTTGGATCACTCCTGCTCTTCCCTACCCAGCCCTACCCCCATGCAAGGATTCATCCCCAGCCAAAAGCAGGGCCCCCAACCCCCCACCCTCACAGCACTTTCTTCTCGTCCCTGAGCAGCGCCCGTTTCCCTGGGTCCTCACCAACTGAAGTTCGACCTCCTGTCTCCTGTCATCAAGGGTGACGTCATCCAGCTCAACTTAGGGGTGAGCATCGATCGAGACCTTCAGGGTGATGTGGGGACATCACTGCCCTCCCCTGACCACCAAGGGTCAGCACCCAGATCCGTTTGAAGGGAGAAAAAACCAGCAGTGGTTAGGACACACGGGCTGACCCAGAATAATCACAAAGGCTGACCGCATCCCATGCAAGCCATTATGAGGGAGAGAAACACGCAGGTGGACCCTAAGGGCCACCACCCCCACAGCATTGACTCCAGGAGATCTGTCCTTGGACCCCGAGTTCCTCAGACCTGATTTGCCCAGTCAGTGCTTGTAATGAGTCATTTGCTCTTTCAGGCAGGGCCCCACTGAGCCCCTTCTGGCAACCTCTAAACAAGAGCCCACAACGGACCTTAGGATCAAAACTCATCAGGGAGGGTCACACGGACCTGAGTTTCTCTCCCGGCTCCGCTACTCTCTGGCTGTTTCTTTACCTGTATGACCCTGTTTTCTCATCTGTCAAGTGTAGATGACAGTGGTCACTGAGGAGAGGGTGAAGTGAGGCTCCCCAGAGACTCCTGGACAGGAACTGGCTCCCTCTGTCAAACGGGGGGCTGCACACCCGCGCTGGGACTGGACTCTCTGAAGCACGAACCCCGGACTATCGTCTTCATAGGGCCCTTGGAAAATCACATCAAACATTTCCATCCATTTTGTTACAGTTTTGAATTTTCCCTTCATCCAAAGGGTTTGAAGTACCTGAGAAATTGAAACAGTGCAAAATAAGACATTGAGGTTAGAAAAAAATAAAAATCGGAAACTATCCAAGGGATGCAGATGGAGAAGCTGCTACCAGGCACCTGAGATGACTCATTGCCCTGCACCAAGGCACTGAATTCCAGGATAAGCTTCCTAGCAGCAAAGACAAAAAGGGAAAGAGGCTGAATGTTGTCATTTCCTTCTAGATGGTTATTGAGTAAAACGTGGAGTTAAAATTCTCAGATGACTCCCTACCCCCACCCCACCGCCACCATCTCATTTCTTCTCAGGCCAAGTTGCTGGACTCCCAGGGAAAGGTGACCAGGTGGTTCAATGACTCTGCAGCGCCTCTGGCCGTGCCGGCTCTGGGCAGCAGCCCTTTCAGCTTCATCATTAGGCAGGATGTGGTGAACGCCGAAGTGGCTGCCCTGCTCACCCCGGAAGAACTCACCGTCCTGTTGGACTATGTGGTAAGCCTCAGCCTGGGGCAGGCGATGGGGCTGCCTCTGCTGCGTCCTGGGGATTTCCTGATCTGAAGGGGCCACAGGGAGCCTAGGCACCTGAGCAGCAACTCACTGTCGGGCTTAATTTAAACCCCTCCAGTTACAAGCTCAGACCCTCCTATGCCATCCTACCGCTGACTTACAGCTCAAAGGCTGAAATCCCTCCTGTACCGCCCAGCCCCAGTCCCAGTCTTACCCCTTGGATCCGGATACATCTGCTTCCTCTACCACCTAACTGTCCTGTTGAACCAAAGTACATCTTAAATACTGAGTAGCCTAGATGGCAACTACGTCTCGGATACTGAGTCGATCAGGTGTGGGAATTTTGCCACCGCGATCCACTAGGGGGTGATGGCGGACACCACCGAGCAGGAAGGTCCCGCCTTCCGGCCAGCCCGGCTGCCAACCCCGCCTTGGAATTCTTGTGGATACAGCACAGCAGACCCCTCCCCCCTCCCCGGGTCATCTGAGTGTGCCACCTCCCCTTGGGTGACTGCCAGGGAAACCGAGGACCAGCATGGGGAAGGGGTTGGCCCAAAGTCATGGAAGGTCCCATCCAGCTTCTCTGGGTCTGGGAACTCCATCCTGGCAGTGCGGGGGATGTCTGCCCTTGCCCCTGCCACTGATGGGCCCTGGCTCCCTCTCCCCCTCAGCTTCCTGAGCTGGCCCGGCGAATGAAGGCAAGCATCAAGGTGATCAAGGAAGAGGTTGGTCCATTTGCCATCTGCAGCTTGATGGGTGTTTGCTGTGGTCTGTGCAGGGGCCTCCAGGAAGAGATGGGGGCAGCTCTGTTTCCTTCCAGCAGTGGTGAATTGGGCAGACCCGGTCCCTGTCGTCACAGATTTCCATCCAACAGCACACTCTGACCCGAATCAAATAATCACGTAGACAAAATCTATGTTCCAAGTGTGGTGACAAAGGACAGGTTCTAGGGGCTATGAGAGCATTCCTGGGGCACCTGCTATGGCCTGGGAAATCAGGGAGAAGGGGACGGCAAAACCAAAGGCTGGGAGCTTGGAAGAACAACAGTCCTCTCAAAGATCTGAGAGAAGGACAGTGTGGCCAGAGGGCAGAGAAGCAGCAGGGAGGCTGGCACAGGGGACAGGGGCTGGGCCACACGGGGCCACGTGGGGGCTGTGGGACACAGTGAGGAGCTCGGGAGCCACCTGCAGCTCTGTGTCCTTTCAGGCTGCGGATCAGCTGGGACCCACGCAGATCGTAAAGATCTTCATCCAGGAGACCCCCGAGCTCCTTCTGGATCAGGGCAGAGCCATGGTGGCCCAACTGATCGTGTTCCAGGTGTTCACCACCAGTGAAGCCCGCCGCCCCATCTTCACCCTGGGCATCGTGCGTTCAATCGTCTGTGATATCTGCAGGAGCCTGGGGCCCCCTGTCCACTGTCCACCCCGCCTGTTTTGCTAAAGATTTCCACCACTCTTGTCATCCACCAGGGTCCAGGAAAGGGAGAGAGAGCTCAAAACCAAGAGTCAGGAGCTCTAGGAGCCCAGCTTTGACCTGTCACTTCATTAGTCAGGGATCTTTGGGCAGAGACTTAACTCACATGCACAGAGGTAGTTGTGTGAGCTCGTAGAAATGCAAAGTCCAGATGATCAGGTCAGGAGTGGCTGGACCCAGGGGCCCCAACCACATTGTCTTTCTTCTCTCTCTCTCCATCCGACAGCCTTATTTTCCTCTGTCCTGCCTTTATCCCCAACAAGCTATCCCCTCACGACAGCACGGCCAAGCTGCATCAGGCTTTCATCCCAGCTTGGCAACCCCAGCAGAAAGAACCTCTCCCCCAATAGTGCCTGCAAAATTCCCAAGGCTAACTCTCATTGGATGAGCCTGAGTCATGTGCCCATCCCTGAACCAATCATGTGCCTGGGGAAATGGGATGTGCAAATTATCTGAGTTAGGGCACCCCTAGCCCTGAGGTGGGGGGGTGGGAGTTGACTCCATCCCAACCACACAGGCTGAGAGGGGGAGGTTTTGCTGTGAAAAATAGAACAGGGAAAGGGCAGCTCCTGGTCACTGCCCGGAAGCTCTGCTTCCTCTTCTGAAGTATGAGCAAAACTAAACCATCTCCAAGGAAGTTCGTCACTGATTTTCCCAGTAGCCCCGTTAGGTCAGATCTTGGGGCTTCTGTCTGGGGATCCCTGTTGGTGAAGGTATAGGGGTGGGGGTCACTGCAGAGACAAGCCTACCTCGGCGGTCCCCTGGGAGGGATCTTAGGTAAGGTCTCTAGAAGCAGAGCCTGAGACAAGGATTCTTGTGAAAGCCATTTACTGGGGGAGACCCCACGGGAACCCTGGGACATGGATTACACCACAGAGCTGCGCCTGTGCTGAACCAAGGCGGCTGGCCTTTTGTACCCCCTTGTCAGTCGTCATTGGCCACCACTGGTCCCCAGGGGAAGGGGAAACATAGCTCCCACAGGACAGCTCTGTTCAAACAAGGGCAGTACTCCAGCAACTCACAGCAGCCCTAAAGGGGATCTGAATAGTACCCCAAAAGTATCCACTACAGGGAACAAATGGGGAAAGAGGGATGGAGCAGGAGGTTGGGTGCTAGATAACTAAGACCTCCCATGCTTAGCCTAGGAAGCTGGACAGCGCCTGGTTGTCAGGAGGCTGCTGTTGGCATTATCCTTACGGCAGGGTCGCCGTGTACACCTGTGCAGCTTGTGAACCACACAATTCCAGGAGGTGCCATTCACAAAGACTCCAGCGAGAGTGGTGCCCCCTGGAGTTGTTCAGCGCAGTGCCCTGACTTCCTGTACCGAAGGACACTGATCTCCCCACCGGCCAGGACACAGGAGTGGGACACTCCTGTGTCCTGGCCCCTCCATGGTCATGGCAGGCCATTTCCAAAAGGCTACCGAAGCCCAGGCCTGCAGGACAAATTTGCTGTCTCGGTGCAGCTGACCTGGAACTCGGTCCTTGAGGTCACCCCAGCCTAAAGGTCAAGTTGATGCATATCTTTGGTGCCAGTCTTTGGGACCTGGCTTAGCTCCTGACCCTTCCCATCATAATAACAGTGGCTGACACTTGCCACCTGCTTGCCCCTTGGTTTCCTACCCCTCTCCCATGGGGTGAGGGTAGGACCCGCTCCATAGGGTGGCGAGGACTGAAGGAGGTGATGCATAGGGCCCCTGGAACACTGCCGGCCACAGCGAGGGGTCCTTACTTATCACCTCCCTCCTCCTCCTCGTTCCCCGCAGCTGGCCCATGTGGTAATCTGGTAAGCAGGGACTGGATACAGTGACTGTCCATTTAATAGGTCAGGACCGTGAGACCTACAGAGGGCAAATCCTTCCTCAAGGTCGCTGGGCCAGCAGCTGAGGTCTCAGACCTTGTCCGCGTGATCCCGGGGCCGCCTTCAGAACCCCGCCCCCAGGGCGTCTCGCATCCTCTTAAACCAAGTGGGGCGTGGCTTTCTCTTTGTTTGCAGGAGGCCAGCTCGGAGGCTCAGTTTTATATCAATGGGGACCAACTTGTGCTCAACCTAAATGAAATCAGGTAAATATGTAATTCATCGTGAAATGCTGGCGATGGGAGCACGTCACACTCTGTCCCCACTGGGTTTCTTTAACCATCGTGTGCTCTGAGCCTCTGAGAGTTGAGCATGGGTGGAGCCTCCCCCGCGCCCCGCCATCCCCCAGGGCCCAAAGGAGGGCCTGGGCTCTCCAGCAGTGAAGGACAGAAGTAAAAGGGGGAAAGAAAGTAAGGTGGCCTGCCCAGACCCTCCCTAGTACTCCCACCCACGTCCTAGGCCTGGGGCGGCCCCTTCTGGACACCTCTAAGGCTGGACCCTGCACTAGGCATCAGTGGCAGTGAGGTCACGCCCAGATGCCATGCCCCCTTACAGTCTGGCACAAAAGCCTGCTCTCACCCCAACCCGCTCCTACTCCTGAGCGCTCCCCCGGAGAATAGTTCAGCCAGGAGGAGCCTTGCAGACTGGAGACTCCTGGGACAAACCAAGCCCACTGGCAGTGGTTTTTCTGCTCTTTGGGCTACTTTTGGTTTTGGCCTCCCTCCATTCGAATGCAAGCTGTAAGGGGCAAGGATTCTGTTCAGCTCACTGCTTTATCTCCAGAGCCTGCACTGTGCCTGGTACACAATAGGTGCTCACTCAATAACTGTTGAATGAATGAATGGCTGGATCTCCAAAGGATCGTTCTCATGGGCATCTTCTGTTGCAGTCTTGATCGGATTCACCTGTTGAACTCTGACATTGGCGTGTTCGACGTGAGTATTCAGAGATTGTCTCTGGGGAGGCCAGGGGATGGCCCAGAAAAAGAGACTGGATATGCCTGGAACTCAGCGCCCTTTGCGGGCTGGTTAGCTCCACCTCACTAGCCACCAAGTCCAACCCAGTAAACACTGCACCGTGCACCGTGCACTGCACAGCACCAGCTGAGAACACACACATGCTCCCACGTGCAAACACACACACTCACAGATACTTCCATACCCGTGTGCACACACAGGCACACTTTCCTTCAGTGAGGTTTTTATTTTAAATTAGAAAACAAATCCCCCCCTCGGCAATCCCATTTTGCTCATGTAGACTCGCCTCCATGACCCTGGACAGCCCCTGCCCTTTCTGGTCTGGCCGAATTAGAGTTTCTGACTGGCTGAGTCCTGCCTTCTGCCATGTTTTCTTAGGTCCTTGTGTTTTGTTTTGTTTTGTCTTGTTAAATGTGTGGCTAATATTTAAAAACAGGGAGTTTCCCGCACAGTCATCAGGACCTCTGACTTCCCTTGGGAAGTCAAAAGCTCAGACGACACAGGGGCCAGTCCCTCGGGACAAATCGCGCTGGAACAGAGCTGAAAGCCTCCTAAGGACTGACCGTCCCTCCAGTGCACCCCAGTCCCGCCCCCTGCTGGACCCCAGGGGCGGCTGAGTGTCATTCCCAGCCTGTCTGGTCCCCGGAAGCTCTTGGAGCGCGACCAGCAGGGGACCTGGGACTTGGACATCTCCCCAGCTGCCCCTGCTGTGGAGCCGGACCGCACCCATCTGAGGAATGGCTGGGAGGACTTTGGATTCTCAGCCAGGGTGCTGACGCCCCTTCTCTCTCACAGACTCAGCTTCTGAAAGACGTCATCGCCGAAATCCTCCTCTCCGTCCTGCTGCCAAATGAGAACGGTGCGTCCCTTGCCCTCGCTACCTAGAGCCAGGAAGGAGGCGCTTTGTTTCTGCCTGGAAGAGGCCCTTTTCATTCATTTTCCATCCATCCTTCAGGGCCTCTTTCAAATTCTACTTCCTCCAGGAAGCCTTCCCATTTCACCCAGCTGGAAGTTACCTCTCCTAACTCTGACCTCCCAGTGCAGTTCCTTGTTGAGTGGCAGAGCTTGGGCACACAGAGGTGAATGAGGCAGTGCCTGAGCCCCCAGCTTCACGGCAAGAAGGAGACAAAAGTGTAAACAGACACTCAGAGCACACTCGGGGGCCCCAGGCAGCCCTAGGCTCAGGTCCTGGCTCCCCCTCGTGCTGGCTGACCCTGGACAAGCTGCTAAATCCCCCTGAGCATCGGCTCCCCAGCTGTAAACTGGGGGAATAAGAGTACCTTCCGCAGAAGCATAGACAAGATCCTGCTTGTAAGAGACCGAGAATGCCTGGCACACTCTGTGCTCAATACTTCTTGGCCTTCGCTGTGTGGCACTGTTATTTGTGTTACTGGTGGAGGACAACAGGGGAGAAGGTGGAATTCCTCTAATAAGCCCCAGCTGTGAAAGTGGGGAGAGCAGGTAACATATGCCAGGCCTGTCTCATTCATCTCTCCATCAGAGTGGGGACTCTCCAAGTACAGGAACCTCTGCTGTGGACAGTGGGAGCCCCTGATGGTTCTTGAGCAAGACTGTGTAAGGGTGCGGGGGCGTGCTTTTGTAAAGCTGGTGTCAGGGGCGAGGGGCAGGGCGATGAGGCTGGGTGCGCGCCCAGGGTGCAGATAGCAGACAGGCAGAGGCAGAGGAGACACTCAGGCTCGGGCGTGCCAGGCCCTTAGGCTCCCCTCCAGGCCCCGCGAGCCTGCCCAAGGCTGCCCCAGGCCCACTCCAGACCCACCCCAGGCCCACCAGTCTCTGAACACATTTGTTATTTCAGGCAAATTAAGATCTGGAGTCCCGCTGACGATGGTGACGGCCTTGGGATTCCAGGGAGCTGCAGCAGCTCTGACCAAGGTGAGTGGGGTGGGGGCCTTAGCCTGAGCCCACAGGGAGAGTGCAGCGGCGAGGAGAGCCCTGGGCTGGGAGGCGAGACCACCCGGGTCCTCCTCGCTTCTCCTCCTCATCCACAAAGAGAATGCAGGGTCCGGGAAAGTGGGAGCATTCTGACAGGCCTGGCCAGCGGGGCAGCACACCTCCAGCTTTTCCCACACAGGCATGATAGTCATTTGTTGATTTTGTAAGATTTTTGAGGGCTTTCTGGGTGCTGGGCATGCCTCTGCGTACTTGAGGCCACAGAAATGAGCAAACAGAGACATCTAGCCTTCTCAGTGAAAAAACAAGCACATAACTACATAGCATAAGAGCAATTAGTAAGAGCTGGAAAGGAAAATAAAACAGGCTCAAGAGGGACAAAGTGACAGCAGGGAAGTTGGAGACCTACTTTAGTTGGGGTGGTCAGGAAGGCCCTCTTTGAGGAGGTGACATTTGAGCCAAGACCTGATGGAAGTGAAGGAACAAGCTGTGTGGGCAGCTGGGAGGAGTGTCCCATTCAGAAGAGACAGCAAGTGCAAAGGCCCTGTTGTAGTTTGCTAGCTGCCGGAATGCAATATACCAGAAACAGAACAGCTTTTAAAAATGAGAATTTAATAAGTCGCTAGTTTACAGTTCTAAGGCCAACAAAATATCCCAATTAAAGCAAGTTATAGAACTGTCCTATCTAAGGCATCCAGGGAAAGATACTTTGATTCAAGAAGGCCGATGAAGTTCAGGGTTTCTCTCTCAGTTGGAAGGGCACATGGCGAACATGGCATCATCTGCTAGCTTCCTCTCCAGCTCCCCAGGAGGCATTTTCCTTCTTCATCTTCAAAAGTCACTGGCTGGTGGACTCTCGGCTTCGTGGTTCTGCAGTGTTCTCTGCTGTGGCTTTCTCGTGGCTCTGTCATCGTCTCTGCTCTCTCTGAATCTCCTGCTTTCTCCAAACTTTCCTCTTTTATAGGATTCCAGTAAAGTAATCAAGACCCGCCGGAATGGGTGGAGACACGCCTCCACCTAATCCAGCTTCACAACCACTCTTGATTGAGTCCCATCTCCAGGGAGATGATCTGATCACAGTTTCAAACATACAGTACAATATAGGGATTAGAAGAAACAGCTGCCTTTACAAAATGGGATTAGGATTCAAACATGGCTTTTCTAGGGTACACACATCCTTTCAAACTGTACCGGCCCTGAGGCAGCGATATGCAATATTCCAGGAGCAGCAGGGTCAGGGCACGAGTGCGGTGGGGGGCCAGGGGCGAGGAAGGCCCAGGATGTGAGGCAGCCTCCAGGACGCACAGATGAGATCCCTGAGACCTGCCAGCCCGACCCCACCCCACCCGCGTTCACCATGGGGCCAAATGGTCTGAGATCCACAAGGGTCAGGACCATATCTGTCTGTCCGTCCCTCTGTTCCCAGGGCCCAGGAGGTTCTGGCACACAGTAGGTGTTCAGTAAATGCTTATACAATGAATGACTGTCCCTGGCAGCTGCTGGGGAGAGGCACTGTCGCAGCATCAGCCCGTCCCCAGATATTATCATGAATAATACAAACCCACACACGTCACGTGCAGGTACTGGGGAGTAGGCAGCATCTCGCTCAGTCTCCACACCCACCCTACCCCGTGGGTCCTGTTGTCATCCCCATGTCACAGATGGGGAAACTGAGTCTCAAAAATATCAAATGCCTTTCCAAAGTCCCCCACCTAGTAGGTGGCAGAACCGGGATTTGCCTTCCACACCTGCTCTGATAACCCCAACCTCTGCATGAGCCAGTGACAGTAAGGGGGGGCCCGTCCCACTGAGCTCTCGGCCAGCCTGAGGCATAACTAAGTGCCAACTGTGTACTAGGCACTGATCATAGCAGTGAACAAAACCCACCGAAACCCCCACCCCAAGTCTAGAGGGAGTGAAGACATTGAGAAAATCCTCAGGTGACTTACCCCCTTTTCCAGGGCCGGGGCATCCAACCGTGATCGGGGAGGCAGTCAGGACCAAATCTTTAGCTCTAAAGGTCCTGATTTGCCCAAAACCATGATTGGTACCACTGAATTTCTGAACCTTTTAATTCCAGAGAAATCCACAGAGGGGATAGGTCATAAAAATGCCCCCCAGTGAGGTCCCATCTGTGGGGAGGGTTGGGAGCTTTGTTAACTGTCTTCAAAGGCGAGTTGATGACCGCCTCGCCATCAGCTGCCCACTCGCGAAAGCCACGTCCATCCTGTGGCCGGCTTTGCTGGAGACCAATGGGGATAAGACTCAGGAACCAGATGGCCGAGTCCCAGCTCTGCCTCCCTCTAATTAAAGGTCCTTTGACCTCTCTGACCAGCCACCTCCTTGTAAAACCCGGCCAATGTCTGAATGCACAGCACATGCTCTAAAGGACTATGCTACAGTGATCTGATGATGATATGAACAATTTATTTACGAAAAATACTACACTTGATTCATGTTTAAATGCACAAGTGGTGTCCCATAAACTGGATGACTATTTCATATACTTCTTATTGGGGGTTGGGGGGCATTTTTCGTCTTGCCAGTTTTTAAAATCAATTTGTATTTTATACCCCATATTTGCAGTCTGATTAGAAAAGCATTTCATTCTTTGGATCTATTTTCATTTCCAAATTTCCTGTTTTGCTCCATTCATTTCCTTTTTGTAGTTTTATAATATAATATGCTTTAAAAGCTAGTAGAAGGAATAAACAAATTGATCTGAGCTAAAGCAAGTATGAAGAAAAAAGCTAACGCTATACAACTGCTCACCAAAATTCTTTCAACTTTGCTGTATGTTTGAAACTTATAATAAAATTTTGTGGGGAAATCTATTAGAACAGGTTCCTCCTAATACACTTAGTTTCCAAAAATAAAGATGGAGCCTTGTTAAAAAACTCAACTGCCTGTCTGACCCTCGACCTATCCCAATGGATACAGCCTGGGAATCTGCATTTTACAAAACTCCCTGGGTCGTTCAGGTGACTGGCTGAGCATGGGGACAGCCGTCCTGCACACGTCACCCCTGCCTGCGGGCGCCCGCCTGTGCCCCGGGCCCCGTGCGTGGCTGCTCACGTGCCGCCCCCCCCGCCCCAAATTCTGCATGGGTCCAGGTCATGACCCCACCAGCATCGGTGGCCATCCCGTCCAGGACAGGGCCACATAAACCACAGGTGGGGGGTAACAGCCCAGTGCGGCTTTTCTTCTCCACCCCCAGGACGCTGTTGTGATTACCCCGGCCTCCTCGTAGCAGCCCGGGCTGCGCTCTCTCCCGGTGAAGACTTGCACGGTGTGGCGTCCGGGGCAGGCCGTCCATGAGCTCTGGGGACTGTCCCTCTCTGCAAAAAATAAACCTTGCCTGTGGCTACTGCAGTGTGGGAGTCTTTGTGCCAGCACAGAAGTCATCTCGCCTCTGGCAGGCTTGGGGATCGGATGTCCAAGCGTCCTCTGGGTCACATCAGGTCATGATCAGGCACATCTGAGCCAAGGTGGGCAATGTCCGCGCTGTGTCTGGGCCACTTGCGGGTGATGTCTTGGCCACCTCCCTGGGCTGCAGGTAAAAGAAAGCCAGATCTTCCCTCCTGCCTTCTGTATCGGCCTGCGGACCAACTCCGATGGGATGGCCCCTTTGGTGGGGGGCATGTTCCCTTGATCCTGGCGGCGTGGTGGGTCTGAAGGCAGATGAACTGGTGCTTTGAGACCTGGCCTGGCCCTGTGCTGGCTGTGGGACCCTGGGATATGGCTTCCCCTCTCTGGGCCTCAGTTTCCTTCTCCGTAAGATGGAGAGAATCACCATCCTCACCTTGGAGGCTCTGTCGATGATTCAGCCAGAGAAAGAGGACCTTTCCCAGGCACGTGGCCGGTGCTCAGACAAGGTCGGCTGTGGGTGTGATGTCATCGTCACACTCACCGCCAGGCCTGGGGGGCATTGGGCCTCATCACTGGAGGCCCAACCCCTCCCACAGCGCACAGCGCCCTTGTCTCCCTGGCCTCCCTGATGCCAGAAGGTTCTGGACAGACAGTAGTACCCCTGTTCTCCCTACCCAGGAACTGCCCACAGAGAGCACACAGACGCCTTCAGCCACACGAGAGGCCCTGCAGGAAGGGGAGGGGGTGAGCGTTTCAGGAAGAGGCATCTCTCAACTGCAAGACGTAAATGGAAGGCCGCTGGCCTAAGCGTAATAACGCTCCCAGCCCGACCAGGTGGTCCAGGCAGGAGCTTCTCCCACATACAAGGTACGATGGGCTTGTCCAAGGAGGACCGGGACCCCCCCAGCCCCCCTCCAGGTGCCTCCACAGCATCAGCTAACACTTACCGAACAGGTACCCGGTGCCAGGCCCTGGCTGAAGCTTCCCACATGTCCCCCAGGCCCCCAGCCACACGTTCTGTTCTGCAGAGTGGGTGTAAATGGGCCCCCCACACATCACACTTCTTTATTTTTCTCAGTCCGATTAAATCTAGATTTGGGTCTCCACTTCCATCTGCTTTGGGGGTGGTCCCTCTGGCTCCCTAGGGTCACACAAGGCGGCTTCCGGGGGACAGGAGGGGGGCGTAGGGTCTTGGGTCTGGTCCCGATGAAGGAATCTGAGTCCCAGCCGACGTGACGCTGTCACAGGTCGGCGTCTCCATCACCCAAAACAGCCACGGCTGTGGCCCAGAGTCCTGACCACCCTCATCCTCGGGGGCGACCCGGGGGTGACTGGATAAATGCCCCGGTTCCGAGCCCCGACTCTGAGCAATTGTTCTCAACTGGCGCCCTGAGCTCCCCAGCAGGACTGAGCCTTGGTTTCCCGCGGCGCTCGCTGGCTAATAGGACACTCCTCATGGGCTGTGTCCCCTCCCTGGCTCCCAACCGCACCCCCAACCACCACCCCCCCCCCCGAAACAACCACCTGCACTCAAATCCCTGACTCAGCGTCTCCCGCTGGAGGGCCCAAGCCCAGCTCAGCACTTGCTCCATGCACGCGCTATTCTAAGAAGTCTTCCAGACCTCCGCTCACCCAGCCTTCCCCACAGCCCACACCCCAGGCTCCGCTATCACCCCATGGGACAAATGAAGAAACTGAGGCTCTGACAGCTCAACCCAGCTCCCAAGCCGCCCTTAGCCATTTTCCCACACTCCCCCCCTCGACTCTCTGTCCCTTTGTCACCCCCACCCCTGGGCGGCCGCCTCTCAAGCAGGAGAAGTCCTGTCTCCTGTCACTGACCTCCTTCTCATTGGGGCCCTGAAACACAACTGCCACCTGTGACCCCTGACGCAAGTCCCCAGGCCCGGAATGCCAGGCTCTCCGACCTTTCCGGGCTGGGGGAGGGAAAGAAAAAGCCCTGCTTCACTCGGAGCAGCAAAGAAAAAACACAAAGTGACATCTCAAGAAACGATCCTGCCTCACAGGAATGATCGTCGTCTTGTCTCATAGATGAGAGGCTGAATGCCGCATGGCAGGGGATGCGCGGGGGTTGGGTGTGAACCCAGGCCCTTTGTGCCACCTGAATCCGCCACAGGACAGCGACGCCCTCTCCTTAGTCCTCAAAACAGCAGCGCCAGCGTCAGCCCCTCTCCCCTGCCGGCTGCTAAGGCCTAGCAATGTGCCGAAGCCCTTCCTGTGGCGTAAACATTCTCATTTTACAGATAGATACACTGAGGCTCAGAGTCGGGGAGTCACGGGGACTTGTCCCTCTCTGTGCCCTTCCCAGGGCTTCCCCTTCATGGAGGAGACCCCCCTCCCCCCTTCCCCTGCCCCCCCCCTGCAATCTCCGATGGCAGAGCAGAGGTGAGTCACTGAGGTAAACAGATGGAGTCCATGGGGCAAATTGCTCCCACTTATTCCATTTAGAGAGGCCCGATTTTAGAAGAGGAGGGAGACCTCTGTGCTTCCACCAACATCCCGCCCATCCTTCCTCAGATGAGGAAAGTAATCTGAGAGCCTTTCTCAGCCCAGGCAGAAGGTGGAGCCCTCTCAGCAGTAATGCTGTGAGCCAAGGACAGAAATGAGGGGACTGCGCAGAGAATCTATGAGTTTATGACTCTGAGATTCTAGAACAAGTACGTCCCACCTAACGTGAGCTACTCGATCCTGTTAGCATTAGCCCAAGTGAGGACTTCAGACCGCGCATTTCCCGTGCAGCTGCCGCCTTCCAGAGCCCATCATTCCACCACCAATCCTTCCGCCCTGCATCCCCAGCTGCAAAACGGAGTGGAACGTCTGTCCTGACCACATCCCTGAGCGTGAGAAGGGAGGAGTTAACCACTGGGAAAGCACGGCGGGAAATCAGCAGGCCACATGGGCATGAGTGCCGTGCATGGCGGGACGTTCTCATTCCTGAAGGAGGCCGGGGCTGACCCCGCCTCCTGCGCACAACTGTGGCAGGGATGGAGCACTCCCAGGCCCTTGCAAAGCGCTCTGATGGGGAGTGGGGACTTTCACTTGGTGGCCAGTCCCCTCTCCGGACCCTGATTTCAAATCCCAGCTTTTGTCACAGACATGCTGTGTGACCTTTCCCAAGTCACTTAACCTCTCTGTCTCAGTTTCCACATCTATAAAATTAGAAACTAAAACCAGTACTTTTTTTGAACCCCTTCTGTGTGCCAGGCCCTGTGCTGACATCCATATGAGTTGCCTCACGGAACCGTCACAAGACCTGAAAGATGTAGGTGGAGTTATTGTTCCCATTTTTAAAGATGTGACGAGTGAGGCTCAGAAAGAGACAGTACTTGCCCACAGCCACTCAGCTACTGAGTGACAGCAGCGATTTGAACCCAAGGCTGTCTGGCTGCAGAGGCTATACCTTCAACAACAATACCCTAGCAAAATTTATGGCCTGGAGTCAATTAAGTAAGGTGGGATATGTGGGAAGGGCGTGGGGAATGGTCACAGGGCATAGCCTGGCCCCTCCCAGCCCCAGCCCAGCCTCTGTCCCTCACCTCTTTCCACCCCCCCAGCCCCCCGCTGTGCCCTCACTCCTTTGAGCTCTGTGATGGACACATCCTGTATTGGGAGCCTCCCCTGCCCTCCCAAGAGCTGGAGGCCCATCCCCAGGGCCTCACAGCTCCGATGCTGTTCCAAAGGGAAAGTGTCCACCTCCAAAACCGCAGGGCCCTACCCATTTCCTGCCCCTGGGGCCTCAGTGATAGCTCCTATCCGTTTTGGCCAGAAGCCCCTTGCCAACTGATGCCAAGAAGACCCCCTCCTCCACTGAAGAGCTCCTCTGAGTGGCCAGGCCCTGCCAGCTGGCTGGACTTCCTGCCCATGTACCCCACCCACCCCGAGCTTCAGGGCTCAGATTATAAAAGCGTGGTTTTCTGGGGAGCCAGAGACCAGACCGCGGAGAGTTTCCGGACAGACCAGTTCTTGGAGAGGTAAGGACAAGGATGCTAACTTGGGTATTTCTCAAATATTTCTTGAACACCTATGATAATATGGTGAAGTGGGGCATGGATTTGCAGTGCTGGGAGAATCTGGGCAGGTCACTGAGCCTCAGTTTCGTCATCTCTAAAATGGGCCTGATATCAATGATCCCACTGATCATTGCGATCAGGACTCAGTGATGAGATGAAGCGTGTAAAGTGCTCAGCTTGACACCAGGCAGATAGTTAGGACGCAAGCAGTTGGTGGAGAGGTTAGAAGACAGGTGTGAAGGGCCAAGGGCAGGGAGGGTGGCACAACCTGACTTAGGTGAGGTGACTGAGAAATGAACCTGGCATAGGGACTGACTAAACGCCAGTTGGACAAATGCTGGATGAATTTAAGATCAGCCTGGAGGCAAAATATGAACAGCTAATTTCATGAGGACAGACTTCACAGCCCAAAACTTATATATGCAAACAAACAAAAAGTTTCCTTTTTCTATTACCCAGTGCAGTCACTGTTCTGAGCTCCTTTGTCACCAAGTAGCACAAAACAGGGTGTTGCTGATTTGGGGTAACACCAAGATTTCCTCAGACACTCCAGGATAGACTCAGCTGCCTTGGGGGTCAGCATTTACATGCCAGGTGGTGTCTCCCCGACTGTGAGGTCGGGGGGCTGTGGGGTCTCTGCAAAGGATCCGCTTACACTGGCCCCCACCGTGGAGACGTGGGCATCCCTGCTGGTCCCCGCCTTGCAGTCCCAGAGGCTGCACTCCCTGGGGTGTATCCTTGCCCGCCCGGAGACCCCCTGCCAGCAGTCTCTGGGGTCCCAGGCATGTCCTTCTGGCCCTTGGGCAGAGCTGAGATTAGGCTGGTAGGAACTGGTACAAAAGTAGCGGTTGAAATATTGAAATATTTCCTTACTAATTGGTAAAGAGCTGTGACCTCAAGCCCTCCAGGTACCCACCCCCACCGGCCCAGCCACTATGATACTCCCCCCCACCCCAGTGACCCCACACCTCCTCTAGGTCCAGAAACCGCCAGGGTTAAAAGGAGTAGTAATCTTTTGACATCTCACAGAGTCCCCCAGTCTCACAGACAGCTGGTGTGCACTCACTGCTTGCTAAGTGCTTTAAACGTACTGTTAAATGTATTCTTCACGACGACCCATGGGTGGTCCCATTTTACAGATTAGAAAAGCAAGGCATGGAGAGGTCGAGTAACCTGCTCAGGGTCACACAGTCAGAAAGTGACATAGCCCAGATTTTGATTCAGCCCACGTGGTGGGGAAGGGCACTCCAGGCGGAGAAGAGCGTGTGCACAGTGCAGGCTGTGTCTAGGGACTGGCAGACCCGAGCTGGGGGAGGAAAGTGGCAGAAGGGTTTCTAGGAGTGCTGGGAGAAGCGAAGAGCCGGGTGTCCGGGAAGACACTGAGCTCTGTGTCCACAGGTCCTGGCCATGAGAATGCTGCTGCTCTGGGGGTCGCTGCTGTGCTGGGGGCTGCTGCCCCAGGCCCAAGGGAAGGCCCAGCACCTGCTTTTCCTACGGATCAGCAAGGATCAAGTGAAAACAAGTAAATGTTAGGGTGTGAGCAGCTGGAGGCAGGAAAGCAGGGCAGAGCAAGGGGGAGATACCACCACGTCCCTGCTCCCGGCCTCTCCTCCTCCGGACTCTCCTTTGCCAGCCCCAAAACTCACCCTCCTTCACCCAAGGCTGACCTTGTCTGTCCCCTGCCCTAACGCACCCTGTAGCTCCCCAGGAGACACTCTAAGCTTCTCATCTTGGCATTCAAGGCCCTGCTGCCACCTCCAGCCTCTTCCACCGCCTCCTCCCTGACCACCCCCCATAGACTCCCCAGCCTCCCTGCCTTTGCTTGTGCTCTTCCTTGCAGCTAAAGTGCTCTTCCTCTTCTTCTCAGCCCAGTGAATTCTGACTCATCCTTTAAGGCAAAGTTCTAAAATGATGCCTCTACCAGGAAGCCCTCCCAATTTCCTCTCGGTTCCCTTTGGTGAAGCCTCGTCTCTGGCCTTATCCAAGCAATTTGTACTTGCTGCCCTGTCTGTCTGTCTGCCTGTTTGTTTCCCTACATTTGACTGTGAGTTCCTCGGTGTCCATCCACCCCCTATTCCCTTCACCTCATTCCAGCCTCACTGATTTCTGGTCCATAAAACTCACCAGGCTCATTCCAACCTGTGCCTGCCCTCCCCCACCCACCTCCGATCTTTCAAAAGTGGATTCCCTCACCTTGTTCAGGTCTCAGCTCAAATGCCTCCTCCTCAGAGAAGCCCTCCCTGACCACTCAGTCTAAGGTCAACCTTCTCCCTGCTTCTGTTCCATCTGGCCTCCCCATTTCATTTTCCTTCTAGCACTTTAGCACTCATCACGTTAGAAGATTAGCTCTTTTGTGTATCTGCTTGCTCAGTTGTTGTCTGTGTCCTCCACTAGAGTGTAAAATCCACGGGGGCAGGGGCCACTTCACCCCCATTCCCTGAGCCCAGCAGAGGGTATGAGCTGAAGTTCTTGCGGCCAAACGGCCGTCTAAATCCCTGACTCAGGGCAGCCGCTTGGGGACATTGGGCGAGTGGCTCAAGGGTGAAGCCCCACCCTGAGGACGGCTCGTGTCTTCAGACATTTCAGACCTGTTTTTCCAGCACCACATCCTGGACCGTGTGGCCAGGCTGCCCGTGACCGCGGCCGCAAGCGATGGTGTCGCCGTCCTGGACCACCTGCCCTTCGTGGGAAAACGCCTGTCCAAGAAGAGCAGCGGCCTTGATCTGGCTCTGGTTGGCGATCTGCTGTCCGGGAGGAGCCTCCCGCTGCTGGGGGCGCTGATCGGGGCTGGCGGGTGAGTCTCCGGGGCTGCCTCGGGCCGTCCTTGCCCCCTCGGGCAGGACCTGCTTCCCTGAGCTGTGCGTTCTCGCCTGTCGCCTGTCGTGGGGAGCAGGAAACGCCTGCACCAGCAATGCAGGCCGGGGTCAGCGGGCCACCCGGTGTCCGGGGTTTTCCTGCAGCCCCGAACGCGCTGAGGAAGGGAATTTTAATTATGCCCAAGCCCCTATAAACCATTTCTACTCTTTCTAGGAACACATCAGGGTCTAAATCAGGGATTTCAACTGGTAATTGATTAGCCACGTTCATCTCAAACCCGGGTTGCACAAACGAGCAACATGTTTTTAAAAATATTTTAATTTATCGCCAGTATGTAAAAATCAAGAGGGTTTTAGTCAAAGTTTGGGTTTCCTGATTCTCTCTAAAAACCAATGATCTGACCTGACCTCCCACGAGGCAGGAATTGGGACAAGGTCTGTGGTCCTTACGTTGGATCCCAGCCACACCCTCTGCTCAGTTACGCTATCTGCCTAGCCCCAGAGGCAGCTGAGTTGGAGACTCCTGGTAAAATAATCCCAACATAAATGAAGGCTGTTTGTTTTCCGGGGGAGAGGGCTCCTGCGAGGTCAGTCCACGCAGCCCCAGGCACTGCTGGGAACCTAGCCCCCGGCGAGAGCAGGGAGAGACAGACAGGTCCTAAGATGATGAAGTCCAGAAGCCCTTTTCTGATAGGGATGAAATTAAATGAAAAGCTAGGGCCCTGGGGTGTGTGGTGGCACTGCCAAGAGAGATTTAGGAGGAGGGTGCCAGGTCCATCCCTACCCCAGCCCATGCCAAGGCCCCGGGCTGGCCACCACTCTCCCCTGCCTTTGCTCGCCCACCCTGGCATATGACATCAGCCTGGGAAGGCCGAAGTCCAGCGGCCACATGCCAAAGGAAAAACCCACATGGCCCAAGTCATTCTTGAAAATCCTGCTGGAAGGTTCTGTGCTCCAGCAGACACCCAGCCTTTAGGAAGCCTGAACTGGCCAGTTTCCTCAAAAAGCATTGAAACTTATTGCTGCCTGTTCCAGGGGACACCAGATGAGTCCCCTGCTTGTATTAGTGTTCAAAACGTACACAAGATTCTGGGCTCCCCTCAGCTCAGGGAAATGCTGGGGACTGCGGCTGTTGAAGGGAACAGGAGGCTCACGTCCTTCTTCCTGGGTGCTCAGCAGGGAAAATGGCCCCAAACAATGGCCATGGGATCACCAGCCGTCTTGCTCTTCCCAGCTCAGTTTTATTTTGCAGAATGCTTATACTGGAATTCCAATAAGTTAAATGTGCACAGGCAGCTCCTCTGCTGCACTGTCCCCATTTTATGCAGGGTGACACTGAGGCCAAGAGAAGGGAAAGGACTTGCCCAGGCCCTGAGAGCGCGTGGTTAGAACGAGAGCCCACTGTTCCGCGGATGGGCTGGAGTCGAGGGAAGACCCTTCTGAGATCTGCCCTTAATCTAGCCATTCCAGACACACACACTCCACAGGGTTACAGGGGCCTTGCCAGGCCACAGCAAGGGGGCTGGGCTCTCATCCTGCTTTAGCTGACCCCAGAGGAGGCCAGGAATGCTGGGGAGTAAGAAGAGGCCAGTGCTTACAGCAGGAGAACTGGGCTCAGCCAGGCCTCTCCTCTCTTCAAGACTTCCATCTACCCATGGGTCCAATGAAGTAGATTGCAGCCTTGCATCCAACCAGGGAGCTTCCTCAGGGTGATTCCAGTTTCAGGGTGTGCTGACTTCAGGCCCAGCAGCCAGCTGCAAAGCCCAGCATGGGGAACATGACCTCCTGCCCCAATCCCCCCCCCCCCCCATATTTCTTACAGGTTGGTCATAGAAGATGTCAAAGGACCTGAGGTCAGCCTGCAAATCCTGAGTGACAGCCTCCTGCAGGTCACATTGCGCAGTCAGCTGTACCTCTCACTGCAGGGGTGAGTGCATGGTGGATGCCTCGTCCCCACCCACTTGGGTGCCAGCCCCTCGCTGCTGTGGCACGGGAGGCAGCTGTGCAGGGCTAGCAAAAGCCACCTGCCTCATGTCACCACTAGGGTCGCAATAACTTTTCACTTAGGCCCGTTTTGAATCCACTTATACTGATGGGGAAACTGAGGCACAGAGTGAAAGAGGGACCTGCCTAGGATTACACAGGGAGTCAGCAGCAGAGACTAAGAGAAAACGCTCAGACGCTCCTGCCAGGGGACACGCACCCCATTGGAAAAAGTGGGCAGGAGGGTCACTCACCCAGGATGGGCTGAGGAGGGTCGCCATGGAGTAAGGCACACTCGGGCTTAAATCCCACCTAACACCGGGCCACTCGAGCCAGGGGCTTCCCTCCCGGGCCTCAGTTTCCTCCTCTGTGAAATGGGAATAATCATTTTACTACACTGTTGCGAGAGTTCACTGCTACAAAATTCTAAAATGTGGATGACTGTGCAGACCTGGAGTTGCAAACACAGCAGCCAACAGAGACAGCGGCGCTGCGCATTGAACGGGAGTGTTCTCACATGCTGCTTAGAAACGTGCCCACTCTGGTTTTCTTATAAAATATGTCTTTCTTGGTCTAGCTTCCCTTTTTAACAGGGACGGTAAGCACAAAGAAATGTTTCTTTGATAGAGACATGGGCACGGCGCACTATTTCTCTGCTATAAGATAAGTATCTCATTCCCTGGTAGAGATACTGCAATAATAATGTAACTTGATACTCGGCTCAGTGCGGACTGTGGCAAACTGGAGAACATGTGCCCCATTTCCAGGTCTCCCCAGCTCCAGGCAAACGCCCCCATGTGAGGGCTCTGGCCCAGTGTTGTCATATCTTGCAAGTTTTCCAAAAACATGTGAAATCCATATTTTTATTTATTTCCCTCTTTTTTGAAATTAATTTTTTAATTTTTAAAAAATATCAAAAAACACCAAACGCAAACATTCTTAACTTTTGATCATTCCGTTCTACATATATAATCAGTAATTCACAATATCATCACATAGTTGTATATTCATCATCATGATCATTCTCAGAACATTTACATCACTCCAAAAAAGGAAAACAGACAAAAATTCATACATACCATACCTCATACCCCTCCCTTTCATTGATCACTAGCATTTCAAACTAAATTTATTTTAACTTTTGTTCCCCCTACTATTTATTTTTATTCCATATGTTTTACTTGTCTGTTGACAAGGTAGATAAAAGGAGCATCAGACACAAGGTTTTCACACTCACACAATCACATTGTAAGAGCTGTATCTTTATTCAATCATCATCAAGAAACATGGCTACTGGAACACAGCTCCACATTTTCAGGCAGTTCCCTCCAGCCTCTCCAGATCTTGACTAACAAGGTGATATCTATGTAATGCGTAAGAATAACCTCCAGGATAACCTCTCAACTCTGTTTGGAATCTCTCAGCCACTAACGCTTCATTTTGTCTCATTTCACTCTTCCCCCTTTTGGTCAAGAAGGTTTTCTCAATTCCCTGATGCTGACGCTCAGCTCATTCTAGGGAAATCCATATTTTTAATGAAATCTCTCAGTTTCTTTTTGTTTGAGCCTTCCCGCAACCTACAGGCCACACCAGCGGTGGCCCCCGGCCTGGACCTTGGGCAGTGCCTGGGAGCCGGCCCAGACGTGCTGTTCCTACAGGATCCTGCAGCTCAAGGTCATCAAGAACATCCGCATCGGGGCACGGCTGGAACAGACAGGGAACAAGACCCAAGTGGCCTTTGAGGAGTGCCACACCCCGCCAGGGTACCTGAGCGTCGAGGTTCTGAAGCAGTGAGTCCCCGCCCAGCTCCAGGCTTCCCCGGGCAGGGACAATGCCAGGCCTTCCCGCACTCCCCCAGCTGCTCGGCCCCTTGCTGGTACTCAGGGCGGGGGCTGCCTCTCGCCAGCCCAGTGCTGTGCAGTGACCAGGCTCGTAGGGAGCAGGTTGACCTCCTTGGCCACAGGCTGCAAATGCCACGTGTCAGGATCTCCTGCCGCCATGCTGAAGGTCGCAGCTAAGAGTGTGGACATACCCAGTTCAAATCTCGGCTTGGCTGCTTCCTAGCAATGGGGCCTGGGCCAAGAAATTTGACTACTAGGAACCTCAGTTTCTTCATCAGTAAAATAGGATCTTTCACATTGACCAGCCAGCATGGGGAGGTTGTGGGGATGAGATGAGTTAACCCACATGACCCTCCTAGCACAGAACCTGGCACATTAGGCGGCCGTCATCCATCATTTTCATATTTACTCAGCACAAAAGCAACCTCCTCCAGGAAGCCTCCCATGATCTCCACTGCCAGGAGTGCTCTCTCAGTGCATGACAAGCCCAAAAACCTTTAACAGGGAGTAATGAGACAGAGGCAGAGAGAGAGAATCAGGAAGAAAGAAAGCGAAGAAGGAGAGAGTCAGGGAGAAAGAAAGCAAGAAGGCAAGAAAGGAAAGGGCGAGGGCAGAGAAGAAGAGGAGGAGAGGGAGACACCCGGTGGGATGGAAAACACGCTGAAGCTCCAAGCTACACAAGCCAATGCTGGGTGGGGGGGACAGGAGGGTTTCTCAGCCCGGCTCTGGACTGCCCCCCTCTGGCCTCAGTCTTCCCCTCCATGGTGTCTCAAACCCTGCCGGCTGTCCCTGCCCCCAGAATGAACCCCTTCCTGGTGAAAGAAGCTCTGGAGTTGGTGACCAGCGTCCTGGATGAAGCGTTGCCCTTCCTGCTGCAGAAAATAGTGAGTTGTCCATCTCTCCCCGCCTCTGGGTCGGAGGTGAGACCCCACGGGAAAGCCTGATGGCTTCCCCCCAACACCGCGGGTCCCTCACGCCTTCCCTCCAGGTGTGCCCTCTGGCCACCACCCTGCTCAACACGCTGCTGGAGGACCTGCTGAACGTGGTTCTGCGTACGTTGCTCCTGCTAGCACGGGGACTGCTCTGCTGCCCGGCGCTGCTCCCGCTCTGGAAATAGGAAGGGGAACAAGACAGACCAGCCCTGCCCTCGGGGAGCCCATGTTCTAGTGGGGGTGGGGGGCAATATAGCTTGGGAACCTGGTAAGTCATTTTACCCCTCTGAGCCTCAGTTTCCCAATCAGTCAAACGGGATTCATCACAGGACGGGCGTGAGTCATGATGGTGCATATAACCGGCACGGGCCCAGCTCTCGATGGGCTTCAGGCTCATCAGAGATCTTTGCCACCTGCCCACGCCCCTCCGCCCCTCCCCAGGGGACCCGGGCCCCAGTCTCGTTTCCGCATCACAGCCCCAAACGTCGCCGGCACAGAGGATTTCCAGTACCATGTCACCTCCACGGAGTTCACGGAGGAGGCCATCCTCATGAAGGTTCAGGTGGGCTGGCCCCGGTCTGGGGTAGACCCTCGGGGGTGTCCACTGAGAGGTGGGGGGAAAAAAAGAAAATGAGAAGGGGCTTCTCTGGAAAGGAGGCAGAAAGGGGGAGGAGGAGGAAAGAGAAGGAGCAAGAAAAGGAAGCGACAGGCAAAGGAGGAGGGAGCAAGGAGGGAGAGAGAAGAAGAGCTTGTGCTGACCCCAGGGGGAGCAGGAGAGGCCACAGGGCTGGGCGTCCGGACAGTGAGGGTCAGACTCCGCCAAGGGGGCAGCTGGGTCGGGCCAGGAGCTGCGAGACCACACACCACACCCAGCAAAAGAACCGCTCAGGTGAGGAAGCTGAGGCCCAGAGAAGGGCTGGGGCTGGCCGTGTCTGCCCAGCTCCCTGTCCACCTCTTGTTCCTTGCCCATACAGAAAGAAAGAGAGGGGGGCGGGCGTGCTGCAGTGGGTAAGGAGGGCAGTTGACAAAGGTGCAGAGAAAAGAGTGGGGGTCGATTGAGGAGGGAGCAAGGAGAGAGGGCTCCTGGGTCCAAAGCCCAGCCCGAACTCCTACCAGGTGTGGGCTCTTGGATAAGTCACTTCACCTCTTTGGGTGTCAGTTTCCACATTTGCCATACGGTGACAATAACAGTTCCCATCTCGTGGGGTTCCAAGGTGGTGAGTGAGGGTCCATTGAAACTGTGTGCATAACTGGTCAGCACCATGCCTGGCACATAGTGAGTGCTCAGTACATTAGCTGTAAATGGTTTGCTGGCCAGGGAGGCTGTTTCTGCTCAATTTCTCCTTCCTTCCTCTTTCTCTAAAGCTTGTTACGCCCTGTGGCCCAGACCAGCGAGCCCCCAGGCCTCACCACCTGGTCCCCCAGCCCCTCCCGAAGTTGGCCTCAGAGAGCGTGGCCGACTTGGTCTTTCCTCTGAGAGTCTACAGTGACATCCTGGCCTGCCTCTACAGAAGCAAAGTGATTGGCATTGACCCCCAGGACCCCGTGGTGAGTGCTTCAGAAAGAGGAGTGGGCACTGGCCATCACTTCATTGCTCAATTTTTCATGTGGGGAAACCAAAGTATCTTGCTCGGAAGGGCTTAACTCACTTCCCCGATGAGGGCCTTAGCTGGTGAACTCCTACTCGGCCTTCAGACCCCAGAATAAAAGTCCCCTTCTCTGGGAAGACTTCTCTGAATGCCCAGGCCCCTTTGTTGTTCTTTTCGTCACACTTATCCATTTATTTATGCGATGAATATTTATTAAGGGTCTATCGTGTGCCAGGCCCCGTGCATATGGTGTCTGTGATCTTGTAGAATCTGGAGTCTAGAGGGGAAATAGAAACCAAACAAGAAAACAGATAAGTAAAATAATTGATCTTATTAAAATGAGCTGGGCAATGGTGCAGCGAGTGACGGGTGGAGGTGAGAGGACCGCCCAGCACACTGCAATCAGGGAAGACTCTCTGAGGAGGAGGCCTGGACAGTGACAAGTAGTCACACTCACAGAAGTCTGGGAGAAGAGCTAGTTCCCAGGGTCAATGAGGGGATCAGATAAGGAAGAAATCCAGATACGTCGCTGCCCGCAAAGCCCCCAGTGGCCCCTCATCATACTCTGACTAAAATCCGAGCACCTCTCCGCGGCGTGTGTGGTCTAGACCCACCTCCTCCTGCCCTGTCTCCTCCCGCTCTTGTCTCCACCTCTACACACCAGCCACACGGGTCCAGCTTGTTCCCACCTCAGGGCCTTTGCACATGCTAACTCAAATGTCAGCTCCTATGAGAGTGAGCCACTGAGTCTTCTGTCCCTCTCTTCCTCTCTCTTTCTCTCACTCTGCTCTTTTCCTTTGAGGTAATGAAGCACTTGATCACATTCTAATTACATATATAACTTTCCTCATTCACCATCTCCCTCGTTACAGGGACAGGGACAGTGGAATGTGTGAAGGGCGCACAGTGGGTACTTGGTAAATATCTGATGAGTAAATGAAATCCTAAGATCCTGATACGGCCGAGATCTAATGCTCTTACCCTATTTTTCATATGAGGAGACCTAGACCCAGGCAAGGAAAATGACTTGGCCAAGGTCGACTCTAGTCTCCCCTCCCAGGCCTCCCATCCCACACAGGGGTGGCAGGTCTGAGCAGAAGTAAACCTACCACTGGGCAAAGGCATATGTGCAGGGGTATTATTTGCAGCTTCACTTGTTCCAGAGGAGTAAATGAGGGTAACCTAAGTATCCATCAGTAAAGAACTCATAAAATAAACTGGGTTTTGTTCACGCAGTGTGGAATATATGCAGTGGTTAATGAGAAGGGATTGTTCTATGTTACTGACGTTGAAAGGAGCGAACAAGGCACAAGACCGTGTGGTTAGAAGGTTTCCACATTGTATGTGTGTAGAATATTCTGTCAGAATATACTCCAAAATATCAGGAGGTTAATCCTGAGAATAGCGTTCATGGGGAAAGGGGAAGGCTCTTTTTATTCTGTACTTTATATATTTCTGTACTATTTTCTATAAAAATTTGTGATTTTTGAAAATCAATGGAGCCATCAATAGAGGAACAGACATGGGATTAAGCAAGTATGGAAAAATGCTGCTAGAAGAATCCAGGTGATGCCCTCAAATGTTCTCTATAAAATTGTTTCAGCTTTGCTGCATAGGAGAAATTTTCATAACCAAAAAAAAAATCGAAGCAACAAAACGTCAGCCCTTTCAGATGCATTGATGGGAAACCAGATGATTGGCTCCTCTCAGGCTGAGATGGTGTGAGGGGGGCATCCAGCACTGGGGACAATTTCAGCTCATTGAACCCCACGGAGTCCCCCAGGCTGCTCAGAACAGACCTGCAGGATTCCAAAGTCCGACATGCTCTGCCCTCTTCCAGGCTGCCGACCTCATCCAGCTGTTGACACCGAGGGCGCCGGAACCACAGCCCAAAGTAGGTGGGCTGGTCTCCCCCGCCGGGGACTCGGGAAGTGTTCCGGGGCAGGGACTGGGTGGGGCCGGGCCACCTGGGACCAGGGCTGCCGTCTCTGGACTGGCTATAATCACTGCCCTTCCTTCACGTGGGTTGTGAGGATCAAGAGACCATGCAAGTGAAGCCGCTAGCTCAGTGCCACGTGGCCACTGTCTCCATTCACTGAACGAGAGCCTGACCGCGGATCGGCCGGCCCAGCGAGGCAGACAGCTGCGCACATGGCGGGTGTCAGGGCGCGGGGTGTGCGCGGCCCCTTCCACTCCCTTTTGGTGGGTGAGCAAGCGGAGGCTCCCCACGGAGAGGTCCCTTGCCCAGGCTCACGCGTTGCTCAATAAGTGGCAGCAGCTAGAAGGAAAAACCTAAAATTGTGAACTTGTAACCCACGCCAAACTCTGAAATCTGTTCTACAAGCAATTGTTGCAGTGTGCTTTGAAATCTATTGCTTTTTTTGTATATATGTTATTTTTCACAAAAAAAGAAGAAAAAGTCGATTGTCATGATCAATGCACAGCTATTTGATGATTTTGTGATTGTACACTTTGGATGATCACGTGGTATGTGAATATATGATACATATATATATCAATAAAAAACAATATAATAATAATAATAAATGACAGAATCAGAATTTGAATCCAGTTCCCTAACTCCAAAATCTGAGCGCAATCTATGACAACGCTCTCTCTCCAAAGGCTTCTAGAAAGCAGCAGGTGATGGACACACTGTAATAACAACAATAACTGACATGCCTGTAGCGTTACTGAGCCAGGTTCTGTTCTAAGCACTTTTTACACCAATTAACTCATATAATCCTCACAACACCCTTATGGGGTGAGTGCGATTATTTTCCTCATTTCACAAATGTTAAAATCAAGGCACAAGAGATTAAGAAACTTGCCTCAGGCCACACAATTTGTGCACGGTGCCCCTGGGACTCTGTCTCCAAAATCTTACCTGCCGTGCATGTCCAGAGGAGGATGCAATTCCACCTCAAAGAAGCTCAGGTTGGGTAGGTGACCTCCCCCAGGTCACACAGCACATTGCTGCAGGGCTAGAATGCAAACCCAGACACCCTGATTACAAGATGGACTTGTTCCCATTCCTCCAAGCTGGGGGCCAAGGAAAACCGTCTCCTGTCCCTTCAGGCACCTTTTCTGCTTTACCCTCCTTCAGGCTTCTGATCGGTCCAGAGCGAGTGTGGGGCTGACCATCAGCACTCCTGACCCTCCCACCGTCTGCCTGGATGGCCACAAGGCCATGGTCACTCAGCTGGGCTCCCTGGGGCTGCTGGGGCCCAGCAACTCCTCCTCCATCTCTGTTTCCTGGGTGAGTAGGACTTGAAGCTCTGTGTTCCACAAGGGGCCCGCGTCTGCTGCGAGGGACCCCGCAGGCCCACTGGCTCGGAGGCAGAAGGCAGCAGCAAGCCTCACCATCGTGAAACCCCACAAAGAAGCCACCAGCCCACATGTGGGCAGCTGTGGAAGCTGCTTACACATTAAAATGCATAAATGCCTGCTCCCCTCAAGTTCCCTTCAATGCTCCTCAAGGTCAGCGGGAGGAGGGCCTCTGGTCGGTGCTCTTACTGGTGGTTGGTAAAGCTTTTGACTGATTATGTGCTCCGGCACACATCTGCTTTGGAAGCCCTTGGCCACAGAAAGGAAGTCCAGAGAAAGGGGGTTCTTGGAGGTGATACACATGCCCGTCTTTCTCTCCTCCCCGAGAGAAGGTGGTCCAGGCTGGGGAGAAACAGAGGCTGAGCCCCAGAGGGGGCTCAAGAGGACAAGAGTCTTGTGCTAGGGATTCTGGGGAAATACAGTCCCCCAAACGTTTCAGATTCTCTGTTCTAAGTCCCCTTGAGATCCCTATTGCCCACTCCAGAGGCCTTGAAATTGAGAAGGTGCCTGAGATGAGGGGTGGGGAGGGCGGGTGAACCCCATTGGAGGTGAGCCTAGAGCCATGCCTGGGTGCGCAGCGGCTCTTGGGATCTTGGCATAATTCTGGGGCCAAGAAAGCCGTCGTCTCTGGCTGGTGGCGAAAGGTCCTGTTTCTGGCTTACAA
The DNA here is from genome assembly GCF_023851605.1 of Tamandua tetradactyla. Classification (NCBI taxonomy): domain Eukaryota; kingdom Metazoa; phylum Chordata; class Mammalia; order Pilosa; family Myrmecophagidae; genus Tamandua; species Tamandua tetradactyla. Next base: position 19,768,537 of record NC_135327.1, on the reverse strand, counting down.
GGTGACCGTGTAGGTGATGGGGCCCACAGAAGACCCCATCGAAACCAAGGGGTTCTCTGGCTTCCGGCAACAGGGATTCCTTTCCCAAATGATTTTCACTGCAAAAGGGTTTCCCTCCCCAGAGCTGCGCCTCCCCCACCCGTGGGCGCACCCAGCCCCAAACAGTGCCCTCTCCCATGTCAACGCCCAGACGGGGTGTCTGCACCCAGAGGAGGAATCATCCCGGTGAATGGGGGGGCAAGGGTGAGAGGGGGCAGCCCTGGAGAAGCACCCATGGGGGTCTGGGGGTAAAGCCTTCCCACTGGGGCATCAGTCCCTCTCCTGTCCTGACCTAATTGAATTCCTTGCAGATGCTCCGTTCCGAAGCTGTGTTTTCCTCAAGAAATCAGAAATTAAGCATCCAGTTCAATCCCGACAGGTGATTTGGGGGGGGCGGGGGAGGGCTGTGAATCTTCAGAAAAAATGAGATAGCGGACACAGCGAGGAGGTGGCAATGTGGTTAAAGGCCCAGCTAAGTTTCTGTGCCTGCTGCCTGCTTGAACCAGCCAGAGAATGTGGCCTGTGGAAGGAAGGAAAGGAGAGGAGCTCCCGTGGTTAAAGCCAAAAGCTCTGGAGCCAGCGCCTCCTGGCTGCAGCACGTCCCTCACTCTCTCTGGGCGTCTGCTTGTCCACCTGTACCACGTAGATGACGCTTCCTCAGTGCTGCCAGGAGTCAAAGGGTCCAAGTACGTGAGGGCCCCTGAAGCGTGCCTGGTGCTCAGCAAAGGTCAGCCAGGTACAGGGAGGGGAGCATAGGCAAAGGCAGAAGCTTATTGATTAAAAATAAAGACAGTGTAACATTTCCCCCAACTCGCCCCCAAATGCCAGTTGAGAGGATGGGCCGGTGCCTACTAGGATGTGGCACACAGTAGGTCCTCAATAGGCCTTTCTTAAGGTATAGTGTGAGCCGGCTCTTTTAGAATAACAGATGTCAGTTCTTGCTCGAGCACTGTTGGGTGCTAAGCACACACGTTCGGATGCAGGACCTACCTCAGAGTGCTTGGGCTCGACGGGAGGGAAAAACCACAGCACCAGACATTATTATTCCCGCCAGAGTGAAGGTATAATCAAAAGGTGTTTCGGGTCTAGCATGCCCTCGATGAAACACCTACCATGTGCCATCACTGCACCTGGAGCCTTATATACTTGGTCTCACTTGATCCTCACAATACATTTAGGGATGGATAGTCCCAGGTAAAAGAGGAGGAAACTGAGGCTCAGAGAACGGAAATAATTTGTCTTAGGATACAGCTGTAAGTGGCAGAGGCTAGATTCAAACTCAGTCCTATCTAATTCAAAATGTTCTGAACCTGCTTCAGAGAAAGATTAAGTGCTGGGGTGGTTCGAAAAGTCTGAGTGACAGAGAGGAATCTGGATGGACCCAGATGAGGACCTGGCTGTGTGAAGGGGAAAGAGAAATGTTTGATTGGCCTAAAGCTTGATTAGCAAACAGGGAACTCAAAGGCAGCTTATCCCCCTAATGGAGCCCAAGACAAACAGCCCTGATTAATCTCAGCACTCTCTCTCACTGAGTGCAGAAGCAGCCTCAGAATTCTTTCCCATACAGCCTCTAATGTATCCAGGGCACTCAATGAAATGCATTTTTAATCTGTGGTCATTTTTATCTCTGCCCAGCATGGGCAGTGAAGAGGAAAAAAACCAAGATCAAATTTCCTCTTCTGAATGACTCAGAACCAGCCAAGTCACCATTAAGGCATGGCCCCTTTGCTTCATCCAGAGCCAGGCGAGCAGAAGGCTGGCCTGGGCTGCTAGTCATGAGCAAAGACAGCTTAAGGCTGGAGAGGAGAGCCCAGTGTTTCCAGGATACAAATCACAAGCTCAGCAGGTGGGTGGTCAGCCAGTTTGGGGCTACCCATGCAGTAGACATCATTTGAGAATGTTTGGGGACAGGGTTGTGTCCCTTGAGGCCCCCAAAACAAGGAAGATTGGCTGTTTTCCAACTGACGATCACAAGGTAGGCTCCACTGTTCCACCTTCCCTGTGGGGCCACTTCTAGCTGTGGGGGAGGCCTTTACCCACATAGTGGTAAACATGGCAGGTAAGAGCTGTGCGACCTCTGGCAAGTGACTTAGGCTCTCTGAGCCTCAAGTTCTCAATCAGCAAAAGAGAGTTATTGTTAGAGCTGGGTGTCTTGATAGGAAAAAATGACATCTACATGTAAAGTGCTTAGCTCTCAATGTATGTTAGCTATTATCATGGTAGATGGTGGTGTGGAGTGATGTGGGGATGGAGTCGACTGAAAGGATTCCAAAAGAGAAACCTGGTGGGGACACGACAGACACAATACATCACATACAGGGCTGCGGTGACAATTAGACAAGATGACCCACCTTAGCTGCAGTTACTATTTTCAAGCTTCATACTCTTTGTCCACTTCACACCTCAAATTTGATCCTCACCACAGCTCTGTGAAGCAAATGGGCCCAAGGGGAAATTATGCCCATTCTGTAGGTGAGGGAACCAAGGCTCAGAGAGGTGACAGGACTCGCCTGGGGTCACACAGCATGGGGGGCAGAGCCAGACAGAACCCGAGTGCTATGGCTCACAGCTCAGGGATGCTACATCCCCTAACAGCTGCTGTGACCTAAGAGGATGATCTCTTTTGTCTGATAGGACCGAGGTGGCCGTCGGCCCTTACCCTGCTGACCTGGGGAACCTGGTGAGTCTCTTCCCTTAACCTTGGTCTTTTTGGGGTCCTGTAGGGCCACAAGCAAGCCTGAAAAAAGACCCCGAGTCCCTGCGGGGATAGGATGGAAAGCCTCCTTCACTTTCTGTCACGATCTCCCCTTGCACTAGAGCACCCATTCTTGCTAGGGGCGGGCGGAGCGAGGGAATTTAAACTTGTCCATCTCATCCATTCATCGTTTATTTAACAAACATCCATTGAGCCCTTAGTGCATGCATGGCACCGTCTTATGTCCCTGAGATGCATCCAGTGAACAAAACAAAGGTCCCTGCCCCCTAGTAGGGCGAGGTCAGATAATAAAGAGCGAATATGAAGTAAATTATATAGTACCTAGGAAGATAGTAATGCTATGGAAAAGGGGAAAAAGAGGAGGGTCCGGCCATGGGAAGTGGGAGGTGAGAGTGACACGCGGTAAGGAGATCGAGGGAGGCCTTTTCGAGAGGAGGAGCTTTCAGCAAAGACTCCAAGGAAGGTTAGGGAGGGAGGCCTGGGGCTATGGGGGGGAAGGTGGGCCAGAGGCCCCCAGGCTGACAGAACCATCCAGGTGAGGGACAGGTGAGGCTCAGAGCAGGGTGGCGGAGGAGGACATGATCAGGGACAGGATTAGTGTGTGCGTGTTTCGTTCTGCTGTTTTTTTAATATTTTTCTTGAGAAATCGTCACACACATGCAGTCCGTCCAAAGTATACAATCAGTGGCTCACAATATCATCACATAGTTGTGTATCCATCGCCGTGATCATTTTTAGAACATTTGCATCACCCCAGAAAAAGAAATAAAAAGAAAAAACCTCATACATTCCTTACCCTTTACCCCTCCCTCTCACTGACCACTAGTTTTTCAATCCACCCAATTTGTTTACCCCTTATCCCACCCCCTTTCTTTTTTTCTTATCCGTCCATACCCTGAATAAAAGAAGCATCAGACACAAAGTTTTTACAACCACACAGACACTTTATAAAAGCTGTATAGTTATACAATCATCTGCAAGAATCAAGGCTACTGGAACACAGCTCAACAGTTTCAGGTACTTCCCTCTAGCTGCTCCAATACACCATAAACCAGAAAGGGCTATCCGTATAATGCATAAGAATAACCTCCAAGATAACCTCTCGACTCTGTTTGAAATCTCTTAGCCACTGAAACTTTGTTTTGTCTCATTTCTCTCTTCACCCTTTTGGTCAAGAAGGCTTTCTCAGTGCCATAAGGCGTGGTCCCGGCTCACCCGAGGTGTCCTGTTCCATGTTGCCAGGGAGATTTACACCCCTGGGAGCCATGTCCCGTGTAGCGGGGGATGCAGTGAGTTCACCTGCCAAGTTGGTTTAGAGAAAGAAGCTACATCTGAGCAACGAAAGAGGTTCTCTGGGGGTGACCCTTAGGTATAATTATGAGTAGAGTTAGCTTCTCCTTTACAGTAATAAGTTTCCTTGGGGCAAACTCCAAGATCGAGGGCTCAGCCTATCGAATTGGTTATCCCTACGCTTACGAGACTACCAGGAATTCCCGGATGGGGAAGTTGAATATTTCCTCTTTTCTCCCCAGTCTCCCAAGGGATTTTGCAAATACTTTGTTATTCTCTGCCCAAATTACTCTGGGGTATTTTGGAGCATCACACTAACTTGTCCAAACCAAAAGATCTCATGCCCCGTTCAAGATTCCATGTAATTATGGTGTTCAGTAAACGGACCATACTAGTTAAATTAGATAAGGCACTACCCAAAATATAAATTTTGTGCCAAATAAACATCTCTCCCTTTGGTTTCACACAGAAGTAGAAGTTTTAAAATGTGGGCCAAATCACAGGATGTGTTTTGGAGGTGGAGCTGAGAAGGTTTCTTGATGGAGTGGAGGTTGAAAAGGAGTGAAATTGGTGTTCAGGATGACAGCAGAATTTTTTTTTTTACATTCCTCATTTGTTTTTTTGTTAATATTCATTTTGAAATAATTCCAAACTTACAGGACAATTGCAAACATAATACAAAATCTATTCAGGGAACTCTAACATACCTCCCACCCAGATACCCAGATCCACCAAATTTTGCCATTTTTGCCAGCAGGATTTGCAAGGGCACCTCCTTTTCTGCAGGTTGAAAACAGCCTTTTTGGGGGGACATAGTATGCTCACAGTTTGCACCCCCCGGCAGGGCTGTGGGCCCCTCTCCAAGTTTCCCTAACCGGCTCTATCCAGCATAGCACCCTAAGCCGCATGTGCCTATCTGTGGGTTTCCACTGATGTGTGACAGATCTGGGCCCTACCTGCCCTTTGGGTGCTGTCTCGGCCCCACTGTTGAAGGGTCCATGGAGGGTGGAGCACATACTCTGTCCTCCTGGGGATAGTTCCTGCTCTGATGCTACAGGAGTGTTCCACTTCTCCTACCTGGCTGAGGGAAGATCCTGTACAGTAATTCCCTTTTCTCCCTAACCTGGGGACACCTTACCATCCTCCACTTCCACAGGGCTGTGAGCCTCAGGATCGAGTTGGGGAAGGTTGCAAGAGGAAAAACAAAACAAAAATGCTGAGTGAGCGTATCGGGGAAGCCTGTCAGAAATACCATCCTGTTACACCCGGCCTTGCTCTGTCCTTACTTTCATAGTATCCCAGGGTGGGGAGGTCCTAAAGATCATCTTCCCAGGTCAGGGATCTCTGCTGTGACATTATTTGGGGGCGGTCATTCAGACGAGGGCTGCTGTGCGTGCCTGGGCAGGACGTGCTCTCTACACGCCACCCACATCACTGACAATCCAGATATGCATATGGTTATGACCGTTTTCCCACTGGTGGGAAAAAGAGTGTCTTGAAGAAAGGTAGTCATTTTCTGATCTGTCTGAATGGGTTGGGGTAGTCCTGTTCAAGGCTCCTTGAACACCCCTGATGACAGGAGGCTCACTATCTCCGTGAGACAGTTCCTGCCCCTGTTTCCAGGGAACTCTCAGCATGGGAGAGCTCCTCCTCGGACTGACTCAGTCATTCTCTGTGATGCTCTGGCCATGGGGTCCCACATGACAATGGGGTCTGACCTACAGAGATGTAGAGACAATCATTGCAACCTGGGGCAAAAGTGTCTCTTTTTCATGCCCTTCAATTTTCCTTAGTGCCTTCCTAATCTGGTCATCTGGCTCCAATGTCCTTTAAAAGTGCAGTGGCCAGGACTTCCCCTGACCCCCTGTGGACATCCGTATGAATTCTGTGGTCAGAACCTGCTGACCGAGCTGAATGTACCTCCCTGTTTCTCTCATTGGTTGCAGGCACAACGTTTGCAGGCCTCTGTGTCTGTGCTTTTGGAAAGGATTTTTGTGCCCCTGCATAATGGTGAGCCCCTTTGTGTTTCTCCCTCGTACCCCACATACCGCATAGCCTGGAGCAGCAACAACCATATCTGGAGTGGCTGCACAGTCAGCTGACAGCTGATTTCTGCCTTCTCCCCTGGGATCGTTAAGACTACCAATGGACAAGACAGATGGAGGCAAAGTGGAGACTCTGGGATCCATGGGGGTGCTGGGGGAGGGGCTGTGTGTACCCCCCCTCCTTGTTCTTTTTCCAAGGCTGTATGTGCAAGAGGTGATGGCAGCTCAGAAGTAGGGCGAGTGGCAAGTCCACGTAATGGAGTGTCAGAATGGAAAGTCGCCTCCAAGGGGACAGAGCCCAGGGATCACAACTTCAGCACCTGCAGGGCCGGACAGGGCACCTACCCAAGGGAAGCGGCCCAGGTCGGGGGGGGGCGTGGCAAACAAGTGGCTAGCACTCAGCTTAGTTAGATGCCGCCAGCAGGACAGACATTTTTTATCTTTTGAGAAATGCCAGAAATCTGAACTTTTTGAGACATCACCCCCATCTTCAGATGTCAGAAATAAATTTTCCAAGACACCATTGTCTTGGCTTGTGTGCCCTCAAAAGCAGACCCAGAGATAACAGAGCGCAGGCAGTTTGCAGGGAGGTGATCCCAGGAAGCAAGAGGGAAGCGTGGAGTGAGTCTGACGGGGATGCAGAGCCTCCACCAGGCTCCACTGCTCTGAACTCCCATAGATGGCACCAGTTTATAGAACAATCTCCCCGTTCATCCCATGATAGTGGGTCAGAACCTGTGTCCCCCACCAGACCGTGCACTGCCCCAGGACAGGAGCCCAGCCTGTCTTTGCTCCCATTATGGCCCCAGCACCTTGTCCAGTGCTTGGTGCCCGCGGGATGCTTGGAAAACAAATGTCTGATAAACAGCTCAGACCTCAGACCGTAGGAGCCATGAGCCTCCCAGTGACTCCAGTGGGTTTCCCTCTAGGCCCAGAGAGGTCACACAGTAAGTCTCTGGCAAGGCTGAGCCTGGCACGTGGCTTCTTGCTTCCCTAACAGGGGTTCTTCTCTGTACTCCAACTGAGGACTCATGTTGGGACTGAGGGTGAGGCTAGAAGAGCAGATGGGGAGCAAATGCGGACCGGGTTGAAGGTTTTGGCATCTGTCTTAAGGCCCATGGCAGCCAGGGCGGGTTCTGAGCTTGGCAGGAAGTGAGCACATTTGTGTTCAAGAAGGGACACCCACTGGGGGGTGAGGACTGTTGATGGACAGTCAGCAAGATGGCCAGAGAGAGTCCAGGTGGGCAAGGATGCAACCTGGCCTGAGACAGGGCCAAGGGCTGGAGAGGAGGGGCCCTGCCCTCACCAGTACCCACCATGGGTCCCCACTAAGTGCGTCCTGGTTAGAGCTGCCCAGCAAGAGTGAAGAGATGGCCCAGAGAGAGGCAAGGCGGGGCTGGACACGCATACAGTCCTGCAGGGTCTAAACACCCAGGGCGATGGGTCTCACAGGGGTGCTATTCACGCAGGAGTCCCCAGCGCAGGCCTTGGGACCTGTCCAAAAGCAGCCTCCACAAGGTGACAAAGGCAGCGGTCCAGGGGCCCCAGCACGCCTGCCTATAAGAGGCGACACATGGGTGGGAGCCCTGGCAAGGGGGAGGCTTACTTACAGGGTCACTGGCCTCAGCACAGAGAGAACTGAAATTCTGCGTTTCTCCCCCCATCCCACCCCCCTACCTGTCTGGGCCAGAACAGCCCGTTCCATTAGGCCTACAAGGGGGATCAGACCCTCCCTTGAGCCCAGAATGATTCTGGACAGAGGAGGGGGCGGCTGGCCAGCGCAGAGGAGGGCAGGAGAGGCCCAGGCCAGGTCTTCAAGGTCAAAGCTCCAAAACTCAGTTCGCTAAAAAACAATCTGCAGAGTGGCTATTCCATTGAAACTCAATTTGCAAAATGGCCAATTCTCTAAGTTTACCAAATTGATCAATTTACCAAAAGCTTTCTTTAATGTTTTTCACACCTTTGATAAATACGAATATTTTCATTCTCTGATAAAATCAATGAATGTTTTCTTATTAATGTAGCCAAATTCCTAGTGTCTTCAGGATAATTTTTCAGCTTATGCTGACTTCCTAATCCTTTTTTGAAAGATCTTCTGTTTCTCCCGACATTTTAGCATTTTTAGGAGCCTTTCAGCAGTTCCCCTCAATTAAGCAAGAAGAATAAAATTCAATCATATGTTCATAAGAAGCCTTCAACAAATTGAACATTCCTAAAATAGCTATAAGAATACATTTATCCACAGTCAACAAATATATTCGAGAATGATTTCCCTTTAGATAGGTTTTTAGGAAATAGGTAAAATGGCCCTCTAGGGACCCAGCTTTTGGGGCTGGGGCTGCACGATGTGGGTGGAGGTGGTTCTGACTGAGGAAGGGGAGGGCGCCTGCCAAGTCCCTTCCCTATTGGGGCCCCAAAGCAGCCAGGGTCGGCTGGCCTGCACCCGAGACCCCCACCTGCCAGCGCACTGAGCTCCCCTGCCCACCCCTTGCAGAGCGGCTCAGAGAACAAAATCTCCCGCTGCCCAACATTAAAGGCATCTCCTTCCACCAGGCCCGCATGGACTCCTCGGAGGTAAGGAGCTTCCTGAGATACCTGTGGGAGGTAGAGCTAGAAGCGCCTTCAAGCCCCAGAGACGACATGTCCCATGGATGGAGGTGCCAGGGCACAGGGCAGGGAGGCGCTCCTGGGGGCCAGGCCCTTCCCCTCCTTTATCCTGCCCCCCCCGACCCCCAATCATCTGCATATGACTCCCATTTAGATGAGAGACCGCATGAATCAGAGCAGGAGCCCCGGGCTGGCGGAGCACACTGAAGCCTCGCATATGTGGTCACACAGCTCCTTGAGCTCAGGCTATTGCCCCCATTTGACAGATGAGGAAACTGAGGTCCCGAGAAGCAGAAAACTTGTCCTGGGCAGCAGAGCAGAGACTCCGCCTGGGGTTCCCTGAACCCCAAAGCCTGTTCCCTGAGCCTACCTCCCTGGAGCTCGGGCCTCCTGAATCCAGAACAGGGCTAATACCCCTGGTGCCCTTGAGCCACCGCTGGGTGCAGCAGGCACGGTCCTGCCGGACGCTGGAGAGCAGAGAAAGCTAGTAGAGGAGCCATGGCGGTGGACATAGGGGTGTGCCCGCTCTGAGTCTGTCCCCTGGGCTGCCCTGCCTCCTTGGCCCTCTTCCCTTCCCACAGTGGGCAAACCTGAGGGGCGGGGAGTGGTTAAGGAAAAGGAGGCCACAGATAGGGCTTAGTGAGAAGGGGCAGAGCTCAGAAACACCCTTCATGTTTTGTCTCCCACCTTAAAAACATGTACACTCTCAACAGCAGGGTGGGAAGGGACTCTCGTGGGGAGGCAGAGAGACTCAGACAGAATGGGGTTCAAGGTGACTCTACTGCCTCAGACCGGGTTGAAGGTTTTGGCATCTGTCTTAGGGCCCATGGCAGCCAGGGCGGGTTCTGAGCTTGGCAGGAAGTGAGCACATTTGTGTTCAAGAAGAGAGACCCACTGAGGGGTGGGGACTGTTGATGGAAGGTCAGCAAGGTGGCCAGAGGGAGCCCAGGTGGGCAAGGATCCAACCTGGCCTGAGACAGGGCCAAGGGCTGGAGAGGAGGAGCCCTGCCCTCACCAGTACCCACCATGGGTCCCCACTAAATGCGTCCTGGAGTAGAGCCACCCAGCAAGAGTCAAGAGATTACCCACTGCCACTGCTGCATTCTGAGCCACCCAGCACAGGCTGGGTGCAGAGGCATTTCCTTGTCTGTAAAATGCAGATAAAGACAGTTCTCCCTGCCAGCTGGAGGTGAGAGCTCCCTTTACAAGCGCAAGGAACTATCATGACCACTGATAGCAGCCAGCTCTCCTCCGGCAATGGACAGAAGGGAACCTGGCATCCCAGACTTAAAAGTTTGAGCTTCGGGGCCCTCAGCTTATGCTCAGATCTGAACCCAGGACTGTCCCAGCGCTCAGGCCTGCCTTTTAGGAGTTACTCTGCAGAAGGAGACGCGAAGGGGCAGCAGCATTCTGGCTCCTCAAAGCCCCAGCTCCTGGCCTGTGCTATTTTCCCCACCCCACCCTGGTAGACCTTCTCCCTAGACTCAGCCCATGGGGACTCGAGTGGGGAAGGGAGGCTCAGACACACTCAGATGGGGAACGGAGGAACCGCCACAGGCACTGCAGGCGCTGGGGCTGCTCCGGAAATGATACCATGAGTCCCAGCCAGGTGAGCCCGTCTGTGCAGGCTGCTGCCCAGGATGGCCAAAGCCCCTCTAAGCTCTCTGAATGCCAAAGAGACTCCCTCGTCCAGTAGGTCCCTGACACTGCCTTCTTGGCCCCAGGCATCACCAGGCACGGCCTTAGGTCACATGCAATGTTTCCTGAAGGCGGAAGGAGCAGCCTCAAGGAGAGCAGGTTTTATGGGCAGTGCATCTCTCTGCTCTATCCACAGGGTTATATGCTGCTGACAGTTCCGGAGCAGTAGCTCAATCTGCGAAGGGCCGCCCACAACCCCCTGGGCCCCGTTGGTTCCAGACCCCTAAGAGTCAAAAATGGCTACAGTCATGATGGAAAATCTCTGTTGCAATAAAGATCATTCTTGCTTGAGAAGAAGTCTGGTTCTGAGTTTGTCAAGGAGTTCTGTGAGGGGTGGATGCTCTTTAGAAATATTTAAATGAAACATTTTTCTCCCTGATATTTCCTATTTGCCCTTGACCCCTCAGAGACCATTCTGAACTGTGTCTTCAGTGCCTGAGGAAGGGAGGCTCCTGTGGGAAATGGAGAAAAGACTTTTGAGTTTCAAAAGCCCAGGCCCTGGGTGGGCCACGTTGGCTCAGCAGGCAGAGTTCTCCCCTGCCATGTTGGAGGCCTGGGTTTGGTTCCTGGTGCCTGCCCATGCAAAAAAAAAAAAAAAAAAAAAAATCTCCAGACCCTGAGAGGATCCAGGTTTAGACAGGATCCAGGGGAATCAGCACACACAGGAAGTGTTCTCTAGATTAGAAGGAGGGAAAAAAAAGAAGCAAGAAGGAGAAATTTGGGGATCCCTAAGAAAGGGAGAACCAGAGGAGCCTCAAAAATATTTGGAAGGTCCTGAGAGCAGAGGGAAGGGGTTGAGGGGGGCAGATGATCCCCCAAACTAGGAGCCAGATTCAGGTGGGTGAGTGTGAGACGGCTACACCTCGGAGCTCCCCAGGCTGGGAGGTGCGCTGGGTGCAGAGGCATCTCCACGCCCAGGCCGGGAGGTGGGCTGGGTGCAGCGGCATCTCCATGTACCCGAGGGCGGTGTTATCCCGCGCAAGGGCCTGGGCTAGCTCCCCAGGCTTCCCACATCCCATGTGGCCCCAGCAGGGCAAGCAAACCCACGAGCCGGGAAAGACCAGCACCAGAGGGTCTTGCAGTCAGAACTGCGAACAGTTCTGTGGCTGCCAGAGGAAGGCGGGCTGGTAAAGCAGGTAGAGGCCCCTCCCACACTGGGGCACCTGCAGAAGCCCACAGGACCTGGGAGAAAAGGCCGATGAGGAGAAACTTGGGGCTGATTATGATAAAATCCCCACCACAGGCAGGATGGAGTCTCCTAGCCCCTGACGTGTATATAAGACGCACTTAAGGTAGAGGGGAGGCTGGGGAATCTCAGGTTTCTGGGGGGAAACCCCAAGCCCACAATCTTCCCAACTGTGTGTGAGCACGGCGCCTGGCTTGGTAGAAGTTGAATACAGAATGGCTGCATGGAGACCTCCTCGGGAGTTTGAGGGAAGCTGGGTAGGCCTTCACCCCCTCCTCAGCAGGGGAGCTTATCCAGCATGGGAGCCCCTAGGTCCCCCCTGTGACTTCAGCAGATGACTTCTGTTCTGTTAGGTCTTCTCTGCAGCATGAGACGGTGGAGAGCCAGGCGGGAGTGCGAGGCTGCCCACTTGCCTGGTGGGAAATCTGCCCACGCTCCTTCCGAGGCTGGACGTCAGGATGCAGGTCGGCCTGACTCTAAGTCCTCCTCCTCACCCCAGTCCGCAGCGCCTCTCCCTGCCTCCACCTGCAACCCAAGGCCTCTGGGCTCAGCTGGGGATCCATCAGCCACTCTACCCCTGCCCCAGACACCTCTCCACTCACCTATTCTAATGATCCACAGTTTCCCACTCTGGCATCTCTCTTGTAAGGGTTTCTTACAGAAATATGTCTCCTAAGAAGGGGTTTTCAAATTTTTCAAAGTGTACGATTCCACTTATATGAAATATCCAGAATATGCAAACTCATAGAGACAGAAAGTAGATTAGAAGTGACCAGGGCGAAAGGGGATGGAGGAGTTGTTGTTTAATGTTAAAGGTAGTGAAAAATTTGGGTTATGGATGGAGATGATGTTAGCATGACATTGTGAATGCATTTAAAACCACCTAATTGAACAAGAAGGATAATAAGTAAGATATCAATGGCTGAGAGAGTTCAAATAGAGTCGGGAGGCTACTCTGGAGGTCACTCTTATGCAAGCTTCAGTTAGACCTTGCTACCTATCATAACTTGCCAAACCCCAACGAAAACCATTCCTGCCAATCCTAAAGAACACCTAGGGCAATATATAAGATCCCACAAAGGTCCCAGGCACTACGGTAACTTTCCAGAAACCTACAACCTCCAGTGGGTCCCTGGACGAAATATGTCCTGAAATGCAGAGGGCCCAGCCTCTCCAGAACATCCGCTAGTTCCATCTCCCTACCCCATATTATTGACAACCCCTTCCAAGTTAGAAGTTAGAATGGGTATAGCCCAAACACCCCTAAAGAGTGGGAGAAAGATCAAAGGTGACACTGAAGTTATACAGAGAAGGTCGGATTTAACACATGAGTATGAGTGCTGAATCATTATATAGATATTTCTTTTAGTCTCCAGTACCTTAGAGCAGCTAGAAGTAAAAACCTAAAATTGTGGAATTGTGACCATACCAAACTCTGAAATCTGTTCTGCAACTAACTGGTGCTTTGAAATTTATTGCTTTTTTGTATAAATGTTATTTTCAGAAAAAAGAAAAAAAGCCCATTGTGATGATAAATACACAGGTTGATTGTACACTTTGGATGATTACATGGTATGTGACTATATAATATACATCAGTATATATCAATAAAAAATATCAATATATATCAATAAAAATATTTTAATTTATTATAATAAATTTTTTATTATTTAATAATGCTCCTTTTTGGATAAAAATAAAGAAATAATAGGGGGAACAAAGGTTAAAATAAATTCAGTAGATTGAAATACTAGTGGTCAATGAGAGGAGGAGTTAGGGGTATGGCATGAATGAGTTTTTTCTTTTTTCATTTTTATTTCTTTTGCTGGAGAGATGCAAATGTTCAAAAAAATGATCATGGTGATAAATACACAGCTGAAAAAAAACCCACCCAATTGCACACTTAAGAATGGTTAAAATAGGAAATTTTATTATATATCCAAAATCACATTAAAATTTAATAGCAAACAAATAAAACATCAAGGAGCAAAGCGTTTTGATGGCTGGGATGATGACCTAGAGAATGGAGAGAAGTTCCTTGGAAGAGAGGGGGGATCTAAAGTGAGAACATGAAAGGCTCTCAGTCTTCACCACCCAGAACGAGGCAGCACCCCTGGGGCAGACAAGGCACCACCATCTCTCACCTGGATTATCCCACTTGCCTTCTCCCAAGCTTCCGCTCTGCCCTCCAGTCCAGACTCCACACAGCAGACACAGTGAGATGTCACATCAGAAATAGCATCATGCCACTTTCTACCTAAATCCTCCTTTCCCCAATGAATTCCCATCCAACTCAGGAGAAAACGCGCAGCCTTTACCATGGCCCGCAGGCTCTACACACCTGGCCTGGGCCCACCCTTCTGGTCTCCTCTCCCTGCTCTCACCCACCCACTCTGCTCAGCCACACCAGCCTGCTGCAAGTTGCTCAAACACACCAAGATCTCCATCCCCCCTCCCACATGGGGCATGTGAAGCTGTTCCCTCTCCCCTCACCCCCTCCTGGCATGGGGAGAGCCTTTTCATCCTTTAAGTCAATTTAGAAATCGCCTCTTCTGAGAGGCCCTACTACCCCCATCTCAACCCCTCTTTCAAAGCCCCTAGCACAACTTGTCACTTCACTGAACAATCTGTTCACTTGTTCTGCCTCCTTGAGTGAAGTCAAAAGGAAACGCATCTCTGTGCTAGACAATGCTTAATAAATATCTGAGGAATAAATGAATGGATGAATGAATGAATGATGAGTGACCCCATCATGTCCTCCATCACCACTCATCCAGGCCCATTCTCATCTGAGATAACCACTGCTGGCATGGAGGGGTGTCAGGGCCCAGTGGTGGGAATTGGGTGGCTGTTGCAACAGCCTTCTGACTTGAGTTTCAGTGTAATTTCCATGACCTATACCCTCTCTCCACTCACCCATGGCTATGTGCCATGTGAAATCCAACTTGAGTCTTCAGGCAAATGTCACATTGACACAGTAATACAGAGCCAATTTGCACTTCCATAAGAGATGTGTATATACAGGATGGTGTTGGCAAAGTAACAGAAGGTGCTCAGAGGGGAAGTACTGAAAGCAAAGTACCCATCGGCCGTTTGCCTCTCTGGGAATGAAAAGCTCCTCTTGGCACACAGACAGCTTTGCCTTACACAGCACAGACTTACAGACCTAAGGCTAGATGTCAGCACCTAGGACAAGTGGGTGGAAAAGGATCAAAGCCAAATCACAAACAACTACTAACATGTCTTAAAGTAAGTTTTTAGTTTTTTGAAACCTCGTAGGCATTTGTGGCAAGGTGTGTTCACACGTATAGTTGCAGTAGGATGTGTGAATAAAATCCTATTGTTCAACTGAAAATAAAATATTCGTAGTAAGGTTAAAACGTCTCTGTATCTGCCTTCATTCTAGTAAAAGCATTATAATGGATCCATTAAAAAAAAAATGTAACCCAAAAAACTACATCTAATTATTGCAAACAAGTTGTAGATAGTTGCCAATCTCTAAGTATCCTGTATCAATAGGGAAAGGGAATAAAATATAAGAGAAAGGGGGAGAGGGAGGCTGTGAGACTGATGATGATGATTTTAGTAAATTATGGAAACTGACTCAAACTATGTCAGTTTGATGCTAATTGCATGACACATTTCATCTCATTTAATCCATATGGTAATCTTATGAAAAGTGCAATATTATCCCCATTTTATGCATGAGGAAACTAAGGCATAGAAAAGTTGGATAATTTCCCAAGATCACACAGTAGGTAGCTTATGAATTATCCCAACATCACACAATAGGTGGCTTATGCAGGATGCACACCCAGGTGTCTCTGGCCTCAAAGCTTGTACATAGAGACTCTGCCTTCTCCTAAAACACCACCTCTTCACCTTTTATAAATTGCAAAGCCCACTGAGAATCCTATAATGTCCCCTGAGAAGTGCAAATTAACACAAAAGGACCCTAAGGGAGCCTCGAGTGAAGAACTTCTGAACTCCACTACTGCCAGAGATCTTAGATTGATTACATGTGTGGACCAGAGAGGGAAACTGAGGCAAGAGTATGGGGTATGACCTCTGAATTCCAGGGGACTACATAGACATACAGAAGCATAAACGCAGGTATGCACACGAGGTGTGCATGTCATAAAGATACACCATGAAAGGTCAAAATCCCAATGCCTCTGTCAATAGGACATCGTTGGCTCAGTTAGGCCTATTCTGACATCTTCACACAGAGGCCATTAAGGGCTGCTGTCTTCCTTTTCACTGGCAGTTTTAATTCCAGCCAAGTCTTGGCCAGGCTTCAAAGAGCCTTCCCTTTGAAGAGTCAGCAGGTCAAATCACTTAGGGCTTAGGAACAAGCAGGCCTTTGTGCCCTACCTGATAACCACTCTGTGTGACATAATCCAGATGGGTCCTGGATTAGCAGAATTCAATAGCTGCCCCACCTCCCAAGGCTGATAGAGAGAGAAAGACAAAGAACCAGGGGGCCCCCAGGCCCATCAGAGGCAGCCTCCCGGATGTGCCCCTTCCCAACCTCTGAAGTCCAGATCAATTGGAGGCACAGAAATGAGGGGATGTGCCACCAAATTTTGCCAAAAAGATGGTTCAGTTACTCTCAAATGTCCAAGGAAAACAATACCCAAGACAGTTGGGTTTTGTCTTCTACTTATCACTGTGTGTAAAACTCTAGGATCCTTCCTCAGAGGAAAGGTCAACTGTCATTAGTTCTATGGGTCTGACATTTTAGCAATTCCCAAAATGGATTCCTTTGCATGAGTGCCTGTCTTTGTGGTCAGTGTGAGAATGCAGTGGGGCCAGGCAGCACAAGTGATGAGTCTGCTTGAAGGCAGGACCCTCACAATTTGGGGGTTTCATCAAAATCATCACTTTCCCAGTCTCTTGCTTTTTGGAGCTATGAAACACCAAATAGCATGGCTGTATCTACAAAATCACAAAACATGCAACCTAGCAGATGACTGGGGGCAGCCATCTCATTAGACAGGGAAAAACTGAGGCCCAGAGAAGAGATTCTAGAACTTTGGAAGCCATGAAATGAGATAGGTGTGAAGGAGCCTGGACTAGAACCTGAAATTTCCTGAATGCAGTGAGAACCGCTGCAGGCTACTGACACCACTCAGTCTCATTCCATGGCACTCAGATGGGAAAGGAAGATAGGCTGAACAAATCCTATAACTCCACAGGCCCCCAATCACCATGAAAACAAAATCCAAGCTCACCACCACAGTGTATCAGCGAGGATGTATCTCGCCTCGGTAAAAAGCCAAGTCGTATTGATTATTTCTCCTAGCAAAGGGACCAGAGGTTCAGCAGCCTCAGTTACCATTTGTGGATCGAAGTCCTTCCAACCTCTCTCCCGCCTCCTGGGAGCGTTGGTTCTGTCTGCAGCCTACCTCCCTCCTTCCCACCTCCCCGCCCCCAACACCCTCCCAAATTCGTGTGCAATTCAAGATCTTGGTACTTTCCAATCCATCAGCATTGATCACCGTCCCATAAATCTTTGCCTACGTGGGTCCTTCATCCTTCATGTCATCCATTCCTGAGATCAAATGTCACTCCCTCAAGGAGGCCTTCCCTGAAAACTTCATCCAAAGCGATCCCTCCCTCTCTCTCCATCATCTTTGCTTTGCTTTCTTCACGCATGTATCACCATCAAAAAGTGTCCTATTTACCACTTCACACACACTAGACTGGCCATTATTTTTAAAAATAATAGACAAAATAACAAGCATTGACAAGGGTGTGGAGAAATAGGAACCTTCATGCATTGTTGAGAATGTAAAATGGTGTGGCAGCTGCGGAAAACAGTTCGGTGGTTCCTCAGAAAGTTAAACATAGAATTACCATATGACCTGGCAATCTCACTTCTAGGTATGTACCCCAAAGAACTGAAAGCAGGGGGCTCAGACAGATATTTGTATGCCAGTGTTCATCACAGCATTATTCACCATAGCCAAAAAAATGAAAGCAATCCAAGTGTCCATCCATAGATGAAAGGATAAACGAAATGTAGTATAGCTGTTTTGTGGAATATTATTCAGGCATAAAAAGGAGTGAAGTGCTGATATGCCACAACACAGAAGAACCTGGGAAGACATCCTGTTGAGTAAAATAAGCCAGTCTTAAAGGACAAATATTGTATGATTTCCCTTATATGAAATACTCAGAAAAAGAACCTTGTAGAGACAGAAAGCAGAGTAGTGGTTACGAGAGGTAGAGGAGGAGGGATGGGGAGTTGTTACTACATGAGAATAAGTTTTGGTTTGCAATGATGAAAATAGTCTGGAAATAGATACCGGTAAAAGTTACACAGAACTATGAATGGACTTAGTGTCAAAGAATTGTCCACTTAAAATGGTTAGTTATTTTTTTACATTATGTATATTTTACCACATTAAAAATAAATATTTGAAAGAGTCCCATCACTGGTGTTTCCCACAAAGATGAGAGCTCTGTCTTGTCCATTGTGAATTCCCACAACCTGCCACAGTACCAGACACGGAGGAAGTGCTCAAGCAGTATTTGCTAAATGAATGAACGCATATAGACCAAGGGCCCCGACAACTTCACACTTCACTTCATGGACAGGAAAGCTACCCTCAAAGCTCTTTCCAAACACTAAAAGCAGGTTCCAGGGAGATCATTTTATTTCACGTGAGAGGACTTGAGTCCAAATCCTAAACCAGGTGCAGACTTCGTACATCCTTGGGCAAGTCACCTCCTCTCTAGAGCTCGGTCTCCTCACCTGAAAATGAGGACGTGGAATGGATGAGACACGTGGTTCCCACTTGGGCTGAGTGGAACCTGGGGAGGTTTTCTAAAACAAATTCCTGCACCTCAGCCCCTATTGCCAAAGCAGCACTTAGGGGGTAGGTGGAGATGGGAAGTGGTATCTGGAAATGAAACCTTAACAATCTCACCAAGGTGATTCTGATGAGGCCAGCTCTCCGCAGGGGCATCTGAGGGTCCTCTGAACTTGTAAATACTGGCAATAGGGGGCTGGGCCAGGCCCGCAGCTGCCACAGAGACTCCCTTAGGAAAGACTTCCAGATGCCCCTCTCTCCACAAGCCAGGCTAAGGCAGCTCCCAGAACCAGCCTCCTTGCCCTCAGAGCCCAGGGGCAGTGATAATCACTCATGTGTGGGATGGGTGGGTACGTGGGAGTCTCTCCCAATGGACAGTCAGTTTCATAAGGGCTGAGACCATGCCTAGGGTGGGAACCATGACACACACAACCCCCATTCCAAGAACATTGCCTAGCACAGTATCTGTGGGAATAAAAGAATGAGCAAGGTCAAACAGGTCCTTTGCTGCAGGACTTGTCAATGTCAGAGAATCTCTAGGAAAGTGCTCACTATGATGCTTCTATCATCAGCTGGGCCTAGAGCCCACTGTCACATAGCAACGAGTAGGACAAGAATTGTATGGGGGAAAGGGGCCTAGTTCAGCGCAGGGCTTCTTAGAAGCAGTTAGTTCAAAATGAATGCATGAGAATTTTATGTGTCAAGAAAGCTGGTTATGCTGCCAAGAGACAGGTACCATCTTATCCAGTTATTTCATTCACCTTTGAACTGGCTTAGCTACCCAGACTCAACAATCAGGTATTTATTTTGTCCAGCTTCTGTACTAAGCTCTTCATGTACTCACCACATCCACTCTTCCCAACACTTTTCCCAACCTTCCCAGGTGAGGGGAGTGCCTCAAACTCACCAAGGCCTGTGCACACTCCACCTGGCATGTTCTTCCACTGCCTGCTCACCCCTGTCACCTCACCTACTCATTCACTGGATCTCAGCTCACATATCACCTCCTACAGGAAACCCTCCTGGGTTCCCCAAATCTCTCAGAGAACTGGGCTCCTTTCCTCTGGAGCCCATACTTTCATTACTAGGGTCTCAATCAATAGAGGACACATGTTTAATTACTTGATTAATGTTTGTCACCCTCATTAAACTGGAAGCTCCACAAGACTAAAGAGTGAGTTGGGTTCTGCCAATTGCTGTGACCACAGCACCAGGCACAGAGCCTGGCACATTTGTCAAAGAAATGAATGAATGAGGACAAGAGAAGCTCAGAGAAGTTAAGTAATGCCCCAAGTTCACACAGCTGGGAAGTGGCCCAGTCAGGATTTGAACCCAGAACATCTGACTCCAAAGCCAAATCCGCCCTACTAAGCTGTTAATGGGCAGCAGATATGGGCAGATCACTCCATGCTGAGTGCTGGCTGTGCTCGGGGCATCACACGGACCCCATACAGGGCTCTGACCTCTTAGGTACCTGCCAGCTTTGCAGACCCTCTGCTCTGCCATTTACCCAGCACCCTCGCGGCTCCAAGACAGCTGGTCCCCAGAGGTTTACAAGGAGGAGGATGGCAGATTCCTGGCCTGGCTGACCCCTCCCAAGCAGCTCCAAGCACTCTGAACATCTTTCAGGAAATCACTAATAAATGTCATAACAATTAGTAGGTGTTGACGTTGGAAGGCAGCCAGAATCCCGCCACCCCTTATCAGTACACTTGGCACATGTGCCTTCACACCTGACAACCTTTTCAAGAAACTTCAGGCTATAAAATAGGTATGCATCTTTCTCACCAACAGGTCAGAGGAGAGAGCAGGAGAAGAGGCAGCTTCCGGACACTGGGCAAGGTAAAAACTTGTGACATTGCATGCTTGAAAGAGAAGATGGAAATTCTGAGTTGGGAACAAGCATAGGAGAGCTGATGGAGGACTGAAAATTAGGGTTTATGCATTTCTAATCTCTTTATAATCTTCCCTGCTGAAATGCACCGCACTTTGCTGAATACACAGCAGGTGGTTAATAATTACCTATAATACAATTACTTTTAAGAGAGTGGGGAATTTATCAGTAGGACTCTCAGTGAGTTCCATTCAAGTTAGTGTCTAACAATAAACACAGGCACAAGATCTAGATTTTTCCTGAAAGGTTACTTAGATGTTGTGTAAGACACTAAGTTCTAATTTCCCACATGTGAGTAAAATAAGAAAAATAATGAAAATGTGAGTTTTTTCATAAATCCTAATTTAGTCAATGTAAAAGTTTCAGATTATGTCCTCTAAATTTCTATAATAATAGTTCCTTTTGTGGTTTTTGCAGATAGGACTTAGGTTGCTTTTATTAATATTGATGCATGACAAGGGTAGAAGTCAACAACCCCAATTTTATTTAAAAATTTGGCTAAGAAATCCAAATGGTGAGGAACTCCAGAAAGACTATAATCATGTCGTTGAAGGAGAAATACCCTAAGACACGTGCCTCTACCCCTGAACATTAATCAGAGGGGAAGAGACGGATAGAATCCTGGTTGCAGAGGAATCTGAGGGCCAGGAGTAGGGTCCCACTGTCACACAGCAGACAGAGCTGGACTGCAATGCAGGTTCCTAACTGGGTCTGGATTCCAGTTCTGTTGCCTTCTCTCTGAGGCTGTTTTCTCATCTAGAAATGGGGAAATAATATAATCTAGTTGTCTGGATTTGCTGGGAGGCTATAAGAGATGTTGTAGGTAAAGCACTACACTCACTGACCAGTATATGCTAGGGGCTCAACAAGCAGCTGCTTAGGGACATCGCCCAGCAACCAGAGCTACAGCAGAGCTTTATATATTCACATACAGGTGTGGTTGCTCAAACCAGCCAAGAGGAAGATGCCAGATGCCCCAGGGTCAGCAAGACCACACAGGGCTCTGTACACAGGAGGGACCAGAGGAAAGTTGATTGAATGGGCTGACTCGGTCATTCAGTCAACAAACAAAGGCATCCGCTTTGTGCTAGCCACAAATGCAATAGTGAGACCTGGGGAATGCCCATCATCTGGCCCTGCCCTGTCCCTTTCTTGGAACAAGAGGAATGGGTTTTGAAAAGCCAGAGAAGGCCTGAAATGGTTGCACCCACATGGAGATGGCTCTGGCCTCTGAACACTGAATTTATATGCCAGGACAGTACAATGACCAAAGGGAGGCAGTACATCAAGCTAAGGGCTGGAACTTGGGTTATAGTGGACCCCTGACCCACTCTGGGCCTCCAGTTTCACCATTTGTAAAATAGGGACACAGGCCCTCCCTCTTCATGGTTGTGCTTGGAAGTCAGAGCAGCTAAGACCTGAGGCCATGCCACCTACTGCCTGGACTACAGTAAGTATACAGCAGCGACAGGCAGTGCTGCTTACTAGGTGGCTGGGAACAGGCAGGGCTCTTGAATTCTCCAGGTGGTGACTCATCCTCCCCAAAGAGGTTTGAGTCAGAAAGACCAGCAGGACAGTATATTACATCGATGCCAAGCCACTGGGCAGGGGTTTGTTTTCAGTCTTGGGTTCCCACTAGCCCATAAATTGTCATTACTCAAGTTGAAACACAAGTAGAAAAGGAGACCCTTCCTCAGACATTGATTGCCATGTGCAGGAACACTGTCACATGAATAGCACATATAGACAAGAATATCTATGATATGTGAGGTGCCATCCCAGATGAGGAAGGACCCTTGTATGTGCCCAGCCTGCACCAATTTTACAAGGCAGCTCTGGAACCCATCAGGAACGTGGTGTCTGATGATGTCCTCCTTTGTAGATATCAGCTACCAAGATGCTGACCCTCTGGGCCCTGGTCGTCATGCTGTCCATCCAGGCAGGAGCACCTGATCTCCTGACCCCACCCTCAATTGAAAACCCTGCCATCGATAGAGTCGCTCCTCAGTTACCCAGGGAGTTCCTCCGACCTTCAATCCCCAAAGCCCGTCCATACAGTAAACCTCCAGCGGGGACTGCAGGAGGCGGCTGTGCACCCGTGGCCAGGTACCTCCTGTCTGAAGGCAGACTCCATGAATGTGAGTAAGAATTGTCTCACCTGCACGCCTTTGACCCTTTCTACCCCTACATACACGCTTCTTCATTACCAACACGCAAACGTGAAGTGGCATCGGAATCACTTCAGAATCTTATTAATGAAAGCGATTCCTGGGCCCCTCTTCCAGACATTCTGCTGCAGAAGTAACAGGAGTGGGTCTGAGAATCTGGATTTCTGGGAAGCTTCAAAGATGATGTTGATGCTGCTTGCCCACTGCCCACAGTTGGGTAGGAGTGGTCTAAGCAACCCTGAGGAAGGGAATGCTCGGGCCCAGCACCTTGCAATGTTGGTCTTATTACCTGCCTATTATTTCACTCTTATCATCAATATCAGACTTGGAGACTGTGCCAGACAATCGCACAGCTTCCCCACTGCCTGGCCCCAGTGCTCATCCCAGATTCCTACAGTGGTTTAAAATATCTACTTGGTTTACTGAAGCCAGGAAATGGGAAATCCAATTTCTACCACCAAACTCGGTGACCAGACTAGCCCTCTCCAAGCTCCCTTCTGACTCCCTCATGGAGTCTCAGCTTCCTCCACTTGGGGATGTCCCTCTAGCAATCTCTCAGAGGATAAGAGCAGAGGAGTTCTGGAATGCCAAGAGCTGGGGAAGAAGAGGGAAAGGATGGGGTAGTGCTCATTGGTGAGCTAAGGCCAGCAGGAGAGTCCTTGGAGCGCCACTTGACTGATCATCTATGGCCATGGACTTCCAGAGTCACAGGGAAGTGTGACAGATGGAGTCTTGGCCCCTGCTGAGGGATCACACTGCCCAGTCCCACAGTTCCAACATCCACTGATTTGCCTCTTAGAAAACAGTTGCTCCTGCTCTTCCATGTACCCTTTCTTATTAGAAAATATTTCAAACATATAGAAAAGTTCAGAAAGTGATGAGGATAATTGTGTACCTATTACCCAGTGGTTTTATAGCTGTTGTTAATTTAATTTTCAGACATAAAAAAAAGTTAAAAGGCACACAGAGCAAATGTCCACATACTCACCCCCTAGAATAGGGAATAAAGCAGGGTTCAAGGCTCCTGTGAGCCCCTCCCCGGCTGCAGCCCCCTCTCGTTCCCCCACAGGTAACCTCTAACTTGAATTCAATATTTATTTTTCTCCTGCAATTTCTTTACATTTTACGACATGTGGATATTCTTTATCAATATACAAAACTGCACTGCATGTCATCAACCTTATAGAAATGGTGCCATGCTTATTTTTGCTCTCAACCATAATTTTGTGAGGTGATTCATTCAATGTTGAAATGAGAAACTCTTGTCCATTCATTTTCACCAATGTAGCCTACAATTTTCTCATCTATTCAATTTGTATTTTCCAGTCTTGCTTACTTGCAGCAATGCTGCGCTGGACACTCCATTGTGGTTTTCCTAGGGCACAGATGTAAGAACTTCTCTAGGGCATAAACCTGGATGGAGGTGCTTTCACATTACTCCACACTGGCAAATTGCTCTCCAAATGGAAAGCAAGGGGAGCAGCTGAAAGGCTCCAAAACTCATGGCCCACAGACTCAACAGTAGTTGCTATTATTCCCCTTCTCCCTGCCCTGCCATCTCAAGGTTTTAAGGCAAACCCATGGTTAACATGTCCTACAGCCTGATAATGACACCACTGTAGTAGGAACTCAAGCCACTGCAGGTTCAGGTCTTAAAGGCAGCTTCTCAAAGGTGGCAGGGCCTCTCAATGACTTAAAAGGGGGGAAATGAGGCCCAGAGAAGGGAAGGGAATTATGCAGAGTCACACAGCTGTAGAGCAGGAGAATCCAGAGCTGTCAGGTGCCCCACCACTGCCCCACCTTGCCTACGCCTATTCAGCACATTGAAGCGCTATCATTTCATTCATTCCATCCAACCACCCCATACAGCAGGCTCCATAGCTCACCCACTGGAAGGTGCAAACACAGAGGCCCAGGAAAGTGAACACTCCTCTCTTGGCCTCCAAGGGACGGAGTCCATCCCTGGGCTGCTGGACTCCAAAGCCAAACTAGGTCTTTACCTGCCACTTCCAAATCACTCCAAAAGTAAAGCACTTAACGTCAGGCTTTCCACAATGTAGATGTTAATAAGGGTTAATTCTTAACAGGGACATGGATATCACTCTGTGTCACAGGCTGCTTTGGGGGAGGGCAGATAGCAGGGATTGCTATATCCAGGACACATGATATAAAGTTCCTTTTGGTCCCTCAATTCAAAGGAATGGTCTCTCCTGACCCTTTTCAGATCTGAACAACACCCTGCCCATGCATATTGAGAAGATGCTATCCTGTGAGGAGTTTAACCTGGCTGGCTTGGTTGGGACCGTGTTAAGTACAGTGACTGATTCCAGTGGCCTGCTGTCTATGTTAAGTGATACTTTACCTCTCGGTGTAGTTGGAGACGTCGGCCTTGGAGGTATCTTGAACAAAGGGAGCAGCAACAAGCCTCCAAGTCACTCACCTATCTCAAAAGTCACTAAACCTCTCAACGGCCTGCTATCCCTTGGCCAAGAAGCCCAGGGCAGCAACCCAACTGGTGGTGCAAAGAATCCTCTGAAAGGACTTCTCGGCACCATTGGTCTCTCCAACGTCTTGGGAGGAGTGGCAGGCAAAGCTGACAAGCTCAAAGACTCCGCCCAGGGCATGCTGAATGGTGCCACCAAGGGCATGCTAAGTGGTGTCACCGAGGGTGTACTGAACGGTGTCGCTCAGGGAGTACGAACAGTGTCGAGGGCGTGTGAGCAGTGACACCCAGGGCATGCTGAACAGTGCTGTCCCAGGAGTGCTGAGCGGTGCCCCGCAGGGCGTGCTGAGCGGTGCCACCGGGGCGTGCTGAGCGGTGCCACCCAGGGTGTGCTGAGCGGTGCCCCGCAGGGCGTGCTGAGCGGTGCCACCCGGGGTGTGCTGAGCGGTGCCCCGCAGGGCGTGCTGAGCGGTGCCACCCGGGGCGTGCTGAGTGGTGCCACCCAGGGCGTGCTGAGCAGTGCCACCCAGGGCGTGCTGAGCGGTGCCCCGCAGGGCGTGCTGAGCGGTGCCACCCGGGGCGTGCTGAGCGGTGCCACCAGGGCGTGCTGATGGTGCTGTCCCAGGAATCCTGAGCGGAGCCACGAGGGCGTACTGAATGGTGTCATGCCATCAGGTGTCAACGATGCAATCAAGGGTCTGCTGGCAAATGGTGTTGTGGGGGATCTCCTGGACACGTAAGTGCTTCCTTGACCCTAAAGGCTTGTAGCATAAGAAGAAACAGCAGTTACAGATGCAACATTCCTATTTAAAGGGAAACCATGTTTTCATGAAGAAATGTAATCACTCTGCGCTGAAACTGTGACCTTTCAGTGTGAAACATGACCAAGATTTCTTGAGTTTAAGGGATTGGGTGGGGACAGAGGAAAGGTGGGGATGGATGGTAGGTTGGCAAGTTGGTAACTGGCTTGTAAATGCATTTCTCTTCTGCCCAGTTTGATTTCTTGAGCCAGACCTAAACTCGATGTTATCACTTTCCAGATTAGCAGTTCAAAAGTGATGTGGAGGACCTGAAGTTGACCACAAAGGATGACGGGATCCTTGCCCACAAGAATACCATTCCCTAGGTGGCAAAAGGGTAAGCCAGTTTCTTTAAGTTTAACCAATTCTGACTGGATACGGCAGAAATTTCACTCCCAGGCATTAACAACATTAAGTACATCAAGATGGGAAATGTTTGGACAACTGGGCACTCAGGAAACCTGCCATTGACCTCCAGCGAGAGGTGCCAGGCAGGAGCATAACCCCACAGACCCATATTCCAATTGGGTATGCAAAGCCAGAAACCCAGATTTCATGTGAAGTATCCACAAATTTATATGGACAATGACAAGAGAAACATCCACAGAGAATATATCTTATTGTGACATCTATGCTAGACTTGCAGAGAAAAGTACATTCAGATAATTGGGAGTTTCAAGAAAATAGCCTGCTTGCACACAAAAGCACAGTCTAGGCAGTTGAGGAGATAAAAGACGACTAAAATGCTTCATGTCATCAGGGAGCTTCATTTAAACATGCATGAATACATTTATCATTCATTCATTCATCAGCCACCTAACAAGTAGTTCACACCATTTTGGGTCAGATACTGCACTGGGCACAAAAGGAAGGACTTCATTCTGTCCTATATTCCTGAGTTTAACTAATGGAGAGAGGGACATGTCAATAGGGGACGAAGCAACAAAAGGCATCAATGGTGCAGGGCAACTGCACTGAGAGAAGACGGCTTTTAGACCAAAAACACAAACTAATGGCTACACATCAAAGCACTGCTCAATGCCTGGCACCTGCTACGCCTATGGACTCTAAGTTCTAAAACATTATCAGGAAAGCAGTCCTATTTTAGACCAGGAAATTTGGGCAAAACCAGTCACATAATGGTTTTCAAATTCACATAGCTAAAAAATGGCAGCAACAGGGTCTGAACAGGCAGTATGGCTCTGGAGCCAATGCTTGTGAACTACAGTAAGCAATGTCAGGAGGAGCTTTGTCAGAATATCCACATTAATAAACAGCTTGGGAATGGGTGGGTTATTCTTAGGCTGTGGGTGTGGACGTAAAAGTGAACTGTAAGGCATCTCATTACAAACTGCGTGGCCTCCCAAACAAAAGAAGAATTCTCTTGCCTGGTTAGCAAACTAATTTTTGTATTTGTGTCACCTTGAAATGTTTACTGATTGTCTGTCTTGAGCAAGTCTGTGAAAATCTAGGAAGGACACGGAGAAACTTAAAATCATAGTCTAGTTGGGACACTTTTCTCACTGTTCCACAGTGTCTATGAAACACTTGCAATGAACTTGGCATATGTAGGCACTGATTGACCTTGATGTAAAAGGAAAGGCTGTGGTCACATGGGGGGAAGGGAAGGAAATGAAATGCATAATAATGGAGCCCACTTTAAACATCATTATTTTGAAGGACAGAGCCAATATTTATGCAATAAACACACCACCACATTGACGCAATGTTCAGAAAGAACATTCAAAGAGAAAGAGGATAATCTCATTAGCTTGATCTAAAACATTAAATTCATGTAAAGGGTGTTAGCAATTAAGGACATTTACTGGAAAGAACTTTCTCCTTAGAATAGCCTGGAAGATACATGAGGTGTTGCCAAAATGCTAAGGCCTAAGTATAACTTAGAGGAGGCCTGTTTTCACCTGCATATGCTCTCCAGCTTACTGGGACGTAATCAGCATAGTGGGATTTCAAGTGCAAGGGGAAGTAGCTGAATATTGGCATTGGCAAACGGACACAATGCGTACCCCCAAGTCCAGAGCAAGTATCAAGCAATGACGTGCGCTTTCGTAATTACGCGAAGTCAGCATTTTTTATTTTTTGCATTTAACCAAATCAACTGGTATATGTGAGAATGTTCCTTGGTAGCACCTCAGAGTGAGCTTCAATCAGTGAGGGGTCTCTGCTTAGGAATGACCACTGGTTGAGATAGCCTTCCTCTTCCATGTTCTTCCGTGAATAAATTACTTTTTGTATTTAATTCTTTTTTTGGTTAACAATACATTCACTGGATCAAATTCAAAATTCTAAAGGGTATCAGTGAAAAGTTCTTCCCTATGCCAGTAGCTCATATTTTCCTAGAGGCAACCATAGATCAGTTTCTTCAAAGATATATTTGCAATTGCAAGTAAATATATATATGTGTGTGTGTGTGTATGTAACAACACAGTGCACATCCCTATAACCTTTTACGTTGTTTCACCTAAAAAAAAAATAGTTGTGGGATGTTTTGTGTCAGTTATAAAGAGAGTTCATTTTATTGGTACTATACTCTAGAATGAAGACGACTATAATTTATCTAACGGATTTATAAATGACGTGCTTTTTCAATTCTTTAACTATATGCTGACTCAGTAAATAAGGTCATGAAAGTGTTTTCACCGTATGCACGGGAATCTGAAGGTGAATTCTAGAACGAGGTTACAGGGTCAGACATAATGTGCATAGGTAGCTTTGCAGATAATGTTGCATCTGTCTTAATGACTGAAGCAGAAGGTGAGAGGGCTCTGGTGTTTGCTATAAAGCAGCAGGAAATCGTTGCAGCTGTGCTATTAATGGGTGGGTTTTATCAATGTTTGGGCAAAATCTAGAAATGCAAAGAATCACACGGTTTCCACATATCTCTTTTCAGGTCGATCACTTTGCCTTTACTATCCCTTTGCTCTGCCTTGGATAGTTGGTGTCTATACTGCTGACAGCAGAGTGAAAACAGCTGTAAGTGGGGGAAGGGGGAGTCGCTAGAGGTCTAATCATGGAGGGGGAAGGACAAAGAGGAGTCTTCCCTCAGATATGCTTTGATGCAGGGAGAGATCAGCAATGAGACATAAGGCTAAGCAGTCCAAAACTCAGGGGCCAGTGTCCCTTAGCCAAAGACCAGCAGATCATCAACAATGCCTAAGGTGGGAGGAGGGGGGGGGGGAGTATGCATTCTACCAAAAGCAGCAAGAAATAGGGGACGGACCAGACAGGGGAGGAAAGAAGTAAGGTGAAAGGCAATCAGGCTGTTTGTGCTTCTCAGCAAGTTAATCAATGGTGTTTTCACAGAGTGAAGAAGCAAAACGACTGACATTGATTTAGTGATTTCAATAAATGCAGAAACTGTGAGTACAAATATCAACCTCTGGGGCAGTCGCACGATGGGGAGAGATGGCTGAGGCTCCTTATGGGATCACATAGGGTGACAGGGAGAGGATGATGCTGTGAGACGCATCAGTATGAAACTCATTATCCAAATTCCTTACATCCTGTAGGGCAGAAAATGTCACGACTTACCTGCTTTTCTGAATCACTTTATTTCCAGGAACAGAACAGAACACAAAGCCCCTTAGGAGTCTCAACACCAGACAGTAGTCAAGTTTATGGATGTGCAGTGAGGATCAGTCCTAGCCCCTTATCCCAGAGAGGCTGAGAAACAGAAAATCCCTCAAATGTCCTCATTTATTCAGAGAGTTGGTGATGACAGGATCTGGTGGGAAAGCAGCTGTCAAGACACCAAAGCAGGAAAATCAGTGACATTTCCCAAGTCCCAGTGTAGTCAGACCAGCAAGCCTTTCCCTCTCCCCTGGGGGGCTAGTGTATCACAGACAGGGCTGAGTACTGGTGTCAGCTTCCCCCTGCAACCTGCTCCCAGACGTCTGAGGAGAAGCCAGCAAGGATACAGCTCTCTGGCCTGGGACCAGAAGTCTAGGGCATAGCAGCTGTAAGTGGCGTCAGTGGTCACTACATGCTGTCTCTTTCTTCTTGCCTGCAGCTACTGGCCTGTTCAAGTACCAAGTTAAAAGCGCCAAGATATCCCCAGGTGGTCTTTCAATCATGTACTGTGTAAGTGACATTTTTCTGTATATGGTTCTGTTCAAAGGCTGGAGGTATCCTGGAGGGTCATGAAATATATTCAAATGGCATGACAACCCAGCCTTCCCTTCTGGGATCCCAGACCTTTAACATAGGTTAAATCCCCCAGGTTTCCCCCATGATGCAGGGTCGGTCATGTTTTCTCTTCCATTTCCAGACCAATGTAGCAATGCCCTGAAAGGTTAACAACTATCTCCTGAGCCGATAGGATATGCCAGCACTGGTTTAGGTACTCAATGGGTGATCCTTAAGAAAAGAAGTGTTGACTCTTCCCTACCTGCGTACTCTCAACCACTCAGGGAAGGCGAAACCTAGACTTGAGAAGTACTGAACAAAGGCAACATTTTTGACACAGTTAGGTTCACTTCTGGGAATCCATCTGAAACAAGCATTCTAAGTACAGATATATTTAAGCACAAAGACATACAGGTACTAATAATGGGAAAAGGAGAAAAAAACTGGCAACCAACAGAAAGAGAATAATTAAGCAAAGTATGAGACCATCAGAAATGTTTACAAATTTTTTAATGGTATGCAGAAATGCTTATGAAAGTAATGCCAATTTTTAAGGAGGAAAATAAAAGCTACGTGAGGTATGTAAATAAAGACATGCAGAAATATGAACACCACTCCAACGGGAATAATCTTCTCCTTTCTTTATACTTCTCTAAACTTTTCAAGTTTTCTATGTATGAGTTCCTCATTTTATAAGCCGAGTAGAAATGCACATAAAAAGAAAATGAATTAATGGAGATCAGAATCTCAAGAAAAGATGAGACTTTAAATGTAAGTTGTACAGAAAGGAAAAGGAGGGCGTTCAGGCTGGGAGAACAGCAAAAGGGAAGGGAAGGAATGGAACTTACGTACCGGCATGCGCACACACCTGCATTTCTGGCAGCAATACTTGTAAAAAGTAGGATTCACTGCAATATAAGGATTTGGGCTTGTCTTGGAAAATCAGAGGTCTGGGTGCAAACTAATTCAACTCCATCCAGGCCACAATCCATGAAGCCGAGCCCTAACTCCTCCCCTAGGAGGGGCTCGCGCTCCTCCACCACCGCTGCCCCTGCACCGCTGCCAGTCCCCAGGCACCAGCGGGAGGCTCAGCCTCTGAATGAAGTCACCGCACTCACCCCTCTGCAGCTCATGCACCTGCCCACCTCACGCTTCGGCACCACAGCTGGGCCTCCTGTCAAAATTGGTGTTAGTCACGCCTGATGACAGGGATTTTTCTGTTTTTCTCTCTCTAGGCCGATGTGAACTTTAAAGGAAAATCAAGTCCTGTGCCTGGAAGTCGCCTGGCTCCAGATCCTAAAAATGCCAACGTTTCCCTGACTCTGGCCCACACTCTGCTCAGAGAAATTGTCGCTCACTGTGCCAGGCTGAGAGTTAAGACGGTAAGGACCACCCGTGGCTCCTGACACCCCCTTCCTCTTGCTTAAGCCAAGTCTGCCAGCCTCTAAGAGTGAGAATGTGAACGTGCCCGTGGGTGTCTGGGAAGTTCTCCCAAAGATAAGAATGGGGAAAAGCTGTGGGACACATGTATTTTTCCGCAATTACTATGTAAGTGATCCTGGATCCCTTCACGAAAAGCAGGGATCAGGGGCAAAGAGAGAGTAATGTTTACTGAGTGCCATTTCTGGATCATGTACTCAGCTAGTAATTTACGTAATTAACTTCACTTTATCATAACATATCATAACAATACCAGGATGTAGATATTCTTAATAAATAAGCAACGTAAGAGAAATAAAATGCCCACAATAACAGCACTAGAAATGAATGGGTTTATTTACATGTGAAATTACATTTATTACATATTCATTTGCTCCTGGCCCTAAAAGTGGATAGAAGGAACAGTAGAAGAGTAATAATAAATCTACTGCCAATAAAAGTAACATTAATTGACTGTTTAAGATGTGCCCAAAGCCTCCCAAAATTATCAAATGCAGAACTGTCCTGCCACAAGGGCAGAGAAAGAAACAGATATCAGAAAATATGAGGTAGACTAGAGAAGTAAAATTGTATCTGTTTTATACCCCACAGTCATTCCAAGAAAGGAACTAAGATAAAGCACAATGTTTGGAGTTTGACCTTGTCTGCTGTAGTCACATCTGCCTTGTCAGCACCCAGCTGGGTGCCTAGCTCATATTAGAGCATCCAAAAAGTATTTGAAGAAATAAAATGAATGATGCATGAATGTCTCATAACACAATATTCTGAAGTCCTCCTCCCCCCCCCCCACTCTAAATGGCTATTTTCTTTACAACAGAAAAATGCCCTGGCTGTAACCATTACCACAATATCCTACTCACACAAACCAGGAAAAATAATCCAAGTCGCATACTCCTTTACTGTGGAAAAGGATGGTGAGCAGATTGCCAATGGAGAAACGGTAAGTGCTGGAGGAAAAGAAATCAAACTGACCTTTGAGGAGGTATTGAAAGGAGCAGGGTTTAGGAGGAAAGAAGAGAGAGTTCTGGGGTGGGCGGGAAGGTTACTGCCACTAAGGTCCTGATGCCCATGTGTCTGAGTGTCCATAGCACAAGGAAGACCTGCCAGGCTGGGGGTCTAGCGCAAGGAGAGGATCGAAAAAGAGCAAGGGTGAGGCCAGGTGGTCTCTGTTCTTGTGCTGACTTGGAACCCTGTTGGTCATCTCAAGATGTAACATGTTTATTGAGTAGCCAGGCCGTGGTCATTTTTTTTTAACTCATATTAATTTTGTATTAATTCAGGCTTTTGTCGTCTTATGTGAGGCCAAGATTACAGAAGGCAAAATGAACACACACTTGACACTTTCAAGGTACTGCTATTACTACATAATCATCCTAACAGCTGTCATTTTGAGAGACAATAGCAGGAACTTGATACAAATCACATGAGAAGGATAAGTCAAAAGGCCCTTGGAAAATACTTGGGTAATTATAGCATAGAGTTTTAAACTCATATGCTCTAATACACCCCAAATTTGGTGCTTCTGCACTGTATTTTCCAATTTACAAATGACTTTCTTTATGAAGTTACTCAGCTAACACTTTACCTTAGAATTGGGTGGTATTTTTTATATGAAACTAATTTTTCCTTGTATTTTGTTTCCTGAACAGGCCTACCCACAAAGTGACACTTCTTGAGCCTGTAAGTTGATTCACTTTTCAAATTTTATTTACAATATGTGAAAAATTATTTTCATGCCAGACTCTTAGTGACACAGGCACTTTGAGAAAGGAAAAGGTCACAAAGACACAATGACAAGTAGGACTGCTGGCTCCAAACCATGGCTGTCTCTGCAGAGCCCTTAAAACACAGCTGCCCAACCCACTCCTGTTGATCCACATTCAGCCTTGACCTATAGGAAGGCCTGGAATCCATATTTTTCAAGTGTCATGGGTGATTGTGATGTACCAGCAACCCTTGGGATCTGCAGGCAGAAAGAAAAGATGATACAGACTCTTTTTTTTTTTAATTTTTTATTAATTGAAAAAAAATACAAGAAGCAAACATTCCCAACACATACACTCAGCAATTCACAATATCATCATATAGTTGCATATTCATCATCATGATCATTTCCCAGAATATTAGCATCAATTCAGAAAAAGAAATAAAAAGACAACAGAAAAATATAACAAACAGAAAAAAAAAATTCTACAGGCCATACCCCTCACTGATCCCTTTCATTGATCACTAGCATTTCAAACTAAATCTATTTTAACATTTGTTCCCTCTATTTATTTTTATTCCATATATTCCTCTCATCTGCTGATGAGGTAGATAAAAGGAGCATCAGACACA
Source organism: Tamandua tetradactyla (assembly GCF_023851605.1). Lineage (NCBI taxonomy): Eukaryota > Metazoa > Chordata > Mammalia > Pilosa > Myrmecophagidae > Tamandua > Tamandua tetradactyla. The sequence goes on along the minus strand of NC_135327.1, from coordinate 19,734,910 downwards.
AGGTTTTCACAATCACACAGTCACATTGGGAAAGCTATATCATTATACAATCATCATCAAGAAACATGGCTACTGGAACACAGCTCCACATTTTCAGGCAGTTCCCTCTAGCCTCTCCATTACATCTTGGATAACAAGGTGATATGTACTTAATGCATAAGAATAACCTCCAGGATAACCTCTCAACTCTGTTTGGAATCTCTCAGCCACTGACATTTTGCCTCATTTCACTCTCCCCCCTTTTGGTCGAGAAGGTTTTCTCAATCCCTTGATGCTGGGTCTCAGCTCATTCTAGAGTTTTTCTCAATCCCTTGATGCTGAATCTCAGCTCACTCTGGGATTTCTGTCCCACGTTGCCAGGAAGATCCACACCCCTGGTAGTCATGTCCCACATGGACAGGGGGAGGGTGGTAAGTCTGTTTGCTGTGTTGGCTGGAGAGAGAGGCCACATCTGAGCAACAAAAGAGGTTCTCTTGGGGGTGACTCTTAGGCTTAATTTTAAGTAGGCTTGACCTATGTGGGGTTAAGTTAACCCTGTGGGGTTAAGTTTCATATGAACAAACCCCAAGACTGGGGGCTCAGCCTATAGTTTTGGTTGTCCACACTACTTGTGAGAATATCAAGAATTCAACTTGGGGAAGTTGAGTTTTCTCCCCATTCTCACCATTCCCTGAAGGGGACTTTGCAAATACTTTTCCACTCACTGATCAAATCACTCTGGGATTCATCGGGGGCATCACCTGGACAAACCAACAAAATCTCATGTCCTATACAAAGTTCCATGTACTTAAGGTGTTCAATCAACTATCTACATAAGTTATATTAGGAGATGCACTAGTCAAAGTATAGATTTGTACCAAATAAACATTTTTTGCTTTAGTCTCACACATTAGTTGAAATTTTAAAATATTAATTACCATCTATTTTCAGCAGCCTGCAGTGATGACATTCTTTTGTTCTTCCTCATGCAAAAACATTTTTTAAATTTGTACATTTAGTCACTATCATTATACACTCTAGGCATTCCTAGATTATACCATCTCAATCTTTATCATCGATCTTTCTTTGTGATTTCATTTATGTCCCAGCCTTCCTCCCTCTATCCTTCTCATATTCATTCAGTGTTTTAACATAATTGTATTACAGTTAGGTAATATTGTGCTGTCCATTTCTGAGTTTTTATATTCAGTCCTGTTGCATAATCTGTATCCCTTCAGCTCCAATTACCCAATATCTTACCCTATTTCTATCTCCTGATGGTCTCTGTTACCAAGGAAATATTCCAAGTTTATTCACTAATGTCAGTTCATATCAGTGAGACCATTACAGTATTTGTCCTTTTGTTTCTGGCTAATCACACTCAGCATAATGTCCTTAAGGCCCATTCGTGTTGTTACATACTTCATAACTTTATTCTGTCTTACAGCTGCATAATATTCCATCTTATGTAAATGTCACAGTTTGTTTAGCCAACTCTCTGTTGATGGATATTTTGGCTGTTTCCATCTCTTGGTAATTGTTAATAATGCTGCTATAAACATTGGTGTGTAAATGTCCGTTTGTGTCCTTGGCCTCGTGTCCTTTGAGTAGAGACAGCATATAGATGGGTCCTGTTTTTTAATGCATTCTGCCAGACTATGTCTTTTGGTTGGAGAGTTTAATCCATTAACATTCAGTGTTATTACTGCATGGGTAGTACTTTCTTCTACTATTTTGCCTTCTGGATTTTAGATGTCATATCTAATTTTCCTTCTTTTTACCTTTACTCATAGTCTTCCTTTCTACACTGATCTGCACACCTCTCTCTTCTGTCTTCATATCTGTCTCTAGTGTTCCCTTTAGTATTTCTTGCAGAGCTGGTCTCTTGGTCACAAATTCTCTCAGGGATTTTTTGTCTGAAAATGTTTTAATTTCTCCCTCATTTTTGAAGGACAGTTTTGCTGGATATAGAATTCTTGGTTGGCAGTTTTTCTCTTTTAATAATTTAAATATATCATCCCACTGTCTTCTCGCCTCCGTGGTTTCTGCTGAGAGATCTGTGCATAGCCTTATTGGGCTTCCCTTGTACGTGATGGATTGCTTTTCTCTTGCTGCTTTCAAGATTCTCTCTTTCTCTTTGACCTCTGACATTCTGATTGGTAAATGTCTTGGAGTATGTCTATTTGGATCTATTCTCTTTGGGGTATGCTGCACTTCTTGGATCTGCAATTTTAAGTCTTTCATAAGAGTTGGGAAATTTTCAGTGATAATTTCTTCCATTAGTTTTTCTCCTCCTTTTCCCTTCTCTTCTCCTTCTGGGACACCCACAACACGTATATTCGTGCGCTTCATATTGCCTGAGTCCCTGCTCATATTTTTCCATTTTTTTCCTATAGTTTCTGTTTCTTGTCAGATTTCAGATGTTCTGTCCTCCAGTTCAGAAATTCTATGTTCTGTCTCTTGAAATCTACTATTATAAGTTTCCATTGTTTTTTTCATCTCTTCCACTGTGTCTTTCATTCCCATACGTTCTGTGATTTGTTTTTTCAGACTTTCAGTTTCTTCGTTTTGTTCATTCCTTGCCTTCTTTATATCCTCACTAAATTCATTGATTTGGTTTTTGATGAGGTTTTCCATGTCTGTTTGTACATTCTGAATTAATTGTTTCAGCTCCTGTATGTCATTTGAATTGTTGGTTTGTTCCTTTGATTGGGCCATATCTTCAATTTTCCTGGTGTGATTTATTATTTTTTGCTGGTATCTAGGCATTTAATTACCTTAATTAGTTTATTCTGGAGATTGCTTTCACTTCTTTTATCTAGGATTTTCTTGCTGGATGAATTTGTTGTCTATCTGTTCTTTGACATTCCATTCAGCTTTATCTGGACCTTTAGCTTAAGTTTTGTTTAACAGAGGAGAATTTTTCAGTTCTTGTTTTCTTGTTTCTTGCCTTGCTTGTGTGGTGCCTTCCCCACACACACACTTAGGAGGGTCTACTTAGATATTATAGGCCCCAGCCAGATTTTCCCAGACCAAACTGGCCTCTTATCAGAAGGAAAGAGTCACCTGCATCGGTTTTCCCTGAGGGTGAGACCCAGCAGGTTGACTTTCCTGTGAAGTCTCTGGACTCTGTTTTTCTTATCCTGCCCTGTAGGTGGCACTTTTCTACCTGCTGGTCCCACCAGCATAAGGTGATGCGGTACCTTTAACTTTGGCAGACTCTCCCTGCTGGGGGCGTGGTGGAGACAGAGGAGAGGTTGTAGGCTGGTTTTAATGGCTTCAAATTACCAAACCCTGGTGTCTGAATTCCTTGATGGAGGGATTCCACCTGGGTGGGGCTTCACCCCTACCGTAGGGAAGGCACAAGCTCCAGATAAGCCCCCAAAAGAGCTCACTTCTGCCTATACATGGGGCAGTTGCAGCCTGAAAAGTCCTGCTGCTGTATCCAGAGGCAGTCAAGCCTTTGTAGATACACAGCCACAAAAACCTCTGTTTCCTTCTTTTTTTTTCCCCCTTTTTCTGTCAGTCCTGCCCCCTTGGCGCCGGGGCAAAAATGAGCAACCTCCGCTTTGATTAGGTTCACCTAAGCTGGGGGCCTATTTTTAGTAGTCAGAATTTGTTAATTAGTTCCACAATTGGTGTTTGATTGTGCCCAGTCCCTGCTGCTGGTAAAGTCCTTTCCTTTCCCCTCTGGGAAGTGACCTGTGGGGGAGGGGCGCTGGCCACCGCAGCTTTGGGAACTCACGGTTCTGGGGGGCACTCGCAGCGGGTCCAGCTGGTCCAGACTTGGGTACGCTGTGTGTCCAGTCACTATCGTGGCTCCGGTACTGTTTCTGTTATTAGTTTCTGGTTATTAGTAGTTGTTCTGGAGGACGAACTAAAATGCGCACATTGTTAAGCCGCCATCTTCGATATAGACTCTTATCTTGACTCATTCCTCATACCTGGGAGCTTTCAGAAGCACACCCAGCCGGCCCTGGCCTCAGTTTGCTCATCAGTGGTTCCCAACCTGTGCCCTGCAGAGCAAGTACGTGGGTCACCAGAAAAGCTTGTAGTGGGAAGTAGGGGAATGGGGAGAGTGAGGGCAGGGCCCAGCGGCCAGGCTCCAGGCATAGAGAGGTAAACTAATGAAGAGTTCACCAACCAACCCCATTTTCAAGTCATTGGATCATGAGCACATTCATTCCTTCATTCAACAACAAATGTTTTGTGAGCACCCACTATATGCCAGGCCCTGTAAAGACAGCATGAAGTAGTGACAAGTCCCCTACTCTAGGAGCTGACTTTCTAGTATATGGGGGAGGGATGGGGTCAGAGACAGTTAAGCATATAAATAAAGAGCCAAATCATTCAAAGTCAGGTAGCTACACATTGTAGGGAGCCAGACACTAGGCACCCAGAGATGAACAACCTGGTGAGTATGGGTTACTGCCAGGATCCCACATGTCAGCACTGAGATAATGTGGAATTAGTTAAGCAGCAGACTCTGGAAGTCAACACAAGCCCAGGGTTTCCTAATCTAAACTTTATCAGGCTACCATGATGTGCCAGGCTCCATGCTCAGGGCAGGGAAGAGAAGGCACAATTTCTAACCTCACAGAACAACCCACAGAAGGTCATACAAATAGCTGTGAACTGAGCATATACTTCAGAGGATGAAGAAAACTGACTGGAGAGAGTATCCACACAGGAAGGTAGATACTGGATTCACTGAAAAGATGATACTCAGAACTCAGCCCTGAAGAAGTAGTAATTTACTATACAAACCAAAGGGGTATCCCAGGTAAAGGGAACAGGAACGCACAGGGTGGGTGGCATGAAGTCATAAGGCCTGTGGGGGTAGGGCATGCTGCAGAGGGGAAAGCAAATAGAGCTCAGAAAGCACCACATGAAGAAGGGCCTGGGACATGATGCAAAGGAGACAGCATTTGGTAACAACCCATGCTCCACACTGACGAACTCGGTGTTTGTCCTGAGGGCAGAGAGCTGCCTGCCCATGCACCTCTGTACCCCTGTGCCAAGAGCAGGCTCAGCACATATAGGAACCAAAAAAATGTTTAAGAAACCACCTTAAACACCAAAAGCTACTCAAAGGACTTTGAAAGTCCCAGGGAATTATGGGCCTGAGATGTAGAGTAAGATCTACCTCTCCACATAGCCATGTCCAGCAACAGACATGTTCCTATTACAAGAAAATGACCTATGCACAGATGGACCTAACAACTGTTTTCCTCACTGTACAAACAAAGTGGGGGTCTTCAAGTGTGTTTATGAAAATGCTCCTCCCATATTTTGCAGGTAGCCGATGTGAAAAATGCGATAGCTGAAACGCTGAAGAATCTCTGGTCCTGTTTTAGTGGTATGTAGAATTAGTAACCTGAAAATTTAGAAGGGCCAGTGGCATAAGGAAAGGTATAATGGTATGAAATCCCAGTTATTCTTTTTTTCTTTCAACTGATAAGATGTTCCTTCTTTATTTCAGAGACAATAAAACAAATGAATGTACCAATGGGAGTAAGCTCAAATCCTCTCATTGATGGCAAAGTTAACGCTATTTCGGTAAGAGGGACGAATACAAATATTCTCTTTTTTACACTTCTTCAGAGGAATGAATTAGGGGTAGTAGGACTTTCTGCCAAGGCAAAAATACAGACTTTTCCTGGCTGTTCAATCAACTGCATTCCAATCTCTCCACTCTCTTCCTAGTCAGAAGTGTTGCCTGTTGTCAACATAGAAGTTCTAACACTGAGACAGCCTTGATCATAGCCAGTCCCACTGTCCCCAACAAGGGCTCTCGCACTTACCTGAATATGTTTCAACTATTTCTTTGACAGCATCTCCACTGTATAAGCCCGACCTCATCCTGCACTGTCACCTTGTGCCCTGCTAGAGCCTCTCATTCCTGGCTACCCTGACCCAAATTTTCTATTCTTCCTGTCTATTTAACCCCGAACCTACAAAACATTTGAAAGATTACCTGCTTCCTGAAAAAAATTAAATGAAACGATGGGATTTGTAGTCAATGTTTGTCGTTAGGAAAAGATTTAATCATGAGGATGAAAGTGGGGACAATACATGAGAAAGTAAAGGAATTTAGGAATCCTTATAACCTTTAGATGTGCCATTTTGACAAGCCTGCTTAGTAAGGAAGGAGCCTAACTGAGGAAATTCAACCTCTTTCACTTGACTCAAAACCCCAGAAGTTGTGTGTTACTGGTTTTGATTCAACCTCCAAAATCCCCTATCTCCCCAGCCAAATCAATGACTAGAGTGTGGTTAAAAAAAAAAAAGGGGGGGCCATGGTGGCTCAGCAGGCAGAGTTCTCGCCTGCCTTGCTGGAGACCCAGTTTCATTTCCTGGTGCCTGCCCATGTGAAAAACAGCAACAACAGCAACAAACAGTACTATCTTCAGTGTTAGTTTTCTACCTCCAACTCTAACATATCTACCTATGAGAACAATCACTTAACTCCCCAATTCTGCCTTAAGTCAATTGAACCAGATGATCCTAAATTTGTTTCAGCTATAGGTGACAGAAAAGCCTAACCAAACTGCTTGAAGCAACAACACGGACTACAAAAATCATAGGTTACTGAACACGGATGGGGCTAGCTTCTGCAGTGGTTTGATTCAGGGTTCAAACAATGGTACCAAAATTCATCTCTCAGCTCTATTTTTTCTGGGTGGGCTGCATTTTCAGGTTCTGCAGGGAGGTCTCCCACTCTCCACCGGCAGCTTCACCCTCATATATTTCCCTTCCTAAGAACTCAAACAACAGTCATCCAGGAATCATCTTTGTGGCACTCTTTGGCCTCATTTATATCATATCCCCATCCTTAAAAGAAACAATGTGGTCAGGGAGACAGAATATACTGGTAGTCTCAGCCAATACCTGCAATCAGTTTAAATATTTAAGTGCATACTTAGTTGTCTTTTTATCTCCCCACAGAAGGATCTCCAGGCAGCAAACTAAAGCCAGCACACTGAAGCTAAGGAACATTCCAAAATGAAAGCAGCAACGCTTTGTAAAATTTCTCTATGACAATGTTGAACCAAGGACATACCTATAATCAAAAGCCAAGTAGAGTTAGTAGTCTCATGTTAACTATCCTTTTGAATTTAATCAACATCATGCTGAATTCACAAGAGCAAAAGAGGCAAAAAGTCAGAGAAGTTTTGCATTTCTGTTATCTCTTCAATAAATAATCTATTTTCATGCAAAAAAAAGGATTATCTTTCTTTATTTCCTAAAACTAGGAAATCCTTCCTATGTTTACAACTAGTAAAGCACTACTTACTTGAGACATAAAAATTAATATAAAGGATGTGATGACCAAACTAGTCATACTTATCTAGTGCTCAAAGGGACAATTAGGACAATTATTAGGACTTTCATGGGAATAATTCCCATGCTCTGCCTCTCCCCACAACTCCATATTTTTTGTATTCCAGTTGACTCAACATCACAACCAAACAGGTGTTGGAGTGCAATCCCCCCATCCACTATCATCAGATATTAAACACTAAGAGGCACTAAGTGCTGAGAGCTGGGTGGAAGAGAGTAGGGTAAGAACCTGGAAATAACCATCAACAGGGCAGCCAAAGAATCCAGAGCCAAGTTAACTGACTAAAGGGTAGGGCCAAGTGCCTATGAGTAGAAATCCAGGCCGAGAGGTCAGGAAACCAGCAAATGCTGAAAACTACAGAAAAGTTTACAAGAGAGATGCTGGAAAACACAACTGTGACTTCAGACACCAGGCAGAAACTCTGCTCTCATCAGGTGCCTGAATAATATGCCTGCTCTAGAAGTAAAAGAGCTCAAATCAAGGGCAAAAAGACCAGATAGGGGAGGGGAATCAGGGCCAGAGATTGGCACTCATAGCAAGGAATGGTGCCCCCAAAAATGAAGGTCAACTCACTCTATTCCCCTTCAGCCCTTTTTCTAACACTCAAAGTCTTAATTTCTCCTTATAGTCAGTTTCGCATATTCTATGCCACTGTGATAAACAAAAGCTCAATCACCCCGTTTCATAGCCAGAAACCTGGAAATCATTCTTGATTACTCCCCCTGTCTCACCAACTAAATCAAGACTATGGATTCTGCCATAAGAATAACTCTCCCATCTGACGACTTTCTCCATCATGACCCAAGTCCAAATCACCATCATCATTCATAGGGCAACTGGTCTCCTTGCTTCTGTCTTTGTCATCTATAATCCATTTTCCATCTGACAACCAGAATACACTTTATAAAACAAGTATCCTTTCTGCTCAAAAACTGTCCAAACATATATTACAGTGAATCTTCTGGTGGACAATGAGTGTGATTAACAAACAGTACAAATATTCAAAAGTTCTCTTGGTGCCTGCCCATGCCAAAAAAAAAAAAGTTCTCTTATGAAGTAGAACAAATGTAAGACACTATTACAAAGAGCAAATAATGGAGGGGTATTTGGTGTACCTATTGCGAACTATGGCTATAATTAACTAATATCTTAAAATTCTCTCATCAACAGTAACAAATGTACCACATCAATACTAGGGGTCAACAATGGGGGGAATAAGGAAAATGGAATATTTTGGGTTATCTTTTATATTTTTATTTTATATTATTATTTTTATTAAATTAATGAAAACGCTCTAAAATGTATTGTGATGATTACACAACTATGTGATTATACTGGGAGCTATTGATGGTATACACTGGATAGATTGTATGGTGTGTGAATATATCAATAAAATTGCATTAAAAAGAAAATGGGCAAAAAACTTGAAATGACATTTCTCCAAAGAAGATACACAAATGGCCAACAAGCACATGAAAAGATGCTCAACATTATTACTCATTAGGGAAATGCAACTCAAAACCACAATGATATATCATTCACATTAGGATGGCTATAATGCAAAACAAAAGGAAAATAATAAGAGGATGTGAAGACACTGGAACCCTCATTCAGTTCTGGTGGGAATGTAAATTGGGACAGTTATCATGGAAAACAGTTTGGTGGTTTCTCAAAAAGTTAAATTACCATATAATCTAGCAATTCCACTTCTACATATATACCCAAGAAAAATGAAATTTTCCATGCAAAAGCTTGTACACAAATGCTTATAATAACATTATTAATAAGAGCCAAAAAATGTAAATAACCCAAATGTCTATCCACGATAAATGGGTAAACCAAATGTGGTATATCTGTACAATAGAATATTATTCAGCCTTAAAAAGGAATTAAGTTCTAATATATGCTATAACATGGATGAACCTTGAAAACACTGTTAAGAGAAAGAAGCCAGACATAAAGGCCACATATTGTAGGATTCCATTTATATGAAACGTCTACAATAGACAAATCCATAGAGACGTGAAGTAAATCAATGTTTGCCAGGAAGTAGGGAAAGGGAAGAATGGGGAGTGGCTTTTTAATGGGTATGGTTTTTATGGGGGATTTTTGGGTAGTGAAAGTGTTCTGGAATTAGATACTGATGATGCACAACATTGTGAATATAACAAAAACCACTGTATTGTACATATTAAAATGGTGGGAAAAAAAAACCTTCCCAGTACCAATGAGGACACCTAGAGCCCAGACCTTGATTTTCTTTTTCAGATTTTGATTTTTAATAACATTCTTCAATTAAAAAGAAGCAGAGCTCCTCTGAGAATTGGCTAGTTCTAAGACTGAGGCAAGAAATATAAAAGATAAGCTTAGAACACCTTATAGTGCCTGAAAGTAAGGAAAGTGCTAAAAAATAAAAATAAAATAAAATAAATTTTAAAAGCGCACAATTACAGGGATATGTCAAAGAAATGAAGAAGCCATCTGAAAGTACACAATGGTTAACACTGGATCCACTTGAAGAACAAAATACAGTACTACTGAATTACAACTCAAAGTGTATTAAAAATATATACATCAGTCCACACAGATATAAATGACTGACTGAATAAATGAAAAAGAACAGACAAATCTTCTATGCAGAAGAATTGCAAATCATTTTTTTAGACAATATACACTTCCTGAAGTGAATATAACTTCCCACTTATAAAATGTGGGCTGCTCCTAGAGACTTTCTTCCAAAGAGTACAGTATGGAAATGGAGGGAAAAAAAGAGGAACTCTCCAGTTGAGAAATCTGAGAAATATTACCACAAGCCAGGTGATGAAGGCTAACCTCGAGAACAATAACTCAGAGGCCCCATCAAGATGTCAGAGAGAGCCACTTCAGGGTTCTGTACCCCCAAAGAAGTTTGAACAACCAGGAAGAACTAGCAGAAACATCTTTGTCAAAACTCCAGAAAGCAGTTAAAGGACTGCAGTAACAGGAAAAGTGTCAAATCAAGAAAAAAGCTACTAAAAAGCAATAGGATATCATGGCACCCTGGCTGGCCCTTCTCCACCCCTCCCCAGCTCAAGGTGGAGGCGGCCCATGCTACCAGTGCAGATCCCTGGTCCTGGTTCCAGAGGAAGCAGAGCAACTCTTCTGCACATACTAGGGACATGTATGTCTGCTCCAGGCTCTGGTGTGACCCAAGGGGCTGAACCAGGACACTGGTCATGTACTTGCCATCTCAGAACTTGCACTGCATATAGAAGGCAGAGCTTTCCACACTGTGGAAGAGCAGTCAAGTGGCTGCCTATGGCAAAGATTGGTAGTTATAGGACATACAATGCAGTATGGGACAATGAAAAAACTGTTTCCTAGGGAAAAAAAAGGACCTTCATATCCCTGTAAATGAAGGAATTCCTAGGACCATATGCACATACCCAAGACTTTGGCCTTGAGTTTTCTCTAAACTCTGTGAAGAAGAGCACTTACACAGATCAATCTGCAAAGACTGGGAAAGGTATTTTCCTGTTTTTCATTCATTCTTTCTTTTTTTTTGTTTTTAATTTCTGACATTCAAGGAAAGCTCGGTCATAACCCTAGCTGAATATGAGCTTAAGGAACAAGATACCTCAGAGTATAAATTCCAGCAATGACACATTAAAATATCAAAATGTCCAGGTTTCAACAAAAGATTACAAAACATACAAAGAAACAGGAAGTCATGACCCTGGCAAAGGGGAAATTACAGCAGGAGAAATCAATGACAAGATAGAGACCTAGGACAACTCAGACCAATTTCAGAAAGGTCCTAAACATGATTCCCAGTGAAGTAAATCTCCCTGGCACCGTGGGACGTGACTCCTGGGGATGAGCTGGGACCCACCATCACAAAACTGAGAAAGCCTTCTTGACCAAAAGGAGGAAGAGAGAAATGAGACAAAATAAAGTTTCAGTGGCTGAGAGATTCCAAACAGAGTCAAGAGGTTATCCTGCAGGTTATCCTTATGCATTACGTAGATTTCTCTTTTTAGTTTGTGGTGTATTGAAGTGACTAGAGGGAAGTACCTGAAACTGCTGAACTGTATTCAGTAGCCCTGATTCTTGAAGATGATTGTATAACTATATAGCTTTTAAAGTGTGATCCTATGATTGTGAAAACCTTGTGGTTGACGCTTCCTTTCTCCAGAGAATGGACAGATGAGTAAAATAATAAGGACAAAAATAAATAAGTAAATAAATAAATAAATGGGAGGGGATAAGGGGTGAAAAAAAAATCGGGTTGACTGAAATACTAGTGAGAGGGAGAGGTAAGGAGCAAGGAATGTCTACGTTTTTTAAATTTTTTCTTATTATTTTTTTCTGGAGAGATCCAAATGTTCTAAAAATGATTATGGTGATGAATACACAACTATATGATGATATTGTAAGCCACTGATTGCATACTTTGGATGGACTGGTGCATGAAGATATCTCAATAAAATTACTTTTTTAATGGTTCTAGATATGCTCAAAGAACTAAAGAAAATCAGGAAAATGACAAATTTTCACAAAGAGAACATCAATAGAGAGATGGAAATTATGGAAAGGAACAGTGCTGAAATGTAACACAAATGAAAATTTCCCTACAGGGCTTCAACAGCAAATTAGAGCTGGTGAAAGAATCAGTGAAATGAATATAAGACCATTGAAATCATCCAGACTGAAGGAAAAACAGAAGAAAGAAGGAAGAAAAGTGAACAGAGTATGAGGAACCTGTGCAACAACATCAAGTATATCAGTATACTCATTGTAGGAGTACCAGAAGGAAAAGAGAAAATAGTCAGAGAAATAATGGCTGAAATTTTCCCAAATTTAATGAAAAGACACATCCAATATTCTCAACAAACTCCCAATAGGGAAAACCCAAATAGACCCACAGCATATTATAAACAGACTGCCTAATGCCAAAAAAATAGAGAATTCTGAAAGCTGCAAGAGAGATGCAATGTGTCACACACAAAGGAGCCTCAGAAAGATTAAATGTCAATTTCTTGTTGAAAACCATGAAGACAAGAAGGCAATGGCATGATATATTTAAAGTGCTGAAAGCAAACAATTGCCACCCAAGAATTATTTATCTGGCAAAACTGTCTTTCCAAAATGAGAGAGAGTGACCAAAAGGGGGAAAAGAAGTATAATAAATAAAGTATCAGTGGCAGAGAGTTCAAATAGAGTCAAGAGGCTACTCTGGAGGTTGCTCTTATGCAAGCTTCAGTTAGACCCTGCTACATATCATAACCTGCCAACCCCCAACCAGGACCAATCCAGTCAATCCTAAAGAAAACCTAGGGCAATATATAAGATTCCACAAGGGTTCCAGGCACTAGAATAACTTTCCAGAAACCTACAGCCTCCAGACGGGTCCCTGGTCCAGATAAGTCCTGAAACCTAGCCTAGTCTCTTCAGAACATCAGATAGTTCCATCTCCCTACCCCATATTAGTGACAGACCCTTCCAATATCAAAAATTGAAAATTGCCATAGCCAAAACACCCCTAAAGAAAGGAATAGAAAGATCAAAGGTGATAGTGGAGTTATACAGAGAAGATAGGATTTAACAAATGAATATGAATGCTAAATCATTAAATTGATATCTCTTTTACTCGCCAGTATTTTAGAGCAGCTAGAAGTAAAAACCTAAAATTGTGTAATTGTAACCCATGTAAAACTCTGAAATATAATCTACAACTCATTGTGGGGCTGTGCTTTGAAATTCATAGCAAAATTTATACAATTTTGTATATATGGTTTTTTTCATTAAAAAAAGAAGGAAAAAATGTGATGATAAAAAAAATTTAAGTCCTCTGGCACCCTATATTCTGGAGCAGCTAGAAGGAAAAATATGAGAGAATCTTATGGTAGCCCATGACAGATCTGCGATCTGTCCTGTAACTACTCATTGAAGAGTGCTTTGAAAAAAAAATCTATAGGGACAAAAAGCAGACTAAGGACTGCCTGGTCAAGGAGGAAGGGGAAGAATGGAATACAAAGAGAGAGAAAGAAACTTTGGGGGGTAATTATTTATCTGATTATGCTGATAATTTTACAAGCCTATACATATGTCAAACTCATCAAATTGCATACCACATGCACTTTAATAAATGTTAACTAAACCTCAATAAAGCTATTTTAATAAAAGGGAAAGATGCCCTCTAGTATGTTTAAACAACAGTCCCAGTGTGTGTGCAAAATTTCAGGTTGCTTAAAAGACCTGTGTGTAATCCAAAAGCATGAAGGTTGTATCAGAAGCAGATAAAAAAAAAGCCTTGAAATGCAGCAAAAATTTGCTTGCCCTTTCCTGAGATAATCTACTCTGAATTTTGTCATGAAAAACCCCAGTCTCCGTTAGTATACATTCAAAATGGTAGGTCAAAGCATCAAGCTTGATTTGAGATCTTACCTGACAAATTAATTGGTCAACCAGAAGTACAAAAGAGACTCTACCTGTAGGTTCCTAGCAGCCAACAGGCATTGTCAGCTGTGTGCACAAATAACATCATGGCTAAGGAAATTCTCAGTACATGCAGAAGCTCCTATTCCTGCCCTCGGCTTAGATTTTACTCTATTAACTTTTAAAGGCAAATTGATTAAAAGAGTATATCTTTTCACTCCTTTGGAAAATGAACTTTCATCAAACAGAAGGATACTTCATTTAAGATTTAAAACCAGGAATGCCACAGTGCTGGTGAGGTCACGGGAAAATACCATGGTGGGAGGGTAAAACAGTACAGTTTCTTTGATGAGGAATTTGGCTAGGCTTAATAAATTATATTTAAGAATTCTGACACACCATTTCACTTGTAGAAATGAGTAAATATTTTTCTTTACTCATTTGTGGTCAAATCTATTTATGAAATAGCACAGGAGTAGAAACCTAAAAGCCCATCAGTGAGAGACTGGTTAGATAAATTGGCTCAATCCATACAATAGAATATTATGTAAATCAATATCTGTTGTGGCAAGAACTCCATAATATATGGTTAAGTGAAACATCAAGGTGCAGATGTTTTGTGTATAATCACTTCCATTCCTCTTCCTCCCTGTATATACATAGACTGCCTCTGGAAAACTACACCAGAAATTGCTAAAAATGCTAGCCTAGTAGAAGGGGACTGAGAGATTAAGGGAAACTGGTGAGGGAAAAAGGCTGATTGCAGATACATACTGTACTATTTTAATTGCTGACCATGCATATCATTTCCCTTTTACAAAAAAGTAAAATAAATTTTAAAACTCTCTTTAAAAAAATCTTTTGAATGAAGAACTGGGCTGAGGAGCCACAACAAGTGTTCTCATAAATACAACCCAAATGTCCATTAATGATGAATGAAAAAATAAAATGTGGTTTGACCATACAATGAAGTAGGAAAAAGGAATGAAGTACTGACACACGCTACAACATGGATATATCATGTATTGAAAACATTAGATTAAATCAGGGAAGCCAATCACAAATTACCACAGGTCATACGATTCTAGTTACAAGAAATGTCTAGGATAGGAAAATCCATAGAGACGAAAGTAGATCAGTGAATGCCAGGGCTGGGGGTGGGGGTTGGGAAGAGGAGTAGAGGGTGATAGCTAAAGGAATCCCAGCATCTTTCTTGGATGACTGAACATGTTTTAAAAACTATTGTGGGGGTGGGCAACAGTGGTTCAGTAGCAGAATTCTCGCATGCCATGCCAAGACCCAGATTTGATTCCTGGAGCCTGCCCAAGTGAAAAAATAATAATAATTGTGGTGATGATGGCACAATCTTGTGAACATACTAAAAATCACTGAATTGTAACTTTAAAATGGTAAAACTAATGTTATATGAATTACATTTCAATTCAAAAAATAAAAAAGTGTCTATATTAGTAGCAGACAATGTATATTTGATTTCAGAGCAAAGAACATTACCAATGGTAAAATCATATCATATAAAGGGGTCAATTAATTAAGGCATAAAAATCCAATATGTTCACAGGCATACCTCATTTATTGTACTTCACTATATTGAATTTCATATATACTGAATTTTTTACAAATTGAAGGTTTGTGGCAACCCTGCACCAAGCAAGTCCATTGGTGCAATTTTTCTGACCACATACACTCACTTTGTGTCGCTGTGTCACATTTTGGTAATTCTCACAATATTTCAAAACTTCTCATTATTATTCTGTTATGGTGATTTGTGAGTAGTGATCTTTGATGTTATTATTGTAAATGTTTTGGGGCATCACAAACCAAGTTCATATAAGACAGTAAACTTAATGGATAAATGTGTGTATTCTGACTGCTCCACTGACCAGCCATCTTGAAGGCTCTCTCCCTCTCCTCGGGCCTCCCTCAGGCCTCACTCTTTGCTAAGACACAATATTGAAATTAGGCCAGTTAATAACCCTACAATGGCCTCTAAATGTTCAAGTGAAGAAGAGTCCATTGATGTAACAAACGTCATTGTAATCTTATTTTAAGAAATTGCCACAACCACCCCAACTTTCAGCAACCACCACCTTGACCAGTCAGCAGTCATCAACACTGAGGAAGACCCTCCATCAGCAAAAAGATTATGCCTAGCTGAAGGGTCAGATGATGGTTAGCATTGTTTCAGCAATAAACTGTTATTTAATTAAGGTAAATGTACATTGTTTTTTGTTTGTTTTTTTTTTTGACATAATACTAGATGCAGTTGTTTCAGTTTACTAAAGCTGCCAGAATGTCATATACCAGAAATGGGTTGGCTTTATCAGTGGGAATTTATTAGGTTACAAATTTACAGTTCCTAGGCCATGAAAATACCCAAATTAAGGCATCAAGAGGGAGAGACTTTCTCTAAGGAAAGACCGATGGCATCCAGTTTTCCTCTGTTACATGGGAAGGCACGTGGTAATGTCTGCTGGTCCCCCTCTCCAAAATGTCTCTGAGCTTCTGTGGACATTTTTCTCTTGGGTTCTGGTTTCAATGGCTCTCTCTCCAAATGCCTCTGCCTTTTATCCTCTCACAAAGGACTCCAGCAAGGGGATTAAGACCCATCTTGAATGGGCTGGGTCACACCTACATGTAAACAAACTAGGCAAAAGGTCCCACTTACAACTGGTTTGCACCCACAGGGATAGATTAAAAGAACATAGGCTATTCTGGGGAACATAACAATAACAAATTCATACCACCATAGCAGTGTAAATGTAACTCTAACATATGTACTAGAAAACCAAAAAGTTCATGTGACTTGCTTTACAGTAATATTTGCTTTACTGTGATAGTCTGGAACCACACCCACAATATCTTCAAGGAATGCCTGTATTCACATATTAATTCAGCTTCAAAATACATAAAACAAAAACTGATAGAACTGCAAGCATAAAACAGAAAAATCCACAGCTACTGTCAGAAATTTCAATAGTCCTCTCTTAATAACTGATAGAATAAATATGCAGAAAATAAGCAAGGATATTATAGACTTGAACAACATTATTAACCATCTGGAATTGAATGAATTTAGAGAACACTTAGCCAGCAACAGCAGAACATGCATTCTTTAATGGATACTGAGTATTTAACAAAATGGATAATACTATAAATCATGAAACAAGTTTCAATAACTTCAAATGATAAAAGTCATGCTTTGGCCACAATGGAATTAAAGTAAAAATCAGTAATATAAAAATCTCTAGAAAATCCCTCAAATATTTGGAAATTAAATAACCCACTTCTAAATAACCCAAGGATCAAAGAAGCAATCAAAAGAGAATTTAAAGGGGTCAAGATGGAGGCTTAACAATGTGTGCATTTTAGTTCTCCTCCAGAACAAATACTAAATAACCAGAAACAGTACAGAACAGCTCCTGGGGACACATCGGTGACCGGACACACTGTGTACCCCAGTCTGGACCAGCTGGACCGGCTGTGAGCGTCCCCAGAACCGTGAGTTCCCAAAGTTGCAGCGGCTGGAGCCCCTCTCCCACAGACTGCTTCCCAGAGGGGAAAGAAAAGAGACTTTAACAGCAGCAGGGGCTGAGCCCAACCAAACACCAATTGTGGCATTAATTAACAAATTCTGACTAGGCCCCCAGTTCAGATGAACCTGGTCAAAGTGGAGGTTGCTCATATTTGCCCCAGCACCAAGGGGGCAGGGCTGCCAGAAAAAGGAAAAAAAAAGAAGGAAACAGAGGTTTTTGCGGCTGTGTTGCTACAAAGGCTTGACTGCCTTTGGATAAAGCGGCAGTATTTCTCAGGCTGCAACTGCCCGAGGCATAGGTGGAAGCAAGCTCGTTTGGGGGCTTGTCTGGAGCTTGTGCCTTCCCCAGGGGAGAGGTGAAGCCCCACCCAGGTGGAATCCCTCCCTCAAGGAATTCAGACCCCCAGGGGTTGGAAATTTGAAGCCATTAAAACCAGCCTACAACCTCTCCTCTGTCTCCACCATGCCCCCAGCAGGGAGAGTCTGCCAAAGTTAAAGGTACCGCATCATCTTATGTTGGTGGGACCTGCAGGAAGACAAGTGCCACATACTGGAAAGGATAAGAAAACCAGAGTCCAGAGACTTCACAGGAAAGTCTTTCAACCTGCTGGGTCTCACCCTCAAGGAAAAATGACGCAGGTGACTCTTTCCTCCCGATAGGAGGCCAGTTTGGTCTGGAAAAATCCGACTGGGGTCTATAATACCTAAGCAGACACTCCTAAGGGTGAGGAGAAAAAGGCACCATATAAGCAGGGCAAGAAACAAGAAAACAAGAACTGAAAAATTCTCCTCTGTTAAACAAAACTTAAGCTAGAGGTCCAGAAAAAGCTGAACTAAATGTCAAAGAACAGATAGACAACAAATTCATACAGCAAGAAAACCCTAGATAAAAGAAGTGAAAGCAATCTCCAGAATAAACTAATTAAGCTAATTAAATGCCTAGACACCAGCAAAAAATAACAAATCACATTAGGAAAACTGAAGATATGGCCCAAAGGAACCAATCAACAAATCAAATGAGATACAGGAGCTGAAACAATTAATTCAGAATATACAAACAGACATGGAAAACCTCATGAAAAACCAAATCAGACTGTCCTAGTTTACTAGCTGCCAGAATGCATTATACCAGAAATGCAATGGCTTTAAAAAGGGGAATTTAATGCAAAGAGACGGGAACAGCCAAAATGTCCATCAACAGACAAGTGGCTAAACAAACTGTGGTATATACATACGATGGAATATTTATGGAGCTTTAAGACAGAATAAAGTTATGAAGTATGTAACAACATGGATGGACCTTGAGAACATTATGCTGAGTGAGATTAGCCAAAAACAAAAGGACAAATACTGTATGGTCTCACTGATATGAACTGGCATTAGTGAATAAACTTGAAATATTTCATTGGTAACAGAGACTATCAGGACATAGAAATAGGGTAAGATATTGGGTAATTGGAGCTGAAGGGATACAGATTGTGCAACAGGACTGAATATAAAAACTCACAGATGGACAGCACAATACTACCTAACTGTAATACAATTATGTTAAAACACTGAATGAAGCTGTATGTGAGAATGATAGAGGGAGGAGGGCTGGGGGCATAAATGAAATCACAAAGAAAAGATAGACGATAAAGATTGAGATGGTATAATCCAGGAATGCCTAGAGTGTATAATGATAGTGACTAAATGTACACATTTTAAAAATGTTTTTGCATGAGGAAGAACAAAAGAATGTCATTACTGCAGGCTGCTGAAAATAGATGGTAATTAATATTATAAAATTTCAACTTATGTGTGAGACTAAAGCAAAAAATGTTTATTTGATACAAATTTATATTTTGACTAGTGCATCTCCTAATATGACTTATGTAGATAGTTGGTTGAATACCTTAAGTACATGGAACTTTGGGTAGGACATGAGATTTTGTTGGTTTGTCCAGGTGATGCCCCAATGAATCCCAGAGTGATTTGATCAGTGAGTGGAAAAGTATTTGCAAAGTCCCCTTCGGGGAATGGTGAGAATGGGGGGAAAACTCAACTTTCCCAAGTTGAATTCTTGATATTCTCACAAGCAGTGTGGACAACCAAAGCTATAGGCTGAGCCCCCAGTCTTGGCATTTGTTCATATGAAACTTAACCCCACTAAGGATAGGTCAAGCCTACTTAAAATTAGGCCTAAGAGTCACCCCCAAAAGAAATTCTTTCCTTGCTCAGATGTGGCCTCTCTCTCCAGCCAACACAACAAGCAAACTCACCACCCTCCCCCTGTCCATGTGGGACATGACTCCCAGGGGTGTGGGGAGAAACACCCCTGGGAACGTGGGACAGAAATTCCAGAATGAGCTGAGACTCAGCATCAAGGGACTGAGAGAAACTCTAGAATGAGCTGAGACCCAGCATCAAGGGATTGAGAAAACCTTCTCGACCAAAAGGGGGGAGAGTGAAATGAGACAAAGTGTCAATGGCTGAGAGATTCCAAACAGAGTTGAGAGGTTATCCTGGAGGTTATTCTTATGCATTAAGTAGATATCACCTTGTTATCCTAGATGTAATGGAGAGGCTGGAGGGAACTGCCTGAAAATGTAGAGCTGTGTTCCAGTAGCTATGTTTCTTGATGATGATTGTACAATGATATGGTTTTCACAATGTGACTGTGTGATTGTGAAAACCTTGTGTCTGATGCTCCTTTTAACTACCTTGTCGATGGCTGAGTAGAACATATGGAATAAAAATAAATAATAGAGGGAACAAATGTTAAAATAAATTTAGTTTGAAATGCTAGTGATCAATGAGAGGGATCAGTAAGGGGTATGGTATGTAAAAAAATTTTTTCTGTTTTCGTTTTATTTTTCTGTTGTCTTTTTATTTCTCTTTCTGAATTGATGCAAACGTTCTGGGAAATGACCATGATGATGAATATGCAACTATGTGATGATATTGTGAATTGCTGAGTATATGTGTGGAACGGAATGAGCATGTGTTGGGAATGTTTGTGTTTCTTGTAATTTTTTTTTAATTAATAAAAAATTTTTTAAAAAGAGAGAATTTAGAGGATAAAGAAAGCAACAACCTGGGACACACAAGCTGGCCACAATGGACAGAAGATTGGCGATGGCAACTACAGCTTTCATAAATGAGTCCACCATTCCTGTGGGTCATGGGAGCTGTCACTGGCCCAGCCTGGGTCATGAAGGGCCTCCCAGAGGTGTGGAGGCTGCCAAGCAGGACCACAAGAACCTGCGCCACCCTTCGTCTTGGGGAAGGGGAGTGCACTGGCAGCATTTGCCCACTGATACCAGGAGTTCAAGCCACTTCTGCATATTCTCCACAGCTCAATAGGTTGAAAACTACAAATTGTATAGCTCCTTGCTCCCTCGGGAACCCCTCCCCCTCCACTACCAAAACACGTCAGTCCCACATCCTGGGAACCTGACCTCCCCCCTGCAAAAGAAATGCCAGGAAAATGATGGTGTTCTTGAGCCACCTCTTCTCCTCAGGTCTACCTCTCCTGGACTGCAGTTTTGCTTACCTACTGCTTGTCTGGTTGTGAGTGAAAATCCAAAGGGAAGACCGCTTCAGCTGAGCTATTGACAATGCCAACACAGACGAGAGTTAATGACCTTCAAAGATGTTGCTGTAGACTTCACCCAATACCCAGGAAGAATGGGCATTGCTAGACACATCCCAGAGAAAGCTGTTCAGAGAAGTGACGCAGGAGAATATCAGTCATCTGGTTTCAGTGGGATATCAAGTCTGCAAATCCGCTGTGTTTTCCCAGTTGGTAAAAGACACAGTGTGGCGAGAAGGAATGGAATTTCTCCAAAACCGAAGTACAGATAACATCTGATACTCAAAAGAATTTCTTTAAATGTATTTATTTGCAAGAAGATTCCACTCTCAGATCCACAATGACTCCAAATGGATTAATTTCCATGAGAGAGAAATCATATTTAAGCAAATCACTTGGAAAAGTACTCAGTGACCAGTCATCTTTTAATGAACATAAGCAGATTCACATTAGAAGTAAATCAAATGAATCCCATCAAAGTACTAAAGCCTTCATTACAAGATCTGGAAACAGAGAGTTCAATGGAACTCAAACTAGAGATAAACCATATGAATGCCTTCTCTGTAGGAAAGCATTCATTAGATTTATTGACTTAGACGACATTGGAGAACTCATACTGGAGAGAAAACCTATGAATGCAACCTATGAGGAAAAGTCTTCAGTCAATGTTTTGGTCTTCAAAAACATGAAAGACTAAGAAATGATGATCATGCATCTATGTGATGATGTTAAGAATTACTGATTGCATATGTAGAATGGTATGATTTCTAAATGTTGGGTTAATTTCTTTTTTTCTGTTAATTAATAAAAAATAAATAAATAAATAAATAAATAAAAGTGAAGGAAGATCTGATAATACTATTACATGCATGAATCATGATGACACATTGTATAAAATAAGCCAGACACAAAATGAAAAAAAAAAAAACATGAAAGAACTCATACTGGAGAGAAACCCTATGAATTTCATACATGTGGAAAAGCCTTCAGTCCTCTAATATTTGACAACATGAGAGAACAAACACTGGAGTGAAACCCTATGAATGTAATCTATGTGGAAAAGTACTCAGTCAATCTTTTTAGCTTTGAAACCATGAGAGAACTCATGCTGTAGAGAAACCCTATGAATATCATACATGTGGAAAAGCCTTCAGTCTTCTAACCTTTGACAATATGAGAGAACACACACTGGAGTGAAACCCTATGTCTGCCATACACGTGGAAAGTCCTTCATTCATTGTCATGTCTTCAGATAACATGAGAGAACTCACACTGGAGAGAAACTCTATGAATGCCTTCAATGTGGGGAAGCCTTCAGCCGATATTCTCATTTTAGAGTACATGAGAGAACTCACACTGGAGAGAAACCCTATGAATGCCATACATGTGGAAAAGCCTTTTGTTACACCCTCAGATGACATGAGAAAACACACCGAACAGAAACCCTTTGAATGCCATCCATGTGGGGATGCCTTCAGTTATTGTTCTGCCCTCAGACAAAATGAGAGAACTCAGACTAGAGGAAAACCCTATGAATGTCATCTATGTGAGAAAGCTTTCACTCATAATCCTGCCCTTGGGCAACATGATGAGATAATACCCAGTGAGCAGAAGCCATAAGAATGTCAACTATATGGGAAAACCTTAATTTTTCTAAACTTAGACAACATGAAATTATTCAAACTTGAAAAGAAATTGATGAATGTCATCAGTGTGGGGAAGCCTTCAGTTAATATTCTGAACACAGACGGAATTAGAGAACTCACACTACATGTTTGGAATATGAGGAGATTTAAGCCATAGTTTTAACCTTTAAACACACCAGAGAATTCACATACTGAATAAAAACTGTTTGAAATCAACATAGTATTGGCTTTAGTCATCAGTACTGTTGCGGGTAAAATAAGGAAACTTATGCAAGAGAATCCATATGTCGGTAGCAAAGACCTTAATAGTTGGCCTGATGATACACTATATGAGAGAACTCACAGTATAAATCTAACAGAAGTGGAAAATCCTAATCTATAACTGTGTAAGATAGCCAGAGAAATTACATGTGAGGAATTCTATGCACTCAATATCTGAGTGCCTTAATTTGTAATTTATGCTTCAAATAAAAAGAGTGAACCCTATTGGAATGGAAAAAAAAAAGCATTTCGAAAATATTCTGAACTTAATGAAAATCAAAATAAAACCTGTTAGAATTTGTGACAGAAAGATCAATGGTTGCTTGGTGATGGGGTGTCAAAAAAGAGGGTGGGACTACAAGGGGGCCACAAGAAAATTTCAGGGATGATATATTCACTATCTTGATTTGGTGATAGTTTCATACGGTCATACATGTCAAAACTTATCAAATTATACACTTTAAATATGAGTGACTAGGGCGGGCCGCGGTGGCTCAGCGGGCAAAGTGCTTGCCTGCTATGCCGGAGGACCTCGGTTCGATTCCCGGCCCCAGCCCATGTAACAAAAAAAACGGAGAAACAGAATACAATAAAACAAGAAAATGTTTAAAGATGTTTCCCTTTCTTCCTTCCTTCCTTCCTTCTATCCTTCCTTCCTTCTCTCTGTCTTTCCTTTAAAAAAAAAAAAAAAAAAAAAAAAAAAAAAAATATGAGTGACTATCAACTATATGTTAATTATATATTCGCGAACAAGACCTTTTTTTAAAACAGTATGTACAGCTAGCAACCATTTATGTAAAACAAATATACAAACAAATCATTGTATATACAGAGGCTATCTCTGAAAAGGTAAACTAGAAAATTATAAAAGTGCTGGCTTTTGTAAAAGGGAACTAGAGTATTAGAGGAAACTGGTTATTTGCCACACATATGTTTCACTTTTTTATAAAAAGTAAAATAAATTTCCAAACTCTTTTTTAAAATGTCTTTTGAATGAAGAACTGGAAAAACGAATCCTAACAAATGTCCTCCTCAGCTGAAGATGTGTGCTGAGCGCAGAACCCAAATTTACCAGTCCAAACCAGCACCTAAGGAAGAGATTTCCCACCCTGCGGTTTCCAAAGCTGTCAAGGAGGTCAATGAAATAAAGGAGATTTGGCCAGATACACAGCAAAAATACCCTATTAAAGGTAGTCTGTTTTAGGAGCAAATTCTTTCAATAACCATTTCCATTTAATAAGAGCTTAAACTATACCATGGACTGTGTTAAGCTCTTTATGAGTATTATCTCACTGAACACCACAAACATCAAATGAGATAAGCATTTTATTATCTCCACATCACACATGAGAGAGTCAAGGCACAGAAGAATGAAGTATAAATTTGCTCAAGGTCTCACAGCTTGTAAGCAATAGAGTGGGGACTTGAACTAAATATAAATCAACACTTCACTCTAAATATTCCATGCTACCATGTCTTGGTGGGTTTTCTGTCATTGTTTTAATGAAAATGACAGAAAGAAATAATTTGGCGCCGAAGGGGCCAGAAACCACTACTCTGAGACTATTGGCAGATAATTACATTTCCAAAGAATGAACTGATAAACTATGGAATAAGTCCAAAAAGGAAATCCTCAGGTAAGAAACAGAATAAATTGAGAAGATAGGCAGATGAGTCAATAGTATAAAACTAAAATATCAGAAAGTTCTAGAATAGACTTTTCCAAGCAAGTGGTTCTCTTCCCATGTTCCCCCTCCCACAGTCTTTAACTCCTAGGGTACAGACAAATAAACCAGAGAAGTTAGCAGGGTCCACAGCAGAATTTGGGTTGGGAAACACTTAACACAGAGTCCATGAGGAAAACCCCACACAAACACTAACAAGACAAAAATGAAGCAAATGAAGAGAGACAAATGGGGCTGTTTAGTTCAGGTATATTTAATTATTGTAAAGGCTGTTCACATAGCAGCAAGGAGATACAGTTTCCATTTGACATAAAGTTGCTTAAAACACTATCAACTTGCCTCCAAATCTTCACCATCTCTTAACAAAAGACCAGTCTTCTCTCCCAACCTTGGGAATGATGGCTCAAGTAACTCTTGCCTCCACTCAGGTCAGCAATATGCTGAGGAGTCCTTCAGAGTAGTCTTGCAGAGAACATCTCCTTTAAGCGTCTGAGAGCTGGCAAAGGTGATCTGAAAGAAAACCAGTCAGAAGACAAGGTTACCAGGACTGAATCACAGGGACATAATGTGCAGCCCATGGAGGAGAGGCCACCAAAAGGAACGTGATGGGAATGACAGGCAATAAGAGACTATATAGTTCCTGTGGGCCCCCAATCACAGAAGTAAGAAGCAATCTTAGACAATGACATTGCACATAATTTAAGTGGTTAAAAATGGGTCAGTCCCATCTTAAGATGGTGACACAAGACACTCCCCAGAAAAGTCTCTCCCCAAAAAAAACAATAACATTTGTACACATTTTATCCGTTTTTTTTTTTTTACTTTGGAGTCTTGTGATCACTAAAGACAGGCCCTGATGTTTATTAATGAAAGGCCTTGGGTCAGTGCAGAATTAACACACCCCCATTCCAAAATTATCTTGATAACTGAAGCTAGATCTAACCAAAATGGGCCCGCCTGACATATGCTGTAGCTTAGACTTTAACCTGTTTGTCACCTATACCTCTTATAATACTAAAAATCATGCCCATCATTGTATTAAAAGCCATTATTTTTTTACATTCTGTAACTAAGCATGTAATCAATCTGTGCATGCTCAATGATTAGATCACCTCTAATTACATCATCTGGAGCTATTGTGCTCATCATCCTAAAACTTCCCTATCTTTTGATACTATGAAACTATCAGAATTACTGCAGTTCGGGGAGGCAGATTTTGGGGTCATACTATCTGCTGTCCTCCTTCACACCTAGCCATAGCTCTTTTTTTGAAATCCTGATGTATCGGGTTGATCTATTATGTACCCAAGAAAAGACATGTTTTAATCCTGACCCAATCTTGTGGGGGCAGCCGTTTCTTTTAATCCTGATTCAATACTGTGGGTTGGAAACTTTTGATTACATTATCTCTACAAAGATGTGACACACCCAATTGTGGGTATGACCTTTGATTCGATAGAGATATGACTCCACCCATTCCAGGTGGAGTCTTAATCAAGACCCTTCAAAAGAAGGATGGAGTCCTTCAAAAGAGGAAACATTTTGGAGGGAGAAATAAAAGATGCTTCAGAGCTGACAGAGCCCAGAGTTAACACAGATGTTGACACTTGGAGAAGAGACACAGGCATTTGAAGATACTTGGAGCCAAGCAGACATTGCCATGAGATGTTCAGCAAGCCTGGCGAGAGCCAAGGGAAACCAAGAGATGAAAGTCAGCCCTGGAGAAGCAGAGTGAGGAACCCCCACAGGAACACAGGCTGAAAGCAACAGAGCCCAGGAGCAAGAGTCCAGCAGATGCCAGCCACACGACTTCCCAGCTGCCAGAGCTCTTCCAGACCCACTGGCTTTCCTTAAACTCAGGTATCTTTACCTGGATGCCTTAGATTGGACATTTTTTATAGGTTTAGAACTGTTAAGTTGTAACTTATTAAATTCCCCTTTTAAAAAGCCGTTCTAGTTCTGGTATATTGCATTCTGACAGCTTTTGCAAACTGAAACACCTGGTGTCTCAAGCATTAGTCATTGAGTGTATTGGGCAAAAGAATGCATTGGGTAAAAGAATCCACCACCTTTGTCTGGCAACAATATTTGGGGTCACTCTTTGTTTTGTACAGTTCTATTTTTTAAAATTCTGGCAACATATATAAAACCTAACCACTTCAAGTATACTTCACTGGTGTTAAATACATTCACAATGTTGTGCTAACATCACCACTATCCATAACATCATTTACCATAAAATTCACCCTTTTAAAGTGTACAATTCAGTGGTTTTTACTATATTTACAAGGTTATACAACCATCACCATTATATAATTCCAGAATATTTTTACCTTCCCAGAAGGAAACTCCATACCAATTAGCATTCCCCATTCCTCCTTCCCTTAGCCCCTGAAAAACCACTAATCTTCTGTCTCTATGGATTTGCCTATTCTGGACATTTCATGTAAATATAATAATGTGATAAATACAAAAAAAAAACAATAAATAATAAAGGACAAATCCCACTTGCTTTGAACTTTGAAGGAAGAGAGAGACTAGAGAGGGACTCCACAAACACGGAATCAAAGAAAAGAAAAGAAAACACCAAAAGAGAAGGTTGGAGATTTGTGACTGGGACCTGTCAGTCCAGACCCCTCCCCATCACTTGGTCCCACGGCAGCCTAAGATTCACACAGCAAAAGCACAGCCCAGATACCTCCTGCCATGGATTCCTTTCAGTTTTCCTTCTACATAAAAGATCATGTTGTCTACAAATAGAGATAGTTTTACTTTTTCCTTTCCAGTTTGGTCATCTTTTATTATTTTCTCTTATGTAACTGCTGTTAAGAACATCTAGTACAATATTAAATAGTAATGGTGTTTCATTCCTGATCTCAGTAGAAATCTTAGGAGAAAAACGTCTCTACCACTGAGTATGCTAGCCGTGAGTTTACCCTAAATAATCTTCACTATGTTGAGAAAGTTCTCATTTAGCTCTACTTTTCTGAGTGTTTTCATAAAAAAAAAAAGGGTGCTGGATTTTGTCAAATGCCTTTTCTGCATCTATTGAGATAATCATGTGGTTTTTCCTTCACTCTATTTTTGTAGTGTATTGTACTGATTGATTTTCACACATTGAACCACCCCTGCATTTGTGGGATGAATCCCACTTGGTCATGGTGTATAATCTTTTTCATACACCATTGGATTTAGCTTGCTATTGTTAAGTATTTTTGCATCTATATTCATAGGGGAAACTGGCCTATAATTTTTTTTTCTTATTTTGTCTTTGCCAGGCTTTAGTATTAGAGTAATATTGGTCTAGAGAATGACTTGGGAAGTGTTAGCCCTCTTGAATTCTTTGGAAGAGTTTGTGAAGGACTGGTTTTATTTCTTTAAATGTTTGGTAAAAATCACCAGCAAAACCATCTGGTCCTGGACTTATTTAGGTGGAAATTTTTAAATTATTGGCTCAATCTCTGTATTTATTACAGATTTGTTGACATTTTCTATTTTTCTTAATTTGGGTAGCTGATGTATTTCTAGGAATTTTTCCATTTCTTCCACATTATCTAGTTTGTTGGCACACAACTGTTCATAATATTCTCTTATAATCCTTTTTACTTCTGTAAGGTCAGTAGTAACATCATCATCTTCTTGTGTGATTTTGCCATGTGCATCTTTTGTTTTCTTCGTTGTCAGTCTAGCTTTATCAATTTTATTGATTTCTTTTCATATAACCAACTTTTTGCTTTGCTTATTCTCTCAATTGTGCCTTTATTCTCAATGTCATTCATCTTCACTACAATCTTAAATTATTTCCTTTCTTCTGCTAACTTTGGGGTTTACTTTTCTCTCTTTTTTCTAATTTCTCAAGATGTAAAGCTAGGTTAATTTGAGCTCTTTCTTCTTTTTTAATATAGGCATCCATAGATATAAATTTCCCTCTAAGCACTGCCTTCACTACGTCCTCTAAGTTTTGGTATGTTGCATCTTTGTTTTCATTGTCTCTAAGTATTTTATAATTTCTCTTGTAATCCTTTCTTCACCTGCTGGTTGTTTAATTGTTTGCTGTTTAATTTCCACATATTTATAAATATTTCAGTTTTCCACTTTGTGTCTGATGCTTCTTTTATCTACCTTATTGACAGATGAGTAAAACATATGGATTAAAAATAAATAAATAAAAGGAGGAACAAATGTTAAAATAAATTTAGTAGATTGAAATGCTAGTGATAAATGAAAGGGAGGGGTAAGGGATATGGTATTATGAATCTTTTTTGTTTTTTTATTTCTTTTTCTGAATTGATGAAAATGTTCAAAGAAATGATAATGATGATGAATATACAACTATGTGATAAAAAAGAACGTTCAGATTGTATGTTGATTGGTTTTATTAACAAAAATTAAAAAAACAATAAAGACAAAATTTCAGTTTTCCTTCTGTTACTGGTCTCTTGTTTCATCCCAATGTGGTCAGAGAAGTTACTTTTTATTATTTCATTATTTTTAAATGTATTTACAACTTTTTCTTGTGCCCTAACATATGGTTTTTATCTGAGAATGATCCATGCGCACTAAAAAAAGTATGTGTATTCCACTGCTGCGGGGTGAAATGTTCTATAGTTACATCTAAATGGTTTAGAGTGCTGTTCAGTTCTTCTATTTTTTCAGTTTTCTATTCAGCAGGCACCAGGAAACAAATCTGGGTCTCTGGCATGGCAGGCGAGAATTCTGTCTGCTGAGCCACCATGGCCTTCCCTGTGTAGATCTTTTAAGTATGTTTTTATGGATAACATGGGAATTACATTTAGCATCCTAAATCTACTACAATTTAGCTTGCATTTATTCCAACTTGATTTCAATAGTCCACACAATTATCTATATTCTCCTATCTCGCCCTTTTATGTTGTTCAGATCACAAATTACATCTTTATGCACTGCATGTCTAGTAACAAAGATGTATGCTTCTTTTTTTATGCATTTGAACTTCCAGCCTTATACAAAGTAAAGGACAGTGTTATCAATGAAAAATAAAATAATACTGTATGTATATATATTTACCCATATTTTTGGTACCTCAGAAATCTTTATTTCTTCATCCAGCATCATACTGTCAAGTATCTTTCCTTTCAACACAGAGGACTGCCTCTAGCATTTCCTGTAAGGCAAGTCTCATGATGTTGAACTCCCTCAATTTTTTTTGTCTGCAAATGTCTTAATTTCTCCCTCATTTTTGAGGAACCACTTTGCCAAGTATAATATTCTCAAGTAACAGGGATTTTTTTCCTGTTTTTTCTTTTTCTTTCAGCACTTTAAAAATGTCCTCTCATTGCCTCCTAGCCATTAAGGATATATGACATGTCACTTCTATCTTGCTGTTTTTAAGATTCTTTGCCCCTGGCATTGGACAATTTGATTGTAATATGTCTCGTACAGATCTCTTTGAGTTCATTGTGCTTGCTGTTTATTAAGCATCATGGATTTGTAAGTTCATATCTTTCAGCAGATTTTGGAAGTTTTTGTTTGTTTGTTTGTTTTCGCATGGGCAGGCACTGGGACTCGAGCCCAGGTCTCCGGCATGGCAGGTGAGAACACTACCACTGCATTACCATTGTCCACCCAGATTTTGGAAGTTTTCTGTCATTATTTATTCAAATAGTTATTCTGACCCATTATTTCTTTCTTCTCCTTCTGGGGATCCTATGATGTATATATTAGCATGCTTTTTTCCTTTCTGCTCCTCAACCTGGACAACTTCATGTTCACGGAGCCTTTCTTTTGCCTCCTCCAGTCTGCTCCTGAACCCTTCTACTATTGAATTTTTTACTTCAGTTATTGTATTTTTTAGTCACAGAATTTCCACTTGGTTCTTTATAATTTTCTATCTCTACTGAAATTATTGCTTTGTTTATATGTGGTTTTCTCCTTTCCCTTATTCTTTGTCCTGTTTTTCCTTTAGTTCATCAATTCTATTTTTGACAAAAAATCCATTTTGCTCTAAGATTTTTGATTAGTACTACAGAGACTATGCTTCCTCCTAAATATTTTTTGTCAAATTCTTTTTGTCTGACTGGGCCATATTTTCCTGTCTACTTGTATGTTTTGCAATTTTTGTTGAGAACTAGACATTCTGAGTACTACATTGTGACCACTCTGGAAATTTAGTTCTTCCTCATTTCAATCTGTCAGATTATGAACAAGAAGGAAAAAAAACGAAGGAAAGAAAGAAAGGAGGTCAAAAAGAAAAGAAAATAATAGTAGCAAACAGACAAAATACACATATACACAAAGGAAAAAACAGTGATGCGCATCACTTCTCCAAATCTCCTGTTATATTGTTATGTGCTCTTGGGAAGCTGAAAGCTGCTGCTTTCAAGGCAGAAATCTAGCATTCCTGCTCATTCCTCAGGGGTCCATCAGACCAAGAAATATAAAGCAGAAAAAGAAAAAGCAAAACAAACAATTTTTTTAAAAATGTAAAAAGAGGAGTATACAGGTGACTCATGTTCCTGTAGATCCTGATGGACTGACAGAAGATGCTGCTTCTGAGAGAAATGGAGGCTAGCCTGTCCCAGGCCCTCAGGGATTCATCAGACTAAACAATACAAGAAAGAGAAAGAAGAAACCCAACCAACGAACAAGTACACTGTATCTCTAAGTCCTTGTAGATATTAGCATGAGGCAAAAAGCTGCTGTTGCAGAGAGAGCTGGCCCCAAGGCCCAGGGTCTATACAGTGTCCTCTGGGATCTGCCAGATCAAGAAACACCCACATGCAGAAGGAAGGAGAAAAAAAAAAAATGAGCTCCTGGTGGATGCTGGTAGGAAAGTACTGCTGCACAGAGGGCCAAAACTGACCCTGAAGTCCAAAGTCCAAAACTGACTGAAGAGGGTCAACTTCCACACTCTGTTCCCTCTTGGATCCCCAAGACCAACCTCAACCTTCAACTCCAACTTTTAGAGGAACAGGTTTTCTCCGCCAGCCCTGGCCCCAGCTGGCCACTCTCAGAATCCAGGCCACATTGCCACAGCCACTGCCACAGGGCTAAGCAATAGGAGCTGCTCACTAGTTCATGCTTTCACTTACAAAAGCTGAACCCCTGGCAGCCTCTCACTTCCTCTGGTACTCCCGCAGTTGCTCTAAATAACCACTCTGGTTCCAGGGTTACTTAGTTCATTCCAGTCTCCTTTTTATTTTTCTAATGGAGGGAGCAATTTGTAAAATTTCCTAGTCCACCATTTTGTGCCTGCTCTCTAAAATTCTATTTCTTGATACAGGTGACAGTTAAATAGGTAGGGTCACTTTGTGATAACTCATCAAGCAAGGTGGGAAGATGCTTGTAATTTGGGCACTTTCTACATTTACAGTATCATCAATAAAATAATTCCTCTTAAAATACAGAAATAGTGAGAAGCTATTGCAATCTTCCAAGCAAGAAATGAGAGTAGCTTGGGTTTAGAAAGAAATTATCGGATTCGAGATACATTCTATGAGTAGAGCCTAAAGTGATAAACCGGTAGTATAGAGTACAGGAAAGAAGGTATTGTGATGATTCCTATGTTTTTGGCTTGAGCAACTGGGTGGTACCATTTGCTAAGATAGGGAATGCTTGCAAAATAGAAAATTGTAGGAAAGGGGAAGAAATTAATAACTCTATTTTTACCATATCACGTTTTAAAATGTAAGAGAGTAAGGAGATAAATGCAAATTCACTGAAAAGATGACAAGGGTCAGAACTAAAGTTGCATTGACATCAGAAAATGCGGACACTTCCCACACAGTGTTACGCAAAAAGACAGTATGTTGTTGAGTGGGTTGGTAGAAATTATGATGAAAGAATGAGGTTTCATCTGACTGTAATTATTTTCACTATGAAGTATGAGACAAAGATCACAGGTAAAACTAGGAATTGGGAAGGTGGATGGAGATTCAAGGAGAAAGAGAATGAAAAAAATCAGTATAGTAGAGAAGTATAATAGATCAGGATATCAGGATCATGCTAAGTGCTCATTTTCAGTTTTATGGTGATGAATTTGAAATTAGTGCACTCTGCTCATGTGACAGAGACTGTAACATGAACTCCCATATTCAGCTGGGCACATGGTCATTCCGAATGAAGACCACACTGCTTAGCTTTTTTGCAGTCTTGCATGGAGAGCTACTATGGCAGAAGTGGTCTGTGTCCTAAAAGAGTATTTGCCCTTCTCTCTTTTTTCTCCTGCCTGCCAGAATATGGACATGATGGCTGGAGCTGAAGCGGCCATCTTAGATCATTAGATGACCTTGAGAATGGAAGCCACACACAGCAGAGCAAAAGAGAGAAACAGCCTGGACCCCTGATGATCATGGAGGCATCACAATCACCAATCCTGGACCTTCTAAATCCAGATTTTTATATGAAAAAGAATTTCTGTCTTATTTAAGCAACTGTATTTTAAGTTTTCTGTCATTACCATCGAACCTAATCCATGTAATACAGCTTAACCATGTGCTTTTCTCCCAGCAATGTTCAGCTGCTTGAGTGCAGATGCAGAGTAAACAGGTGACTGGTTTCACTAGGGTTGAACACTACAGAGGAAGAGGGGATGAAAAAGTGATGATACAGGGCGGGCCGCGGTGGCTCAGCGGGCAAAGTGCTTGCCTGCTATGCCAGAGGACCTCGGTTCGATTCCCGGCCCCAGCCCATGTAACAAACAAACAAAATACAATAAAAAAAAAAAAACAAGAAAATGTTTAAAGATGTTTCCCTTTCTTCCTCCCTTCCTTCCTTCCATCCTTCCTTCCTTCTCTCTGTCTTTCCTTCCCTTCCTCCCTCTTTAAAAAAAAAAAAAAAAAAAAAAAAAAGTGATGATACAAAGGAAAGGTTCTAGTGCAGCCCAGAAACTCTAAGCTGAAAGAACATAAGCCCAGCAGAGATAAGAGACATAGGGAGACAGCCAACAGACCCCTGATTCAAGCTCCTGCTTGACTTCCATTCTTCACTAAATGTCAATTGTAGAGTTCATGTCACTTCAAAACAAAAATAATTCTGAGTACCATCCTATCTTTTGTGCCAAGGGGAATTTTTCCATTTTACAAGAGACAACATGCTAACTCTACAGCCAACTAACCTAAACTAACCCTTTTCTCAAGTAACCCTTAGCTGTAGTAGAATAAGTGTAGGAAGAGGTGTGGAAGAGCAACCAATAATCAAAGATGCAAACCTTCAGAAGACAGAGAAATACGGAAACAAGACAGGGTCAAATAACAACAAAAAAATGAACAAATGGAGAAGCCTATGAAGGATTATTTCCAGAGCAATCACATTGTTGACTAGTAGGAATCACCTCCTTAGGAAATTCCTAAGTAATGTTTAAGAAGACAATCCCCAGTAAGGAGAAGGACAGGAGGCAGTAGGATCATGCTAAGTTCCTGTCATATGAATAGAACATGGGAGAGCAATTTCAACAGGAACAGTAAAGTTCTAACTAGTGGTAAAATTTCCAGGACAGTCCACAGAAGTTACATGCCAGGGGAATGAGCCTCCCTCACCTGTAAGCCATAGGTCATGGCTTCCAATACTCAAGACTAAGATAACAAGTAAGAGCAAGGACACAAAACAGACTAAAGGGTGAGGGCTAAGGAACAAGGAGAAAGAGGTAACACTGATCAACATCAGTAGACAGAGAATCACCCTCTCCTGCTCTGTCTCTCTTTGCAGATGCCGTAAAGCTCAGTGTTGGAGAAACACCTTTGTCCCTGCCTACCTTATCAGAACATGCCCTACAGCTCTTGGTTCTGTAGCAAAGTACATGAAGCAAAGAGGATCAGAAGGAGGGGAAATGGCAGTGTCTGACCTATGACAGAGTGAGAAGAAAAGGAAGGAGAAGGAAGATAAAGGAAGAAAGAAAGAAAGGAAGGAAGACTATCCCTAGTGAAAGGGGAGAAGGAAAGGGAAATCCTACAGCCATACAGCTAGGCCTGCTATTCCAGGGAAGGGGCCCAGGAAACTTAAATGCACATAAGTTAGGGACACCTGGGGCATCAGAGACTACGATGACACCTTGATCTCTGACAGGGACCATCATCACCTAACTCAAAATCACTAATACTTCCTGGCCTTTCTACAGCAGGAAATAACATGATATACTCCGACATCACCAAATTCTCAGAAAGAACCCTTACAGGGCAAAAGAAGAGAAAAGAAAGAGGACATTACTTAGGAAATCTGATCCAAGGTGCCTTTGAGTGTACAGGTTATGAAAACTACTGAGAGATTTTTATTATACTAAAGTAAAAAATATCATCCCTCAAATTATCCAATCTAACACTTGTTTTCACCCTGCAAGCCAAAAGCCCAAAAGGACAATTTACCTTCACCAGCACATAATCACCAGGTTGGGCTCTAACTCTGAACCCAGGGTTAGTGACATCCTCCATCTCTACATCAGGGAAGATCACCTTAAGGTTTCCATCATTCCGGCCACACAGGTCAGTAGCCGAGCGTTTACTGAGCTGCAGAAAGAAGAGAGAAGAGTACTTTTAGGCAATCAGAGTGCACCAATTTTAAGGGAAAGAGAACTACAACTTTATCGTTGCAACCTACATGCCAGACACTGTGCCAAGAACTTTACATCCATTACCTCTTAATATGAGTACCAGATTTTTGCAATAGTCTCCTAATTATATCTCTGCTTTCCCAATTCCCTTTTACGGTCTATTCTTATACAAGAGCCACAGTGATCCTTTTAATAGGTAAGCTGGGTGCCCCCAAGCACAGTCCCTGGGGTGACACAGGGGTTGGATTCGTAGGGGTCAGATATGGTTAGTTTTCTCCTGGTTGGAATTCTGAGACAAGGAAAACAAATAAATAGAGGTAGTGAGGTTGTTCAAATAATTAGAGGTAGGAAAACTATTCAAAAACTGACAGTTTTGGTTCCTTTTGAACTGACTGTACTTAATTGGGTTTTTTCCCTGAAAGTTAAGTTTTGATTTAAGAAATATGGCTGTGGAAAATCTAAATATTGAACCTATTTTATTCCATATTTTTATCATAAAATTAAAAATTACTATGAACATATGGAACTTTGAGTAGGACATGAGATTTTGTGGGTTTGTCCAGGGTGATGCCCTGATAAATCCCAAAGTGATCTGAACAGTAAATAAAAGAGTATTTCCAAAGTCCCCTTCGGAGAATGGTGAGAATGGGGGAAAATTCAACTTCCCCAAGTTGAATTCTTGATATTCTCACAAGCAGTGTGGACAACCAAAGCTATAGGCTGAGCCCCCAGTCTTGGAGTTTGTTCATATGAAACTTAACCCCACAAAGGATAGGTCAAGCCTACATAAAATTAGGCTTAAGAGTCACCCCCAAGTGAACCTCTTCTGTTACTCAGATGTAGTCTCTCTCAGTCAACACAACAAGCAAACTCACCACCCTCCCCCTGTCTACGTGGGACATGACTCCCAGGGGTGTGGACCTTCCTGGCAACGTGGGACAGAAATCCTAGAATGAGCTGAGACTCAGCATCAAGGGATTGAGGAAACCATCTCGACCAAAAGGGGGAAGAGTGAAATGAGACAAAGTGTCAATGGCTGAGAGATTCCAGAGTTGAGAGGTTATCCTGGAGGTTATTCTTACGCATTAAGTAGATAGCACCTTGTTATTCAAGATGTAATAGAGAGGCTGGAGGGAACTGCCTGAAAATGTAGAGCTGTGTTCCAGTAGCCATATTTCTTGATGATGACTGATAATGATATAGCTTTCACAATGTGACTGTGTGATTGTGAAAACCTTGTGTCTGATGCTCCTTTTATCTACCTTGTCAACAGATGAGTAGAACATATGGAATAAAAATAAATAATAGGGGGAACAAATGTTAAAATAAACTTAGTTTGAAATGCTAGTGATCAATGAAAGGGAGGGGTAAGGGTTATGGTATGTACAAATTTTTTGTCTGTTTTCGTTTTATTTCTTTTTCTGAATAGATGCAAATGTTCCAAGAAATGATTATGATGATGAATATGCAACTATGTGATGATATTGTGAATTACTAATTATATATGTAGAACGGAATGATCAAAATAAGAATGTTTACGTTTGTTTGATTTTGGTATTTAAAAAAAAATTTTTTTTTAATTGCTATGAACATAAAAAAAAAAGTAAGCTGCATTATGTCAAACCTCCCACCTCAATCAGATTAAAAGCCAACATCTTTACAATGGTCTACAAGGCCCAGAATGATCTGGCCCCCATTAATTCTCTGAACTCATCCTTCTCACTCACTTTGCTCCAGTCATTTTTACTTCCTCTGTTTCTTCCATATTCTAAGCATGCTCCTACCTCATGATCTTTAACCCTGTTTTTTTCCTCTGTCTGAACACTTTTTCCCCAGATGTGGCTTGGCTTAGACCTTACTTCACTCAAGTTTCTTCTCAAGTGTCACCTTCTTGGTGAAGCCTTCCCTGCTACTGATATAAAATGCTAATGACTACCATGCCCTATTTCTTCTCCCTTTGTGGCAGCAAGCCTCAAATATGACCCTGGTGTGACCCTTGTTATCCTAGTATTCACATCATTGTGTAGTCTCATCCCATACTGAAAGAACAGTGATCTATGTGACCAAAAAAAACATGGAAACAATGATGGTGTGTCACTACTGAGATTAGGTTAAAAAAAGACCACAGCTTCTGGTTTCTCTCTTGGCACACATGTGCAAACTCACTTTCTCTTTGTTTCTCTCTCATCAGTTGCTCTCAGGTAAGACATATGCCATGTGGTGTGGGCCTTTAGGAAGCCCTGAGGAGAAGCCCAGGTGGCAAGGAACTGAGGCCTCCACCCAAGAGCCAGAAAACAACTGAGGACAAACAACCAAGTAAATGAGCGTGAAAATGGACATTTCAGCCCAAGTTGAGCCTCTAGATCACAGCAGTTCTGGCCAGTAGTTAGACTACAAATTCATAAGCAACCACAAGCCAGCTAACCCGCTCCAGATTCTTGAGCCTCAGAAACTGCTTACAATAAAGTTTCATTTGTTTTAAGCTGCTAAAATTGGGAATAATTGTTATACAGCAATAGAAAACTAATATATGCCTCTTTTTCTTAGTATATTTTTTCTCCCTAGCACTATCTGCCATCTAATATAGTATAGATTTACTAGAGCGTTTTTAAAGTCTGTCTCCCCCAAATAACTCATAAGCTTCATAAGAGGTCTACATCTTCCTTGTATCTAGAACAATACCACGCAAAAAATATTTGTTGAGTGAAAGATTAAGCAAAGTAGGTGATAGGTATTGCCAGCTCCATTCACAAAAGAGGACAAGACTCAGAGAAGTTCAGGGATTTGCTTAAAGTCACTCAGATGGTCAATATCAAAGTTAAGACATAAACCCACCTCTAACTAAAAAGCCCAATTTAGGACATTCACCCTGAGGCTTCAGCTAAACTTCAGTGGAAGCCCCTGAAAGGGACAGAAAATCAACAGTATTCCCAAAATTCCTGAGCACAACATCTAACTATGAATAGAATGGGAGTGAGAAATAATGCTGTGCTGGTTTGAAAGGATGTATACCCCTAGAAAAGTCATGTTTTAATCTAAATCCCATTTCATAAAGGCAGAATAATCCCTATTCAATACTGCATGTTTGAAACTGTAATTAGATCATCTCCCTGGAGATGTGATTTATCAAGAGTGGTTGTTAAACTGGATAAGGTGACGACATGTCTCACCCATTTGGGTGGATCTTGATAAGTTTCTGGAGTCCTATAAAAGAGGAAACATTCTGGAGAAAGAAAGAGATTTGGAGAGAGCAGAAAATGCTGCAGCACCATGAAACAGAGAATCCATCAGCCAGCGCTTTGGAGATGAAGAGGTAAATGCCTCCCAGGGAGCTTCATGAAACTGGGAACCAGGAGAAGAAGCTAGCAGATGACGCCGTGTTCATCATGTGTCCTTTCAGATGAGAAAGGAACCCTGACCGTGTTCACCGTGTGCCTTTCCAGATGAGAGAGAAACTCTGACTGTGTTCACCATGTACCCTTCCACTTGAGAGAGAAACCCTGAACTTTATCAGCCTTCTTGAACCAAGGTATCTTTCCCTGGATGCCTTAGATTGGACATTTCTATTGACTTGCTTTAACTGGGACATTTTCTTGGCCTTAGAACTGTAAACTAGCAATTTATTAAATTCTCCATTTAAAAGCCATTCCGTTTCTGGTATATTGCATTCTGGCAGCTGGCAAACTAGAACAAATGGGAAAGAGATGATGTCCTTAAATGGTAGGTAATTGTTTTCACTCACTTTAAAGGTGAAGAGCTAAGTTCCCTGCAAGAATTCCAGGGCAAAAATAAATAAATAATTCCAGGGGCAGAAGAGCAAGAGGAACGATCCCTTAGTACCTTTCTATATCATGGCACTGACCATATCACAACAAAACAGTCTGATCTGTTTATTAATCTGTCACAGTCATGAATTCTAGAAGGCAAAGATGATACTTTACCCATTGTGAGGTCAGGTTCATGTGTCAACTTGGCCAGGTAATAGTGCCCAATTATCTGGTCAAGCAAGCCCTGGCCTATCTGTTGCTATGAGGACATTCCATGGACGTAAATCATGAGCAGGTTGGCTGCATCCACAGCTGATTATATCGGCAATCAGCTAAGGAGAGTGTCTTCTGTAATGCGTGATGCTTAATCTAATCACTGGAAGTCTTTTAAGGAAGATTCAGAAGAGACAATCCCTCTTCCTGCTTCAGCCACCCAGCCTCTTCTGAGAGTTCATTGGAGCTGCCAGCTCACGGTCTGCCCTATAGACCTTGAACTCTCACATCTTCATGGTGCGTGAGACATTTTTATAAATCTTATATTTACAACTATCTCCTGCTGATTCTGTTTCTATAGAGAACCCTAGCTCATACACCTATCTCAGACCCCCAAGGGTCTTAAAGAATGCCTGGTTAAAAAACATTCTTCTAATTACTGATTGCATATGTAGAATGGAATGATTTCTAAATGTTGTGTTAGTTAATTTTTTTTAATTAATAAAAAAAAAAAAACATTCTTCAACCAAGGAATCTATGAAGACTAAGAGTTCACTGCTGCTGCACAACAACAAGGGTAGTACATGGCATACAACAGGAGCCCAATACAAGTTTTGCTGACTATATGTTAATGAATAAATCAATCAATAGACCTCCAACAGGCCTGAAGCCAAAGACTTATAGGTGATATGTTTGGCAAACCAACTTTCACTTAGCCAGTCTCAGAGTAATCATACAGGAATGCTCTGGGGTTGTTCTGGGTTACTTCTCCTTACTGAATAGGCAAACTAAAAGCCAAAGACTCCATCACAACAGGCAGAAGAAAGGATTAGGAAGATTAAAAAAAACCACTATGATGAGATTAACTTGTAGAGCATATGCAAGTCTTTCTCTCCAGCTATGATAGCATGCCAAAAATCAAATCAAGTCTCTAGCCTTAACTAAACAGGGAACAAAACATATGAAACAACTGTTTTCAGACACTAAACAAAAGATTACACAATCCCTGAAAGAAAGGAAGCCTGTCAATCACACCTATTTTCTATAAGTAGGTGAATGCCAGATGAGTGCATGTGGAACAGGGAGAGAGATCTCAAACAAAGCATGGTGGCTCTCTTTGAATTGAAAAGACAGGGATGAGAGTTCAGGGAATCTGAGACAGCTAGGAACTGTGTAGCAGAGTTTGAGTGAGTAAGGAGCTAGGAAGAAAAGAGCTCCAGAAATATAGAGGAATCTCCCTAGGGTCTTTGCTGAATAATAATAAATGCAGATGTAGTGTGAAATTCCATATGGTCTGTTAGAGAGAGCAACCTGGGAGCTGTCAGCTGAATAGCTCCCAGAGCTCATACTGGGCTGGGAATCATTTGTGCTCTCACCAAACAGTCAATCATTGGTCCCTTGGGACACTGAGTAGTGATTCCAAAAGAGTCACACCTTTATCATAAGACTAAACAATCCCTAGAATAAAAACACTTCTAATAAAATTAAAAACAAGCCTCAAAAAGGATCAAATCGAATGACAAATAACTTTCTAACTGAACAAAGTCCAATATAAACACCAGATATCACAACATTCAGCATCCAATAAAAATTACTAGGTATGTCAAGAAGCAGAAAAATGTAACCTATAATCAGGAGGAAACAGAGTAAGAAACAATAGCAATGATGGAGTTAGTACACAAAAACATTAAAACAAGTACCATGACCAAGTTCAAATATCTAAAGGAAAACAAGCAGTGAGGAGAGAAGTGGAAGATATAAAAAGGAACCAAATGTAACTTGTAGTGATGAAAAATGTATCTAAAATTTAAAATTCAAAGGGTAATAGCAGATAAGATACTGCCAAAAACAGAAGAGTGAACTTGAAGACAGAGCAATAGAAACTATCCAAAAGGAAGTATGGAGATCAAAAAAAGAGAGGAGGGAACAAAGCAGTCTCAGTGAACCAAGGAACAGTAACAAGTGGTCAATCGTATGTGTAATTGAAATCACAGAAGGAGAGGAGAAACAGTGGAGATGGGGGGAGAAACAGGAGTAATACAGGACAAATATTTAAAGAAATTAAAATGAAAAAATGTCCAAATTTCACTGAAACCATAAACTCACAAACTACACTTCAGTAAACCTCAAAGGGAACACAAAAGAGCAAAAACAAAGAAAACCATGCCAAGACACATCAACTTCCTAAAAACAGTAAAAGAAAAATCTTAAAGGTAGCCAAAGAAAAAAGGCATTTGTATGTATGACAGAAGAAAAGGCTTAATGATGACTACAGACTTCTCATCCGAACTGTGAGAGTCAGAAGATGATGACTGTCTACCTAGAATGTGAAACCCAGTGAAAATGTATCTTTTTAAATGAAGGTAAAAATTTTTTTCAGACAGACAAAAGTTGAGGGGATTCACAGTCAAAAGCCCTGCATTATAAGAATGTTAAAGGAAGGTTTTTATACCCAGAGAAAATGACACCAGATAGAAACATGAAAGTATACAAAGCATGAAGAAAGCCAAAAATAGTAAATGAGTAAACATAAAAGACTTTTGTCTCATTTTTAAATTTTTCTTTAAAATACAATGTATGGAGGTGGCTGAAGGATGCGTTGACTGAGAAGTAGGTTGGTGAATGATGGTGTATACATATGATCCTCTGTGCTGCTACAAAAAGGAACAAAGTTGTGAGGCATGCAACATTGTGAATAAACCTGTGGGACATTTGGTGAAGTAAAATAAACCAGAAAAAAAACAGAAAATATTGGATGGTCTCATTTTGAAAATGCAGGGGCCTAGATTGTAAACTCTTATAGCAGTCATGTTTAGTCCAGAGCAGTAATTGTTATTTCTTGAGTTTGAGAGGCTGTTTTACATATGTATAACCTGGAATTTAGAGATAAGAATGAAGCCAATGAAGTAGGAATTAAGGTAATTCAGAATGCAAGGGTAAGGAAGATACTATTTATGTTTCAGAACCTCACCTACTCTTTGAGACCAAAGGAAGAAAGGTTTATTTTGGCCAGAACCTAAATTTTCTGTGGCACACAACCTAACTCAACCTCTCTAGATAGATCACTTAAACAACCAAACACAGGGAGCCCAGAATAAGAATGAGGACCTTTAATCCTGTATAGCCTAATGTAATACCTGGATAACAGAAGCATAATAAGCAGATAATAAAAAAGTATTGGCAAAGTCCCTTGAGGGGTGGGACAAAAAAATATGGAACTATTAAACTTTACCACTGAGGAAACCCCTGACTCTGTCAAACACTGAAGACACCCAAAACAATGCAAGCTCTTTATCTTGAGGCTAGCTGTCGTGAAGCTTTTTACATGAGGCAGAAAAGCTTAGCCTACCTGTAGGTATTCCTAAGAATTACTTCAGAGGACCTTTTTTGTTGGTCAAAGGTTGCCTTTCTCTCTCTAAGCCCAACTCTGCAAATAAAACCATTGCTCTCCACCCTACATGGGACATGATATCCAGGGATGAAAGACTCCCTAGCAGCATGGGAGATGACCCCTAGGGATGAGCCTGGTCCTGGCACTGTGGGATCAACAATGCCATCCTGATCAAAAGAGGGGAAAGAAGTGTAACAAATAAGGTACAGTGGCTCAGAGAGTTCAAATAGAATTGAGACACTACACTAGAGGTCACTCTTACATATGCTTTAGTTAGACATTGCCACATATCATAACTTGCCAAACCCCAACCAAAACCATTCCTGCCAATCCTAAATAATACTTAGGGCATTATATAAGTTTCTACAAATGTTCCATGCACTAGGGTAACTCTCAAAAACCTACAACCTCCAGATGGGTCCCTAGACTGGATAAGTCCTGAAATGCAGAGGGGCCAGCCCCCTTCCAGAACATCCGCCAGTTCCATCTCCCTACTCCATATTATTGACAGTCCCTTCCAACATGAAAAAGTTAGAATGGGCATAGCCCAAATACTCCTAAAGAGTGGGAGAAAGATCAAAGGAAATGGTGGAGTTATACAGAGAAGGTCGGGTTTAACAAATGAGTATGAGTGCTGAATCATTATACTGATATTTCTTTTGCCTCCAGTACCTTAGAACAACTAGGAATAAAAACCTAAGATTATGGAATTGTAACCCATACTAAACTCTGAAATCTGTTCTACAACTGATTGTTGCAACGTACTTTGAAATGATTGTTTTTATATATATGTGTTATTTAAAGAAGATAGGATTTAACAAATGAGTATGACTGCTGAATCACTATACTGAAATTTCTGTTAGTCTCCAGTGTCTTAGAGCAATTAGAAGAAAAAACAAAAAATTGTGGAACTGTAACCCATACTCAACTTTAAAATCTGTTCTGTAACTACTTG
This sequence comes from Tamandua tetradactyla, assembly GCF_023851605.1. NCBI lineage: Eukaryota > Metazoa > Chordata > Mammalia > Pilosa > Myrmecophagidae > Tamandua > Tamandua tetradactyla. Next base: position 19,691,602 of record NC_135327.1, on the reverse strand, counting down.
TTAAAATGTACTTAGAAATGTATTGCTTTTTTTTGTACATATGTTATATTTCACAATAAAAAAATATTAAAACAAACAAACAAGAAAACTACTTATAAGAAAACTGGAGCCTAGATTACAAGCCCTTATAGCAGTAACACTTAGTCTAAAGTCCTAAGTGTATTTCTAGATTCTGAGACACTGAGTATATGTGTTATCAGGTAGCATTTCCCTGGAATTTTAAATAATTCTGTAATACCTAAGACCCAGAAATGGAGTACTACAGCCCTGATAGTTAGCATAGCTATATATAACAAAATAACAAAAACAGAGACCAGGCCTCAATTAGAGTTAGAAACAAAGCCAATCTGGCTGAGTCTAAGGTAAATCAGAATATAGGGTAAAAGATGTTAGTGTGTATACTCTAGACCTTCACCTACTATATGAGACCAAAGGCAGAGAAGAGAGGTTTATTATGTCGAGAAACTAAACTTTCAGTAACACAATCTAAATCAACCTGTCTGGATGGCTCATTTAAACAACCCAAACTCCAGGAGTCCAGAACCGTAAGGAAGACTTATAATTCTGTATAGCTTAATGTAACACCCGGATACATCTCAGACCATGGTGGGCTGATAATTAAAAAGCATTGATAAGAAAAAAAAAAGTTTTGGCAGAGGCCCTTGAGGGTCCAAGGGGGGGTGGTAAAAAAATATATATATAATATTATATATATGGTACTATTTATAATAATATTAAATATATTATTTTTCATATATATGGAACTATTAAACTTTCCCATCTGGGAAACCCCAGGTAACCTCTCTCAACCACGGACTTCCAAGAAAATAGGCCAAGACCTTGATTTTGAGATTTGCCTTTATGAAACTTATTTCTGTAGGGGAGAAGCTAAGACATCCATAATGAGAGCTAAGAGTTGTTTCCAGGAAACTTCTCTTGTTACTCAGATGTGGTCTCTCTCTCTCTCTCTCTCTCTCTCTCTCTCTCTCTCTCTCTCTGCCCAACTCTGCAAGGAAAATCATTACTCTCCCCCCATGTGGGACATGACATTCAGGGGTGAAAGTCTCCCTGACAATATGGGGCATGACCCTGGTGATGAATCTGGCCCTGGCACTGTGGGATCAACAGTGCTTTTCAGACCATAAAAGGGGGAAAGAAGTGTGGCATCAGTGACCAAGAGAGATCAAATAGAATCAAGAGACTATTCTGGAAGCTACTGTTATGCAAGCTTCAGTTAGATCGTACTAAAAGCCACGGTTTGCTAAACCCCAACCAATATCACTCCTGCTAACTCTTAAAAAACACCCAGGACTCAAATTGAGACTCTGAAGATTTCATGCACTAAGTTTGCTTTCCTGGAACCTATAATTCCCGGAAGGTTCTTAGGTCAGATAAATCCTGAAACCCAGAGGGAGCAACCTCTCCAAGATTATCGATTGATTACATCCCCCTATCCTGACATCCCTTTTCAACACGAAAAAGTCAGAATGGGCATTGCCTAAAAGATCCCCTATAGACTGGGAGAGGGATCAGAGGAGAAGGGTTAGTATAACAGAGAAAATAAGATTTAACAAACAAGCATGGCTGCTGAATCACTATATTTATATTCCTTCTAGCCTCAGTGTTTTGAAGTAGCTAGAAGGAAAAATCTGAAATGGTGGAATGGTAGCACATGAAAAACTCTGGGAACTATTGTGTAACTACTTATGAAATGTGCTTTGAAAATTATCATTTTTTCTTTCTTCGCTTTGTATATATCGTATATTTTACAATTAAAAAAAATAACAGTTGCCAGGAATGTTTAAATTAAATAAATAAATAACCTACTACTAAAGAAAAGCCCAGGACCATCAGATGGTTTCACAGGTGAATTTTACAAAGCATTTCAAGAAGAGTTTATTAACACCATTCCTGCTCAAACTCTTCCAAAAAACTGAAGAAGAGGAAACAAACTCATTCTATAAAGCCAACATTACCCTAATACCACAGTCAGATAAAGATACAAAAAAAGAAAACTTCTGACCGATAACTCCAAAGAATATATATGCAAAAATCCTCAACAAAATATTTGAAAATCTAATACAACAACATATTAAAAGAATAATACACCATGATCAAGTGGGTTTTATCACAAGTATGCAAGGGTGGATCAACACAAGAAAATCAATTAATGTAACAGACCACATTAACAAATCAAAAAAGAAAAACCACATGATCATCTCAACTGACACAGAAAAGACATTTGACAAAATTCAGCATCCTTTCATGATAAAAACACTTTAAAAAGTAGGAATCAAAGGAAACTTTCTCAACATGATAAACATCATATATTAAAAATCCATAGCTACATTTTCATTAGCTATAATGGTAATGCAGCTCAAGACTACAATGAGATACCACCTCACACCTGTAAGAATGGCTGTTATTAAATAAGAAACTACAAATGCTGGAGAGGATATGGAGAAATTAGAATACTTATGCACTGCTGGTGAGAATGTACAATGGTACAGTCACTATGGAAGACAGTCTGACAGTCTTAGAAAACTAAATATTGAGTTCCCCTATGACTATCAGCAACACCACTACTCAGTATACACCCAGAAGTGCTGAAAGCAGTGACACAAACAGACAAATTTGCACACCAATAGTCATAGCAGCACTATTCCCAATTCCCAAAGATGGAAATAATCCAAGTGCCCATGAACAGACCAGTGGATAAATAAAATGTGGTATAAATACAATGGAATGTTATGCAGCAGTAAGACAAAATGACGTCCTGAAGCACATGACAAGAGGGATAAACTTTGAGGACATAATGCTGAATGAAATAAGCCAGACACAAAAGGATAGATACTATATGATTTTGCTTTTATGACCATGGTAAAGGTGAACTCAGAGGCTTTATAATACAGAACACAGGGGATCTAGATATACACAGAAGCTAGAGATGAGTGAATGGTTAGTTAATGAAGTTGAAGGCAGTTCATTAGTGGATCTATAAGTAATAATGCCATATGGAAAATAAACATGATTGAAAGGGGTTTATATGTACCCACCAATTAAATCTACAAATATAAATAAGTTCTTGTATGAACTACTTCAAAGGTATGAATTCTGTACAAAGAGTTTATAATACTGGGGTATAGGGGAAAACTACTATTGCATGCTACGGGCTATATCTAACAGGAAAACATTAACAGTACCATAGCAAAACCAGGGGTAAATAATGGTGGTGGGGGAAAGGGATAGGAGATAAGGGGAGGTTTGGATTTTCTATTTGATGAGGGTATATTATCAGCTATTTTTATCTTGGGAGCAATGAAATTGTCTAAAAGCATTTATTGAAACAGACACTTTTTGGGGTGTTTCACCAGCTAAGGCATCACCATCTATCAACCACTGCTACACCACTTAACCCTTCACCCTGGCCAAGGCCAACTGGATTGCAGGAGGATCCCTAACCAAGCTGGGCCAATCATTTCCCACTTTTAAAAATTTGGATTTCCTGAGAAGTTTGGTCTGTCAACAGCTGGAACTATAACATGTAAACACAGGAACCACGGACTATTATATCCTGCCACACAGATGGAGAAGCAGGGAAAGCTGGTCTATGAAAAAGACGAGTTTGAATCTCAAGGGCTTCCCAGGCTACTTGCTGTCTCTTCCAGACACGTAACTGTATTCCTGCCCCTGGGGTCCATGAGACACTCCTGAATCTTTGTAAAAAGAAATAATAATAATAATTCTTTTTGGTTTAGACTGACTAGCTTGAACAGATTTTTGTGAGTCACTATTAGAGAATCCTAAAAATACAAATACCAGGAAATTGGTTGCTTTGATGCTGTCATATCTTAAAGCATGAAGCAGTACTCTCCTTTTCAAACCAGGACTTGGGAGAAGTCACAGAAATGGTTCTTTCTCTCTTTCCCCTCCTCTCCACTGGCTGTAAGATGCAACTTCAAAAAAGGTCAGGTTCCCAAACTGATTTCTTATTCTGTCTGTTTAGTACTCTAAACGATGGCTAGGTTCCCAGGCTTGACCACAGAAGTTTAAGAGTACCCAAAATGTCCTGAAATGCAGTGTATTTCTAAGAAAGTGTGGCAAAAAAAGAATTGAAGACAAACATATATGAGATTGAAATTTAAAATATACATATGGTTCTTTGGGAAGATTAGGTATACATACTTTTCCCTATTCTTCCCACTAAATACAAGTCAAAAGCCTGAATATTATATAAAAACAACTATAAGAAGACTGTGAAAGAATCAGAGAAGACAGAACAATAGAAATTATCCAATCTGTCTAGTGCCTTGAAGAGCAGTGTGGTGGTTCCACAGGAGGCTAGGGAAGGGGTTGCCATATGATCCTGAAACCCAGTTGCTCAGTGTATACCTGGAGCAACTGAGTGTGAGGACACAATGGACATTTGCACACTGGTGTTTCTAGGGGTAGACCCAGAAAGAATGGAGGTGGCCTAAGGATACAATGACTGAGGAATAGAAGGGGGAACTATGGTGTATACATATAATAGGCTATTGAGTGGCCACAAGAAGGAATGAAGCTGTGATGCATGCAACTAGATAAATGAACCTTAACAGCTGTATGCTGAATGAAATGTCAGGGACAAAAAGATGGTATCACGCCTCAATCACAGGGACTAACTATAATAGAAAAATTCAGTGAAGTCAAGTTGAGAGCATGGGTTATCAGGTTGGGGCTTATTGTAAAGGGTCCAAGATTGTAAGCCCTTACAGCAGTCACATATATTCAGCAGATGTAATGTTAATTCTGAATTCTAAGATACTGAGCTGTTTGTATATGGTCTTTCCCAGAAACTTCGGATATTTATGTGACACCTGAGACTCAAGAGTTAGAGCTCTAAAGCTATGTAAGTCAGGACTACCCCATACAGGAACTGTTTAAAAAGAAAAAGTGATCAGACATCAAGTAGAGACATGAATGAAGCTGATCTGGACAGGTCTAAGGTATATAAGAAGACTGGGTAAAGGATGATATCATCTATGTTTTAAAACTTCAACTTCTGTGTGAGACTAAAAGGAGATATGTTTATTTGGTGCAAAATTTATATTTTGGGTAGTGCATTTCCTAATTTAACTTGTATGGTCAGTTTAGTTAACACCATAAGTACATAGAATCTTGAATAGGGCATGAGATTTTGTTGGTTTGTCCAGGTTAGTGTGATGCTCTGATAAACCAGAGATTTAGACAGTGAATAAAGATATATTTTAAAAGTCCCCTTGGGGGAACAGGGAGATAGGTAGCTATATTTAACTTCTCCATTTGGAGAATTTCTGATATTCTAGCAAGCAGTGGGGATAATCAAATCAATAGGCCGAGCCCTCGATCTTGGAGGTCACCCCTATGAAACTTATTTCTGCAAAAGATAAGTTAAGCCTACTTAAAATTAGGCCTAAGAGTCACCCCCAGAGAACCACTTTTATTGCTTAGATGTTGCCTCTCTCTCGAAGCCTACACAGCAAACGAACTCAATGCCCTCCCCCACTATGTGGGACATGACTTCCAGGGGTATAAATCTCCCTGTTAAAGTGGGACAGAAATCCTGGGATGAGACAGGACCCAGCATCAAGGGATTGAGAAAACCTTCTCAACCAAAAGGGGGAAGAGAGAAATGAGACAAAATAAAGGGTCAGTGGCTGAGAGAGATTTCAAACAGCATCAAGAGGTTATCCTGGAGGTTATTCTTACACATTACATAGATATCCCTTTTTCAGTTTATTGTGTATTGGAGTGGCTGGAGGGAAGTACTTGAATTGTACAGCTGTATTTCAGTAGCCTTTGTTTCTTGAAGATGATTGTATAATAATATATATTTCACAATGCGACTATGTGATTGTGAAATTTTGTGTCTGATGTTCCTTTTAACTAAGGTATGGACAGATGAGTAAAAAATATGGATAAAAATAAAACAATCAATAGGGGGAACAAAGGTTAAAATAAATTGAGTGGATGGAAATACTAGTGGTCAACGAGAGGAAGGGGTGAGGGGTATGGTATGTATGAATTTTTTCTTTTTTCTTTTTTACTTCTTTTTCTGGAGTGATACAGATGCTCAAAAAAATGATCATGGCAATGAATACACAACTATGAGATGATACTGTGAGCCACTGATTATATTTCATGTATGGATTGTTTGTATGTTAAGAATATTTATGTTTGTATGTTGTTTTATTAACAAAAAAATTTTAAAAAAAAGAAAAGAAATTACCCAATCTGAACAACAGACAGAATACAGACTGAAAAAAAATGAACAGAGCCTCAGACACCCATGGGATTACAACAAAGGCTCTAACATTTCTATCATCAGAGTCACAGAAGAAGAGAAAGAGGGAAAGGCTGAAAAATTACTCAAAAATAAAATGTCTGAAAATGTCCTAAATCTGGCAAAAGACAAACTCTAAATAGGATAAATCCAAAGAAATTCATACCAAGACACATCACAGTCAAACTTCTGAAAACTATAGACAATGAAAAATTCTTGAAAGCACCAGAGAGAAACAATACCTTACCAATAAGGGAAAAATTTCAATGACAGATGATTCCTCATCAGGGACCACAGAGGCCAGAAGCATATATCATACTTATCCAGTGCTAAAAGAAAATAATTGTCAACCCAGAATTCTATATCCAGTGAAAATATCCTTCAGGGATGAAAGATAAATCAAGAAGATCTAAATAAATGGAAAGACATACTACATTCTAAAAAACAAACAACAAACAAAAACATACATATACATAAGTCCTCACCCCTTCCACCAGCACCAGTTGGACACAGCCCACAGAAACCTTGTTGGTTTTTGATGCTTCTTCTCGGAAGACCGTAATGAGTTCCTTCAAACGCCTTAATTTTATCTCTTCTGGAACATCATCCTTTAGCCTATGATATGCCCGTGTTTTCTATTAAAAAAGATAGGAGTATTGTGAATTACTTATTATATATGTAGAACAGAATGATCAAAAAAATTAAATTAAAAATTAAAAAAAAGAAAAGAGGTGGTCACCAAGGATTTACAGAACCCATCCTCGAGGCACAGAGAGGAAACATGTTCATTCCACCTGCAAATTACAGACACATCTACAGAGACTCAAGCCATACCAAAGGCGTTTTCTGGCTCCAGAATACCCCAAGAGAAAAAGATGACTCTACAGTGGAGTCACATTTATACAAAGGTTAGAGTCTAAATTCAGCACATGAAATGAAAATCAAAGACTCAAATTTACTCCTGATATTTACCCTAAGGTTACACTTGTACACATGTGAAATGGCCCATGTACTAGGGAACTTACTGTAGCACTGTTTACAAAGAAACAAAATACAAAGACAGCCTAAATGCTAGACATAAGTGTTCTAGTTTGCTAGCTACCAGAATGCAATATACCAGAAACAGAATGGCTTTTAAAAAAGGGAATTTAATAAGTTGCTAGTTTACAGTTCTAAGGCTGAGAAAATGTCCCAATTAAAACAAGTCTATAGAAATGTCCAATCAAAGGCATCCAGGGAAAGATATCTTGGTTCAAGAAAGCCAATGAAGTTCAGGGTTTCTCTCTCAAGTGGAAGGCACATGGCGAACAGGGTCAGGGTTTTTCTCTCTCATCAGGAAAGGCATGTGGCAAACATGGTGTTATCCGCTAGCTTTCTCTACTGGCTTCCTTCCATGAAGCTCCCTAGGAGGCGTTTTCCTTCTTCATCTCCAAAGCACTGGCTGATGGACTCTCTGCTTTGTGGTGCTGCAGCATTCTCTGCTCTCTCCAAATCTCCTTCTCCAAAATGTTTCCTCTTTTATAGGACTTCAGAAACTAATCAAGACATACCCAAATGGGTGGAGACATGTCATCACCTAATCCAGCTTAACAACCACTCTTGATTACATCACATCTCCAGGGAGATGATCTGATTACAGTTTCAAACATACAGTTTATTCTGACTTTATGAAATGGGATTTAGATTAAAACTTGGCTTTTCTAGGGGATATATATCCTTTCAAACCAGCACACATAGTTACTTATAATGGTTTGCCAAACCCCAACCAAAACCATTCCTGCCAACCCTAAGAACACCTAGGGCTTTATCTGAGATTCTATAAAGGTTCCATGCACTGTGATTACTTTCTAGAAACCTACAAACTCCAGATGGGTTCCTAGGCCAGATAAGTCCTGAAATCCAGAGGGGCCAGAATTCTCCAGAATTCTCCAGAATATCAACTAGTTCCATCCCCCTATCCCATATTACCAATAGCCCTTTACAACGTGAAAAAGTTGGAATATTCATAAAGATTGGGAGAAAGATCAAAGGAGAAGGGGTAGTTATAAAGGGGAAAGGTAAGATTTAACAAATGAGTATGACCACTGAATTATTATATTGATATTTCTTTTAGACTCCAGTGTTTTAGAACAGCTAGAGTAAAAACCCAAAATTGTGTAACCCATATTAAACTCTTAAATCTGTTCTATAACTAATTGCTGCAGTATGTTTTGAAATGTATTGCTTTTTTATATATATGTTATTTTTCACAATAAAGTAAATAAAACAGCCTTGATGTCTCTCAATACATAATCATAAATTACGATTAATTCACACTATATAATACTATGCATCTGTCAGAAAAAAAATGAGGTAGCTATATATGTACTGATAAGGATTGCTCTCTAAAATACACTCTTGGAGGGAGCTAAGATGGCGGCCTAGTTAGGAGTTCATCCTCCAGAGTAGCTAGTAAATAGCCAGGAACAGGACAGAACAACTGCTGGGGCCACATCAGTGACCGGACACAGAGCGTACACCAGTTTGGACAAGCTGGATCAGCCCACCCAGAAGTATAAGTCCCCCAAGCTGCAGCAGCTGGTACCCCTCCCCCTCAGGTTGCTTCCCAGAGGGGAAAGGAAAGGGACTTTACTAGCAGCAGAGGCTGAGTGCAACCAAGTTCCAATTGTGGAATTAATTAACAGATTCTGACTATTAAAAATAGGCCCCAAGCTTAGCTGAATCTTGAGTAAAAGCTGAGGTTGCTAGTTTTTGCCCAGCTGCAGAGAGGACAGGGTTGATGGAAAAGTAAAAAAAAAAAAAAAAAACAGAGGATTTTTGGATCAGACAGCACAAAATACTCGAAAGGGTCTGGGAACTGAAGGAAGGGAGGGGGCACAAAGGACCTGGAGATACACAGAGCAACGTACCAACTTAAGCTCTTAATGGGAAATTTGAGGAATGGGGGTCCTGCTCTGAAAATGATTTTTTTCTTTTCTATTTTGTGGCTATGTTTCTAAGATTTGACTGCTCTTTAGATACAGCTGCAGGGCTTCTCAGGCTCCAACTGCTCCAGGCAAGGGCAGAAATAAGCTTGTATGAGAGTCCGTTTGGAGGCTGTGCCTTCCCCTGGAGAGAGGTAGGGCCCAGTTCAGGTGAAATCCCTCCATCAAGGAAGACAGACCCCAGGGTCTGGAAAACTGAAGTCATTAAGGCCAGCCTACAACCCCTGCTCTGTCTCAACCACACCTTCAGCAGGGACAGTCTGCTAAAGTTAAAGGTATCATATCACCTTATGCTGGTGGGACCCACAGGCAGACAAGCACCACATACTGGGCAGGATAGGAAAAACAGAGTCCAGAGGCTTCATAAGAAAGTCTTTCAACCTGCTGGGTCTCACCCTCAGGGAAAACTGAGGCAGGTGACTCTTTCCTCCTGAGAGGAGGCCAGTTTGGTCTCGGAAAATCTGACTGGGGTCTATAATACCTAAGGGGGAATAAAAAAAGGCACCATAAGGCAGGGCAAGAAACAAGAAAACAAGAACTGAAAAACTCTGATCTGTTAAACAAAACCTAAGCTAGATATCTAGAATAAACTGAACTGACTGTCAAAGAACAGATAGACAACAAAGTCATTCACCAAGAAAATCCTAGGTAAAAAAAGTGAAAACAATCTCCAGAATAAATGAACTAATGAAATTAAATGCCTAGACACCAGCAAAAAATAACAAATCATACTAGAAAAACTAAAGATATGGCCCAGTCAAAGGAACAAAACAACAATTCAAATGAGATACGGAAGTTGAAACAATTAATTCAGATACGGAAGTTGAAACAATTAATTCAGAATGTTCGAACAGACATGGAAAACCTCATCAAAAATCAAATCAATGAACTGAAAGAGGACATAAAGAAAGCAAGTAATGACCAAAAAGAAGAAATTGAAAGTCTGAAAAAACAAATCACAGAACTTATGGGAATGAAAGGCACAGTAGAAGAGATGAAAAAAACAATGGAAACCTACAATGTCAGATTTCAAGATGCAAAACACTAATTAGTGAACTGAAGGACAGGATATCTGGAATCCAACAAGCAAAAGAAAATACATAGAAAAGAATGGAAAATTTTGAGCAGGGACTCAGGGAATTGAATTGACATCATAAAGCACACAAATATATGTGTTGTGGGTATCCCAGAAGGAGAAGAGAAGGGAAAAGGAGGAGAAAAACTAATGGAGGAAATTATAACTGAAAATTTCCCAACTCTCATGAAAGACTTAAAATTACAGATCCAGGAAGGGCAATATACACCAAACACAATAGATTCAAACAGACATACTCCAAGACACTAATCAGAATGTCAGATGTCAAAGAGAAAGAGAGACTCTTGAAAGCAGCAACAGAAAAAAAATCCATCACATACAAGGGAAGCCCAATAAGACTATGTGTAGATTTCTCAGCAGAAACCATGGATGCAAGAAGACAGTGGGATGATACATTTAAAATACTAAAAGGAAAAGCTGTCAACCAAGAATTCTATGTCCAGCCAAATTGTCCTTCAAAAATAAGGGGGAAATTAAAATATTTTCAGATAAAAAATGACTGAGAGAATTTGTGACCAAGAGACCAGTTCTGCAAGAAATACTAAAGGGAGCACTAGAGACAGATAGGAAAAGACAGGAGAGAGAGATGTGGAGAAGAGTGTAGAAATGAAGACTATCAGTAAAGATAAAAGAAGAAAAATCAGATATAACATATAAAATCCAAAAGGCAAAATGGTGGAAGAACGTATGCCTTTACAGTAATAACACTAAACGTTAATGAATTAAACTCCCCAATCAAAAGACATAGATTGGTAGAATGGATTAAAAAACAGGACCCATCTATATGCTGTCTACATGACATGCATCTCAGACCCAAGGATAAACATAAGTTGAAAGTGAAAGGTTAGGAAAAGATATTTCAGGCAAACAATAATTAGAAAAGAGCAGAAGTAGCATACTAATATCTAACAAGTTAGACTTCAAATGTAAAATAATTAAAAGAGACAAAGGACACTGTATTAATTAAAGAAACAATTCAACAAGACATAACAATCATAAATATTTATGAACCAAGACAGAGTGCTCCAAAATACATGAGGCAAACCAGAAAAGAGAAATAGACACATCTACCATCACAGTTGGAGACTTCAATTTCCCACTCTTATCAAGAACAGAACATCTAGACAGAGGATCAATAAAGAAACAGAGAATTTGAATAATTCAATAAATGAGCTAGACTTAACAGACATATATAGAATATTATACCCCACAACAGGAGGATACACCTTTTTCTCAAGTGCTCATTCTCAAGGATAGACCATATGCTGGGTCACAAAGTGTTCTAGTTTGCTAGCTGCTGGGATGCAATATACCAGAAACAGAATGGCTTTTAAAAAGGGAAATTTAATGAGTTGCTAGTTTACAGTTTAAAGGCTGAGAAAATGTCCCAATTAAAATAAGTCTATAGAAATGTCCAATCAAAGGCATCCAGGGACAGAAACCTTGGTTCAAGAAGGCCAGTGAAGTTCAGGGTTTCTCTCTCAAGTGAGAAGGCACATGGCGAACACAGCCAGGGCTTCTCTCTCATCTGGAAAGGCATGTGGTGAACACGGCATCATCTGCTAGCTTTCTCTCCTGGCTTCCTTTCACAAAGCTCCCCGAGAGGCATTTTCCTTCTTCATTTCCAAAGGTCACCGCCTGATGGACTTTGCTTCTCAGAAATCTCTTTCTCCGAAATGTTTCCTCTTTTATAGGATTCCAGTAAAATAATCCACCCAAATGGGTGGAGACACACCTTGACCTAATCCAGCTTAACAACCACTCTTGATTAAATCACATCTCCAGGGAGATGATCTAATTACAGTTTCAAGCATACAGTGTTGAACAGGGATTAGAAGAAACAGCTGTCTTTACAAAACAGAATTAGGATTAAAACATGGCTTTTCTAGGATACATACATCATTTCAAACCAGCACACAAAGCAAGTTTCAAGAAATTTAAAAAGATTGAAATTATACAAAACACTTCCTCAGATAATAAAGGAATGAAGTTGGAAATCAATAATAGGCAGAGGGCCAGAAAATTCACAAATATACGGAGGCTCAACAACACGCTCTTAAACAACCAGTGGGTCAAGGAAGAAATTACATGAGAAATCAGTAAATATCTCGAGGCAAATGAAAATGAAAACACAACAAATCAAAACTTAAGGGATGCAGCAAAGGCAGTGCTAAGAGGGAAATTTATTGCCCTAAATGCCTATATCAAAAAAAAAAAAGAAAGAGTAAAAATTGAGGAATAAACTGTCCACTTGGAAGAACTAGAGAAAGAACAGCAAATTAACCCCACAGCAAGCAAAAGGAAAGAAATAACGAAGATTAGAGCAGAAATAAATGAAATCGAGAACATGAAAACAATCAAGAAAATCAACAAAACCAGAAGTTGGTTCCATGAGAAAATCAATAAGATCGATGGACATATAGCAAGGTTGACAAAAAGAAGAAGAGAGAGGATGCAAATAAATAAAATCAGAAACAGAAGAAGAGACATAACACTGACCCCACAGGAATAAAGGAGGTAATGAGAGGATACTATGAACAACTTTATGCTAATAAACTACACAATGTAGATGAAATGAACAATTTCCTAGAAAGGCATGAACAACCAACACTGACTTGAGAAGAAACAGATGGCCTCAACAAACCAATCACAAGTAAAGAAATTGAATCAGTCATTAAAAAGCTCCCCCAAAATAAAAGTTCAGGCAGATGGTTTCACATGTGAATTCTACCAAACATTCCAGAAAGAATTAGTACCAATCCTGCTCAAACTCTTCAAAAAAATTGAAGAGGAGGGAAGGCTACCTAACTCATTCTATGAAGCCAATATCAACTTCATACCAAAGCCAAAGATACTACCAGAAGAGAAAATTACAAATCAATCTCTAATGAATATAGATGAAAAAATCCTCAACAAAATTCTTGCAAATTGAATCCAGCACCACATTAAAAGAATTATACACCATGACCAAGTAGGATTCATCCCAGGTATGCAAGGATGGTTCAACACAAGAAAATCAATGTAATATACCATATCAATAAATCAAAGCAGAAAATCCACATGATCATCTTGACTGATGCAGAAAAGGCATTTGACAAAATTCAACTCCTTTCTTGTTGAAAACACTTCAAAGGATAGGAATAGAAAAGAACTTCCTCAACTTGATAAAGGGAATATATGAAAAACCCACAGGTATCATCCTCAATGGGAAAAAACTGAAACCTTTTACCCTAAGATCAGGAACAAGACAAGGATGTCCACTATTCACCACTGTTATTCAACATTGTGTTGGAAGTTCTAGCCAGAGCAATTAGGAAAGAAAAAGAAATGCAAGGCATCAAAATTGGAAAGGAAGAAGTAAAACTCTCACTGTTTGCAGATGGTAAGATCTTTAATGTTGTATGTTGACGGGTTTTATTAATAAAAATTAAAAAAAAAAAAGAAAGTAAAAAGACAACTTACACAATGGGACACAATACTTGGAAACAATATATCAGATAAGGGGCTAGTATCCAGAATATATAAAGAGATTGTTTGACACAACAACAAAAAAGACAAACAACCCAATTACAAAATGGGCAAAAGACATAAACAGACACTTGTCAGAAGAGGAAATACAAATGGCCAAAAGGCACATGAAAAGATGCTCAACTTCATTGGCTATTACGGAAATGCAAATCAAAACCACAATGAGATATCATCTCACAACCACCAGAATGGCCATTATCAATAAAACAGAAAATGACAAGTGCTGGAGAGGATGTGGAGAAAGAGGCATACTTACTCAATGTTGGTGGGAATGTACAACTGCTGTGGAAGGCAGTTTGGTGGTTCCTCAGGAAGCTAAGTATAGAATTGCCATATGATCTGGCAATACCATTGCTAAGTATCTACTCAGAGGACATAAGGGCAAGGACACAAATGGACATTTGCACACGAATGCTTATAGCAGTATTATTTACAATGGCCAAGAGATGGAAACAGCCCAAATGTCCATCGACAGAGGAGTAGCTAAACAAGCTGTGGTATATACATACAATGGAATACTATGCAGCTCTAAGACAGAATAAAGTGATGAAGTATGTAACAACATGGATGGACCTTGAGGATATTATGCTGAGTGAGATTAGCCAGAAATGAAACAACAAATACCATATGGTCTCACTGACATGAACTAATATTAATGAGTAAACTTAGAGAATTTCAGCTAAGAACAGAGACCATCAGGAGATAGAAATAGGGTAGATATTAGGTAATTGGAGCTGAAGGGATGCAGATTGTGCAACAAGACTGATTGTAAAATTTCAGAAATGGATAGCACAATGCTACCTGACTGTAACACAATAATGTTGGTAAACTGAATGAAACTGAATGTAAGAATAATAGAGAGAGAAGGGCTGGGGGCACAAATGAAATCAGAAGGAAAGATAGACTATAAAGATTGAGATGGTATACTCTAGGAATGCCTAGAGTGTACAAGGATAGTGACTAAATGTGCAAATTAAAAAATTTTTTGTATGAGGAAGAATGAAGGAATGTCAGTATTGCAGGGTGTTAATAGATCCAAATAGATGTACTACAAGAATAGATCCAAATAGACGTACTCCAAGACATTTACTAATAAGAATGTCAGAGGTCAAACAGAAAGAATCTTGAAAGCAGCAAGAGAAAAGCAATCCATCACGTACAAGGGAAGCCCAATAAGACTATGCGTAGATCTCTCAGCAGAAACCATGGAGGCAAGAAAACAATAGGCTGTTATATTTAAATTATTAAAAAAGAAAAACTGCCAACCAAGAACTCTATATCCAGCAAAACTGTCCTTCAAAAATGAGGGAGAAATTAAAACATTTTCAGAGAGAATTTGTGACCAAGAAACCAGCTCTGCAAGAAATACTAAAGGGAGCACTAGAGACAGATATGAAAAGACAGAAGAGAGAGGTGTGCAGAAGAGTGTAGAAAGGAAGACTATGAGTAAAGGCAAAAAGAAGGAAAATTAGATATGACATCTAAAATCCAGGAGGCAAAAAAGTAGAAGAAAGTACTACCCGTGCAGTAATAACACTGAATGTTAATGGATTAAACTCCCCAATCAAAAGACATAGTCTGGCAGAATGGATTAAAAAACAGGACCCATCTATATGCTGTCTCTACTCAAAGGACATGAGGCCAAGGACACAAATGGACATTTGCACACCAATGGTTACAGCAGCATTATTTACAATTACCAAGAGATGGAAACAGCCAAAATGTCCATCAACAGATGGTTGGCTAAACAAACTGCGGCATATACATAAGATGGAATATTATGCAGCTGTAAAGCACAATAAAGTTATGAAGTATGTAACAACATGGATGGACCTTAAGGACATTATGCTGAGTGTGATTAGCCAGAAACAAAAGGACAAATACTGTGTGGTCTCACTGATATGAACTGACATTAGTGAATAATCTTGGAATATTTCCTTGGTAACAGAGACCATCAGGAGATAGAAATAGGGTAAGATATTGGGTAATTGGAGCTGAAGGGATACAGACTGTGCAACAGGACTGAATATAAAAACTCAGAAATGGACAGCACAATACAACCTAACTGTAATACAATTATGTTAAAACACTGAATGAAGCTGAATGTGAGAATGATAGAGGGAGGAGGGCTGGGGGCATAAATGAAATCACAAAGAAAGATAGACGATAAAGATTGAGCTGGTATAATCTAGGAATGCCTAGAGTGTATAGTGATAGTGACTAAATGTACAAATTCAAAAACTGTTTTTGCATGAGGAAGAACAAAAGAATATCATCACTGCAGGGTGCTGAAAATAGATGGTAATTAATATTTTAAAATTTCAACTTTTGTGTGAGACTAAAGCAAAAAATGTTTATTTGGTACAAAATTTATAATTTGACTAGTGCATCTCCTAATATAACTTATGTAGATAGTTGGTTGAACACCATAAGTACATGGAACCTTGGGTAGGTTATGAGACTTTGTTGTTTTGTCCAGGTGATGCCCCAATGAATCCCAGAGTGATTTGATCAGGGAGTGGAAAAGTATTTGCAAAGTCCCCTTCGGGGAATGTTGAGAATGGGGTAAAATTCAACCTCCCCAAGTTGAATTCTTGATATTCTCACAAGCAGTGTGGACAACTAAAGCTACAGGCTGAGCCCCCAGTCTTGGGGTTTGTTCATATGGAACTTAACTCCACAAAGGATAGGTCAAGCCTACTTAAAATTAGGCCTAAGAGTCACCCCCAAAAGAAATTCTTTCCTTGCTCAGATGTGGCCTCTCTCTCCAGCCAACACAACAAGCAAACTCACCACCCTCCCCCTGTCTACGTGGGACATGACTCCCAGGGGTGTGTACCTTCCTGGCATGTGGGACAGAAATCCCAGAATGAGCTGAGACTCAGCATCAAGGGATTGAGAAAATCTCTAGAATGAGCTGAGACCCAACATCAAGAGATTGAGAAAACCTTCTCAACCAAAAGGGGGAAAAGTGAAATGAGACAAAGTGTCAATGGCTCAGAGATTCCAAACAGAGTTGAGAGGTTATCCTGGAGGTTATTCTTACACATTAAGTAGATATCATCTTGTTATCCAAGATGTAATGGAGAGGCTGGAGGGAACTACCTGAAAATGTAGAGCTGTGTTCCAGTAGCCATGTTTCTTGTGATGATTGTATAATGATATAGCTTTCACAATGTGACTGTGTGATTGTGAAAACCTTGTGTCTGATGCTCCTTTTATCTACCTTGTCAACAGATGAGTAGAACATACGGAATAAAAATAAATAATAGGTTTTATTTGGTTTCTTAATTTTTTAATTAATTAATAAATAAATTTTTAAATAAATAAATAAATAGGGGGAACAAATTGTTAAAATAAATTTAGTTTGAAATGTTAATGATCAATGAAAGGGAGGGGTAAGGGGTATGGTATGCAAAAATTTTTTTTTCTGTTTTCGTTTTATTTTTCTGTTGTCTTTATTTCTTTTTCTGAATTGATGCGAATGTTCTAAGAAATGATCATGATGATGAATATGCAACTATGTGATGATATTGTGAATTACTGATTATACATATAGAATGGAACGAGCATATATCAAGAATGTTTGTGTTTCTTGTAATTTTTTTAATTAATAAAATTTTTTTTAAATATTGTAGGGTGTTAAAAGTAGATGCTAATTCATATTTTAAAATTTTAACTTTTGTGTGAGATTAAAGCAAAAAAATGTTTATTTGGTACAAAATTTATATTTTGAATAGTGCATTTCCTAATATAACTTATATGGACAGTTTAATTGAACACCATAAGTACATGGAACCTTGAGTAGGGTATGAGATTTTGTAGGTTTGTCCAGAGTAATGCCCTGATAAATCGCAGAGTGCTTTGAACAGTGAATAAAAAAGTATTTGCAAAGTCCCCTTGGGGGAATCGTGAGAAAGAAGGGAAATTCAACTTCCCCATATGGAGAAGGCCTAATATTCTCGCAAGCAGTGAGGACAACAAAATCAATAGGCCAAACCCTCAATCCTGGGTTTTGTTCATATGAAACATATGCCTGCAAAGGATAGGCTAAGCCTACTTAAAATTAGGCCTAAGAGTCACCCCCAAAGAACCTCTTTTGTTGCTCAGATGAGGCCTATCTCTCAGCCAACACGGCAAGCAAACTCACTGCCCTCCCCCTCTCTACGTGGGACATGACTCCCAAGGGTGTAAACCTCCTTGGCAGGATGGGACAGAAATCCTAGAACGAACTGGGACTCAGCATCAAGGAATTGCAAAAACCTTCCTGACTGAAAGGGGGAAGAGAGAAATGAGACAAAATAAAGTGTCAGTGGCTGAGAGTTTCAAACAGAGTCAAGAGAGGTTATCCTGAAGGTTATTCTTACACATTATATCGATAACCTCTCTTTAGTTTAAGGTGTTATTAGAGAGACTAGAGGGAAGTGCCTGAAAATGTAGAACTGCATTCCGGTAGCCATGTTTCTTTAAGATGAATATATAGTGATATAGTTTTCATAAGTGACTGCGCAATCATGAAAACCTTGCGTCTGTTGCTCCTTTCATCTATGGTATGGACAGGTGAGTAAAAATATGGATTAAAAATAAATAAATAATAAGGGGAACATGTTAAAATAAACTGGGTAGAGGGAAATACTAGTGGTCAATGAGAGGGAAGGGTAAGGGGCATGGTATGCGTGTTAGTTAGATTCAGTCGTCAACTTGGCCAGGTAAGCATACCTAGTTTTGTTGCTGCGGACATAAGCCAATGGTACATGAACCTCATCTGTTGCTAATTACACCTGCAGTCGGCTAGGAGGTGTGTCTGCTACAATGTGTGACATTTGACTTAATTGGCTGGTGCTTAAATGAGAGAGCGCAACGTAGCACAACCTAGCAGCTTGGCATTCCTCATCTCAGCACTCGCAGCTCAGCCCAGGCCTTTGGAGATGCAGAAAGAAGTAACCCCGGGGAAAGTTGTTGGAACCCAGGGGCCTGGAGAGAAGACCAGCAGAGATCAACCTGTGCCTTCCACATAAGAAAGAACCACAGTGGAAAGTTAGCTGCCTTTCCTCTGAAGAACTAACAAAATAAATCCCCTTTTATTAAAAGCCAATCCGTCTCTGGTGTGTTGCATTCTGGCAGCTGGAAAACTAGAACAGTATGATTTTTTTCCTTTTTCCTTTTTATTTCTTTTTCTGGAGTGATGTAAATGTTCTGAGAAATGATCATGGTGATGAATATACAACTATGTGATGATATTGTAAGTCATCACTTGATTGCACACCAAGTATGGAATGTTCATACATTAAGAATGCTCGTATTGTGTGTTGATTGATTTTATTAATACAAATTTCAAAAAAAGATATAATTAGCTTGGCTGATGTCAGCTTAGTGACAGTGAGACTAAGGTCACGGGTTCAGTCCTAAGCCCCGTGATCGCATGGGCCCCTTAGCCTCCAGCCCAGAAACAAGCATGCTGCCTCCAAGAAGACCGGGAACATGAGGAGTGACCCATACAAATCCATCCCTACCACCAGTAAAATGGCAAAAATGGCAGTAGACTCAGGACTATCCCCTCTCTGAATGAAATATGTATTTCTCTCTCTCTCTCTGTCCCTCCTAACCTTGTTTCATTTTCTTGGGCATATGTGTTACAGGAGAAACTCCCCAGTCATATCAGTGGGTTCACTTGGCCTAGGAAAATGGAAACTGAAAATAAAAAAAGCTAAGAATGACTGGGAATATGACAAGAGATCTCTGTTAAAACAAATCATACCTGTAGACTAAAAAAGGTCTGCATATTGAGAAATGCTTTTAGTTTCTCGTAAAGAAGAAAAGTCTTCCCTTCAACTTTCAAATTTTAAAAACAGTGTAAACATAATTTAAAATATTCTAATGAAGAGGAATATTGGCACAAGTAATCTTTTTACAGCTCAAATTTCTGAACTGTGTCAAATAGTAGGCAGAGTTAATAAGAAAAATGAAGAGGAAGTAAAAAAGAAGAATTCATGGTTTCTCAAGGACTGCCTTGCTGCCACTCTTTTCTGTCTAGCTGTCTACAATAACCCCTTCAAGAAATGATGGCAGTCCCAGTAGAGAAGCAGCTCAACCCCATTCCCAGGCTCACCTGTCTCATGCTGTAGGCAAAGAGAAAGCCCGTATTGTACTGAACTTCCCGAAGCAAAGACACTGTCTGGAGGTGATCTCCCTCTGTTTCACCACAAAAACCAGCAATGAAATCGCTGCTGAGGCTCACACCTGCCACACATAACAAAGGACAATCAGTTACTGCAGTTTACAAGGGAGAGAAAGGATTATAATGCCTTCCCTGGGACTATCCAGCACGCGCGCAAACAGAACAGAATGGTCATTACAAAGCAAGGGGAGATAGGCCTGCTTTCAGACATTTTTCCCAGCCAGAGCCAGACTTCTCAGTCTACAGTTCCCTGGGCATAAGAAACAGTGTTTTGACTTCAAATACTGGATGTAGGGACACGATAAAAATCCACAATTTCAAACTGGTCCAGCTTTTACTAGTGAAAAATTTGCCATAGCTCACATAAATATACACTCTTGTAATTATTTATACAAAATAACTTTCATATTTAGAAGTTTTAAATTGAATGCTCATTTAAGACAACAGTAACAATAACTACCAGTTAGTGAATACTTACTATGTGCCAAACTTCACCACTTATTTAATCTACTTCATTATCCCAACAACCCAATGAAATAAGTACTATTTACTTCATTTTATAGGTAAGAAAACTGACAACCAAAAAGTGAAGTGTCTTGTCCATGGTCACACAGCCTGTAACAGAGACGCTTGACCCAAAGCCAGTGCACCTAGTCTCCATACCATCCTGTCCACCAAAATGAAACATTTACACTCACTACAAGTGACAATAATTAGAAATTTGGAAAACAATATACACACTGTCAACTAATCTAAATCAGAAGACTACAGAATAATTATATTAGGAGGAAAGGGAAAAAGAAAGGGAATAAAGTAAGAGTTAAGATAATAGAAAAGGATATTGAAGGCAAGATGGTGGCTTAACGAGGTGTGAGATTTAGTTCGTCCTCCAGAGCAGCTAGTAAATAGCCAGGAACAGCATAGAACAACTGCTGGTGACACATCAGTGACCAGATACACAGCGTATCCCAGTTTGGACCAGCTGGACCGGCTGCGAACCACCCCCCAGAACCACGAGTTCTCCAAGCTGCGGCAGCCAGCGCCCCTCCCCCACAGGCTGCTTTCCAGAGGGAAAAGGAAAGAGACTTTACCAGCAGCAGGGGCTGAGCACAACAAAACTCCAAATGTGGAATTAATTATCAAATTCTGACTACTAAAAATAGGTTCCCAGCTCAGCTAAACTTTGAGTAAAAGCAAGGTCGCAGGTTTTTGCCCCAGCACAGAGGGGGCAGGGCAGAAAAAGAAAAAAGGAACAAAACAGAGGTTTTTTTGGATCCTGCCCTGCAGGAAAGGAGGGGGCACATAGGACCTGGAGATACATAGAGCAACATACCAACACAAACCCAAAGAACAAGGTTCTGCTCTGAAAAGGATTTTTCTTTTTCTCTTTTACGGCTGTGTTTCTATGGATTATTACTCTTTGGATACAGCTGCAAGGCTTCTAGGGCTCCACCGCCCCAGGCATAGGCAGAACTAAGATTGTCTGAGAGCTTGTCTGGAGCCTATGCCTTTCCCAGGAGGAAGCTCAGGTGGAATCCCTCCCTCAAGGAATTCAGATCCCAGGGTCTGGAAAACAGAAGCAATTAAAGCCAGCCTTCAAGCTCTCCCCTGTCTCCACTATGCCCCCAGCAGGGAGAGTCCACTGAAGCTAAAGGTACTGCATCACCTTATGCTGGCGAGACCTGCAGGCAGAAAAGCACCACATACTGGGCAGAATAGGAAAAATGCAAACTCCAGAGACTTCATAGGAAAGCCTTTTAATCTGCTGGGTCTCACCCTCAGGGAAAACTGACACAGGTGACTCTTTCCTCCTGAGAAAAGACCAGTTTGATCTGGGAAAATCTGACTGGGATCTATAATATGTAAGTACACCCTCATAAGGAGTCGGGGAAAGGCACCATACAGGCAGGGCAAGAAACAAAAAAACAAGAACTAAAAAATTCTCATCTATTAAACAAAACCTAAGTTAGAGGACTACAATAAATGGAGCTGAATGTCAAAGAACATATAGACAACAAAGTCATCCAGGAAGAAAACACTAGGGAAAAAAAAAGCAAAAACAATCTCCAGAATAAACTAATTAAGGTAATTAAATGCCTAGACGCCAACAAAAAAATAATGAATCATACTAGGAAAATTGATGAAATGGCACAGTCAAAGGAACAAACCAACAATTCAAAGGAACAAACCAACAATTCAAAGGAGATACAGAAGTTGAAACAATTAATTCAGAATGTTCGAACAGACATGGAAAATCTCATGAAAAATCAAATCAGTAAATTGAGGGAGGATAGAAAAAAGGCAAGGAATGAACAAAAAGAAGAAATCAAAAGTCTGAAAAAACAAATCACAGAACTTATGGGAATGAAAGGCATAGTAGGAGACATGAAAAAAACACTGGAAACCTCCAATATCAGATTACAAGAGGCAGAAGCTAGGATTAGTGAACTGGAGGACGGAACATCTGAAACCCAAGAAGCAAAAGAAAATGTAGGGAAAAGAATGGAAATATATGAGCAGGGACTCAGGGAATTGAATGACAACATGAAGCGCACAAATATACATGTTGTGGGTGTCCCAGAAGGAGAAGAGAAGGGAAAAGGGGGAGAAAAACTAATGGAGGAAATTATCACTGAAAATTTCCCAACTCTTGTGAAAGACTTAAAATTACAGATCCAAGAAGTACAGCATACCCCAAATAGAACAGATCCAAATAGACGTACTCCAAGACACTTACTAATCAGAATGTCAGAGGTCAAAGAGAAAGAGAGAATCTTGAAAGTAGCAACAGAAAAAAAATCCATCACACACAAGGGAAGCCCAATAAGACTATGCATAGATTTCTCAGCAGAAACCGTGGAGGCAAGAAGACAGTGGGATGATATATTTAAGATACTAAAAGAGGAAAACTGCCAACCAAGAATTCTATATCCAGCAAAACTGTCCTTCAAAAATGAAGGAGAAATTTAAATATTTTCAGACAAAAAATCCCTGAGAATTTGTGACCAAGAGACCAGATCTGCAAGAAATACTAAAAGGAGCACAAGACAGATAAGAAAAGACAGGAGAGAGAGGTGTGAAGAAGAGTTTAGAAATGAAGACTATCAGTAAAGGTAAAAAGAAGGAAAATTAGGGCCACGGTGGTGCAGCAGGCAAGAATGCTCACCTGCCATGCCAGAGGACCCGGGTTCAATTCCCAGTGCCTGCCCATGTAAAAAAAAAAAAAATTAAAAAAAAAAGAAGGAAAATTAGATATGACATATAAAATCCAAAAGGCAAAATGGTAGAAGAAAGTATGCCCTTACAGTAATAACACTAAATGTTAATGGATTAAACTCCCCAATCAAAAGATATAGACTGGCAGAATGGACCCATCTGTATGCTGTCTACAGGTAATGCATCTTAGACCCAAGGATAAACATAGATTGAAAGTGAAAGGTTGGGAAAAGATATTTCATGCAAATAACAACCAGAAAAGAGCAGGAGTGGCTATACTAATATTCAACAAATTAGACTTCAAATGTAAAAGTTAAAAGAGACAAAGAAGGACATTATGTATTAATTAAAGGAACAATTCAACAAGACATAACAATCAGAAATATTTATGCACCAAGACAGAGTGCTCCAAAATACATGAGGCAAACACTGAAAAGAGGAATAGATACATCTACCATCATAGTTGGAAACTTCAATTCCCCACTCTCATCAATGGACAGAACATCTAGACAGAGGATCAATAAAGAAACAGAGAATTTGAATAATACAATAAATGAGCTAGACTTAACAGACATATATAGAACATTACACCCCACAACAGCAGGATACACCTTTTTCTCAAGTGCTCATGGATCATTCTCAAGGACAGACCATATACTGGGTCACAAAGCAAGTCTCAATAAATTTAAAAAGAAAGATAATAGAAAAGGAATTAATCTCTAAAATTTAAAGTAATAAGATGCCAAAATGATAGAAAAAGTACACATTTTAAAAAGATATAAAATGCCCTCAAATCAGAACTAATTTAGATCATAACTCTGCCAGCATATTAGAAAGAAAAAGATCTCAAAAGTTTGGAAGCACAAAGACTATAAAAAAAGGAATCTCTCTGACCTTGAGGTGGCAAACTGAGCCACACCTACGAATATTTCTAGCAGGATCACATTAAAAGTCAGAAAGCTATAAAATAAATAGTTAGAAGGAGAGAGAAATAGAGAAAAATGAAGAGGAACAAAAGATATGTAAAATAGTATCATGAGGAACTGCCAAGCTATTGGCAGCTGCCCAAATCTGAGCAAGATATGGCAAGACTGTGGTCACTGGTAGTGTGCTCAGCAGAATACATTACTTAAATATACCTGGAATAGAATCTCTGATATGGTGAATCAACTCCACATAAGCTTCTCTTGAATATCTGCAATAAACAGCAAAAAGGAAAGGCCTACATGAACTCTACTTCTTTAAGCAAGTGCTATAAACAGCACTGTGAATTCCCAAATGCAATTGCTACTCATCTACATGGGACATTACAAGAGTAGGTTAAGGTATCTAAAAGAGCCCTCTTGATCCAACTCTATACAGTAATTTAATCTAGAGCCTAATTTTAGTTCAAGTACATAAATTATTTTAAATTGCCTTTGTAATTTAATTAATAAATCAGTACATATCAAACATTTAAGAGGATCTCTAAAACTCTGTTTGCCAATGTGGAAAACAATGCAAAGCACTAATTCTATACAGCTTGCCATGGTCCACATTCTCCTCTCAGACATTATCTCTGCATTACTTATTATTCTAAAACTAAGTAAACACAATCGGCTACATTTAAATCCTAAGACCTAAAAAAACTTTAATGTTAAAAGTTAAAGGATTTAAAAAAAAAAGGTTAAAGGATTAAAATTTCAAACAGAGCATGCAACACAGTAGGTTGCATACTCTGTTAACTAAACAACATGCTAAAGAAATAAAACAAATAATCTAGTCCTTGGTCTATGCTTAGAGGTGGAGCAAAAGGAATTTCAAGTCCTAGTGCTGTGGGTTAACTTACACAATAATTATTTATTGAGCAGCTACTGTGTGCCACACACTGGACATGTTCTTAAATACAGACAACTGTTTTCTCATTAAGGAACATGGAAAAAGGTATGGAATGCCCCTAACCCCAGTGGAGTCTTACCCCCGACGCATGGCCTCTAATACTCGGGTGCTTCCACTCTGGGCAGGCAGGTGGATCTGTTTACAGATGTTGTCTCTCTCGTGAATCAGCTGCAGAACCTGATCAAATAGAACACATCACAAGTCATTAAACTCTCAGCAAAAAATCCTGCAGAAAGAAATACCACGCATGTTCCTCCTCCAAAGTTAATTTTCAAGTAATTAAGAAAATGATTAAACCAAACATATGAACGAACCCTACCCTTATTTTTGGTCAAGCTACCTTCTATCTGTCCCAGGAATTTCCTGATTTCCTTAGATCTTAAAGATTTCTTAGTACACAAAAAGTAATAAAATAAAATGAAATCATACATTGGATTTCATCAAAATTAACATCTTCTGTTCTTTAAAAGATATCTTCAAGAAATAAACTAGGGAGATGTGCCATGGCTTCAGTAGCGACGGCAGCTCTCCCCAGGCCTAAGCTATGCTAGACCCTCTACCAGGAGACCACTACAGTCAGCCAACTCTGCTCCTCTGAAACCATGTGCCATGATAAAAAATGCAGACATGTCAGAGGAGATACAACAGGACTTGGTAGAGTGCGCTACTCAGGTGCTGGAAAAATATAGAGAAGGGCATTGATGTCCATATCAAGAAAGTGTTTGACAAGAAGTACAATCCCACCTTGCAGTGCACTGTGGGGAGAAACTTCAGTAGTTATGTGACACATGAAATCAAGCACTTCATCTACTTCGACCTGGGCCAAGTAGTCCTTCTTCTGTTCACATCTGGTTAAAGCATTGTCATGGTCAGGTTCATGTGTCAACCTGGCCAAGTGGTGGTACCTGTTTGTCTGGTTGGGCAAGTGCTGGCCTGTTGTGATGAGGACATTTCATATAATCATGATCACATCAGCTGCATCCACAGCTGATTCCATCTATAATCTGCCAAGGGGCATATCTTCAGCAATGAGTGATGCTTAATCTAATCACTGGAAGTCTTTTAAGGAAGATTCAGAACAGACAAGCTCTTCCTGCTTCGGCCGGCGAGCCTCTCTTGTGGAGTTCATCTAGACCCTCCATCAGAATCATCAGCTTCACAGCCTGCCCTGCGGATTTTGGACTCTGAGTTCCCACAGTTACATGAGACACTTTAATAAATTTTATATTTGCGAGTGTTTCCTGTTGATTCTGTTTCTCTAGAGAACCCTAACTAATTCAAGCATGTACTGGGCCACCTAGCCAGTGATCCACTCAAAATCAAGGACCACAGCCTAAACTCCAAATACCAGAGACTGAAATTCTCAGCCTTGCTAATGGAACACCTTGATCTCTAAACCTATATTGTGTTGCTGTGTACAGGGCATTCTCTGTACTAGTTTGCTGTGGTTATAAAACAACTGGCAAAATAAAACAAAAAAAGAAATAAACTAGGGGGTGCACAGGTGGTTCAGTGGTAGAATGCTTGCTTGCCATGCAGGAGACCTGGGTTGGATTTCAGCCCATGAACCTTCCCCCCTCAAAAAAAAAGAAAGAAAGAAACTAGGAGAAAATATTTAAAAACATATATGACACAGGATTTGTATGCAAAATATATAAAGAACTTTTGCAACTCAGTAAGAAGACAAATAATCCAGATGGGAAAAGATGGGAGTGGAGGCAAAAAATGTAAGCCGAAATTTCATCAAAACAAATACTGGCCAAAAAAAGTTATCACGTGTATAGGGTATGTACTATATGCTAGACACTGTGCTAAGTACCTTGGATACATTATATTTATTTCACAAGAACCCAAAGCAGGAGATAATTAACAACCCCATTTTACATATGAAGATGAACAAGTTATGAGATCATACATCTGTTGGTAAAGCAGTGAAAGAGCTGGGATATGAACCCAGGTCTGTCTGAAGCCAAAGTCTGGGCTGTTTCTGACTGTATCACACCACCTCCCTTCCTGTCCTTGCCACACAGCCATCACCACCACTGTTGGCTGCCACCTTCATTGCCCCACAGATGGTCTTAATCTTCTGCTCAATATCACTCCTATCTCCACCCCCACTTTGGTGGACTTTATCTTTCCAAGGTGCCAATGGATTCAGAGGGTGATACAGCAACATACCTGCAAGCAGGACTTGAGGTCCCTGGTATATCCCTACTGTTTCAGCTTCGGTTTCTGTAAGGACGCTGATAGTAGTTTATCACAGTTAGCTGTCAATACTTACCTCATCAGGAAAGTCCTTGGGGTGGGGAGAAGTGAAACGGATCCTCATTTCAGGGTCTACTCTGGAAACCTGGTCCAAAAGGTGAGCAAAACGAAGTCCCCCTTGCTTGGTTTTATAGTTAGTGGTAAAGCCACGGCTGAGGTTGGTGGACACTGTGTTGTTGAACTGGATCTCTGAATTGTCCCGAAAACTATTAACATTTTGACCAAGGAGTGTCACTTCTTTCAGGCCCTTAAAAAGGGAAAATAAATATATCAGGAGCATTTTAAAAACTTGCTTGGCTGGCGACATGGGAGATGACTCCCAGGGATGAATCCAGACTTGATACCATGGGATCAACAATTACGTACTAACCAAAAGGGGGAAAAGAAGTGTAATTAGTAAAGTATCAGTGGCAAAGCATTCAAATAGTCGAGCGGCTACTGTGAAGATTGCTTTTACGCAAGATTCAGATAGACCTTGCTACCTACCTCAACAGGACCATTCTAGCCAATCCAAAAGAACATCAAGGCAATACATAAGACTCCACAAGTGTTCCAGGCACTACAGTAACTTTCCAGAAACCTACAATCTCCAGAGGAGTCCCTGGTCCAGATAAGTTCTGAAACCTAGTCCAGCCTCTCCAGAACATCAGACAGTCCCATCTCTCTACCCCATACTAGTGACAGAACCTTCCAATATCAAAAATTTAGAATTGCCATAGCCAAAACAACCCCAAAGAGAGGTATGGAAAAATCAAAGGTGATCGTGGAATTATACATAGAAGATAGGATTTCACAAATGAATATGAACGCTGAATCATTAAATTGGCATCTCTTTTAGTCTTCAGTATTTTAGAGCAGCTAGAAGAACCTAAAATTGTGAAATTGTAACCCATGTCAAAGTCTGAAATATGTTCTATAACTAAGTGTGGTGCTGTGCTTTGAAATTTGTAGCTTTTTTGCATATATGCTATTGTTCACAAAAAAAGAAGGAAAAAAAGTCGATTGTGATGATAAAAAAAGTATTTATGCCCTCTAGCCTCCTATATTCTGGAGCAGCTAGAAGGAAAAATATGAGAGGATCGTATGGTAGGCCATGACAAACTCTGGGATCTGTTCTGTAACCACTTGTTGAAGAGTGCTTTGAAAACAACTGCTTTTTTATTTCTTTGCTTTATATATATATTATACTATATAAAAGTAGGCCTAAGACTCAACCCCAAGAGAACCTCTTTTGGTGCTCATATGTGGCCTCTCTTGCTCAGCCAACACGACATGCAAACTCACTGCCCTCCCCCTCTCTACATGAGACATGACTCCCAGGGGTGTGGACCTTCCTGGCAACATGGGACAGAAATCCTAGAACGAGCTAGGACTTAGCACCAAGGAATCGACCGAAAGGGGGAAGAAAGAAATGAGACAAAATAAAGTGTCAATGGCTCAGAGATTCCAAACAGAGTCGAGAGGTTAACCTGGAGGTTATTCTTACACATCCCAAGGGAGTAAATCTCCCTGGTAATGTAGGACAGAAATCCCAGGATGAGACAGGACCCGGTATCCAGGGATTGAGAAAACTTTCCTGATCAAAAGGGGAAGAGAGAAATGAGAAAAAATAGTGTCAATGGCTAAGAGATTTCAGAGTCAAGAGGTGATCCTGGAGGTTATTCTTACACATTATACAGATACCCCCTTTCGGGTTTATGGTATATTGTAGTGTTTAGGGGGAAATACCTGAAACTGTAGAGCTGTGATTCAGTAGCCTTGTTTCTTGAAGATGATTATATAATGATATAGCTTTTATAATGTGACTGTGTGATTGTGAAAACCTTATGTCTTCAATAAGAGGGAGGGTAAGGGGTATGGTATGTATGAGTTTTTTTTCTTTTTATTTCTTTTCCTGGAGTGATACAAATGTTCTAAAAAGTTATCATGGTGATGAATATAGTACTATGCAATGACATTGTGAGCCCCTGATTGTACACCATGTATGGAATGTCTGTATGTTAAGAATGTTTGTGTTTATATGCTGTTTTGGTTTGTCAATTAAACATAAAACTAAATTTTAAAAAAAGAAAACTTTGTTTCTGAGGCTCCTTTTATCTAGGGTATGGACAGATGAGTAAAAAATATGGATAAAAATAAATAATAGGAGGAACAAAGGTTAAAATAAATTGGGTAGATGGAAATACTAGTAGTGGTCAATGAGAGGGACGGGTATGAGTTTTTTCTTTTATCATTTTTATTTCTTTTGCTGGAGTGATGCAAATATTCAAAAAAATGATCATGATGATGAATGCACAACTATGTGATGACACTGGGAGCCACTGATTGTATACCATGTATGGAATGCTTGTATGTTAAGAATGTTTAGAGTGGCTTCCAGGAAGACGGTAGACAGACGGAGTGGAGTGATTCATTCTTGCTCTGTGAAACAAGATAGGAGATGGGGAGAAAATGCCCAGGACTGCCCAGGACCTCTAGGAGGGTCTTCAGGCAGTTCTGGAAGGGAGGAGGATTGGGGTAAAGTGTGTGGGTCGGGTGACTGGGTTCCCCACCAGGCAGGATGCTGTGCAGCGGGGAGGTGAGATTGGAGAGAATCGGCCCTCCTGGGCTCCAGCCTGCACAGCTGCCAGCTGGGGAAACCTCCCCACATGGTTGTGGTGGGCAGTATCTGCAGGGAGCCCAGAGGCTTGCCATCGCAGGGCGGGCCTCTGGGTGGGGGAAGTGATCACCCTGTCCGGGGTGAGAATAGTGGGCCTGCAGTCGTGGTATCTGGCTGATCAGCTGATCCCCCAGGCACTGGTCAGCTCTCCAGTTCCCTGGCAGAGACCTGACGGCCAGCTGTCCCTGGCAGAGCAGCCCGAATGCTGAGCAGGCAGACCTCCAGTCACTCTGGACAGGAGGAGCGGGACTGAGGGAGGAGAAGACTCAAGTGCACCATCTGCTGGTCAAGTCAGCTGCACCCGACAGGGACGGGAGAGTTTGAGGGATGAGAACCCTCACAGTCACCACCTGCTGGGAAGATGAGGTAAGTGCAGGCAAGCTAACACCCTATCTGCCTAGGTCATTATCTTTATTTTTATTTTATTTTCTTCTTAATCTTCCTCTTTATTTTCTCCCTTTTAAAACACATTATTTCATATATTTTTATTAGTAATATAATTGTCCTTTTCACTTTGCTTAAAATCTTTTATAGATATATTATATTTTACTCATTTTCTATTTTTTACTTCACATATTATTTTTTATTATTCTATTTCATTTATTTTTATTATCACTATTATTATTTTTCTCTTAAATTTTCCATCCCTCTGGTGGGCACCAACCTGACTTTATTCCCAGTATGTCCTGGAGTGCCTCCTTTTGATTCTGGTGCCTACAACTGTCAAGAAGCATTTTGTTGTGGTTCTTATTTTTGTATTTCATATTTTTATTATATTATTATTTTAATTTATTATTATTATTATCTCTTTTTTCTTTTCCTGTTCTTTTTTTTTATTTTTTTGGTGCATAGGCTAGGAGTCCACCTTGGGTCTCCTGCCTGGTAGCCATCCATTCTGCCACCAGAGTACCCGTGCACCCTGGCCTGCCTTATAAGAGACCCTTATGTTGAGCTGTATCCCCTACATGAGATCCCGACCTTGATTTGGCAGAGAATAACTGACAGTGCAAAAGGAAACATTCAGCAAAAACTAAGTAAACATAAAAAAAAACTTTAGAAGGTGAAGGAAGCCAACTTGTTTAATAACCATATCAAGATAATCAAATGCCCCAAACACAATAGAAAATCACAAAACAAAGGAAGATCCAAGCAGAAGTGGTTCAGTCAAAAGACCAAATCAAAATTCCACAGGGGACACAGAATTTGGAACAAATACTCTAGGATATTTATAAAGAAATAAAGGATATCACAAAAACACTAGAAGAGCATAAAGAATTCAGAAGGTTAAATAGAAAAATGGCAGATCTTACAGAAATGAAAGATAAAGTAGACCAAATAAAAAATATACTGGAGACACATGATAGCAGATTCAAAGAAGCAGAAAGAAGAATGAGTGAGCTAGAAGAAAGAACAATAGAACTGGAGCACACAAAAGAACAAATGGAAAGAAAGATGGGGAAAATGCAACTGGATCTTAGGGAAATGATGGATAACAAGAGACACAAAAACATAGGAATTATTGGTGTCCCAGAAGAAGAAGAGAAGAGTAAAGGGTTGGGAAAGTTAGTTGAAGATATAAGCAGAGAAAACTTCCCAACCCTTATAAAAGACATGAATACGCAACATCAAAGAGGCCCAGCTAACTCCAAATAGAATAAATCTGAACAAGCCTAATCGAAGACAGATACTAACTAGGTTGTCAGGTGTTGAAGAGAAACAGAAGTCCTTAAACAGCACAAGAAAAGCAATCTACTACATACAAGCGAAAAAACATACAACTGACTTCAGACTACTAAACAGGCCCCATGCAAGCAAGAAGGCAGTAGTATGATATTTTTAAGATCCTGAATGAGAACCAAGAATTCTTTATCCAGCCAAGTTATCCTTCAAAATTGAAGGAAAGATTAAAATCTTCAAAGATAAAGAAAGACTGAGAGAACTAGTCAACAAGAGACCAAGCCCTACAAGAAATACTAAAGGGGCCCTGTTAGCTGATAAAAAAAAAAAAAGACAGGAGATGGAGGTCTGGAGGAGGGTACAGAATTGAAATATATGAGTAAAGGTGATTTAAAGGAAAACAGTGAGAGAAGGAAAATAATATACAGATATCACAAATAAAAACTGAAGGATAAAAAAAAGGAAATGAAAAAAAAATAAAGGACAAGTGGTAGAATCAAGAACTCATTTCAAAACATGGTGGCTTAGCAATGTGCACATTTTAGTTCATCCTCCAGAACAACTAATAAATAACCAGAAACAGTACAGAATAGCTCCTGGGGCAACGTCAGTGACCGGACACACAGCGTACCCCAGTCTGGACCAGCTGGACCAGCTGCGAGTCCTCCCAGAACCGTGAGTCCCCCAAGCTGTGGCAGCTGGTGCCCCTCCCCCACAGGCTATTTCCCAGAGGAGAAACGAAAGGGACTTTACCAGCGGCAGGGGCTGAACCGAACCAAACACCAATTGTGGAATTAATTAACAAATTCTGACTACTAAAAATAGGCTCCAAGATCAGGTGAACCTGGTCAAAGCAAAGGTCGCTTATTTTTGCCCCAGTGCCAAGGGGGCAGGGCTGACAGAAAAAGGAAAAAAAAGGAAAAAGAGGTTTTTGTGGCTGTGTTTTTACAAGCCTTGTCTGCATTTGGATAAGCAGCAGGACTTCTCAAGCTGGAACTGCCCCAGGCATAGGCAGAACCAAGCTCATTTGAGGGCCTGTCTGGAGTCTGTGCCTTCCCCAGGGGAGGAGTGAAGCCCAACTCAGGTGGAATCCCTTGCTCAAGGAATTCAGACACCAGGGCTTGGTAATTTGAAGCCATTAAAACCAGCCTACAACCTCTCCTCTGTCCCCACCACGTCCTCAGCAGGGAGAGTCTGCCAAAGTTAAAGGTACCGCATCATCTTATGCTGGTGGGACCTGCAGGCAGACAAGTACCACATACTGGGCAGGATAAGAAAAACAGAGCCCAGAGACTTCACAGGAAAGTCTTTCAACCTGCTAGGTTTCACCCTCAGGGAAAACCAATGCAGGTGATTCTTTCCTCCTGACAGGAGGCCAGTTTGGTCTGGGAAAATCTGGCTGGGGTCTATAAAACCTAAGTAGACACTCCTAAGGGTAGGGGGGTAAGGCACCATACAAGCAGGGCAAGAAACAAGAAAACAAGAACTGAAAAATTCTCCTCTCTTAAACAAAACCTACGCTAGAGGTCCAGAAAAAGCTGAACTGAATGTCAAAGAACAGATAGACAACAAATTCATCCAGCAAGAAAACCCTACGTAAAAGAAGTGAAAGCAGTCTCCAGAATAAACTAACTAAGGGAATTAAATGCCTAGGCGCCAGCAAAAAATAATAAATCACACTAGGAAAATTGAAACTATGGCCCAGTCAAAGGAACAAACCAGCAATTCAAATGAGATGCAGGAGCTGAAGCAATTAATTCAGAATTTACGAACAGACATGGAAAACCCCATCAAAAACCAAATCAATGAATTGAGGGAGGATATAAAGAAGGCAAAGAATGAACAAAAAGAAGAAATTAAAAGTCTGAAAAAACAAATCACAGAACATATGGGAATGAAAAGCACAGTAGGAGACATGAAAAAAACAATGGAAACTTACAATGGTAGATTTTGAGAGGCAGAAGATAGGATTAGTGAACTGGAGGACAGAACATCTGAAATCTGACAAGAAAAAGAAAATATAAGGGCAAAAATGGAAAAATATGAGCAGGGACTCAGGGAATTGAATGACAATAAGAAGTGCATAAATATACGTGTTGTGGGTGTCCCAGAAGGAGAAGAGAAGGGAAAAGGAGGAGGAAAAACTAGTAGAGGAAATTATCACTGAAAATTTCCCAAATCTTATGAAAGACTTAAAATTACAGATCCAAGAAGTGCAGCATACACCAAAAAAAGAATAAATCCACATAGACATACTACAAGACACTTACTAATCAGAATGTCAGAGGTCAAAGAGAAAGAGAGGATCTTGAAAACAGCAACAGAAAAAAAATCCATTTAATATATTTTTTGTATTTTTAATTTTAATTTTTCTCTATATTATCATTTTATTTCTTTTTCTGTTGTCTTGCTATTTCTTTTTCTAAATTGATGCAAATGTACTAAGAAATGATGATCATACATCTATGTGATGATATTAAGAACTGCTGATTGCATACATAGAATGTAATGATTTCTAAATGTTGTGTTAGTTAATTTTTTTTATTAATAAAAAAAAAATCCATCACATACAAGGGAACCCCAATAAGACTATGTGTAGATTTCTCAGCAGAAACCATGCAGGCGAGAAAACAGTGGGATGATACATTTAAATTACTAAAAGAGAAAACTGCCAACCAAGAATCCTACACCCAGCAAAATTGTCCTTCAAAAATGAGGGAGAAATTAAAACATTTTCAGACAAAAAATCACTGAGAGAATTTGTGACCAAGAGACCAGCTCTGCAAGAAATACTAAAGGGGGCACTAGAGGCAGATATGAAAACATAAAAGAAAGAGGTGTGGAGAAGAGTGTAGAAAGAAGGAAAATTAGATATGACATATAAAATCCAAAAGGCAAAATGGTAGAAGAAAGTACTACCCAAACAGTAATAACACTAAACATTAATGGATTGAACTCCCCAATCAAAAGACATAGACTGGCAGAATGGATTAAAAAACAGGATCCTTCTATATGCTGTCTACAGGAAACACATTTTAGACCCAAAGATAAACATAGGTTGAAAGTGAAAGGTTGGGAAAAGATATTTCATGCAAATAACAACCAGAAAAGAGCAGGAGTAGCTATACTAATATCCAAGAAATTAGACTTCAAATGTAAAACAGTTAAAAGAGACAAAGAAGGATACTATGTACTGTTAAAAGGAACAATTAAACAAGAAAACATAACAATCATAAATAGTTATGCACCGAATCAGAATGCCCCAAAATACGTAAGGAATACACTACAAATACTGAATAGGGAAATAGACACATCTACCATAATAATTAGAGACTTCAATATCCCACTCTCATCAATGGACAGAACATCTAGACAGAGGATCAATAAAGAAACAGAGAATTTCAATATTACAATAAATGAGCTAGACTTAACAAAGATTTATAGGACATTACACCCCACAACAGTAGGATACACCTTTTTCTCAAGTGCTCATGGATCATTCTCAAAGATAGACCATATGCTGGGCCACAAAGCAAGTCTTAATAAATTTAAAAAGACTGAACTCATACAAAACACTTTCTCAGATCACAGAGGAATGAAATTGGAAATCAATAATAGGCAGAGTGCCAGAAAATTCACAAATATGTGGAGGCTCAACAACACACTCTTAAATAGCCAATGGGTCAAGGAAGAAATTACAAGAGAAATCAGTAAATATCTCGAGGCAAATGAAAATGAAAACACAACATATCAAAACTTATGGGACACAGCAAAGGCAGTGCTAAGAGGGAAATTTATTGCCCTAAATGCCTATATCAAAAAAGAAGAAAGGGCAAAAATTCAGGAATTAACTGTCCACTTGGAAGAACTGGAGAAAGAACAGCAAACTAACCCCAAAGCAAGCAAAAGGAAAGAAATAACAGAGATTAGAGCAGAAATAAATGAAATTGGGAACATGAAAACAATTGAGAAATTCAATAAAACCAGAAGCTGGTTCTATGAGAAAATCAGTAAGATTGAAGTGCCCTTAGCAAGACTGGCAAAAAAGAAAAAGAGAAAGAATGCAAATTAATAAGATCAGAAATGGAGAGGCGACATAACCACTAACCACACAGAAATAAAGGAGGTA
Source organism: Tamandua tetradactyla (assembly GCF_023851605.1). Taxonomy (NCBI): domain Eukaryota; kingdom Metazoa; phylum Chordata; class Mammalia; order Pilosa; family Myrmecophagidae; genus Tamandua; species Tamandua tetradactyla. Next base: position 19,655,691 of record NC_135327.1, on the reverse strand, counting down.
ATAACAGGATACTATGAACAACTTTATGCTAATAAATACAACAATGTAGATGAAATGGACAACTTCCTATAAAGGCATGAACAACCAACTTTGACTCAAGAAGAAATAGATGACCTTAACAAACCAATCACAAGTAAAGAAATTGAATCACTCATTAAAAACCTTCCCAAAAAGAAAAGTCCAGGACCAGACAGCTTCACATGTGAATTCTACCAAACGTTCCAGAAAGAATTAGTACCAATCCTGCTCAAACTCTTCAAAAAAATCGAAGAAGAGAGAAAGCTACCTAATGCATTCTATGAAGTCAACATCACCCTCATACCAAAACCAGGCAAAGATATTACAAAAAAAAAAAACTACAGACCAATCTCTCTAATGAATATAGATGCAAAAATCCTCAACAAAATTCTAGCAAATCGAATCCAGCAACACATTAAAAGAATTATACATCATGATCAAGTAGGATTCATCCCAGCTATGCAAGGACGGTTCAACATAAGAAAATCAATTAATGTAACACACCATATCAACAAATCAAAGCAGAAATATCACATGATCATCTCAATTGATGCAGAGAAGGCATTTGACAAAATTCAACATCCTTTCCTGTTGAAAACACTTCAAAGGATAGGAATACAAGGGCACTTTCTTACAATGATAAAGGGAATATATGAAAACCCACAGCTAATATCATCCTCAATGGGGTAAAACTGAAAACTTTCCCCCTAAGATCAGGAACAAGACAAGGATGTCCACTATCACCACTGTTATTCAATATCGTGTTGGGTTCTAGTCAGAGCAATTAGACAAGAAAAAGAAATACAAGGCATCAAAATTGGAAAGGAAGAAGTAAAACTATCATCACTGTTTGCAGATGATACGATACTATATGTTGAAAACCCTGAAAAATCCACAGCAAAACTACTAGAGCTAATAAATGAGTACAGCAAAGTGGCAGGTTACAAGATCAACATTCAAAAATCTGTAGTGTTTCTACACACTAGCAATGAACAATCTGAGGGGGAAATCAAGAAATGAATCCCATTTACAATTGCAACTAAAAGAATAAAATACCTAGGAATAAATTTAAGTAAAGAGACAAAAGATCTATATAAAGAAAACCGTAAGAAATTGTTAAAAGAAATCACAGAAGACCTAAATAGATGGAAGGGCATACCGTGTTCATGGATTGGAAGACTAAATATAGTTAAGGTGTCAATTCTACCTAAATTGATTTACAGATTCAATGCAATACCAATCAAAATCCCAACAACATACTTTTCAGAAACAGAAAAACCATTAAGCAAATTTATCTGGAAGGGTAGGGTGCCCCGAACTGCTAAAAGTATCTTGAGGGAAAAAAACGAAGCTGGAGGTCTCACACTGCCTGACTTTAAGGCATATTATGAAGCCACAGTGGTCAAAACAGCATGGTACTAGCATAAAGATAGATATATTGACCAATGGAATCGAATATAGTATTCAGACATAGACCCTCTCATCTATGAACATTTGATTTTTGATAAGGCAGTCAAGCCAACTCACCTGGGACAGCACAGTCTCTTCAATAAATGGTGCCTAGAGAACTGGATATCCATATGCAAGAGAATGAAAGAGGACCCATATCTCACACCCTATACAAAAGGTAACTCAAAATGGATCAAAGATTTAAACATTAGGTCTAAGACCATAAAACAGTTAGAGGAAAATGTAGGGAAATATCTTCTAAATCTTATAATTGGAGGCGGTTTTATAGACCTTACACCCAAAGCAAGAGCACTGAAAAAAGAAAGAAACGGGAACTCCTCAAAATTAAACACTTTTTTTTTTTTTTTTTTTTTTTTAGAGAAGGAAGGAAGGATAGAAGGAAGGAAGAGAGGAAGAAAGGGAAACATCTTTTAAACATTTTCTTGTTTTATTGTATTTTGTTTCTCCGTTTTTCGTTACATGGGCTGGGGCCGGGAATCGAACCGAGGTCCTCCGGCATAGCAGGCAAGCACTTTGCCCGCTGAGCCACCGCGGCCCACCCAAAATTAAACACTTTTGTGCATCAAAGAACTTCATCAAGAAAGTAAAAAGACAGCCTACACGATGGGAGACAATACTTGGAAACAATATATCAGATAAAGGTCTAGTATCTAGAATTTATAAAGAGATTGTTCAACTCAACAACAAAAAGACAGCCAATCCAATTAGAAAAAGGGCAAAAGACTTGAACAGACACTTCTCAGAAAACGAAATACAAATGGCCAAAAGGCACATGAAGAGATGCTCAATGTCCCTGGCCGTTAGAGAAATGCAAATCAAAACCACAATGAGATATCATCTCACACCAACCAGAATGGCCATTATCAACAAAACAGAAAATGACAAGTGCTGGAGAGGACATGGAGAAAGAGGCACACTTATCCACTGCTGGTGGGAATGTCAAATGGTGCAACCGCTCTGGAAGGCAGTTTGGCGGTTCCTCAAAAAGCTGAATATAGAATTGCCATATGACCCAGCAATACCATTGCTAGGTATCTACTCAGAGGACTTAAGGGCAAAGACATAAACGGACATTTGCACACCAATGTTTATAGCAGCATTATTTACAATTGCAAAGAGATGGAAACAGCCAAAATGTCCATCAACAGACGAGTGGCTAAACAAACTGTGGTATATACATACGATGGAATATTATGCAGCTCTAAGACAGAATAAACTTATGAAGTATGTAACAACATGGGTGGACCTAGAGAACATTATGCTGAGTGAGACTAGCCAAAAACTAAAGGACAAATACTGTATGGTCTCACTGATATGAACCGACATTTGCAAATAAACTTGAAATATGTTGTTGGTAACAGAGACCATCAGGAGATAGAAATAGGATAAGATAGTGGGTAATTGGAGCTGAAGGGATACGGACTGTGCAACAGGACTGGATACAAAAACTCAGAAATGGACAGCACAATATTACCTAACTGTAATGTAATTATGTTAAAACACTGAATGAAGCTGCATGTGAGAATGACAGAGGGAGGAGGGCTGGGGACATAAATGAAATCAGAAAGAAAGATAGATGTTAAAGATCGAGATGGCATAATCTAGGAATGCCTAGAGTATATAATAATAGTGAAATGTACAATGTACAAATTTTAAAAATGTTTTGGCATGAGGAAAAACAAAGGAATGTCATTATTGCAGGGTGCTGAAAATAGATGATAATTAATACTTTAAAATGTCACATGTGTGAGACTAAAGCAAAAAAATGTTTGTTACAAAATTTAGATTTTGACTAGAGCATTTCCTAATATAACTCATGTAGATAGTTTGATTGAATGTCATAAGTACTTGGAATCTCAGGTAGCACATGAGATTTTGTTGGTTTGTCCAGAGTGATCCCCCGATGAATCCCAGAATGATTTGATCAGTGAGTGGAAAAGCATTTGCAAGCCCCCTTCCGGGAATGGTGAGAGTGGGGAGAAATTCAACTTCCCCAAGTTGAATTCTTGATATTCTCACAAGCAGTGTGGACAACCAAAGCTATAGGCTGAGCCCCCAGTCTTGGGGTTTGTTCACATGAAACTTAACCCCACAAAGATAGGTCAAGTCTACTAAAAATTAGGCCTAAGAGTCACCCCAAGAGAGACTCTTTTGTTGCTCAGATGTGGCCTCTCTCTCCAGCCAATATGATGAGCAGTCTCACCACCCTCCCCCGCTCTGTGTGGGACATGACTCCCAGGGGTGTGGACCTTCCTGGCAACGTGGGACAGAGATCCTGGAATGAGCTGAGACTCAGCATCAAAGGACTGAGAAAAACCCTAGAATGAGCTGAGAATTAACATCAAGGGATTGAGAGAACCTTCTCAACCAAAAGGGGGAAGAGTGAAATGAGACTAAGTGTCAATGGCTGAGAGATTCCAAACAGAGTGGAGAGGTGTTCTGGTTTGCTAGCTGCCAGAATACAACACACCAGAAACAGATTGGCTTTTAATAAAAGGGGATTTATTTTGTTAGTTCTTCAGAGGAAAGGCAGCTAACTTTCCACTGAGGTTCTTTCTTATGTCTCTGCTGGCCTTCTCTCCAGGTCCCCGGGTTCCAACAACTTTCCCGGGGGTGATTTCTTTCTGCACCTCCAAAGGCCTGGGCTGAGCTGTGTGAGTGCTGAGATGAGGTATGCTGAGCTGCTTAGGCTGTGCTACGTTGCGGTCTCTCATTTAAGCACCAGCCAATTAAGTCAAATGTCCTTCATTGCAGCAGGCACGCCTCCTAGCCGACTGCAGATGTAAATCAGCAACAGATGAGGTTCACGTACCATTGGCTCATGTCCGCAACAAAAAAACTAGGTACGCTCACCTGGCCAAGTTGACAACTGAATCTAACTACCACAAGAGGTTATCCTGGAAGTTATTCTTACGCATTGAGTAGATATCACCTTGTTATCCAAGATGTAATGGAGAGGCTGGAGGGAACTGCCTGAAAATGTAGAGCTGTGTTCCAGTAGCCATGTTCCTTGATGATGATTGTATAATGATATAGATTTCACAATGTGACTGTGTGATTGTGAAAATCTTCTGTCTGATGCTCCTTTTATCTACCTTGTCAACAGATGAGTAGAACATATGGAATAAAAATAAATAATAGGGGGAACGAATGTTAAAATAAATTTAGTTTGAAATGCTAGTGATAAATGAAAGCAAAGGGTAAGGGGTATGGTATGCATATTTTTTTTTTCTGTTTTCGTTGTCCTTTACTTTCTTTTTCTGAACTGAAGCAAATGTTCTAAGAAATTATCATAATGATGAATATGCAACTATGTGATGATATTGTGAATTAGTGATTATATATGTAGAATGGAAGGCTCATGTATTAAGAATGTTTGTGCTTCTTTCTTGTAATTTTTTTTTAATTTTAAAAATTAATAAAAAAAATTTTTAAAAAAGAACTCCTTTCAATAATTACTTTTTTTTTTTTTTAAAGCAGCAAGCTCTTTGTGTAATAAATATTGCAAAGCACACTTGGTTTCTTTCTTTCTTTTTTTCCAAGTCAAATATAACAACCAATGTCCCAAACCCTGTTTTCTGCATTCAAAATAGAGAAGCTACTGATGTCATCAGAACACCTGTGGCCAATCAAAGAAAAAAAAACTGTTTCCCATTAACCAGCCAATCAAAAGCCATTTCCAGTTTAAGCAGCCAATCAGACCTCTTCACATTCCTAAAAAATGACCTAAATAAAGCACCAGAGCTCGGAGAGCTTCCTGGGAAGCCATATACGGAGGTGCAAAGGTTTTTTAAAAAAATGAGTCAGAGACTTCCGGAGAAGATGGCGGCTTAGTAAGACGCGCGGGTCTTAGTTCCTCCTTCAGAAAAGCAACTAAAGAAACAGAAACAATACGAAACAGCTCCCGGAGTCACGACAGAGACCAAAAAGACAGCGTACCCCATTCTGGAACGGCTGAACGGGCAGGGAGAATCCGCTGCGGTGAGATACCCGAGGGGTGCACGTTTTCCCGGCTGGGGCGGCTGGCGACTGGGGTCCCCTCCACACACGTGGCTCCCCGGTCTGACTGGGAACACTGGATAGCGGGGCCCTCCCGTCACGCTTGGCGTCTCGGGCCAGCTGGGCAATTTGGACCGGCACTCCCCCAAGCCGTGGCCAGTGACCCCCGCCTCCATGCGCAGTTTCCCAGGCCGACTGCCCCGCAGACAAACGACCGCCACAAGCGCCACCTACTGGGCAGGAAAAGAAAAACAGAGCCCAGAGATTCCACAGAAAAAACTTTCAACCAGCTGGGTCCCACACCTAGGGAAATCTGATCAAATGCCCAGACACCAGCAGAAAATAATGGATGACGCTCGGAAAATTGAAGATATGGCCCAATCAAAGGAACAAACCAATAGTTCAAATGAGATACAGGAGCTGAGACAACTAATGCTGAATATACGCACAGAAATGGAAAAACTCTTCAAAAACCAAATCAATAAATTGAGGGAGGACATGAAGAAGACATGGGCTGAACAAAAAGAAGAAATAGAAAATCTGAAAAAACAAATCACAGAACTTGTGGGAGTGAAGGACAAAGAAGAAAAAATGGAAAAAACAATGGATACCTACAATGGTAGATCTAAAGAGACAGAAGCTACAATTAGTGAACTGGAGGATGGAACATCTGAATTCCAAAAAGAAACAGAAACTATAGGGAAAAGAATGGAAAAACTTGAGCAGGGAATCAGGGAACTGAATGACAATATGAAGCGCACAAATATACGTGTTGTGGGTGTCCCAGAAGGAGAAGAGAAGGGAAAAGGAGGAGAAAAACTAATGGAAGAAATTATCACTGAAAATTTCCCAACTCTTATGAAAGACCTAAATATACAGATCCAAGAAGTGCAGCACACCCCAAAGAGAACAGACCCAAATAGGCGTTCTCCAAGACATTTACTAGTTAGAATGTCAGAGGTCAAAGAGAAAGAGAGGATCTTGAAAGCAGCAAGAGAAAAACAATCTGTCACATACAAGGGAAACCCAATAAGACCATGTGTAGATTTCTCAGCAGAAACCATGGAAGCTAGAAGACAGTGGGATGATATATTTAAATTACTAAAAGAGAAAAACTGCCAACCAAGACTCCTATATCCAGCAAAATTGTCCTTCAAAAATGAAGGAGAAATTAAAACATTTATAGACAAAAAGTCACTGAGAGAATTTGTGACCAAGAGACCAGCTCTGCAAGAAATACTAAAGGGAGCACTAGAGTCAGATACGAAAAGACAGAAGAGAGAGGTATGGAGTAAAGTGTAGAAAGAAGGAAAATCAGATATGATATATATAATACAAAAGCCAAAATGGTAGAGGAAAATATTATCCAAACAGTAATAACACTAAAAGTTAATGGACTGAATTTCCCAATCAAAAGACATAGAATGGCAGAATGGATTACGACACAGCAATACCACTGCTAGGTATCTACTCAAAGGACTGAAGGGCAAAGACACAGACGGACATTTGCACACCAGTGTTTATAGCAGCATTATCCACATTTGCAAAGAGATGGAAACAGCCAAAATGTCCATTAACAGACGAGTGGCTAAACAAACTGTGGCGTATACCTACGATGGAATATTATGCAGCTTTAAGACAGACTAAATTTATGAAGCATGTAATAACATGGATGGACCTAGAGAACATTATGCTGAGTGAGTCTAGCCCAAAACTAAAGGACAAATACTGTATGGTCCCACTGATGTGAATCGACATTCGAGAATCAGCTTGGAATATATCATTGGTAACAGAGACCAGCAGGAGTTAGAAACAGGGTAAGATAATGGGTAATTGGAGCTGAAGGGATACAGACTGTGCAACAGGACTAGATACAAAAACTCAAAAATGGACAGCACAATAATACCTAAGTGTAATGTAACTAGGTTGGAACACTGAATGAAGCTGCACCTGAAATATGGTTTTTTGTTTGTTTGTTTGTGTGTTTGTATCTTTTTTGTTTTTTTCTTTTTCCTTTTTATATATATATATATTTTATTAGTATTATTATTTTAATTCTCTTCTCTATATTAACATTCTATATCTTTTTCTGCTGTTTTGCTAGTTCTTTTCCTAAATCGATGCAAATGTACTAAGAAATGATGATCATACATCTATGTGATGATACTAAGAATTACTGAGTGCATGTGTAGAATGGAATGATTTCTAAATGTTGTGTTAATTTCTTTTCTTTTTTTTGATTAATAAAAAAAAATTTAAAAAAAAATGAGTCAGAAATAAAAATAAAAGGTTTCTGTTGGTCGAGATTTAAAAATAAAAAGGTTTCTTCCGGTAGCCAATCACGGAGTCCATCCCTTTAAGCCAATTGTAATTGCATCACTGGTGTCTCCCCGATACTGGCCCCGCTAGTGGCAGTGAGATGAGGGGTTGTGAGGAGGGCAGGGGGTGCCTCTGACCACACAGAGCTCTGGGCTCTTGCCACCTTCTGGGGTGTCGAATGGGCTTGTGGCTGCTGCCTCCGGTCTTCTGTCTCCGACCTCGAAAACGCCATCACCACGTCCTCTGCACCCTGGTCGATGGAGTGCTGGGGCAGCTGGCTGAGCTGGCTGCTGGCCATGCCCGCATAGGTGCGCAGGAACTCCTCTTCGCTGGCCGTCAGATTTGACCCCATCTTCCTCAGCATGAGCAGGACTCGGACCTTCTGCTGAACATACATCTCCTCCGCGCTCTTCCCGGGAGCTCCTTCACGGTTCATCCCCTTGGCCCAGCTCTGGGGTTGCTGCCTCTGGAAATTAACTTCAGGCACACAGGTGCTCAGCTGTGACACAGGCAGGGCTGTGGCCAGGGAGAAATAAGAAGGTGTCGTCCTGGGCCGCCCGACCCGGCCCGGCCCAGCGGGCGGAGCTGCAGGTCCGGAGCGCGACTCGCGGCGGCCTATTCCGGGGCGCGCTCAGCGCGAGCAGCCGCAGCACCGGTGGCGGCGGCGGCGGCAGCAGCGGCAGCAGCAGCAGCAGCGGGAGCAGCCGAAGCCTCCACCTCCCGCTCAGTGAATCACCGCGGCTGGGAGGGAGCGAGGCGCCAGGCCGCCGGGAAGAGACCGGCAGAGGGGGTGGCATCGGGCTGCGCGGGCGGCGCAGTCAGGCGATGGCAACGCCCCCGGGAGGAGGCCCTCAATAATTACTTTTAATGTTAATGGACTAAATTCACCATTAAAAGATACAGATGACAGAATGAACAAAAAAATGTAATCCATCTATACGCTGTTTACAAGAGATGCATCTTAGACTCAAGGACAGATTGAAAGTGAAAAGATGGAAAAAGATCTTTTATGCAAGCTGTAACCAAAAGAAATCAGGAGTAGCTATAGTAGTAGCAGATAAAATAGATTTTAAATGTAAAGACGTCATATGAGACAAAGAAGGACACGACATATTAATAAAAGGAACAATTCACCAGGAAGAAATAACAATCATAATGTGAATGCTCCCAATCAAGGAGCTCTAAAGTACATGAAGCACATACTGGAAAAACTGAAGCGATCTACAGACATACCCCATATCATAATAGTGGGAAACTTCAATACACCCCTGGTCTGCTATAGATAGAACAATCACACTGAGGCTCAACAAGGAAATAGAGAACTTAATGAGAGACATGAATTAGATCTAACAAACATATATAGATCATTACATACCAAAACACCAGGATATACATTCCTCTCTAGTGCACACATAATGTTCTCCAGGACAGATCATATGCTGGGACATAAATTGAGTCTCTATAAATTTAACAAAATTGAAATTAATCAAAGCACTTTCTCTGATCACAATGGAATAAAGTTGGAAATTAATAGTCAGCAAAGAAAAAGAGCCTTCACAAATACATGGAGATTAAGCAACACACTCTTAAATAATCAGTGGGTCAAGGAAGAAATTACTAGAGAAATCAGTAAATAACTGAAGACAAATGATAACGAGAACACAACGTATCAAAATTTGTGGGGGCGGTGCAACAGTGGCTCAGTGGCAAGAATTCTCACCTGCTGAGCTGGAGACCCCGGTTCGATTCCTGGAGACTGCCCGTGCAAAAAAAAAAGAAAGATTACATAACTTATAGGATATGGCAAAGGCAGTACTCAGAGGGAAATTTATTGCCCTAAATACCTGTATTAAAAAACAAGAATGAGCAAAACTTGAGGATTTAACTGCTCATCTGGAGAATTTAGAGAAAGAACAGCAAACTAACCCCAAAGTAATTAAGAGAAAAGACTAAAGCAGAAATAAACAAACTGGAGAACAATAAACAATAGAAAGAATCAACAAAACTAAACATTGGTTCTTTGAAAAAATTAATAAAATTGATGGTCCCCTAGCTAGACTAACAAAGAAGAAAAGAAAGAGGACACAAATAAGCAAAATCAGAAATGAGAGGACGGCTGTTAGCACAGATCATGAAGAAATTTTAAAAATCATAAGAGAATATTATGAAAAACTATATGCCAGCAAACTAGATAATTTAGATGAAATGGAAAAATTCCTAGACCTATATCAACTTGAGAAGAAACAGATCTCAACAAACCAATGACAAGTAAAGAGATCTAATCAGTCATCGAAAATCTTCCTTAAAAAGCCCAGGACCTGATGGCTTGAGAATTTCACAAACTTTTCAAAAAGAACTGACACCAATCATGCTCAAACTCTTGCCACAAACTGAAGAAAAAGGAACACTACCTAACTCATTTTATGATGCTAACATCATTCTAATACCAAAACTGGATAAGGACAATACAAGAAAAGAATACCACAGACCAATCTCCCTAATGAACATAGATGTGAAAATTCTTAACAAAATACTAGCAAATTGTATCAACACCACATTAAAAGAGTTATACATCATGATAAAGTGGGATTCATGCAAGGAATGCAAGGGTGGTTCAACATAAAAATGTCAATTAACATAATACAACACATGAACAAATTGAAAGGGAAAAATCACATGATCATATCGACTGATGCTGAAAAAGCATTTGACAAAATCCAGCATCCTTTCCTGATAAAAACGTTTAGCAGGAAAAGTCAAAGGTTATGCATCAAAGAAAACTTTCTCAATATCACAAAGGGCATATATGAAAAACCCATAGCCAGCATCACACTTAATGGTGAGAAATTGAAAGCATTTCCCTTGAGATCTGGGATGAGACAAGGATGCCCACTGAAACCACTATTATTCAACATTGTATAAGAAGTACTAGCTAGAGCAATTAGACAGGAGAAAGAAATAGGAAGGGAAGAAGTAAAGCTTTCATTATTTGCAGATGACATGACCCTATACTTAGAAAATCCTGAGAAATCTACAGTAAAATACTTGAGCTAATAAATTCATCAAAGTGGCAGGATACAAGATTAATGTAAAAAAGTGAGTAATGTTTCTATACACAAGCAATGACCTATGTGAGGTGACAACTAAGAAAAAATTTCCATTCGGAATAACAACCGGAAGAATTAGTGTTCTAGTCTACCAGCTGCCAGAATGCAATATACCAGAGACGGGATGGATTTTTAAAAAGGGGAATTTAATAAGTTGCTAGTTTACAGTTCTAAGGCCGAGAAAATATCCCAATGAAAACAAGTCTATAGAAATGTCCAATCAAAGGCGTCCAGGGAAAGATACCTTGGTTCAAGAAGGCCAGTGAAGTTCACGGTTTCTTTCTCAAGTAGAAGGGCACATGGCGAAAACAGTCAGAGTTTCTCTCTCAGCTGGAAGGACACATGGCAAACACAGCATCACTGCTAGCTTTCTCTCCTGGCTTCTGGTTTCATGAAGCTCCCCAGAAGGCGTTTTCCTTCATCTCCAAAGGTCGCTGGCTCGTGGACTCTCTGCTTTGTGATGCTGCTCTCTCTGAATCTCCTTCTTTCTCCAAAATGTTTCCTCTTTTATAGGACTTCAATAAACCAATCAAGACCCACCCAAAGGGGTGGAGACATGTCATCACCTAATCCAGCTTAACAACCACTCTTGACTAAATCACATCATCCAGGGAGATGATCTGATTACAGTTTCAAACATACTGTATTGAATAGGGACTATTCTACCTTTATGAAATGGGATTTTGATTAAAACATGGCTTTTGTAGGGGGCATACTTCCTTTCAAACCAGCACAATTAGGTATCTAGGAATAAGCCTAAACAGGGATGTCAAGGACTTATACACAGAAAATTACAAAAATTGCTAAAAGAAATTTAAAAATAACCTAAATAGATGGAAAGATATTCCATGCTCATGGATAGGAAGGTTGAATATCATCAAGATGTAAATTCTACCCAAACTGATGTACAAATTCAATCCAATACCAATAAAAATCCCAACAACTTACTTTGAAGCTTGGAAAAACTAGTTATCAAATTTATATGGAAGGTAATATAACTTATGTAGATAGTTTGATTGAACACCATAAGTACTTGGAATCTCAGGTAGGACATGAGATTTTGTTGGTTTGCCCAGAGTGATTCGATCAGTGAGCGGAAATGTATTTGCAAAGCCCCCTTCGGGGAATGGTGAGAACAGGGAGAAATTCAACTTCCTCAAGTTGAATTCTTGATATTCTCACACGCAGTGTGGACAACTAAAGCTATAGGCTGAGCCCCCAGTCTTGGGGTTCATTCATATGAAACTTAACCCCACAAAGGATACGTCAAGTCTACTTAAAATTTAGGCCTAAGAGTCACCCCCAAGAGAGCCTCTTTTGTTGCTCAGATGTGGCCTCTCTTTCCAGCCAACACAACAAACTCACCACCCTTCCCCTGTCTATGTGGGACATGACTCCCAGGGGTGTGGACATTCCTGGCAACGTGGGACAGAAATCCTAGAATGAGCTGAGACTCAGCATCAAGGGATTGAGAAAACCTTCTCGACCAAAAGGGGGAAGAGTGAAATGAGACAACGTGTCAATGACTGAGAGATTCTAAACAGAGTCGAAAGGTTATCCTGGAGGTTATTCTTACGCATTGAATAGATATCACCTTGTTATTCAAGATGTAGTGGAGAGGCTGGAGGGAACTGCCTGAAAATGTAGAGCTGTGTTCCAGTAGCCATGTTTCTTGAGGATGACTGAATAATGATATAGCTTTCACAATGTGACTGTGTGATTGTGAAAACCTTGTGTCTGATGTTCCTTTTATCTCCCTTGTCAACAAATGAGTAGAACATATGGAATAAGAATAAATAATAGGGGGAACAAATGTTAAAATAAATTTAATTTGAAATGCTAGAGATCAGTGAAAGCTAGGGGTAATGGGTATAGTAGGTATAATCTTTATTTTTTTTTGTTTTTGTTTTATTTCTTTGTCTATTGTCTTATTTCTTTTTCTGAATGTATACAAATGTTCTACGAAATGATGAATATGCAACTTAGTGATGATATTGTGAATTCTGATTACCTATCTATGTTAATGTTATATTTCGTTTCTTAAATTTTTTTTAATTAATAAATAAATTTTAAAAAAATTATATGGAAGGAAAAGAGACCTCGAATAGCTAAAGATATCCTAAAAAAAGAAGAGCAAACTGGGAAGTCTATCACTTTCTGACTTTAAAGTTTACTATAAAGTCACAGTGGTCAAAACAGCACAGTACTGGCACATAGACAGGACTGACCAGGGGAATAGAATTGAGAGTACAGAGGTTGACCACCAAATTTATGGACATATGATCTTCAATAAGGCCCCCAAACCCAATGAACTGGGACAAAACAGTCTCTTCAATATATGGGCATAGGAGAACTGGATTTCAATAGCCAAAAGAACGAAAGAGGACCCCTACCATACACCCTATACAAAAATTAATTCAAAATGGATCAAAAGGCCTAAATGAAAGAGCCAGTACCATAAAATTTCCTGAAAGAAAATGTAGGGAAACATCTTCAAGATCTAGTAATGGGAGGTAGCTTCTTGAACTTCACACTTAAAGCACAAGCTGTAAAAGAAAAATTAGACAAACAGGAACTCCTTAAGAGGAAGAGCTTCTGTGCCTCAAAGGACTGTGTTAAAAAGGTGGAGAGGCAGCCAACTCAATGGGAGAAAATATTTGGAACCACATATCAGATAAAGGCTTGATATCCTGGGTACATAAAGAAATTATACAGCTCACCAACAAAAGAACAAACAACCCAATTATAAAATGGGCAGAGGAAATGAATAGGCACTTTTCTGAAGAGCAAATACAGATGGCTAAAAAGCACATGAAGAACTGCTCGTCTTCATTGGCTCTAAGGGAAGTGCAAATTAAGATGACAATGACACATAACCTCACACCTATAAGAATGGCTGCTATTAAACAAACAGTAAACTATAAATGTTGGAGAGGATCGGGAGAAATTAGAACATGATTATTCACTGTTGGTGGGAATGTAAAATGGTTCAGCCTCTGTGGAAATCAGTTTGGCGATTCCTCAAAAATATAAATATTGAGTTGCCCTATGACCTGGCAATAGCAATACTTGGTATATGCCCAGAAGAGTCAAGGGCAGTGTCACTAAAAGACATTTGCACAACAATGTTCATAGCGGGACTATTCACAATTGCCAGGAGATGGAAACAACCCAGGTGCCCGTCAACAGACAAGTGGATAAACAGAATGTGGTATATACATATGATGGAATATTATGCAGCATTTAGACAAAATGATGTTCCAAAACATATGACAACATGGAGGAATCTGGAGGACATAATACTGAGTGAAATCAGTCAGATATAAAAAGACAAATACTGTATGATTCCATTATTATGACTCTGACTAAGCCACCAATGTTTTCGAACAGCTAGAAGGAAAAACCTGAGTTGAGGACATGGTAGGTCATGACAAACTCTGGGAACTGTTCTGCAGCTGCTTGTTGAAGTGTACTTTGAAAATTGTCAGTTTTTTTTCTTTTTTTTCTTTGTATATATATATGTTAAATTTTACAACTAAAAGCTGTTGGAAAAAAAAACTATAGGCAGTTTTAGTAATATAAGATAAAATTCCTGAAATCAAAAATTGAAAATATTGGACTTCTGGGTCAAGATGGTGGCTTAACAATGTGCGCGTTTTAGTTCATCCTCTAGAACAACTACTAAATAACCAGAAACAGTACAGAACAGCTCCTGGGGCCACGTCAGTGACCACACACAGCGTACCCCAGTCTGGAACAGCTGGACCGGCTGCGAGCACCCCCCAGAACCGTTGAGTTCCCAAAGCTGTGGCGGCCAGCGCCCCTCCCCCACAAGCCGCTTCCCAGAGGGGAAAGGAAAGGACTTTACCAGCAGCAGGGACTGCCGTACAACCAAACACCAATTGTGGAACTAATTAACAAATTCTGACTACTAAAAATAGGCCCCCAGCTTAGGTGAACCTGATCAAAGCAGAGGTTGCTCATTCTGCCCTGGTACGAAGCGGGCAGGACTGACAGAAAAACGGGGAAAAAAAAGAAGGAAACAGAGGTTTTTGTGGCTGTGTATCTATAAAGGCTTGACTGCCTCTGGATACAGCGGCAGGACTTTTCAGGCTGCAACTGCCCCAGGCATAGGCAGAAGTGAGCTCTTTTGGGGGCTTGTCTGGAGCCTGTGCCTTCCCCAGGGGGGGGAATGAAGCCCAACTCAGGTGGAATCCCTCCATCAAGGAATTCAGACACCAGGGCTTGGTAATTTGAAGCCATTAAAACCAGCCTACAACCTCTCCTCTGTCTCCACCAGGCCTCCAGCAGGGAGAGTCTGCCAAAGTTAAAGGTACCGCATCATCTTATGCTGGTGGGACCTGCAGTCAGACATGCGCCACACACAGGGCAGTATAAGAAAAACAGAGTCCAGAGACTTCACAGGAAAGTCTTTCAACCTGCTGGGTCTCACCCTCAGGGGAAACCGACACAGGTGACTCTTTCCTCCTGATAGGAGGCCAGTTTGGTCTGGGAAAATCTGGCTGGGGTATAGAATATCTAAGTAGACCCTCCTAAGTGTGTGTAGGGGGGGAAGGCACCACATAATCAGGGCAAGAAACAAGAAAACAAGAATTGAAAAATTTTCCTCTGTTAAACAAAACTTAAGCTAAAGGTCCAGATAAAGCTGAACGGAATGTCAAAGAACAGATAGACAACAAATTCATCCAGCAAGAAAACCCTAGGTAAAAGAAGTGAAAGCAATCTCCTGAATAAACTAATTAAGGTAATTAAATGCCTAGACACCAGCAAAAAATAACAAATAACACTAGGAAAACTAAAGATATGGCCCAGTCAAAGGAACAAATCAACAGTTCAAATGACATACAGGAGCTGAAACAATTAATTCAGAATGTACGAACAGACATGGAAAACTTCATCAAAAACCAAATCAATGAATTGAGGGAGGATATAAAGAAGGCAAAGAAAGAACAAAAAGAAGAAACTGAAAGTCTGAAAAAACAAATCACAGAACTTATGGGAATGAAAGACACAGTAGAAGAGATGAAAAAAACAATGGAAACCTACAATGGTAGATTTCGAGTGACAGAACATAGGATTTCAAAACTGGAGGCTGGAACATCTGAAATCCGACAAGAAACAGAAACTGTAGGAAAAAAAATGGAAAAATATGAGCAGGGACTCAGAGAATTGAAAGACAATATGAAGCGCACGAATATACATGTTGTAGGTGTCCCAGAAGGAGAAGAGAAGGGAAAAGGAGCAGAAAAACTAATGGAGGAAATTATCACTGAAAATTTCCCAACTCTTATGAAAGACTTAAAATTACAGATCCAAGAGTGCAGCGTACCCCAAAGAGAATAGATCCAAATAGACATACTCCAAGACATTTAATAATCAGAATGTCAGAGGTCAAAGAGAAAGAGAGGATCTTGAAAGCAGCAAGAGAAAAGCAATCCATCACATACAACGGAAGCCCAATAAGACTATGCGCAGATCTCTCAGCAGAAACCATGGAGGCGAGAAGACAGTGAGATAATATATTTAAATTATTAAAAGAGAAAAACTGCCAACCAAGAATTCTATATCCAGCAAAACTGTCCTTCAAAAATGAGGGAGAAATTAAAACATTTTCAGACAAAAAATCCCTGAGAGAATTTGTGACCAAGAGACCAGCTCTGCAAGACATACTAAAGGGAACACTAGAGACAGATATGAAGACAGAAGAGACAGGTGTGGAGAAGAGTGTAGAAAGGAAGACTATGAGTAAAGGTAAAAAGAAGGAAAATTAGATATGACATATAAAATCCAGAAGGCAAAATAGTAGAACAAAGTACTACCCATGCAGTAATAACACTGAATGTTAATGGATTAAACTCTCCAATCAAAAGACATAGTCTGGCAGAATGCATTAAAAAACAGGACCCATCTATATGCTGTCTCTACTCAAAGGACATGAGGCCAAGGACACAAATGGACATTTACACACCAATGTTTATAGCAGCATTATTAACAATTACCAAGAGATGGAAACAGCCAAAATGTCCATCAACAGACAGCTGACTAAACAATCTGTGACATTTACATAAGATGGAATATTATACAGCTGTAAGACAGATTAAAGTTATGAAGTATGTAACAACATGAATGGACCTTAAGGACATTATGCTGAGTGTGATTAGCCAGAAACAAAAGGACAAATACTGTATGGTCTCACTGATATGAACTGACATTAGTGAATAAACTTGGAATATTTCCTTGGTAACAGAGACCATCAGGAGATAGAAATAGGGTAAGATATTGGGTAACTGGAGCTGAAGGGATACAGATTGTGCAACAGGACTGAATATAAAAACTCAGAAATGGACAGCACAATACTACCTAACTAATGTAATTATGTTAAAACACTGAATGAAACTGCATGTGAGAATGACAGAGGGAGGAGGGCTGGGGGCATAAATGAAATCAGAAAGAAAGATAGATGGTAAAGATCGAGATGGTATAACCTAGGAATGCCTAGAGTGTATAATAATAGTGAAATGTACAATGTACAGATTTTAAAAATGTTTCTGTATGAGGAAGAACAAAGGAATGTCATTATTGCAGGGTGCTGAAAATAGATGATAATACTTTAAAATGTCACCTTATGTGTTAGACTAAAGCAAAAAATGTTTATTTGTTACAAAATTTAGATTTTGACTAGAGCATTTCCTAATATAACTCATGTAGATAGTTTGATTGAATGTCATAAGTACTTGGAATCTCAGGTAGGACATGAGGTTTTGTTGGTTTGTCCAGAGTGATGCCCCGATGAATCCCAGAGTGATTTGATCAGTGAGTGGAAAAGTATTTGCAAGCCCCCTTTGGGAAATGGTGAGAGTGGGGAGAAATTCAACTTCCCCAAGCTGAATTCTTGATATTCTCACAAGCAGTGCGGACAACCAAAGCTATAGGCTGAGCCCCCAATCTTGGGGTTTGTTCATATGAAACTTAACCTCACAAAGGATAGCTCAAGTCAACTTAAAATTTAGGCCTAAGAGTCACCCCCAAGAGAGCCTCTTTTGTTGCTCAGATGTGGCCTCTCTCTCCAGCCAACACGACGAGCAATCTCACCACCCTCCCCCTCTCTGCGTGGGACATGACTCCCAGGGGTGTGGCCCTTCCTGGCAACGTGGGACAGAGATCCTGGAATGAGCTGAGACTCAGCATCAAGGGACTGAGAAAAACCCTAGAACGAGCTGAGAATTAACATCAAGGGATTGAGAGAACCTTCTCAACCAAAAGGGGGAAGAGTGAAATGAGACTAAGTGTCAAGGGCTGAGAGATTCCAAACAGAGTTGAGAGGTTATCCTGGAGGTTATTCTTATGCATTAAGTAGACATCACCTTGTTGTTCAAGATGTAGCAGAGAGGCTGGAGGGAACTGCCTGAAAATGTGCAGCTGTGTTCCAGTAGCCATGTTTCTTGATGATGATTGAACAATGATATAGCTTTCACAATGAGACTCTGTGAATTTGAAAACCTTGTGTTTGTTGCTCCTTTTAGCTACTATATCAACAGAAGAGTAGAACATATGGAATAAAAATAAATATAGGGGGAACAAATGTTAAAATAGATTTAGTTTGAAATGCTAGTGGTAAATGAAAACGAGGGGTAAGGGGTATGGTATGTATAATCTTTTTTTTTTCTGTGTTATTGTTTTATTTCTTTTTCTGTTGTCTTTTTATTTCTTTTTCTAAATCGATGCAAATGTTCTAAGAAATGATGAATATGCAACTATGTGATGATATTAAGATTTACTGATTGTATATGTAGAATGGAATGATATCTTAATGTTTTGTTTGTTAATTTTTTTAATTAATAAAAATTGTTTTTTAAAAAAGTTAACATGGTGATGAATATAGTACTATGCAATGACATTGTGAGCCACTGATTGTACACCATGTATGGAATGTCTGTATGTTAAGAATGTTTGTGTTTATATGCTGTTTTGGTTTGTCAATTAAACATAAAACTAAATTTAAAAAAAAGAAAACTGTTTCTGAGGCTCATTTTATCTAGGGTATGGACAGATGAGTAAAAAATATGGATAAAAATAAATAATAGGAGGAACAAAGGTTAAAATAAATTGGGTAGATGGAAATACTAGTAGTGGTCAATGAGAGGGAGGGGTAAGGGGTATGGTATTTATGAGTTTTTTCTTTTATCATTTTTATTTCTTTTGCTGGAGTGATGCAAATATTCAAAAAAATGATCATGATGATGAATGCACAACTATGTGATGACATATAAATATTGAAAATATTTAGTAACATAGTTCACTACTATTCAAAGTTGATATCTGTAGTAACTTTTTACTTGATATTTTGAGAACGCACACAGTTTTGATAATTAATCAAATAGTACTTAAGATACTGGGTTTAATATTTAGAATTCAAGTAACTCTAATATCTGTATTTATATATTTTTTCTTCCTTGTTCTAATTTTAAATTGGTTTATGAAACATATTGTACAAACAAGTTTTACAATGATTACTTAGATTTTTGTTTTAATATGCCGATGGATAAGCTAACTAAGATATCCATCTTAGGTGGCTAAGATTTCCATATGTTAACTGTTAAAATATTTGAATGTTCATATTTTCCTGAAACCAGGAAAATATTTAGCAACACAGGTCTTTACATAGCAATGCAGATATTTGTAAGAACTTTCTACTTGATATTTTGAGAACATTCAGTTTTGATAGCTGAGCAAATTGTATCTAAGTTAATGCTTAATACTTAGAATTTAAGAACTTTGCTATCTGAATATGTAGATTTTTTCCTTGTTGCCTTAATTTTAAATTGGTTTATGAAACTTACTGCATAAACACAGGTTTTACAATAATTATATGGATACTTTATTTAAATATGCCTATGGTTAAGCTAACTAAGATATCCATTGATGGTGGTTAGAAGTGTATTATTTGTTTTTTTAAATAAAGTAAAAAAAAAAATTTTTAAAAAGATCAGATGGCTTTGCATCTGATCATCCAACATGAGAATTTGTTTGGCCTGTACCTGATAGAATAAAATGGTAAATAGGCAATGAGCTCTTCCCTTGCCAAAAAGAAATGTTCTACATTTATACACTACAAACAACCTAATAAAAGGTATCTGCATACTACAAAAAAAAAGAACGTTATATGTTTGTATGTTGTTTATCAGTAAAAATATTAAAAAATAAAAAACCTGTTTGGTACCTTCAAGCCAAATCAGTAATTTAGAAATTAGCTGACTCTACCAAGAGCCATTCATAAATGTGCTCTGCATAGATATCTTGCCTAAAGAACTGAAATTCAAAAAAAAATCATATGTAAAAATATAATCTCAAAACCATTATTTAAATAGAAAAAAAACTGGAAGAAAGCTCAATATTCAATAATAACAATTAACTTATGATACATTCTGTCAGTTAAATGTTATATAATCTTCACCTATGGCATTTTCTTGCCAAAAATATTTAACCTAAATCAAATCGAGCTTTTACATCTAACTTCAGTTTACCAAAATTCAAGAGAATATGTTAAATGACAAAATAAGGCAACAATCAAACAAATCCAGAACGCGGGGCATTCTACAAGACACCTGTCTGATCTTCCATTAAGCAATAACTCCCCATTCACGACAGCCCCTGCCAATCTCTAATCTACTTTCTGTCTCTATGAATTTGCTTATTCTAGATATTTCATATAAGTGAAATCATGCAATATCTGTCATTTTGTGTCTGCTTATTTAACTCAGCATGATGTCTTCAAGGTTCATCCATGTTGGAATACATATATCAGAACTTCCTATCTTTTCATCGCTAATAATATTTCATTGCATACACTCAAAGACACACACCATATTTTGTTCCTAGAAGGGTTAGCGAATTTTTGACACCATTTGAATATATTTAAACAGAATGTCTCTATCCTGGAGGAGTAAGCGTTAGTACTGCAGGGGAGCTAGAAGGAGAAAGGAGACAACTTTAGATGAAGAAGCACTTTGGATGTGGGAATACAGAGAACAGTTGTGAACAGCCAGAGACCAAATCAGGAAACTAAGAACATGGGGACAAAAGTAGAGAAGACAATACTGTCAGGGGTTGAGAATAAAAGCAAACTACTGATTCTGAATTAAAGCAAGGGCTAGCACTGTCCTCTCCAAAGGTTCCTGAGCCAAGCAGTATGGAACAGGGAGATCCTAGAGGAAGAAAACCTCCATATTCCAGCCTACTAAGAGAGGGCCTGGGGCTAAGGACAGACCTCTCTCAAGAGCTGAGGAAACAGCTCCTGAGAGAAGGTAGAGAAGCAGATCTCTCCCATCTGGCATCTGATCCAACTCACCTCCCTCATCAATTCTCTGTCTCTCAACTAACTAGTAAGCTGGTTCAGTGATTTGGGAGACTTCCCTAAGATAGACAGACTAATAAATCACTCCCTGAAAACATTCGATATACAAATAGTTTAAAAACATTTCCTCTAATACTTCCAATAATCCTGCCAGGAAGGTATTATTTTATCCTGTTTTGATAAATGGGAAAATGTGTTAGGAGAACATAGTTAATGGACTTGTGTCAGGAAACCAAGTCAGAGAATGATGAACCCGGGATTTACATTCGGTCATCTGACTCTAAGCTGGTGCTCTTTCTATTCTATGTGTTGCCTCTTAAGCAAACTTCCCAGTAGATCTGCCTATAATTTGTGGGCTGCAAACAAATAGTATATACCCATGTATTTCTCTCTGGCTATAATCCTAACTTATGCAGCCTAGAAAGATAACACAGGCTGTAAACTTAGAAAATTTATCCTCATCCTCCCACAAACATGCTCACAGGAATAAACCCTGAAGAACTTCTCACCTGTTCAGAAAGCTTCCTCACTTCCTCTAGAATGGAGGCAACAGGCCGACTCCTCTCTCGGCCACGTGTGAAAGGAACAATACAGTAGCTACACATGTTGTCACAGCCTCGCATGATTGACCTGGGGGGAAAGGGGGAGAACTTTAGCAGGAGTAGGGTATCTAAGTCCAATCCAAGAGGCAAGTCACAGCTTCCCTGCCATTATCCACTGGCATTGAAGCCTCTTGATGCCACACTCACAGTGGACCAATCTAGATCTAAGAAGCACTAAGGCAGACATTTTTTATCTTTAAAAACTGGAATTTAATCACAGAATATAAACCAACTGTAACTGGAGGACAGAGGTTACCCTGAGGGAGCACAGAGGTGTCGGGATAGGGTACAGACTTATCATACCACACTACGACTTTCTATAGTTTGCACATATCTGCTGTTTGCCTTTTCATATGCAGAACCAGAAAAAAACAAAAACAAAAGTGTGTGTGGCAGAAAGAAGACCTTGGATTAAAACACATGCATTTCCCCATTTCTGGACCAATTTTAGGTATATAAGTTAAATCACTCTCCTTCATTTGTATCCTAAATATGAAAGATCTAAATTTATCTTAAAGGATATGTATCAAGGATGTTCATGAAGAATTTTCAAAAAATAATAGCTATTATTTTTATCCAGTATCCGACAAGGAGCATTGGAGAGCCATTAATGAACAGAGATTGGGAAACTTTTTCTATAAAGGACTAGATAGTAAATATAGGCTGTGCAGGGTATACAATCTGTCACAAGTACTCAGTTATGTTGTTGTGGTGAAAGCAATCATAGACAACATATATACAAATGACCATGGTTGTATTCCAAAAAACAGCAGGCCATTTGCTGATTCCTATTATAGAAAAATTAATGGCATAAGTATTCACCATATTAAATAACAAAAGGCTACAAAAGTATATCAAAGTGCCAATTTTTATAAATAAACTCACATATAGAGCACACATACACAAAGGAAAAGGACAGGAAATGATACACATCAAAATGATAATAGTGGTTATCCCTAGGTGATGGGAATATAAGTAATTCTTACTTTCTTCTTTATGTTTTTGTCTTCTCCAAATATTCTTCAAAAATTACGAACTACTTTATAATCAGATTTTTTTTAACTTAAGAGATCGGAAAGGCCAAGATATTTTCTCAAGTAAAAAAAATAAAGGCTTAGAACCATATAGTATCATTTGTATAAAAAAATGGGAGGGAAGACATCATAAGGGTATATAAGTACACATATAAAGAATACAAGAAGCATGGCTGTCTCTTGAGAGGTGGCCTACAACGCTGGGGATAAGGAGTATGAGGGAATTTTACTCTATATCATTTTTTGTCTTTTCTATTTGGTACCATATGCACGTATTATATATTTTTTATGTAATAAAATTAACATGTTATTTTACAAGCAAGAATAAAAGTAAAGGAGAGGTTTACTCCCTGTCTCCTGAGTAGCAACTCACACAAAGGCAGAAGTGGCACTGGGGCTTGTCTGGACTGGCATGATATCAGCATAGGTCTCATCCAGAGAAAGCAGCACGTTGGCAGCTTGCTGGCCTGACTCAGTGACAGCCAGCAGCCGGGGAAGGTCCCGATAGGCATCAGGACCAGCCAAAACATCTACCGTTTTCTCCCTGTTAAGGATCTCTTCCTTCAATCTCTCAGCCATGCACCCTGGGAGAAAAAAGAAACAACCACCTGTACTAAATGGATCATCTCATGGCTTCTCAATACACACCATCTCCAGCTTTGGATTTGGATTTGGATTAGAGACCAGGGCACAGGAAATTTCTTTAAGAGTTCACTATCATCCCTCAAATTTGACCAGCATTCCATTGTACCAGAACCTGGATCTTCCTATACAAGAAAACCACAGGAAAAGAGTTCCAGAGCAATTCAATTAAAAGCCTGGAAAAACTTAAACTACCAACCAAAAATTTTTCTAAACATGAACCACTCCTTTTTCCAATTGAAAGTTACTTGGTTCCACAAATAAAAAAACACTTTGGTTAGAAACTCACTTATTTAAAAAATTACTTATATACAACTATATTTTGCCCATTCTCCTGCTCTTCTTGCCCATAAACTTGCTAAAATCTGTAAGAAATGAATTAACCATTTATGCTGGTATTTTTCATATCCTAAAAAAATATATATATATTGTGTTATTAGCAAGACTATACAATTTTAAAGTCCATTATATTACAACAACCTTTGCAAACTTTAATTTAATAATTATTCCTGGGATTTCTGAAATTCGTAATAGACTTATATCCCCAGGCTTCTACAATGAAGGAATTGAAATGGAGCAAAATATCTCAACTAACCTATCCATGCATAAATCTATATAACTGGACCAACTCTGTGTTTTGACCCATCACTGCAAGAGATTAATTTAAGTATCCCACAGTGGACACAGTCTGTTTTCCATAAGATTAAATATATTTAAAAAATTCTGGAACACGACGGTAAAGAATATTTTGGAAATATGCTTCACAGCCATCTAGATCAGAACTGTCCAACAGAACACTCTATGATGACAGAAATGTTTTACATCTGTGTTGTCCAAATGGTAGCCATTAATCACAGGTGGCTTCTGAGCACTTGAAATGTGACTAGCCCAAATGCGGAAATCAATTTCTAATTCTATTTAATTTTAACTAATTTAAATATAAATAGCCACATGTAGATAGTGGTTACCATATTGCTAAGTGCAGACCTAGATCTTCACTTGGGCTTGCTTCAAGTACATGAAAGTGACCTACACTGTGAACTTATGTTACCCTTTCAGGTTTCAAATTCTCTCCTATCCATAAATCAGTGCCGCCATGAGCCACATTAGACTCTAGAAAGGATATACCATTTTCTGAGCGCCTATTATTTCAAGGTACCATGAAGAGCTCTTTTATGAGCTTTATCTCATGTAATCCTGCAGCCTCTGACATTAAGTACAAAAGTTGCGTGGGGCATTTAAGATTTCTTCACACAGGGAATCCAGCTTCTAAGAGAAACTCTAGCATATAAAGCCACATGGAATCCAAGCCGTAAAACTAATAAAATGTGCAAGTTATCGGATACCTAGAATCCCAATCTTCAGAGGCACTCGGGAGCGAAGCCGTTTTGTCTTTAGGGCTTTAAGTTGATGTAAACGATTCCAGATGGTCTGTTCAGCCTTCTCCCTACAGAGAAATAAACCACAGAGCAATCTAAGAGAGTGGAACAATGGGAAGAAAATAAAACAATCTTAAATTCTTTAAATGAATGTCTACCTTTTAGACTTGGGGCAAGTAGGTGACAGACCAGTTGAAGAAGCAATAGATATTTGCTATAATTCACCGTTCCCAGAGGGATACTACTCCTGCATATTTCCAAATCTTGACAAGCCTTTAAAGCAAACTCATTAGCAATATACTTCACAAAGCCTTCCCCAACTCTCCTCTGTTAGAAGTACTTTCTTCCTCCTTTAACTATACTTTTCCCTGTGTTTAGCAATTTCTCCTTATTGTTTGATTTTTTTACCTAGAGCTTCTATCATGTGTTACAGCTACTTGCAAATGTGTTAGTGTATCAGACTAAGCTCCTTAAATCCAGGATTCAAGGAGGGTTAACTTCAGAATCTTCAGAATCTTCCAAAGCAGCTCTACTACTACTGCCTGGTAGTGGAGGCCCTCAGAACAAATATGTTGGATTGATTAATTAGTTAATGGTATAGTCAGCTATAGAAACATTAACAATAGCATGCCTTGTACACAGAAATGAAGTAAGAAACAGGATATGCTCACCCCTGATGGATGCCACTTGGTTCTGTTCAGAGGAACCCTGTCCCCTGGCAACTTACTTCACCCTAGCCCAGACAGCTTTATCAAAAACATGTGCCATTAGCTACAAGAAGAACCTCAGGATTTCCACAAGATGGCAGAGCAGGAGAGCCTGAGTTTGTCCTGGCTCTGTGCAACAATGAGAAATGCAACAGAAAAATGACAAGGACGGTAGTCCCAGAGTGCAAGTGATCATGGAGGGTTTTCTACTCCGCACATCCCTGTGCGAAAAACCTGGGAACCTGGAATAGAGAGAACAGGGTGAATGTGCTCAGTCACAACTCTGCCTACCACCACAGCTGGCATGGAAAGGTTTTCCCCTTGGCTTCATAGCTGGGAGTATCCATGGCAAACTTGGAAGATAACAGACTCACTTTTCCTGTGCACAAACTCCACTCAGCCAAGGTAAAGTGCCTACTCCCTACTTTTGTGACACCGTGCTGGGGGCACCTGGTTGGTTTTTGGGCAATACTGGGGTGGTATCCTTACCCAAGGAGGACGCAGAGATGTGGAGCGTGCCGGTCCAACATCTAACCAGCAAAAGAGACCTGTTTGGGTCCTGGTGCTGCTCTCCTCCCCGCATGGAGGCCTGAAGACAGCAGGTGTGTGTGGACAGGGGTGGTGAGGCCAAGCTGAGCGCTGTAACTGGCCTCCAGACATTTCCGGACAGGCTATAGGATAAAGCTTCCCTTGGGGTGCATGCTACTCATTCCCCAGCATCAGGGTTGGTTTATTTCAGTGTCTGCCCGGATTGGCAGCCCTGGCTGGAGTCCCATCAGGTGTTCACTTGATTCCACCATCCCCTGTATTGGGGTCAAGTGGGCCTACAGGAGAGAGCTCAAGAGCACCATCTGCTGGACAGAAGAGTAAACGCCAGTCTGACAAATTGCCTATCTGTCTAGCTCTCAAACAAAGCCCTAACTAGAAATCCAACTACCCTTAAGATTAGGGTCTTGTCCTCACAGGAAAAGACTGACAAACCACATCCAAAATGGGACCTTCAAAGCTAACATAAGTAGAAACAAATCTTAGATGAGGAAAAGAAATACATCTGCAAAATAACCTTATTAAGACATTAAAAAGTCCCATCCAACCAAAAGGGGGAAGAGTGAAATGAGACAGTGTCAATGGCTGAGAGATTCCAGAGTTAAGAGGTTATCCTGGAGGTTATTCTTACACATTGAGTAGATATCACCTTGTTATCAAGAGGAAATGGAGAGGCTGGAGGGAAGAGCCTGAAAATGTAGAGCTGTGTTCCAGTAGCCACGTTTCTTGATGATGATTGATGCTGATATAGCTTTCACAATGTGACTGCGTGATTGTGAAAACCTTGTGTCTTATGCTCCTTTTATCTACCATATCAACAGAAGAGTAGAACATATGGAATAAAAATAAATAATAGGGGGAACAAATGTTAAAATAAATTTAGTTTGAAATGCTAGTGATAAATGAAAGCAAGGGGTAAGGGGTATGGTATGTATAATTTTTTTTCTCTGTTATCATTTTATTTCGTTTTCTGTTGTCTTTTCATTTCTTTTTTAAATCGATGCAAATGTTCTAAGAAATGATAAATATGCAACTATGTGATGATACTAAGAATTACTGATTATATATGTAGAATGGGATGATCACATATTAATGTTTTAGTTCATTTGTTAAATTTTTTTAATTAATAAATTAATTAATTTTTTAAAAAACGTCCCATCCACAACAGAAGATCATAAAGTATATGAAGGACCAAGCAGATACACCTCAGCCAAATAACTAAATTAAATCACCCGAGGAGACACAGCATTTGGGATGACTAATTAAGCTTGTTCAGAATAAGGTAAAAGACATCAAAAGAAGACACAGGGGAACCATTAAAAAAAGAGGCAGATACGGCTCAGCCAAATAACCAACCATCCAAGCAGACTCAGAATTTGGAACAACTAATTAAGGTTGTTCATAACCATATAAAGGAAATCAAGAAGACACTAGAGGAGCATAAAGAAGAATTTGAAAGAATAAACAGATAAATATCAGACACCACAGAGATGAAAGATACTGTAGATCAAATTTAAAACATATCAGGGTGGGCCACGGTGGCTCAGTGGGCAGAGTTCTTGCCTGCCATGCCGGAGACCCAGGTTCGATTCCTGGTGCCTGCCCATGCAAAAAAAAAAAAAGGGGGGGATTCAAAGAGAGCAGAGAACGCTGCAGCACCACAAAGCAGAGAGTCCACCAGCCAGCGACCTTTGGAGATGAAGAAGGAAAACGCCTCCCGGGGAGCTTCATGAAACTGGAAGCCTGGAGAGAAAGCTAGCAGATGATGCCATATTCGCCATGTGCCCTTCCAGCCGAGAGAGAAGCCCTGTGTTCGCCATGTGCCTTCTCACTTGAGAGAGAAACCCTGAACTTCATCGGCCTTCTTGAACCAAGGTATCTCTCCCTGGATCTGTCTTCGATTGGACATTTCTATAGACTTGCTTTAATTGGGACATCTTCTCGGCCTTAGAACTGTGAACTAGCAACTAATTGAATTCCCCTTGTTAAAAGCCATTCCATTTCTGGTATATTGCATTCCAGCAGCTAGTAAACTAGAACAATTTCTGAATTTTTGCAATCAGTCCCATTGCACAATCTGTATCCCTTCAGTTCCAATTACTCAGTCTCTACCCTATTTCTATCTCCTGATGACCTCTCTGTTCTTAACTGAAGTTATCCAGGTTCATTCATTAATGTTAGTTCATATCAGTGAGACCATACAGTATTTGTCCTTTTGTTTCTGGCTAATCTCACTCAGCATAATGTCCTTTATGTCTATCCATGTTGTTACATACTTCATAACTTTATTCTGTCTTACACCTGCATAATATTCCATTTTATGTATATATGACAGCTTGTCTAGCCACTCATCTGTTGATAGACATTTGGGCTGTTTCCATCTCTTGCCAATTGTAAATAATGCTGCTATAAACATTGGTGTGCAAATGTCAAAAAAAAAAAAGGGAAAACATATTAGAGACTCACAACAGATTTCAAGAGATAGAAGAAAGAATGAGCAAATTAGAAGACACAACTAATGAACTTGAACATACAAAAGAATAAATGGCGAGAAAGATGGAAAAAATGCAATTTGATCTCAGGGAAATTATAGACAACATGAAGCATGTAAATTAATAATAAAATTGGCATCCCAGAGGAAGAAGAGAAGAATAAAGGGAGAGGAATGTTAGTTGAAGATACAATGGGGGAAAACTTCCTAACCCTTATAAAAAACATAAATATTCAAACCAAACAAGCTCAATGAATCCCAAATAAAATAAATCCAAATAAGCTTACTCTAAGACATATACTTATCAAAATGTCAAATCTTAAAGAGAAGCAAAAAAGTCATGAAAGCAGTAAGAGAAAAGAAACTTATTACATACAAGAGAAACTATATAAGACTAAGCGCAGACTACTCAACAGGCACCGTGGAGGCAAGAAGGCAGTGGTAAGATATATTTAAGATTCTGCACAAAGAAGACTTCTACCCAAGAATTCTTTATCCTGCCAAACCATTCTTTAAAACTGAGGGATGAGTAAAATCTTCACAGACAAGCAATGGCTGCAAGAATTTAACAAGAAGAGAACACCCTAGAAGAAATATTAAAGAGTGCTTGTCAACTGAAAAAAAGACTAGAGAGTGAAGTCTGGAGGAGGGAACAGTATTGAAGAGTATCAGCAAGGGTAATTTAAAGGATAAAAAGTGAGAGAGGGAAAAGAATATATAGCTCTGACAAATAAAAACTATAGGATAAGATGATAGACCCAAGAACTGCTTTTACAGTAATAATTCTGAATGCTAATGGACTAAACTCACTAATTAAATGATACAAACTGACAGAATATATTAAATTATTTGATCTATCTATATGCTGCTCACAAGTCATT
Source organism: Tamandua tetradactyla (assembly GCF_023851605.1). Classification (NCBI taxonomy): domain Eukaryota; kingdom Metazoa; phylum Chordata; class Mammalia; order Pilosa; family Myrmecophagidae; genus Tamandua; species Tamandua tetradactyla. The sequence goes on along the minus strand of NC_135327.1, from coordinate 19,626,121 downwards.
TATCTTAGACCCAAAGGATATAAACAGATTGAAAGTGAAAGGATGGAAGTAGAGGTTCTATATAACCAAGAGAAAGCACAAGTAGCTATAGTAATATTAGATAAAATAGATTTTAAATGTTATGATATCATGCGAGATAAGACTTTCATGCTAATGTAAAACTCCTGTATCTTTATATTTATCTGAAATCAAAAACCTGAAAATGTTCAGTAACGTAGGTCACTACTATAGCAAAGCTGACGTTTCTAATAACTTTCTACTTGTTATTTTGAGAATGTTCACTTTTGAAAGCTAATCAAATGGTATTCAAGTTAATATTTAATATTTAGAATTTAAGAAACTCTGATATCTGTATTTGTAGATTTTTTCCTTGTTTGCCTTAATTTTAAATTGGCTTATGAAACTTATTGTCCAGGCACAGGCTTTACAACAATTATATTTTATTTAACATGCCTACTTATGGGTAAGCTAACCGAGATATCCATTTTTGGTGGTTAAAATTTTCATATATTAGCTGTAAAAACATTGGTATGTTTATATTTTTCCAAAATCAAAAACTTGAAAATATTCAGTAACATAGGTTATTACTATAGCAAAGTTGTTATTTGTAATAACTTTCGACTTGGTATTTTGAGAATGCTCACTTTTGAAAGCTTACCAAATGGTACTTAAGTTAACATTTAATATTTAGAATTTAAGAAACTCTGATATCTGTATTTGTAGATTTTTTCCTTGTTTGCCTTAATTTTAAACTAGTTTAAGAAATTACTATACAAACACAGGCTTTTAAAAACAAAAAGAAGAACCTTGGGGAAAAGTTGGGTGACTAAGCACAGTCTTGGTTTCCTCATCTATAAAATGGGTTTGATAACAGTATCTACCTCATAGGGTTATTTTGAGAATTAAATTAATTAATGCATATACAGTGCTCAGCATGGGACCTGGCACATGGTAAGAGCTCAGCAGCTGTCAGCCGGTCATATCATTTCTATCACCACTGCTATAGAACTGCAATTCCTACTGAAAAGCGTTCATCAGCTCATCTCCATGAGCAGACTAGCCTGGCACTTTTAGCTACAGCATTATCATATAAGATATATTTATTCCCCAATTAAAGAACAAATTCTCACCTTATAGAACATGTGACAAGGAGGATCACATCAGCCTGGATTGAGAGCAAGGGAAAGAAGGAAAATTAGGAGCTTTGAAATTAGCTTTGAAGAATCCCTACCCTCTAGCTCACTTTTAACTTGGCTCCCAACTTGAAGTAAATGCCACCCAAAAAAAGTTTCAAAATCAACTGAACAAAAGTACAGCTTAATTCCATGGTACACACTCCACGCAGGGAAACTTACTTTTTTTTTTTTCAAATAGTTTTATTGCATTATCTTCACATATATACAATTCATCCAAAGTATACAATCAGTGGCTCACAATGTCATCACATAGTTGTGTATTCATCACTATGATCATTTTTAGAACATTTGCATGACACCAGAAAAAGAAATCAAAAGAAAAAAGAAAAAACTCATATATCCCATACCTTTTAACCCCTACCTCTCAGTGACCACTAGTATTACAATCTACTCCAATGTTTTTTTACCCCATATCCCCTACCCTGTTATTTATTTATTTTTTTACTCTTCTGTCCATACCCTGGATAAAGTAAGCCTCAGTCACAAGGTTTTCACAATCATATGGTCACACTGTAAAAGCTATATAGTTATATAGTCTTCAAGAATCAAGGCTCCTGCATGTTGGTCAGCAGGGCTAGCAGTGGGGCAGATGAGCCGGACAGAGAATAGAAGACAGACAAAGCAAGCTGAGACCTGCTGGCACCTCTGTATTATCCGTTCCTGTCTCTGACAATAGCTAACTTTAACTGACAACCATCTAAGAGTGAAAAGCTGCTGCCTTTCAAATCTTAGGCAAGTACCTCTTTTGCCCAGCTCTGACTTGGAACAACACAAGGAAGGGTCTTCTGGGAAAGAGTTCCCAAATGAAAAAGTTGGCAACTGTGCATTACAGCGCAGTTTTAATGAAAATAAATGGAGAGAATGTATACGAACTCATCAGCACAGTGCCTAGCCCATAGTGTTTACTAAAAGCTCATTTATTCATCATAGTGTTCATAAATCAAAATGGACTTTGCTGATAGTATTAAAACTTGAAGTCATTGTTTATAACCATTTTAAACTTCCGAATTGCTGACACATTTTATTAGCATGAAATAGTATTGCTCGCCCACTGTGTCTCTACCTATGAAGAATTTCTTTTTAAACTGTTTATATGGTTTATGACAAGAAAATTGCTAATATGGTTAAATATAAAAACAATAAGTTGTGCAATTCTTATATTTACATTTATTTTCACTAGACTTGGAATTATATTTTTAGTTTTAAAAATAAAAATTATATTTTTTCTCATTTTCCTATCAAACTTCTGATTTGTATTGCTATCTCAAGACCTGTTTTTTATGAAATACTTTCTAATTTCTTTCAGCTTTTCAGCACAGATCTCATTTATTAAACTATGCCAACTTGCAAAAAAAGAATTAAGGCTACTGGAATACAGTTCAACAGTTTCAGGTACTTCTCCCTAGACACTCCAATACGCCATAAACTAAAAAGGGACATCTATATAATGCATAAGAATAACCTTCAAGATAACGTCTCGACTCTGTTTGAAATCTTTCAACCACTGAAACTTTATTTTGCTCATTTCTCTCTTACCCCTTTCAGTCAAGAAGGCTTTCTCAATCCCATGATGCCAGATTCCGGCTCATCCCCAGGTAAACTTACCCTTGCCAGTCTGCACTCTGTTCCTCAAAGAACAGAACTGGCATAAATGAAGTCTCCCTGAGGTGCAGAAACAAGGAGAAGGAAGAAATGTGTGTACCTCTTGGAGGTTACTAGTCCGCAGGTAGCCACTCTGCTGCAGGATGGACCAGGCTATCTCTGTATCGTTCACATTCATCTGGCAGCCGTAGGTTTCAAGGTAGACTGTGATGAGAAAGGGATTCCATGGGTAGGCAGACAACAAGGGGTCACACGTCTCAATGACAGCATGCCCCAGAAACACTAAAGGTAATTGGTTATACAGTAGGTCCTCTGTTGCCTCAATTCCATGACATCATCAATTGCCAGATGCACCCTCAAATAAATGACTTCAGAACAAAAGAAATATTTTTGTATTTCTAACAGAACTTACAAGATATATATGCTCCTTGATTTACTAATTCAACACCTAGAGATTTATTCTGGAAAAAAAAAAAAGAGAAACAATATATACATTAAGACACTTATGATATGAGCTACCAAAGTATCATCTCAGATTTTTAATCCTAGCTGCTCCAGAACACTGGCGGCTAGAAGGAATAAATATTTATATCATCACAATTGACTTTGAAAACTATTGCCTTTTTTTCTTTGCTTTGTATGTATGTTATATTAACAATAAAAAAGTTTTTTAAAAAGACACTTATGGTAGTATTACTTATAATAAAAATATTTTTGAAACTAATGTCCAACTATGGGGGAACAGGTGAAAAACATCAGGGCATAGCACAAAAAGATATTTTGCACCAATTTTTAGAAGTTTACTTACAAAGATAGTAGTGTTTAGAAAAACATTAAATGAAAACAGCAAGATACAAATTATTTGCATCACATGACTACAACTCTACCTCCAAGAATTATGAAGGATGGGGCCACACAGGTGTTTCAGTGGTAGAATGCTCGCATAGCCATGTGGGAAACCTGGGTTCAATTCCTGGCCCATGCACCCAAAAAAGAATTATGAAGGGAAATATTTTTTGGAAATAGAGAAAAGGTGGGGTTCTGGTTATTCTTTAATGTCTCTTCAAAAGTTTTTTTTAAGGTATTTTAACTGATTATATAGCGTTTCTAAAAAAAAACTATTTCCACTTATGAAAACTGACTTTCCACCCAACCACCTGTGAAGGTTGCTTTATGACTTAAGACAATCTAAAAATGAGAGCACAGATTATAGGGTTTCCAAAGATAACCAAAGATCAAAGACAGGACTACTAGGACCTCTATCTTTCAGTGTCGAGTATCACTACTATGAGTTTCTTTATATTAATGTTACTTGGTGGAGTTTGATGATTCCATAACTTAGCAGATTTCCCACACCGCTAACCCTCCAAAGCCAGGTCTATAATAAAAAAACAGTTAAAGAATCAGGCCATGGATGACGGAAAGGAGGAAGGCAGGAAGCCCAAAGGGATAAGAGAAATGAAACCAACCTTTTCTCTGCTTTCCTAGAAGTTCATCCACCATGAGATAGGGGGGTGGGTCCTCCACTTCTGGAGATGGTTTCTCCTGAGGAACTGATGCATTTCTTAAAAAATGCTGAAATGTCGGTCCAGTGGCCAGCCTGGAGCTGAAATTCGTCTTAAGTTCATTCTCCTGCTGCCTCCCTAGACTGGGACCTGTGGTGTTAGGGAGACTGCTGCTGCTGTGCATCCTGGTGGCTCTGAGCCACAGCCAGGACAAAGAGGCCAATGGCACCCATCTCAGAGACCCCTGTGCTTGGAGGACACATCGTAAAGGCTGCATGGCACTAAAAACCAAAGTCTGCAAAAGAATGATAGGAATCACTAAGTACAGAGTGCTGATCTAAGGACTTCAAATATAATGATTCATTTAATCCTCACAAAAAACCCATGAAGGTATTTAATAATTTTATCCCTATTTTACAAGTGAAGAAACAGAGGCAACTTGCCCAAGATCACACAAAGGACTGGCAGGGATGAGAAGCAAATCCAGGCAGTCTGTTTCCAAAACAAAGGAGTGGTAGAGATGCAATGTAAAGCCTTGACACAGTAACAAAACAGCACCATTTGTCAGGCACTGTTCCAAGAGCTATAACTCTAACTCTTCCTAGCAATCCTCAGCAACCCAGCTAACAGACACTATTATTATTTCCATTCAGAGAAGAGGAAGCCTTTACTGACAGGCTAAGGAATCTACCTAAACTTCCACAGCCAGTTAAGCAGCAGGGCCAGTTTTTAAATGAAGGTCTATGTGACACAAAGCTGTGTTCCTTGCCACTTGCCACACTTGCTCCCAACACCACGAAAACCACTTACTCTCTAAGGACATCTTCCTTTGAGCTCCTTCAAAAGCATCTAATGTGGGGCACTGTGTGCTTGATTAGTGACTCCTTCTATCCTCTAAGAGTCTCAAACTACTGCCTTTCCCACCCAGGCCCTCACACAGATGGCTGGATGAAGTGGATAATGGCACAACCTTTACTGGCAATTTCCCACTTTGCTTAAAATTATAAATACACAATCCCTTTGATTGAGCAGTTCTATTCCTAGGTATTCATCCTACAAAAATACTCACACATATGCAAAAGGACCCATGTATTATAATATTCAATGCAGGAGAATTTCTAATAACAAAGAAATGGAAAAGATCTAAACGTCATCAGTAGGAGACTAGTTAAATAAGTGACAGTAAAGCCATACAATGGAATAAAATGCAACTGTTAGAAGTTGAGGCTGATTTTTAAGATCCATACATTACAAAACCCAAGAAGCAAAGTACTCAACATTAAGCATACTATGTCACACTTGGATCTGTGGGGGAAAGGCAGCAAGAATATCTGTAAATGCACAGAATATCTCTAGAATGCATAAGAAACAGTGGTTGCCTCTGAGTAACAGACCTAGGTGCCTTAAATACAGAAGGCATACTTTCCACCACGCATTCTTAATGGACTCCGTATGTAAAGCCTGATTGCCTCACTCCAGCCATTTCATGCACCTCTATATTGATTTTCACCAGCTTCTAGGCTTCTGCACATACTGTTCTCCCTGGCTGGTATACTCTTCTCTTTCCCGACCTGACCAACTTTACCTTTAGGTTTCTGCTTCTCCTGGAAGCCTGCTCTGACCACCACCCTCTCCCAGCCCTAGGCTGAGGTCCTCCTCTACGTTCTCAAAGCCCCCTGGTGGCCCTTATTCTGCTACTCCCTTAGACTGGGAGCTCCTTGAAAGCAGGAAACAAATCTAATTAATTTCTACGGTATTCCCCACTCAGTAACTGGTCCAGGGCACCTGCTACATGTCTGTAATAAGCACACCTGGCCTGTTACTGCTTAGTCTCCTTGGGCAAGTCAAATTCTTGTCTCTGAATTGCCAATTCCACATCTGTAAAATTAAGGATAAAAGTAGTATCCACCTTCCAGAGATGATGTGAGAAACCCAACTTGGCATATAGCAAACCTTCATTAACTGCACATTCCCCATTTCGTTGGGGAAGGGAGTTATTACAGCATCGTGGTTAAGAGAATTAACCCTAGAGTCAGATAATCTGACCCTATCCCTGCCTGCCAGGTAACCTTGGACACGTGGCCTAAAGCTCTCAAAGCCTCCACTTCTTCATGTGTAATATGGGGACAACTGTACCTACCTCCATTTAACTGCTGTGAAGATCAAACGAGGTAATGCAAATTTAAAGCTTACATAGCACAATGCAGGGGCCTCTGTAGGGACTCAGAAATTAACTGTTAGTCGACAGTGAGGATGGGACAAATAGTCTATAACATTCCAGACATTTTATTGGATGGTTACTCTGTGCCAGTCCTGGTGTTAAACGCTTTACCTGGATTACTGTTATTTAATCCTCATAGCAAGCTCGTCAGGCAGTCTCTACTATCATCCTCACTTCACAGATAAACAAGAGCCCGCGGGGGAAGCTTGGGTTTGACAGGCCCTAGATCACGCAGGAGGAGACAGGGGGCTGGGGTAAGAACCCTGACAGCCTGACTTCGCAGGACCCGTGCCGTAACTACCGCACCAACCTCCACCCACCCTGAGCACAGCGCGTTTCCCGGGCTCCACTGCCCCTTTTGCCCCAGGCGCCGGCACGCAGAAGCGCGAGCCTCCACGACCCGGAGCGCCACTCACCTCACGCACCCCCGGCCAGGCGTGCCTCACCCGAACTCTACGCCGGCCGGTTCCGGTCCTTCTCTGCAGTCCCCGGCTGCGCGCACACACCCACAACTTCCGTTCCGCCGCAGCTTCTGCACGGTTCGGCTCAAGGGAAGCGCCTGCTCTATATGGTCCGGGTAGATCCGGATGCCAAACTTTGGTAAACGCTGCCCTGAACCGTAAGGGGGCTGCGGGCTTGCGTGGGGCTGTTGAGCGCTAGAAATGTGGTGAGTGCAAATTAAGTGTGCTTTAAGTGTAAAATACACAGCGGATGTCGAAGAAAGAATGTGAAACACCCCATCAATATTTTTTTTAATTGCAGGTTGAAGCTATAATGTTTAGGATCTGTTGAGTTAAGTAAAATATATTATTATTAAAGTTTTCCCCTGTTAATTTTTACTTTTTTATGTGGCTCCTAGGAAGTTTTAAATTGCATTCCTGACTTGCGTTATGCTTCTGTTGGACAGCTCTGCTCTTTAGGTTAGGGGTACTTAGATTCACATCTCCAGCCTGAATCCTCCGTGGTTTCAGACCCATATTTCAGCTGCCTACTTGGCACTTATCCTTGGGTGTCTTATGACCATCTCTAACTTAATGCAGAACTATTGATTTTTACACCCACATATCTTCAAGCATGTACACATCACCCAAGACCTGTTCCTATCCAGTCTGGCCCGTCTGGGTAAATGGCACTAGGAGAAACGAGGGAGTCATTTTTGCTTCCTCTTTCTCAATTTGCAACTCTAGCAGCAAAATGTCTAAAATGTGTCCACTTCCCTGTCTCTGCTGCTACAACTCTAGCCCAAGCCACATCATCTCATTGGAAATGATCATAATCGCCTCCTAACTAGTTTCCTTGCTTCTGTCCTGGCCCTTGTTTCCTACAGACTATTTCCCACACAGAGCCTAAGGGAGTTTGTTCGATTTATTAAATCAGATTATATCACTCCTCTGCTGAAAATTCCCAACGGCTTCCCATTGCCCTTGCAATAAAACCCAAATTTCCTACTGTGCCCTAGGGCCTGTGTGATCTAGCCCCTGCTTATTTCTTCAATTTAATTACTTCTTACTACTTACTTCTCCTACCATGTTCTCTCTAGTTGACCACAATTCAAGTACATAATTTTATTTTGCTCCTTCAATATCCCAAGCTCATCAGAGCCTTTGTACTTTACTGTTCTCTTTCTGGAATGCTCTTCCCCCATACAGTTTCATGGCTTGTACCTTCTCAGTCTTCAGTTTCAGCTCAAGTGTCACTTCCTCAGAGAGGCCCTCTCTAACTATCCCATATAAACTATTCCCATCACTATCACACCATTTTCTTCTCAATACTTATCATCGTCCAAAATTATGGCATTACGCTGGGAGTGGGTAGCGAATGAGGAGTTAAGGCTTAATTGATACAGAATTGCTGTTGGGGATGATGGAAAAGTTTTGGAAATAGACGATGATGATGTTAGCATAACCATGCTGTATTATATATCCTGTGGTTAAAGGGGATATATATTTATATATATATATATATAATATATATATATACAACCCCAAATATATATTTATATATATATATTTGGGGTTGTATATATGTTACTAACATTAAAATTAAAACTAATCTTTAAAAAAATTATGGCATTACTTCTTTTCTTAGCATTGCATGTTCCCCAGATTGTCAGCTCCTTGAGTGCAGGAGCACATTCTATCTTGTTGACTGCTATTCTCCCAGGATCTAGCACAGGGTCTGGCTCATAGGAGCTTAGTAAATATCTGCTGAATGAATAATTGAATGATTTCTGTCTTAGCTTGGGTTCACCAGAAGTAGACTCCCGCCAGGGAGTGGGAGAGTGAGACAGGAAAGGGGAGACAGCCAATAAAGAGTATATCAGGCAAGTTACCGATGTGGGCATCTGGGTCTTAATCTTCCTGGGGAACACTGGAAATGTAGAACACAAGCCTCAGAATTATTCCACTCAAATATATACAACATTTGTTGAAAGATGCCCCTAGGTGTGTTAGTTCCTCACCACTTCTGTTCTGCCTGTGCAGAGAGGCCTCTGGTTTGGGAGAAAGCTGTCGGGCAATAATATGCAGACACGGGCCTGGCATTCTGAAATAGTAAGGCAGTAGGGACTCTGACAGTTTCTCTTCAGCTCCTCATTAGAACCCTATGTAGTTATTATCAACCCATTTTACAGGTGAGAAAACCGAGACTCCAAAAGGCAGTCACTTGATGAAGTTCACACAGCTAGTGCATGGCAGAGCTGTGATCTGCCCACAGGCCAGTCTCGTTCCAAAGCCCTGTTCTTTTTTTTTTTTTCCAGATTATGGAGAGGTTTTTGGGTTTATTTATTTATTTATTATTTATGATACATAACCACATACAAACACAAACATTCTTATCATATGATCATTCCGTTCTGGTAATATAATCAATATCTCACACTATCATCACATAGTTGTATATTCATCATCATGATCATTTCTTAGAACATCTGCATCAATTCAGAAAAAGCAATAAAAAGAAAAAAATAAAAAACTTCATACATACTATATCCCTTACCCCTCCCCTTCACCGATCATCAGCATTTCAATCTACTAAATTTATTTTAACATTTATTCCCCCTGTTCTAGTTTGCTAGCTGCCAGAATACAATATACCAGAAATGGAATGGCTTTTCAAAAGGGGAATTTAATAAGTTGCTCGTTTACAGTTCTAAGGCCGAGAAAATGTCCCAATTAAAACAAGTCTAAAGAAATGTCCAATCAAAGGCATCTAGGGAAAGATACCTTGGTTCAAGAAGGCCGATGAAGTTCAGGGTTTCTCTCTCAAGTGAGAAGGCATGTGGCGAACACAGTCAGGGCTTCTCTCTCAGCTGGAAGGGCACATGGCAAACACGGCATCATCTGCTAGCTTGGTCTCCTGGCTTCCTGTTTCACGAAGCTCCCCGGGAAGCATTTTCCTTCTTCATCTCCAAAGGTCGCTGGCTGGTGGACTCTCTGCTTCATGGTGCTGCAGCATTCTCTGCTCTCTCTGAGTCTCTCTGAATTTCCAAAATGTTTCCTCTTTTATAGGACTTCAGAAACTAATCAAGACCCACTCAAATGGGTGGAGACATGTCATCCCCTAATCCAGTTTAACAACCATTCTTAACTAAATCACATCAACCAGGGAGATGATCTCATTACAGTTTCAAATATACAGTATTGAACAGGGATTATTCTACCTTTAAGAAATGAGATTTATATTAAAACATGGCTTTTCTTAGGGGGTATACTTCCTTTCAAACCAGCACACCCCCTATTATTTATTTATTTTTAATCCATATGTTTTACTTGTCTGTCGATAAGGTAGACAAAAGGAGCATCAGACACAAGGTTCTCACAACCACACAGTCACACTGCGACAGCCATATCATCATACATTTATCTTAAAGAAACATGGCCACCAGAGCACAGCTCCACATTTTCAGGCAGTTCCCTCCAGCCTCTCCATTACACCTTAACTAAACAGGTGATATCTATTTAATGTGTAAGAATAACCTCCAGGATAACCTCTCGACTCTGTATGGAATCCCTCAGCCATTGACACTTTATTTTGTCTCATTTCATCTTCCCCCTTTTGGTTGAGAAGATTTTCTCAGTCCCTTGATGCTGAGTTCCAGCTCATTCTAGGATTTCTGTCCCACGTTGCCAGGAAGGTCCACACCCCTGGGAGTCATGTCCCACTTAGAGAGGGGGAGGGCAGTGAGTTTACTTGCTGTGTTGACTGAGAGAGAGGCCACATCTGAGCAACAGAAGAGGTTCTCTTGGGGGATGGCTCTTAGGCCTAATTTTAAGTAGGCTTAGCCTATCATTTATGGGGTTAAGTTTCGTATGAACAAACCCCAAGATTGGAGGCTCGGCCTATTTCTTCGGCTGTCCCCACTGTCTGTGAGAATATCAAGAATTCTCCACTTGGAGAAGTTGAGTTTTCCCCCTTTCTCACCATTCCCACTAGGGGCCTCTGCAAATACTTCCCTATTCACTGTTCACGTTGTTCTGGGATTCATCACTCTGGACAAACCTACAAAATCTCATGCGCTACGCAAGATTCCAAGTACTATGGTGTTGAATTAAGCTGTCCTCATAAGTTATATTAGGAAATGCACTAATCAAAATATAAATTTTGGTTGCACAGTAGAGCTAGCGGCTTCCCCTTCCTCTCCTCCAGCTCGATCCAGCAGCCCTCACGCATGCTGAGCTTCTAGAAAGCATCTGTCTGTGGGCTCGTGGGAGCTTGAAATCATCCTCATCTCGCTCCGACTCTGGGGGGAAAAATGGTTGAAGCAGATCGTCCAGGAAAGCTCTTCATTGGTGGGCTCAATACAGAAACAAATGAGAAAGCCCTTGAAGCCGTATTTGGCAAATATGGACGAATAGTGAAAGTACTCTTGATGAAAGACCGTGAAACCAACAAATCGAGAGGTTTTGCTTTTGTCACCTTTGAAAGCCCAGCAGATGCCAAGGATGCAGCCAGAGACATGAATGGAAAGTCTTTAGATGGAAAAGCCATCAGAGTGGAACAAGCCACTAAACCATCATTTGAAAGTGGTAGACGTGGGCCACCTCCACCTCCAAGAAGCAGAGGCCCTCCCAGAGGTCTTAGAGGTGGAAGAGGAGGAAGTGGAGGAACAAGGGACTCCCTCACATGGAGGACACATGGATGATGGTGGCTATTCCATGAATTTTAACATGAGTTCTTCCAGGGGACCACTTCCAGTAAAAAGAGAACTGCCACCACGAAGTGGAGGTCCTCCTCCTAAAAGATCTGCCCCTCAGGACCAGTTCGCAGCAGCAGTGGAATGGGAGGAAGAGCTCCTGCATCACGTGGAAAAGATAGTTATGGAGGCCCACCACGAAGGGAACCTCTGCCCTCTCATAGAGATGTTTATTTGTCCCCAAGAGATGATGGGTATTCTACTAAAGACAGCTATTCAAGCAGGGATTACCCAAATTCTCATGATACAAGAGATTATGCACCACCAAGAGATTATACATATCGTGATTATGGTCATTCCAGTTCACGTGATGACTATCCATCAAGAGGCTGTAGTGATAGAGATGGCTATGGTCGTGATCAAGACTATTCAGATCATCCGAATGGAGGATCCTACAGAGATTCATATGAGAGTTATGGTAACTCACGTAGCGCCCCACCTACATGAAGGCCCCCACCCTCTTATGGTGGAAGTAGTCACTCTGATGATTACAGCAGCTCATGTGACGGATATGGTGGAAGTCGAGACAGTTACTCAAGCAGCCAAAGTGATCTCTACTCAAGTGGTTGTGATCGTGTTGGCAGACAAGAAAGAGGGATTCCCCCTTCTATGGAAAGGGGGTACCCTCCTCCACGTGATTTCTACAGCAGTTCAAACCGCGGAGCACCAAGAGGTGGTGGCCGTGGAGGAAGTCGATCTGACAGAGGGGGAGGCAGAAGCAGATACTAAAAACAAATACAATTTTGGACCAAAATCCCTGTTCAAAGAAACAAACAAAAAGTGGAACTGCTATAACTACCCACGGACTACTAAGGAAAAATTAAATGTTACCTTTTTTAAATTTCCTAAGTTCCCCTCCATAATTTTTATGTTCTTGTGAGGAAAAAGTAAAACATGTTTAATTTTATTTGATTTATGGCATTGCTTTCAACAAGCAAATGTTAAATGTGTAAGACTTGACTTGTGTATTAGTGTTGTAACTTTCCAAGTAAAAGTGTCCCTAAAGGCCACATTCTGATTTTTCCCAGTAAATGAGGCAAGACACCTAAAAGCGTCCACAAACATCTAGCCATCTAAAATGGAGAGATGAATCTTTCTGCTTATACAAACAAGCTTAGATATTAGAGGGTGGTCGGGGTAATGCTACTCTTAGGATTTCAGGATGTCTTCGAACTGAAATCTCAATGTTCTCAGTATGAAAAACCTGAGGTCAAATGCTTATGTAAGGAAAGTGCTATTCACCCAGTAAACCCAAAAAAAGCAAATGGATAATGCTGGCCATATTTTGCCTTTCTGACATTTTCTTAGGAATCTGCAAGAACCTCCCCTATCCCCCTCCCCCAATAAGACCATTTAAGTGTGTGTTAATGACTACAGAATACTAAATTTTAAAGTTTGGCCAAAACCTATATTTATATATATATATATTTTTTTTGTACCAAATAAACATTTTTTGCAAAGCCCTGTTCTTACCACTGACTCATTAATTCGAGGTCAGACCAGCTGGGTTCCTATCAGGGGTCTATTGCTCACATCCAAAAGCCATGGCCAAGTCATTTACCCTGTTGATTCCCAGTTTCCTTACCTATCAAGTGGCTGCTCTATGGAGAATACTTGCCCCTTGAGGAGATAAATCAGGAGAGCATTAAGGAGGCTGGGACATTCATCTAGGAAGACGCTATGGAGTCTTGGACCAGTATGGTGTCTTGAGATGTATTGCATGAAAGTTCACACTATCTCTTTAGGTGACTGTATGCTGCCAATTCAGTAAAAAATACAAAGACAGACACAGGCTACAAACTGTATTAAGGTTCTTGGTTTTTACTGTAGTTCTCCAGGTATCTCAGAATGTAGTCTAATCATTTGGGGGAATTAACAGCACCATTAAAACACAAAATTTTGGAATTCCTGTAAAACTCGTGACCCCTAGAGACAAGTTCCTAGATACTCCAGAATCTAAGTTGGAGAAATAGTCAGGTTTATTGACACATTTTTTGTACAAAAGGAAAGGGATGGAAGGGCATACCATGTTCATGGATTGGAAGACTAAATATAGTTAAGATGTCAATTCTACCTAAATTGATTTACAGATTCAATGCAATACCAATCAAAATCCCAACAACTTACTTTTCAGAAATAGAAAAACCAATAAGCAAATTTATCTGGAAGGGCAGGGTGCCCCGAATTGCTAAAAGTATCTTGAGGAAAAAAAACTAAGCTGGAGGTCGCACGCTGCCTGACTTTAAGGCATATTATGAAGCCACAGTGGTCAAAACAGCATGGTACTGGCATAAAGATAGATATATCGACCAATGGAATCGAATAGAGTGCTCAGATATAGACCCTCTCATCTATGGACATTTGATCTTTGATAAGGCAGTCAAGCCAACTCACCTGGGACAGAACAGTCTCTTCAATAAATGGTGCCTAGAGAACTGGATATCTATATGCAAAAGAATGAAAGAGGACCCGTATCTCACACCCTATACAAAAGTTAACTCAAAATGGATCAAAGATCTAAATATTAGGTCAAAGACCATAAAACAGTTAGAGGAAAATGTAGGAAGATATCTTATGAATCTTATAATTGGAGGCGGTTTTATGGACCTTACACCTAAAGCAAGAGCACTGAAGAAAGAAAGAAAGAAATGGGAGCTCCTCAAAATTAAACACTTTTGTCCATCAAAGAACTTCATCAAGAAAGTAAAAAAGACAGCCTACACAATGGGAGACAATATTTGTAAACAACATATCAGATAAAGGTCTAGAATCTAGAATTTATAAAGAGATTGTTCAACTCAACAACAAAAAGACAGCCAATCCAATTACAAAATGGGAAAAAGACTTGAACAGACACTTCTCAGAAGAGGAAATACAAATGGCCAAAAGACACATGAAGAGATGCTCAACGTCCCTGGCCATTAGAGAAATGCAAATCAAAACCACAATGAGATATCATCTCACACCAACCAGAATGGCCATTATCAACAAAACAGAAAATGACAAGTGCTGGAGAGGATGTGGAGAAAGAGGCACACTTATCCACTGTTGGTGGGAATGTCAAATGGTGCAACCGCTGTGGAAGGCAGTTTGGCGGTTCCTCAAAAAGCTGAATATAGAATTACCATATGACCCAGCAATACCATTGCTAGGTATCTACTCAGAGGACTTAAGGGCAAAGACACAAACGGACACTTGCACACCAATGTTTTAGCAGCATTATTTACAATTGCAAAGAGATGGAAACAGCCAAAATGTCCATCAACAGACGAGTGGCTAAACAAACTGTGGTATATACATATGATGGAATATTATGCAGCTTTAAGACAGAATAAACTTATGAAGTATGTAACAACATGGGTGGACCTAGAGAACATTATGCTGAGTGAGACTAGCCAAAAACTAAAGGACAAATACTGTATGGTCTCACTGATATGAACCGACATTAGTGAATAAACTTGGAATATGTCTTGGTAACAGAGACCATCAGGAGATAGAAATAGGGTAAGATAGTGGGTAATTGGAGCTGAAGGGATACGGACTGTGCAACAGGACTGGATACAAAAACTCAGAAATGGACAGCACAATACTACCTAACTGTAATGTAATTATGTTAAAACACTGAATGAAGCTGCATGTGAGAATGATAGAGGGAGGAGGGCTGGGGACATAAATGAAATCAGAAAGAAAGATAGATGTTAAAGATCAAGATGGTATAATCTAGGAATGCTTAGAGTGTATAATAATAGTGAAATGTACAATGTACAAATTTTAAAAATGTTTTTGCATGAGGAAGAACAAAGGATTGTCATTATTGCAGGGTACTGAAAATAGATAACTAATACTTTAAAATGTCACATTATGTGTGAGACTAAAGCAAAAAATGTTTATTTGTTACAAAATTTAGATTTTGACTAGAGCATTTCCTAATATAACTCATGTAGATAGTTTGATTGAATGTCATAAGTACTTGGAATCTCGGGTAGCACATGAGATTTTGCTGGTTTGTCCAGAGTGATGCCCCGATGAATCCCAGAGTGATTTGATCAGTGAGTGGAAAAGTATTTGCAAGCCCCCCTCGGGGAACGGTGAGAGTGGGGAGAAATTCAACTTCCCCAAGTTGAATTCTTGATATTCTCACAAGCAGTGCAGACAACCAAAGCTATAGGCTGAGCCCCCAGTCTTGGGGTTTGTTCACATGAAACTTAACCCCACAAAAGATAGGTCAAGTCTACTTAAAATTTAGGCCTAAGAGTCACCCCCAAGAGAGCCTCTTTTGTTGCTCAGATGTGGCCTCTCTCTCCAGCCAACATGACGAGCAGTCTCACCACCCTCCCCCTCTCTGCGTGGGACATGACTCCCAGGGGTGTGGCCCTTCCTGGCAACGTGGGTCAAAGATCCTGGAAAAAGGGGGAAGAGTAAAATGAGACAAAGTGTCAATGGCTGAGAGATTCCAAACAGAGTCAAGAGGCTATCCTGGAGGTTATTCTTATGCATTAAGTAGATATCACCTTGTTGTTCAAGATGTAGTGGAGAGGCTGGAGGGAATTGCCTGAAAATGTAGTGCTGTGTTCCAGTAGCCATGTTTCTTGATGATGATTGAACAATGATATAGCTTTCACAATGAGACTCTGTGAATGTGAAAACCTTGTGTCTGATGCTCCTTTTAGCAACTATATCAACAGAAGAGTAGAACATACGGAATAAAAATAAATAATAGGGGGAACAAATGTTAAAATAAATTCAGTTTGAAATAGTGATAAATGAAAGCGAGGGGTAAGGGGTATGGTACGTATAGTTTTTTTTATCTATTATCATTTTATTTCTTTTTCTGTTGTCTTTTTATTTCTTTTTCTAAATCGATCCAAATGTACTAAAAAATGATGAATATGCAACTATGTGATGATATTAAGAATTACTGATTATATATGTAGAATGGAATGATTTCCAAATGTTTTGTTTGTTAATTTTTTTTAATTAATAAAAAAAAAAAAAAGGAAAGGGATGTCTTGTCCTAACTTGGCTATGGAAGGAAGGGAGGTGATCACCCATGCCATGCAAAGCCCCAACATGGCATGAAGGTTGAAGGGAGATGCTCCACCTACTCTACCATGCCATGTTGGGGCTTTGCACTGGGGGCAGACAACACCTCTCCTCCTTTCCAGTGCCCCCTAGGCCGGACCCTGTCCTTCTGATCACACCAACTCCCTATTTCATGTTCTATCTTTTGTTTCACTAAGGCTCCTTCCTCTTTACTGACAGTCTTGTCCACTTAGCATCATAGGATGGAAGAATTATAGAGCTGGAAGCAAATTACTTCTAGGGCTTCTAGTATGGGAATTAGGAAACCAAGATTTGAATCTAGGTCTCTTGTCCTCTTAAAGCTGGGCTCTTTCAAATTGGGACCTTTGCCCCAGCAACCACAGGCCTCCACAGGGCCTCTTTGTGGCTGTAAAAAAGCAGTAGATCAAGGGGCATTAGACTTACCTACCCTTTGCCAATTCTCATTGCCATGGGGCTAAGCTGGCAGCATGAGGGGTGTTCTCTGGTGCCTGATTCTACTGCTTCCAGCTAGAAACACACTCTCAACAGCCATTCCCAATAACCTCTGGTATCTCTGCCACTTACACACACCAGCCTACTTGGGGACCAGGAACCATTTCCTACCCCTCTCCCACCACCCCTAAACTCACAGGGTCCTCCTTCAGTTGCCATGTTTCCAAAAGCCCCATGTTTCACCGCACTTAGGGCCCTTTCCCCTGGGATCCTCTGTCTCGATGCTATTCCCCCTTCCACCTGATTAACTCCTACTAGTGTGATGGTTTTCATTATTACTGAAAAATTATTCACTTCCCAATGTTAAAATAAATTTACTAGATTGAAAACAAAATTATTCACTTCCCTTTTCCACTGTGGCTAGAATATATTTTCCTTCTCCATTGATGTCCGGCTCAGTCATATGACTTGTTTGGGCCAATGGAATGAGAGAGGATGTGATGCAAGAGAAAAGCATGCTTCAAGAGCCGCTGCCCTTTCATCCTAGGCTTCAGAAGGAACCAACAGTGCAGATCTGAGACCAATCAGCAACCACGAGCATGTCACCCAATGGAACCCAGATCCTCATAGTCAAACTTAGTCAACTTGCAGACTTAGGAGCAGGAAAATAAATGCTTGTTGCTGTAGCCACTGAAACCGGAGTTGGTTTTTGTCACCCGGCATTATTGCAGAGGTAACTGATCAGAGCAGGCTCCTTCTGATGTACATCATCTACAGCGTCTCACTGTGAGACAAACTGCCCCAACTCCCCAGAGGAGATCAGGTCCCTATTGGTCTCTCTGCTATTTTCATGTGTCTGCCCAATTTGAAATTTTACATTTGATTGTGGCATCTTCTGATGAATTTCTTTCCCCTGAGGACAGGGACCTGTCAATCTTGCTCACAGCTACATCAGCTTTGGCCCCAAGGTCTGGCACACAGCAGGCGCACAGTACATATTTCTTCGATGCACAGTGGATTGACAGATAGATGGGTGGGCAAGGCCTGGAATCTCTCTGCTTACCTCCATCCCCTTGGTTCATAGTACCTGGTTTCTAGAACTAGCTCTGGTTCTGGCTTGTTCTGTGGCTTCTTCTGGGCCTGTTTCCTCATGTGCAAGCTCAGAGAGAACTGCTTAGTTCAAAACAATTTGCCACTAGTCACATGCGGCTCTTGAGCATTTGATATGCAGCTAGTGTCAATGAGAACGAAATTTTAATTAATTTTAATTAATTTACATTTTAAAACTGATTCAGTTATTGGAAACTGTTAAATCTGTAACGGCTTGGGTATGTGAATCTACTTTTTTCATTTGTAAATTTTATGAAATCTAAATATATTTGTGTTTCATTGATTTTCATTTCCAGTGAAAATCTGGCATCTGGATGGAGATCTGCTATAGGTGTAAAATAAACACCAGATTTTAAAGACTTGGTTTGAAAAACAGAATGTAAAATATCTCATTAATAACTTTATATTGATTACATGTTGAAATGACATTTTGGATACATTGGATTAAATAAAATGTATTATTAAAATGATTTTCACCTATTTCTTTTTACTTTTTGAAAGGTGTCTACTAGAAAATTTAAAATTATAGATGTGGTTCACATATTTCTATTGAATGGTGCAGGCCAGAAGTCTCTAAGGTAAACAAGGATTTTGAAGTCAGAGCCAGACTGAATCCCAATTCAGACAATTCATAGCTGTGTGACTTTGGGCAAGTCACTTTCCCCCTGTGAGCCCCTGCTTCCTTATCTGTGAATGGAGATAGTTGTGCCCACCATCTAGGCATGTGGGGAGAATCCAATGAAATAATGTGTGCATTGTGTCTAGCACAGTGCCTTGCAGGTAGTAAGTGCTCTCTAAGCATGTGCTATCATTACTGTTGTCATTGTGATTTTCTGGGCAATGCAGCAAGTAGGGAGATAAATCCATAGCTCGTACTGCTTCCAAAGCACATTCCATCCATCCTCCCTTCTAAAGGAAAGGTGCCTGCAGATCTTCATGGTGGTTTGAAAATATGTCCACAAATTATTTGATGATCCCTCTTCAAGAGGTGGAACCTAATTCCTCTCCCCTTAAGTGTGGACATCTAGTAACTTGCTTCTGATGAACAGAATGAAGCAGAACTTTCAAACTGGGTCATACAAGGCCTTGTGGCCTCTTCCTTTTAGCTCTTTCTACTGTATCATCCATTTGTGGGGAAGCCAGCTGCCATGACATGAAGGCACTAAAGCAGCCCTATGGTTATTCCCATGTGGCGAATAGCCCTGGGAGGGAGGTCCTGCAGCCCCAGCCAACCTCTGGGCTGCAAGGTTATGAAAAACCCCAAGACAAGAAGGTTCCAGCTTAACCCTTCTAGAATTCCCAACCAGAGAAACTGAAAGATGATAAATGTTTCTTGTTTTAGGCTGCTGAGTTTTGGCATAATTTGACACACAACAATAGATGACTAACATATACTCTTTCTAACCCTGTAGTTAAAGGTCTGCTCTTCTCTGGGAAAGGGGCCCCAGTCTTGGGTCTGGTCCATCTTGGGACTGTGGGGGCCACCACAGGGCCCAAAGGCCAAGGCAAAAACCACAGACACTTGGCCAGGCTGCCTGTGTGCTCACAGGCTGTTTATTTACCCAAGAGTAAGAAGGAAAGAGAAAAGATGAGAAAAACCAGATGCCCCAAGGGAGTGGGGCAGAGGGGAAAAATGAATAGAAAGGCTCCTCCTCTTTCTCTTGCCGCTGACCCCAAGGGACCCCAGCTTCACAGGGGGCCTAGGGTTAGCGTAGGGGCCTCTGGAAGGCCCGGCAGCTGTTGGCTGAGTTAGGGTCCCCACAGGAGCAGGGCTCAGGCTCGGAATGGCTTCTGTGTACACAAAATATCTCTCTGCAAAAGGCACTGGTGGGGTCAGTGGGCTGGAGCCACTGTGTCCTGGGTCCGAGTCCCGGTCCTCAAGACCATCCTAACCCCCCTCAGGGGCTGGGAATCTGCAGCCCTTCTCCTCTCCCTTCCCTCGGCCCAGAAGTGAGCAGGCAGTTAGTGTAGAGCCAGGTCAGGCTGTATGGCAGGCATCCCCTCTTCAAGGCTGGTACATCTGGTGACCTCTAGGCCAACAGCCCCAGGCGGGTGACTTTGGCCGAGAGGAAGGAGTGGATGATGAAGACTATAGTTTTGGGACACGAGTGCAGGTCCAGCTGCTGCGGAGTGAAGAAAAGGGTCAGAGGCCTAGTCCAGCCTCCGGGACAACCCCCCCTCCCCAGGGTACAGAGGCAGTCCTCCACTCACAATCTCGCCCTCAGCACCACCGAAGTCCAGGAAAAGGAGACTGGCACCATCGTCCGAGGACATCTGCAGCTTCTCAAAGGGCTGCCGGAGCAGCACAGTTCGGGCTGCACCTGGCTCAGCCGCCCACAGTGTGAAGCCCTTGTCGATGTGCACAGAGAGGCTGCAGGGACGGCCATTCCACGTGCAGGCTGTGGGGGGGGGGGGGGGTTGGGCACACGTATCAGCTGGGACCTCAGAGACCTCAAGCTCTACCCCCAACAACCCCCACCCCCACCAGCAGCTCCACAAAGTAGGGGCTTAGATACCACGAGGGATGGGAGGCTCACTGCCTGTCGTGACATCTATATGCCCACCCTGCACAGAGTCATCCCACCCTAAATCACCAGAAGGCCCTCAGAGAACCTGCAACTGACCTCCTTCCCCACTTCCAGCAGCACCACAAAGTAGAAATGGAGAGCTTAAAATATGCAACAGAACCTATAGCAACTATGGACTATAGTTAACAGTAATATTTTAATATTCTTTCATGAACAGTAACAAGTGTACCACACCAATACTAGGGGTCAGCAATATGGGGGGATAAGGAGTATGGGAGAATTAGGGTTTTCTTTTTTATTTTTATTTTTTTTCTGGAGTAATAAAAATGTTCTAAAGTTGGTCATGGGACTGTCTGCACAACTATGTGATGATTCTGTGAGCCAGTGATTGTACACTTCAGGTGGTTTCTATGCTATGTGAATATAACTCAATAAAACTGCATTTTTAAAAATCCACAATGGACAGTGGCCAACTCCCTAAAATGGCAACAACAGACCCACCAAGCATGGCCCTTGGAGACCTGTAAAAATGCCTAATTTAGCAAATAAGAATATAGGCTGCCAAGTTCATTTGAACTTTGGATAAACAATGGATAATTGGGACATATTTATACTAAAATAGTATTCATTGTTTATCTGAAATTCCAGTTTAGCTGGGTGTCTGGTATTTTATCTGGTAATTATATTCTAAGAGCGCTCTCTAACATCTGTATCAAAAGAAGCATAAATCCAGAACCAGAAAAACCCCAGGGAAAAGAGGCTTACTACTACCAGGGCACCTAGAGATAAAAAACGGGGAGCCCTTGAAATGGCCTATCCCCTCTCCTGAAGCACGCTAAAGAAGGAAGCTTGAATGCTTCTAGGGATGAGAAGCTCATTACCAAAAAGATACCCCCAGATCCACCCAGCCCACCTGTAGACACCTCCTGCACACCCTCAGCGGCCCGGTGACAGCCATCCACCAGCTGGCGGGTCCAGGCAGCCAGCTCCTGTGGTGACTCCACACTGAACAGGTGAGTGTCCACACCGTGGCGTGTGCCCGTGCGCAGGGCAAAAGAGAGCTCTGCATCATAGGGTCCCGAGCCCTTGGCGGGGCCTGAGTGCACCAGCCTGAGGGAAGGGAGAAGAGGGTTAGGCATGAGGCCTCAGGCAGGGAGAAGTCAGCTCTAGGCAAACAGGGATGACCTGGGAAAGGACCTGCTGAATCCTTCACCACCTAATTCTAGGGGACAGGACTTCCAGGTGGACACCCACTCAGCAGACCTCGCCAACGGCATTCCCTGCCACCCTCCCCTTTATTCCCTCTGCTCAGCAATATGGGCCCACATTGTACAGATGAGAACATTTTGATCCAAACAGAACAGGGGCTCACTGCAGGTCACCAGGGAAATAACTCAGGGGCAGAATGGGGCTGAAATCCCCAGCTGCTGAGGCTCATCTGAGCATCTTCCCGCAAGCTCTGGGCAAGTCCAGGACAAACCTGCCCATGGATACCTGGTGGCAATGAGTGGGGCAGTTCGGGCTGGCCGGCTCAGGGCCTCACGGGTCTGGGGGAGACAGCAATAGAGAAGCAGCTCCTTTTCAGTCAGTAGGGCCAGGGTGGGTGCCGTGCTCCCACCTGGCAGCTACAGAAAACAAGACAGTAGTGAGGAGGATGGGTCAAAGGGTCATGGTGGGGTAAGGAGGAGAGGAGCACTGGGAATGGGACAAGGTCCAGAGAGGGGAAGAGAGGAAAGGATAGATCCCAGGCCCAGCAGGCACCTGCTCCGTCAGCCAGCCGATCTGCTTGATGTCCTGGCTCTTAGCTGTGCTGGTTGCTGCCAGCAGTGCCTGCAGCTCGTCCTTAACCTGGAGCATCAGAGTGCTGATCTGGGCTTGGATGGCAGCTGCCCAGGACCTTGCACTAGCCTCATCCTTGGCCCTCAGGAAGAGGGTGTCTTGGCCATCAGCCGAACAAATCTCCAGATACCTGCAGGCACAAAAATGTGAAGAGCTAGGCCTGCCTGCTGGGCTGCAGCTGCCCAACCCTAAAATCTGACCCAAGAACTCTATTCCCTGCCAAGCCAGGTGAAACCACAAGGGATGTCCATGAGAGAATTAGGAGCTACACTCACCACTGGGGCTCCAGCCACAGTTACTGGGGTCTCACGCCATCTAGGGACAAAAGACTATAACAAACACAGATATGTATATACACACAAATACATACAAACACCAAAATATGTGATAGGGCCAAATTTTCACTGTGTGAGGACTCATAATCTTGCCCTTTTATCTTGGTTTCTAAGGGGAAGAATACTTTTGCTGGGCCAGCTCCCAGATTCTCCTTTGTTGCAAAGAACAAAGTAATGCACTAATTGGGGGGGGGGGGGGGGGAGAAGGGGTAGAGCTAAAGAAGCTTGAGAGATCAAGTTGATCCACATAATAAAGAGCTGGGGGAAGGGACCACACAGGCAAGTATCAAGGAAGAGTTTCAGGGAAGTAGCAAGGAGTAGTGCCAGACAGAGAAGACTTTCAAAATATTTTGTGGCCATCAAGGATCCACTCCCCTCTGGCATTTCTATGAGAGACAGACTGTGATGGGAACCCATTCACCTCTGCCTTCCTCTACTACAGAATTAGAAAGCAAAATATTTCAATTCCTGGCTTCCCTTGCAG
Source organism: Tamandua tetradactyla (assembly GCF_023851605.1). Taxonomy (NCBI): domain Eukaryota; kingdom Metazoa; phylum Chordata; class Mammalia; order Pilosa; family Myrmecophagidae; genus Tamandua; species Tamandua tetradactyla. The sequence goes on along the minus strand of NC_135327.1, from coordinate 19,602,611 downwards.
CTAGGGCTTGACATGTGACCCCATTCTGACCAATGAGATATAGAAGTCCCAAAAGAGGGTGTCCCTTCCCAAATGAAAGGTAAATCTTTCCAAGGTGAGGTAGGTAGTCTCTAAAGATGACCTCCATCAAATCCATCCCTCCCTGTATGCAGGGTCCACTTCCCCCTTCAAGAAGTGGTGTCTGTGTCTCCTCCCCTTGAATCTGGGTTGGCCTTGTGATTAGCTTTGACAAAGAGAATGTGACAAAAGTGATATTCTGGGATTCCCAAGTCACCCTCTAAGAAGTCCATCTACCCTAAGACCACCATGCTAGGAGGAGCCAGCCACACAGAAAGGCCTCATGGAAAAAGGATTGCTCAGCCAGCCCCTAGCCGTGCCAAGGACCCTAACTGAGGTTCCAGGCATATGAACGAAGCAGCTTTTTGGGCCTCCAGCCCCAGCAGGTACCACATAGAGCAGAAGAACTGGCCAGGTGAGCCTATCCAGATTATAGAATTCTGAGAAATGATTTTTTTAATTATTACTTTCTAAGCCACTAAATTTTAGGATGGTCTCTTATGCAGCAGTAGATAGCCAAAATATCAAGAGAAAAGTCCCTTTGCCTTCTGTCTTATTCTTGTCTGGAATATGGACACAATGCTTGGAGATACAGACCCTATCCTGCCACCACAAAGAAGAAAGTCCAAAATAAAGATGACAGAGGAAGACACGGGAAGCCTGTTTCATTTGATGGTACACTCGAGTAGCTACAGCAGCCTGGATAGATAACCCCTGCAATTTTTTTTTTTACACAAATAGAAAAAATAAACCTCTCACTTATATGAGCCATAACTTATTGCAGTCCCATATAATCCTAGAACTGAGCAAAAATATGAAATACTTTTCATTACCTTTGGTTTGCTGAATGATTTGACTGGGATATTGTGCTATTAGTGGACTGTTGTCCCAATTATATTCAAGTTACACTAGTAGTTACACATGCATGCAAATGTCCAGGCACACATACATATAATTAACCTACAAACATATATAAAAGTCTCCACCCCTACACACACAAATGCTCACATACACACATATAAACACTTGCATTTTATGTGCCATCTGCATGTGACACAAATAAATGCTTCAGATGATAGCTAGGATCAAGCCAGGAACCATGATTAGCCTAGGGTTCCAGAAGCTCAGGAAAGACTATACCCACTCATCTTTCCCTCAATACAAATGGCGTCTTCCGGGGAGCACCTCAATCTTACCATGAATCACCAGTTCAAGCGTCAGGCTGTGGGGAAGGGTGAGTATCAAGTGGGGCCAGGAGGTTTGGAGGCTGTACATTAACCAGTGATCCCAGCCAGTGCTGGGCACTTGCCTAGCAATGAGCCTAGCCTGGGAATGGGACCCACAGCATGAGCTTTTTATGTGCACACCATATATATAGATAGATACACACACACACACACCTCCCATAATACTGCATACCCGACTTGACCAACATACACTCCATCCAGCTACCACCAACACTCAGGCATCCGCAACTTCTAAAGCAGAGAGGGCCGTTGGAATGAAGCAGGTTCCACTCCTTCCTGATTGCATGGCCTTGGCAGCTTACTTCCTCTCTCTGAGACCCATTATCCTCATTTTTGGAAAGGGGATGAAATGGGACTTTTCTCATGAAATTGTGCATGGAAACCACTCAACACAGTGTTTATCAGGTATACAGTAAGTGCTCAACAAATGTTAACTGGTACCACCACACCAATGCCAAGTATCAATAATAGGAGGAAATAAAGGGTATGAGGTTTTTCTTTCTGGAGCAATGAAAATGTTGTAAAATTGATTGTAGTGATGAAAACATCTCTGTGATTATACTAAGAGCCACTGACTGTACATGTTAGATGGACTGTATAGTGTGTAAATAAAACTACTTTATAAAATATATATCGGACACCAATCTTATTATGAATGAGCTGCTAAGGGGTGCTCATATGGGGGAGATGGTAACCTTCCATGGCCCTGATATAAACATTACATCTCAGAACCTCAGTCAGGGTTGGAAGAGACTCTAGGAAATCACTGAGTCCAGCAACCTTATTTCATAATAGGGAATCTAAAAATAAGTGAGGAAAAGGGACTGGAATCCAGGGCTCCCTCTCAGAGCGAGGTTCTCCTCAGATGTGAACTGCCTAGAGGAAGAAGAGAAAAGCAGACCAGATCTTCACCCCTATAACTTCACTCATTCTTTCACTCAAAAAACATTTCTTAAGCGCCTGCTATGTTCTGGCATTGTACTGGTTGCCTGCAACACAGGGGCATCTTTCTTTTGACTCCACCACCTTACACCAGGGCATCTGTCAGTCTGAGTTGGCCCCACCCACACCCTCACCCCAGTCTTACCTGGGATCCGGGTCAGTGGGGGTGCACCTTCTTGAGACATATGCCATTTTCAAGGACACATGTTTGGCCTCGCTGAGGTCCCAGGGTTGGGGGCCAGAGGAGGGAGGCTGCCGTTGAAGGGGCGAGGCAGGAGGAGAGTCCCAGCCAACCGAGCTTCCGCCAGCAGAGTTCTTGAAATGTGGTGAGACCTCCTTCATGTACTTGACTGGTCAGGGGAGAGGTCGTCAGTTACCATATGACATTGGCTCTTATGCACACATCACACTGAAAGCTAATTTATCAAGAGTTTAATGTGTGTCCAATCTTGCTATCTTTCTCTAAGTTAAAATCTCAGATGGTGTGACAGAAACTGATAGGTACCTGCTAGTACCCAATTTCTCATTTCCCCTTGATTTATAAATAGCTGGCCACCTGGAAGAAAGACTACATCTTCCAGCCTCCTTTGCTGCTAGGTGTGGCCGTGTGACCACTAAATTCTAACCAAGTAAAGGGAAGTATTGTTTGGGCCTTGCAGGATGGCTGCTTAAAGGAAAAAGACACCAGCTGCAGCAAAGCAGTGAAAACACACCAAGAAGGCAGTCGGGTGATGTAACTACTCTGACACATCCCGCTGTGCGTCTCTTATTTTGGTCTTCCTATCTACCAAAAGGGAAGATTAAATGAGATGGTCCTATGGCAGAGGCCACTAATTATTCTTCGATATAGCGTAACCTCCCAGCCAAAGACTTTATTTTCCAGGCTTCCTTGCAGCTCTACATGCTTCCGGGAACAAGTTCTGGCCAATGAGACAGGAGCAAAAAAGATGTGTGCAACCACCAGGCCCTGCCCACTGGCTGGAGCATACGTGGTTGCCATCTTGACCAAGAGGACTGTCCTACGTTCTAAGGAAAGCAGAGCAACAAAACAGAAAAAAAACTGGGATGCTGACACTTTGGAGATACCATATCAGACTTGGGCTGTTATATAAGAAAGCAAAAACCTTTTATTTTGGTGTACATGAGTGGTTCCATGGTAGAATGCTTGTGACACATGTGGGAGACCCGGGTTCAATTCCCAGACCATGTACTCCCCCCCAAAAAAAACCTTCTATTTATTTAAGCCATTAAATAATTTTGCGGGTTTCTGTATCACAGCAGAATAGCTTAAACCCTAACTAACAGAAGAGCCAAGGGGCCCTCTTACCTCTATTATCACAAACAAATGCAGTGGACGCCTTCCAGAACACCCTGACCAACAGAATCTTCTGTGATGATGGGAATGCTCTATCTTTACACTGTCAAACACAGTAGCCATGAGCCACATGTAGCCATTGAGCCACTGAATGTGGCTAGTACAAACGAGAAACTAAATTTTTTATTTGTATTTATTTTTAATTAATTTTAAATTTAATAGAGTCACATGGAATTAAGGGCCACTGTACTGTACAGCACGTTTCTAGAATAGCAGTTTCTTTGCCCAACTGACTCATAAAGTCACATTCTCATATATGATCCTGTCCTTCTGGTTATGCTAGCTGGACCAGGGGGAACCCCTGCCCTATGCTGGACTACCCAGGTTGAGACTAGGAAGACACCCTAGACAGGTGGTTTAAACAAATGTAAATGTTAGGGAGGCAGCCTGCTTCTGTAAAGAGGATTAGTGGAGACGTGCATTCAAAGGCGGAGGGAAAGTCCTACCAGGTACCTGATACTCATCCTTCAGAAGTTTGGGCTGTAATTCTGCCCTTGGGGCTCTGATATTTGCAACCAAAAGAATCTCGATTGGGAATGTTAGTACAATAAATGAAGCTGAATGTGAGAATGATGGAGGAGAGCTGGGAGCACAGATGAAATCAGAAGGAAAGACAGACGATAAAGACTGAGATGGTATGATCTAGGAATGCCTTTGGAGTATACAATGATAGTGGCTAAATGTAAAAATTTTTAAATGTTTTTGCATGAGGAAGAACAAAGGAAAGTCAATATTGCAGGGTGTTTAATATAGATGGTAATACATATTTTAAAACTTTAACTTATGTGTAAGACTAAAGCAAAACACGTTTATTTGGCACTAAATTTATAATTTGACTAGTGCATTTCCTAATATAACATCTGTGGACAGTTTAACTGAACACCATAAGTACATGGAACCTTGAGTAGGGCATGAGATTTTGTAGGTTAGTCCACAGTGATGTCCTGATAAATCCACAGTAATTTGAACAGTGAATTAAAAAGTATTTGTAAAGTTCAACTCAACAACAAAAAGCCAAACCAATTACAAAATGGGAAAAAGACTTGAACAGACACTTCTCAGAAGAGGAAATACAAATGGCCAAAAGGTACACGAAGAGATGCTCAACGTCCCTGGCCATTAGAGAAATGCAAATCAAAACCACAATGAGATATCATCTCACACCACCAGAATGGCCATTATCAACAAAACAGAAAATGACAAGTGCTGGAGAGGATGTGGAGAAAGAGGCACACTTATTCACTGCTGGTGGGAATGTCAAATGGTGCAACCGCTGTGGAAGGCAGTTTGGCAGTTCCTCAAAAAGCTGAATATAGAATTGCCATATGACCCAGCAATACCATTGCTAGGTTTATCTACTCAGAGGACTTAAGGGCAAAGACACAAACGGACACTTGCACACCAATGTTTATAGCAGCATTATTTACAATTGCAAGGAGATGGAAACAGCCAAAATGTCCATCAACAGACGAGTGGCTAAACAAACTGTGGTATATACATACGATGGAATATTATGCAGCTCTAAAACAGAATAAACTTATGAGGTATGTAACAACATGGATGGACCTTGAGAACATTATGCCGAGTGAGACTAGCCAAAAACTAAAGGACAAATACTGTATGGTCTCACTGATATGAACCGACATTAGTGAATAAACTTGGAATATGTCGTTGGTAACAGAGACCATCAGGAGATAGAAATAGGGTAAGATAGTGGGTAATTGGAGCTGAAGGGATACAGACTGTGCAACAGGACTGGATACAAAAATTCAGAAATGGACAGCACAATACTACCTAGCTGTAATATAATTATGTTAAAACACTGAATGAAGCTGCATGTGAGAATGATAGAGGGAGGAGGGCTGGGGACATAAATGAAATCAGAAAGAAAGATAGATGTTAAAGATCAAGATGGTATAATCTAGGAATGCCTAGAGTGTATAATAATAGTGAAATGTACAATGTACAAATTTTAAAAATGTTTTTGCATGAGGAAAAACAAAGGAACGTCATTATTGCAGGGTGCTGAAAATAGATGGTAACTGATATTTTAAAATGTCACCTAATGTGTGAGACTAAAGCAAAAAATATTTGTTACAAAATTTAGATTTTGACTAGAGCATTTCCTAATATAACTCATGTAGATAGTTTGATTGAATCTCATAAGTACTTGGAATCTCAGATAGGACATGAGATTTTGCTGGTTTGTCCAGAGTGCTGCCCCGATGAATCCCAGAGTGATTTGATCAGTGAGTGGAAAAGTATTTGCAAGCCCCCGTCGGGGAATAGTGAGAGTGGGGAGAAATTCAACTTCCCCAAGTTGAATTCTTGATATTCTCACAAGCAGTGTGGACAACCAAAGCTATAGGCTGAGTCCCCAGTCTTGAGGTTTGTTCATATGAAACTTAACCCCACAAAGGATAGGTCAAGTCTACTTAAAATTCAGGCCTAAGAGTTACCCCCAAGAGAGCCTCTTTTGTTGCTCAGATGTGGCCTCTCTCTCCAGCCAACACGACGAGCAGTCTCACCACCCTCCCCCTGTCTACATGGGACATGACTCCCAGGGGTGTGGACCTTCCTGGCAATGTGGGACAGAGATCCTGGAATGAGCTGAGACTCAGCATCAAGGGACTGAGAAAAACCCTAGAATGAGCTCAGAATTAACATCAAGGGATTGAGAGAACCTTCTCGACCAAAGGGGGAAGAGTGAAATGAGACTAAGTGTCAATGGCTGAGAGATTCCAAACAGAGTCGAGAGGTTATCCTGGAGGTTATTCTTACGCATTAAGTAGATATCACCTTGTTGTTCAAGATGTAGTGGAGAGGCTGGAGGGAACTGCCTGAAAATGTAGAGCTGTGTTCTAGTAGCCATGTTTCTTGATGATGATTGAACAATGAGACTCTGTGAATTTGAAAACCTTGTGTCTGATGCTCCTTTTATCTACTATATCAACAGAAGAGTAGAACATATGGAATAAAAATAAATAATAGGGGGAACAAATGTCAAAATAAATTTAGTTTGAAATGCTAGTGGTAAATGAAAGCGAGGGGTAAGGGGTATGGTATGTATAATCTTTTTTTTCTCTGTTATCATTTTATTTCTTTTCTGTTGTCTTTTTATTTCTTTTTCTAAATCAATGCAAATGTTCTGAGAAATGATGAATATGCAACTATGTGATGATATTAAGAATTACTAATTGTATATATAGAATGGAATGATATCTTAATGTTTTGTTTGTTGTTAATTTTTTTAATTAATAAAATAATAAAAAATAAAAAAATAATTTAAAAAAGTATTTGCAAAGTCCCCTTCCAGGAATGGTGAGAATGGGGGAAAATTCAACTTCCCCATTTGGAGAATTCCTGATACTCTCACAAGCAGTGGAAACACGAAAGCAATAGGCCGAGCCCTCAATCTTGGGGTTTGTTCATATGAAACTTAACCCCACAAAGGATAGGTTAAGCCTACTTAAAACTAGACCTAAGAGTCACGCCCAGAGAACCTCTTTTGTTACTCAGATGTGGCCTCTCTCTCTCCGCCAACACAGCAAGCAAATTCATTGCCTTCCCCTTCTCTACATGGGACATAACTCCCAGGGGTGTGGACCTTCCTGACAATGTGGGACAGAAATCCTAGAAGGAGCTGGGACTCAGTATTAAGGGATTGAGAAAACCTTCTACACCAAAAATGGGAAGAGAGAAATGAGACAAAATAAAGTGTCAATGGCTGAGAGATTCCAAACAGAGGCGAGAGGTTATCCTGGAGGTTATTTTTACGTATTATATAGATATCACCTTTTTAATTAAGGTATATTGGAGAGGCTGGTGGGAAGTGTCTGAAAATGTAGAGTTATGTTCCAGTAGCCATATTTCTTGATGATGATTGTATAATAATATAGCTTTTGCAATGTGACTGTTTGTGAAAACCTTGTGTCTGATGCTCCTTTTATCTATGGTACAGACAGACGAGTAAAACATACGGATTAAAAATAAGTAAAAAATAGGGGGAACAAATGTTAAAATAAATTTAGTAGATTGAAATGCTGGTGATCAATGAAAGGGAGGGGTAAGGGGTGTAGAAAAAAACAGGGGAAACAAAGGCAATGGAAATACTAGCAGTCAGTGAGAGAGGGATAAGGGTATGGTATGTATGAGTTTTTTTCTTTTTTCTTTTTATTTCTTTTTCTGAATTGATGCAAATGTTCTAAAAATGATCATAGTGATGAATACACAACTATGTGATGATATTGTGAGTTACTGAACATATACCAAGAATGGAATGATCATATGATAAGAATGTTAATTTTTGTATGTTGCTATGTTTAAAAAATTTTTTTTTAATTAAAAATTTTTTAATTAAAAAAAAAATCTTGACTGGGGCCCCAGTGATAGGAGTCAGGATCCCACGCCTTTCTAGAAAAGGAAGCTTTCAATGGCAGTGGCAGCTAGAAGCAAAAAGCAACCTTGTGAGAAGGCTGATTTGGGAGGAGCTTGGTGGGAATAGAGAGATTCAGGAACAAATCAGCTTTCTTGAGTATCTATTATGTGCCAAGTATTGGGCTGGCCCTAAGACTGGGACGTAAACACACGACACTTTATACTATCACTCCTTTAACTCTTTACTCATGGAAGACATCACTAATCAATCAGAGTGTTTTATGGCGGCTACTATCAATCAATTAAGGCTGATAGGTAATAAAACAATTGGTCATTATTGCCATATCAATTAAATGGCAAGTAACAGAACACATGATAACACTGCCCTAAACAATTAACGAACAATAAATATTTATAATTTCACTTAAGAATATAGGAAGGCAATTTCTGGATTGGCTCAATGTCTCAATGGCCTCGGAATTAGTGTATGCCTCTCTTGGCTTTCTCCTCATGTTCACAAGATCGCTGCCACAGCTCAAGCCTATTATTCCTTACATGGCAAAGCCCAAAGGAGCAAGAGAAGTGACAGGCAGAAAAAATGCCATTTCCTCATGCCTCCCTCTTATCAGAAGGGTAAATATTTTTATGAAGCCTCCAATAGACATCTTCTTTAATCTCATTGGCCAGAACCTGGTTGCATGCCCACCTCAAGCCCAGTTATCAGTAAGCAGGAATAGTCATGACTTAGACCAATCACAATTCACCCTCTGGGGCTGAGCATATTTCCACCCAATAAAATCAAGCTCTGTTAGCAAGGAAGAAGGGGAAGTGATTGGTAGGCAGGCAACCAACAGTGCCTGCCACACCTGCCCTGCCATCTTAGCTGTTCCCAATGCTGATGGGCAGCAGTCAATTCATTTGTAAAATGAGCTACTGGGAAGAGACTACATATGTCAATGCCATTAGAAGACTTAGCCAAACAATGGTCTCTCCACCCCTAGCCAGGCTGTGCCCTCTTCTGCTCTCCTGGGGGAGTACCTGATGCCTGCTAAACTTTGGGAAGCTTCCTTCCCCCTACCCAACCACACCTGTCCCTATGGCCATCTACCTTGCTAATCATCTGAGCTTTTCAATCAGGGCCTAGCCAACAACACTGTCTGTAACTAGACAGTCCAGGCAGAGGTGAGGAAGCAGTTCTTAGCCTCATGGAAGAACCAGATAAGAGGCTGTTTGTGTCAAGGCTCTTAAGGCTCAGATAGAGTCCAACGCAAACAGGGATGAAAGTGAGAGGGGGTTACAAGTGTTACTGGGAGAGAAGTTATGTAAATATAAACATAAACATAGGCTTTTTAGGGGGAAACTAAGGGCAGCAAAGTTTGGGTCTGAAGATTGGGAACTAGGCCTGGAAATATCTCATCATCATCACTTAAGTAACTCACTCCATGACTGACTATTAGACTGATGTCCTAAAGGGCAATGGAGGTGGGACATACCACAGCCTACCTGGCAGTCAAGCCATTTCTCCCCTCTCTACTTGCTACAGAACCCTGAGCCCTCGTGGCTTAGCTTCTCCCTAGTCTCATGGGAGAATTTTGATCGGTCAAAGTTAATCATGATCATTCCATCATCTTGCTTGTGACTGATTTAGAAAGGGATAGATGATACAATTCTGGCCAATGAGGTTTGAGGGAAAGTGTGCCTTTTTCCTCTCCTCCACCCTATAGAAGTTGTGGAAGGGGACTTGGTCCTAGTGCCAGGATAACCACCTTCAGACCCTGAGGGTTGGGGTTCACACACTGAGGATAATGCAGCACAAAGATGGACAGACCTGGGTCTTCAGTGATTCCATAAGCGCCTAAATTAACTTACCATGGAGCCACCCTGCCTCAAGACTTCTTGTTCTGGAAGATAATACATTTTCTTCAATACTGAAGCCTCTTTGAATTGGGTTTCTGTTACTTGTAGCCAAAAGCATCCCAACTAATACAGCACCCCAGGGTGCTACAAATCCTTGCTAAATTAACTATGCCCCTCCACTGCTCAAATGCCTCCCCCAGCTTCCCTGCACTCTTCCCCCAACTTCAAGGCTCTCAAGCACTGGGCCCTGCACACTTCTCTGACTTCGCCTCCCTACTTTCACCCTCTAGTCTAATCGACCTACTCAGAGCTCTTAGAAGCTATGTGAGCTTCCAAACCTCCACACCTTCGAAAGTTCTGTTACCTCTGCACAGAATGTCTATAGTATATGGTTTGGAATAAGTCACTCTTGGATTTGAATTCCAGCCACAGCACTTTCTAGCTGCATGACCACAGACAAAGTAATTTACCTCTCTGGTCCCAGTCTGCTAGTTTTTAAAAGAGGATTAACAATGTCTTCCTCTACAAATATGTCAGGATTAGGGACTTAATAAGTGTGAGCTTAAATACTAGGGAACGGATAGAAGTGATAACTAATAAGCAGGTTTATAAGTAACACTGCCATATTGAAGGTGAGTATGATTGAATTCATATATATATGTATAGTGCTATAAATCCCAATGATTAAAATTATAAATAAGTTTTCACATGAACTATTCCAATGGTTCAATAGTGGACAAAGAGTCAATAAAGGAGGGATATAGTGGGGAAACTAAAAATGCATGCTACAGCCAATAGTTAATAGGAAGACATCAACAGTACCACGGCACTACCAGAGGCAACTAATTGGTGGGGGGCAGGGAGTGATAAAGGATGGTTTGATTCAATAAGCGGTGACATTATGTTTGCCAGTTCCTTGTCATTGCGGCCAATGAAAATTATCTAAAATTAAGAGTGCTGCTGATTGCATTTAGTTAAATCCTCACACAGGGAGCTATTCTCTGGGGTCTCCCTCTCTGGGGGCCCAGAATTTTCCAGGACCTCAATTGCTGGTTTCTTTTTACTCAAGAGTTCAGTTTTCATCTTATCTCTCTCCTGTCGCATTTCACTATAAGCTGTGAGGAGAAACCAGGCTGCACTTTCCACATTTAATTTGGAGATCTCTTCTACTAAATATCCAAATTCATGGCTTTTAAAATCAGCCTTCCAGCCAAAGCCACTAGTCAACTTTGTCAGATTATCTGCCATTTTAAAACAATGATCGCCTTCCTTCTGGTCTGCAATAGCACATGCCTCACTTCTGTGTAGAGCCTGCTCAGAGGTATCTTTAAAGTCCATGTTCCTAATGTTAAAATAAATTTAGTTTGAAATGCTAGTGATAGATGTGGGTGAGGGGTGAGGGGTATGGTATGTATAATCTTTTTTTTCTATTATTGTTTTATTTCTTTTTCTGTTGTCTCTTTATGTCTTTTTCTGGATTGATGCAAATGTTCTAAGAAATGATGAATATGCAACTATGTGATGATATTGAGAATTACTGAACATATATGTAGAATGGAATTACATGTTAATGTTTTTGTTTGTTCTTAATTTTTTTAATTAATAAATAATTTTTTTTTAAAAAAGAGTGCTGCTGATTGTACATACAAGCAAATGAAGATACTGTAAGACACAGTTTGTTTATTTTGGACATTATCCACAATGTCCAACAGATGGAGGGAGCTGAAGGATACAATGACCGAGAAATACAACGGCAAACGGTGATACATTTATATGATGGAATTTGGTGCGGCTACAAAAAGAGGGATGTCGAGGGGCATGCAACAAGCTGAATAAACCTTGGGGACAATGTGTTGTGCAAAATAAGCCAGACACTGAATAAAGCTGGAAAAAAAAAATTAAATAAGCCAGAAACAAAAGAACAGATATGCTAATGTCTCTCAGAAAATACTTTCAAAAAAACAATGGGAGCCTAGACTGTGGGTCCTGATAGCAACCACGTATGGTCTGAAGTTGTGGATTCTAAGACAACTTCACACCAGCTCATACGCATAGCTCAGTGTCACTGAGCTGGTATGTCCCTGGAACTTTGAGTAGCTCTGTGACATCTAGACCCCAGAAATGCAGTGCTGTGACCTGAAAGTTAGCATAGCTATATATAATAACAGTTAAAGTAACAAAAAAGAGATCAGGCCTCAATTAGATTAAAAAAAGAAATCAATCTGGTGGGTCTAAGGTAAATCAGAATACAGGGTAAAAGATGACAGTATATGTACTTTCAACCCTCAGCTACTGCATGAGACCAAAGGCAGAGAGGTTTATTATGTTTAAATCTAAATTTTCTGTAACACATAATCTAAATCAACCTCTGTGGATAGCTCATTTAAACAACCCAAACTCCTAGAATCCAGGACAGAAACAAGGCCTTATAGTTCTGTACAGCTTAATATAATACATGTTATACATCTCAGACTATGGTGGGCTGATAACTAAAAAGTATTGGTAGAGACCCTCGAGGATCTGAAGGGGAAAAATAAATTTGTTTTATTTTATTTATTTTTATTTTATCTTATTTTATATGTGCGTGTATATATATGGGAATTATATGTTCCAGGAAGGAAAATCTAGTGCAGGAAAACTTTGTAGAGTCTCAATTTGAGCCCTAGTGTTCTTAAGAGTCAACAGGAATGATGTTGGTTGGGGTTTAGCAAACCATGGCAATTAGCACTGTCTAACTGAAGCTTGCGTAGGAGTAGCCTCCAGAATAGCCTCTTAACTCCATTTGATCTCTCTTGGCCACTGATACCTTATTTTATTACACTTCTTTTCCCCCTTTTTGTCAGAAAGGTATTGTCTATCTCATGGTGCCAGGGCCAGACTCATCCCCAGGAGTCACACCCCATGTTATCAGGGGCATTTTCACCCCTGAATGGCTTATAACCATGTAGTGGGGAGGGCAACAATTTTCCTTGCAGAGTTGGGCTTAGAGAGAGAGAGAGACAATATCTGAGCAACAAAGAGACTTCCTGGAAGCAACTTTTAGGCCTTGCTATAGGCAGTCTTAGTTTCTCCCTTACAGAAATAAGTTTCATAAGAGCAAGCCTCAAAATCCAGGGCTTGGGCAGGCCACGGTGGCTCAGCAGGTAAGAATGCTTGCCTGCCATGCCCGAGGACCCAGGTTCGATTCCCGGTGCCTGTCCATGTAAAAAAAAAATAAAAAAATCCAGGGCTTAGCCTATTTAGTTTCTTGGGAATCCCCAATGGTTGGGAAGGAGCCTGGGTTTTCCCAGATGGGAGAGTTTAATAGTTTAATAGTTATATATATATATATATATATATATATATATATATATATATATATATATATATATATATATACACACACACACACAACTACTTGTTGAAGTGTGCTTTAAATTTCCTAGATCAGATAAATCTTGAAACCCAGACAGACCAGCCTTTCCAAGATTATCAACCTAATTATATCCCCCTACCCTTTAGCATCAACACCCCTTCTCAACACAAAAAGTCAGAACTGGCATTCCCCCCAAAGATCCCTATAGATTAGGGGAATGATTAAAGGAGGAGGAAGTATTGGGATTTAACAAATGAGCACAATTGCTGAATCCCTGTATTAAAATTCCTTCTAACCTCTAGTGTTTCGGAGCAGCTAGAAGGAAAAATCTAAGATGGTGAATGATAGCCCATTCAAACTCTGGGATCTCTTCTGTAACTACTTGTTGAAGTGTGCTTTGAAAATTATTGCTTTCTTCTTTCTTTGCTTTGGATAAACGTTGTATTATACAATAAAAAGTTTAAAAAGAGAAGTGTGAACTTTTTACCTATCAGTGTCTCCTGGCCAGGGCTATCTCTCCATCAAACTAGAAGCTCCCGGAGAGCAAAAACGGGACTTGATTTGAACCCAGAGTTAGTATTCATCAGCAAACAGAGAAACAAGTGCCTGTCATTCAGCAGGAGGGAGAAGGTGCTGCAGCCCAGGAGGGCCAGGCTCAGCTCAGGCTCAGCTTCCTCCAGGAAGCCTCCCCAGATGTCCAGTCTAGATCCATCCTGCCCATCACTTCTGTGGTTCCCTTGTCCCCGATCCCCTGTGACTATCCATGTTCTTGTTTGTCCCCCATCAAACCAAGAGCAGATTTAGGGCAGGGACCTTGTCTGACTCATCCCTGTATCCCCAGGTTCCAGTGGGTGCTGGACACTATGCGATGTGTTCAGCAAGTGAACATTTGTCAACTTTGAGGCCAGAAAAACTACCAGAGTCGCTGTTCACCCGGGCCATCCCAGGGCTGGGTCCCCCTCCTTTCCCACAGGCACATGCTATAAATGGACAGGACCTGGTGCCTGAAACAGAGCTTGAATTTCACAAACCAAATGGCCTGTCCCAGAGTGTTGAGGAGGAGTTCTGGAGCCCCAGACTCGGGCCATAAATAGCCTGGCTCTGAAACCTCCTCCCTGCTCTGATTTCTGCCTGAGTCCCCCGACCAGGCACGACTGTGGCCCTGTGGCCAGCATTCCCAAGACTCCAAGGACGGGCCCAGCTGGTCTTCATACCCTGCCCCAGCCAAGCCCCTGGCCCAGGAGCCTGGTAAAGCAGTGACATATGGGCTCTTTCCCCTTAGGGAAGCTGAGACAGGCAACATCAGACACTCTGCCTCTTCCAAGGGCCCCGACACGCAGGGACCTCCAGCTCTGCCAGAGAGAAAAGCCAGCACCCAGACCCGGCCCCAGTGAGCCAGGAATAGATTCTATTAGAAACACATGGAACAGGGACAGGGCAGGGCCATTTGCCCAGTCCAGAGCAATCAGGGGGCCACATAAGTGGTGCAGAGAGAAGGGGACACATCTGTTTTGGCTCAACACAGTATCCCCAGTACTTATCCCAATGCTTAATAAACGTTTACGCCTGAATATCTTGGCTTCAAGTCTTAGTTGAAGGGAAGCCTGTCCTCCAAACTCAAGCTGTTCGTTTGCTGTTCAGTGGGTGGTCACTTACTTATCTCTGCCTAAAATTACCTGATCTATCCATTTTTTACTAGTCTATGTCCTCTCTCTCCCCCAGTCAAAAGATCAGTCCCATGGGCAGGGACCTGTTTTCTTGTTCTCCATGGTAGTCCCAGAATCTAGACATATATTAGGTCATTGGTACATGAGACATTTTTTAAATGTATGAATTTTGACAGGCCTGGGGCTTCTCAGTCTGAAGAGAGATCGTTGGGCTGGCTCGGGAGTGAGGTAGTCTTGGGTTTCCCTTCCTTGCTGTGTGGTCTTGGACAAGTGGCTTGACCTCTGTGATCTTTTTTCCTCATCTGTAAAATGGGAGTAGAATACCCATCTCACAGGGTAGGGAAAGAATCAATACATGTAAAGCACTTTGCCATGCCTGGCACAGAGTAGGTCTCCAGCAAGAAGTAATGTGGTTAGTTTCTGCGGATGTTCGTAGCGTGACAGAATAAGGGGATGGGCCCAGGAGGTAGTGACAAACAGACAAGGATCTGAGTTCAGGCCCTGTCACCAGTCCCTCTGGGCCTCAGTTTCTTCACCTATAAAATGAGCACTGATACAACACTTCTCCAGATGAAGCACTGTGAGGATTCAAGCCCAGGCTGTCCCCCTGCTCCCCAGGACGGTGTGGAAAGGATTTAGGATTTCAACAGGCTCTGGAAGGCCTGACCTTTAAGGTCCTGCTGGTCTAGCAATGCTGACTATAAATAGTCCCCGGTCCCTGGCAGGCCCTGCAGCACAGCTGCCCAGCAGAGCCCGAGTTGCCATATTCTGAGGGATAAAACCTCACTTTACCACACCTGCAGTACAGGGGCCACCATCTATAAAGAACTTAAAGGCACATGAACCAACTGACCAACAATACCACTGCAGGAATCACACTTCAGATATGTGTGCACATTTACACATGGGGTCACAGCATTATTGCTACGGCAGCAAGATGCTGTGAACAGCCAGGATATCCGTGAGTGGGGGCTGCAGAACACAAGCTGCAAGTGTCCTGACTGCAGAGACCACTCAGTCCTGTCGAGGGCTGTAAAACTCCAGCACCTAGATTGATTCCTGGCACAGAGCAGTGCTCAATAAATATGTGTTAAATGAATGAACGAGTCCCATTAATGGCATATTTATACAACCATTTGAAAAAAAAAATGGACCTGCATGACTCCCAGGGGTGTAAATCTCCCTAGCAATGTGGGACAGAAATTCTGGGATGAGCCGGGACACAGCAGATTGAGAAAGCCTTCTTGAGCAAAAGGGGGAAGACAGAAATGAGACAAAATAACGTTTTAGTGGCTGAGAGATTTCAAACAGAGTCGAAAGGTTATCCTGGAGGTTATTCTTATGCATTATATAGATATCCCTTTTTAATTTATACTGTACTGGAGTGGTTGGAGGGAAGTACCTGAAACTGTTGAGCTGTGTTCCAGTAGGCATGAAGATGAATGTATAATGATCACATACTCACATTGTGCAATGTGAGTATGTGATTGTGAAAACCTTGTGTCTGATGCTCCTTTTATCTACGATATTGACAGATGAGTAAAAAATATGGATCAAAAATAAATAAATAATAGCGGGAACAAATGTAAAATAGATTAGCTTGAAATACTAGTGAACAATGAAAGGAAGTAGTTAAGGGGTATAGAAAAAAAATAGGGGGAGCAAAGGTTAAAATCTATTGAGTAGATGGAAATACTAATGGTCGATGAGAGGGAGGGGTAAGGTTACGGCATGTGTGACTTCTTTCTTTTTACTTCTTTTTCTGGAGTGGTCCAAATGTTCTAAAAAATGATCATGGTGATGAATATACTATGTGATGATACTGTGAGCCATTGATTGTGCACCATACACGGAACGTTCATATGTTAAGAATGTTTATGTTTGTATGTTGTTTTGGTTTGATAACACAAAATAAATTAAATTTAAAAAACTGGAAAAAAAAAATACAGGAACTTTCTGGAAGAAAGTGTGAGAAAATATCAAAAATGGTTATCTCTATGAGAAGTCAATCACTTTATACCTTCCTGATTTTTTAAAAAATAAGAATATATTAGTTTTCAAACGTCTTCAAAATCTAGCTTCAAATATATACCACCACATTCCAAATCATCCAGGATTCAGAGTTAAGGCCCTCAAAAATTCATGAAACCTAGACTCAGGATTCTAGGATTGTAGGAATGGGAGAAAGAAGCATGTATTAAACACCTACTATATACCAAGCATTAAACTCAACTCTCACAAACATTCCCTCACCTAATTTTACCAATTCAATGATATGAATGGATATCCCTGTTTAACAGCTGAATTCAACTGTCCTCAGAGGAGTAAAATTATTTGGGTTTTGGGGATACATCTGAACTAAAATTCCATCTCTGCCTGATCTTGGGCAAGTGACCTCACCTCTCTGAGTTTCAGTTTTCTCATCTATACAATGAAATGAATAATGTACCAGATTTATAGGGTGGTTCTGAGGATTCAGTGAGATGACACATGGAAGGCACTTAGCACAATACCTGACACACTGTACACCATAAACAGCAGATGTTGCCATTTCTATTATTATTATCATCACAATTATTATTTCCACTACCACCAGAAGCAGCCAAGTTCATGCAGCTAGACAGGGCCAGTGCCTGACTCCAGAGCCCAATGGGCATTTTAATCAAGGTCTGGGGAACAGGCCAGGATGGATTAAGCCAAGTTTTGTCTGTGAGGAGTCACATGGTCCAAAACTGCGTCTATGCAGCCAAATAAATATTTCCTTGAGAACAATGCTTAGAATCACAAGTCTTTGCAGCCTCGGGAGGACCAAACTGGGGCTCCATTTATGCCTCTGTTCCCGGGACAGGAGTCTCTCAGACGCTCACAGCCTGGCTTCACTCGGCTAAACTGAACAGAGTAAACCCAGCTGTGTCCACTAAGGACATTCCACTCTTGATGGTGGTGGCATTCAGCCACATTGCGGTGGGACACTTGGCAGTGTCCATCTCCTGGGATAGGAACCAGCAGGCAGCTGGGCCTGGGACTCGGAGTCCTCAAGACTTGTAATGGAAAATTTCAGGAATCAGCCATGCCCAGATTGAGTCTTAGGTCCTGTGCTGGTTTGAATCTGTGGTGGACCCCAGAAAAGCCATGTCCTTTGGTCTTCATTCAGTATCTGCTGGCTGGGAGCTTTTTGATTGTTCCCATGGAGATGTGACTAACCCAATTGTGAGTATTAACTTTTGATTAGACGGGGCTGTGAATCCACCCATTCCAGGTGCGTCTTGATTAGTTTGCCGGAGTCCTTTAGAAGGGAAAACATTTTGGAGAGTCCCTTTTAAAGCCACAAAAATGAAGAGAGCCAGAGCCCATACCACCAGAAACCTCTGGAGACGAAGAAGGAATGCATCCCCAGGGGAGCTTTATGAAACAAGAAGTCAGGAGTGAAAGATGACAGACTTTGCCACATGCCCTTCCAGCTGAGAGAGAAAAACCCTGCAGTTCATCGGCCTTTCTTGAGTGACAGTAACCTCTTGTTGGTGCCTTAATGTGGACATTTTTATAGACTTGCTTTAATTGGGACATTGTCTCGGCCTTAGAACTGTAAACTAGCAACTTAATAAATTTCCCTTTTTAAAGAGCCACTCCATTTCTGGTATATTGCATTCCGGCAGCTAGCAAACTAGAACAGGTCCCATTTTAAACATTTAGGAAACTCAACTGCAACCGACAAAGTTAAAGGTAACATAGAAAAGTTGCAAGGGTAAGGAAGGTTCCCTACTCATCCTTCTCCAAACACCAACACCTAATGTGTGCTGGGCTCAGGGACAAACAACACATGGTTCCTTCCTTCAAAGAACTTCCAGTTTACTGGAGAAAATGATAATGATGATGATGCCGATGATAAAGGCTGACCTTTATTGAGTGCTTATCATGTGGAAGATCTTGTGCTATGCACTTCACAGGTATATTTTATTTGCTCCTTATAAAGAGCAAATAAAACAAATAATAGCTACCATTTACTAAGGACCTTCCAAGGGCACCAGTCTTAGCCCTTTACAGACATTATTCTTAAACCTTGCAAACAACCATGTGAGGTGGGCATTATCCAAGGCTGAGGCCAAAGTGGCCTCTGTAACCAGACAAAACTCAGTTCATAATCTGACTCTACCAACTTAATAGTTGTATGACCGAAGAAGTTACTTACCCTTAACAAGCCCTGTATGTAAAATAGAAATTATTGCAATTCCTATTACTCTATGCTGCCTTTTATTACACATATGCATGTGCATGGTACCTTACTCCTTTATTTTTTTAAGGTCTGCACTCTAGGTGGGATGTACCTTCCCCACTTTGTACAAGCCACTAAAACTGACTTAATTTTTACTAACCTTTAGTATTATTTTTTTAATGCATCACAGGCTCGCTATTGTCACAGACTTGCCAGCCATCTTGGGCTGGGAGAGGGGGTGGACATTTTCCTTGTGGCTACCCCTTCCTCCTCCCCCAGGCTTGGTTTCCAAGGGCCCAAGCCTGCCCTGGCTCCAGGTCTACATACACAATGGGCCTCTCTAAACAGCAGACAAAGGCATACTGGCTGCCAGCTGGGGCCCAAACTCCCTTTACAGACACATCCCTGTGGCTGGGAGCAGACTCAGGACATTGTACAAATCCCTGACCTAGCAGAGGAAAGTTCTGGGAAGCAGGCTGGAGTTGCTGAGACCCAGCTGGACCCCCAACTGAGATCAGGGAAGTAGGGCTCTGGAAGGCATCCAGAGTTTGCCAGTGGCACCTGTCCTCCCAGGACATTCTCAGAGGGCTCTATACACACCAAGCCCCAGGCCCTGGGAAAGATGCCCAGTTGCATTGCCAAGTTCACATCCAAAGGACAGGCCATCCTTCCACAACCCTTTTGGAGGTGGCCCTGGGAGTGGGTAGGGGGGTCCCTGGGGGAGGTTCTGTACAATATGGCAAGTGATGGCGTCCCAGGGGGAATTCAGGCCTAGAGAGGCTTCCAAGAGCCCTGGCTCCAGGCTGGGGCAGCTGCCAGGTACTGACCTTCTCTCCCAACTCCCCAAAATCTCAAGGACCAACTACAAACCAGCATCCCAGCTCCCTTCCATCACCCAGACTTCTCAGATCACCTATACAATCCAGAGATTCTTGACCCCGGTACCTCCCCTTTACTGCCCTGGATGGAAATACTTCTGTCCACAAGCTGACTGGGCGAGGACAGTTCAAAAGAGACTTCAACTAAGAAAAAGTAGGGAAAAAACAACAAGAAGGCTACAACCTTGGAGCCTTTCCCCTTACCCACGCCTGCCTTTAGAACACCAATCATCTCCCTTCTGTTCATGGCCCAGCCTTCTCACTGCCACCTGTGCATCCACTCTTGCCTCCCTCCAAACCAGGATAATGCTACTAAAGCCCAAATCTGACCATGCCTTGTCCCTGCTGAAAACCCTTTAAAGGTTCCTTATTTCCCTCCAGAGAATGTCCACAATCCTTGGGCCTGGCATTCAAGGCTCTACAGGATCTAGAATTCGGTAAAGTCACCTTCCCCACTCCCTTTCTCACCACTTAGGTTCAGGTTAACGCTGAATTATTTCCCAGGCAATCCATCCCCTGTGCATTTGTTCACATAGCTCTCCCTGCCTGGAATGTCGTTCTTCCCCCCAGGTCTATAGCTGCTTATTGTTCATGGTTAAATATCAGCATCTCCTACATCAGGAAGTGTTTCCTGACCACCCAGGTCAGAGTCCTACCTCAGATTCTGATCCCTGGACAGATTCCTACCTCAGCATCTGTGACATGTTGATGAGTTGGTGGGATTGCTCAGCTGACTCCCCCATTAGGCTGGGAATGCCCCGAAAACCACTGAGTAGAGCAGAATAAAAGGAGCAGAAGGAAAGAGAAACTAGAAGAGTGATAGATAATAAGGGAAGATTATGAACAACTTTATGCCAACTACTCTGACAACTTAGATGAACAAATTCCTTGAAAGACACCAACTACCAAAGTTCATTCAAAAAGAAATCAATCGGGCGGGCCGCGGTGGCTCAGCGGGCAAGAGTGCTTGCCTGCCATGCCGGAGGACCCCGGTTCGATTCCCGGCCCCAGCCCATGTAAAAAACAAACAAACAAACAAAATATAATAAAACAAGAAAATGTTTAAAAATGTTTCCCTTTCTTCCTCCCTTCCTTCCTTCTCTGTCTTTCCTTCCTTTCCTCCCTCTCAAAAAAAAAAAAAAAAGAAAAAAAAAAAGAAATCAATCATCTAAAGATATCTATTAAAACACTGAAATCATAGTTAAAAACATTTCCTACAAAGATGGCTTCCCTGGAGAAAGTTACCAAACTTTTAAGGGAGAAACGATACGAACTCTATATAAATGCAATGGGACAGCAGGGCAATTACTAACATTTATTGAGTGTCTACTCTGTGCCAAGACCTCTTACGGGCAAGAGATAGGTCAGGGTCCACCTGAGGGACCTGGGGCCGGGTTTACCAAGGAAAGAGCTTATCCTATGAAAAAACTCAAGGAACGTGAGAGCTGGAGACCCTAAGACCTGGGATAGTACACACGTCACTTGTTATGGTTGATGGACTTATGTGCCCAAACGAAAGGCATGTTCATAATCTCAACCCATATGCCTGCGGATGTGAAACCTTTGTAAATAAGACCCTTTGAAGATGTATTATTCATTAAGGTGAGGACTCATTTGTAAATAGGGTCTTCTAAAATCCCATTTAGGTATGGCCCAACTGACTCAGGGTGGGCCTTAATCCATATTACTGGAGGCCTGAAAAATAGGGAAGTCAGAGACAGTCACAAGAAGCTAAAAGCCAGCAGAAACCAGAAGAGCTGACAAAAGGAGAGAGAGACTGCCATGTGACAGGAGGCAGAGAGGCAAGCCAAGGAACCCCAAGGACTGCGGCAAGCTAGCGCCAGAAAGCTACTGACTTCAAGGAGAAAGCATGGCTTTGCCAACACCTTGATTTTCTAGTCTTCAAAACCATGAGATAAAAATGCTTTTTATTTAAGCCAACCCATTGTGTGCTATGACAACCCATGGTCATAGCAGCCTGGCAAACTAAGACATGTGCCTTCCCTACTGTATCCATAATAGTCACTACTAATCAATTCTAGCTCCTCTGCTTAGCCCAGACAAAACTTACCAATCCTTCTAAATATGGCACTTCCAGTAGGCACTAGTTGAGCAAATACTCAAAATGAAAGCTATTGTTTTATATATATATATTTTTTTGTTGTTGTTGTTGTTTTATATATCTATATATATATATATAACTACAATAATTTTTTTTTTAAAAAGCTAGTGGTTATCTCTGATCTAATTTAATCCCAAGCATTAGGGAACTTAAAGCCCAGAGAAGGTAATGTAAGGGTCTTACCCAAAGCCAACCAGAGATTGATCACAGAGAAGACAGATTTTAGGAACTGATTTTAAGTAGTCTGTACGGAGAAGACAGCGTGTACATGTTGTCTCTCCCACCCGGTGGTGCACTCCTTCAGGAGAGGGCCTGGGTCTGGTTTAGCTCCAAACTCCCAGTTCTCTGCACACCAGATATGTGTAGGTATCTGTGAATGCTTCTTGGTTTAGTAGAGGAGGGAGGGAGTGCATGGTAGAGGGAAGGCTTGGGCATTCATTCCTAAAGCCAGGAGGCACTTCAAGCCTCTAACACTAAGAGATGCTGTCTTCTCAGAATGATGTACAAACTGAGAACCCATACAGACACATTCTCAAAAGCTATGGGGGGGGGGCAGCCTCAAAGTGGATTTGAAATGCATCTACAGTAGAAAATTTACTATTTAGAGACTACACCTTCACACAGCAGAAGCTAAAAGAGCTTTTCAAGTCAATGTCATTTTGATGAATTTCAACTATTTCAAACTGCATTACTGGCTATAAATAACAGAGTAATGAGGCATCTGGGGGAAAAAAACCTCTTATATCCCTATCATTTATGTATGGTCTTGTTATTTAACTTCACTTTTAAAGTATGATTAATATACTTAAGCTTTTAGGAATAGCACTCTAAAGTCAGCCTTTTTTTTTTTTAGGTATAAAAAAAAATGGATCAGTGGAATTTAAAAAAATACACCTAAAATAAAATTAAACTGAGAGGGAATTGAGGTCTGGAGTTACAAGTATGCCAAAGATTACCAGAGACCTGGTGCCTGTCTGCTTCTGTGACCTCCTGGGCACCCCTTTGGAGAAACCAAGGCAACCATGAGGATCTGGGCCTGTGACTCAGCTCAGCAGTTTTACTGGCCAAAGCATTCTCCACTGGCCCCTACCACCTCCCTGTGCCTGCACTGGGCCATGAGCCAAAGATACATTCCTCAGCCACCCCCACCCCCCCCACAGGCCTCCAGGGCTGATAGAGTGTGAGGAAAGAGCTATGCAAAGCGGAAACCTCCGGAGAGAGATAGCAAAAGCAGATATGGGACAATCACAGCAGGAGGTCTGTTACAACCAATGGGGAAACTGAGGCCCAGAGAAGGCAAGGATCTCTCCCTAGACCATAAAAGAGGAGACAGTAACTAATTCCACCCAACCAAGGTTCCCACACACACCAAAAAACCTCCTTTCTGATCCTCACTCAAATAATGTCATGTCTTGCTGTTCTCTTGAAGTTCTCTTCCAAAGGAGGGTGGGTCTCAGGGTTTTATGGCTCCTGGGCACTAGAAGGACCTACAGGTCCCTTAGGAAAGAATCTTGGCTGCTCCCTCCCCAGTCCCCTGGCCGTCTCCTTCCCTGAATCACTCCCTGGGTACCAGATCCTGCCATGTTCCTTTCATCCTGCTCATAAAAATAACCCAGCAAGGTCACAGTGACATCCCATTTTATGAATGAGGAACTAAGGCTGAGGGAAACGAAGTGACTTCCCTAAGGCCACAAAGCTCTGAGTGGGAGAGAAGAAAGGTACAACCAGGTAGGTCTGGCTCCCTGCAGGCTCCCCTCCACCAGCCCACACTGTCCCCGGGTAGGCCTTCAAATTCTGTGTCTGCTTCCAACCCTGTCCATCTCTCAGCCCCCACGGCCAGGCTGGGGCCATCTGAGGCCTAGGGGGGCCAGGGAAGAAGTTAAACACACATGCACACCCACTTTTCAGGGCCCTGGGGACCTCAGTGCTTACCTTCTAGCACCACCTCCTTGCCTGCCTTCTTAAGGACCTGCACTGCCTCATCGTGGCTGGCAGAGGACAGGTCTTCCCCATTCACGGACAGGATGGCGT
The DNA here is from genome assembly GCF_023851605.1 of Tamandua tetradactyla. Taxonomy (NCBI): domain Eukaryota; kingdom Metazoa; phylum Chordata; class Mammalia; order Pilosa; family Myrmecophagidae; genus Tamandua; species Tamandua tetradactyla. The sequence goes on along the minus strand of NC_135327.1, from coordinate 19,578,490 downwards.
CCCCCACAAAGAGGGCCTCAGTCTGGTCAGCTGCCAGGCCCTTGAAGATCTTGGAAATGAGAATGGGCATCTTGTTCTCCCGGCCCCCTACACAGGCACAGAAGGAGAAAGAAGGTGAGGCAGATGCTCCAATGCTTAGGAGTCGTGTCAAGGCAAAAGTATTTATTGAAGGCCTCCCAGTGCTGGAAAAGGAGCGGGGGGAATGTGGAAGACTAAAGAGAATCTCAGAACAAAGGAGCCTTAGAAGCTTGGGACACTTAGCTAGTAAGCCGCAGGGCCAGCATTTGAACCCAGTCAAATGTGGGCCCTCGGATATCACATTCCTTGTCCATCCCCAGAGATGAGAAGATGAAGAACTAGCTCCCCAGAGAAAGGAACTCATTGTTACAAGGTCACACGCCAAATTGGTGGCAGAGCTGGGGCTGGAACACTCTCCTGACCTCCACATATACTCAATAGTTTGTTCATCATGCTGCACAGAACTTAAGGCCTAGGGGGAGGAAGGAGTTTCTATTTATCTCTATCTTCCCCCTCCTAAAACAAGGGATTCAGTCCAGTTTGAAATATATGGTCATTCCTATCTGCCCATGGCGACAGGAGCCCATGGAACTTGCACTTCCTCTGAAGCCTCCTAAAAAGACCATCACCCCCATCTGGAAGTATGCAGCTTGAGAGTAACTTTATGTGACCTTGGAAAGTCCCTGCTCTTCTCTGAGGTCTCAGTTTGTCCATCTGCAAAATGGGAGAGTTGGCACTAATGCAAAGTGTTAATAATAGGAGAACATGTGGGAATTCTGTATGTTAGGCACAATTTCTCTGTAAACCTACAATTTCTCTAATTAAAAAAAAAAAAGGAAGGGTTGACCTATATGAACTATAGATTACAACCTGCTCTGACAAGCTGAGTGTACCATTTCTGGATTGGCCCTGCTGCCCTATGCCATGCTGGAGGTTGGGAACAAGACTGGTACCTGTCCCTGGTTTCACCACTTTCCCCTTTTAGACATCTTTGGTTGGCTGCCTGGCAGTTTGCCTTTCCACATGTAAGTATCACCCTGGGCAATCTCTAGGGAGGACATGTGCCTGATAATTGAGGCTCTAATCCTAGCTCTGGAGCTAACTATGTGACCCTGGGCAAATCATTGCACCTTTCTGAGCATCCGTTTCCTCACCTGCAAAAAAATGGGATTATATTCCCTATCTTTCAACACTGGTGCCAGGATGAAGTGGCTCATGAGCCTACAGTACTGGGCACAGCACCTGGTACACAGTGGTGACAGTTGCCACCATCCCCAGCCCCAGGCTAAAGGATCTGGAGGCACCAGTGAACAGAGTTAGCACCAGGGAGACCCAGAGAGGGGACAACGTACATTCAGGGTGAAACAGAGACTGACACCCTTTTCCGTGGCAGGTAACACTTCGCCGAGAGCTGGGACCCTAGGAAGCAGACAGGCAGGACTGGTGAGCTCAGCAGCTGGAGGTGTGCAGGGAGTTTAAACACTGTGATCAGTTGCTTTAGGAGCCTCTCCTGACCTCCATTTTTCCTCTCAAATAACAGCGATAATTAACTGGGCCCCTACTATGCGCTGGCAGGGTCAGCACTTCGGACTTCTGTGCTTACAGAAATAACACAACTTTATCATTATCCTCGTGCAGTTGAAGAAATTGAGGTTCATAGATGGAAAGCGGATTGTCTTAAGTCCAGAGTCCTAAATGAGTCCCCAAAGAAAGCCGTCCACAGGCTGGGAGCTCAAAGAGGAGTACCAACTCTGTGTCTCCCCTTTCAATCCTGTGCAAAGTAGAAAGGGTCAGATCACCAGATTCAAACCCAGATGTCAGGGCTCCCTGCCTAGGCAAACAGCTGTCCCGGGTCCTCAGATTTCTGCATCCTTTCTGGCCCGTCTGCGACTCCAGCCTGTGCCTCCACCCACGGGCCCTACCCATGCACGTCCTTCCCAAACTCCCTCCACCTTGGTGTTGTCTCACGGACTTGCTTCTCCTTGCCTAAGTAGTGTCCCAGGCCTCGACCCCTTTCTCCACCCTCTGCTCTCCTGGGCCCCTCTTGTCCTTGGTGCCCGTGCTAGCTGTTCCCGCAGATCCCTAAGCCACCACATAGAATTCCCCACCCACGTTTCCGTGGTGCGCCCCAATGCCCTCCACACCTACTCCGTCGGTGACTTCGACTCCCAAAATCCCATGTCCCTGGCTCCCCACTGTACTGTCACAGACCCCAAGTCTCTGACCTTGGAGGCCCCCGTGCGCCTAGTGGCCTCAGAACACCCCCACCCCATACCCTCAAACCCAAGGCCTCCCTATTCCACGGCTTCCGTTCGGCACCAGTCCCCACGACCCCTGCGTCGTCGGCGGCCTCACAGACACTACGACTCCGTGCCCTCGGTGCCCCCGCGCCCACCTTTGATGCTGATGCCCAGCCCACCGGCGTCAGCCTTGCGCACCGTCACGCGGCGCCGCTGGAGCAGCAGCGCCTCCGGCAGCTGCGGGGGCGCCGCTCCCGGCTCGGCGGCGCCGTTGAGCTGCGAGGGTTCGGGCTCCCGCGGGGCGCCGGGCTCGGGACCGGGCTCGCCGTCGGCGGGGCTCACAGTCAGGGCGTCCTCCGCCAGACTGAGCAGCACCCGCTGCCACCGCTCGCCGCCGCCGCCGGGGGAGCCCACCCCGGCGCGCAGTTCCAAGAGCCCGGTGCGCGGGGCGCGCCTGCCTGCCGCCATCTTCGCCTCCGGGCCCCCGCGCCGCCGCGCTCACTCTGCCCCGCTGTGCCCGGCCCGCTCCGACCGAGCACCCAGGGCAGAGGGCAGCTGGGGCCCGTCTGGGCCAGCAGCCACCCTACCCCGGGCCGCTGGGGGTGGAGTCTCGAGGGGGCGGGGCTACGTGGGTGTGGCTAACCGCAGAGGGCGGGGCCTTGACACCTCGCGGGAGGCTGGGCGAGGTCAGACGCCCAAGGGAGCAGAATAGAGCTACTAGAGGGTGGGGCCGTAAGGCCCGGGCCCCGAAATAAGCCGAGGAGCTGGTGAGGAGCGGATGCCCAAGCGGAGCCGTTCAGGGGGCGGGGCTTCATACCGAGGCCAAAGGCCAAGATTCCTGTGAGGGAGACTCAACTCTGGTCAGGGCCGTCGAGGCTCTGGGCCGTCGCTCACAGAGATGTGAGCACAAGAACAAGGGAAGGACCGTAAGGCCTAATGCGAAGCTTTGGGCGTAGGAGCTGAGGACACCAGGGACAGGGCTTGAGTTTAAGAAGTCGACAGCGAGCCGCGAGGCATAACGCAGGTGTAGCTGCTAGTGGGCGAGCTTCGGAAGAATCTCGTTTCCGAGTTTGGCGCGGGGCATTTTGGCATTGGGGCGTGGTTTTGTGTGGGCGTGGCTTCTGGTGCTTGCAGGCCCCGCCCACTGGGGCTGACCTTGCAACTGCTGCCTTTAGGGCTTGGCGAACGGGTGGGCATGTTACCCAGTTAAAAACTGAAGGAGACTTTAAGAGGCTAATGTCCTGCAACTATGTGATGAAACTGTGAATTACTGATTATATATGTAGAACGGAATGATGATGTATTAAGAATGTTTTTGTCTGTTTGTTGTTATATTTTTTAATTAAAAAATTAATTTAAAAAAATAAAAAGAAACAAGGTAAAGTGAACAAAGGGAAGATACGTATGGTATTAGCCACTGCCGCTACTGATTAAAACCCTGATAAGTGGGATGGTAATGTGTGGACAAAGCAGATAATGGAAAAAAAGCAAGTATTTTAAATTAAAAAAAGCTTGTCAGATAAAACAAACAAACAAAACCTTGTAAGCCATTAATTACCTGGATGGTTAGAATTGCTGATGCAGGGGCTGAAGGAGTGGTGCTGGACTATGCTGATTGCATGAAATTTACAGAAATTAGCACCAGTCCCTTCATACAGACTGCTTTTCAGAAGTTTAATCAGCAAACTGGAAAAAATTCTAACTTGCTGACATTGGCTGCACGAAGATGCAATAAGCAATGCCCTGCTAACAGTATGTGGCCATGAAATAATCGACCCTGGTACACTTTATAAAATGGCAAAGCTGGGAAACATGGGAGACTGGAATACAGGGAAAGGAAAGGCCAAAAAGTATATATATATATGTACATTATATATATATGTATGTATATAAAATGGGAAATGGTTTCCCAAAACCAGTAATAGGATTTCCCACAGAGAAATGTTCCAAGGCCTGCTGGAAGCTAAGGTTAACCAAAAAAAATTAATGTTTTGTCAAAGAATTAAATTTTTAAAATGTATACAAAAGAAATGTAAACCAAGTTATGATCATAAAATGAGTAGTGCTCCTACTCCTGGCAAGGCAGAAGACCTGCATCCAGCTCCCTTGGTACCGCTATACCCTCACTTACTCCCTTTCTTCCAGACAAAGGATTAAGCCAAACCCCATTATCTTTGATTCCAAATTTGTGGCTCCCCTTTGGTTTAATGTTTCATATTTTTTAAACTTGAAAAAGCTGTTTAATATTATGAAACACCTTGCTTGCAAATTTTATCCGTACAGAGTTTTAAAAATCTTTATTCTGTGCCATCAATCCTTATTTTAAAAAATGTATATTAAGGTTTCAAATATGCATTAACTAAAGCATTTTAAATATTGAACATTATTCTGACAAATTCAATTTTAATAGTAATTGTGTGTGGTAAAATATTTGCTTTAAATAATGACTTAAGTATGAAGGATATAAAAGATATGCTTTTACTAAAAGGAAAAGGAGAGTAGTTTTGCCCTCACATAAAATAAATGGCTGTTACAGAATAAAAAATGTAAGACAAAGCCTGAACAAATATAATAAGTTGCCAAAGGTTTGTAAAAAAGGAAATTATGGTCAAAATCAGGGAAAGTTTAAGGTGAACTAAAAGGGAAGGTGTTAAAAGCAGTACCCAAACTCTTTAGCATCTACGCTCCCTTACCTGAGATTAAGCCAGGAAACATGGTATGGGTAAAAGACTGGGGGAAAAAAAAAAAATGGGCTCCCTGCAGCCTCAATAGGGTTGGTCCTTAATAGAAAGGTCCTTACCATGTTGTTGTAAGTAACCCTAACAGCCATCAAAGCCGTGAAGATCATCCTATGAATTCACCACTCTCAGGTCAAAAGGGCCACCACAGACAACCCCTGGGAATGCACCCCTTATCCTGAACACCTGACACACATTGTTCTCCGGGAGCCACTGCACTCCCTCTCCTTCGCAGCTGAGATCAGCTGACCAGCCCACAAGTAAGGCCTGAGTGACAATCGTTGCCCTGCTCTAGCTCACCAGAAGCAGCTAGTCAACACCCAGCTGAAGCCTGAGGAGATCTCCGAGCCCTGCCTCAGTCACCCCGGAAGCTGACTGATCTGCGTACAGCCGAAAATTAAAGAATCAACACATGGCCATCCCAGTCTGCTGGGTCTGTGGACTAATTCTCTTTTTTTGCTCTTCACGTTTGTCTTTTGTTTAGTGGTGTTAGCCCGCCTGAAAATCAGTCCCCTGGAGTTCTTCCCGAAAACCAACTTTACTCATTTGACAGAATCCCTCTTACCCAGCTAACTTCCCCCTTCCTAGCCGCTGCGCAGAGTGAGTGTCTCCATTCCTTCCCTGAGGCTAATTGTACATTTGTGTGGTGGCACTCCCCATAACCAGCACCATTAGCCTCACTCCTTTGTATCTGCTTGACATGATCATAAGCCCTTCCAAGGGGGATGATGCATGCCAGGCATGCTTCAAGACTACCTATGTTAGAAAAAGATAAGAACTATAACCAGTATTCATGCCAGGGCAGTTCTCAAACATGAATTATTCTGTATGCACCCTAAAGAAAGATGCCTAGTATGCTATAATCCCACCACACCGGGTTCAGTACTGCTATCTTCACTACTCTAGGATGGCAAAACTGTAAAGGCCTCCTGGGAACTGGGGCTAAGTTTATCTCTTGCCCAAAGCTATAAGCTAAGCCCTCACTGAAAAAAAAAAAACAAAAAATCTGGGTTCCCAAAAACATTAGACCAAAGCTGATGCCCCGCCAGCAGGTAAAGGAATCCCAAAGCAGGTGCTGGGCATAAAGGCCAGGGTACATAGGCTGTTAAAGAGACAGATCAGACCCTCTTGTGGGGGGGGGGGGCATTGCCCCTTCCTCACTTGCACACCTCACATCACCCTGCTTGGCCCTGGAAGATGGCTGGTTAGCCAAAGACGGGTAAGATTCCTCAGGGGAGGAACAACCTAAGACAGGCACAGTCACAAAGGGGCCATCAGGAGAAAATTTGAGGCCAACAGCAGCGGGGTACAAACCCTCACCACCACCCCCCAACTTTGCAGGGGCCTAAATTCTGCATGACTACATTCTTTCCACATCTAGCTCAGATTGGGACATATCAACACTTGCAGCAAAAAAAAACACACAAACAAACAAAAATGAAATATAGGTGATGCTATAACCCCTCCTATAAGTTGGGGTAAGCATCAAAGGGGGAAATGTAGCAGGCAGGCCTCTCCCCACCCACCCCCCACTCCCTGCTGCTTCTTCTGGTTCAGCTGCCTCCTCTGTGGAAAATCCCCAAACCCCCTCTCCTGACCTTCAGGAATGGGTGAAACTGCAGGCAGGTGAGATAAGACAGCTGGGATGGAGACTCCTTCCTTAAGGATGCATATGCTTCTGTGACCTAGGTTTGTGTCCTTCTCAACTTAAACCAGCCAATCATTTACCTTATCTTTAATATGTCATCCTGTCTATAAAAACTAATGTTAACCTTTTGTTCAGGGCTCAGACTTTCAGAGCTACTTGATTGAGCCCTATGGCCATAGAAAATAAAATCTACTTCCTGAAAAAAAAAGTAGGCTAATGTCCTATTCCGTTCACAATTGAGTGGTTGAGGCTCAGAGAAGCCCCACACTGAAGTCCCATACTGAAGTGTGGTTAGAGGAGAACCCAGGAATCCTGGTGTATGGAGAGAGGGCTGCAAGGAAGGCTTCTGAGTCTGGGCATTTGGAGACTGGTTCCAGCTCAGACGCTCTGTTAACTGCATGTTGACCTTGGGCCAGTCACGTCACTTCTCTGGGCCTCAGTTTCCTCATCTGTGAAATGGGGATCATAATCCTAACTCATGGGATGGTGTGAAAATTTCTTTGTATTATGCTGTGAACCACATGTTATTCATATAATCACTTTCATTTATTGAATGTTTATTATATTGCCCAGGTCTGGAACTGAGCATTTTCCATATGTTATCTCATCTTTGCCACAGCCTCATGAAGTAGCTACTGTTAGGAACACCTCCATTATACAGAAGGAAAAACATCCCATTCAGAAGGCCTCATTGGTCTAAGCCACACACTTATGAGAGGGGCAGAGCTGGGATTCAAACCCAGGCCTGTTTGATGCTAGTACCTGGGCATTCTGCTAGACAACTGCCAATTACAGAAGAGAAGGGTGATCATTTTCAGAAAAATTCCACTTCATCACCCACCTCAACCACCCTCCATATCTGCCCCTTGTCTCCATCTCTCCATCCCCCACTCCTATCTGGGTTGGGTTGAGCAATAAATTATTAGGGCAACATCAGTGTGTACACTCCCTGTGACTTTGAGTAGAACCCTCCACATAGATACTGTGCTGGTTTGAAATGATGTATGTTCCCTAGAAAAGCCATGTTTTAATCCTAATCCCATTTTGTAAAGGCAGCCATTTCTTCTAATCCCTACTCAGTATTGTAGGTTTGGAACTGTAATTAGATCTCCCTGGAGATGTGATGTAATCAAGAGTGGTTGTTAAACTGGATTAGGTAGAGGCGTGTCTCCACCCATTTGGGTGGGTCTTGATTAGTTTCTGAAGTCCTATAAAAGAGGAAACAGTTTGGAGAATGAAAGATTCAGAGAGAGCAGAGCAGAACGACATAGTCACAAGAAGCAGGGTCCATCAGCCAGCAACCTTTGGAGAAGAAGGAAAATGCCTCCCGGGGAACTTTATGAAACAGGAAGCCAGGAGAAGAAGCTAGCAGATGACGCTGTGGTCACCATGTGCCCTTCCAGATGAGAGAGAAACCGTGAACTTCATCAGCCTTCTGGAATCAAGGTCTCTTTCCCTGGATGCTTTAGATTGGACATTTCTATAGACTTGTTTTAACTGAGACATTTTCTCGGCCTTAGAACTGTGAACTAGCAACTTATTAAATTCCCCTTTTTAAAAACCATTCCGTTTCTGGTATATTGCATTCCAGCAGCTAGCAAATGAGAACAGATACCATCAAAAAAACAACTCACAAGCAAGCAGTTACATAGACAAGACATCCTCATCAGCCTTAGGTTGGCAAATAACTAGTGTCCAACCATAGGGGAATGACTCCAAACCACTGAAAATTCACTGAGACCACATACTTAGGGTTCTACTTGAAGTCCCAGGAATATAGCCATTGATGTAGTCCTAACTATCGACAGCCCAACACATCCCAACTAGGAGTAGAGGATGGAGACAAGGGGTAGGCAGGAGGGCTGCTACATGTACATATAATACATACATAGCATTTATTCAGTGTTTGCTATATGTTGGTACGTGAGCTAGCTGATTGTCACAGTCAATTCATGTGTCAACTTGGCCAAGTGGTGGTACCTGTTTGTCCGGTTGGGCAAGTGCTGGCCTGTTGCGATGAGGACATTTCATAGAATTAAATCATGATCACATCAGCTGCATCCACAGCTAATTCCATTTGTAATCAGCCAAGGGGAATGTCTTCTGCAGTGAGTGATGCTTAATCTAATCACTGGAAGCCTTTTAAGGAGGATTCAGAAGAGACAAGTTCTCTTCCTGCTTCGGCCGGCGAGCCTCTCCTGTGGAGTTTGTCCAGACCCTCCATCAGAATCGTCAGCTTCGCAGCCTGCCCTGCGTTCCCACAGTTACATGAGACACTTTAATACATTTTATATTTGCGAGTGTTCCCTGTTGATTCTATTTCTCTGGAGAACCCTAACTAATACACTGATTTATATACATTCTGTCATTTAAATTTCACCTGCCACAAACTGCCATAGTTTGTATACAGTCCCCATACAAACTGCTAGTAAGGGCAGACCTCTATTTTTTTTTTTTAATTACAATATCTTTAATTTTTTTTTAACAGTTTTATCCACACACCATACAGTCTATCCTAAGCATACAATCAACAGCTCTGGGTATACTCATATGGTCATGCATTCACCACTACAGTCAAGAAAAGAACATTCTCATTTCTTCCAACACAAAACAAACAAATAACAAAACATGACAGCCTTTGGATGCACAAAAGTTTCAGATTTTGATTAGGTTACATTTATCCATTTTTATTTTGTTGCCCATGCTTTTGGTGTAAAGTCTAAGAAACTATTGTCTAACACAAGTTTCTGAAGATGCTTCCTGTGTTTTCTTTTAGGAGTTGACTATAATTTTGGTTCTTGCATTAAAATTGTTGATCCACTTTGGATTGATTTTTTTGCATGGGCAGGCCCCGGGAATCGAACCCGGGTTTCCAGCATGACAGGCGAGAACTCTGCCTGCTGACCCACAATCACACTGCCCTGAATTGATTTTTGTATACAGTGTGACATAGGGCAGACCTCTATTTTAACTGGGGTCTGTCTGCCTTCCACCCCCAATAGCCTTCCTACTCCTCCTTTCTGCAACTCACGTGGCAGGCGATGAGTTTCATTCAACAAACATTTATTGAACATCCACTATGTACCAGACATGTTGTCAAGTGTAGGGATTCAGCTGTAAATGGAACATAAAGCCCACTGGGAGGCAGGATGCCATGGTGGTAAAGAGCATGGGCTTTGGATTCTAATTTCCTGAGTTCAGATCCTCCTTGTGCAACTTCCTGTCTGGAGGGCCCTGGATAGGTTACTTAACCCCTTAAGATTACATTCCATAATCTATAAAATGGGGGTATTTAAATAACTATCTCTTGATTATTATGAGAAATAGATAAAAAAAATAATGCTGGTAAACGGACTAGCACAATGACTATCCATAGTAAACATTTAAAAAATCATAAGTTGTTATTATCTTGGAAACAGACATTATCAGCTTAAATTTTGAGTAAGTGTAGCATCAGGAGAGACACGAGAGAAAAAAAAGAATGTAGAGTTTTGCATGTATGTGACACTCCATATATGTATATATATATATGGAAAAAAGAAAGGGGAAAAAAGCAATGAAGAAAATATAGCACTGTATATCTGCACTTGGTATTTTTAAAATATGATTTTAAAAATTGTGCTTAAAAATTGGGGGAAGTCTGAGATATCTGGGAGTGAACATCTGTGACCAGTAGGAACTACATCCTGCTTGGCTTTTGGAAGCTTTGCTCCGTCTTAGAGAAGGGAAGGGAAACAGAATCAGGCAGGAGGCAAGTGGTGGTGTGGGGAGGGAGGGAGGGTCCTTTCCCAGGACCAAAGCCTGGAGCCAGGGCCTTAAAAGTCCCCCCACGTACTGCCCTGCTTAAAAAAGACTTAATGAGGCCCAGACCAACTTGGTGGGAAAGAGGCCTGATACAGACACTCCCCTGGAGACTGTTTTCTGTGATTATAATGGGAAGGAAGGAAGGAGAGGGATGGTGTGTGTTGAATAAGAGAACTCGAGCAGAGAAGGGGGGCGGGGGGGGGGCATAGAGCCGGAGAGAACAGAGGTGTGTGTGTGTATGTGTGTATGCGAATGGGTGTGTATGTGTGGTAATGTGTAAGAGCAGTCCTAAGAAATGAAAACACCACCATCATGTTCAAGATAAGTTTCCTTGCAGTATTCTCAGTCAGTTAATTCATTCAAAAGGTTGCAGGCTTGTGAGGCGTGCCCAGGCTCTATGTGGAAATTTCTATCAGCCTTTTCACCTTGGGCAAGCCCCCGACCTTGTCTTGTCCCATGTACTGCAAACGTCCATCAAAAACTGAAGCTTCTGTTTCCTGGGCATTGATAAATACCAGCAGAGTGACTGTGGCTTTTAAAGTTCCTTGTGTCTTGGGTTTCTGGTTTTTGGGGGTTTTGATTTTGGCTTTTGTTGTTATAGCGTTTCTCTTTTGTTCTCTGAGGATTTTCCTTACTTTTTTTTTTCCTCTAAATGTGTTGGTCAAGAAGAAAAAAAACTTAAATGTGTTGATTTCTTGTCCAAGTAATTAGAAAATTGAGCAATGTAAGACCACTCAAAAATAGCTATAATTCCTGGACCTGAAAAAAACTTTCTTTTTTTGGTATGAGGGACAATTGGTGAAATCTGAATAAGTTCTATAGACTCGATAAAGGTATTGTATCATTACTAATTTCCTGATTTAGATAATTATACTATAGATATTCAAAATAATATTCTTTTTCTTAGGAAATATATACTGAAGTATTAAAGATACTATGTCTACAACAGACTGAATAATTCAGAAAAAAAGGAGAGACAGACAAGGATAAACAAATGTTATAAAATGTCAACATTTAAGGAATCTAGGTGAAAGATGAACAAGAATTCTTTATACTGTTCTTGCAACTTTTCTATAAACCTAAAATTATTCCAAATGAAAAGTTTAAAAAAATAACCACCATTAATATTTCATGGATGTTTTATATAAGTTTATGCAAAAATGCGATTATGCTGATAGGTAGAAAAAAAAATTATTTTTAGTTGAAAAATAATTATAATAATTCTAGATGGGGGAGAACAGACAAATCTTCCGTGCAGATTATGCAGATACTCCAACTTCAAGGGGGTGAAGCACAACTCCCCACTCCTTCAGTGTGGGCTGTTCAGTGACTTTTCCTCCTAAGAGGACATGTGAAAAGTGGGGGGAGATAACTTGACAGTGGAGAAAGCTGACCAACACTATCTCAGCCATGAGGTCAAGGCCAGCTTCAGCAGGAACAATTCAAGTTGATAGTACGTTCCCTTCATATGATGCTATGAGAAGGGTGTTTTACCTCTGTCGTCTTCCTTCCAAAGACCCATAACCCCAGTCCAATTGCGAGAAAGAGAGTGCACACATCCCAATGGAGGAACATCCTACAAAACCAGATCAGTTCTCAAAACTGGTCATCAAAGACATGGAATGTCCAAGAAACTGTCATGACCAAAGAGAGCCAACGTAGACAACAAGTAAATGGAATGTGGTATCCTGGATAGGATTCTGGAACAGAAAAAGGGTATTAGCTAAAAACTAAGGAAATCCGAATAAAGCATGGGCTTTAGTTAACAATAACATATCGGTATTGGTTCATTAATTGTAACAAATGAACCACACTAACACCGTACTAATATAAATGTCCCATACTAGCAGGTGCCACATGAATTATAGGGAACACTCCACAAGGAGTACATGGAAACTCTCTGTACCTTCATAATCTTCTGGCAAATCCAAATCTGTTCTAAAATTAAAGTTTTATTTAAAAAAATAAATAATTCTAGTTTTTACAGTTTGGCCGTTCCTCAAATGATAAACATAGAATTACCAGATGATCCAACAATTCCATTTTTAGGTATATACCCAAGAGAAATAAAAACATATGTCCATGCAAAACTTGACCCTGTATGCTCATCACATTATTCAGAATAGCCAAAGAGTGGAAACAACCCAAATGTCCATCAACGAATGAATGGATAAACAAAAAGCAGTATAGCCAATAAAATGGGTTATTTGGCATGAAAAAGGAATGCAGTACCGACATATGCTGCAACGTGGTCAAACCTCAAAAACATTATGCTAAACAAAAGAGGCCAGTCAGGAAAGATCACATATTGTATGATTCCATGTGTCTGAACGGTACCATACAGGCAAATCTAGAGTCAGAAAGATCATCGGTGATTGCCTAAGACTGGAAGGTGAATGCAGGGTGGGGGGGACAGGGACTGACTGCTAAGGGCTACAGGGTTTCTTTTTGGGGTGACGAAAATGTTCTAAATTTAAATGATGGTGACAATTGGACAACTCTGTAAATATACTAAAAACCATTGAATTGTGTATCTTAAATTAATGAGCTGTATGATATGTAAATTCTATCTCAATAAAATCATGTTTGTGCCAATATATACATATGTATCATGTTTGTGCCAACAAATACATATGTAGGCATGTATGTGTATATATCCTAATTTTATTGTAAGTAAGCCAGTAAGGAATGATTTATAATTTTCAGAAGCAAAGTTTCCCCTGTTATACTTATGTTCCAAATGAGATCTGGAAAGGATGGTACAATTACTCCTGTTCAGTCATGTTTGAGATTTACATGTAGCAAATTTATAATCTCTTTTATTTACACGTTTTAAACTGGATAATTCAGAAATTGCAGAAATACTTGTTTGCCTTATCCCTTATCTTCTTAGCAGCTCAGCAATGCATTTATAGATTTCACCCGCACTTTTAGATTTTTTGAGCAGGCAAGTTGGTCGGAGTATCTCATTCTCTAAACTGCTGATTGATTTATGTTTTTCAAAGATTCCACTGAGCACCAAACAAAGAATGGACATGTGAGAAAGGTTAGAACAGAAACAGGAAGACCATTTAGGAGAGTATTTAGGTTATCTATTGCTTTAGGTTGTAACAAACAACTCCAAAACTCACTGGCTTAAAGCAGCAACAGTCAATGATATTGCACTGATCTGCAATATGGCAGGGATCGATAGGGACAGCTCAGCTCTGCATAGTATCAGATGGAGTATCTTGACTAGGAGCTGGAAGATCTACTTTCAAGATGGCTCTCTCCCATGCCTGGCAAGTTGATGTGGGCTCTTGGCTGGGAGCTGAGCTAAGGCTAGGAATTTCTGTTCCTCTCCACAAGCTGCTTGAGCTTCCTCACAGCATGGCGGCTGGATTGTAAGACCAAGCATCTGGATAAAGGGTATGGGATGTATGGGTTTTTCTTTCTATTTCTTTTTCTGGAGTGATGGAAATGTTCTTAAAATGATCATGGTGATGAATATACAACTATGTTACAATACTGTGAGCCATTGATTATACACTTTGGATGGATTGTGTGGTGTGTGAAGATATCTGAATAAATTTTTTTTCTTTAAAGAAAAGAAGTATACAATCTCCCCAGAGGGGGAAGAATGGAACCATGGATGTTAAAAGGGCATTGACTGTATCTTAATCTTTAACACTAGTCTTAGTAAAGCATCAGGTCTTAAACCCCTTTAATGATTATACTGGAGGCTCGATATCCTCATACTATATGGAATGTCTTTGTTGTAGAATCACATATGGCCTCTTGTGTCCCCTGTTCCTCGCAGAGTGAAAACCTCTGGATCAGCTACCACCAGAGAACTTCTCCTGTTCGTGAATCCCAACAAATCTATGCCTACTTCTCAAAAAAAAAAAAAAAAGACCAAGCATCCCCAGAGAGCAAGAAGGAAATATATGACCTAGCCTCAGAAGTCAAATAACATCATTTCTGTGGTCCTCTTCTGGTCAAAGCAGTCACAACGTTCTTCTCGGATTCAAGAGGATTCAACTCTGCCTCTTGTGGGGGCAGGGGGTGGTGGTAAGATCCTGGAGGAGAATAGGATGCAGTCAGGAAGAAAGAGTTTCTGAGGAGTAAGAGTGCTAACAGTTGCAGATGGCTTAGGTGAAGGAGGTTAAGGAGAGCCAACAGCAAAGAGATGTTTGAAGTGTGAAGCAGTCTGAGATGACCTGGGTAGAATCTAGAGAAAGGAGAAAAGTGGGTTGAGGACTGAGCCCTGGAGTAGATGACAAGCAGAAGAGGAGAGAACAAGTGTAGACAGCCAACTCAGGGAGTCTGACTGTGAAGGGTGTATAAAAATGGGGCATTTACTGGGGAGTGGGGGTGAAGGTGGGGGAGGAGGGGGAGGTGACGTTAAGAGAGGACTATTCTCTTCAACCAGAGGGGCTGGTGCCAGGGCAAAGGTCTGTTTTTGCCTAGAGTCAGGAGGAACCAGAAAGGTATAACCATGGCAGAGACAGATTCAGAACCATGATCTGAGATCTTTTAGTCCCAGTTCAGCATTTCACCGGGGAAGAAACAGAGACCCAAGAGGGAGCATCGCCAGGGGTCTGCCAGTTGGCTGTCCCCTCAGCTCAGTGATGTCTACTTGCAGAAGACAGAACCACTGGAGACAAGCTCTGGGCCATTTAGTTACCACATCCAAGTTGCGCATCTCACATACGCCAGCAGGGGGTAGCAGAGGGCCTGGGCTGCAGGGTCTGGGCTAAAGCCCTACTCAGAAGACCCAGGAGGCTGGTGCGGTGTGGAAGGAGGAGTTCCTTGAGACTGTCACTTGTGGAGCACTTCCTTTCTTCATGTGAGGATTACCTATCCATTTCACAGATGATGATGATGATGGTAATAATTATTACTAATACCATTGTTATACCAGCCACCATTTATTGAGCTCATCCCAACACCCCCCTGCCCCCGCCACCTGCCCCATTACCCATTCTTCTCCCCCACCTCTCAGTTACAGACTGGGCCAAGAGAACCCACGTAGGGTCTGGTAGCCTTGGGCTCAAGATCTGGCTTCCCCTCTGGTGCACCATGTGACCTCAAATAGGTCACTTTCCTTCTCAGAACCTCACTTTCCTCATCCTTAAAATGGGGATAATAAAACAAAAAGCTAGAGGGCTCTAGGGGGGTGGGGGGAGATGGTATTAAATAGCTTTTGTGTAAGGTGTCTGGCACACAGAAGCCTCCATAAATGTTAATTCCTTCCTCTGGCTTCTGTAGACTTTTATTTCGATAGACTGTCGTTCGGCAGGCATTCACTGTGGGCATAGTCTGTGCCTGCGTGCAGGGGACACACGCCAGGCACCCCTGGTGAGCAGGAATTCAGAAGGCACCGTGTGTGAGGGTGGGTCCCACTAGGACTCTGACCTCCCCCTCGCAACAATTCTCCCCCAAATCTAGGGTCTGCCTATCTGGATTAAGGCCTAGGACTCTGGGTTCCAGCTGCCTTGCTTTAAATTTGTGTTGTGCCACTTGCTTTCTGACCTTGGGCACATGATTCATTGCTCTGGTCCTCAGTGGCACCATCTGTAAAATGGGACTCGTGGCAGTACCTAGAGGATCAATGTGACCTTTAAATGAGACAGTGCACCTGCAAGTGCTTTGCATATTACCTGGCACACAGTGAGTGCTCAGTAAGTTTCAAAACAAAAGCAGAGTTGGCCTCCCTTGAAGTTACTTCTCCCCTGGGCAGTCTTTATTGTCCCTTTATTATCACTCAGACTACCAACCACCCTCCTCTGCTGTACCAAGGCAGCCTGGTATCAGAGAAGAAGCAAAACCAAGCATCAGGAATTGCATCCTGCCTCTCCCACGTACTAGTGTGGCCTTGGGCAGTCAGCCTCTCTATTCAGAATCCTATCTGGACCACTGGAATCTTAATAGTACTTACCTAAGAGGACTGTTGTGAAGACTAAATCAGGTAAAACTAGAAAGTGCATAGCACAGCATCTGACGGAGTAAATGCCCAATAAATGTTCTCATTATTATTATTGCTATAACTACTATTAGCATACTCTTTTCCACATTCGACCTAGATTCAATCTCTTAAAACCTCTCAAAGCAGTCTCCATCCTCTAATGCATAGGCTGGGCCCTGTCCAGAGATTTATCATTTCACACCTCTGCTAAGGACCTTGTTAAAACACAGATTGCCAGGCAGGCCCAGGGTTTCTAATTCAGTGGGTCTGGAACAGACTGAGAATTTGCATTTTTAGCAAGTCCCCAGAGGATGACAATGCTGCTGGTTCAGGAACCATACTTTGACAGCCTCTGCTCTCCAGCTCCTCCCAAACTCTCTGATCCAGGGGTCTCCTGTCCAACCCTTCTCCAGGCCTGTGGCCTCGGGACTGGGGTGACTTGGGATGGAGAGCCCTCAGGGAGGACCAGATGCCACAGCCGGGGGTATGAAAAGAGGAAAGGGCTCCAGTGCCAGGATCTGTCCATTACCTGGAATCTGCTGCTTTCTTTGCACCTAAGTAAGGGTGTTCCCAGGGCTTGAAAACCCCACGCCCTGACATCCCTCCCAGCCCCACTTCCCCAAGTCACATAAGCACTCACTAACCCAGAGCTCACATGCCCCATTCCCAATCACTCAAATGCTCCGTCTCATACTCAGAGCAAGTTGCACATGAGAAGCTCTGGAGGGGCCCTGCTGGGTCCAGAGCTCACCCACCCTCATGCTGTCATCCTGAACAATCCTTCCTCCCTTTTCTCACAGATGTTCCACTCGCCCTCCCCCTACACTGAAATTCCCTCAAAAGCATTCACTAGTAATTTTTCCAAATCACAGTAATTACCTCATTACTCTGATATTAATAGACTTCAGTTGGCACCAAGGAGCCCATGGAGACACATCAGGCCCTCTGTGTGGGGAGGGGTTCCTGGAGGCAGCCTGGGTGAGGGCTGGCCTGCCTGCAGCCCTTGGCTTGTCCCTACTCGCCTCCCTCTCCAACCTGTCTTCCCTCCCACATGCTCTTGCCCAGGTCAGAGAGACTCCTTAAATAGCAAACTCTTGAAAAATGGTGGCGGGCAAACTGGCCACTCTCCAGAGGAGGAGACTGAGGCCTAGAGTTGTACAGGAAAGTATAGGCAGCACCCAAAGGGGAATTCTGGCCATCCCAAGCCAACGTTCCTCCTTACTCCCCCAAGGCTTTGCCCCAGGGCCTGGACCAGTATGGCCAGAGATGGGAGGAGTTAGGGGCTTCCCAGGCCCCTCCCACACCCCTCCCCAAGTACCCTCCCAGACTCCTCTCCTTGCCTCCCAATAATTGCTATGATTTATTGAATATGGTCCATAGCTTTCTGGGTGATAGTTCACTTTATCCTCATACTAACCCTACGCGGTAAACTGTTCACTTAACCCATTTTGCAGATAAGGAAACTGAGTCACAATGAGAGGATGGTTAAACAACTTTAACTGGGGGAGTTCTTGGGAAGGATGCTGGGCCTGAACCAGTAAACCACCCTGCTGTGATATCTTGGCATTCACCAGTTCCCACCATGAGGTTTCCTTGTCTTCAGTGCCTGCAACCTCTTTTTAGATCTCAAGACAATAATGAGATTTAGCTGATATGTATTGAGTTTTGCAGAGTTATAGGTGATTTTCTTGTATGATGTTACCTCATCCTCAGGACCACTCTCTATGATAAGGATTTAATCAGCCCATTTCAGAAGAGGAACCTTAGTTCTTAGGTGATTTGCCCAAGCAGACCTAGAATTCCAACTCAGTTCTGCCTATAATGATGAGACTCTTCTCTTCTGAAACTCCTCTCTGAGTTTCAGTTTTCTCTTCTCTAGTAATCCTGGGGCTACTGATGAGGGCTCACTGAGTGCCAGGCACTTGTCCACCACAATCCCTACCTGACCCATTGCACTCGATCCTATGATGGCATTTGCATGTGACTGGTTATAACCACAGGGCCACCCTGTATTGCCCATACCTGCTCACTCTCAGACGGACGGTGAGTTTCCAAGCCTGTGGCTCTCCTGGAACAATGCCTGAGAAACTTCTTCCCCGAACAGGATGGGTGAAGGGACAGCCTTGGCAAAAATGCTGCCAAGGGCAGGCCAAGCCAGCCAGGGCTGAGAGTGATTGGGCAGCCAGGACTAGACTAGCCAAGCTGGTCAGAGTTGGGGGGCAGGGGAGGGGGGCAGTATAGACGCTCCTTTGTCAGGCCAGAAGCTGCAAGGCTGCCCCATCCCCACCATCTGGCTCCAGCTCCAGCCCAGTGATGCATAATGGGAAAATGGAGGGGGGAGGAACAGCGCTGGGGGCTGCCCACCTGCTTTGCCTCCTGGGAGAAGCCAGCCCGAGACCTCCCAGGCCCATCTGGCCAACATTTCCCCAGGCCCTGACCACCCCTGGGGGCTCTTTTCGACAGGCAGGAATTGGCCAGGAGTGTGGCCAGCTTGCCAGGGTCACAGGTCACCGTTAATCTGCCAGAACGAGGGAGGGCGGGCAGGTGGGCAGGCAGCTGGTATGGGCAAAACCCTGGCAGTTCCTACCGTCTGTCTGCTCTGGTGGCCATGGAGAGAGGTTTTCTCTTCTAAGAGGCAGAGGGCTGGGGTGGAAACAATACAGGACTCTAGGAAAATTGCAAATGCTTATCTCACCACCCTGCAATTCCACTTCTATGTGGGGACCCCAAAGAAGCTCTTGCCCATGTACTCTAAGTCCAAGTTCAGCACTGTGTCTGCAAATGAAATATTGGAAACAACCTAAAATGCTCATCAGCAGGGGACTGGATAAATATGGGAACTGAGACCATTTTCCTCGATGTTACTCAACTATTGTGTTTAAGAACTGCTGAGGCCTCCTAGGTTGTCAGTGTGACTGTTCCAGGAAATTCTTACCCATAATTAAGTCTGTAAACCCATAAATGCTTCACTGTTTGCTTCAGGAAATTCTTGCAAACCAATTGGTTTGGGCAAACAGTTTGCTTACTGTGGAGAATAGCTCTTATCAGACAACATTCTCATGTTTCTGATTATCACTGTTTCAAGAGCCTCTTCACAGGTGTCCACAGTCCTTATTTATTATGTCACAAATTTTGCCCAATTCCAATTTTCTGCCTTAAAAGACTAGCCTGAAACCTCTTGAACCCAGACCTCTAAATCCTATAAATATTCTTCCCTTTTGAAGACTCCCTCAAGATATCATTCTTCTTTGATGCAGCCAATTTAATAAACAGCTCTGCTTAATGAACAGTTTTCCCTGCTGGTCTGTTTGGAAGGGTCAGCAGTAGACAAATAGAATGTAATTTACTTATACAATGGAAAAACTCTACAGCATGTAAAAGACATGAAATAAAAATGGGTCTATCTTAAAAAACATAAGGTTGAGTGAAAAAAGTAAGTTGCAGAAAGATATGGAAACGCATGCCAACTATGTAAAATTTTTAAAACACAAATACTATTGGGTATGATTTTAGGATAGATTCATATGTGTAAATATAAAGTATAAAAACATGTCTGGGTTTATGGAAACCCAAATTCAGAGGGAAACCAAACTCCTCTATGGGGAGGCAGAAAGGGCAATGGGGTAGAAGAGGAATAGACCAAGGGCTTTAACTGAAGATATTTTACTACTTTTATTTAAAAAGGAAAACAAAAATGATTTGAAATAATATGATTAAGATGATAGTATTTGATTATTTGGAGAAATAGGTATCCAAGATATTTTTTTCTAATTTCGTAAAGTTGCTTTAAAATATATAATATATAATATATATATATATATATATATATATATATATATATATACTGCAATAAGTGGGTATATATTTTTAAAGCAACATATACATATATATTATATAAGTAATAAGTGAACACACATATATGTAATAAGTGAATACAGTCTTGTATTCTTTTCTGTGTTTTAAAAAAAAAAAAGGGCGGGCTGTCAGCAGGTAGAGTTCTCTCCTGTCATGCCAGAAACCCGGGTTCGATTCCCAGTGCCTGCCCATGCAAAAAAAAAAAAAAAATTTCCGAATCTAAAGAGAGGAGAACAGTCCGGACATATACCTATACTCCAGGAGTTAGATCTGTGCGGCAATGGACAAGTTACTTCAGCCCTCTGAGCACCAGTTTTGCCACCAGGGAGGGGGAAGGGGTGATAATCCCATTCCCTCTGCATGCTGAGAATTAATGAAATAACAGTTGTGAAGATGCTTTATGCAAAGCACACAATTTGCTCAGGTCAGGAGGTCAGCCTGAAAAGGCTGGGGGGCAGAATCCGGAAGAAGGACATGGAGGCCACTACCCTGTCCTGAGGGTCAGGTGTTTCACGGAGTTTATAAAGCCCTCCCATTTTAGAGGAGGAAGCCGGGGCCCAGAGGGTCCAGGGACCTGCCCATCATTGCACTTTGGTAGAGCTGGGGTCTGAGCCCAGAGAGAAAGTTCTTAACCCCAATGCTTTACTGTCTTCCAGGAAACCTTATCCTGACCCTGAGAGTTCACCAGTAGATGAAGGCCTTGCAGATACAAGAGTTTAACTTGATGATAACAATCGATAATATTTAATGAGCACTTGCTATGTGGCAGGCACCACCCTGAGCTCTGAATGCTCACAACCCCAGGTATCCTTCCTGCTCACTGATTTGGAAATTGAGACTCAGATAAGTCAAGGAATTTGTCCAAAGTCACCCCCCTAGTAGTGGTGCCTGGTCAGTGTGGCTACAGAGCTATAACTGACCCATCTAATTGTGGGAGATTCACAATCTGAACCCAGAACATGCCAAACCGATGCACATCCTTGGCACCCACTGTCTCCCAGGCACTGAATTAGCTCCTCAGGTGGTCAGTCCTGCTGTGCTGCTGTCCCCTCCTCTGTATCCTCTTCCCTCCCAACCCTGGGGGACCTTTATCTTCATGCCCTGGGCCACCAAAGCCTGTTCCCAGGGCTAGCTGGCCCCAAGCCAGGTAGGACCCAAGTGCTCAGCTGGGTCCCAGATAGAGCCAAGTCTGCCCACACACCAGAAGGCAGCTCCAGCCCCAGACTCTCAGCATCCCCTCCCCAATACCAGCTCATTACCTCCTCCTTCCTGTAATCCAGAAGGATAAGACCCTCAGAGAGGGGAATAGAGCCTTTTGGGTTTTAGAATCAGAAACCCGTCCTGATTCAGCGGTGCCTTACCTTAACTGAAGTAACCTCATCAAATGATCCTATTACAACATTCATGCCAACAGGAATGGTTTAGATTTAAGAACATGTTTTCCTAGGGTACATAGCTCCAGGTCATCACAGTATACAACAGGAGAATGGTGGAGACAGACTGAACCCAGAGGGGGGGTGGGCGTGGACAGCAGGAGAGTGGTTGACTAGGTAAGTAAGCTTTCTTAAGAGTTCACCTTTAGTCTTCTGAAAGACCCAGAATCCCCTCTCTGCCATTTGCTGTGTGGTTTGGGGCAATGTGTACAACTTTTCTGAGCCTCAGTTTCTTCAACTATAAAAATGGGAATAATAAAAGCTTCACAGGGGTTACTGGGAGTTTTGAAGGGGTTTGAGGCCTGACAGCCCCAGCCTACTTCCGGGTTGTTGAAACCCTGGTGTTATGACTCAAAGGTACAGAATGGATCCTTTTGCAGTAGGTTGTCTTACTTATTGAATAGGTGGGTAAGGGCAGGTTCCAATTCCAGTTCTTATTTTTCTCTCTGTCCTCCTGCCTCAGAAGCTTTGTGTGTACAGTTTGTTCCCCCGACCCCCCCCGCGGACATTTTTATCCCTTACTTTCACCTAGTTAACTCCCACCCATCACTGAGATTTTTGCTTCAGAAAATTCATGGCCTCAGAGTTCTATTAGTGAGAATAACACAACCAGAGAATTCTATTGATTAGAATTTTAGGGCACCAAAGAAATATTGATTAGCACTCCATGGCCCCAGAATTCTATTACTTGAGAGTTCTATTGATTCGAATTTCATGCCGTCTTAGAGTTCTAGCAATGCAGGCTTCCCCCAAATACCCATACAGCTTGCTCAGATCTCGGTTCAAACCGTCACCTTCTCAGGGAGACCTCCCTTGACCTCCCTTTTCAAGTAGCCTGTCTGCCACCTGCTCCTGTTCTATTTTTCTCCATGGTGTTTATCATCACTTAACAACATATTGAACACAATACTGCCGCCTACACTAGAACATAAGAAGCTCGGCCACAGCAGGGACTTTTATGTCTTATTCGCTGCTGTACTTCCAGGGTCTAGAACAGGGCCTGGTACACACAGTAGGTGCTCAATAAATATTTGTTGAATGAAAGAATCATCGTAAAAGAATGGACTGTGGAATGAACGAACGAACTGTTCTAATTAGTACACAAAGGCACCATATAATCTTATTTTAAACAGTAACTGCCAGCTACCCATCTGCCTTCCCTGGCATGCTCCTACCCCACTCAATGTTTCAACTCACCGATGGAGGGGAGTTGGGTCCCTGTGTGGTTCTTCTTAAGAGTCTCACCTAAGACAAGATCTAAGTTCCTAGGAGGTGAAAGAAATTGAAATTGGGGTGGAAGTGGGGGTAGGGGTAAGAATGAGTCTAGAAAGGAATGTCCTAGGACCCCAAAACTTGTTCATTCCTACTCATTTTTCAGATCTCAACTCACATGTTGCTATCACTTCCCCCAGGAAGTTCTCTCTGATTGCCTTGATTAACGGATCCCCTATCAAATGCACTTCAAAAGCTCCTTCACTCCATTCACAAATGTACAGTTTGCCTATATGAGTTGTGCCGGGTGATTATTTCATCAATATCTGCAGACAAGGAATTGCTTTGTTCCTCATGCCTAGACCAATGTTTGCACACAGTAGGTGCTCCAGAGACACTTGAGGAATGAATGCATGAGTAGCAGATCCCACTCATTCTGGCAGGAGGGGAGAGGGCCTGCTAGGGACAAGAGCTGCAAAGGGTGCTGAGGGGTGGGTACGCAGGGGTGGGCAAACTTTTCTGTAAAGGGACAGATAGTAAAGTAAAATATAGGTTTACAGGCCATGTGGTAAACAATGAATGTGGCTGTGTTTCAATAAGGCTTTATTTATGGACACTTAAATTTGAATTTCATATCATCCCCATGTGTCACAAAATAACACTCTGGGAGTTTTATTTTTTTAAGGGCCCTTAAAAATGAAAAACTCTCACTGACAGTATAAAACACGGAGGGGCGGGGGGAGGCAACAGATTTGGCCCCAAGGTCCTAGTTTCGCAAACCCTGACGTTTTAAGTAGAAAGTGAGGGTAGAAGCCCTTGGTGAGAAGGAGACGTTTTCTCTCATTCTGAAATATTGGGAAAGTCACTTAACCGCTCTGCGCTGGTGGCTCCTCATTTGAAAAAAAAAGGGACGGTAATAAAAGTTGTTGGGTCCCAAAGCGGGAGTGAGGATTAGCCAAAGATAAAGCCTTGGTCTCATGCTCAGCGGGCCCAGCGTGAGCAATTGGGTTACTATTGTTAATAATCATCATCATTACTCTGACCGGGGAAGGAGCAAACGGAAGGTCGTATGCAAATCTCCAGCACAATGTCTGGCAGCTAGGAGGCCTCCATAAAAGTTCCTAACTTCCCCTCTTCTCCACTATCCCCCCCTCCCCCATTTTAGGTCACTCCAAACAGACCTCCCCAGCATCCTCCACCCCACCCCGCCCCCCAGGCTCTCCAGCTCCCCAAATCCTTGGCCGAGACCAAAGAAGGTGCCCACGGCAGCTGGGCAGGGTGCGGGGAGGGGGCCGGGTGCTAAGGGAGGAGAGCTCTGACCCAGCTCCCGCCCATTGTTGGAGCCCAACGGCCCGCCAGCCAGCTGATGTCCTGGGTTGCCCACACCAGCTGGCCAGCCCCACCTCCACCCGGCACTCCCTCCTGCCTGGCCCCTCCTTGTCACTCAGCCTCCACTCCCACCCTGCTGCCACCCAGAAGGACTCGGGGTGTGACCTGAGGGTCTAGGCTTTTGTCCTCCACCCCACCCATCAGAAGCTGATTTGCATTCCTTTAGCAATTTGCACACCCCATTCATTTGTAGAGGGTTAGACTGCTGCAAAGCCTGCCCCGGTCTTTGAGTCTGTTTATTGGATCGAGGCTTGGAAATGTGATTTTGGGTGTTTCCTTTCAGCCTCTAGCACTTCCCTTTTCGGGGACCCTGGTCAAGTGACTTTTCACTCTGTCACTCAGTTTCCTCATCTGTCAGACGGAGACCATTAGTAACCACTTCCCTATAAGGTGGTTGTGAGGAGAGAAGGAGATAATGTGTACACTGCACCTGGCACCGAGTGTGTGCCCAGCAAATGATCGCTGTTATTATTTAAACTTATCACCCAAGTGTCCTCCAGAGCCAAGTGTTAACACCTGTGCTGTCCAATACCCCAGAGGGGTGTGGCTGTTTAAATTACAATGAATTACAATTAAATAAAATTGGAACTTTAGTTCCTCAGCTGCACTAGCCACAGTTCAAGGGCTTGCTAGCCACCTGTGCTGACGGCTGCTGTACTGGACAGGGCAGATAGCAAACATTTCCATTGTCGCAGAAGGTTCTGTGGGACAGTGCTGGTTCAAACCCTCTAAAGCGCCTAAGCGTTTCTTCCCTTTCTGAAGAGGGCCCTCCCTTCGGCTGTCTTACCCTCTGTTCCCCATTCAAGGTGATGACCTTGGTGAGTGGGTGTTCCTTTGTTCTCCGCAGGCCTGCACCTGGGCTGAGGGTGGAGAACAGGTGCAGAGCCACCGTGCCCTGGAGCACCAAGGGGCCTGGCACAGCAGTCCGCCTCAGAAAGCAAACAAAGCTCTCAGGCACCAGGTGAAACCTCCACGGGGCCGGAGGTAGCTGAGTGAAAGAAGGTCTAGGTAATTGCAGGTCGGGGCCCTGCTGCCTCCCAGAAGAGGTGTGAGGCCACAGGGCACGTCTGGGCCGGGGGGGGGGGGGGGGGGGGGGGGGGGGGGCGGTTTCCAGCAGAGCTGACGCCTGGGGAGGGCGCACCTGGGGAGAGGCCCTGCGTGGAGGGAAGGGCAGGGCTGGCAGCCCCTCGGGGGGCCGTGACTCAGCTGTACCAGAGGTTATGAAAGGCGTGTGGGGGTCACACTCAGATTATTTCAAACCGTACACACCTGCTGCGGCTCTGCCTCACGTGGGGAAATGCAGGAGTGTGACGGCACAGCACTAATAGCTGCATTTGCCTGTGATTGTCAGTTTCCCCGAGTCAGCACCCCCAAACCTGAACTTTTGCTTTTTGACCCCCGGATGTGTTTGTCCATCCCATAGCTGCCCCCGTCTAGGTGTAGTGAGGCTTCTTCATCTTTCCCATTGCTCATACCCCAAACTGGGAGTGATCTTTGATCCTGCTTTTCCTCTCTCTCCCATACCCCACACATGAGCCCTCGGGAATCCTATTGGCCCCACCTTCAAAACGCATCCCTGATTTAACCCCTTCTCATCATCTCCACTGCCACCCAACTCCTGTTTCTTCAGACGTAGGACAGGTGTCTCCTCCCGTATATTCTCCACCCGAGGGATGTAGATCATATCACTTCTCTGCTCAAAACTGCCCAGTGGCTCCTAGATGAACTGAGCCAGGTTCCTTACTGCAGCCTACATGACCTCACGTTATTTGGCCTCCATCCCCCTGGCTCAGTCCTCTTTGGGCAGCCCACTACTGTCCTTTCTGGGTCGCACCCCTCCTGCCTGAGGGCCTCTCAGCCACAGCCTACCCCCAGAAGCTTCCTTGGCACTGCGGCTGGTGGTTCCCTCAGCTTCTTCCTGCCTGGGCGATGTAAATACCACCTTGGAGAACACTTTCTTTAACCTTATATACAAAAAGCACTCATACCTCCAGCCTGCCTGGTTTTCCTCAGAGCACCTATCATAGTTCATATTTATTTACCTGCCCGCTGTCAGTGCCCCCTCACTAGAATGCCCGCCACATGGGGCGGAGGCTTTGCCTTGTCCACCGCTATAGCCCCTGGGCTCAGCACAGTGCCTGGCACACAGCAGGTCTCAGTGAAGAAAGCAAAGATGGTCTGCTGTGTGCTAGGAGTCATGCTAAGCCCCTGATACAGTTATCTCAGCTAATACCTGCCACCCCTAAGGCAAGGACTCTTTTTTTTTCTTTGCGTGGTCTTCAAGTTTTTTTTTTTATTATTATTATTAGTTAAAAAAAAAATTACAGGAAAGAAACACAAACATTCCCAATATGTGATCATTCCATTCTACATATATAATCAGTAATTCACAATATCATCACATAGCTGCAGATTCATCATCATGATCATTTCTTAGAACATTTGCATCAATTCAGGAAAAGAAACAAAAAGACAACAGGAAAATAAAATGAAAACAGAAAAAAAACCATACACACCATACCCCTTACTCCTCCCTCTCATTGATCACTAGCATTTCAAACTAAATTTATTTTAACATTTGTTCCCCCTATTATTTATTTTTATTCCATATGTTCTACTCATCTGTTGACAAGGTAGATAAAAGGAGCATCAGACACAAGGTTTTCACAATCACAGTCACACTGTGAAAGCTACACCATTATACAATCATCATCAAGAAACATGGCTACTGGAACACAGCTCTACATTTTCAGGCAGTTCCCTCCAGCCTCTCCATTTCCTCTTGGATAACAAGGTGATATCTACTTAATGCATAAGAATAACCTCCAGGATAACCTCTCGACTCTGTTTGGAATCTCTCAGTCGTTGACACTTTGTCTCACTTCACTCTTCCCCCTTTTGGTCGAGAGGATTTTCTCAATCCCTTGATGCTGAGTCCGAGTTCATTCTCGGATTTCCCACGTTGTAAGGCAAGGACTCTTGTTATCTGGCTTTACAGATGGAGAAACTGAGGCTTAGAAGCTTTGACTTCCCTCAAAGTAGTAACAGACTAATTCAAAGTGTGCTTCTTGTACCACGCCCCCAATCCCATCGGAATGGAGAGCCAGGGAAGGTGTAGAGGACAGAATTCTACACTTCCATGAGGGGCCAGGGGACTAAGTTACCTAGGAGTGACCACCTGAGACCCTGGGCTTCAAGGGTGGACAACTGTAAATAGATGACTCTTCTACATATCCTCAGGGGAGACCCTCAATCTCTGGGTTTCTCTTCTCTTTTAGCATGGCCTGTCCCCAGTTGTTTAAAAAAAGAAGCAAATCAGAGTCCTCAAGGGCATCCTTGAAACCCTTTCTGTGCACTCTTTGGCCTGAGGCTTCAGTCAGTCTCCAGGTTCCCCGCAGCCCCGAGCAGCCCCCTCCCCCTACCCCCACGCGGCCAAGCAGCCCACGTCGCTCTCTTCCTCCAGCCTGGGCCGAGGCTGTCATTCAGGGTGGGAAAGGCTCTGCGGGTGGAGACTGGGCATAGGAAGAGGGGTAGTAAGAGCCATGCAATATAAGGCCTTCTAGGTCTTGGTGGAGGGTTCAAGTTGTATTTTTAGTGCACTGAGGAGTCTTGGAGGTTTAATTTTTTCCTTTCTCAAACTTTTTTTTTAATGAAGGAAAAAACACATGCATAGAGAAGAGCACAGATCATCAATGTGAATTCTCACATAAAGGCATCCATGTTCACCAGCCCCTAGAAGTCCCCAGGAGCCCTCCTTCAGGTCTGTGCTCAGCATGAGGGAACTTGGACTGTCTGAAGAACCAGGACAGCTGGAAGAGTGGAAGTGGAGGAACGTGACAGTAAGGACGGGAAAGCCTAATTCGTCCCTAGACCTGTAAGAGGCCCAGGGAGAAGGTCTAGAGCAGAGAGCATTGTCTAGAGGAGACCAGGTGTGGTGTCTGGGATAAAACCACAGCGCTGCAGTCATTTACCAGCTGTGTGTCCTGGGGCAAATCACTCAAACCTCTTCTCATCAGTTGAGGATAATAAGATGACATTCAGTCTGGCAGGAGGGTTAGCCATGCTTTGAGCTTGGTGCCCAGTACCTGCTACACAGCAAACGTTCCATCAATGGAGCTTTTTTTTTTTGGCATGGGCAGGCACCAGGAATCGAACATCGATATAGCTTTTAATGAAGTATTTCTGAGTGACTGGAGAGGGAGACAGAGCAGGCAGAAAGTGAGGGTAGGTGGGGAACTGATTGTGTCTACCCTTGAATAACTGTGATACATTTCTTTCTGTCAAGCAATGGGAACCAGATAGGATCTCTAAGAGAGGGTGTGTAGGGAAACTCAGTCAGAGGTGAGTTATGTCAGACCCTTCTGACTGCAGAGGATGGTTAATGAGGAAAGAGCCTAGAGGCAGAAGGCCAATTAAAAAAAATAAAATAAACTTGCGATAGACATATTTAATAAAGACCCGACTAAGAGAAGTTCAAAAAGAAAAGATGATGAGAAGCTCACCCTGGGCGGTGGAAGTGAGTCTGAGGAAGAAACATGGATTCATTGCTTAGAGGGCTGGCATCCTCTTCTCCTCTTAGCCACTTCCGAGTCTCCTGAATTTATTCACCCATAGGGAATGATATTAACTATTAGAAGTATACCATGTTTTCACCGATAAACTTGGAAACATTTTTAAATGATGTGAATACCCAGGTTAGGGTGCTGCTGCTGAACACGCTCAAAACCTACTAATGGGTATGGCTTGGTAAAACTGAAAATGACACTATTATTTGACCCAATAAATCCATTTGGAAAAATCTAAGAATCAAAAAATAGGAAAAGCATGTTTTATTTCTTTTTCTGTTGTCTTTGTATTTCTTTTTCTGAATTGATGCAAATGTTCTAAGAAATGATGAATATGCAACTATGTGATGATATTGTGAATTACTGATTGTATATGTAGAATGAAATCATATGTTAATGTTTATATTCATTTGTCATTAATTTTTAAATTAATAAATAAATTAATTTAAAAAAATAGGAAAAACAGATGCACTGTGATGTTTAATAAGACATAACAACAACAAAATTAGAAACAGCTCTAATGATCATTCATCTCAGATTCTGTCAAAAGTAGATTATGTGACCATCTATTAAAGCATTGTTTATGAATACATTTTTTAAGCAGATCGAAGATGTATTATATACACATGTGAGAAGACATGCAGGCACTCTCCCAGATGAATACATTTTAATGACATGAGAAAACACTCATGCATATATTTGTTAAAAAAAAAAAAAGGCAGGTGCAGAAATGCATTAACAGTCCAACCTCAGTTATGTGAATATATCCATGAAAAGCAAAAAATTTGGAAGAATATACAGTAAAATTGTGACAATGATTTATTTCTAGGTTTTAAGAATCGAGTAATTTTCATTTTCTTCTTTTTATTCTGGTTGTGAAGTATACAAATCGCCCACCATAAGCATGCTCACACTCCTTTTATAATCATAAAGAACAATGAATTAAAAATACATAATCAGTGGCCAAGAAATCAATTTGTTTATCTCTCCCTCTGTGACCCACTGGGTTCATCAGCCATCTACCTAGGAAGAGCCTTATTAGAAAAGTCCCAGCTATACTAAATATTTCTCTGGCACACAGATAGCCTTTCTAAAGTGCCACGGGCATTTCAGGCTCCTGTTTACTCAAAAGGACCATACACCTCTAAATGGCTTCCCCTCACTAACTGTCATCTGCCTGGCCTTGTGTTTATCATCATTTAGCAGGAGGGGCACGGCCAGGGCAGGTGGCAGGCAGTGCATACTTCTCCCTGCCATGCAGCTTCATCCGCGTTTTCACTGGTTAAATAGAAACAATTCCTTGTTTTGGACAAGAAATAGCCAGGGCCCCGCGCAATTTCCCAAGCTCTAGCTAAACCAATAATTCCTTTAGAAAGCTATAGAAGAATGTAAGAATTGAATTCTGTGACCTGAGACTAAACTTTTGGTTCTGGCAGACTTTATGGACAGTCTCTTAACCTCTACATACTTCTTTATCTGGAAAATGGAGTTGTCACAAAGCTGAAGCCAAATTCAGCTTACAAGGCACCAGGCTCTGGCCCTGATTATTTTTTTTGTTATTTATTTATTTTTATTAATTAAAAAAAATTTTTTTAAATACCAAAAAACACCAAACAAACGCAAACATTCGTAGTTTTTAATCCTTCCTTTCTACATATATAATCAGTAATTTACAATATCATCACATAGTTGCATAGTCATCATTATGATCATTTCTTGGAACATTTGCACCTATTCAGAAAAAAGAATAAAAAGAAAACAGAAAAAAATCATATGCACCATACCCCCACCCCTTCCCCTCACCGATCACCAGCATTTCACTCTAAATTTATTTTAACATTTGTTCCCCCTATTATTCATCTTTATCCCATATGTTTTTTTTTTTTATTTTTTTTTAACATGGGCAGGCACCGGGAATCGAACCCGGGTCCTCGGGCATGGCAGGCAAGCATTCTTACCTGCTGAGCCACCGTGGCCCTCCCTATCCCATATGTTTTATTCATCTGTTGATAAGGTAGATAAAATGAGCATCAGACACAAGGTTTTCACAATCACACAGTCACATTGTGAAAGCTATATCATTATACAATCATCTTCAAGAAACATGGCTACTGGAACACAGCTCCACATTTTCAGGCAGTTTCCTCCAGCCTCTCCATTACATCTTGAATAACAAGGTGATATCTACTTAATGCATAAGAATAACCTCCAGGATAACCTCTCTTTTGACTCTGTTTGGAATCTCTCAGCCATTGACACTTTGTCTCATTTCACTCTTCCCCCTTTGGTGGAGAAGGTTTTCTTAATCCCTTGATGCTGAGTCTCAGCTCATTCCAGGATTTCTGTCCCACGTTGCCAGGAAGGTCCACACCCCTGGGAGTCATGTCCCACGTAGACAGGGGGCGGGTAGTGAGTTTGCTTGTTGTGTTTGGCCCTGACTCTTAAATGTTGGTGTTTCCCTAGAGGTCTTAGGTAAACAAAGGATATTGGCTGATACTTTGTGGCTCTGATCTGTTCTCAAAGAGTGTCTCCCCACTGCAATTCAAAAACACATCTGGCCATGAACTATACAAAAATGAAACCATTTTTCAATAAACTGCTTTGAGTTCTTACAATCATTGAATCTCAGACCTAAAAGGGAGCTTAAACGTCATATAGTACATGTGATTGTGAAAACCTCGTGTCCCCCCTATCAACCCTATCAACAGACGAGCAAAACACATGGCACAAAAATAAATAATAGGGGGAACAAATGTCAAAACAAACCCAGTAGATTGAAATGCGAGTTATCAATGAAAGAGAGGGGCAAGAGGTATGGTATGTATCAATTTTTTTCTGTTGTCTTTTCATTCCCCCCTCTGAATTGATGCAAGTGTTCCAAGAAATGATCACGATGATGAACATGCAACTATACGATGACACTGTGAACCACTGACCATATATGTAGAACGGAATGATCATATGTTAAGAATGTTTTTATTTATTGTTATATTTTTAAAAATATTAATTAAAATTTTTAAAAATCATATAGTACTATGCAAATTTTTCAAAATCAACGTTATAAGCACATTGCTTACCATTAAAGATAAATTGGAAACTACAGCAAGGCAAAAAATCATGGCTAGTCCCATTACCTAAATACAGTCACTTTAAATATTATGTGTCCTTTCTTCCAGCCTATTTTCTACACAAAGATTATGTATTTTAAAAAATTTATTTATTAATTAAAAGAAATTTAACAATGTGTTCTGTATCTTGATAGTGGTTGTGATTTCACAGGTATATACAATTGTCAAAATTCATCAAATTGTGCACTTTTAATGGATGTATTTCATTGTACATAAATCAATAAATTTGTAATAAGTAATCATAAAAGCTGGGAAATGGCAAAAAAAGGGGGGGGCAAAGGACATAAACAGACACTTCTCCAAAGAAGATACACAGATGGCCAATAGCACATGAAAAGATGCTCAACATTGTGAGCTGTTTGGGAAATGCAAATGAAGACCTCAATGAGGTATCACTTCTAAGATAGCTATTATTTTAAAAATAGAAAACAACAATATAAAGAGATTGGAACTCTTGCATATTGTTTTTGGGAATATAAAATTGTGCAGCCGCTGTGGAAAACAGCTTTGCAGTTCCTCAAAAAAATTAAACATGGAATTACCGTATGACCAAGCAATTTCACTCCTAGTTCTATACCCAAAATAACTGAAAACAAGGACTCACAGAGATACTTGTATACCAATATTTAAAGCAGCATTATTCACCATAGCCTAAAGATGGAAACAACCCAAGTGTCAGTCAACAGATGAATGCATAAATGAAATGGAGTATATAAACATATGCAATAGAATATTATTTAGCCATAAAATGGGATAAAATTCTAATACAAGCTACAATATGGATGAAAGTTGAACACATTATGCTAAGTGTAATAAGCAGAAACAAAAGAATAAATAATGTATGATTTCACCTCTATGAAATATCTAGAATGAGCAAAATCAGAAAAGACAGAAAGTAGATTATAGGTTACTAGGGGCCAGTGGAAAGGGGGAATAGGGAGTTAGTTAATGCTTAACTGGCACAGAGTTTCTGTTTGGAGTAATGAAAAGTTTTGGTAATGGATGGTGATGAATTGTACACTGAATTGTACACTTATAAAGATTAGAATGGGACATTTTGTTATATATATATATTACCACCACAAATAATTGTTTAAAAAGCATTGAATTAATCACTTTATATGGGTGAATTACATGGTATGTGAATCATATCTAGTGAAGCTGTTAACAAAGTTATAATGATAGAAGCCCAAATAGTGGTGATCTGTGGGTGGGGTATTGACTAGAATGGACACTTAAGAGTCTTCTAAGGTGGTGGAAAATAAGTTTTGTCTTGATATGAATGGTGTTTGCAAGGTATTAAATTCGAGATTTATGAGATTTGTGCACTTTGGTATATACGTTATAATTTAATTTCTTCACTTTTTAATTCTATCAATCTAGCTAACCTATCTAGCATCTATCCATTTTCTGAACACTTGAGTGTAGGTCATATACATCAAGCTCCTTGAACACTTAATACTCCCATGTACCCTTCCTAAGAGCAAGGATATTCACTCTTTTTTCTTTTTCTTAACCTGGATTTTTTTTTTAATTACAGAAGAAGCAGGTTTACAGAAAAAATCATGTATAAAATATAGAACTTCCACATACCACCCTATTGTTAAGACTTGGCATTAGTTTGGTAAATTTGTTACTATTTATGAAAGAACATTTTTGTAATTATTAAATACAGTTCATCATTTACAATAGGGTTCACTATTTGTGTTGTACAGTCCTATGTTTTTTCAGAATTTGAATTCTAGTAAGGATATTCACTTTTGTAATCACTTTAAGTGTAGTTATCAAGTTCAAGAACTTTAAAATAAAAAAAATCTTATGGTCTATATTACATTTTCTCATATCCCAATAATGTCCCTTTGAGCCTTTCTCCTCCATTGCTAGATCACACCCAGGATCATGTATTGCATTTAATTGCCATGTCCTTTTAGTTGCTCTTTCTATTTTTTTTCTTAAATTCTAGGAACATATATACAGCATAAATTCCCATCTCAACTACTCCCAAGAATACCATCCAATGGGAGTGATTACATTCACAATATTGTGGTACCCTCACTACCTTCCAGTACTAAAACTTTCCCATCGACCCAAACAGAAATCCTACATCCATTATACATTAACTCCCCATATACCCTGTCCTTTGGTCCTGGAAACCCATACTCTCATTTCTGTCTCTATGAGCTTGTATATTCTCCAATATTTACTTTGTAATTATCATGGGGCACAAATTAGCATTCTAAATGCATAGCAGTCTCATTTTGCTTTGATACAAACTTAACTTCAATGGACACAAACTATATATCTCTACTCCTCAATCCTTCCACCTTTTTGGAGTCTTGTCACAAATTGCATGTTTATGCATTATAAGACCCAACCCACTGATTTATCATTATATTTTAAGTATTTGCCTTTTAGATCATTTAGGAAGTAAAAAGTGGATTTACAAACCAACAGTACAACAGTACTGGCATTTATATTTACCCAGGTCATTATTCTCACTGGACATCTTTATTCCTTCATGTGGCTTTGATTCATTGTCTTTTCCCCTTTCCTTTCAATCTGCAGAACTCTCTTCAGCATCTCTTGTAGGGTCAATCTAGTAGCGATGTACTCCTTCAGCTTTTTTTTATTTATCTTAATCTTTCCCTTATTTTTTTTTTTTAAACTTTTTTTTTTTTTTTTTTTTTTTACATGGGCAGGCACCGGGAATCGAACCCAGGTCCTCGGGCTTGGCAGGCAAGCATTCTTACCTGCTGAGCCACTGTGGCCCTCCCTTATTTTTGAAAGACAGTTTTGCAGTATATAGAATTCCTCATTGGCAGTTTTTTTTTTTTTTTCGCTTTTAGCACTTTAGACATGTCATCCCACTGCCTTCTTGACTCCATGATTTCTGATGAGAACTTATTGAGACTCCTTGGACGTGACACGTTGCTTCTCTCTTGCAGTTCAGAATTCTATTTTTGGCATTCAACAGTTTGATTATAATATGCTGTTGCATAGGTCTATTTGGAGTTATCTTGTCTATTTGGATTTATTTTTTTGAGTGCCTTGGATGTGTATATTCATGTCTTCCATTAAATTTGGGAAATTTTCAGCCATTATTTCCTTAAATATAGTTTCTGTCCCTTTTTCCCTTTCTTCTCCTTCTGGGACTTCCACAGTGTGCATACATGATGCTATGCTTCATGGTGTCCCACAGGGTTCTCAGGCTGTTTGTTCACTTTTCTTCTGTCATTCCTTTTTCTGCTCCTCAAACTGAATGATTTTAATTACTTTATCTTCAAGTTCTTTAATTCTTTCTTCTGCCAGCTCCAATCTGCTACTGTAATTTTTCATTTTTGTTACTGTGGTCTTCAGCTTCATTTGGTTCATTATCATAATTTCTAGCTCTTTATGATATTCTCTATCATTTTCCTGCTTTCCTTTAGTTTTTTTAAATTCATATTTCCTAGTTCTTTGAGCATATTTAGGACCTTTTTTTTTTTTTTTTAAATCTTTACCACTTGATTTAAAGCATGGGATATGTTAACAGTATTATACATAATACTTTCACATAGAAAACGTTACATCACTTAGGACCATTTTTTTAAACTCTTCAGCTGATACACCCCAGGTCTGGACCTCCTCATTGATCGTTTCTACTGCTTTAATCTTCTCCTTTGCCTAGGCCGTCACTTCTTGCTTCTTTGTATGTTTTATAACCTTTTGTTGAAAACTGGAATTTTGATATTTTAATGTGTTATTGCTGGAATTTAGACTCTTAGGCATCTGTTCTTTAAGTTTGTGTCCAGCTAGTGTTATGACATAACTTTCCTTGATTGACAGAATGTAACAACAACAACAAAAAAAGCACCTTTCCAGTCTTGGCATTGACTTGTACCAGTGCTACCCTTCTGGGCTTAGCAATACAATAAGTTTAGACTAGCTTCAGACCAAAACACATGTCTTGTCTTGGGCAAGGAATACCTCTGTTTATATGGTGCCAAATGTCCCATCGTCCCTTGGAGATAATTTCTTCAGCAATCCCTTCCTTGCTCCAGACAGCACAACTTGACTGCTTTCCCACTGTAGGCGAGTTCCATGTGCACAAGGGTTTCTCTGGAACTGGGAGCAGGGATCCGTACTAGGAGTGTAGGTTGGCTCTGTGCTGAGCTGGTGAGAGGGGGAGGAGAGAGCCAGCCAGGGTGCCATGAGATCTTACTGCTTTTAAATAGCATTTCCCTTGATTCAGTGTTTACCCTGTTATTACAGTTCTTTAGCTCTTTTCTGAAGCTTTGAGGAGGATGTTTCTGCCAGTTCTTGCTGGTTATGCAAAGCTTCCGTGGGGGGAACCCTGGAGCATCTCACTCTCCTATCCTGATTGGGGTGAAACCACTCCAAATTGTGTTTTTCAGCTAACAATAAGTTTGAGCTATTATTTCTTCTCACCACAGGCAGATCTACCTATTTTTAAAATGTTGCATATTATTTTTATAGTTTATTTCACCGTACTCCACTAAAGGGCATTTAAGCCATTTTCAACCTTTGTCTTATAAATAATTCTGTTTAAACATACTTCCTATGCAGCTTTTGGGCACACAAGCATATCCATATCTGGGATGAAGATTCACAAATCAAATTTCTATCTAATGCCTGATAGATATACCTTGTTGCTTTGTTGTTTCCCTGATTTTCAGAGTGGTTAATTATCTTTTTTTTTTACACAAAATTTCCTGTTTCAACTGTTTTTAACTGTACAATTCGGCGGTATTAATTTCATTCACAATGTTTTACTACCATCACCACCATCAAATACTTTTTCATTACTCTAAACAGAAACCTATTAAGCAATAACTCCCACATGCCTCTTTTCCCAGCCCTTGGTAACCTCTAGTCTACTTTCTATCTCTGTGAATTTGCTTTTAGAAATTTCATAGAGGTAGAATTATACACTATGTGTCTTTTCATAGCTGATTTATTTCACTCAGCTAGTGTTTCCTAGGTTCAAACATTTTGTAGCATGTACCAGAACTTTATTTCTTTGTATAGCTGAAAAATATTTCATTGTATCCTTATACCACATTTAGTTCATTCATTAGGCTCTTGATGTACATTTGAGTTGTTTCTACCTTTAGACTACTGTGACTAATACTGCTATGAACATTTGAGCATCTTTTTTTTAACTATTTTATTAATTAAAAAAATTAACAAACCATTAAGATATCATTCCATTCTACATATACAATCAGTAATTCTTAATATCATCACATAGTTGCATATTCATCATTTCTTAGAACATTTGCATCAATTTAGAAAAAGAAATAAAGAGACAACAGAAAAAGAAATAAAACGATAACAGAAAAAAAAGATTATACATACGATACCCCTTACCCCTCGCTTTCGTTTACCACTAGCATTTCAAACTAAATTTATTTTAACATTTGTTCCCTCTATTATTTATTTTTATTCCATATGTTCTACTCTTCTGTTGATATAGTAGATAAAAGGAGCATCAGACACAAGGTTTTCACATTCACAGAGTCTCATTGTGAAAGCTATATCATTGTTCAATCATCATCAAGAAACATGGCTACTGGAACACAGCTCTACATTTTCAGGCAGTTCCCTCCAGCCTCTCCACTACATCTTGAACAACAAGGTGATATCTACTTAATGCATAAGAATAACCTCCAGCATAACCTCTCGACTCTGTTTGGAATCTCTCAGCCATTGACACTTAGTCTCATTTCACTCTTCCCTCTTTGGTTGAGAAGGTTCTCTCAATCCCTTGATGTTAATTCCTTAGCTCATTCTAGGGTTTTTCTCAGTCCCTTGATGCTGAGTCTCAGCTCATTCCAGGATCCCTGTCCCACGTTGCCAAGAAGGTCCACACCCCTGGGAGTCATGTCCCATGCAGTGGGGGACGGTGGTGAGGCTGGTCGTCATGTTGGCTGGAGAGAGAGGCCACATCTGAGCAACAAAAGAGGCTCTCTTGGGGGTGACTCTTAGGCCTAAATTTTAAGTAGACTTGACCTATCTTTTGTGGGGTTAAGTTTCATGTGAACAAACCCCAAGACTGGGGGCTCAGCCTATAGCTTTGGTTGTCCACACTGCTTGTGAGAATATCAAGAATTCAACTTGGGGAAGTTGAATTTCTCCCCACTCTCACCATTCCCTGAAGGGGGCTTGCAAATACTTTTCCAGTCACTGATCAAATCACTCTGGGATTCATCGGGTCATCGCTCTGGACAAACCAACAAAATCTCATGTCCTACCTTAGATTCCAAGTACTTATGGTGTTCAATCAAACTATCTACATGAGTTATATTAGGAAACGCTCTAGTCAAAATATAAGTTTTGTAACAAATAAACATTTTTGGCTTTAGTCTCAAACATAAGGTGACATTTTAAAGTATTAATTATCATCTATTTTTAGCACCCTGCAATAATGACAATCCTGTTCTTCCTCATGCAAAAACATTTTTAAAATTTGTACATTGTACATTTCACTATTACTGTACACTCTAGGCATTCCTAGATTATACCATCTCAATCTTTACCATCTATCTTTCTTTCTGATTTCATTTATGTCCCCAGCCCTCCTCCCTCTATCATTCTCACATGCAGCTTCATTCAGTGTTTTAACATAATTACGTTACAGTTAGGTAGTATTGTGCTATCCATTTCTGAGTTTTTATGAGCATCTTTCTTGATATGTTTATTAGCCATTTAGATTTTCCTTTGCATAAAATTGTCTCTTCATTCTCTCAATTTTTTCCTATTAAATTGTCTTTTTCCTTATTGATCTGTAAGAGTTCTTTATTTATTTGGGATATTCTTTGTTGAATATGTTGCAAATGCTTTATCCCTGCCTTGTACTTACCTTTTTCTTTCTTTCCTTTTTTTTTTCCACGTGTGCCAGGCACTGGAACCGAACCCGGGTCTCCGGCATGGTAGACGAGAACTCTGCCACTGAGACACCGTTGTCGGCCCTTCTGCTTACCTTTTAACTTTGCTTATGGAGTCTTTGCCTATAGAGAACTTTGGAATTTTTAAATCCTTGTTTCTGAACGTTTGGGAGCCCGAACAGTTCAAAGCAGCTCCAAGTACTAGACCTAGAGTCAATGGGACCTAGGTTACTATCCCATCTCTGCTTCTTGCTAACAGTAACCCTTTGTGGGCAAATCCTTTCATTTCTTTGACCCTCCCTTCCTCACTGTGAGGATTAACTAGGTGGACTGTATAAAAAGAGTCCAATAAATTGTTATTAATGTACTAATATTACTATTATGATGATATTGACACGCAGAGACCACCAGAACACTGCAAGCCAGAATAGGAAATGACTTGCTAAAAGACATGCGCTCAACCGACCAGGCGCGAACCTGAAATACTCAGGTGAGCGTTGTCTCCTCCCCTTTTAGCCCCGCCCCCAGGCCCCACCACAGCGGGAAGCACAGGACCGGAAAGCTGCGTGCGACGCAGGAGGGGCCGGTCTGAGAAGCAAGATTCGCCAGGATAGGGCAGTAGGTTAGCGCGGGAGGGGCGGGACAGGTCAGGGGGCGGGGCTTCGCTGGAGCTGGTCTTAGGGCCCAGCTTCCGCGTGCGTTTGTCGGGCGGACGAGAGCGCGCGGCAGGGGCGTGTCGGTCGTGCGGGGCGGGGCCAGGCGGGGGGCGGGGCGGCGCGCGGCCTAACGGCGGCGGCGGCTGGAGAGGCGGCGGCGTTGCAGCCTGTAGGCGAGTGTGGCTGCTGCAAGTCCCGCTGCTGCGCCTGCGAGCGATTCAGGCGGCGGGCCGAGGCCGGCGGCGCGGGACAGTCGTCGTGCGGCGATGGTGGGCGTCCCTGGAGCGGCTGCCTTCCAGCGTAAGCGGGACGGTAGGGCGGGCGCGGAGGGGGGGCGTGTGAGGGGCCTGCGGCTCCACAGACTGGAGGCTCTCGGGAGGCCCCCGGCGCGAACACGGTCTGGGGAAACTGAGGTCCAAAGCCGGGCAGCGGGCCCAAGGTCACGCGGCGGACTGGGCCTCTCCGTGCTCCGGAGGCGGCCCCAGAGCCTCCCGCACCGCCCGGAGGGCTCGAGGCTCACAGTGAGCGAAATTGTGGGCCCCGCGGCCTCGGAGCCCAGGTCGGGCCGGCGTCTCTCGGACTTGCACGCAAACAAGTATTGTTTTGTTCTCTCAGCGCTCGGGCCAGAAACTCCGGTTTCTGGAAAAATATTACGTGCGCTGCCTTTTGGAGGGTGTGTGATCGATGGTGGAGGGGACGAGAATGGCCCGTCTGAGGGCCTTGGACTTCAGGATCGGGGGTCGTATTGCCTCTCTTCACGTCCCAGCTCGCCACTTAAAGACTGTGACCTTGGGCCCTTTCGAGCCTCAGTTCTTCCATCTGTAGAGCGGGAATGTGGAGAGCTCCCCACCCCCTAGAGCTCCAGAGTTTTGCTTGGCACAGAACAGGGCTCATCTACGAGAGTGAAAACTGTTTTATTGTAATCGCTAATAAACCTCGTACAGTTGAACCTCATTCGGGAAAGCCCGATATTGGGCTCTGGTTGTGTATTTAAGATTTTATTTTGTCTTCGCTTAGTGTTTTAATTATTTTTACCCCCATTTATCCTTTCCAGCATTTTGGGGCTGCGTCTCTTAGAAACGACAGTAAAATTTTAATTGTTTATCGTTACAGTAGTAGTAATAGCCAACATTGTTTGAGGATCAGGCATATTGCATTCTATTTCATTCAATATTTATTAAATCATCTATTAAGTAAAAAGTACCATTCTAAGCTCTGGGAATGTAGCAGCAACCCAGATAGACCAAACTCCTACTTTGAGTTTAGCTGTGGGAGTGGGGAGGCAGAGTAAATGAGGAAACAGATAAATCCATTTTGCATGTTTTTTTCCTCGTTTGATCCTGGGGCAACCGAATAAGAGGTAGGTACTTGAGTTTGCCTATTTTGTAAAGGATGAAAATGAGAAACAGAAGGGACCCTGCTTCTAAAGATCAACAACTTGGATGGGGTAGTCTCGAGCCCATGTCCTTCAACACAAAAGGGAAGCTTGTACAGCCTCTCTTTGTTTGGCACCCGTAAAAATATTGGATTAAAGAAATACAGAGTTTGCACTTAGCTAATGCCTCGTTCAGGTCTGCAGTCCCAGCTTGTGATGGCTCATTCCTCCTGAGCTTATTACTAAAGAGACGGACAGAGGTGACACATTAGGTGTGACAAAGTTGTACCATCTCAGTCAGATGAAAGCACCTTTAATTTGAGCTTACATTTTTTTATGTCCAAATATCTTGTATGCAGTTTTTAAACTATGACTAAAAGCATAATTTTTTGGTTCTATTATATAATTACAGGTTTGTCTGTTTTTTTTAAATTTAGTGTTTCTTAGGGAATTTCAGATTACATTTCTAGGCACTGTGCTTACTATACTTTTTATTTTAATCTGAAAGCATCTAGTAAGAGTTGTATTAAAATGGAATGGTGTTGACAGGATTTTTTCAGTAAGGTTTTCATGATGCGGTTAGGTTCAGCATTAGTAAGTATCAAGCTCTGTGTAGAACATTCGTTTTACAAAGATGAATAAGAGCAGACTTTTGCCTCCAGAAGCTTACCTATATAGTCTTGATTGACTAATGTTTATTTATTTTTTATTTTTTTATTTTTGGGTGCATGGTCAGGTCTCCTGAATGGAAGGCGGCCATTCAAACCACTGAACTACAGGTGCACCCTGATTGACTAATGTTTTTAACAGAAGGCCCTAGGGAGAGATAATGTAGGAATTTTCTCTTGAGACCAGTGCTTCAGCCCCTGAACCAGAGTTACTGGGGAAGTAGTCTAGAGCAGTGGCCTCGAGTGTTTTTAGAATTCATTCCATCAGTAAGTATTAAGTATGCACACAATTATATGAATGTTTACTTTAAATTATAATTACAATGTGATGGTACCTGTATTATATACACTTTATAATGTGTAAAGTGGAAATTTTACAAAAGGGTGTGCTAAAATAAATATAAGTAGAAATTATAACATTGTTTTTCCATATCCCGGTGTGTGAATAGTAATTATGCCTCCTGGGGTGAAGATCATTGGTCTTAAAGTGGGACCTTCCCCTCAACCCATTAGGCCTGTTAGACTCTGAAAAGATCTGGCTTATTCAGTAAAGGCAATAGAATGTAGTGGTTTAGAATTTTAATTCTGGAGTTTTGCCTAGGTTGAAGTCTTCCAGTCCAATCTTTAATAGCTTTGAGACTTTGGGGCAAGTTGCTTAGCTTTTCTGTGCACTTCCTTTTCCTCATCTGTAAAATTGAGATGATGAGAGTTCTTGTCTCATTTCTACTTTTATTGTGAAGATATTACTGTAGCATATATGTTATGTAAAATGCTTAAAACAGTATTTGACCCACTGTATTTTGTGTGTTGTTAGAGGCTGATACAAAGATGACTTAGGATCTACAGTCTGATAGGGGCCCTGCACAGGTAATCAGGTAGTGAGTGATAAAGTGGTTTAAGTGCTCTAAGCAAAAGTTTTTGGGAATGCAGAGGAGGCTTGACTAATTTATTGTTCTTTGAGGGTCCTAGTAAAGTCTAAGTAAGGAGATGACATTTGAACCAGTTCTTAAAGAAGGAAAGGGGCTTTCTCCCAGAAAGAAGGGGCTGTCCTTATTGGCCCAGAGTAAAGGGTATGGAAATTGGAGTCTGTTGAGTGCTTGGTAAATAGATCCCCAGATCTGGAAGTATGAGGAACCTATGTGTGGCCAGTGAATTACAGCTGGAGTTGAGCCTGACAGTGACCAGATGATTAGGAAGCATATTCTAGAACATTTCACTGCATCTCAGCTCTTTCCTCTCTGTTGGCACTTACCTCATTCTTCCTTCTTAGTTACTGAAGAATATAAGCCCTTAAAATATAAGCTTCTTGAGAGTTATAATTACATCTGCATTTTTGTGTTTGTATTTTGCCTGGTACGGTGCCTTTTGCATCATAGTTGTATGACTTCTCTTTTTGTTTAGACTACTTCAGAATAGTAAGACATGCTCTTGAGGCCTGAAGGCACATGGTAAACAATAAAGATGTCAAGTAGTGACATCCAAATACCATGTTATTAATAAGGATGGTAAATGACAAAAATAAGCATGTTAAAAAATGGAAAGTGTCTTCCTGTCTCATGGCAGAAATTTTAAAGATTACAAAAATAAAATAATGAAAATGTAAAAAGAAA
Organism: Tamandua tetradactyla; assembly: GCF_023851605.1. NCBI lineage: Eukaryota > Metazoa > Chordata > Mammalia > Pilosa > Myrmecophagidae > Tamandua > Tamandua tetradactyla. The sequence continues at coordinate 19,535,317 of NC_135327.1, read as the reverse complement.
AAAAAGTAAAGTATGAGGAAGAGTTTATAAATCACTGGTCTTTCAAGGGAGGCCAAACAATGACAAATGAAATGATAAATAACCATATACTAGTGAAAAACTTGGTTACAGGCTACTTTATGGTAGCTAGGCTCTGTGCATTACTATTCAAAAAGGGAAGGAATTGTCATGTTTAGCAGCCCTCTCCTTATTTGGGCTCTTAGCCATTAGAATTATAGAAGAGATGTGAAACAGCACCAGAAAGATTTCTCTAAGTCTGAATTGTGTCTTCTGCTTGCTCTTCTAGATTGATTTTCCATCCTTTCTCACCCTGTTCTCTACCCTGGAAGGCTGACTTTAACTACTTGGGCTACATCAGTGGACTCCCTTATCTGAGGTCATTTTATTTCCCTGCCCCCTCCCTAATGGTGTGGCCTTTAAGAGGTTGTGTCCCTTGATTGAAGGTCACCGCATCTCTCAAGATGGTCCTTTCTAGGTGACTTGCTCCTTCTAGGTTTAGAAACTTATAATTTCCCTGTCCCTTGGGCCAAGAGGTGACAATAGCTTTGCTCTCACTAGTCCCAGTTACTACACTGTCCATTGTGATTATCTTATACCCTGTCCATACCTTTCTTTATAGTCCCCTTATTAAACCTTTCTTGAAGTATCCTTACCATAGTATGCCATCTCTTTACTGCTGGACCATGACTTTGTTAATAGGATAACTTCTTAGATTTAGATTTTCCCTCAAAGCCTACTCATAGTCTATACATACTCCAAATAAAAAATTTACATGATTCCTTTGCTCATAGCAGACTTAAAAGCAACAAATCAGAGAGGAGGAGCAAGGTGTGTGCACGCTAACAATGAAAATTAACGTCTTAGTCTTCTTTGTGGTCCTTACCTATTATGCCACACTGATGTATTTATCATGTTTTTTTTTCCCCCTTCCCCAAGTTATTGGAGGAGAAAAGAGGTGCTATATGATAAAAATCATCATGACCTGGGACCAGTTTTCCTTGAAACAAATAGCCCTGCATGCTTCCAGTAGCCCTTGAGTTCAACACTGTGTTTTAGCAGTCAATTTTCTTAAGAATCACACAGTCATAACAAGTTAAATTTCAGTTAGACATGAGGCAGGTTGTTTGGCATAATTTTGCAGATCTTAGAGACAGACTTTGGGTTTGAGGTCCAGGTCTATGGGAAGCTATTCAATCTCTAAAACAAATTTTTTGTGGCTTTTATTTTTGTTTTTAAGTTATAAAATGGTGATGAGTCCTACCTAATAATAACAGTGATTAATCTGGAATGCTTGTTTTGGGCCAGTTACCATAGCAAGCATTATATTTGCCTTTTAATCCTCACCTCCACTCTTTATATCCTTATTTTATAGATTAGGAAATTTGTAAATGTAGGAAATTCCCAAATGACTCAGAGAAGTCCTACAGCTAATAAATGACCAAATCTAGATATCTTTCTGACTGTAGAGCCTGAGCTTTAAATCATTAAGGTAGCTATTGTTTATTTAAAATCGTTGGCTGTCAGTGAATGAGAAAAATTGAACCCTCATTCTCAAATGTGTCACTGTAACTTTTCTAAATTTTGAAAGGTCATTTAAGCCACCATCTTTAAGGTGGCTGGAGAGAGCAGTGCTTATTTATAGATGTGTAAAAATATTTGCATTATAGTACATTTCCTGGCTCCTCTCTTTTTAGGGGAGAATGTTTAGAACCTTTGTTGCCTCATGCTCTATACATGCACCCCACCCCCAACCCTTTTGTGGAGTTGAGTGAGGTGAGCCAAACTGAAGGCTTTGAGAGCAATATTGCTACAAACCTTAATTACGTAATCACCTATCTGCATGTTAAGTTAGAATTGACATTTCAGTGAGTCCTTGTGTAGAGTTGGGTGTAAGTTTTCTTTTTAGGAACAAAGTTATCCTTTGACTGTATTTTGAAGATTGAGATTTGTAAAATTGAATCATGTCTTGGATACTTGTAATGATTTTTTCTCCATCTTCGGCTTTTGAGTACATTTATGCTGGCTTGGAACCTCTTGGCTTTCCTGCATAAGGACAGATTCCAAAAATAAACAGAGATTGACTTTAAAGCTTTTTTTTTTTTAATTTTAAGTCTGTTGGGATAGAATATGTGAATCCAGGCTTTATGATCAGTTGCATTTAATGAATGCATTTAGGTGGAGGTGGGAAGGATGGTTTAAATGATAGTGTATAATGAATGAGTAAAGCATACCACCAAGATGAGTTAATTCATTAAGATCATAATCTTCCAAGGTAAGGTATTTGGAGGAGAGGAATGGGAAAATAAGTTGTTTTCTCACCTGCTAGTTTTATTGTTTTGAACTCATTATAGAAAATAATCACTTGATTGTAAAGATTTTCTGCAAATCCCTAAAAGTTTGAAGGTTGATGAGGGATGATCTCTGTCTGGTTATTGTCTATGCTAAGATTATCAAGGGCTGAGCCTCGATAGCACCGTACTGACAATTCACGTGTGTAATATGAGCTAGTGTACATACATGTGACAGAGCCTTTTCTGGGTTTTATTGCGGCTGGTTAAGTAGCTTTTTGCCTCTGTCTCTTGTTTCTGTCCCTGGCCCATTGAGGACCTTGAGGCTATCTGAAATTATAGGGACTGGGATACCATAAATTAAACTTGTAAAATAATTCAATAGCAGATATGTCAATGAAATCTGGATTTTAAGTTCAGTTGAACCCTTTTAAGGAAAGAAAAAGTCTTTCTGCTGGGTATTTTTCATGTATTCATCTCATGTAATTCTTAGAACAACCCTACGGAGGGAGTTACTATCTTTTTTTTATAGATGAGGAAGTAAGGCACAGAGAAGTTAAGTAAATTGCCCTAGGTCACAGTTAATAAGTAGCAGATACATGATTCAAATCTAGTTGTATCCTGATGTTGAGTTCACTCATTATGTGCTGAATCTAAACCCACTATTTTCCTCGCTCTATCACATAGCCTCTTTTCATTAGACTAGAAGTTTTTAGATATGTCTTCCAGAGGAGGCAAGATTAATCCTTGAAGATACTTAATTTCTCATCACCTTTGTTCAACTACTTTTCCTAATAACAACTCTTTATTTAAAAACATATTCTAGGAATTAGTATCTAATTTAAAGATCACAGTAACAGATCTTACCCAGAGGTATCCTAAATTGCCCTTAGAGATGAATTAATTAAAAAAAAATGACAGCAGAAATCCTCAGCAGGCTTTACCAATTCATCACGTGTTTCCTGTTCTTAGCAAGCAGGTAATGGCAATGAACATCAAAAGCCTAAAAAATATCCTTACTAATTTTACGTGGCTCTGGGAAGAGCTGTCAAATATGAATCATCAAATACAGTATATGGACAATGCAATGAACCTTTACTTTGGAATGTGGCTGGTGAAGGATTTTCAGTAAGTAAATGCAGAAATCAAAGTAAAATCAGAATTACCAGGTATCCTGACCGAATTTATAGCTTTGGAGTTGACTAGACCTTTCAATTAAATTAGCTGATGCAGACAAATATGTAACTTGATTCCTTCAGCCGCTCAAGTGAAATGTTAATACCAGCCGCTCAAGTGAAATGTTAATACCAGGCATAGTACACCTCCCTTAGACGTGCTTTGACCTTTTCCTTGCACAAATGTTTCCCTTAGTCCTTTGTTAATTTAGCCATCTAAGTTAAGAGGTCCTGCCTACTTTTTTGAAGCCACGTGAGAACACATATTCCAAACAGCAGATTTATTCATTTTTACCTTCTCTCTCTAGAGTTACATTAACCACACCCCATTCGCTCTTCAAATTCACATGTAGTTTTCAGCTAGTTTACTGTCTCCTTGCCCACTACCTGTTGTTCTCTCCTCAATAAAACTAGAATATCACTGACATTTTTCTCTCCTCAAAATTTGGCAGGGTTTTCTTGTCCTTGATATTAAGAAAATGAATCTTGTGTATTTTTGTTTCCTTCCAGAGAACTGGAGCTAACTATAAGGGGTCCAGACAGACAGAAAGCAAGTGATCTTTGTGGCTGAGATAAAAGACAAGTGGTTTAGGAGAGAAAGGTTCAGAATGGAGAGGGAGAAGTGTGATATCTAAGTTCTGAAGGCATTCCCCAGTAGCTGCTTAGAGCTCAGCAACTCTCATTAGACCCCTTTATTTGTCCTTGGTGTCTAGTATGGCTAAGTAATTTAAGCTATACTCTTAGGACTTCTTATATATATATTATATAACACTACAAGGTGCTTTAGAAAAACATATATTCAAGGATAATGTTCAGCATTATTAAAAAAAACTTTTCATACTCCTTTGGTTTGTTTAAATTTGGTATTTTGACATAATTGAAATTAATGGATAAATCAAAAGTAGCATAAAAGTACCTGCAGCATTCACACTGATTCCCTCAATGTCAGTCTTATACCACATTTGCATTATCATTCTCTTTCCCTCTCTCCTCTCTCTCTCTAATTATTATTTTTCTGAGCCATTTTAACAGAAGTTGGAGATTTAAAGCCACTATTTAACACTAAATAATTTAATGTGTATTTCCTAAAAATGACATTTTTTCTTAGAAACCACAGTATACTGTAAGAAGCATAGTCAATGCAATATTTACTGTCTAGTATAAGAAACATATTAAAATTTTGCCAGTTGTTCCAATAATGTTTTCTTACAGGATTTTTTTCTCCCCAACTAGAATCCAAACCAGGATCATGTGTTGTATTTAGTTGTCTTATCTCCAGTTTCCTACAAACTGAAAGAGTCTTTTAGTATTTTATCTTTCATGAACTTGACTTTTTTGAAAGGTTGAACTGTCCTCAATTTGGATTTGTCTTCTTTGTAAATAAATTCAGATCATCCATTTTTGGCAGAAATTTCACAGTGATGTTCTGTTCTTATGAGACATCATTATCGGTAGACACATGATGTCTATTTGTTCATTACTGATCATTTTAACTTTGATCACTTGTTTAAGGTGATGTCTGCCAGGTTTCTCTATTATAAGGTTATTCTTTTTTCTTTTTTAAGTAAGAATCTTGTGGGGTGACACTTTAAATCCTCGTAAATATCTTGTTTTTCATTGAACTTTCACTCACTAGTTTTAGCATCTGTTAATGATTTACTGAGTCAGGTATTACTGTGTATTACCTTACCCTTATTTATTGTGGATTTATAGATTCTTATTTAATTCAATGGGTAATATTCATTACGATCATTTATTGTAGTATTCAAAGTATTCAAGATTTGGTTAGTGGGACCCCTTTTGAGCTGGCTCTTGTGTCTTTTCCTTTTTTTAAAACAAAAGTTTTTAAAATTCTTTTTTAAAATACCAAAAACACCAAACAAATGCAAACATTCTTGCCTTTAAAAAATTTCTTTTATTAATTAAAAAAAAATATTACAAAAAAGAAACACAAGCATTCTTTTTTTTTTTACACGGTCAGGCACCGGGAAGTGAACCCAGGTCCTCTGGCATGGCAGGCAAGCATTCTTGCCTGCTGAGCAACCGTGGCCGGCAAACGTTTTTAACACGTGCTCTTCCATTCTACATATATAATCTAATTCACAATATCATCACATAGTTGCATATTCATCATCATGATCATTTCTTAGAACATTCGCATCAATTCAGAAAAAGAAATAAAAAGACAACAGAAAAAACGAAAACAAAAAACAAATTTTACGTACCATACCCTTTACTCCTCCCTTTCATTGATCACTAGCATTTCAAACTAAATTTATTTTAACATTTGTTCCCCCTATTATTTATTTTTATTCCATGTGTTCTACTTGTTTGCTGACAAGGTAGATAAAAGGAACATCAGACACAAGGTTTTCACCATTACACAGTCACATTGTGAAAGCTATATCATTATACAATCATCATCAAGAAACATGGCTACGGGAAGACAGCTCCACATTTTCAGGCAGTTCCCTCCAGCCTCTCCATTACATCTTGGATAACAAGGTGATATCTACTTAATGTATAAGAATAACCGCCAGGATAACCTCTCGACTCTGTTTGGAATCTCTCAGCCGTTGACACTTTGTCTCGTTTCACTCTTCCCCCTTTTGGTCGAGAAGGTTTTCTCATTCCCTTGATGCTGGGTCTCAGCTCATTCTAGAGTTTTCCTCAATCCCTTGATGCTGAGTCTCAGCATCATTCTGTGATTTCTGTCCCACATTGCCAGGAAGGTCCACACCCCTGGAAGTCATGTCCCACGTAGACAGGGAGAAGGTGGTGAGTTTGCTTGTTGTGCTGGCTGGAGAGAGAGGCCACATCTGAGCAACAAAAGAGGTTCTCTTGGGGGTGATTCTTAGGCCTAATTTTAAGTAGGCTTAACCTATCCTTTCTGGGGTTAAGTTTCATGTGAAGAAACTCCAAGACTGGGGGCTGAGCCTATAGCATTGTTTGTCCACACTGCTTGTGAGAATATCAAGAATTCAACTTGGGAAAGTTGAATTTTCCCCCGTTCTCACCATTCCCCGAAGGGAACTTTGCAAATGCTTTTCCACCCACTGATCAGATCACCCTGGGATTCACTGGGGCATCACCTTGATAAAGCAACATAATCTCATGTCCTACCGAAGGTTCCATGTATTTATGTTGTTCAACCAACTATCTACATAAGTTATATTAGGAGATGCACTAGTCAAAATATAAATTTTGTACCAAATAAACATTTTTTGCTTTAGTCTCAAACATAAGTTGAAAATTTTTTTTATTTACTTTTTTTTTATTAACGGAAAGAAAAAAAAATTCACACAACATTTAGAAATCATACCATTCTACATATGCACTCAGTAATTCTTAACATCATCACATAGATGCATGATCATCGTTTCTTAGTACATTTGCATCGGTTTAGAGGAACTAGCAACACAACAGAAAAAGATATAAAATGTTAATATAGAGAAAAGAAATAAAAGTAGTAATAATAGTAAAAAAAAAACGAACAAAAAAAACCCTATAACTCAGATGCAGCTTCATTCAGTGTTTTAACATGATTACTTTACAATTAGGTATTATTGTGCTGTCCATTTTTGAGTTTTTGTATCTAGTCCTGTTGCACAGTCTGTATCCCTTCAGCTTCAATTACCCATTATCTTACCCTGTTTCTAACTACTGCTGGACTCTGTTACCAATGACATATTTCAAGTTTATTCTCGAATGTCCGTTCACATCAGTGGGACCATACAGTATTTGTCCTTTAGTTTTTGGCTGGACTCACTCAGCATATTATTCTCTAGGTCCATCCATGTTATTACATGCTTCATAAGTTTATCTTGTCTTAAAGCTGCATAATATTCCATTGTATGTATATGCCACAGTTTATTTAGCCATTCTTCTGTTGATGGACATTTTGGCTGTTTCCATCTCTTTGCAGTTGTAAATAACGCTGCTATAAACATTGGTGTGCAAATGTCCGTTTGTGTCTTTGCCGTTAAGTCCTTTGAGTAGATACCTAGCAATGGTATTGCTGGGTCGTATGGCAATTCTATATTCAGCTTTTTGAGGAACCGCCAAACTGCCTTCCACAGTGGTTGCACCATTTGACATTCCCACCAACAGTGGATAAGTGTGCCTCTTTCTCCGCATCCTCTCCAGCACTTGTCATTTTCTGTTTTGTTGATAATGGCCATTCTGGTGGGTGTGAGATGATTTCTCCTTGTGGTTTTGATTTGCATTTCTCTAAAGGCCAGGGACATTGAGCATCTCTTCATGTTCCTCTTGGCCATCCGTATTTCCTCTTCTGGTAGGTGTCTGTTCAAGTCTTTTTCCCATTTTGTAATTGGGTTGGCTGTCTTTTTGTTGTTGAGTTGAACAATCTCTTTATAAATTCTGGATACTAGACCTTTATCTGATATGTCGTTTCCAAATATTGTCTCCCATTGTGTAGGCTGTCTTTCTACTTTCTTGATGAAGTTCTTTGATGCACAAAAGTGTTTAATTTTGAGGAGTTCCCATTTCTTTCTTTCTTTCTTCAGTGCTCTTGCTTTAGGTTTAAGGTCCATAAAACTGCCTCCAGTTGTAAAATTCATAAGATATCTCCCTACATTTTCCTCTAACTGTTTTATGGTCTTAGACCTAATGTTTAGATCTTTGATCCATTTTGAGTTAACTTTTGTATAAGGTGTGAGATACGGGTCTTCTTTCATTCTTTTACCTATGGATATCCAGTTCTCTAGGCACCATTTATTGAAGAGACTGTTCTGTCCCAGGTGAGTTGGCTTGACTGCCTTATCAAAGATCAAATGTCCATAGATGAGAGGGTCTATATCTGAGCACTCTATTTGATTCCATTGGTTGATATATCTATCTTTATGCCAATACCGTGCTGTTTTGACCACTGTGGCTTCATAATATGCCTTAAAGTCCGGCATTGCGAGACCTCCAGCTTCGTTTTTTTTCCTCAAGATGTTTTTAGCAATTCGGGGCACCCTGCCCTTCCAGATAAATTTGCTTATTGGTTTTTCTAATTCTGAAAAATAAGTTGTTGGGATTTTGATTGGTGTTGCATTGAATCTGTAGATCAGTTTAGGTAGGATTGACATCTTAATTATATTTAGTCTTCCAATCCATGAACACGGTATGCCCTTCCATCTATTTAGGTCTTCTGTGATTTCTTTTAGCAGTTTTTTGTAGTTTTCTTTATATAGGTTTTTTGTCTCTTTAGTTAAATTTATTCCTAGGTATTTTATTCTTTTAGTTGCGATTGTAAATGGGATTCGTTTCTTGATTTCCCCCTCAGCTTGTTCATTACTAGTGTATAGAAAAGCTACAGATTTTTGAATGTTGATCTTGTAGCCTGCTACTTTGCTGTACTCATTTATTAGCTCTAGTAATTTTGTTGTGGATTTTTCCGGGTTTTCGACGTATAGTTTCATATCGTCTGCAAACAGTGATAGTTTTACTTCTTCCTTTCCAATTTTGATGCCTTGTATTTCTTTTTCTTGTCTAATTGCTTTGGCTAGAACTTCCAACACATTGTTGAATAATAGTGGTGATAGTGGACATCCTTGTCTTGTTCCTGATCTTAGGGGGAAAGTTTTCAATTTTTCCCCATTGAGGCTGATATTAGCTGTGGGTTTTTCATATATTCCCTCTATCATTTTAAGGAAGTTCCCTTGTATTCCTATCTTTTGAAGTGTTTTCAACAGGAAAGGATGTTGAATCTTGTCAAATGCCTTCTCTGCATCAATTGAGATGATCATGTGATTTTTCTGCTTTGATTTGTTGATGTGGTGTATTACATTAATTGATTTTCTTATGTTGAACCATCCTTGCATACCTGGGATGAATCCTACTTGGTCATGATGTATAATTCTTTTAATGTGTTGTTGGATACGATTTGCTAGAATTTTATTGAGGATTTTTGCATCTATATTCATTAGGGAGATTGGTCTGTAGTTTTCTTTTTTTGTAATATCTTTGCCTGGTTTTGGTATGAGGGTGATGTTGGCTTCATAGAATAAATTAGGTAGTTTTCCCTCCACTTCGATTATTTTGAAGAGTTTGAGGAGAGTTGTGGTACTAATTCTTTCTGGAATGTTTGATATAATTCACACGTGGAGCCATCTGGTCCTGGACTTTTCTTTTTAGGGAGCTTTTGAATGACTAATTCAATCTCTTTACTTGTGATTGGTTTGTTGAGGTCATCTATTTCTTCTTGAGTCAAAGTTGGTTGTTCATGTCTTTCCAGGAACCCGTCCATTTCATCTAAATTGTTGTATTTATTAGCGTAAAGTTGTTCATAGTATCCTGTTATTACCTCCTTTATTTCTGTGAGGTCAGTCGTTATGTCTCCTCTTCCATTTCTGATCTTATTTATTTGCATCCTCTCTCTTCTTCTTTTTGTCAGTCTTGCTAAGGGCCCATCAATCTTATTGAATTTCTCATAGAACCAACTTCTGGTCTTATTGATTTTCTCTGTTGTTTTCATGTTTTCAATTTCATTTATTTCTGCTCTAATCTTTGTTATTTCTTTCCTTTTGCTTGCTTTGGGATTAGTTTGCTGTTCTTTCTCCAGTTCTTCCAAGTGGACAGTTAATTCCTGCATTTTTGCCTTTTCTTCTTTTCTGATAAAGGCATTTAGGGCAATAAATTTCCCTCTTAGCACTGCCTTTGCTGCGTCCCATAAGTTTTGATATGTTGTGTTTTCATTTTCATTCGCCTCTAGGTATTTACTAATTTCTCTTGCAATTTCTTCTTTGACCCACTTGTTGTTTAAGAGTGTGTTGTTGAGCCTCCATGTGTTTGTGAATTTTCTGGCACTCCGCCTATTATTGATTTCCAACTTCATTCCTTTATGATCTGAGAAAGTGTTGTGTATGATTTCAATCTTTTTAAATTTGTTAAGACTTGCTTTGTGACCCAGCATATGGTCTGTCTTTGAGAATGATCCATGAGCACTTGAAAAAAAGGTGTATCCTGCTGTTGTGGGATGTAGTGTCCTATAAATGTCTGTTAAGTCTAGCTCATTTATAGTAATATTCAGATTCTCTATTTCTTTATTGATCCTCTGTCTAGATTTTCTGTCCATTGATGAGAGTGGTGAATTGAAGTCTCCAACTATTATGGTATATGAGTCTATTTCCCTTTTCAGTGTTTGCAGTGTATTCCTCACGTATTTTGGGGCATTCTGGTTCGGTGCGTAAATATTTATGATTGTTATGTCTTCTTGTTTAACTGTTCCTTTTATTAGTATATAGTGTCCTTCTTTGTCTCTTTTAACTGTTTTACATTTGAAGTCTAATTTGTTGGATATTAGTATAGCCACTCCTGCTCTTTTCTGGTTGTTATTTGCATGAAATATCTTTTCCCAACCTTTCACTTTCAACCTATATTTATCTTTGGGTCTAAGATGTGTTTCCTGTAGACAGCATATAGAAGGATCCTGTTTTTTAATCCATTCTGCCAGTCTATGTCTTTTGATTGGGGAATTCAGTCCATTAACATTTAGAGTTATTACTGTTTGGATAATATTTTCCTCTACCATTTTGCCTTTTGTATTATATATATCATATCTGACTTTCCTTCTTTCTACACTCTTCTCCATGCCTCTCTCTTCTGTCTTTTTGTATCTGACTCTAGTGCCCCCTTTAGTATTTCTTGCAGAGCTGGTCTCTTGGTCACAAATTCTCTCAGTGACTTTTTGCCTGAGAATGTTTTAATTTCTCCCTCATTTTTGAAGGACAATTTTGCTGGATATAGGAGTCTTGGTTGGCAGTTTTTCTCTTTTAGTAACTTAAATATATCATCCCACTGTCTTCTAGCTTCCATGGTTTCTGCTGAGAAATCTACACATAGTCTTATTGGGTTTCCCTTGTATGTGATGGATTGCTTCTCTCTCGCTGCTTTCAAGATCCTCTCTTTTTCTTTGACCTCTGACATTCTAACTAGTAAGTGTCTTGGGGAACGCCTATTTGGGTCTAATCTCTTCGGGGTGCGCTGCACTTCTTGGATCTGTAATTTTAGGTCTTTCATAAGAGTTGGGAAATTTTCAGTGATAATTTCTTCCATTAGTTTTTCTCCTCCTTTTCCCTTCTCTTCTCCTTCTGGGACACCCACAACACGTATATTTGTGCGGTTCACATTGTCCTTGAGTTCCCTGATACCCTCTTCAAATTTTTCCATTCTTTTCCGGATAGTTTCTGTTTCTTTTTGGAATTCAGATGTTCCATCCTCCAAATCACTAATTCTATCTTCTGTCTCTTTAAATCTATCATTGTAGGTATCCATTGTTTTTTCCATCTTTTCTACTTTATCCTTCACTTCCATAAGCTCTGTGATTTGTTTTTTCAGTTTTTCTATTTCTTCTTTTTGTTCAGCCCATGTCTTCTTCATGTCCTCCCTCAATTTATCGATTTCATTTTTGAAGAGGTTTTCCATTTCTGTTTGTATATTCAGCATTAGTTGTTTCAGCTCCTGTATCTCATTTGAACTATTGGTTTGTTCCTTTGACTGGGCCATATTTTCAATTTTCTGAGCGTGATCCGTTATCTTCTGCTGGCGTCTGGGCATTTAGTCAGATTTCCCTGGGTGTTGGACCCCACAGGTTGAAAGATTTTTCTGTGAAATCTCTGTTCTGTTTTTCTTATCCTGCCCAGTAGGTGCCGCTCGTGGCACACGTTTGTCTACGGGTTCCGCCGTGAAAGTTGCTGTGGGTCCTTTAACTCTGGAAAACTCTCGCCGTAGGGGAGGTTTGGGAGCCGAAGTCTTGGAAGAGTTCCAGCCGGCCGGGGGGATTCGAATGCGGGGAGTGTCGCCGGCCGCCGCAGCACGGGAGAGCACCCGACCGAATTTCCTAGTCGGCCTGGGGCGCCAAGCGTGGCGGGAGGGCACCAGCTGCCGCAGCCCGGGAGAGTACACTGTTTCCAGCCGGACTGGGGAGTCACGTGTTTGGAAGGGACCCTCCGGTCACCGTTCTCCGCAGTCTGGGGATTTCCGACCCAACTCTCTCAGTTGGTCCGGGGGGCCTCGCGTGGTGGGGGCGCCAGCTGCTGCGGCGCAAGGGGACAGCCTGCCCAATTCTTCCAGCTGGCCTGGGAAGGAGGAAGGGAGGGACTCCGGCCGCTTGCTGTCCCGCCCGGGAAAGTCCGTGCCCGTCGGCGATCTCACCGGAGATGGTTCTCCCAGACAGTCAGCCATTCCAGGATGGGGTATGCTGTCCCGTTGATCTCCGCTGTGGCTCCAGGAGCTGCTCTGTATTGTCTCCACTCCCCCAGTAGCTGTTCTGGGGGAGGAAAGGTGAGGGTGGCAAGGCTGTCGAGGCCGGTGGCGGACGAGCCGATGAAGGCGGAAGAGGGCATGGTGGTGGTTGGAGAGCCGCCGGAGCAGGAGGGGGAAGAGGGGAGAGGAGGGCGGGCGGGCCGGCTGCTGCAGGGCGTGGGCACCGCGCGCCGGGCCGGCAGACAAAGAGGGGAGAGAAGGGCGGGTGGGCCGGCTGTTGCGGGACGTGGGCGCCGCGCGCCGGGCCGGTGGACAAAGAGGGGAGAGGCCATAAGTTGAAATTTTAAAATATTAATTACCATCTATTTTCAGCACCCCACAGTAATGACATTCTTTGTTCTTCCTCTTGCAAACACATTTTCAAAATTTGTACATTTAGTCACTATCATTATACAGTCTAGGCATACCTAGAATATACCATCTCAATCTTTATCGTCTTTCTTTGTGATTTCAGTTATGTCCCCAGCCCTCCTCCCTCTATCATTCTCACATGCAGCTTCATTCAGTGTTTTAACATAATTGTATTATCGTTAGGTAGTATTGTATGGTTATAGCAGCATTATTTACAATAATGTAAATTGTAAACAGTGTAAATTGCTGTCCGTTTCTGAGTTTTTATATTCAGTCCTGTTGCACAATCTGTATCCCTTCAGCTCCCATTACCCAATATCTTACCCTATTTCTATCTCCTGATGGTCTCTGTTACCAAGGAAATATTCCAAGTTTATTCACTAATGTTAGTTCATATCAATGAGACTATACAGTATTTGTTGTTTTCTTTCTGGCTAATCACACTGAGCATAATGTCCTTAAGGTCCATCCATGTTGTTACATACTTCATTACTTTATTCTGTCTTACAGCTGCATAATATTCCATTGTATGTGTATGCCGTAGTTTGTTTAGCCACCCATTTGTTGATGGACACATTTTGGCTTTTTCCATCTCTTGGTAATTGTTAAATAATGCTGCTATAACCATTGGTGTGCAAATGTCCGTTTGTGTCCTTGCCCTCATATCCTTTGAGTAGAGACAGCATATAGATGGGTCCTGTTTTTTAATCCATTCTGCCAGTCTTTGTCTTTTGATTGGGGAGTTTAATACATTAACATTTAGTGTTATTGCTACATGGGTAGTACTTTCTTCTACTATTTTGCCTTCTGGATTTTATATGTCATATCTAATTTTCCTTCTTTTTACCTTTACTCATGGTCTTCCTTTCTACACTCTTCTCCACAGCTCTCACTTCTGTCTTTTCGTATCTGTCTCTAGTGCTCCCTTTAGTATTTCTTGCAGAACTGGTCTCTTGGTCACAAATTCTCTCAGGGATTTTTTGTCTGAAAATGTTTTAATTTCTCCCTCATTTTTGAAGGACAGTTTTGCTGGATATAGAATTCTTGGTTGGTAGTTTTTCTCTTTTAATAATTTAAATATATCATCCCACTGTCTTCTTGCCTCCATGGTTTCTGCTGAGAGATCTACGCATAGTCTTATTGGGCTTCCCTTGTACATGATGGATTGCTTTTCTCTTGCTGCTTTCAGGATTCTCTCTTTCTCTTTGACCTCTGACATTCTGATTATTAAATGTCTTGGAGTATGCCTATTTGGATCTGTTCTCTTTGGGGTATCCTGCACTTCTTGGATCTGTAATTTTAAGTCTTTCATAAGAGTTGGGAAATTTTCAGTGATAATTTCCTTCATTAGTTTTTCTCCTCCTTTTCCATTCTGTTTTCCTTCGCGGACACCCACAACACATATATTCGTGTGCTTCGTGTTGTCATTCAATTCCCTTAATGCCTGCTCATATTTTTCCATTTTTTCCCCTTTATTTTCTTTTTCTTGTTGGATTTCAGATGTTCTGTCCTCCAGTTCACTAATCCTATGTTCTGTCCCTCAAAATCTACCATTGTAGGTTTCCATTGTTTTTTTCATCTCTTCTACCATGCCTTTCATTCCCATAAGTTCTGTGATTTGTTTTTTCAGACTTTCATTTCTTCTTTTTGTTCATTCCTTGCTTTCTTTATATACTCCCTCAATTCACTGATTTTGTTTTTGATGAGATTTTCCATGTCTGTTCGTATATTCTGCATTAATTTTTTCAGTTCCTGTATGTCATTTGAATTGTTGGTTTGTTCCTTTGGGCCGTAGCTTCAAGTTTCCTAGTGTGATTTGTTATTTTTTGCTGGCGTCTAGGCATTTAATTTCCTTAATTAGTTTATTCTGGAGATTGCTTTCACTCCTTTTACCTAGGGTTTTCTTGCTGTATGAATTTGTTCTCTCTCTGTTCTTTGACATTCAGTTCAGCTTATATCTGGACCTCTCACTTAAGTTTTGTTTAACAGAGAAGAATTTTTCAGTTCTTGTTTTCTTGTTTCTTGCCCTGCTTGTATGGTGCCTTTCCTCCCACCCCCCACCCTTAGGAGAGTCTGCTTAGGTGTATTACAGACCCCAGCCGGATTTTCCCAGACCAAACTGGCCCTCCTATCAGGAGGAAATGTCACCTGCATTGGTTTTCCCTGAGGGTGAGACCCAGCAGGTTGAAAGACTTTCCTGTGAAGTCTCTGGGCTCAGTTTTTCTTATCCTGCCCAGTATGTGGTGCTTGTCTGCCTGCAGGTCCCAGCAGCATTAAGTGATGCAGTACCTTTAACTTTGGCTGGGGGTGTGGTGGAGACAGAGGAGAGGTTGTAGGCTGGTTTTAATGGCTTCAAATTACCAAGCCCTGGTGTCTGAATTCCTTGAGGGAAGGATTCCACCTGAGTTGGGCTTCACCCCTCCCCTGGGGAAGTCACAGGCTCTAGACAAGCCCTCAGAGGAGCTTGTTTCTGCCTATGCCTGGGGCAGTTGCAGCCTGAGAAGCCCTGCTGCTGTATCTAAAGGCAGTCAAGCGTTTGTAGAAACACAGCCACCAAAACCTGTTTCCTTTTTTTTTTTTTTTTCTCTTTTTCTGTCAGCACCTCCCCCCCCCCTCCCCCCCCCGCGCCCCGTGCCTGGGTAACAATGAGTGACCTCTGCTTTGACCAGGTTCACCTGAGCTAGGGGCCTATTTTTAGTAGTCAGAATTTGTTAATTAATTCAACAATTGGCATTTGGTTGGGCTCAGCCCCTGTTGCTGGTAAAGTCTCTTTCCTTTACCGTCTGGGAAGCAGCCTGTGGGGGAGGGGCATCAGCTGCCGTGGCTTGGGGAACTCACGGTTCTGTTGTGACTTGCAGCCACTCCAGCTGGTCCAGACTGGAGTACGCTGTGTGTCCAGTCACTGACTTGGCCCCAGGAGCTGTTCTGTACTGTTTCTGGTTATTTAGTAATTGTTCTGGAGGATGAACTAAAATGCGCACATTGTTAAGCTGTCATCTTTGCCTGGAAGTCCCAGGTGGCAGTGACCTTCTTGACTTTTGATCATTCCGTTCTACATATATAATCAGTAATTCACAGTATCATCACATAGTTGCATATTCATCATTATCATGATCATTTTTTTGAACATTTGCATCTATTCAGAAAAAGAAATGAATAGACAACAGAAAAAAATTCATACATACCATACCCCCACGCCTCCCTTTCATTGATCACTAGCATTTCAATCTAAATTTATTTTAACATTTGTTCCCCCTATTATTCATTTTTATTCCATATATTTTACTCGTCTGTTGTTAAAGTAAATAAAAGGAGCAAGACACAAGGTTTTCACAATCACAGTCATATTATGAATGGTGTATCATGATACAATCATCTTCAAGAAACATGGCTGCTGGAACACAGCTCTACATTTTCAGGCAGTTCCCTCCAGCCTCTCCATTACATCTTGACTAACAAGTTGATTTCTGTTTAATGCATGAGAATAACCTCCAGGATAACCTCTCAACCTCTGCTTTTAACCAGCGACCTCTGCTTTTACTCAAGGTTCAGCTGAGCTGGGGGCCTATTTTTAGTAGTCGAAATTTGGTTGGTGTTTGGTTGCGCTCAGCCCCTTCTGCTGGTCAAGTCCCTTTCCTTTCCCCTCTGGGAAGCAACTTGTGGGGGAGGGGCACCAGCCACTGCAGCTTGGGGTAGTCAGGATTCTGGGGACGCTCGCAGCCAGTCCAGCTGGTCCAGACTGGTATACACTGTGTGTCTGGTCACCGATGTGGCCCCAACAGTTGTTCTGTACTGTTTCTGGCTATTAGTTGTTCTGGAGGATGAACTAAATCCCACACCTTGCTAAGCCGCCATCTTGGTTCCTGTCCAAAACAAAAGTTTTTTATTATGATTTATATATGTCTGTTAGATTTAACTCTTGTATCTTATTGTTTAGGTTCTCTATTTCCTTGTTGATGTCTGTGTAGTTATTCTGTCTATAGCAGAGAGTGGTGTATTGAGGTCTCCCAGTATTACTGTTGATATGTCTGTAGTTCCTTTCAGTTTTTCCAGCTCAAGTACTTTGGAGCTTCTTGATTGGGAACAAACACATTTATGATTGTTATTTCTTCCTACTGAATTGTCCCTTTTATTAATATGTAGTGTTTTCTTTGTCTCTTATGACATCTTCACATTTAAAGTCTGTCTGCTATTAGTATAGCTACTCTTGCTTTCTTTTGGTTATAGCTTGCATAGAAGATCTTTTTCCATCCTTTCACTTTCAATTTAAGTATCCTTGAGTCTAAGATGCGTCTCTTGTAAACAGTATATAGATGGATTATGTTTTTTGATCCCTTCTGTCAATGTGTATCTTTTAATTGGTGAGTTTAGTCTGATAATATTCAAAGTAATTACTATAAAAGCAGTTCTTGACTCAACCATCTTGTCCTTTAGTTTTTGTCAGACCTGTATATTATTTTCCTTAAAATTACTTTTACTCATATTCTTCAATTCTGTGTCCTCCCTCAGACCTCCCTCTCCTCCTGTCTTTTTTTTTTAATCAACTGGCAGTGCTCTCTTTAGTATTTCTGGTAGGGCTGTTCTCTTGCTAACTAGTTCTCAGTCTTTCTTTGTCTTTGAAGATTTTAAACCTCTCCCTCAATTTTGAAGGATAACTTGGCTGGATAAAGAATTCTTGGTTAAAAGCCTTTCTCATTCAGGACCTGAAAAATATACCACTGCCTTCTTGTTTCCATGGTACCTGTTGAGTAGTCTGAAATCAGTCTTATGTGTTTTCCCTTGTATGTAGTAGAGTGCTTTTGTTGTGCTGCTTTCAGGACTTTCTGTTTCTCTTCAACACTTGACAGTCTGATTAATATGTGCCTTGGAGTGGGCTGTTAAGATTTGTTCTATTTGGAGTTTGTTCTTCCTCTTTGATGTACATATTCATGCCTTTTATAAGGGTTGGGGAGTTTTCTCTGATTATATCTTCAACTAAGTTCCCTAACCCTTTACTCTTCTCTAGGGCACGAATAAATGTTATATTTGTAAGCCTTGAGTTATCCATCATTTCATGAAGATCCAGTTGTATTTTTTCCATCTTTCTTGCCATTTGTTCTTTTGTGTACTCCAGTTCTATTATTCTATCTTCTATCTCACTTATTCTTCCTTCTGCTTCTTTGAATCTGCTATCATGTGTCTCCTGTATATATTTTATTTGGTCTACTGTACCTTTCATTTTTGTGAGATCTGCCTTTTTTTCTATTTAACCTCCTGAATTCTTCTTTGTTCTTCTTTATAAATATCCATGAGTAGTTGCTCCATATTCTGTATCCCCTCTGGAATTTTGATTTGGTCGTTTGGCTGGGCTTCTGCTTGGATCTTTGGGTGCTTTGTGATTTTCTGTTGTGTTCAGGGCATTTGATTATCTCAATACGTTTATTTTGTAAGTTGGTTTCTTTCACTTCTCTAAAGTTTAATATTTACTTAGTTTTTGCTGAATGTTTCCTTTTGTACTTTGTTGGTTATTCTCTGCCAAATCAAGATCTGGATCTCATGTAGGGGATAGTCTTCAACTTAAGGGTCTTTTATAACCTAGGGTTGCACAGATACTCCAGTGGCAGAATGGCTGCTACCATGCTGGAGACCTCGGCTTGCCTCCTAGCCCTTTCTCCCTGGCAGGTGGCAACTGTGAGGCTCCTCCTCCCTCAAACTCTCCTCTCCCTGTCTACTGTAGCCGCCCTCTACTTACCGCATCTAGTCAGCAGATGGTGTGCTCAAGGCCCCTCCTCCCCCAGCGCTGCCTCCTGGTTTAGCAGCTTGAGGTCTGAGAGCTCAGCAGAGGGACTCCTTTGCTAGGGGCACCCGGCAGGCAGATCTCTGCCTGGGGACGGGGTTGCTAACCAGCACATGGGGGGTCAGCTGATCAGCTGGTCCACAGCACTGGTGGGCGTTTTCCAGACACTGCAACTGCGAGCTGGCTTTTCTTGCACCCAGCTGGGTCATCACTCCCCCCATCCAGAGGCCTGCCCTGGGGTGGATGATCACTGGCCTTGAGGCTCCCTGTGTGTGATGTGTGCCACAACCACATGGGGAGGTTACCCCAGCTGGTGTCTGTGCAGGCTGGAGTCAAGGAGGGTCAGTTCCCTCCTATCGTACCTTCCTGGTGCACTGCAATCCACCTGGTGGGGTTCCTGGTCACCTGACCCACTCACTCTACCCAGATCCTCCTCCCTAAAACTGCCTCACCACCCCCCTAGACTACTTACACCCCGGGACCTGCAGTCCCGGGTATTTTCTCCCTGTCTTCTATCTTTTAAAATTTTATTTATTTATTTATTTATTTTTTACATGGGCAGGCACCGGGAATCGATCCCGGGTCCTCTGGCATCACAGGCAAGCATTCCTGCCTGCTGAGCCACCGTGGTCCGCCCCCTCTCTTCTATCTTGTTTCAGGGAGCAAGAGTGAACCTACTACACTTTACTCTACCATGTTCCCAAAGTCCTTCTTCTAGTGTCTTCTTGATCTCCTTTATATCATTAGCCATCCCATTAGTGGTATTTAGTAGAGCTGTATGAACATCTTTGGTTAGTTGTTGCAGTCTGTGTCTCCTCTGGTGTTTGATTTGATCATTAGGTTGGGTTATATCCTTCTGCATCTTCATGTGGTTAGCGATCTTCTGCTGCCTTTGAGGAATTAAGTATCTTGATGTGGTTACTTTGGAAGTTGATTTTCTTCAGTCATCTAAAGCTTTGCATTTGTGGAATGGATGTGGAACAGAATGTGGCATGTGGGGTGGGGTGTAACAGTTCAGTGACTGCAGCACAGGTATAATTATGGGTTGGGGATGTTATTCTGGTGCCTCTGAGCATGGGATATGGGGCTCAGGGTTGTGGAGATATGGTGCAGGCACGGCTCATGGGAAGGGGTGCAGCTCAGGCAGGCCTTGGTGCCAAGGTGTGGCATGGGGAACACAGGTGTAGGACATGCGGGAGGTGGATGGGGGTGCTGTGCGGATGCATGGGGGCTTGTGTGCAGGCAAGATGTGGGTAGTCGCATGGGATTTGTGGGTATCAAAGTGTGGGGTACAGGCACAGAGGTCCTCGCACAGGGAGGGCAGGGTGTGAATGTGTCCTTGCATGTGGGGAGGGGTCCAAAGGGCCCTAGATTCTGATGTACTAGTGGATAGGGTTGGAACACAGGTCACGGGGGTTGCGGGATATGGGTCGAGGCAGGTAATATCATGTGGGCAGGGCCCTCGTGTGGGTGTACAGGTGCAGGGGCGGTTGGGGCAAGGGCACACTCATGTGCAGGGTGGGGGATGTGTGGCACAGATGCACATGTGAGCAGCTGCCAGGTGTGGGAGCAGGGTGCTTGTGCCAAGGGGTGTGGCAATGGTGAGCCTCTGTGTGGGGCAGGGGGTTGAGGTACAGGGTTCAAGAGGTCAGTGCACAGATGCGTGAGTGCCTGGCGGGAAGGATGTGGCTGTGCGTGTAAGCAGGTCTAGGGGTCGTGGCCTTGGTGTGCATGTGTTCAGAGCTCTGGGGCAGCAGGTCGGAGTTGTGCCTGCATGGGCAGGTCAGTACTTGCTCACAGCTGGGGTTGTATGGTTGGGCATGTGTGGATGGTAGTGGTAGGAGACAGATGCTGATGTACCTGTGCACAGAGCTCCAGGTGGTGTTAAGCAATTGTATAGGCTTTGGATGGGTCTGACCTGGATATGAAGGTGACCTCCCACAGCCTGGATGTGCAGGTGAGTGCCTGCAGCAGCCAGGGAGGGGGATGGGGAGGTCAAGGAGCTGGGTGCGTTTTTACAGGTCTTGGGAGAGCAGGATAAGACTGTCCTTGCATGGGAGAGGTGGGTCTGCCTAGGGTAGGCATATATGCATTAAGCAGGGGTGTGGGGCGGGGATGTACTGGTGGGGCAGGGGCACTTGCAGGGTGGTGGGGGCAGGCAGGTGATGGGGTTCAGGTGCATTGGGGGTTGCAGGTTGCAGGGTGTGGTGGCGTATGTGAGGGTAGGGCATTCGAGGAACACGGCTTGTCTTGCTTCTTTGTCCCCTTCTCCCTGTCCGTGCACTTAAGAGGGCCCAGAGGCTTCCATTTCCCCTAGATGTTGTTTAGGATTAACAGAAGTGATGTTGTTTGGGGTTTAACAAATCATGGTAATTAGCACTATCCAACTGAACCTTACCTAAGAGTAGCCTCCAGAATAACCTCTTGATTCCATTTGATCTCTCGTAGCTACTGATGACTTATTTTATTATTCTTCTTTTTTACCTGTTTGGTCAGAAAGGTGTTGTTGATCCCACAGAGCCAGGGCCAGACTCATCCCTGGAAGTCACACCCCATGTTGTCAGAGAGCCTTTTACCCCTGAATGTCTTATCCCATGTAGGGAGGAAGGTAATAATTTTCCTTGCAGAGTTGGGCTTAGAGAGAGGGACCACATCTAAGCAACAAAAGAGGTTTCTTGGAAGCAACTTTTTAAAATTTTATGTAACTCTGGTAATTTGCACTTGTTGAGTTATAACTTCCAGGATAACCTCTCGACTCTGTTTGGAATCTCTCAGCCACTGACATTTTATTTTGTCTCATTTTGCTCTTCCCCTTTTTGTTCGAGAAGGTTTTCTCAATCCCTTTATGCTGAGTCCCAGCTCATTCTAGGATTTCTGTCCCACATTGCCAGGAAGGTCCATGTAGACAGGGAGAGGGCAGTGAGTTTGCTTGTTGTGTTGGCTGAATCTTTGGCTTGGTTTTAAGTAGGTTTAGCTTATCCTTTGCAGGGTGAATTACAAGATTGAGGCCTCAGTCTGTTGATTTGCTTGTCCCCACTGCTTGTGAGAATATCAGAAATTCTTCAAATGGCGAAGTTGAGTATTTCCCCCTTTCTTCCCATTCCTCCAAGGGGACTTTGTAAGTACTTTGTTATTCACTGCCATATCACTCTGGGATTTATTGAGGCATCACACTAACTTGGAGAAACCAACAAAATCTCATGCCCTATTCAAGATTTATGTCTTATGGTGTTCAGTTAAACTCACCATACAAGTTGTTCTAGTTTGCTAGCTGCCAGAATATATACCAGAAACGTAATTGCTTTTTTTAAAATTAAATTTTTAAAATTAAATAAATTTTTAAAAAATTTATTAAAATTTAATAAATAGCTAGTTTATAGTTCTAAGGCCCAGAAAATGTCTCGATTAAAGCAAGTCTATAGAAATGTCCAATCTAAGGCATCCAGGGAAAGATACCTTGTTTCAAGAAGGCCGATGAAGTTCAGGGTTTCTCTCTCATCTGGAAGGGCACATGGCAAATGTGGCGTCATCTGCTAGCTTCTTCTCCTGGCTTCCTGTTTCATGAAGCTCCCTGGGAGGCGTTTTCCTTCTTCATCTCCAAAGCACTGACTGATGGACTCTTTGCTTCTCATGGCTATGTCGTTCTTCTCTGTTCTCTCTGAATCTCTCATTCTCTAAAATGTTTCCTCTTTTATAGGACTCCAGTAAATTTATCAAGACCCACCCAAATGGATAGAGCCATGTGTCACCTAATCCAGTTTAACAACCGCTCTTGATTGAATCACACCTCCAGGGAAATGCTCTGATTGCAGTTTCTTTCTTTCTTTTTTTTTTTTTTTAAATTTATTTTATTTATTAAACATACCAACATGCACACACAAACATTCTTACCATATGATCATTCCATTTTACATATATAATCAGTAATTCACAATATCATCACATAGTTGCATATTCATCATCATGATAATTTCCCAGAACATTTGCATCAATTCAGAAAAAGAAATAGAAAGAAAACAGAAAAAATACTCATACATACCATACCCCTTACCCCTCCCTTTCATTGATCAATAGCATTTCAGTCTATTCAATTTATTTTAACATTTGTTTCCCTTATTATTTATTTATTTTTAATCCATATGTTTTACTCCTCTGTTGATAAGGTAGATAAAAGGAGCATCAGGCACAAGGTTTTCACAATCACACAGTCACGTTTAGATAGCTATATCATTATACAATCATCTTCAAAAAACATGGCTACTGGAACACAGCTCTACATTTTCAGGCAGTTCCCTCCAGCCTCTCCGTTACACCTTCATAAAAAGGTGATATCTATTTAATGTGTAAGCATAACCTCCAGGATAACCTCTCAAATCTGTTTGGAATCTCTCAGCCATTGACACCTTATTTTGTCCCATTTGTCTCTTCCCCCTTTCAGTTGAGAAGGTTTTCTCAATCCCTTGATGCTGGGTCTCAGCTCATTCTAGAATTTTTCTCAATCCCTTGATGCTGAGTCTCAGCTCATTCTAGGATCTCTGTCCCACGTTGCCAGGAAGGTCCACACCCCTGGGAGTCATGCCCCACATAGAGAGGGGGAGGGCAGTGAGTTTGCTTGTCATATTGGCTAAGAGAGAGAGGCCACATCTGAGCAACAAGAGAGATTCTCTTCTGGGTGACTGTTAGGCCTGATTTTTTTTTTTTTAATTTTTTTTTTATTAATTAAAAAAAAGAAAAGAAATTAACACAACATTTAGAAATCATTCCATTCTACATATGCACTCAGTAATTCTTAGTATCATTACATAGATGTATGATCATCATTTCTTAGTACATTTGCATCGATTTAGGAAAAGAACTAGCAAAACAACAGAAAAAGATATAGAATGTTAATATAGAGAAGAAAATTAAAATAATAATAATAATAGATAAATATATATATATAAAAGGAAAAAGAAAAAAGCAAAAACAAATGATACAAACAAACAAAAAAAACTATAGTTCAGGTGCAGCTTCATTCAGTGTTTTAACATAGTTACATTACAATTAGGTATTATTGTGCTGTCCATTTTTGAGTTTTTGTATCTAGTCCTGTTGCACGGTCTGTATCCCTTCAGCTCCAATTACCCATTATCTTACCCTGTTTCTAACTCCTGCTGGTTTCTGTTACCAATGATATATTCCAAGTTGATTCTCGAATGTCGGTTCACATCCGTGGGACCATACAGTATTTGTCCTTTAGTTTTTGGCTAGACTCACTCGACATAATGTTCTCTAGGTCCATCCATGTTATTACATGCTTCATAAGTTTAGTCTGTCTTAAAGCTGCATAATATTCCATCGTAGGTATACGCCACAGTTTGTTTAGCCACTCGTCTGTTGATGGACATTTTGGCTGTTTCCATCTCTTTGCAATTGTAGATAATGCTGCTATAAACACTGGTGTGCAAATGTCCGTCTGTGTCTTTGCCCTTAAGTCCTTTGAGTAGATACCTAGCAGTGGTATTGCTGGGTCGTAATCCATTCTGCCAGTCTATGTCTTTTTTTTTTTTTTTTTTAATTTTTTTTATTAATCAAAAAAAAGAAAAGAAATTAACACAACATTTAGAAATCATTCCATTCTACAAATGCACTCAGTAATTCTTAGTATCATCACATAGATGTATGATCATCATTTCTTAGTACATTTGCATCGATTTAGGAAAAGAACTAGCAAAACAACAGAAAAAGATATAGAATGTTAATATAGAGAAGAGAATTAAAATAATAATACTAATAATATATATATATATAAAGGAAAAAGAAAAAAAACAAAAACAAAAGATACAAACACACAAACAAACAAACAAAAAACCGTATTTCAGGTGCAGCTTCATTCAGTGTTCCAACCTAGTTACATTACACTTAGGTATTATTGTGCTGTCCATTTTTGAGTTTTTGTATCTAGTCCTGTTGCACGGTCTGTATCCCTTCAGCTCCAATTACCCATTATCTTACCCTGTGTCATGGTTAGGGACAGGTGTCAACTTGGCCATGTTGTGGTACCTGTTCGTCTGATTGGGTAAGCACTGGCCTGTCTGTTGCAATGAGGACATTTCATAGGATTAGGTTATGATCACGTTAGCTACATCCACAGCTGATTCCATTTGTGATCAGCCAAAGGGGAGTGTCTTCTGCAATTAGTGATGCTAAATGCAATCATGGGAAGCCTTTTAAGGAGGACTCAGAGGAGATAAGTTGCATTCCTGCTTTGGCTGGCGAGCCTCTCCTGTGGAGTTCATCCAGGCCATCCATTGGAGTCATCAGCTTCGCAGCCTGCCCTGCGGATTTTGGACTCTGCGTTCCTACGGTCACGTGAGACACTTTTATAAATTTTATATTTGCAAGTGTTCCCTGTTGATTCTGTTTCTCTAAAGAATCCTAACTAATACACCCTGTTTCTAACTCCTGCTGATCTCTGTTACCAATGATATATTCCAAGCTGGTTCTCGAATGTCGGTTCACATCAGTGGAACCTTACAGTATATGTCCTTTAGTTTTTGGCTAGACTCACTCAGCATAATGTTCTCTAGGTCCATCCATGTTATTACATGCTTCATAAGTTTAGTCTGTCTTAAAGCTGCATAATATTCCATCGTAGGTATACGCCACAGTTTGTTTAGCCACTCGTCTGTTGATGGACATTTTGGCTGTTTCCATCTCTTTGCAATTGTAGATAATGCTGCTATAAACACTGGTGTGCAAATGTCCGTCTGTGTCTTTGCCCTTAAGTCCTTTGAGTAGATACCTAGCAGTGGTATTGCTGGGTCGTAATCCATTCTGCCATTCTATGTCTTTTGATTGGGAAATTCAGTCCATTAACTTTTAGTATTATTACTGTTTGGATAATATTTTCCTCTACCATTTTGGCTTTTGTATTATATGTATCATATCTGATTTTCCTTCTTTCTACATTTTACTCCATACCTCTCTCTTCTGTCTTTTCGTATCTGACTCTAGTGCTCCCTTTAGTATTTCTTGCAGAGCTGGTCTCTTGGTCACAAATTCTCTCAGTGACTTTTTGTCTATAAATGTTTTAATTTCTCCTTCATTTTTGAAGGACAATTTTGCTGGATATAGGAGTCTTGGTTGGCAGTTTTTCTCTTTTAGTAATTTAAATATATCATCCCACTGTCTTCTAGCTTCCATGGTTTCTGCTGAGAAATCTACACATAGTCTTATTGGGTTTCCCTTGTATGTGACAGATTGTTTTTCTCTTGCTGCTTTCAAGATCCTCTCTTTCTCTTTGACCTCTGACATTCTAACTAGTAAGTGTCTTGGAGAACGCCTATTTGGGTCTATTCTCTTTGGGGTGCGCTGCACTTCTTGGATCTGCAAATTTAGGTCTTTCATAAGAGTTGGGAAATTTTCAGTGATAATTTCTTCCATTAGTTTTTCTCCTCCTTTTCCCTTCTCTTCTCCTTCTGGGACACCCACAACACGTATATTTGTGCGCTTCATATTGTCATTCAGTTCCCTGATCCCCTGCTCAAGTTTTTCCATTCTTTTCCCTATAGTTTCTGTTTCTTTTTGGAATTCAGATGTTCCATCCTCCAGTTCACTAATTGTAGCTTCTGTCTCTTTAGATCTACCATTGCAGGTATCCATTGTTTTTTCCATTTTTTTCTTCTTTGTCCTTCACTCCCATAAGTTCTATGATTTGTTTTTTCAGATTTTCTATTTCTTCTTTTTGTTCAGCCCATGTCTTCTTCATGTCCTCCCTCAATTTATTGATTTGGTTTTTGAAGAGTTTTTCCATTTCTGTTCGTATATTCAGCATTAGTTGTCTCAGCTCCTGTATCTCATTTGAACTATTGGTTTGTTCCTTTGACTGGGCCATATCTTCAATTTTCTGAGCGCGATCTGTTATTTTCTGCTGGTGTCTGGGCATTTGATCAGATTTCCCTGGTTGTGGGACCCAGCTGGTTGAAAGCTTTTTCTGTGAAATCTCTGTGCTCTGTTTTTCTTTTCCTGCCCAGTAGATGGCGCTCATGGCGCTCGTCTGTCTGCGGGTCCCACCAGTAAAAGATGCTGTGGCTCCTTTAACTTCCCAATCCGAATCTCGCAGTCGGCCCGGGAAACCACGCGTGGAGAGGGGTTCGCTGGCCACCGCAGCTTGGGGGAATGCCGGTCCAAATTGCCCAGCTGGCCCGAGACGCCAAGCGTGGCGGGAGGGCCCCGATATCCAATGTTCCCAGTCGGACTGGGAAGCCACGTGTGTGGAAGGGACCCCGGTTGCCAGCCGCCCTGGCCCGGGATAGCGCGCGCCCCTCGGGTATCTCACCACAGCGGATTCTCCCTGCCCGTTCAGCCGTTCCAGAATGGGGTACGCTGTCTTTTTGGTATCTGTCGTGGCTCCGGGAGCTGTTTCGTATTGTTTCTGTTTCTTTAGTTGCTGTTCTGGAGGAGGAACTAAGACCCGCGCGTCTTACTAAGCCGCCGTCTTCTCTGGACCTCTGATTGCAGTTTCAAACATACAGTATTGAATAGGGTTTATTCTGCCTTTACAAAATGGGATTTTGATTAAAACATGGCTTTTCTAGGGGACATACATCCTTTCAAACCAGCATACAAGTTAAATTAGGAAATGCGCTAACCAAAATATAAGTGTTGTACCAAATAAACAAATTTCTCCCTTTTGTCTCACACAGAAGTTGAAGTTTTAAAATACGGATATCATCCTTTACCCAGTCTTCTGATATAGCTTAATTCTATCCAGATCAGCTTCATTCATATCTCTGCTCAATGTCTGATCACTATTTCAAGTTTTTATACAATTCTTGTGTGGGATACTGCTGACTTTCATAGCTTCATGGCTCTAACTCTTTAGTTTCAGGTGTCACATAAATACCCAAAAATTCTGGGAAAGACCATGTTATATGCAAACATCTCAGTACCTGAGAATTTAGAATTAACACTTCCTGAGTATATATGACCGCTGTGAGAGTGTTCAATCTAAGACCTTTTACAATATGCCCCAACCTGATATCTCATACTCTCAACTTTTGTTCACCTAATTTTTATATTATTGTTAGTCCATATGATTGAGGCACGGTGATATTTGTCTTTTTGTTCCTGACGTTTCATTCAACATACAGCTCTTAAGGTTCATTCATCTAGTTGCATGCCTCTGTTTTGTTTTGCTTAGAGAAGTTGAGGGTTTTCAGAAAAATCATGCATAGAATACAGGGTTTCCCATATACCATCCTTTTATTAATACCTTGTATTAGCATTATATTATAACATAGTTGTATATTCATCACTGTGATCGTTTTTTTGAACATTTGCCTCACTCCAGAAAAAGAAATAAAAAAGAAAACTCATGCATGCCATACCCATACCCTTCCCTCTCATTGACACTAGTATTTCAGTCTACTCAATTTATTTAAACCTTTGCTCCCCCTGTTATTTATTTCTTATCCATATTTTTTATTCATCTGTCTATACCGTAGATAAAAGGAGCATCAGAAAAGCAAGGTTTTCACAATCACATAGTCACATTTCAAAAGCCTTAGCATTATACAATCATCATCAAGAAACAAGGCTACTGGAACACAGCTTTACAATTTCAGGTACTTCCCTGTAGCCATTCTAATACACAATAAACTAAAAAGGGCATATGATATCTACTTAATGCGTAAGAATAACCTCCAGAATAACCTCTTACCTCTGAAATCTCTCAGTTACTGACACTTTGTTTAGTCTCATTTCTTTCCTCCCCATTTTGGTCAAGAAGGTTTTCACAATTCCTTGATGCTGAGTCCAAGCTCATCCAAGAATTTCTGCCCCACATTGCCAGAGAGGTTTATTACACCCCTGGGAGTAATGTCCCATGCAGAGCAGGGGAGGACAGTGAGTTCACTTGCTTTACGTGCTTTTTAACCATTTATATCTTATTTGGAAAAATGTTTATTCAGATCTTTGTCCATTTTTTTAAATTGGGTTGTTTGTCTTTTTTGTTGAGTTGAAGCATTTGAAGAAATATATATGATAATGGATCTTATACCCTTATCAGATATGTGATTTCCATATATTTTCTCTTATTGTGTAGGTGGTGGTTTTTCATTGTAAAGCTTTTTGTTGCTTGTGCTTTGGGTGTAAAGTCTAAGAAATCATTGCCAAACATAAGCTTGGGCAGGCTTCCTTATGTTTTCTTCTAGTTATATATTTCTGGCTCATATATTTAGGTGTTTGATCCATTTTGAGTGATTCTTGTACATGATGTGAGGTAGAGGTCCATTCTTTTGCATGTGGAGATTTTGTTTTCCTAGCATCATTTGTCAGAGAGGCTGTGCTTTGCCAATTGAGGTGTCCTCACCCTGTTGTTAGAAATCAGTTGGCCATAAATGTGAAGGTTATTTCCTGACTTCTTAGTTCGGTTCCATTGATCTATATTTCTTTTCTTCTGTCCGTGTCTTGTTGATGTGGTACCTTTGATTTAGGAATAACTTTTAAGATTAGGAAATGTAAGTCCTCCGACTTTTTCTTTTTCAAGAAAAAGAAAAAGAAAAATTTAGGCTATTTACATCCCTTTATGCTTACTTACATAGAAATTTTCTTTCTTTCTTTATTTTTTTTAACATGGGCAAGCACCGGGAATCGAACCCGGGTCCTTGGGCATGGCAGGCAAGCATTCTTACCTGCTGAGCCACCGTGGCCCGCCCCTTACATAGAAATTTGATAATTGATTTTCCATTTCTGCAAAGAAGGTTGTTGGAATTTTGGTTGGGATTGTGTTGAATAAATATATAAATGTTTTTGGGTAGAATTGACAGCTTAACAATATTTAGTTTTCCAAACCATGAAAATGGAATATCCATCCATTTATTTAGGTCGTAAGATTTGCGTATCTTTTAGCAATGTTTTGTTGTTTCTGTGTGCAATTCCTTTACAGGTTCGGTTAGATTTATTCCTAGATATTTGATTCTTTGAGTTGCTATTGTAAATGGAATTTTAAAAATTTCTTCTACTTGTTCATTGCTAGTGTATAGAAACAATGCTGTTCATCTTGAACTCCACCACTTTTCTGAATTCATTTATTAGCTCTAGGAGCTTTTTTCTGTTTTTTTTTTTCCCAGGATTTTCTGTATATAGGATCATATTATTTCCAAATAGTGAAAGCTTTACTTCTTCCTTTCCAGTTTGGATCCCTTTTACTGTTTTTTCTTGCCTAATTGCTCTAGCTAGAACTTGCAGTACAATGTTGAATAAGAGTGATTATAGTGGGTATCTTTTTATTGTTCCTGATCAAAGAGGGACTACTTTTAGTCTTTTCCCATTAAGTGTGATGTTGGATGTGGGTTTTTTTTATACATGTCCTTTATTATGTTGAGGAATTTTCTTTATATTCTTAGATTTCTAAGTGTTTTTGTCAAGGAGGGGTGCTGGATTTTGTCAGATGCCTTTCTGTATTGAGATAATAATGTGTTTTTTTCCCCTTCATTATGTTAATGTGATGTATTACATTAATTGATTTTCTTATGTTTAACCATCTTTGCATATCTGAGAAATTCCACATGATCATGATCATGTTCTGATTGCTATCAGATTTGATTTGCTAGTAATTTGTTGAGGATTTTTACATCTAAATCCATAAGGGATATTGGTTTGTAATTTTCTTTTAGTATCTTCATCTGGTTTTGGTATGAGAATGATATTGGCTCATAGAAATAATTAGGGAGTGTTTTAATTTCCTCATTGTTCAAGAAATACCATGCAGGAGTTGCCTTAAACACTTGGAGTTCATTGGCTCACAGTTTTGAGGCTAGGAAAAGTCCAATTCCAGTTGTTATGAAAGTGATGCTTTTTCACAGAAGACTGGTGCTCTGGGGCTGGATGCTCATGATCTTGGACCTGGGTTCCTTTGTCATATGGCAATGCAAATGGCAGCTTCTCCTGGCTTCTCATCCAGATTCCATTGACTTTCAGCTTCTCGTTTTCCCAGGTTTTCTGTCTAATTTCATTCTGCTTATATAAGACTCCATATATACAATTAAGACCTATTTTGATTGAGTTGGGCCACACCTTAACTGAAGTAACCTCATTAAAAAGTCTTATAGCAGCTGTATTTAGTCCAAAATTATAAAGTGTATTTCTAGATTCTGAGACACTGAGCTATATGAGCATAAGCTGGTATTTCCCTGGAACCTTGAATACCTCAGTGACACCTAAGGTTCAGAGCTAGAGTTCTCCAGTTCTGAAAATCAATATTGTTACGTATAATAACATTCAAATTAACCGAAAAGGAGTTCAGGCTTAATTAGAGATAAAAATGAAGCCAATCTGGTTGAGTCTAAGGTAAATCAGAATACAGGGTTAAAGATGATGATGATAGTATATATACTCTGTAGCTTCACCTACTGTTTGAGACCAAAGGCAAAAAGGTTTATTATATCTAGAACCTGAATTTTCTGTAACATACTGTCTAATTAACCTATCTGGATAGCTCATTTAAGCAACCCATAGGGCCCAGAACAGAAGTGAGCCCAGAACAGGAATGAGCCCAGAATGTAATTCTGTATAGCTTAACATAATACCCAGAGACATCCCACACTGTGGTGGGCTGATGATTAAAATGTATTGGTAGAGCCCCTTGAGGGACTGGAGAAAAAATGTGGAAATTAAAAATTTTCCCATCTGGGAAACTCCTGGTACTCTCTCAAACATTAGGGACTTCTGAAAAAAGAATTGATTTTGAGGCTTGCCATTACAAAACTTATTTCTGTAGAGAAGAAGCAAAGATACCTATAATTATGCCTAAGAGTTGCTTCCAAGAAACTTCTTTGCTTGCCAAGATATGGCTGGTCTCTCTCTCTCTGTTCTAAGCCCAAACTCTGCAAGGAAAATTATTACACTCTCCTCTACATGGAACATGACATTCAGGGGTGAAAGTCTCTCTGACAATGAGGAACATGGTCCCCAGGGTTGAGCCTATCCCTGGCACTGGGGGACTGACAATGCCTTCTGGACTAAAAGTGGGGGAAATGTTACAAAATAAGGCGTTAGTGGCTTGGAGAGTTCAAGTGGAATTGAGAGGCTGTTTTGGAGGCTGCTCCAGTGCAGGCTTTGGCTGGATATCATTACTTGCCATGGTTTGCCATACCCCAACAAACATCATTCCTTTTAACCCTAAAGGACACCTAGAGCTCTGAGACTTTACAAAAGTTTCATGGAAATTTACTTTCCTGACATCTATAACCTTCAGAAGGTTCCTAGGCCAGGTAAGTTCTGAAACCCAGAGGTAGCAGCCTCTACAAGAATATCAAGTGATTCTATCTCCCTATCCTATATGTTGACATCCCTTTTCAACATGAAAAAGTTAGAATGGGCACAGCCTAAAGCCCTGTATAGATTTGGGACTAGGATCAAAGGAGAAGGGAGAAGGAAGAGTTATAATAGACAAGATAGGATTTAACAAATGACTATGACTACTGAATTCACTGTATTTCTTTTAGCTTCCAGTATTTTGCAGCAGCTAGAAGAAAAAACCTGAAAATGTAGAATGGTAACCCATACCAAACTTTGAAACCTGTTCTATAATTACTTGTTAAAATGTACTTTGAAAATTATTGCCTTTTTTGTATATATGTTTCACAATAAAAAAAGTTAAAGAAAAAAGGTTTTATTTACAATGGGTTCACACCTACAGGAATGGATTAAGTTTAAGAACATGTTTTTTTCCTGGAGTATATGGTGTTCCCTCCTTTTCAGTTTTTCAGAAGATTTTACGGAGGACTGGTCTTAATTCTTGGAATGTTTGGTGAAATGCTTCTGTGAAGCCCTCTGGTCCTGTGTTTTTCTTTGTTGGGAGACTTTTTTTTTTTTTTTCACGGGCAGGCACTGAGAAATGAACACAGGTCTCCAGCATGGCAGGTGAGAACTCTGCCTGCTGAGCCACCGTGGCCCATCCTGTTGGGAGGTTTTTGATTACTGATTTAATCTCTTTAATACTTGTTTTGTTGAGATCTGTTTCTTCTTGAGTCAGTGTAGGTAGTTTGTGTATTTCTAGGAATTTGATCATTTCATCTAGGTTATATGATTTATTATTTATAGTATCCTCTTATAGTTCTTTTTATTTGAATTATGTCGGTAGTAATGTCCCCCTTTTCATTTCTGATTTTTGTTATTTGTGTCCTCTCTTTTTTATTTGTCAGTCTGTTCTCTATTCCATTTCTGTCTCTGCTAATCTTTTCCACCTGCTTGCTGTGGGTTTATTTGCCCTTTTTCTAGGTCATTCTTAATTCTTGGAATGTTTGGTGAAATGCTTCTGTGAAGCCCTCTGGTCCTGTGTTTTTCTTTGTTGGATCTGTGAGATTAGGTCTCTGACTTAAAATTATATATTTTCCTTGTTGTTACCATTGGGTTAACATTTAATATTCTAAATATATAACAATCATATTTGATTTGACACCAACTTGACTTCAATAGCACACACATACACTGTTCCTGTATCCCTCAATTTCTCCACTTTTTTTAACTTGTGATACATTGTATCTTTGTACATTGTATGTCTAAAATCATAGATTTTTCATTACTTTTTATGCATTTGTGTTTTAGCACCTATATGAATTAAGGATTGTAGTTATACCCCCCAATACAATACAGTAGTATTGGCATTTGTAAGTACCCAAATGAGTACCTTTATCAGAGATCTCTATTTCTTTATGCTCCTTTGAGCCACTAGTGTCCTTTCATTTCAGTCTGAAGAATTCCCTTTAGCATTGTTAATATGGAAAATCTAGTGGCTCCCTTGCTTTTTTTTTTGCGTATTTTATTGAGGTATGTTCCTTTATCATATATTACTTCATAGTATCATTACTTAGTTGTGCAATCATCATCACGCTCACTTTTAGACCATTTTCATTACTCCTAAGAGAATACTATCAGGTAGCAGAAAACTTGAAATACCCCATATACCTTATCTCTCCCTATTATTGACCTCTTGTATTGGTGTGGTACACCAGTGTGTTTGTTTATAAAGTTCTGGGAATGCAATATACCAGAAACAGAATGGCTTTTAAAAAGAGGGAATGTATTAGGTTGCAAGTTTAGAGTTCTAAAGCTGTGAAAATGTCCAAATTAAGACACCAACAAGAGGTTATCTTCACTCAAGAAAGGCTGATGTTGTCTGGAACACCTCTGTCAGCTGGGAAGGCATGTGGCTGGTATCTGCTCAGTTCTTTGACTTCTGGACACCTCTTTAGGCTGGGAAGGCACATGGCGACATCAGCTAGTTTTTTCTCCTGGGTTCTCCTTTCATAAGGATTCTCTGGGGGTGTTTTCCTTCTGCATCTCCAAAGGTCTCTGGTTGTGTGGGCTCTGAAGCTTTTCCTAAAGTGGTTCCCTCTTAAAGGACTCCACACTAAGCAGCCCCACCACTCCACTAAGCAACTCCACCTCCATGGAAACCACCTAATCAAAAGGTCCCACTCACAGTTGGGTGGGACACATCTCTATGGAAACAACTTAATCAGAAGTTGTTTCCAATATTGACCCGGATTTAAAAACATGGCTTTTGTGGGGTATACAACAGTTTCAAATCAGCACAACCAGTTACTGCTGATGAAAGAATTTTATGGTATTATTGTTAACTATAGGCTGTAGCTTGCAATAGATATTCCCCACCACATACCACTCTATTGTTAACTCTTTGTATCGTACATTTGTACCAGATCATGAACATACTTATTTAAATTTGTAGTGTTAATTGGTGACATACATGACTCTAAACAACCCCTTTCAACCAAGATCACCTACAATACAGCACTGTTCCTAATATTCTTAATAACGCAGCATCCTTGCCCCATAACTATTTCCAAATATTTTAAGTTCAACTTCGTTATACATTCTGAACATGTTAGGTTACCACTCCCCCTTCTTTAACTTCTGTCTATTCCTAGGTATCTCATATTCTACATTTTAAGACTCTTGAGTTTACATATTCTAATTAGTTCATATTAGTGAAATCATACAATATCTGTCCTTCTGTGTCTAATTTAACTCAACATTATGACCTGAAGATTCATCCATGTCACATACTTCAGGACCTCGTTTCTTCTTACTGCTGTGTGTCATTCCATCAGATGGGCATTTGGATTGTTTCCATCTTTTGGCAGTAGTGAACATTATTGCTATGAATATCTGTGTGCAAATATCTGTGTGGTACTGGCACAAAGATAGACATTGATCAGTGAAATTGAATTGAGAGTTCAGAAATAGATCCTCACATCTGTGGTCATTTTATTTTTGATGAGGCCCCAAATCCGCTGAACTAGGACAGTATAGTCTCTCCTCATTTTATTTTGTTTTTTCATTAAAAAATATAATACATATACAAAGAGAAGAAAGAAAAAGGCAACGATTTTCAAAGCACATCTCAACAAGCAGCTACAGAACAGATCCCAGAGTTTGTCATGGGCCACTTATTCCACTGTCTCAGATTTTGCCCTTCAGCTGCTCTCAAATGCTGAAAGATAGAAGGAATATCAATATAGTGATAAATGCTATTCTCTTTGTTATATCTCCTCCTCCTCCTTTGATCCTTCTCCAAATCTATAGGGACCTTTGGGCAATGCCCGTTTTGACTTTTTCATGTTGAGAATAGATGTTATCATTAAAGGATAGGGGGATGTGATTAGTTGGTAATCTTGGAGAGGATGATCCCTCTGACCCAGGAACCTTCCTGGAATTATAGGTTCCAGGAAAGCAAACTCGGTACATGAATCCTTTATAGAGCCTTGTTAGAGCTCTAGGTGTTCTCAAGAGTCAACAGGAGTGATGTTGGTTGGGGTTTAGCAAACCATGGCAATGTATAAGAGTAACCTCTAGAATAGCTTCTTGACTTCATTTGATCTCTTGGCCACTTATGCCTTATTTTATTACACCTCTTTTCCTCCTCTTAGTCCACAAAGGGTTGTTGATCCCATGGTGCCAGGACCAGACTCATCCCTGGGAAATGTGCCCCACACTGTCATGGAGACTTTCATCCCTGAATGTCATGTCCCATGAAGAGGGGAAGGCAATGACTTTCCTTGCAGGGTTGGGTCTAGAGAGAGAGAGAGGTCACATTTAAACAACAAAGAGTTTTCTTGGAAGCAGTTCCAAGGCATCACCATGAGCACAGTCTTAGCTTCTCCCCCACAGAAACAAGTTTCATATGGGTAAACCTCAAAATCAAGGGTCTGGCCCATTTTCCTGGGAGTCCCCAATGATTGGGTACCTAGGGCTTCTGAGATGGGAAAGTTCAGTAGTTCCATTTATATATATATATTTTTTCCTTTGGACCCTGAAGGGACTGCACAACACCTCCTAGTTATTACCTCATCACAGTCTGAGATGTATCCCGGCATTATACCACGCTACACAGATACAAGGTCTCGTTCCTCCTCCAGACCCCGGGATTCTGGGTTCAAATGAGCTATCCATACAGGTTGATTTAGATTATGTGTTACAAAAAATCTAAGTTCTAGCCATGATAAACCTCCCTGCTTTTGTCTCATACAGTAGGTAAAGATCTAGAGTACATACACTATCATCTTTTATCTTGTGTTCTGATTTAACTGAGACCCAGCCATATTGGCTTGGTGTTTAACTCTAATTGAGGCCTTTTTTGGGGAGTGGGGGGGAGGGGCATGGCTCATGGTCTGGAAAACAAACCCAGGTCTCCCGTATGAAAGGCAAACATTCTACCCGGTGAACCACCCATACACCTGTCTCCCTCATTTTTGAAAGAAAGTCTCACCGGATATAAAGTTCTTGGTAGGCAATTGTTTTCTCTGGACACTTTTAAGTATTTCAGCCTACTGCTTTCTTTTTTTTTTTTTTTTTTTTTTTTCTTTTTTTCAGCCTACTGCTTTCTTGCATCCATGGTGTCTGATGAAAAATCAGCACTTAATCTAATTTGGACACCCGTGTGCATAATGTGTTGCTTATTTCTTTCAGCTTTCAGAGCTATCTCCTTTTGTTTTGCGTTCAACACTATGTGTTGGGAAATATTTTTCCTCAGTTTTATCCTGTTTGGATTCTCTGGGCTTCTTGGGTATGCATGGTTACATCTTTTGTTGAGTTTGATAAGTTTTCTATCAGTATTTCTTGGAGTATTCTTTCTGTCCCTTTCTTCTTCTGAACTCCCACAGTGCATATATCGGTACTGGTATTTTTGGGTATTTTCACTTTTTATAATTCTTTTTCCTTTATGCACTTCAGTCTGACTCATTTCAATGTCTCTGAATTTACTGATTTTTTTCTTTGGGCAGATCCAATCTACTGTTAAAACCCAACTGGGGATTTTCATTTCAGTTATTGTGGTGTTCTATTCCAGTACTTCTGCTTGGTTCCTTTTAAAATTTTCTGTCTTTTTATTGAGAATCTCATAGTGTTCATTTACTATTTCCCTGGTATCCTTTAGTTCTTTTTCTGTATTTTCCTTCATCTCCTTGAGGATATTGAAGACCTTTTGTTTACCAATATTATATTTGTGATTTTTTTTTTTCCTTATGTATGAACGGGGTAACTTCTTTTTTTTTTTTTTTTAACATGGGCAGGCACCGGGAATTGAACCCAGATCCTCTGGCCTGGCAGGCAAACATTCTTGCCTGCTGAGCCACCGTGGCCCGCCCGAATGGGGTAACTTCTTGTTTTTGTTCTTTTGGGTTCATGGTCTGGAAATCAAACCCAGGTCTCCCTCATGGAGGGCAAGCATTCTACTGCTGAACCACTCATACACCCTGTTTTTGTTTGCTTTTAAGTTGGGTTTTAAAGAAGATATTACTTACATGCAAAAAATTTTAATCTTTTAAAGGGTACAGTCCTGTGAGTTTTAACAAATATACGTGGTTATATAATCACCACTTGTGAATGTATTATTTCCATTGCTCCCAAAAGTTTCCTCATGTCCCTTTACCAGCTCCTGATAAGTGCAGTACTGGTTTTTGTCCCTCTGGTGTTGTCTAATTATGCTGTACAAATGGAATTATATAGTATGAAGCTTTTTGTGTCTGCTATCTTTCATTTACTGTGATGCTTCTGAAATTAATCCATGTTGTTTCAGCTATCTGTACTTTGTTCCTTTTTACTGCTGAGTACATTCCACTGTATGAATGTACCACAATATTTTTTTTATTTATAAACTGAATGATGGACATACGAGTTGTTTCCAGTTTTGAGGTTCATGAATAAAGCTCTCAATATTTATGTATAGGTTTTTTTGTAGACATAATGCTTTTATTTCTCCTGTCCTGAAGGAATGCAGTTGCTGGGTCATATTTCATGTTGGTGTTTACAAAGCGCTGTACCGTTTTTGCATTTCCACCAGTAATGTATGAGAGTTCCATTTGCCTGTTGGGTGTTTTTTGTTTTGTTTTGTTTTGTTTTAGAATTAAGTTGTTAGGGAAGCAGCATGTACGGGTGAAATCAGTTTTGCTTGTCCAGTTTCTAGTATGGAAGGCATACTTCTGTTGGGGTCTGTGTGGTTGCTCTTATTTCCATTTCATCACAGAAATGATAGCAATCACTGTTTGTATATCAGAGTAATTTTCACATGCCATCTGAATTTTATACGTAGTAGTGTCATCCTCCTGTTTCACATAAAGAAATTGGTTTAGAGAAGTTAGGCGATTTGCTCACTGTCACACAGCTAGTATGGGAGATGTGGCTTTTTGGGTGTTGGAACCGGGAGGGGAAATTCTGTTTCTCTTTTGGAAGATAGACTCTTCAAATGTCAGAAGATATGAGTGCCGTCCCAGTCATCCCTTTCATCTCCAACAGTGCTATTTTGGATGATTCATATTTGCTTTGAGGGAGCATTCATAAGTTCTCTGTCTACCTGATAAGGTAACTACCTGAGAAGGTGTGACTCATTTGAGGGACTGTGAAAACATGTTTTGAATAGTGTTATGCTATTAAATGAGTGACTTTGTGATACTCTACATTTTTAGTGGTTTCCATAGTTGTTTATGGGGAAAAAAACCTGAAATCATATCCAGAAGAAATGGGGGAGAAACAGTTTAATATAAGAACTAAAGAGCAAAACAGCCACTATTACTGCAGTACATTTAGACACAGTACCCCTTTTTCCTATTCATTTTGTTTTATAAAAGTAGTACGAGAATTATAATACAGATATAGTACAAATAAAGTAAATCAGTACATAAAGTAAAAATTCCCTTCCTCGTCTCAAAGTGAAGCCATTGATTTAACGACTATTCTGGAGCTGTGGATGTAGGTAGGGACTGTGCTAAAGTCCTTGGGATTACCCAGGTAGGTAAGATTCAGTCCTTGCCCTTAAAGATGTTCCAAATTGTTTTTCCTTCTGTATTTCTAGCAGTTTGCTGCACTTGTAAAGAAACACATGGATGAATGTGATTTTAATTAAGTTGAGATAATGGTTGTCCATTTGTTTACCTTGTAATTGATGCTGTTTGGGAGAGTTTTGTGTTTGGAAACAATGAAACTAGGATTGGTGTTCAATCATTGGAGATGGAATTTAATTTCTCTGTAAGGAGTTGGGGGCCATCCATGCCTCAGAGCTACTGAACACTTAATTGCAGGCTTCCCTTGTTTGTTAGCTTTCTAAAGGTCTGTAATGCTAATTTTGTACTATTGTACTATGAGGAATGATGTGGTAAATGAGTTTCCTTTAAAAAAAAACATAGTTATTAAACATTTCTAAAACTAAAATCGGTGACTGATTGTCTATATGTGGATAACTTTTTTTGAGAGAATTATTTTCATACACTTGTCATTTCATTCTCTTTACTTTGATAGTTGAACTTAACAAATCATTAATTTAAAGGCTGTAATTGGAAAGACAGATAAGCAGCTAATTATAATAGAAAGTAGACTGTAATGTGTTATTATAGTGACCAAAAGTCACTTATTTTCTGAGATACGCTTGATTTTGAATACTCATTTGGTTACATAAACATTTATTGAGCTCCTAGTACTAGATGCTGGGAGATATAAGGAGAGTTCTGATATTCTGGAGGAGTTTGCATATAGTCCAGTAGGGAAGATCATTTCAAAATCAAATGGTAAGTAGTGATAATGGCATTTGTAGATGAGAAGACCCACTAAGGATGGACAGTTCACTTAGGAGGTGTGTTTCAAGAAAGGCTTCTTAGAGAAAATGATGCGTATCTTGAGCTGGATCTGATTTTCTTTCGAACAGCTTTTTTAAAAATTGACTTTTGGAACTGGCAATACACTTACCTAATTCAAAATTTTAAAGGTACAAAGGGCATTTTGTGAACAGTCTACCTTATCTCTGTGTTCCAGCCACTGTCTTTCCTTCCCTGGAAGCAACTGGTACTATCAATTTCTTTTGTATACTTAAGATATAGTTCTGTACTATATAATATCAGACCATAAAGGACGTCCTCATTTTGCATTTTATTTTACTGTATGGATGTACCATACAATTTTTTTCACTCAGCCACTCTTGGTGTTCATTTATATCCCTATCTTTTGTTGTTATAAACAATGTTAGAGATTAGATGGTTAGCTTGTAGAGAATGCCATTTTATAAATTTGTAGAGTAATTCCTAGAAGTATAATTACTGAGAGAAGGAGTGTAATTTTAGTAGATGTCGCCAAACTACCCTCTAAAGATGGTTTGCCAACTTTTTATATTCCCATCAACAAAGTGTGGCCAGGTAAAGAAAGTGAGGAAACTGAAACTGGGCCAGGTTTGGGGGGTCCTAAAAGTAGTTGTGCATTATTGAAGTATGAAGTGCTAGGTAGAGAGTGACAGGAGATAAGGCTAGAGGAGTAGGTAGAGGCCAGGTCTTTTTTTGCCATTGCATGCTTGGATTTTATTCTATAGCTAATGGAGAATAATATAAAGGCTGAGAGTATAACATAGTTAAGTTTGTGTTCTAGAGATTTTTGTGGCCCAATGGAGATGATTTGAAGGGGGCAAGAGAGGAGGAAGCAATGAAATAAATTAGTTTCATCTGGTAGCTTTCCTGTCAAACCATGTGTCTCAATTTGGGGTTTGGAAAATAATTCTGTACATTGTGTTAAGGGAGAGAAAATAGAGGAAATTAATTTAAAATTAAGAAGAGCGTATCAAGTGTCAAGGACTGCTTCACTAAATAGTTACTTTAACTGTTGTTTTAAGAGAGAAAATACTTAATGTATAAAGCTTAAAACAAGACATTCGATTTCAGTGTACATTATAAACACATTCTTGCTCTCACATATTACCATTTTTGTAATTAAAAAAATTTTTTTAAACATAACAACATACAAAATATTCTTACCATATGATCATTCCATTCTTTTTTTTTTTTTGGCTTTTAAAAGGGGGAATTTATTAAGTTGCAAGTCCATAGCTCTACGGTTGTGAAAATGTCCAGGTAAAGCAAGGTTATGGAAATGTCCAATCTAAGGCATCCAGGAAAAGATACCTTGGTTCAAGAAGGCTGATGATGTTCAGAGTTTCTCTCTCAACTGGAAAGTCACATGGTGAACATGGCAGTGACTGCTAGCTTTCTGTCCTGGCTTCTTGTTTCATGAAGCTCCCCTGAGGGTGTTTTCCTTCTTTGATCATTCCATTCTTGGCATATAATAAAAAATTCACAATATCATCACCATGATCATTTCTTAGAACATTCAC
Source organism: Tamandua tetradactyla (assembly GCF_023851605.1). NCBI lineage: Eukaryota > Metazoa > Chordata > Mammalia > Pilosa > Myrmecophagidae > Tamandua > Tamandua tetradactyla. The sequence goes on along the minus strand of NC_135327.1, from coordinate 19,493,806 downwards.
AATGTCATCACCATGATCATTTCTTAGAACATTTGCATCGATTCAGAAAAAGAAATAAAAACAAAATGAAAAAGACTCGTACATACCATACCCCTTACCCCTAGTATTTTGATCTACCCAATATATTTTAGCCTTTGTTACCCCTATTTTTTTCTATACCCCTTACCACTCCTTTTCATTGATCACTAGCATTTCAGTCTACTAAATTTATTTTAACATTTGTTCCCCCATTATTTATTTATTTTTAATCCACATTTTACTCATTTGTCCATACCGTAGATAAAGGGAGCATCTGATACAAGATTTTCACAATCACACAGTCACATTCCAAAAGCTATATCATTACAATCATCTTCAAGAAACATAGCTACTGGAACACAGCTCTGTATTTTCAGGTACTTCCCTTCAGCCTCTCCAATATACCTTAACTAAAAAGGTGATATCTATATAATGCATAAGAATAACCTCCAGGATACCTCTCGATCTATTTGAAATCTCTCAGCCACTGACATTTTATTTTGTCTCATTTGTCTCTCCCCCCTTTTGATCTAGAAGGCTTTCTCAATCCCTTGATGCTGAGTCTCAGCTCATTCTAGGATTTCTGTCCCACGTTGCCAGGAAGGTCCACACCCCTGGGAGTCATGGCCCACATAGAGAGGAGTAGGGCAGTGAGATTGCTTGTTGTGTTGGCTGAGAGAGAGAGAGGCCGCATTTGATCAACAAAAGAGGTTCTCTGTGGTAGACTCTTAGGCCTAACTTTAAGTAGGCTTAGCCTATCCTTTGCGGGGAAAAGTTTCATATGAACAAACCCCAAGATTGGGGGCTCAGCCTATTGCTTTGGTTGTCCCCACTGCTTGTGAGGATATCAAGAATTCTTCACATGAGGAAGTTGAATTTTCCCCCTTTCTCACCATTCCCCCAAGGGGACCTTATAAATACTTTTTTATTCACTGTTCAAATCACTCTGGGATTTATCAGGCTGTCACTCTGGACAATCCTATAAAATCTTATGCCCTACTCAAAGTTCCATGTACTTATGGTGTTCAATTAAAGTGTCCACATAAGTTATATCAGGAAATGCACTAGTCAAAATATAAATTATGTACTAATCTCACACATAAATTAAGTTTTAAAATATGAATTACCATCTGTATTCGACCCCCTGCAATATTGACATTCCTTTCTTCCTCATGCAAAAACATTTTTTAATTTGTACGTTTAGTCACTATCATTGTGTTCTCTAGGCATTCCTAGATTATATCATCTCAGTCTTTATCATCTGTCTTTCCTTCTGATTTCATTTGTTCCCCCAGCCCTCCTCCCTGTATCATTATCACATTCGGCTTCATTCAGTATACTAACATTATTGTATTATAGTTAGGTAATATTGTGCTATCCAATTCTGAATTTTTACAATCAGTCCTTTTGCACAATCTGCATCCCTTCAGCTCCAATTGCCTAATATCTACCCTATTTCTATCTCCTGATGGTCTCTATTCTTAGCTGAAATTCTCCAAGTTCATTTATTAATGTTAGTTCATATCAGTGAGACCATACAGTAGTTGTTCTTTTGTTTCTGTCTAATCTCATTCAGCATAATGTCCTGAAGGTCCATCCATGTTGTTATATACTTAATAACTATTCTGTCTCACAGCTGCTTAATATTCCATTGTGTGTATATACCACAGCTTGTTTAGCCACTCGTTTGTTGATGGACATTTTGGTTGTTTCCATATCTTGGCAATTGTAAATAATGCTGCTGTAAACATTGATATCCAAATGTTCATTTGTGTCCTTGCCCTCTTGTCCTCTGAGTAGATACCTGCAATGGTATTGCAGGATCATATGGCAATTCTATACTTAGCTTCCTGAGGAACCACCAAACTGTCTTCCACAACAGTTGTACTTTGGGTGTAAGATCTAGGAAACTGCCTCCTATTATAAGATTTAGAAGATATTTCCCTACATTTTCTTCTAAAAGTTTTATGGTCTTAGATCTAATGTTTAGGTTTTGATCCATTTTGAGTTAATGTTTGTATAGGGTGTGAGATATGGATCCTCTTTCATTCTTTTGTATGTGGATATCCAGTTCTCTAGGCACCATTTATTGAAGAGACTTTTCTGCCCCGGATAATTTGGCTTGACTGACTTATCAAAGATCAGTTGTCCATAGATGAGAGGGTCTATATCTGAACACTCTGTTTGATTCCATTGGTCAGTTTATCTATTGTTATGCCAGAACCATGCTGTTTTGACCATGGTAAGTTTGTAATATGCTTAAAGTACTGTGAGACCTACAACTTCATTTTTCTTTCTCAGGGTATTTTTAGCCATTCGGGGCACCCATATATTACCCTTCTTTTGAGTTGGCAATGAAGGTCACTTCATTCTCATTCCAAATGATCTATTCTTAACCCATGCACTTGAAAAAGCTATTGAAGAATATAGTCTTCAAGTCTAGTGTTCTATAAAAATATGTTAATTGCTCCACACAAAACACTTAGAAATGCACACCATTTCTAGACACAGTTCGATATATAAATTTGTAAATTGGGTTTTCATTGCACGTTTTTTATTTGGAGAAAAAAGTAAATATAATCAAACTTTGGAATGACAGATAGGAAATTAGTACAGCAGACCAACTTTAGTCTCAGAACTTTACAATACAAAAGATAGGAAAGAGTCTGTATCGCCAAAATTTGATGTATTTATGAAATGTTATAATTTGAGACGGTGATATATACATACCACATGACAAATTTTGAAATGTCATATTTCATGTAATCTCTGTCATTACATGATGTAATCTGTGTAATGACAGATAATAAATTTTCTAAACGGGCTCTCAGTGCACCCTGAAGTCATTTGAGTTTTGGTGAATAGATACAACTTGGATTGTTACAGATGGAGAAATGGGATGGGATTAAAAAAAAAAAATGTCTTCCAGGTCCTGGGAAGCTAAGAGTAGGTAAACTTTTTCTGTAAAGGACGTAATGACAAGTATTTAGACATGTCTTATAACATCCTCTGTTCTTTTCTTTACACCATCTTTTAAAAAGTAGAAACTGTTTGCTTACAGACCTTATTGAAACAGGCCAGGTGCAGATTTGGATGGAGGCCTTAGTTTGCCATCTCTTGGAATAAGCAAAGGCACCAGGTTAGAAGGTGAAGGGTGAACAACAGGAGGAAAGGCAGTTTGAGGACAAGCTGTAGGAAACTGAATCTTAGGCTAAAAAAATTCGTCTTTAGGTTGAAAGCATTGGGGAGTCACTGATTGTATTGACATGGATGGTGACATTTTTGCCTTGTAACATAAACTTATTATATTATTAGCTCTTAAAAGTTTGGCTGGGAGAATTGCCTTATGTAGATATTTGTATTGCGTGTTAAACTGCTTGCTTACCATTAACATGAAATACAACGGTCTAAAAAGCCTTTTAATGGGTACTTTAATTCAGAAAGAATCAAGTTAAGAAAGTAGAAGAATATTATAGCTCAAATTTTCAGCAATTCCATAGGTATTGTTAAACCTTTCTTACAATTTGTTTTCCTTACTCATTTTTGAAGAATAAGAAATAAAATGTACAAAACTTAGCTGATATTTTCATTAAACAACTCCTTTAATGCTATACAATCTTTGAGTAAGCTTTGCATTGTTTTATATCTCCGGTTCTAGACAACTTGAAAAGTGGTTTTCCTGTGGGTTGGGGGTGAGGGTAGGTAGATTGGGGTGTGTGATCAAAATTACCTGGAAGAGCCAGTAGAATCCAGTAGGTGTCAAAGTCCCTTGAGGGATGGAAGTAAAAATGTGGAACTATTAAGTTTTACCATCGGGGTAACCCCTGTGCTGTCTCAAACATTAGGGATCCCAAGAAAAAACTCCAGAAAAAGAAATAAAAATTAAAAAACAAACCAAAACAAAAACTCCGGCATCCCATCATACCCTTTACCCTTCCCCCTCATTGACCACCAGCATTTGTCTACCCAATTTTTTTTACCCATTATATCCCCCTATTATTTATTTAATTTTTATCCTTATGTTTTTTTACTCATCTGTCCATACCCTAGATAAAAAGAGCATCAGACACAAGGTTTTCACAATTACAAGGTCACATTGTAAAAACTATATAGTTATACATTTGTCTTCAAGAATCAAAGCTACTGGAACACAGTTCTGCAGTTTTAGATACTTCCCCCTAGCTACTCCAATATACCATAAACTAAAAAGGGATATCTATATAACGTGTAACAATAACCTCCAGGATAACTTCTCAACTCTGTTTGAAATCTCTCAGCCACCGAAGCTTTATTTTGTCTCATTTCTTTCTTCCCCTTTTTGGTCAAGAAGGCTTTCTCAGTCCCATGATGTCCAGTCCCAGCTCATCCCCAGGGTTCAGGTTCCATGTTGCCAGGGAGATTTGCACCCCCAGGAGTCATGTCCCATGTGGGGGGAGTGAAGCCCTTGATCTTGAGACTTGCTCTTGTGAAGCCTATTTCTGTAGCAGAGAAGCTAAGTCTACCTCTAGTTATGCCTAAATAGTTACTTCCAGAGAACCTCTTTTGTTGCTCAGATGTTGCCTCTTTCTCTCTGTAGGCCTAACTCTGTAAGTAAAATCACTCTCCTCCCCAATATGTGGAACATGACATCCAGGGGTGAAACTCTCCCTGGCAACATGGGACATGACTCCCAGGAATGAGCCTGGCCTTGGCACTGTGGGATCAACAACGCCTTCCTGACCAAAACAGGGAAAAGAAATGTAACACACTAAGGTATCAGTGGCTAACAGAGTTCAAATAAAGTCAAGAGGCTATTTTGGAGGCTACTCTTAGATATTGCTAATTACCAGTGTTTGCCAACCCCCAACCAGACTGTTCCTGTTAACCCTAAAGAATACCTAAGGGGCGGGCCGCGGTGGCTCAGCGGGCAAAGTGCTTGCCTGCTATGCCGGAGGACCTCGGTTCGATTCCCGGCCCCACCCCATGTAACAAAAACGGAGAAACAGAATACAATAAAACAAGAAAATGTTTAAAAATGTTTCCCTTTCTTCCTTCCTTCCTTCCTTCTATCCTTCCTTCCTTCTCTCTGTCTTTCCTTTAAAAAAAAAAAAAAAAAAAAAAAAAAAGAATACCTAGGGCCTTATCTGAGATTCTACAAGAGTTTCACATGCTAGGATTACTTTCCAGAAACCTACAATGTCTATGTGGGTTCCTAGGCCAGATAAATCTGAAACCCCGAGAGGCCAGCCTCTCTGGAACATCAACTAGTCCCACCTCCCTATCCCACATTATTGACACCCATTTCCAACATGAAAAAATTAGAATGGGCATAGCCCAAATACCTCTAAAGATCAGGAGAAGGATCAAAGGAGAAGGATGAGTTATAACAGAAAAGATGGGATTTAACAAATGAGCATGACTGCTGAATCATTATATTGATATTTCTTTTAGACTTTAGTGTCCTTGTAGTAGTTAGAAGGAAAAACCTAAAATTGTAGAGCCACTGAAACTTTATTTTGTCTCATTTCTTTCTTCTCCTTTTTGGTCAAGAAGGCTTTCTCAGTCCCATGATGCTGGGTCCTAGTATATCCTGGGAGTTCTGTCCCAAGTTGCCAGGAAGATTTACACCCCTGGGAGTCATGTCCCACGTAGTGGGGAAGGACAGTGAGTTCACCTGCAGAATTGGCTTAGAGAGAGAGGCCACCTCTGAGCAACAGAAGAGGTTCCCTGGGGGTGATTCTTAGGCATAATTTTATCCTTTGCAGGAATAAGTTTCATAGGGGTGAACCCCCAAATTGAGGGCTCAGCCTATTGATTTGGTTGTCCCCAATATCAGAAATATCAGAAATTCTCCAAATGGGAAAGTTGAATATTTCCCCCTTTCTTCCCAGTCCCCCAAGAGGACTTTGCAAATGCTTATCTATTCACTGCCTAAATTACTCTGGGATCTATCACGGCATCACACTAACCTGGACAAACCAGCAAGATCTCATGCCGTATTCAAGATTCCATGTACTTATGGTATTCACCAAAACTGACCATACAAGGTAATGTGCTACCCAAAATATAAATTTTGCACCAAAAAAACACATCTCTCCCTTTGGTCTCACACAGAAGTTGAAGTTTTAAAATATGGACAGTTTCATCCTTTATCTTGTATTCTGAGGTACCTGAGTCCTACCAAATAAGCTTGCTTCATTCATATCTCTAGTCAAAGTCTGATCCCTTTTTCAACTTTTTAAACAGACCCTGTTTGGGGTACTGCTGAATTTCATAGCTTCAGAGCTCTAATTCTGAGTCTCAGGTGTCACATAAATACCTAAAATTTTTGGGAACGACCAGGTTATATACAAACAGCTCGGTATCTCAGAATTTATAAATAAATAACAGTTATAACTCCTGAATATATGTGAATGCTGTAAGAACTTACAATGTAGGAACCTTTACAGTAGGCCCCAAATTGATAACCCATACTTTTGACTTCAGTTCACCTAGGTTTTACATTATAATTAGTCCATATGAGTGAGGCATGATAATATTTGCTTTTTTGTTTCTGACATTTCATTCAGCATACAGTCCTTAAGGTTCATTCATATAGTTAAGTGCCTCACAGTGAAACTGCTTTTTATCAGCACAAAATTACAGACAGTGATTAGATAAGTTTGCTCTTGCTGCCCCTACATCCTTGAATCAATTTTGAGCACTTGAAAAGTACACGTAGAGGGTACTTAGATTCTTGTTGGGGGAAGGAATGCTATAAATATAGGAAAGCAGAAGACACTTGAGCTAAAGGATCTCCATGGGTCTTCTCACTCCACAGTATGGGTCTGTAAATTAAAAAGTGGTAAGGCCTGAGGGAATCCTGATAAAATCTTCATAACAAATTACACTATAAATGGTATTGACAATCTTTAACACTGCTCATTTCTCTTTTTGGTGACTGCTGGTGATAGAAAAACTGCGCATTTTATAATTAGGACAAACTTTGGTGACAATAACTGGGTCAAATTTAGGTTACCTGTCATCTTTTCTAATTAAGGCTATCATTTCCAATCAACATTTTTTTTTAAGGAATTGAAGTTTCCTAGTTTTGTAAAGCACGTGTTGGTTGTGTCAGCAAAAGCTGTAATGTATACATATAGTAAACTAAGCTTTCTTGATTGTAGCACATTGACATAAATGTAGATTTGAAACTTAGTGTGACAGGATTATGTGGGATAGTTGGCAAAGATTTATAAATCAAGAGGGGTTTATTTAAATAACTTCTGCTCCTAGAAATAGGAAATTGGGATCCCATTAAGGCTTAGTTGGTTTGGCTCCAGTTTTTTAGCTTGGAGGCTGCTGAAGAGTTAATTTATTGTGTGAGAGTTTGGCCTTGTATGGAGTACAATTTTTTTTTTCAAGAAAAGGATCTCTTTGTACATTTATTCATTTGCCAGATCAAGCCTGTTTACATGTGAACACTCTGAGATTATAAGGAAAACAGGCAGATAAGCCGTGGCAATTAAATATTAGAACATACAGACTGATTCAGATTCCACAGATTAATGGGGGGGCGAGGAAACAGTGTTTCAGGTTTTATTAAATTTCCCTGACTAGTAACAGTTTTAAAGAAACCTTTCAGAGAAAGATCTGTCAGTGACAGACGTATAAATTTTTTCTTGTTTATAAGGTCGCTTTTATCTATATAAATGGTATAGCTTAATGTGGAAGAGCCCCGGGTTGGTTTTTTCAACACTAGCTCATAGATGACTCAAGATGTGGTGTTTAGCTAGTTACTTAATCTTGAACTATTTGTTAAATGAAAATAATTTTTCTTTATAGCCAACAATTGTATGATCTTTAAAAGATGAATGAAATATTATTTGTCGGCTTCGATAGCTTGACTTTTTTTTCTCTTATTTTTTTCTCTTTGAATACGTTTTCATTAAATAGAAAAAATAAACCACAAATGTACAGCTCCATGAGTTTTCACAAAGTAACCATTACTATACCCAGATCATTAATAAAACATAAACAGCAAGCACTTTAGAAGCCCACCTCTATCACCTGCCAGTCACTATCCCACTCTCCTACTCTGCTCTAGGGTAACCTACTATCCTGACATCTGTCATCATTGATTAGTGTTTTCTTTTTTTGGAATTTTATACAGTCATATAGTGTGTATTTTTCTGTATCTGGCTTTTTCTGCTCAACAGTAATGTTTATGAAGTTCATACAAGTTCTTGTGTATACCAGTGGTTCATTCCTATTGCTGTATAGAATTCCATTTTAAGAATATACCACAGTTTATTTCCAGCTTTTGTCTATTAGAAACACTGCTGCAAGGATCACATTGTGTTCACAAAACAGCAAGGACGGAGGTTAGTATGAATGGAGTTCAGAGATAGCAATAGAAGAGAGGTGGATGAGGCTAGATTATGTGTAGTGAAGTGGTTCTCAACCTTGATTGCTTATAATAGCATCATCAGCTGGGGATGGTAGACAATATTTGCAGGTTGCATATCCAGCAAAGGACTTGCAACTCTAATATATAAAGGTAGTTCAAGACTCAGTAAGAAAACAAACAACTCAATTTAAAAAATGGACAAAAGTCTTGAAAAGACACTTCACTAAAAAGATATACTGATGGCAAATAAGCACACAAAAAGATGCTTAACATCATTAGTCATTAGGGAAAGAAAAATTAAAACCACAAGATACCACTACATACTTACCGGAATGGTAAAAATTACAGTAGTGGCAAGGAGATGAAACAGTCAAACCTTTTCTATACCGCTGGTGGGAATGCAAAATGGTAAAATCACTCTGGAAAGTTGTCATGGTTAGGGACAGGTGTCAACTTGGCCAAGTTGTGGTACCTGTTCATCTGATTGGGCAAGCGCTGGCCTGTCTGTTGCAATGAGGACATTTCATAGGATTAGGTCATGATCACATCAGCTACATCCACAGCTGATTCCATTTGTAATCAGCCAAGGGGGAGTGTCTTCTGCAATTAGTGATGCTAAGTGCAATCATGGGAAGCCTTTTAAGGAGGACTCAGAGGAGACAGGTTCCATTCCTGCTTTGGCTGGTGAGCCTCTCCTGTGGAGTTCATCCAGGCCATCCATTGGAGTCATCAGCTTCGCAGCCTGCCCTGTGGATTTTGGAGTTTGCGTTCCTACGGTCATGTGAGACACTTTCATAAAGTTTATATTTGCAAGTGTTCCCTGTTGATTCTGTTTCTCTAGAGAACCCTAACTAATACAAAAGTAGTTGGTAGTTTTGTTTTGTTTTGCATGGGCAGGTGCTGGGAATCGAACCCGTGGTAGTTTTTTTTATAAAGTTAAACATGTATTTATTCTATGAGCCAGTATTTATCATTGAGAAATAAAAATTTATTTGGACACAAAACTTGCACATGAATGTTTATAGCAGCACTATTCATTATTGTCAAAAATGGAAGAAATGCAAATTTTCTTCAGCAGGTAAACAGGTTCTTAAAAATTGCATGGTAAATCCATATATGGAATGCTACTTAGCAGTAAAAAAAGAAGGAACTATTGTTACACACAACAACTTAGATGAATCTCAAAGTAATGAAAAAAGTCAGTCTCAGAAATAATATACTATAGGATTCCATTTATGACATAACTCAAAAAGACAAAATATTGATGGAGAACAACAGATCAGTGGTTGTAAGGGATTAAGGATGGGGGGGTGATGGAGCTGTGCTGTATTTAATTGTAGTGGTTCCATGAATCATGTTAAAATTCATAGACATGTACATTAAAAGTGGCAGTTTTGCTGTATGTTAAAAAAGACAGTAATAGGATTACTTGAGGAGATAAAATCGCTATTTGACCAGGCTACACCCTAGATCAATTAATCAGAAAGAATTTCTGATGGCATCGAATGTTTTAAATCCTCCATGGAGAGTTTCATGTGTGTACGTGTGCATACAAACTTGATAGCTACTATCTTAGAGAGTGTTTACTTGAGGGAAAAAATAAATGTATATTACGGTTTGAACATATCATTTAAAAAACTAATTTTTCTTTATTGCTGAAGTTGCATGTTTCCAGAGAAATCATGAATGAAGTACAGGATTCCCATATAACACCCCACCACTGACACCTTGCTTTGGTGATGATAACTATTAATTAAACTCCATGACTTAATTTAGGGTGCACTGTATGTGTAGTGTAGTTCCATAGATTAAAAAAAAAAAAAGTTATTTTTTAACCATGAAGCAATGTAACATTTCTCCTTTAAATCTTATTCAGGTATATATTTCAGTGCTGTTAATTACATTCACAGTGTTGTGCTACCATTACCACTATTAATTACCAAAACATTTCCATCATTCCAAATAGGAAACCTGTACATTTTAAGCCTTAACCACCCTGTCACCTGGTCATTTCTAGTCTAGCTCCTGACTCTATGAGTTTTCTTATCCAAGTGTTTGAAATCGGTGAGATTATACAATATACCTCCTTTGTGTTTGCCTTTTTTCACTCAATATGCTGTCTTCCAGGTTTATTGATGTTGTCGTATCTTTTAGGTCTTCATTCCTTTTAAGGCTGAATAATATTCCATAGTATGTATATCCCATATATATTTTTTACTCCTTCATCGGTTCATGGACACCTGGGTGGCTTCCATGGTTTGGTATTTGAGAATAATGCAGCTCTCAACATTGGTGTGCAAATACCTGTTGGAGCCTCTGCTTTGACTTCTTTTGAATATATACCTAGTAGTGGGATTGCCAGGTGTAGTAGTTAGTGTCACTTGTCAACTTGGCTAGGTGAACGTGCCTAATTTTCTTGCTGCGAACATGAACCAGTGGTATGTGAACTTCATCTGTTGCTAATTACATCTGCAGTGGGCTAGGAGGCGTGCCTGCTGCAGTGAATGATGTTTGACTTAATTGGCTGGTGCTTAAATGAGAGAGCCCAACGTAGCACAGTCCAAGCAGCTTGGCATACCTCATCTCAGCACTCGCAGCTCAGCCCAGGCCTTTGGAGATGCAGAAAGGAATCACCTTGGGGAAAGTTGTTGGAACCCAGGTGCCTGGAGAGAAAGCCAGCAGAGATCACCGTGTGCCTTCCCACGTAAGAAAAAACCTCAGTTGAAAGTTAGCTGACTTTCCTCTGAAGAACTAACAAAATAAATCCCCTTTTATTAAAAGCCAATCTGTCTCTGGTGTGTTACATTCTGGCAGCTAGCAAACTAGAACACCGGGTCATATGGTAGTTCTATACTTAGCTTTCTGAGAAAAGAAACTTGTCTTGCACAGTGGCTGCACCATTTTATATTGCTAGCAGTAATGAATGAGTGTTCTAATTCTCCACACCCTTTCCAACATTTGTTATTTTCCATTTTTTTTAATAGCAGCCATTCTAATGAATGTAACATGATACCTTCTTGAGGAGTATATTTTTAATTTGATTGCCTTTTATTTTATATATCTGATAATACTATATTATGTTTTAATAACAAAGCTTTCATATTTGCATTTTAGTGTATTATTGGGACATCCCTAATTTCTAATGTCATGTAATTTTCCCCATAAACCATTACAGATCTTTAAAAGTCTAACTTTTCAATATTCAATTAATTGTTCCATAAAAATTATTATTTTTTATTTGCTCAGGAAATAGTCAACTGGTTTTTGTTCACAATATTGGCAGTCTTTTTAATGTGGAGCAAATTTCTTTGACTATTTAGGTAAAAGTTAAGTTGACCTAGGGTCCCATTCAGAGAGTAAAATCTTTCTGTTTTTCTTTAGTATAAAAAGGATGAAATTCTTACTTAAAAAAAATTTTTTTAAAGCATTCAACATATGTACTGATATTTATACTACCATTCTTCTTTTTTTTTTTATACTACCATTCTTACTATGAAGCATTGACTACTGGGGAGTAATGACCTTGTTTTACTAGGATTTTCCTCCTATAAATGTTAAAATTAAGTAGTTTGAGAAGTGGTTAATGACAACCAAATTTGTAATCTGTGTTTGTACTTGATAAAAGTTCTTTAGCATTATTGTTATACAGTATTTGTGTAGTGGGGATGAAAGGCATTTTTAGCATCCTATAGTTAAAAACGATGATGATCTAAAAAGTATGAAAATGCTGACCTGGTCTATCCTCATCTGCATCTAGCATTGTTGTAGCAAACTGCATGGAATGGATTTACAGAACCAGGTGTTTTACTTTAACTGCAGCTGTACCATCTGTAGGAGCAGGTGGAAAGATTCTGTGTCATCAGGAAGGCACAGCTGGTGAGACTTAGGAGAAGAGCTAATTGTCTGCTTTCCCTTGGACAGCTTACCCTATAGTACCATCACAATCACCTAAGTGTAGTTTTTTTTTTTTTTACCTTTGTGGTCAGGACAAAAACAACAAAAATAAACCAATAATGGTGTAAATTTGGCTGTTAATATTTTTATTGGATTGGTGCTGATAAAGATTTTTTAAAATTTTTGTTTAATTTATATTTTTTATTTAGTTACTTGAGGATATTTGTCTCATTATGGTAACTTCTCTGAGAGTATTAACTTTTTAAGGTTAGTTATATATAGTAATATGTACATGAAGTATATGGCAGGTGCCTTTCTCAGGAGAACTAGGAACTAAGCAAAAAGGGCCTTTGATTAGGCAAAAGAGTGCAAAATAAAGCTAGCATGTCCCATTACTAAAGAATAGAATGGAAATGTAGATTCCAGCGTCACAGATTTTTGGAAGGGAAAGCATTCATGACCATCAGCCCTAGCTCATACTATAAGACATAGAGAAAATAAATTATTCCCCCAATATCAGAGTCTGGTTCCCTGGAGATTTGAGTTAAAATTAAGTGACCTTAATTCCTGAGAAATTCAGTCTAAAATCAATAGTGAAATCTAGTAGATCAAATACAGTTATATTTTACAGAGAAATAGCAAAGTGAGTAAATGAACCAATTTAATGTAGGGAGCAACTGGTAATGTACATAATTTAAGCATGCATGTCATGAGCATGAGTTTGGGACTGCAAACTAAAAATGAATTCATATTAATGCTATTTCAGAAATAATCTTATCACTGGGATGCATGAAGAGAGCTAGGAACTTGCTGTATCACATTTAATATTTAAAACCTTCATATTTATGCACTTAAATTTAAGAGATGTATGTGGACAGCATTTGAGATGGTTCAAAGATCTCCATGTGTGATTAAGAAAAAGAAACTCCAATTGAAAGGTTCAGGGAATTGTTCCTGATAAAAAGAAGTCATAGAAAATTGATAGGCCTTTAAGGATTGTTTGAAAATGTTGGACTGTTCCTCCCTTTAGAACCAGACAAGAAGGGGCAGGCAGATCAAATTTACCTTAACTATAAGGAAAGTAGATATGCTTAGTAAGTTCTAGGGACTAGCAGCATCAGTGTTACCTGGAAGCTTGTTAAAAATGTAGAATCCCAGGGTCTGTCTTATTCCTACTGATTTGTATTTTAACAGGATTCTCCACATACCTAAAATTTGAGATGTTAAAGACAATAACAAAAAATTTGAGATGTACTGGGTGAAACTATAGATTTTATAGCAAATTAAGAGGATTCTCATTTTCCAGGTGCATTTTTAAAAAAGGGTTTAATTCTTGCCTGGATGAATGAAGTTTTATTTATTTTGAGTATTTATGCTCTTTCTGACAACTGTCAAGTAGGAGAGTAAGAGTGAAAGGGTAAATTCTAAGGGTAGGGTAAATTCAGCCTAAGTAAAAGGACCATAAATATGAAACTGATGAGACTTCAAGCAAAGAAAGCAAAGTAGGAACCACTATGGAAACACTGTGGATTATGTACAGCCGACACCTTCCCCCACTCCCTAACTGCTTTTCTTTTCTAAACAAGGATAGTATACTAGCTCATCTTTCTGGCACTGAATTCTAAAATGTTTTATCACATTGATCTTTAAGATGACTTTGAACAACAATGGATTGTTAGGAGTTTTAAATTAAATGAAGGAAGCATAGTAAATGGTTGTTTTTTTTTTTTTAACATGGGCAGGCATCGGGAATCGAACCCGGGTCCTCTGGCATGGCAGGCAAGCATTCTTGCCTGCTGAGCCACCGTGGCCCGCCCAAATGGTTGTTTTTTATTTCTGCCTTTTATGAGTATGTAAAGTTAAAGTGACAGTCCATAAAAATAATCCTGGGGAGACCAGGGAAAAATACATGTAAGGATTTGAATTCATGCATGAATATCATTTAATCATTCAACAAATGTTTATCGAATGCCTCCTATGTGCCAGTATGATTCCAGGGACTAGAGATAGAGCAATGATGAAAAAGAAATCCTTGCCCCCACAGGACTCAGTCTAGTGAGGATTCAGCCAATAAACAAACACACACATATGTAGTAAAACTTGTGGTATAGATAAGTGTATGAAGAAAAATAAAACAAGAGAAGGGTATCGAAAATGGCAGTTTAAGGGACTCATGCAGGGATGTGCTGCTTTTATTTACATGGAGTTGACACCTGTGAAGAGTTTTTGGCGTTAAGTTAAATTTATTCCCCTAGACTAATTTTTTTTCCCTACAGTTACACTTGTTGCAGCTAGGTTTTAGAATAGACATTTCTCTGAAATATGTGTAGGTATTTTTTGATTCAAAGAATTACATGCAACTTAAGTGCCTGGCATATAGTTGTTATTAAATAAAAATTGGAATGCTTCCTAGTAAACATTAAGATGTTTTACTTAAAAAAATCAAGAGTTCTGGGCCATGAGCATGTAGGCCAAGAGTTCTGGGTAGGCAGGAAAGAAAAGACAAAAATGGAAGTAAATTCGGTGACCTTTAGATGACATTTTAAAGTTCTTTCTTTTATTCCTTTTTCATATTATTGTGACTTTTGGATTCTCTGAAACTGTTGAAATCCACAGTATAAGGGTTTGAGTAGAGAAATGGTTTCCTTATTCTGTGGCTTATGTAATAATCCAAATGAATATGGCTTATTATAACTAAGGGACTTTCAGACTAGTGGGTTCTTAAGTGATTTGTTAAATTTCTCCCCACTTTGTTGTATTTTTTTTTTAACTTTGGCTAAGTGGATGCTATATACTTACAAATGCTGTTATTTCCAAATAAAATAATTTATTTGAAATTTATTTTTAAGATGTTTTCTCCCTTCCAGTTGTTCAATTTCATACTTACCAACAAACCAACCAAGATCCAACCAAGATCAGTTTTAATACAGGAGAAGTATGTGCTTATAGTAGAGTTACTTTTATGTCTTGCTATGGTACAAGGGAGCTGGATAAGTTATACTCCATCCGAGAGTATAATCAAGTATAAGTCTTTTTATTTTTTATTTTTTTAAATACCAAAAAAGACAAAGCAAATGCAAACATTCTTGTTTTTTTAAATTTTTAAATTTTATTTTTTTAAATACCAAAAAATACAAAGCAAATTCAAACATTCGTATTTTGATCATTCCGTTCTACATATATAATCAGTAATTCACAATATCATCACGTAGTTGCATATTCGTCATCATAATCATTTCTTGGAACATTTGCATCTATTCAGAAAAAGAAATAAACCGAAAACAGAAAAAAAAAATTATACATACCATACCCCTTACCCTTCCCTTTCATTGATCACTAGCATTTCAAACTAAAATTTATTTTAACATTTGTTCCCCCTATTGTTTATTTTTATTCCATATGTTCTACTTGTCTGTTGACAAGGTAGATAAAAGGAGCATCAGACACAAAGTTTTCACAATCACACAGTCAGAATGGACATTTTGGAAACAGCCACAATGTCCATCAGCAGACGAGTGGCTAAACAAACTGTGATATATACATACAACAGAATATTATGCAGCTGTAAGACAGAATAAAGTTATGAAGTATGTAACAACATGGATGGATCTTGAGGACAGTATGCTGAGTGAGATTAGCCAAAAACAAAAGGACAAATACTGTATGGTCTCACTGATACCAAGTATAATTCTTGATATTAGTTTGTAAAGAAAGTCATATGTATGAAAGAAAGTAATGTGGAAAATAGCTTTCAACAGCTTTATAGATATCATTCACATACTATAAAGTTTATCCATTTAAAGTATATGGTTCAGTGAAGTTTTTTGTTGGTTTGTTTTTTGTATGTTCCTGGTGTGGTGCAGTTAACACCACAATGTACTCTTAGAACATTTTCATTTCTTCAAAAAAAAAAAAAAAAAAACAAAACCCTCTACCTCTAAGAAGTCGTTCCCCATTCCCACTTCCTAGGAAACCCTAATCTACTTCCTTTCTCTAGAATTTGTCCATTCAGGACATTTAATGTAATGGAATCATATAATATGTTGTCTTTTGTGACTGGTTTCTTTCCCTTAGTATAATATTTTGAAGGGTCACCCATGTTGTAACATGCATCAATAGTTCATTCCTTTTTATTGCCGAATAATATTCCATTGTATGGATACAGCAAACTTTATATATTAATCAGTTAGTGGACATTTGGATTGTTTCTACCTTTTTGCTATTGTGAATAAGCTTCTGTGAACATTCTCATACAGTAAGTATCTGTTCGAGGCCCCTACTTTCATTTCTCTGTGGTATATAGAGTGATATTGCTGGGTCATATGGAAATTCTGTGTTTAGCCTTTGGGGGCACTGCCAGACTATTTTACAAAACAGCTGCACCATTGTACATTTCCACCAGTAGCATAATCTCCAATTTCTCCAAACCTCACAACACTTGTTATTATCTCTCTTTTTTAAAAATCATGAGCAAACTGGTAGTTCTGATTTTGGTTTGCATTTCTCTATTGGCTAATGATATTGAGTATATTTTCATGTGCTTATTGGCCATTTGTATATCTTCTTTGGAGAAATGTCATTTCAAATTCTTTGCTCAGAAAATGGCTTTTCAACTAAACCGAAAATGAGTTTGACACATTTCTTTTATGTCAAAGCTAAAAGTCTTAAATTGTCAAAAGCCCAAGTTTAGAATTATAAATTTGTTTTTTATATGATATTGATAAAATATTGTGGATACTTCTGTCTTTTTCAATAAGGCCAAATAAAAATATCAAATTGATTGTAATAATGTAAGTTTATGGTTTATGCTTTATTTCCATATGAGGAGGACTGTTCTTGCAGGACCACCTTTTGGCTCTTTTGAGAGTAATTTATTCACTTCTGCATTGTAATTGGAAGGCCTGTGAAGTTCTTCAATTTCCACATCTTACTAATCTGGCTTTCATTGCAATATTTAGTGTAATAGGCCATAAAGACACATGTTCAAGTGAGTGCAGGTGTGCATTTGAATGATGGTCTCAGCAGATCTGTACACCTGTCATCATCAGAATGTATATTTATTCCAGTGTTTCCTAATTTTATAGGATGAATTGGCAGTAAACTGGTTTGTTCAAGTCCTCAGCTGTATTACAAGGCTTGTGGGACTGTCTTGAGCTAACCATCTGTATGTATATTTGCCAAAGTTTGTCAAATCCAGGATCCTCTTAAAATATTTCTTTGTTCTCTTGATCTGACAGATACGCTTTTTTATTATTCACTGTTTACTTTGCATAAGTTTAAAACTATTTGGTTTCTGAGTATTCACATTTTATTCTTCTGAGCTGTCAAAATTGTGATTTGTCCAAACTTCAAAAACAAACAAAATATGTCTGGCATCTATTACATGAAAGGCAAAGATCTGGAAATTCTACATAAGACAAGTTTCCCAGATCTTAAGAAATGTGATACCTCGTGAGAGGTAATGGCCTGTTCCTTAAAGTAACTGAGACAGATTAAGATGAATGGAATAAAAGAAATGATCAGTAAAAACTGAGTATGGAGTATGTTATTGGAACCACACTTGAAAGATAGGGTTTCAGAGTCATCTGGAAAAGAATAGATCATTCCTGGAATCCTGACTTTTGGACTGGCTTTATTTTTTGATGGGCTGTTTTTCCTTCTTATTTTAACTAGAGGATGCTAGATGAGGCTGTTATCAACCTTTGACTCTAGTCTAAGTTATATTTTTGCCCCCACCTTGCAACTGAATCTTTGAGTGTGGAGTCAGGAATATGCCTTATGAGTAATCTCTTAAGCAGCTGGGGAAGTCAGTGGTCATTTCCCAGCCCTCACCTACCACTCTCCCTTTCTTTTCATGCTTGTTTGCATGCAGGTGTTTGGTATGTTTCCATTTTTGCTTGTTTGTATGCAGGTGTTCAGTATGTTTCTATTTCACAAGTGACTACAAGCAGCCTGGGGAGATATTAAATCTCAACCAGCCCCAGTAGCTTACCAGGGCACAAAGATTACAAAATAAGTAAGTAAATAAATCATTAAATAAATAAAATAAAAATAACACAACTTTTTGTCTGGGGTGTATAAAAATCCAGCACTTGGGCAGCAAAAGTGTCTCTCGTCTTCAGTGTGAAGTGAGTCATGCAGAGCCATAATTTGTTGATCTTGATCCAAGCAGTTGGCCTCCCTTTGGAGCTAGCCATGATGAGATGGATCTCTTCCCTGTCCTTTTGGACACTTTATGCTGTGTAAGTAATATAGTGGTAATTTGCTGTAAGTCTGTGAGCCTGTGTTCCTGTAATGCACTGTGGAACAACTTGCTCTGCAGCTGCTCTACACCTTTTTGCCAGAGTTGTATATATAGCTATTTTGAACCCTTCTTAAAATGCCCATTCCTTTGGGTGAAAGTGAAGGTTCTCTGCCTAAGAACCAATTAATCAGCCTGTCCTAGCCGATAACAACTTCTGAGCTCATAGTGCTCCTAGTCAGCTGGTGTGAGGAAGTTTTCAGCATACTTTCTTTCCCCCTTGGAAGTTTGCATTGCACATAGCCCAGTTATTTTCAGCTTATGACATTTTTCCATCACATTCATGTTCTCTTTAATAACATTCCATTCCTCTTCCATCTATACTTATAATAGCTTTTCCCATCTTTTTCCCCTTTACTTTATTCTCTTTGTGAGTGTGCTGGTTTGAAAGGATGTATGTACCCTAGAAGAGCCATGTTTTAATCAAAATCCCATTTCATAAAGGTAGAATAATCCCTATTCGATACTGTATGTTTGAAACTGTAATCAGATCATCTCCTTGGAGATGTAATTTAATCAAGAGTGATTGATAAAGTGGATTAGGTGACATGTCTCCACCCATTTGGGTGGGTTTTGATAAGTCTCTGGAGCCCTATAAAAGAGGAAATGTTTTGGAGAATGAAGGTGATTCATAGAGAGCAGAGCAGACTGACATAGCCACAAGAAGCGACCTTTGGCGATGAAGAAGGAAAATGCCTCCCGGGGAGTTTCATGAAAGGGAAGCCAGGAGAAGAAGCAGATGACGCTGTGTTTGCCATGTGCCCTTCCAGATGAGAGAGGAACCCTGATTGGTTCACCATGTGCCTTCTCACTTGAGAGAAAAACCCTGAACTTCATTGGCCTTCTTGAGCCAAGGTATCTTTGCCTGGATGCCTTAGATTGGACATTTGTGTAGACTTGTTTTAATTGGGACATTTTCTCAGCCTTGGAACTGTAAGCTAGCATCTGATTAAATTCCCCCTTTTAAAAGCCATTCTGTTTCTGGTATGTTGCATTCTGGCAGCTAGCAAACTGGAACAGTGAGTTACAAAAAAACCAAAATCAAACCACCTAGGAGTAAGATTATTTCCAATATCTTTGCGTCAAGAAAGAAGTAATTAAAAAAAAATTTTTTTTGGAAATAAAATTAGAGCTTCAGGTAAGGCAGTTTCTAAAACAAGGGATCTCAACTCTTCTACTAATCTCTGTCTATATTTTGTTATTCTCCTAATTAATTGTGTTCTTTGTCTCCAACTATATCCAGCTAATATTATAGATTGATAAAACCATATTTATCTTTGTTAATTACACAGTATTATTTTCCATTATGATATTTTCCAAAGAAATAGGCTGCAAAATTATTCTATATCGGTGGGTGTTATGAGGGAAAAAAAGAGCATGATTGGTCAAAAAAGTTCCTGAAAATTGGCATAATTTTCTTTGCTTCCTGCTTTCTTAGAGCCTTTAATGAGCTACTGTCCATGAATTGTAAGTGGGTGATACAGTATGATGTATCCTAAACTTGTTAACGGCCATAGAATTTCTTTCCTCTCCTCCCCTTCAGCATCTCAAAGGATTAATATTACATGAAATAGGGTGGTGCAATGGTGATTTAGTGGCAGAATTCTCGCCTCCCATGCCAGAGTTCTGGGTTTGATTTCCGGAGCCTGCCCATGCAAAGAAAAAAAAAAAAAAAATACATGAAACATATTTTGGGAAATGCCTGTCCACTGTTTTTCCATTATAAAAGCACTTGGTGGGGGAGGGGTACTTCTTGGGATCTTTTAATTTAATTTTATTTATTTTGCATGCATAGGTGGGAAATCAAACGTGGGTCTCACACATGGCAGGTGCGCATTCCTTGGGATCTTTTAGTAATACTTTCTGGAAAATGTTTTCCAAATTTATAATACCTGACTTTAAACATATATATATATTTAATACAATTTTATTGAGATACACTCACACACCATACAGACCATCTGAAGTATGCAATCACTCGCTCACGGTATCATCACATAGTTATGCATACATCCCCGTGATCAGTTTTGGAACATTTTCATTACTTCAGAAAGGAAATAAAAATAAAAACTAAAACCCAAATCCTCCCATACCACTTATCCCCACCCACCCGCCCACCCATTGACTGATAATATTGGTGTGGTACATTTATTTTTTAACTGTTAATAAAAGAATATTAAAACATTACTTAAATGTGTTTTTATTTTAATGTGAATATTTATTTTATGATGAGAGACCTGCTTGAAATATCCAGCTATTACAAGGCAGCTTGCTTGTATAGAATAAAGCCTCTTGCTTCTATTCTCCTTTGGTTTCAGATAACCAAAAACTTAATTCGAACTGGCATAAATGACAAAGGAGGTATATTGGTTCATGAACTCATAAGTCTCTGATGTTCAGGATGGGTGATGTAACAGCTCAGTGATGTCATTAGGAACCTAGCCTTTGTATCTCTTCCCCATTTATGTCAATGTTGGTATCCTCCTACGGCTGACTTTACTTCTGGTGGCAGAATTGCTGGCAAATTGTTAAACCTACATATTCTTATACCTAACTGTTGTGCAAGAGAACAAGAGAGAAGACGTTTTTGTCCTTGCAATTCACACAGCAGTCCAGAAAATGTGGTTGGACCAGATTTTTAGGTCTCACACTCATTCTTAAGCCTTTTTTGAGAAGCATCATAAAAACATGTTGAACAAAATGCTCTGTACTTTCCAAGAAAATTAAGTTGGATTCTGGTGGAATGATAGGGATACTTTGAGAGCAAGGGTCTAAAACTGTTTTAATAGTCTCTCTATCCTCAGTGCCAGGGTGCAGCATGGTGTCTGTCACACTAGGTGTTCAGAAAATGTTTGTTGAAAGAAGATTATGATTTGACAGTCCAAGATAGAGGAATGAAGGAAAATGTAAGCAGACTGACCTAGACCAGAGTTCCAAGTATTGAGTATTAGCAAATACTCAGGGGTAGGAAAGTACACGGTATGTTTACAAGATGGTGCATGCTTTTATTTCAGCCAGAAAGTGTCTCACATACTGTTGTATACCCTCCTTGTCATGTATTTGGGGATTTTGAAAATGCATTTTTGTTGGGTTATTGGCCCACTAGAAGAAAATTTCAATCTTTTGCAATTCCGTTTTGAAACTGTTTCCTTCTGGATTCCTTATCCTTGGACTTTCCTAATAATCTCTGTGGTCTAATTGGGCCTGATCCGTTCCTGTGCTAAACAAAAAGCACACTGCTACAAAACTGTATAGGCATAAATGAGAGGCATATGAGAGTGGTGTAAAAGGAACTCTAGAAGTCTTCTGTGCCTGGGTGGGCAAGCTAAACTAATAACTCCCAGCAGATCTTCTGAATCAGACATTGTGGAGCCAAGAGTCTAGTGTTTGGAATTCCACTGCCTGTGCAAAGGGTCTGTCTTTTATCCTCCAAACCACCATTTATTAAATGGCTAATGATACAGAGAACCTGTTGACAACAAAGAGGGGAGGCTGGCAAAGATCAAGTTAAAAGGAAAAAAATGAAAGTTCAAAGGTAGGAAAGTAAGAACAAGGGGGATTTAATCATATCCTCACTTTTATTATTTTCTTAACTGTTTATTATGGAAAGTTTTGACCTTATGCGAAAGTAGACAGAATAATGCAGTGACCCCCTAGGTACCTATTACCCAGGCCCAATAAGTGATGCATTTACCAGACTTAACGAAGGGAAACCAGAACTGGTCAGCCTTGGATTTGGTCTCTGGGCCTCTCTGGGTCTTATCATTTTTGGCCTTATGCCATCAAACCCCTCTTTTCCCTGTTTTAGTACACACTATGTACAGAATACTGTGTTTAGGCATTGTGATGAATAGGGCAGTATTTAACCTCTAATAACTTAAGAAAATAAGTGCCATTGTTTAAGCACATTAATAAAGGCAGGAAAGTGTAATTAATTCTATCACAAGAGTGCAGTGAATAGGAGACTTAGGAAGGGGTAGTGTATGGTATCACTGATTGAGGTAGTAATGTAAACAGTCCATTAGCTTCTTTTCATCAGGTTATAATCACTTTATTTAGAGCGTTGTATTTATGCTACATTTATAACGACATTTTAGATATGAGTTTCCTCCTTTAAGCAACTTTGAAATATGTCAGTTTCAGATATTTTCTGCTTAACTGTGTGTTTCCTTTAATGCTGATTATTAAGATGAGTTATATAAGGTGTGTTAGATTCTTTTGAGAAATACCATTTCTAAGCAAGTTCAACCAAGTCAAATTGTCTGGCCAGGACCTGTGAGAGGATGTGGGCTTTGTCTAAATCTTATGTTTCACTTGTATTTATCAGTGAAATAAGCCAGGAGAACAGGCTGTCTTTTGCATTTTAAAAAGCTGACAGGCTAAGGGAATGCATCATAAATTGTGTGTTATAGATCATTGAGGTATTAAGCTAACCTAGCATCATCCTGTGCCTGATGCACTCTGTCTTCTGCTGAGTCTCAAGGAACAATTCCTCTTAATGGTTTCACTACGTAGAGGTGATACCTATTTGACTTGTTTCACTGTCTTCTCATAGCCAACTTTTTCATAATACTTTATGGGGAATAAATACTCACCTTCCCCTTACCAAATAGTGCTTCTTCTTGACTTTTTCTTCTAAACCTTTATCTCTGTTTCTGTCTCTCTCATTTTTTAAAACTGTACTTTTTTGTTTGTTTTTTTAATTGAGATATGAATTATAAATGGCATGCAATAAATTATATGTATTTAAAATGTACAGTTTGATAAGTTTTGGCATATATACTAATGTGAAACCACCACCACAATTTAGTGTTTTGAAGTTTTCAGTCTTATGTATCTTTTGATAGACTTATCTGTTTCATAATTTTGATATTATTGTAATTGCTTTCTATTTCAACTTTCATCATTGCTAGTCTATAGACATGTAATTTGTTTTTGTATACTGATCTTGTATTCTGTAATTTTGCTAAATTTACTTATTTAAATAGATTTTTTGTTGACTCCATTGAATTTTCTACATACTGTCTATGAATACAAGACCATTTTCTTTTTTTTACCTTAATAATTTTTAATTTGCTATCAGTTTAAAACTATTCTTTTTTTTTTTTATAGCTCAGATGCAGCTTCATTCAGTGTTTTAACATGATTACTTTACAATTAGGTATTATTGTGCTGTCCATTTTTGAGTTTTTGTATCTAGTCCTGTTGCACAGTCTGTATCCCTTCAGCTTCAATTACCCATTATCTTACCCTGTTTCTAACTCCTGCTGGACTCTGTTACCAATGACATATTCCAAGTTTATTCTCGAATGTCGGTTCACATCAGTGGGACCATACGGTATTTGTCCTTTAGCTTTTGGCTAGACTCACTCAGCATAATGTTCTCTAGGTCCATCCATGTTATTACATGCTTCATAAATTTATCCTGTCTTAAAGCTGCATAATATTCCATTGTATGTATATATCACAGTTTGTTTAGCCATTCTTCTGTTGATGGACATTTTGGCTGTTTCCATCTCTTTGCAATTGTAAATAACGCTGCTATAAACATTGGTGTGCAAATGTCCGTTTGTGTCTTTGCCCTTAAGTCCTTTGAGTAGATACCTAGCAATGGTATTGCTGGGTCGTATGGCAATTCTATATTCAGCTTTTTGAGGAACCGCCAAACTGCCTTCCACAGTGGTTGCACCATTTGACATTCCCACCAACAGTGGATAAGTGTGCCTCTTTCTCCGCATCCTCTCCAGCACTTGTCATTTTCTGTTTTGTTGATAATGGCCATTCTGGTGGGTGTGAGATGATATCTCCTTGTGGTTTTGATTTGCATTTCTCTAATGGCCAGGGACATTGAGCATCTCTTCATGTGCCTTTTGGCCATTTGTATTTCCTCTTCTGGTAGGTATCTGTTCAAGTCTTTTTCCCATTTTGTAATTGGGTTGGCTGTCTTTTTGTTGTTGAGTTGAACAATCTCTTTATAAATTCTGGGTACTAGACCTTTATCTGATATGTCATTTCCAAATATTATCTCCCATTGTGTAGGCTGTCTTTCTACTTTCTTGATGAAGTTCTTTGATGCACAAAAGTGTTTAATTTTGAGGAGCTCATTTTCTTTTTTAAAACATTTTTTATTATGAAATATATATACAAAACAATAAATTCCAAAGCACACTGCAACAAGTAGTTACAGAACAGATTTCGGAGTTTAGTATGGGTTACTGTTCCACCACTGCTCTCACTGCTCTCAAGACACTGAAGACTAAAAGAAATGTTAATATAATGATTCAGTAGTCATACTCATTTGTTAAATCCTATCTTCTGTTATGGCTCCTCCTTCTCCTTTGATCCTTCTCCCAGTCTTTAGGGTTATTTGGGCTCTGACCTTTCTAACTATTTCATATTGGAAGGGGTATTGATAATATGGGGTTGGGGGATGGAACTAGTTGATGTTCTGGAGAGGCTGGCCCCTCTAGTTTCAGGACTTATCTGTACTTATTTTTTAAAAATTTATTTATTTATTAATGAAAAAAATTAAGAACAAACAGAAACATTAACATATCATTCTGTTCTACATATATAATCATTAATTTTCAATATCATTACATAGTTGCATATTCATAATTTCTTAGAATATTTGCATCAATTCAGAAAAAGAAATAAAAAGACAACAGAAAAGAAAACGATAACAGAAAAAAAAAATTATACATACCGTACCCCTTACCCCTCACTTTCATTGATCACTAGCATTTCAAACTAAATTTATTTTAACATTTGTTCTCCTTATTATTTCTTTTTATTCCATATGTTCTACTCTTCTGTTGACAAGGTAGATAAAAGGAGCATCAGACACAAGGTTTTTTTTTTTTTTCACACATCATATTTATTATTGACAATGATAAATAATAGCAAAATACCCATCTTGATGAATACAAATATCATAGAAATACACTTTTTTATGCAAAAAAATAAAAATTTAATATAATCAAAAGCAAGTCTCCTGTTATTGTGAAATAAAGGGATTAGAAACAATGTAGTTAACAGAGAACACACGCAAAAAAATCTCTCAGGCAAGGGAATGTCTGATTAACTCTAATTATCAAATCACTGCAGGGAAAAAGAATCATTATAGAAATTACATATTAGAACAGCAGCCACTTCAATACCAGCAGTAGGTGGAACCCCAAATTGGATTATTTGTTTGAAAAGAAAGAGTTTGGTTTGATATCCCCAACTGGCCCGAGTCCAGGCAACAAGTGTCAAATATAGCAGTTTTTCCCCAGTTATTTAAGGACCAGATAAATTATCTCTACTTTTGGGTTAAAGAGGGGAATTTCATGTTTGTGTTGTTGAGGCTATATCATTAACAGCCTCCTAACTGGTCTCCCAGTGTCCCTACTGAACACCAGTGTCAAATGGTCCACGTATTTAAGTTCCCTGGCACCCTTTTGCCCCATGTACTCTGTGTGGGTCTTATTAGCTATGAATAGTTCAGACACAGGGTTTTCACAATCACAGTCACATTGAGAAAGCTATATCATTATACAATCATCATCAAGAAACATGGCTACTGGAACACAGCTCTACATTTTCAGGCAGTTCCCTCCAGCCTTTCCACTACATCTTG
Source organism: Tamandua tetradactyla (assembly GCF_023851605.1). Classification (NCBI taxonomy): domain Eukaryota; kingdom Metazoa; phylum Chordata; class Mammalia; order Pilosa; family Myrmecophagidae; genus Tamandua; species Tamandua tetradactyla. The sequence goes on along the minus strand of NC_135327.1, from coordinate 19,467,604 downwards.
AATAACAAGATGGTATCTACTTAATGTATAAGAATAACTTCCAGGATAATCTCTCGAGTCTGTTTGGAATCTCTCAGCCATTGACACTTTGTCTCATTTCACTTTTCCCCCTTTTGGTTGAGAAAGTTTTCTCAATCCCTTGATGCTGAGTCTCAGCGCATTCTAGGGTTTTTCTCAACCCCTTGATGCAGAGTCTCAGCTCATTCTGGGATTTCTGTCCCACGTTGCCAGGAAGGTCCGCACCCCTGGAAGTCATGTTCCACGTAGACAGGGGGAGGGTGCTGAGTTTGCTTGTTGTATTGGCTGGAGAGAGGACACATCTGAGCAACGAAAGAGGCTCTCTTGGGGGTGACTCTTAGGCCTAAATTTTAAGTAGACTTGACCTATCCTTTGTGGGGTTAAGTTTCATATAAACAAACATCAAGACTGGGGGCTCAGCCTATAGCTTTAGTTGTCCATGCTGCTTGTGAGAATATCAAGAATTCAACTTGGGGAGGTTGAATTTCTCCCTGTTCTCACCATTCCCCGAAGGGGACTTTGCAAATACTTTCCCACTCACTGATCAAATCACTCTGGGATTCATCGGGGCATCACTCTGAACAAACCAACAAAATCCCATGTTCTACCGAAGATTCCAAGTACTTATGGTGTTCAATCAAACTATCTACATAAGTTATATTAGGAAATGCACTAGTGAAAATATAAATTTTGTACCAAATAAATATTTTTTGCTTTTCACCTCACACATAAGTTGAAATTTAAAAATATTAATTACCATCTGTTTTCAGCACCCTGCAGTAATGACATTCCTTTGTTCTTCCTCATGCACATTTTAAAAATTTGTTCTGTGTTTCTTTTAAATTATCACATTTTTATATTTTAATAGCCTTCTCAGTAATCATTGTTCTTTCAGCTATTTTGCTTGCTGCTTTGAAAACTTGTTCATTGTTCAAGGCCCATAACATGGCTTCCATGTACCAGTTACATGTAGTCCTAATTCATTTATCCCTCCATATTGGGATTTTTCCGTGCCTGCTATAATTAACCTCTGTATTCACAGAGGACTTATCCCATCCCAGTCCTCACTTAAAATAATACATTTAGGGGCGGTGCAACAGTGGCTCAGTGTCAGAATTCTTGCCTGCCATGCCGGAGACCCAGGTTCAATTCTGTGCCTGCCCATGCCAAAAAAAAAGCATACAGAAATAATACATTTGGAGGAGCATCAAAGTTGAGATTGGGAGATTTGGTTTGGAATTCCTCCTTTGTCTCTTAATATCTGTGCAACCTTGGGAAAGTTCCTTAACCTCAAGGCTTGTCTGCTCTTCTGTAGGAAGAGAATAATGCAGGAAGGTCCTTACAACATGTTGTGAGGATTAAAAGAGAGAACATAGGAATCCTAGCCATGTGGCTGGAAAAATTGTGGATACTCAGTAAATATTTAGCCTGGCACTAACGTGAACACTGAGTGAATGAATAAATGCTTCCTTGCTTGTCCTATTTCTGTACTTTTGTTTGTGCTGTTTTCCCATCTCAGATTGCCCTCTTCATTTTCAGGCCCCATGAATCTTTCTCATGTTTCAAATCAATGAAGCCTATTTCATTTACTCATTCCCTTTGTTCTCTGCATCCCTGTGAAGTGATGTCTTAATAACCTTAAGAACTGGCACCATACCTTTTGGGCATCTTGTTTTCCTCAAAATGCCTAACAAAGTTCGGTGCTAAATTAGTTGATTGTATAGTTAATTTAGAAGCAGTACAGCAAAATACTTTATGGGGTAACATCCAAGTAGAATTTTGGTTTTGAATGAGTTTCAGAGGGGAAATTCATTGAACTGTATATGATATAATGCTTTGTGCATAGTGCCCCATATAACGTTCCATACCACATGAATCTAACTTTGGTCTAAACTGCTTTTAATCACCTGGTCTCTTAACAACCACATGACTCTGCTACCTTTCAATGCCCTCAATGCTCTTTCCTGACTTCAGTCTATTTCTAGAAATATTTTTTATCTGATTAAAGATAGCTTCATAATAATAGTAATTGATTAATTAAATAAAAATCTTTGATTTTGGTCCTCAAACAGATAGGGTCATTTGCGCAACAGAATGGAAGTTTCTGTAATTAAACCGTTTCTTCTCTGCCACTTCATAAACATTTTTTAAAAAATCACATTGTTTCAGCTGAAGTAGAACATTCTGTGTATCTTTAAGAGATGCATGTATATTAAAAGTAGCAATCTGGCTAGTATGCATGGAAAGATAGCCCTCCTAACATGCTTATTTGAAAACAACTCAGGACTTTTCAGATTCTATTAAGAAATTCTATGGTAAGACCATGCTTATCAATAAAAGATTTATTGGGTTAATTAATATTTTAAAATAAAGGACCTCAAAAAGTCAGATGATGATGTAATACTTTTGTTTTATTAAATGGCCACAGTAATCATCCTAAGCTGTTAAATGCTTTGCATTTAAAGTATGCTGATAAAATCTTGACATCCAGTATCTTTAAGTTGGTATACCTCCTCTTGGGACACTATTCACATTGTATTCTGGAGTTGTGCTCTAGGGGCACCATCCACAGAGCATATAATGTGACTGGTGCCTAGATTTGCTCAAGTAGGAGATGCTGCCTTAATGCCTTCAACTCTAAGTAAATAAAGCAATGTAAACACTGCTAAGTACCTAAAGCAGTTTAAACATTGCTTGAGTGCTAGAATTTAAATTGCACATGGGACACTTGAAAGAATAGTTTACAGGTAGCCTGGATTCTGGAACAGTCACCAACTGGCACTTAATCTTCCCAGTGGTACATGGAGATTTTAGATTAGAAGTCTCTTTGTAGCAGGCAAGCTCCTGGCATCAAGCAGGCCCCTTCCCCGATAAAGGCTCTTTTGCAACCCTTTCTGGTTCTGCCCGCCAGCATACAGCCAGTCACCTCCCTCAAGTGTAGCCAGTTACCATATTAGGGAAACCTGCCACCAGCCAATCACCTCCCTCGAATGTAACCAATTGCCATGTTAGGAAGATGCTGGCTGGTACCTTGTATTAGCTCCTGATGGAGACTACTCAGCTGAGCCCTATGGCCATAGACTAATAAAACCTACTTCCTAAAACTGATCAGAGCCTCAATCCTGGTTCCTTCTGTTTCTTGGTAATGTTCCTGGAGGCTTGCAGCCTCGTTCCTGGTTATGCACGCCAGTTCTGTTTTCACATAAAGTTCCTGGTTTCACGCTACATCTTCATTGCTCATATTTTGAATTTTGGCAATAGATTTGAAGTCAGGAAAGAGGATTGAGGATACTGAAAGGTGACAGAGTCGTGTGGTTGTTCAGAGGTCAAGTGATTAGAAGCAGTTTAGGCCAAAGTTAGACTCATGATTTTGGAATGTAAATGGAAAGCCACCCCTGTCCTTTCCCCATTGGCTGGTGTTTGTTATGGGTTGAATTGTGTGAGATGTGTTTCCCAAAAAGATATGTTAAAGTACTAACCCTCAGTCCCAAGAATGTGACCCTATTTGGAAGCAAAGTCTTTTAAGATCTACTTAGGATGAGGTAGTAAATTATGATAGGCCAAACTTGATTAGAGTTTGCCCTAATCCAATGTCACTGATGTCCTTATAAGAAGAGGAAAATTTGGACATGAAGACACACAGACAAGGAGAGTACATTGTGAGGCAGAGACTGAAGTGCATGCAGATCAAATCCTGTAAGCTGAAGATTGCAAGCAAACCATCAGAAAACTAGGAAGAGGCAAGGAAGAATTTTCCCCTATAGATTTTTGAGGGAGCATGGCCCTGCCGACATGTTGATTTTGAAGGTCTAACCTCCAGGTCTGTGGGACAATAAATTTCTGTTGTTTTAAGCTACCAAGTTTATGGTACTTTTTTTACAGCAGAGATGGACTGATTAGCTATTTTTAGATTATGCTGTGGGCATATGGAAGAAGCTTAAATTTTATGATTCATGTAGCTGCACAACCAAAGAAGAGAAGCAGGGCTTAGTTCATTTAGGTCTAGGCCTTCCTAAGGCTGAAGGTGAGTTCTTATTCCTGCCCTATTCCTCAGGTAATAGCGTGATTGTGGCAGACAGTAGTGGCCTATACATTCTAACCTAGGCTGATACCTCTTCACTTTGATAGGTATCCTGCATGAAATCATTTTTTTGTTGTTTTAATTCTTTCCATTATATTTAGTTATAGGTGCTTTCCTCCAAGTTACTTGAACCCGAAATCCAGCTATCTTTTTCATGAAGTCTTTTTCATTCTCTGCCTAGCTGGAAAAGACTTTTATTTCTTGGTTTATATTTCAGATTATTACTTCTAGTGCTGTATGCCTGCGATATTGTAGGGGAGAGATGTACACATAGCACCATAAAAGATAGCCTCTGCAGGGACTTTCTCTTAATTGTTTATCTTTTCCTCTCTTAATGCCATGATTTTCTCAGATTTTCTTGTGTAGGAGAATCATCTGAAGAACTTATTAAGATGTGGATTGCTAGATGCCCCTTTACCCCATTTTGATTCGATAGGTCTGATATGGGTCTCGGAAATCCACATTTTAACAAGTGCTCCAGATGAGTTTAGGCAAGTGTGCTTAGGAGACCATGTGGCTTACAACATCTAACACAGTACCTTGTCTTTCTCTTCAAAGAGCAGTAAGATCTGTTACTGAGTGAATAAATCAGTGGTCAGTAAAAAACAATAGTTATTGGTATGTCTGCTAAGAGAAATGATCTTAAAATCTGTCAAATTATTTTTATTCCTGGCTACTGTACTGGTTTGAAAGTATTATGTGCCCCCGGAAAAACCATGTTTTAATCCTGATCCAATCTGGTGGGAGCAGCCATTTCTTTTAATCCTGATATGGTAGGATGAAAACTTTTGATTGGAGGGTCTGGGTATGGGTGTTTGATTAGATGGAGATGTGACTCTACCTATTCCAGGTGGGTCTTGATTAGTTTACTGGACTCCTTTGAAAGAAGAAACATTTTGAAGAGAGCCAAGAAATGACAGAGCCAACAGAAACTCCAGAGCAGAGCTGACATAGCTGCTGACACTTTGGTAACAGAGACATGGATGTTTGGAGATACTTGGAGTCCAGTAGACGTTGCCATGAGATGTTAAGCAAGCCAGAACCTGGAGAGAGCAAAGAGAAGCCAAGAGATGAAAGCCAGCTCCAGAGAAGCAAAGTGAGGCACTCCCACAGAATCAGAGGCGAAGCAATGGAGCCCAGGATCAAGGGACCAGCAGATACCAGCCATGTGACTACCCAGCTGACAGAGGTGTTGCAGACCCATTAACCTTCTTTGAATTAAGGTGTCTTTCCTTGGATGCCTTAGTTTGGACATTTTTATAGGCTTATAACTGTAAACTTGTAACTTATTAAATTTCCCCTTTAAAAAGCCATCCAGTTCTGGTATATCGCATCCAACAGGTAGCAAACCTAAATGCTACTCAATTATATGCGCTGTTGGTATCCTCAGTTCAAGATACCCTTTGATATTATTTTTTTAATTTCTGATCACTTTCTCAGTTATCCTATGCAAAATGGTATATATATGTTTGTGTGTGTGTATATATATATCCTTAAAACCTGTATATCTTTTTTAAAAAACACTAGCATGACTTGTTTTACAAAAGTGATAATTTCAGTTTTGTAGGAACTAACTAAATTACTCTGGTATGACAGAGGTGTTTAAGACAAAATAGATAAGTAAACATTCAAAGCAGAATGTGATGTAAGACCAAACTGATAGTCTGTACAGTAAAAGTAAATGGTTATTGGAGTTCAAAAAGGGAAAACCTGGGGAAGTTTCTCTCCAAGAAGAAGGCAGTAGAAACTGAACCAGATAGTGTTTTGCATTTGAATCAGAAGAAAAGGACATTCTTAGAAGGAAGAGCATATGAAGATTGATTTTACAAATGTAAAAACGGAGGTTCAGAGAAGGAAAATGTGTGACAGTTGAGGTATTAGTCCTCTAACCATTCCTCTTTCTACTTTGTGCAGCTCTGGGAGATATTTCAGCTGTGGCAAGTAGGTAGTGTTACCATAGCCATATTTCAAAGAACAGACAATTCCCAACTTTAACTTTGGTAGCCTGAAAGTTGAGAAATAATTTTTTTTTTGGTAAAAGAATTATGAGTTTAACAAAGGTGATGTTCCATTAGTTCATTTAAACCTGGTACTTTCAAAGTGCACTTTCAGAAGGATTTAGTTAAAGGGAACTTGAAGTAATAACTAATTATAATATATTGCTTTGTATATTATATTCAATGAACTTGAATTTATTGTGATGACTACATTTTCAGCCATGCTAGAAACTGAGGATATCCTGCAGTCAATTTTTAATTCTCTTTTTACTCTATCATTTGCCCCAGTTGAGCATTCCTTAATTCTTAAAACATTTTCTTCACTCTGTAGTTTTTCCTCCTGTCTCACTCCTCAGGCTCCTTTGATGGTTTCTCCCTTTCTTCCTGCTGTCTTAATGTTGGGGTATCCCAGTTTTTTAATCTTTTGTCTTCTCCATCTGTACTCATTTCCTTGGTGATCTCATCAAATATCATGATTCCAGGTTTATTTCTTTCCTGAACTCTAGACAGCTTTGTCTAACTGCCTATGTAACATCTTCACTTGGATGTCTCAAACCAAAAAATGTCCAAATTCAAACTTTTAATCTACCCTCCAGACTTTTTCTTCCTTCCATCTTTCCTAGTTCTAGCCTTGAGCCAAAACCTTGGCGTTATCCTTGGCTTTTCATTACACATATCCAGGTAGTCAGGAAACACTAACGGTTCCACCTTGAAAATATATCTAAAATCTCTCTATATATCTAACTAACTTCATTCCACTCTTACCACCCTAGTTCGAGCCACCAACATTTCTGGCCTGAATTATGAGTTGCTTCCTACTTGTTTTTCCTGCTTCCATTCTTGTCCCTACCATCTGTTTTGAACATAGTAGCCAGAGTGATCCAATTTAGTAAGGGCCTATCAGTTCTGTTCAGAACTCTGTAATGATGCCTATTTTACTCAAAGTAAAAAGATTTCTGTGATTGGTTCTTCTGCCCTTCCCCCAGTCCCTCACAGGGACCTCTCTAAACTCACAGTTCCTTGAATACTCTAGGTCTGGTTTTCTCTAGTTATCACATGGCTCATTTCTTTGCTTCCCTTCTCAAGGCTAACCTATTTAAAATTGCACCCTCATTACTTATCCCCCTTTACCAGCTTAATACCCGCCCCCACTGCATTTATCATCATCTAACATACTATGTATTTTATTTATTTATTTACTTTTCTTTCTCCCCTGGCTAGAATGTAAGCTCGAAAACAGGACCAGGTCTTATTTTGTTTATTGTTGTATTCCAGTGCCTAGAACATTGGCACATGGTAGATGTTTAAATATTTGTTGAATGAGTGAATACATACCTGCATGAATATAATAATAGTAAAAAAGGTCCTCATAAAGTTTACATCTAGTGGTTTGCTTTCTCCAAATGAAATTATCCATACTTTACTCAATTTTGTTAACTTTAAATGTGTATAATTCACATTTGTGAATATTGTGAAACAATAGGTATATAGGAAGTTGGAAAAACGTTATTTCTTGAAAGGGATGCTTTTTTTGAAGTATGCTTTGAATCAAGTAAAAACTATAAAACATTACATTAGAAGAGGTGATTAGATAATATGACCGATTTTTTAAATAGATCATTTTGGAAAATTTTTTTTTAACTGTGGAACACTTAATTGCAAAATGTTCTAATGTTCTATTTCCTTTCTATAAAGAGCCAATTCTTTGGTCTGTAAATTGGATTCACAAATGAAATTATTTTAGCTCTCATTTAAGTTTCTTTATCCATGCACGGTCTACCATGAAAAATAGCTAAATCCAAAATTCTGTGATAGAAAATCAAATATGGAAAACTTTTGAACAAATATCCAGTGTTGAATCAAGTGTAAATAGTAGATATCATAGTGATGCCAACTGAGGAAATTTGATTTGACTTAGTCAATAAATAAATCTAACATAATCTTACATGTGCCAATTTAAATAACGAAAGCATTACGGTAAGAGGATGTTTTGTTAAATATGCTACAAGACTTGTATCTTTTGTACAAGCCCACCATGCGGTAGACACTTAATAATAGTTGCTCAATAATATGGAGAAGACTGAATTTTCCATCTGTTAAAATTATCTGAGGGAGTAGATATTTATCTGTACATATAGCTCCGGTTGTCTTTAACGGGACTTCTAACATACCCTTGTCTGTCAGTAACTGACACTCTTTTTCTTTCCTTGTTCTTGAAGATTTGCAATGATTTAATTTCTGTTTGTTCCATTGAAAAATTACTTGAGCTCACTATGGTCCATCTGGATGTATTTTCTTTGCAATTAAAAGTTTACCACGTAAATGGCAAAAGAAATGTAGGTTTAGATTTCTTCTCTAACTTCATTTTAGAGCAGCAGTTGTTAAAAGTGTGAAATTTCAGCACTTATTAACGGATATTCAGGGAATGTGATAAAAGTAAAATTTTCTATGAGAATGCATAGAAATAATTAAAATGAACTAAAATTTGCAGTTTCTCAGTAGAAAGTATGTATTGTATATTTTCTCTAGTTATTTTATAAAAGTAGACAGTCTTTATCCTTAAGATTTTGTGTTTTCAATAGAGATGAAATACTGAATGGCTTAATTTTTCTCATGTTTCTCATAAAAACGTTGCTTGATAGAAAGTTAATTTACTTGTACATATAAAAATATGTATAGGCATTCCCAGTTTTAAGAAAAATTTATTCGGTAAGATATATATATCTGTATAACATAAAATTTGCCATTTTTACCATTTTTAAGTACATTAAGTGACATTAATTACATTTGCAGTATTGTGCAATACTCATGAACATTCCTTACCAAAACATTTTCATCATCCCAAACAGAAGCTCTCACCTTTTGAAATGATGACATTCCAGGAAAACTAGTTGTAAAAATAATTCTGTGAAATGAATATTATTTTCCCACTCACTTATATTCTAAAACCTATTTAAGAAGGCAGAATCCTAATATGTAAAATGGGAAATTTATAAGGAAGACCATCTCTGGATTTTTTAGCTGACATGTAAGTGCTAAGCCTTTTGAGAATTTAATCTTCAACTGTCAGTTTGCTTTTACAACTTGAGTTGTTCACTTAACTAGTTGTGTGGCGTTTGGACCTTACTTACCTCTGAGCAGTAGACAGGTTGCAGAATTAGGCATAGTTATCTTAAAAAAATGTATATTTTAGGTTTTTCACCTTAAATTTTCTATACATGTCCAAATAAATACTAGATGGACCTAACATCGAACTATGAAAAAGTAAAACCATGAGAATACTATAACATATAGGTACATGTTTTTATATTCTAGGGATGAGGAAAAGTTTTCTTAACACCAAAGCCTGAAGAAAAATTACTTGTATGAGTATAATCTTCTCAAAATAACCTAGAGGAATTACCATTAAAACAAGCAAACAAACAAACAAAAACTTGGTTAGGGTGAAACTTGAAATCATGGGCTGAGGAACTTGACAAATGTTCTCTCCAAAAACCAAGGATTAAGATTGGACAAAACTGTCAAAAACAACCTTTTAAGTATCTGGAAATCAAACAGAGGCACAGAATAAATTGAGAAGTATTTATTCAAGATGAATTACTGGACCTCAGGTAAGAAAGATATGGTGTTTAAGCCCAGGGATAATCCCACCCAAGTCTTCCCAGCTATGTCAGCAGTAGTAATACCAGGGCAGGGAAGACTACACAAAACAGCATTCTTGCAGCTGGAAGGGGCTAAGTTGATTTGGGACAGAGCAGATGCAAGAACAGCAAAAACAAAAACAAGAAGAAAGTTACCCTAGGGTTCACTGGAAATAGTAGTACTCTTGGTGACAAACAAAAAAAGTTTAATGTCTCAGGTAGCTTGAGGTAGCTATCCTGCTTGAGGCAGGGAGCAGACCAGGAGAATAACCAAAAATTTAATAGAACCTAGGAAGAAGATAGGCATAGTGGGCCTTGATAATACATCACTTATCCCTGACTGGTAGGAGCTGTGTCCATGCTCGGAGACCAGAGAGGGCTCTAGCCAGCTCTGTGTTCTTAGCTGACTGTGAGGATAGGTATAGGAGCAGAGGATACACAAGAAGCTCTGGCAGAAAGTAAAAGTATATACACACCAGTAAACTGCCTGAACTTTTTGAATGGATAGCCCAGCCAACACAGAGTCAGATGCCTTGCTGTTTAAGGTATTTGAAGCACAACCTCTAACCAGTCTTTGCTTGACCACTAAGTTTTATTGACCCAGGAGCAAAGCTTAAAAGTGAAAAGAACAAGAACAAAACAGCAAGACTCCAGCAGCTACACACTGTGGTAAAAACAGACTCTAAAGAATTAGTCTCCTGAAAATAATAAAACAAACAGCAACAGCCTGCTGTGAGTGAGGAAATCCCAGAGTTCCTACAGTATGTTACCTAAATTGGTTAATTTTCAACAACAAAAAATGTTAGACGTACAAAGAAACAGGAAAATGTGATCCATATGCAGGGTAAAAAGAGTCAATTTGAAAAGTAGTCAGTAAAAATAGTCTCTGAGGTGGTTCAGAGGCTTTGGACTAAGCAACAAAGACTCAAAAGAATTATGTTTAAACAGTTAAAGGAAAGTGTATTAGTTAGGGTTCTCTAGAGAAACAGAACCAACAGGGAACACTCGCAAATATAAAATTTATAAAAGTGTTTCATGTGACTGTGGAAACGCAGAGTCCAAAATCCGCAGGACAGGCTGTGAAGCCAATTATTCCAGTGGAGGGTCTGGATGAACTGCACAGGAGAGGCTCGCCAGCCAAAGCAGGAAGAGAAACTGTCCTCTGAATCCTCCTTAAAAGGCTTCCAGTGATTAGATTAAGCATCACTCAATGCAGAAGACACTCCCCTTTGGCTGATTACAAATCTCCTTTGGCTGAATACAGCTGTGGATGCAGCTGATGTGATCATGATTTAATTCTATGAAATGTCCTCATCACAACAGACAGGCCAATACTTGCCCAACCAGACAAGCAGGTACCACTGCTTGGCCAAGTTGGCACATGAACCTGACCATGACAGAATGTATGTTAACAGTCACTCATCAAATAGAGAAATTGTTTCTATAAAGACCATATGAAAATTTATAAGTTGAGTGGTACAATAACTGAAAGAAAAAATTCACTTAGAGGGGCTCAGCAGCAAACTTGAGATAGTAAAAGAAAGAATAAGTGAACTTGAAGGTGATTGATAGCATTTATCTAATCTGATGGACATAAAGACAAAAGAATGAAAAATGAACAGAGCCTTGGAAAACTTAAGGATACTGTGCTGGTTTGAAACTATTATGTACCCCAGAAAAGTCATATTTTAATCCTGATCTAATCTTATGGAGCCAGACCTATTATTTAGGGTATGAAACTTTGATTGGATTGTTTGCATGGAGATGTGACACACCTGATTGTGAGTGTGTCCGTTTGCTTAGATGGAGGTGTGACTCTACCCATTTAAGGTGAGTGTTGACTAGTTTAAACTTTAAAAAGGAAAACATTTTGGTGAAGTATCAGATGTGGACTCTTGGAGACACTTGCATACCTGAAATAAACCACACTTGGCCATGGTGTATGATTCTTTTAATGTGATACTGGATTCAATTTGCAAGTTTCTTTTTTTGTTTGTTTGGTTTTTTTTTTGTTTTTTTTTTTGAGGATTTTTGCATCTATATTCTTTAAAGAGATTGGCCTCTAATTTTCTTTTTTTTGTAGTATCTTTGTCTGGCTTTGATATTAAGGTAATGTTGGCCTCAATAGAATGAGTTAGATAGCTTTCCCTTCTCTTCAATTTTTTTGAAGAATTTGAGCAGGCTTGGTACTAATTCTTTCTTGAATGCTTGATAGAATTCACATGTGAAGCTATCTGGTCCTGGACTTTTCTTTTTGGGGAGCTTCTTGATGACTGATTCAATTTCCTTACTTATGATTGGTTAGTTGAGGTCCTCTGTTTCTTCTCCAGTCTAAGTTGTTTTTTATGCTTTTCTAAGAAGTTGATCCATTTTGTCTGTTGCCCAGTTTATCAGCATATAGTTGCTTATAGTATCCTCTCATTATCTCCTTTAATTCTGCGGGGTCAGTAGTTATGTCCTCTCTGTCTCTGTCTCTGTCTCTCTCTAGTTCCTTACTACTTACTAGCTGCTGTAGAGGACTAACTAAAATTCTACACTCCCTATCCTGCCATTTTACTTATCCTGCCATTTTACCCTGTCTCCATAACATGCTTTTATAATTGTACTGTTAATTAATGTCCATGGTTTAATTTAGGGCTCACTCTTTGTGTAGTATATAGTTCCAAGGATTAAAAAAAATACATATATAAATATATATATTTTATTCTGTTATCATATATACAATCTAACATTCGCCCCCCCTTTTATATTATTATTATTTTGTATGCTGTATAGCAGGGTCACATTTCATTATTTTTTCATGTGAGTATCCTATAACATTCCCCCTTTAATCATCATATTCAGATAATATATTTCTGTGCTGTTAATTGGGTTCACTATGTTGTGCTACCATTACCAGCATTGATTACCAAAACATTTCCATCATTCAAAATAGGAGCTCTGTATATGCTAAGCCTTAACTTCCCATTCCCTATCCTCACCCTGTCCCCAGGTAGTTTAGATCAATGTAGTTTTAGCTTGGTCCATCTCACAGTGGGTCTAGTAGGTCTCTGAATGCATTCAGTGGTTATTTTCCCACTTGCATAATTGGAATAGACTTATTCAGAAACTGGCAGAATCCCAACATTAGTTTCCTGTTGTCGAGTAAGGGATTTTACGGTAGGGAAGGCCGAGTGAAAGCCAATAGAACTGTCTCTTCGGAAAATATACAAACCAAAAGCAGTACCACACTCTTGGAGGAACTGCACAGTTAAGTGCCACCATTAAGACTTGAAAGATGCAAGGGTGGTGATTTCCATCCCACCCCTATTCAGCTCTTCTGTTTGGCCTGTGCAGAAAACAGATGGATCTTGGAGAATGACAGTGGATTATCATAAACTTACCAGGTGGTAACTGGTTACAGATGTGGTATCATTGCTTGAGCACATTGACACATTTCCTGGTACCTGGTATGCAGCTGTGATCGGCCAAATGCTTTTTTTTGTCAGTGCTTGTCACTTTAGACCACCAGAAACATTTCACTTTCAGCTGGGAAGGCTGGCAACTCACCTTAACTGATTTACCTCAGATATATCAATTCTCCAGCTGTATTTTATGGTTTAGTTTATAGGCACCTTGATTATCTCTCACTTCACAATACATCACACTTATCTGTTACATTGATGACATTATCCTAATTGAACCTAGTGAGCAAGAAGTAGCAACTACTCTGGACTTATTGGTAAGGCAGAGGGTAGGAAATTTATCTGACAAAAACTCAGAGGCCTTCCACCTCTGTGAGATTTCTAGGTGTCTGATGGTATGCAGTATGTGAAGAGCTAAGTAAAAGGATAAGCTGCTGCACGTGACCTCTCTTTAAGCCAAAAAAGAGGCACAACACCATTTGCTTGTGCTATTCTGGCCCATTTACTGAGTGAACAAAAAAAGCTGCTGGTTATGAGCAAGGACCAGGACAAGAGTAGGCTTTGTAGCAGGTCCAGACTGCCATGAGAGCTGTTCTCCCACTTGGGCCATATGATTCAGCAGATCTGGAAGTTTCAGTGGCAGATAGAGATGCTATTTCAAGACTTTGGCAGGCCCCCATAAGTGCAAACCCTTAGGATTTTCAGTGCAGATCCTTAGGATTTTTGAGGAAAGCCCTGCCATCCTCTGTGAAAAAAATGCTCTCCTTTTGAAAAACAGCTTTTGCTTCTACACTGGGCTTTAGCAGAGACTGAATGCTTAACTGTGGGCCACCAAGTTACCTTGTGACCTGAGCTGCACATCATGTTAACCATGCACAGTAGCACTTTATCATCAAAGTGGAATATATGAGAACAGACTTGAGCAAGCCCCGAAGGCACAAATGCCCATGATTCCCATTCCTGCCATATAACCTTTTCTTTCCCAGTTCCCATCTGTGGCCCCTTGGGATGTTCACTAATCAGTTCCTGAGGAAGAGAAAACTTGGGCCTGGTTCAGTCATGGTTCTGCATAATATGCAGGCACCATCCAAAATGGACAGTTGCACTATGTCCTCCTTCCTAGGACTTCCCTGAAGGACAGTAATGAAGGGACATCTTTCCAATAAGTTGACCTTTGAGCAGTGCACCTGGTTGTTCATTTTGTTTGAAAGGAGAAATGGCCAGAAGTGCAGTTGTATACTGATTCATGAGCTATGGCCAGAAGTTTGGCTGGATGGACAGGGACTTGGAAGGAACATGGTTGAAAACGTGATTCTGAGGGAGAGGTATGTGGATAGACCTTTCTATTTGGGGGGAAAAACGTGAAGTTATTTGTCCCATGTGAATGTTAACCCCAGAGGGTTTCCTCAGCAGAGGAATATTTTAATAATTCGATGGACTAGATAATCTCTTCTGTAGATACCAGTCCTCTTTCCCTATCCATTCCTGTCATTGTCCAATGGGCTCATAAACAAAAGTATCCATGTAGTAGGGATGGAGTTTTTGAGTGGACTCAGCAACATGTGCTTCCACTCACCAAGGCTAGCCTGCCTGCAGCAGAAACCAATACTTGGTTTCCAATATGGCACTATTCCCTGAGGTGATCCGCCTGCAAGTTAATTACATTGGACCACTTCTGTCATGGAAGGGACAGGGTTTTGTATTTACTGGAATAGACATAGACTCTGGATATGGGTTTCTGTTTCTTGTATACAGTATTCTACCAAAACTATCATCCATGGACTTACAAAATGCCTTATCTAAACATCACAGTATTCCACACTATTGCTTTTGATCAAGAAACTCACTGCACAGCAAGTGACATGTGTGAGTGAGCCTGTGCTCATGGAATTCACAAGATTTACCATGTTCCACATCATTCTGAAGCTGTTGGATTGATCTGTCAGTGGAATGACCTTTTGAAGACTGAATTACAGTACCAGCTTGGTGGCAGTACCTTCCAGAGCTGGGCAGTATTTTCTCTGGAAGGCAGTATATGATCTATTTGTTTCCGAAATGTGTTATGGTGTTTCTCCTATAGTCCAGGAATCAAGGAGTAGTAATAGGAGCAGCACCACTCACTGTTACCCCTAGTGATCCACCAGCAAAATTTTTGTAGCTTGCCTCTACAGCCTAAAATTTTGCTGGTCTAAAGGTCTTAGTTCCAAAGGGAGAAATGCTTCTGTGAAAACACATGATAATGATTCCATTGAAGTGAAATACTACCACCCAGCCAGTTTGGGCTCCTCATGGCTCTGAATCAACAAAGAAGGAAGTTACTGTACTGGCAGGTATTATTGATTCTGATTTCAAGAGGTAAAGGGGCCTGTTACTACATAATGGAGGCAAGAAAAATTATGTTTGTAATACAGGAGATCCCTTAGGGCATCCCCTAGAACCCCAATACCCTGTGATTAAAGTCATTGGGAAACTATAGCACACCTAATTCAGGCAGGAAAACTAATGGAATGAAAATTTTGGTCATCCAATCAGGCAAAGTACCATGACCAAATAACTTCACATCTTAAATGCCAGTGTGGTCTTAATGTACTATCAAGCAATATTGACAGTGCTAGAATGGGGACGGTTATCAACTTGGCTTCTCTCCTAAAAGGAAGACTCTTGAGATAAGTCTTGAAGGATGTGTAGTTTTCCAGGTGCATCCAGTAGTTAAATAGGTAGAGAAGAGTTTGACAGAAATGTTCATAGTGAAAAAAGGAAATCAGTGATGATTTGAATAGAACAACTAACTGGGCCTATCTCAGGCCTTTGAATGTAGGCTTTAAAGCCTTTATTGTATTGGCTTACACCAGAAAATGACAATTTCTATTTTGTTTATTTTCTGTGCCTCTGCCCCATCAACTTTTAGAAATCAGTTATCACAGTGAAATCGAATTATTGATTTTAAATGATAATCCAGGGCTGCTGCAGTCTGACTTATGTCCCATAAGGCCTGATGACTCTAACATCAGGAGAATTTTGTTTTTATTTTCAAGCTTTTGGCTCACTTGTAAATTTGATATGTTTTTAAAGTTGATGCAAAATTCTTCTAAGCATTATAAGTGTATAAAGCAAATAATCAACAAATTGTAACGTGCTTAATAACTAATAAAACAGGAATTTATACACTGTCATGTTAATTACAAAGTTAGATGGAATATCAAGTTTCTGGAGGCCCCAAACCTCGTTTCATTTTCAGGTTTTTGACTTACTGTTGTTACATGACTACTTGGATACAAACAAAGCAGTGAGGGGTGGGTAAGTGTGGGGCATGGGTGGGGCAGCGGTATCAATAACACCTAGGCCTGTCCTCTCATTTGACAGATGAGAGGTTTAGTGATTTAGATCATTCAGTTGAATCATAACTGCTACTCTAAACTCTGTTGAGTTGTAAAGGAAAATTAGGGTCTTTTAAAAATTCTGTTTTAAATGAGCTAAAAACCAAATCACTCCCATTTTCTGATCAATTGTATGTTCCAAGCTTTCAAACATTTATTGAGCATTTATTTAGGCAGTAGTATCAGACATTGTGATTTGATGGTATATAAGCCTCTGTTTTTGACATAGTTTGCAAGATTATCTGACATGTAGAAGCTAGGGCAAATTTGCCTCTGATGTTTCCGTCCCACTTCCAACACAGCTCTGTGTCGTTTGATTCTCTGTCTGTCACTCCACTTCATCTGCAGGTTTAGTCATATGTAGTTATGTTGACCTCTTTCCAGTTCTTCACACTAGCCATGCCTTTGTCCATCTGAGAGTTCTTGTATATTCTCTTTCCTCTGCCTGAAATGCTCTTTTTATAATTTTTAAACTCTAGTTAATCTCTCATCTTTCAAATTTCACTTCGTCAGAGAATGCTTATACTTTACACCCGTCACTTGCCCCTTCTCCACCCATGCTTTGAAAGATTCTTAGTTCTCTTAGTGATCTTTTGTGTTCGTTTACTCCTTCATAGAACTTATTCTATATTATAAATTTTTATGCATGATGTAAATAAAGACTATTTTGTTTGCTAAAGCTGCCAGAATGCAATATACTAGAAATGCATTGCCTTATAAAGGAAATTTATTAAGTTACAATTTACAGTCTTAGGCCATGAGAATGTCCAAATTAAGGCATCAAGAGGGAGATACCTTGCACTGGAGATTCCTCTGTTATTATGGGAAAGCACATGGCAATATCTGCTGGTCCCTTGCTCCTGGGCTCCATTGCTCTCAGCCTGTTTCCAGTGGTGTTCTCTCTGAGCATCTGTGAGTCCTTGCTTGCTTCTCCGAGGACACCTTTCTCAGCTCTTTATGTCCTATAGGTCTCCTCTCAGCATCTCCCAGGTGTCTCTCTCCCTCTCTCACTTGGTTTCATGTCTCTGCTCTCTGTATCAATTCTTTTTTTTTTTTTATTAACAGAAAGAAAAAAAAAAGAAATTAACACAACATTTAGAAATCATACCATTCTACATATGCACTCAGTAATTCTTAACATCATCACATAGATGCATGATCATCATTTCTTAGTACATTTGCATCGGTTTAGAGGAACTAGCAACACAACAGAAAAAGATATAAAATGTTAATATAGAGAAAAGAAATAAAAGTAGTAATAATAGTAAAAAACAAACAAACAAACAAACATAAAAAAACCCCTATAGCTCAGATGCAGCTTCATTCAGTGTTTTAACATGATTACTTTACAATTAGGTATTATTGTGCTGTCCATTTTTGAGTTTTTGTATCTAGTCCTGTTGCACAGTCTATATCCCTTCAGCTTCAATTACCCATTGTCTTACCCTGTTTCTAACTCCTGCTGGACTCTGTTACCAATGACATATTTCAAGTTTATTCTCGAATGTCTGTTCACATCAGTGGGACCATACAGTATTTGTCCTTAAGTTT
Source organism: Tamandua tetradactyla (assembly GCF_023851605.1). Classification (NCBI taxonomy): domain Eukaryota; kingdom Metazoa; phylum Chordata; class Mammalia; order Pilosa; family Myrmecophagidae; genus Tamandua; species Tamandua tetradactyla. The sequence continues at coordinate 19,449,535 of NC_135327.1, read as the reverse complement.
TTGGCTGGACTCACTCAGCATAATATTCTCTAGGTCCATCCATGTTATTACATGTTTCATAAGTTTATCTTGTCTTAAAGCTGCATAATATTCCATCATATGTATATACCACAGTTTGTTTAGCCATTCTTCTGTTGATGGACATTTTGGCTGTTTCCATCTCTTTGCAACTGTAAATAACGCTGCTATAAACATTGGTGTGCAAATGTCCGTTTGTGTCTTTGCCCTTAAGTCCTTTGAGTAGATACCTAGCAATGGTATTGCTGGGTCGTATGGCAATTCTATATTCAGCTTTTTGAGGAACCGCCAAACTGCCTTCCACAGTGGTTGCACCATTTGACATTCCCACCAACAGTGGATAAGTGTGCCTCTTTCTCCGCATCCTCTCCAGCACTTGTCATTTTCTGTTTTGTTGATAATGGCCATTCTGGTGGGTGTGAGATGATATCTCCTTGTGGTTTTGATTTGCATTTCTCTAATGGCCAGGGACATTGAGCATCTCTTCATATGCCTTTTGGCCATTTGTATTTCCTCTTTTGGTAGGTATCTGTTCAAGTCTTTTTCCCATTTTGTAATTGGGTTGGCTGTCTTTTTGTTGTTGAGTTGAACAATCTCTTTATAAATTCTGGGTACTAGACCTTTATCTGATATGTCATTTCCAAATATTATCTCCCATTGTGTAGGCTGTCTTTCTACTTTCTTGATGAAGTTCTTTGATGCACAAAAGTGTTTAATTTTGAGGAGTTCCCATTTCTTTCTTTCTTTCTTCAGTGCTCTTGCTTTAGGTTTAAGGTCCATAAAACCGCCTCCAGTTGTAAGATCCATAAGATATCTCCCAACATTTTCCTCTAACTGTTTTATGGTCTTAGACCTAATGTTTAGATCTTTGATCCATTTTGAGTTAACTTTTGTATAAGGTGTGAGATACGGGTCTTCTTTCATTCTTTTACATATGGATATCCAGTTCTCTAGGCACCATTTATTGAAGAGACTGTTCTGTCCCAGGTGAGTTGGCTTGACTGCCTTATCAAAGATCAGATGTCCATAGATGAGAGGGTCTATATCTGAACACTCTATTCGATTCCATTGGTCGATATATCTATCTTTATGCCAATACCATGCTGTTTTGACCACTGTGGCTTCATAATATGCCTTAAAGTCCGGCATCGCTAGACCTCCAGCTTCGTTTTTTTTCCTCAAGATGTTTTTAGCAATTCGGGGCACCCTGCCCTTCCAGATAAATTTGCTTATTGGTTTTTCTAATTCTGAAAAATAAGTTGTTGGGATTTTGATTGATGTTGCATTGAATCTGTAGATCAGTTTAGGTAGGATTGACATCTTAATTATATTTAGTCTTCCAATCCATGAACACGGTATGCCCTTCCATCTATTTAGGTCTTCTGTGATTTCTTTTAGCAGTTTTTTGTAGTTTTCTTTATATAGGTTTTTTGTCTCTTTGGTTAAATTTATTCCTAGGTATTTTATTCTTTTAGTTGCGATTGTAAATAGGATTCATTTCTTGATTTCCCCCTCAGCTTGTTCATTACTAGTGTATAGAAAAGCTACAGATTTTTGAATGTTGATCTTGTAGCCTGCTACTTTGCTGTACTCATTTATTAGCTCTAGTAATTTTGTTGTGGATTTTTCGGGGTTTTCGACGTATAGTATCATATCGTCTGCAAACAGTGATAGTTTTACTTCTTCCTTTCCAATTTTGATGCCTTGTATTTCTTTTTCTTGTCTAATTGTTCTGGCTAGAACTTCCAACACAATGTTGAATAATAGTGGTGATAGTGGACATCCTTGTCTTGTTCCTGATCTTAGGGGGAAAGTTTTCAATTTTTCCCCATTGAGGCTGATATTAGCTGTGGGTTTTTCATATATTCCCTCTATCATTTTAAGGAAGTTCCCTTGTATTCCTATCTTTTGAAGTGTTTTCAACAGGAAAGGATGTTGAATCTTGTCAAATGCCTTCTCTGCATCAATTGAGATGATCATGTGATTTTTCTGCTTTGATTTGTTGATGTGGTGTATTACATTAATTGATTTTCTTATGTTGAACCATCCTTGCATACCTGGGATGAATCCTACTTGGTCATGATGTATAATTCTTTTAATGTGTTGTTGGATACGATTTGCTAGAATTTTATTGAGGATTTTTGCAACTATATTCATTAGAGAGATTGGTCTGTAGTTTTCTTTTTTTGTAATATCTTTGCCTGGTTTTGGTATGAGGGTGATGTTGGCTTCATAGAATGAATTAGGTAGTTTTCCCTCCACTTCGATTTTTTTGAAGAGTTTGAGGAGAGTTGTGGTACTAATTCTTTCTGGAATGTTTGATAGAATTCACATGTGGAGCCGTCTGGTCCTGGACTTTTCTTTTTAGGGAGCTTTTGAATGACTAATTCAATCTCTTTACTTGTGATTGGTTTGTTGAGGTCATCTATTTCTTCTTGAGTCAAAGTTGGTTGTTCATGTCTTTCCAGGAACCCGTCCATTTCATCTAAATTGTTGTATTTATTAGCGTAAAGTTGTTCATAGTATCCTGTTATTACCTCCTTTATTTCTGTGAGGTCAGTCGTTATGTCTCCTCTTCCATTTCTGATCTTATTTATTTGCATCCTCTCTCTTCTTCTTTTTGTCAGTCTTGCTAAGGGCCCATCAATCTTATTGAATTTCTCATAGAACCAACTTCTGGTCTTATTGATTTTCTCTATTGTTTTCATGTTTTCAATTTCATTTATTTCTGCTCTAATCTTTGTTATTTCTTTCCTTTTGCTTGCTTTGGGATTAGTTTGCTGTTCTTTCTCCAGTTCTTCCAAGTGGACAGTTAATTCCTGCATTTTTGCCTTTTCTTCTTTTCTGATACAGGCATTTAGGGCAATAAATTTCCCTCTTAGCACTGCTTTTGCTGCGTCCCATAAGTTTTGATATGTTGTGTCTTCATTTTCATTCGCCTCTAGGTATTTACTAATTTCTCCTTTGACCCACTTGTTGTTTAAGAGTGTGTTGTTGAGCCTCCATGTATTTGTGAATTTTCTGGCACTCCGCCTATTATTGATTTCCAACTTCATTCCTTTATGATCCGAGAAAGTATTGTGTATGATTTCAATCTTTTTAAATTTGTTAACACTTGCTTTGTGACCCAGCATATGGTCTATCTTTGAGAATGATCCATGAGCACTTGAAAAAAATGTGTATCCTGTTGTTGTGGGACGTAATGTCCTATAAATGTCTGTTAAGTCAAGCTCATTTATAGTAATATTCAGATTCTCTATTTCTTTATTGATCCTCTGTCTAGATGTTCTGTCCATTGATGAGAGTGGTGAATTGAAGTCTCCAACTATTATGGTATATGTGTCTATTTCCCTTTTCAGTGTTTGCAGTGTATTCCTCACGTATTTTGGGGCATTCTGGTTCGGTGCGTAAATATTTATGATTGTTATGTCTTCTTGTTTAATTGTTCCTTTTATTAGTAGATAGTGTCCTTCTTTGTCTCTTTTAACTGTTTTACATTTGAAGTCTAATTTGTTGGATATTAGTATAGCCACTCCTGCTCTTTTCTGGTTGTTATTTGCATGAAATATCTTTTCCCAACCTTTCACTTCTAAGATGTGTTTCCTGTAGACAGCGTATAGAAGGATCCTGTTTTTTAATCCATTCTGCCAGTCTATGTCTTTTGATTGGGGAATTCAGTCCATTAACATTTAGAGTTATTACTGTTTGGATAATATTTTCCTCTACCATTTTGCCTTTTGTATTATATATATCATATCTGACTTTCCTTCTTTCTACACTCTTCTCCATACCTCTCTCTTCTGTCTTTTTGTATCTGACTCTAGTGCCCCCTTTAGTATTTCTTGCAGAGCTGGTCTCTTGGTCACAAATTCTCTCAGTGACTTTTTGTCTGAGAATGTTTTAATTTCTCCCTCATTTTTGAAGGACAATTTTGCTGGATATAGGAGTCCTGGTTGGCAGTTTTTCTCTTTTAGTAACTTAAATATATCATCCCACTGTCTTCTAGCTTCCATGGTTTCTGCTGAGAAATCTACACATAGTCTTATTGGGTTTCCCTTGTATGTGATGGATTGCTTCTCTCTCGCTGCTTTCAAGATCCTCTCTTTCTCTTTGACCTCTGACATTCTAACTAGTAAGTGTCTTGGGGAATGCCTATTTGGGTCTAATCTCTTTGGGGTGCACTGCACTTCTTGGATCTGTAATTTTAGGTCTTTCATAAGAGTTGGGAAATTTTCAGTGATAATTTCTTCCATTAGTTTTTCTCCTCCTTTTCCCTTCTCTTCTCCTTCTGGGACACCCACAACACATATATTTGTGCGGTTCACATTGTCCTTGAGTTCCCTGATACCCTGTTCAAATTTTTCTATTCTTTTCCGGATAGTTTCTGTTTCTTTTTGGAATTCAGATGTTCCATCCTCCAAATCACTAATTCTATCTTCTGTCTCTTTAAATCTGTCATTGTAGGTATCCATTGTTTTTTCCATCTTTTCTACTTTATCCTTCACTTCCATAAGCTCTGTGATTTGTTTTTTCAGTTTTTCTATTTCTTCTTTTTGTTCAGCCCATGTCTTCTTCATGTCCTCCCTCAATTTATCGATTTCGTTTTTGAAGAGGTTTTCCATTTCTGTTCGTATATTCAGCATTAGTTGTTTCAGCTCCTGTATCTCATTTGAACTATTGGTTTGTTCCTTTGACTGGGCCATATTTTCAATTTTCTGAGCGTGATCCGTTATCTTCTGCTGGCGTCTGGGCATTTAGTCAGATTTCCCTGGGTGTTGGACCCCACAGGTTGAAAGATTTTTCTGTGAAATCTCTGTTCTGTTTTTCTTATCCTGCCCAGTAGGTGGCGCTCGTGGCACACGTTTGTCTACGGGTTCCACCAGTGAAAGTTGCTTTGGGTCCTTTAACTCTGGAAAATTCTCGCCGTAGGGGAGGTTCGACAGCCGAAGCGTCTTGGAAGAGTGCCAGCCGGCCCGGGGTTCCGAACGCGGGGAAGGTCGCCGGCCGCCGCAGCACGGGAGAACGTCTGGCCAAATTACCTAGTTGGCCCGGGGCGCCAAGCGTGGCGGGAGGGTGCCCGCTATCGCAGCCCGGGAGAGTGCACTGTTCCCAGCCGGACCGGGGAGTCACGTGTTTGGAAGGGACCCCCCGGTCACTGTTCTCCGCAGTCTGGGGATTTCCGACCCAACTCTCTCAGTTGGTCCAGGGGGCCTCACGTGGTGGGGGCGCCAGCCGCCGCGGCCCAAGGGGACCGCCTGCCCAATTCTGCCAGCTGGCCTGGGAAGGAGGAAGGGAGGGACTCCGGCCGCTTGCCATCCCACCCAGGAAAGCCCGCGCCCCTCGGTGATCTCACCGGAGCTGGTTCTCCCAGATAGTCAGCCGTTCCAGGATGGGGTACGCCGTCCTTTTGATCTCCATTGTGGCTCCGGGAGCTGCTCTGTATTGTCTACACTCCCCCAGTAGCTCTTCTGGAGGAGGAAAGGTGAGGGTGGCAAGGCTGTCGAGGCCGGTGGCGGAGGAGTCGGTGAAGGCGGAAGAGGGGAGAGGAGGGCAGGCGGGTCGGCTGTTGCGGGGCGTGGGCGCCGCGCGGCGGGCCGGCGGACAAAGAAAGAGGGGAGAGCAGGGCGGGCGGGTCGGCTGCTGCGGGGCTCTCTGTATCAATTCTGAGCTCTATGTTTTCTGTCTCATAAACGGACTCCAGTGAAAGGATGAAGACACACCTTGAATTGGGTGGAACGCATCTCTATAGAAACAGTTTAATCAAAAGGTCCTACCCAATAGTAGGTCTACCCCCCACAAGATTGGATTAAAAGAACATAGGCTTTTCTGGGGTATATAACGGATTCAGACCAGCACAGGGGATAAGCATCCTGAGGACAGAGACCATTTTTTGTTTACAACTGTGTCCTGACATTTAGCATAATGTCTGGGTCTTAGTAGGTGTTGATCTTAGGTTTTCCTTTCTAAAGCTACTCTCTTGCTATAAATCTGGTTTTAGAGTAGGTTTTTGTTGTTGTTGCTGTTAAGGGCCAGATAGTAAACTCCTTTGTCTTTGTGGGCAATTTGATCTCTGTTCCAACTCTGCTCTTGCATCAACTTTTCCAAAAAAGACAATCTATTTTTATAACTGCATACTTGCTTGAAGTGTTATGTAATTTTATTTTGTTTTTAAATGACAGATTAAGGAAGATTCCAAGTTGTTTTATAGCACTTTGCAAGTAAAGACTAGCCTTTATAATACAAAGTAATTTGATTGTAAGCATCAACGTCTAGTTTTATTATTATTATTATTTTTTGCTATAAGCATCATTGTTTGAAGGTCTAGAGTCATCTTTATGTGCTGTATGAAAGATTTGATCTCATGCATCCAATTCAGAGGTCTGGATCTTAAAGTACATTTGTAGAATCATTTTATGTTTGTCTCTTAATAATTTATATTTAATATCCAATTACCCGAAATATGTTGCCATAAACAATGGCTTGTTATAGGTATAAAATAAATGTTACGTAATTGAAAATAACAATTTCACGATCATCAAAGAATAGGAAACCAAAGGAAAAACTTTTATAAGCATATTCTTTAGATATCTATGGCTATTGCACATGTTTACTTAATACTCATAGATGAGTTTTCAAATTGTTTTGTTGTTAATGGGGATTCTTTTTGTTAAGTTTTTACCTTGGTATAATAGAAAACTTATTAAGAAATTGCAGGAATAATTAAAGGAACTTGCGTTCACCAATTGTTTACCTTTTGCCTCATTTGCTTCATCATTGTATGTGTGTGAGATTGTATAATTTTTTTTAATCACTTGGAGATTAAGCTGTAAATATCATGCCCCTTTACTCTAAATACATCAATGTATGTTTTCTGAAAATAAAGACATTCTCTTACATAACCATGGTATAGTTATCAAAATTAGGTAATTTAACATTATTAGCTAATACACAGCCCACTTTCAATTATCAGCAATTCTAATAATGTCTTTTATAGCTCTCACTCCCCAATGGCCAATCCTGGATCACACAATGTATTTGGTTTTCATGCCTCTTTGTTCTTATTCTGGGACAGATTTTCAGCCTTTTCTTTACTTTTTTTAAGTCTTTCTTGACATTAACAGTTTTGAAGAGTACAGACGAGTTATTTTATTTTTTTTAATTTTTTAATTTTATTTTTTTAAATACCAAAATACACCAAACCAATGCAAACATTCCTTTTGATCATTCCATTCTACATATGTAATCAGTAATTCACAATATCATCAAATAGTTGCATATTCATCATCATCATCATTTCTTTTTATTTATTTATTTAATTTTTTAAAATACCAAAACACCAAGAAAACACACATTCCTGTTTTGATCATTCCGTTCTACATATATAATCAGTAATTCACCATATCATCACATAGTTGCATATTCATCATCATGATCATTTCTTGGAACATTTGTATCTATTCAGAAAAAGAAATAAAAAGACAACAGAAAAAGAATTTATACATACCATACCTCTTACCCCTCCCTTTCATTGATCACTAACATTTCAAACTAAATTTATTTTGACATTTGTTCCCCCTAGTATTTATTTTTATTCCGTATGTTCTACTTGTCTGTTGACAAGGTAGATAAAAGGAGCATCAGACACAAGGTTTTCACAATCACACAGTCACACTGTGAAAGCTGTATCATTATACAGTCATCTTCAAGAAAAATGGCTACTGGAACACAGCTCTACATTTTCAGGCAGTTCCCTCCCGCCTCTCCACTACATCTTGAATAACAAGGTGATATCTACTTAATGCGTAAGAATAACCTCCAGGATAACCTCTCAACTCTGTTTGTAATGTCTCAGCCATTGACACTTTGTCTCATTTCACTCTTCCCCCTTTGGTCGAGAAGGTTTTCTCAATCCCTTGATGCTGGATCTCAGCTCATTCTAGGGTTTTTCTCAATCCCTTAATGCAGAGTCTCAGCTCATTCCAGGATTTCTGTCCCATGTTGCCAGGAAGATCCACACCCCTGGAAATCATGTCCCACGTAGACAGGGGGAGTGTAGTGAGTTTGCTTGTTGTGTTGGCTGGAGAGCAAGGAAGGCCACATCTGAGCAACAAAAGAGGTTCTCCTGGGGGTGACTCTTAGGCCTAATTTTAAGTAGGCTTGTCTATCCTTTGTGGGGTTAAGTTTCATATGAACAAACCGCATGACTGGGGGCTCATCCTATAGCTTTGGTTGTCTGCACTGCTTGTGAGAATATGAAGAATTCAACTTGGGGAAGTTGAATTTTCCCCTGTTCTCACCATTCCCTGAAGGGGACTTTGCAAGTACTCTTTTATTCACTGTTCAAATCATTCTGGGATTTATCGGGGCATCACTCTGGACAAACCAACAAAATCCCATGTCTTACTCAAGGTTCCATGTACTTACGGTGTTCAATTAAGCCTTCTACATAAGTTATATTAGGAAATACACTAGTCAAAATATAAATTTTGTACCAAATAAACGTTTTTTGCTTTGGTCTCATAAGTTGAAATTTTAAAATATTAATTGCCATCTATTTTCAGCACCCTGCAGTAATGACATTCCTTTCAGACGAGTTATTTTGTAGGCTATTCTCTAATTTGGGTTTTCCTGGTATTACTTTATTAGATTTAGGTTTTAGATTTGGCAGAAATTTGTAGAAGTGTTGTATTGTTCTTGATGCATCATTTAGGGAGACATATGCTCTTCATATGTCCTAATAGTGGTGATTTATATATATTAATCTTTATCAGTTGGTTAAAGTAGGGTCTGCTGGGTACTCAGCTGCAGTTATTATGTACCTTTTTATAATCAATAACAAATTTGTAGGCTATACTTTGAGATTATGTAGATACTGTATTTCTAATAAAGTTTTATTGATATCCATTGATGATTTTCTAATTCCATCAGTTCTTTTGTTTTTACAAGTTGTCATTCTACTGGAAATAACTATCTTTCCTTTTTTCCTAATTGAGTTTTTATTCAATTTGGTTTTATAGATTTTTTATCTTAGGCAATTTGTTTTAGTCTTATTAGCATTATATATTTTTGATGCTCAAATTGTCCCCTTCTGTTCTAGTTTGCTAGCTGCCAGAATGCAGTATACCAGAATTAGAATGGCTTTTTTTTATTAATTAAAGAAAAAAAAGAAATTAACACAACATTTAGAAATCATTCCATAGAATGGCTTTTTAAAAGGGGAAATTTATTAACTTGCAAGTTTAGAGTTCTAAGGTTTTGAAACTGTCCCAATTTTTAAAGCAAGTCTATAAAAATGTCCTAATTAAAGCACCAACAAAAGGTCATCTGCACTCAAGAAAGGCCAGTGAAGTTTAGGGTTTCTCTCTCAACTGGAAAGGCACATGCAGTGTCTACTAGCTTTCTGTCCAGACTTCTTGTTTATGAAGCTCCCCCAGAGGTATATTCCTTCTTCATCTTTGGCTCTCTCCAAAATGTTGCTTCTTTTAAAGTATTTTATTAAAACTAATTAAGACCCACCTTGTGGGTGGAGTCACATCTCCCTCTAATCATCAACCTTTGTTGATACCCACAATTGAGCTTATCTCCATGGAGATAAACTAATCAAGCTTCCAACCTACTATACGGAATAGGGATTAAAATGGATCAGTATTAAAACATGGCTTTTCTAGGGTACATAATCCTTTCAAGCCAGCACATCTTCTTACTGGCTTCTTTGTCCTTTTGATATGTCCCCATCATTTTCGACCAGTTACTTCCTTTCTTTCACAAGATGTTACACGTTTATCTTGTATTTTCTTTGGGTCTTGGAACCAGTCATTTTTCCATAGAGCCCTACTTTTAATAGAAATTTAAGATCAGGATATAAAGTTTCCTCGTCGCTACAAGGGTGTCATTGATTTCAGACCCTCTCAGCAGACAGAAAGTGTGTATATGAATATGTGTTTGTGTGTTCATTTCTTTATCTGTATATATATATATATTTTTTCTTTTTTATATACTTTTGTATATGTATTTTTAATATGTTACATAATATAAAAATATATCTAATAAAAACCATGAGTTTATATGGATACCTCCAAATCCAGTCTGTCACCCCTGGATATCTTCTAGTTTTTCCAAAGGAGGACATTTAAAAGTTACTCTATTTATTTAAAAAATTGAAATAACACCATTACTGCCTATAACAACATAGCAATCAATTTAGCAACTTGGGTTGTCTATTCCTATATACTGAATTGTTGTTTGCTTTCAAAAGTTGATGTTATATCAGTTCATGATTTAGCCACTGGACTTAAATAAATGAGTATGTTGCTGCCATGTGAAAGCTCATGGCAGGCTTTCCCCCCGCCCATTTTATTGAGATATATACACGCAGCATAGAAACCATTCAAAATATATAGTCATTGGTTTACGGCATCATTACATGGTTGCGTGGTACATTTGTTACTGTTGATGAAAGAGTATTAAATTTTACTAAAGTTAATTGTTTACAATAGGTACATTTTTTTCCCTCATATATCCCTCTGTTACTACATACTTATAATCGTGTCATATATCTGCTCTAGTTCATGAAGGAACTTCTGTATATTTGTAAGTTAAGCAATTGATGGCAGACTTTGGTCTGGTTTATTTTTTTAATTTTTTTTATAAAAAAAATTAACAAACAAAACATTAAGATATCATTCCATTCTATATATACAAGGTCTGATTTATTTTTAAAAGTTTATCTCTTTCTGTCTATCAGCTTTACCCACAATTTAGCATACTGTTTTAAGAAAGCACTTTTTGTTTTGTAACTTTGTGTAATGGAAAATATCAAACATGCTAACAAACCTAAAAATGGACCCTCATGTACCTAAAAATCCAGCTACAATAATCACCAACTCACTGTCAAAGAAAATCTCAGACAGCTTATCATTTATCTATAAACATTTCAGTGTGTAGCTCTCAAAAATGGCTCTTTTTAAAAACGTAACTACAAATCTATTATACTTAAAAAGCTTTATTTTTTACGTATAAAAAGTATTTTGCTAACTGCATCCCTGTGCTATCATTTAACATGCTCCTATGTCCTTTGAATTTCCTATAAACTGTTTTGGATCTAGAGCGCAGTCAGATTAGATTTATTTTTTTTGCCAAGACTGCATCATAGGTGGCAGTATACTTTCATTAGGCACATTAATGTCCATTTGTGTTTCTTCTTATGAAATTAGTGGCATTTGATAATCTTTACCTAGATTCACTTTTTCATTGGAGGTTTGAAAATGATGCTCTTCCAACTTTTTATCATTTATTATCTATTAGCTGGATTATTTCAATAGGGATCAATTTTTGCCAACTATTTGATTGCTAGAGTTCATATAAGAAACTGGAAAATTCTTGATTCACTGGTTTTCAGAATAATTTGTGGAGGTGATCATTTAGTTTTTGGTATCATTATGACTCAAGAATTTATACATTTTGCTGTGTTTCCATCCATTGCAGTGTATTTATCATGCTCAAATGAATCCCATCTTTCCTTGTGGGAACCTCTTCAAGTTGCCTTCTTAGTCCTTTGGACACAAACCCAGAAGTCTTTTTTAGTTTAATTGCTTTTTGATATGACAAGTTTTTTACATTTCCTGTCCCATACCTGAAATCCTGTTTCTCTAAGGAGCCTGCTTCCTTTTAGTGAGAAATGGTGTTTAGAATTCATAATCTGTGTACTCAGGTGAAAGTATCTTTTTTTTCTTTTTTAACTAACACACAGTTCTAAGCAGTTTAACTGTAGATGCTATCAAGGTGGCTCACTTGCTTAGCCAGGAAGAGATCTCAGTTCTTTACCCTGTGAACTTCTTCATAGGGCTACTTGAGTGTGCTCATGATATGGTAGCTGGATTTCCCATAAACAAGTGATCCAGGATAGCAAGCAACATCTTTTGATTTTCCACTAGATAGTAGAGTGTAAATGGTTAAGAGCTCTGGTTGTGGATCCAGACTGCCTGGGGCTTAACTTAAAAGGTATCATATTATTAATAAAAGGTACTTATATTCTTTGTGCCATACAATTTGGCTATAACACGGTGATAATTATAATACTTACATTATTGGCCCTATGATATAGGTTCTTTGTGAAGTTTTAGGGGAATTACTGAATTCCCTGACAGTAAGCACTCAGCCCCCTGCTAGTACTGTTATTACCACCACCACTGGGATGAAGCTAGTCAGTAAGTTGCCCTCAACAGAAACATTCTTCCTCCCTATTTGCCGAAAACTGCCATGACAGAAAACAGATTTCATTTATGCCAAGTATGATAGAAGATCAGGGGTAAGAGAATTATAGCCACACCTTTTTGACAGTGTATATGGAGAATCTCTCATTTCTAATGTGTTCATATAGATTTTAGCTCAGATTGTGTCCATGTAATGTGACACAGGAAGCAGCCAAGCCCCTTCTCCCCCTTAAAAAAATTTTTTTAGTTTCACAGGAAATTGCAAAAAAAGAAGTACTAGCGGTCCGTTTAACCCAGTTTTCCCCAGTGATAACAGTACGATATCAGCTTTCAATGATCAATTTTTATTTAACAGGAATTGACTGAGTAGCTACTATGTACTAGCTATTAGAGGAATAAGGAATATAGTATGACCTTGAGCACTTGCGTCCTTCTCTGAGTTCTTATCATTACATTTCTAAAAATGTTCTTGATTTTGCTTCTTCATCATTGAAACTTACATTAGCAATTCTTTTAATGTTAAACATTATGTTATTCTGTTATTCTTTATCTTATTTATTTTAAAACAAATTTTTGAATTTTGTCCCCATCTTCTATAATCTGTACAGCATCAGGATCATGTTGTCTGCATTGTCTTATTTTAATCACGTGCCATTTTGCAGTGCTACCAAGTCTGGATCTGAGAGGCAGCTTGTGTGAGTCATTTACATACGTTTCTGTTTATATTCCCCAAAGTAATTTGCAACTTTACATTTTTCATCCAATTACATGTTCAAAACGTTTTAATAATTCATTTTAAGAAGGAATTTATCATATGTAGGATTTAAAAATTGGCTCAAAGATCATAAGCTATTAAACAATAGTAGAAACCAGACAATTTATAGGACTTTAAATGGTAATTATTAAATATTTGATTGTTACAATTTTTATAAGTTTGTGTGTCTCCGTGTGTCTCTTCACGTTATCCCACTAGGGACTTGCACAGATAGATTTTGCACAATATCCTTGCTGTTATTGTCAGCCATAAACAAATTACACGTATTTAACAAGTTAATGTCAGATTGGCCAGGAGCCACTGGGAGGTGTGTACTTAGTGACATCAGCTGGCAAAGAGCCCTGGTAACAGGGAGGGTTGGAAGGGTAGTGGTGAGAGGAAGAAAAAGAGACAGAGAGAGACTGTATCTGGGGATTCTGGCAAGGTGAAGAGCTGGTCTGTTTGGCAGGACCTTCCCATCTGGGATCCATCTGTGTTTCCCTGGAATGGGACAGGCAGCTCTAGTCAGTGAGAAATCGCAGATGTGAGAGAGCTGACACATGTCCAGCTAATGAAAGGAGGAGGAAGGCTGATCTCAGATTGGGCTTTGAAGATTAGGAGGAGAAAAAGAGGAGCATTTTAATATTTATTTCAAATAAATTTGGTACATTAAGAATCTGGATTATTGTAATCGGGGTTTTGGGGGTAAGTACATTTTAATTTAGTTTGGGGGGGTGGTAAAGTAGTCATTTCTCTGCCTTTCAAAGCTCTTTAGTTGTCTCAAATTATAATGATGTGTTTCTTTATACTTATAGAGTTTGGCCTTTACCTCTACTGAGTTTTGTTTGAGGCTTCATTTTGTTCATGTTTGTATCTCATTTTGAGGTGCCCTCTTCATATTTTAATGCCATGCGTTTTTGAATGAAACTTAATAACCAGATATAATGTGTGGATTCTAGAGATTAAAAAAACAATCCCACAAATATTAAGGTATTTTTAATTTATCCTTCTGTAAGGGAAATTTTTTCTCCTTAGTATGCATAATACAAAGAGGCAGTGTTAGAAAGATGAAAATACTGATTCCTATTGTCAGATCTTATTTCAATGTATTCAGACAAATTAAAAATAAAAAAGATTGCAATAAAAATAATGGAATATTTTCATTTTAGAAGTATTTAGCTCTTTTTTATTTCATTTTCCCCCTTTGCCATTTCTTCTATATACAAAATAAACCAAGTACAAAGTAAACAAGTAATGTCAACAAATCTGACTTGAACTGTGAGTTAGGGGTAATTTTGTGATTCAGTATGTTCACATGTATACGGCTATTGTATTCTACAGTCCTGGTTGCATATTTTAGCTTTCTGCTATTTCTGTACAATATATTCTGTACAATGTGAATATATTTACAGAATATTCACGTTGAGGTGTCCAGATCCACACCAAATCCAGTTACCTAACAGTAAAAGAATGAGTTTAGGAGTTACACACACTATAGCTATTTTTCACTACTTTTCTGATCTCAAGTAAGCAAGCTATGTATTCTCTCTGAGCCTCTATTTTGTGTAATTACTGCCTCATCTCATTATTGTAGATTCATGTCTGGCACTTAGGAGCCATATAGGTTAGTTTCAGAAATTCCTAGATGTTCACTTCCTGCTGCATTTGGTTCCTAAACTTTTTACATTTTTAACTTCAACTCTTGGACTAAGAGTGGGTCTTATCTACAGCTATATTTTTTCATCCTCGTTGCACCCAACTCCCAAATCATCTGTATCTGTTATAAATGTCATATGTTATCTTTGCCAACATTATGTATGGTTTGGAAAGCAGTCTAATATTGTAATGCAGTTGAGCCTGTTAAGACTATACCACAACAGAAGAACCCCTTCTTCTCAACATCAGGAGTGAAGTATTGAATTGTACTGCTCAGTGATAACACTTTTAATTGCATTTTCGTTCTTCAAAGTTCTCAATAGGAACTTTAACTATTTTTTTTGGGGGGGGGGTAGTGAAGGGGGTCAGAGTGGTGGTGGTGATGATTGTGGTACATGGGCCAGAAATTGAACCCAGGTCTCCTGCATGGCAGGCAAGAACTCTACCACTGAATTACCCGTACACCCTCAAATAGGAACTTTAAAAAATACTTTTGAGGTTCTTCAGTCTTCACTTACATCATTTGAATAATTTAATAGTGAGTACGGTACTATTCAGTGCCTTTAACTTTGTTGTTAAGTTTCTTGGGTATTTGAAGTATTGGGAAAGTATATTTTAAATAGACCTTTTATAAGTTGACACTTATGCCAAGTTAACTAAATGATTTTGTAAGAATTTTGGGGCTCTTGTTTTGATAAGTACAGTGTTCCGTTAGCATCTTTGGGGGACTTTCTGAATATTTGAGAGGATATTCAAATTTATATTCAGTTTATATGGTGCTCCTTTGGTAAGCAAACAGTTTATGTTGCACCCCAAGAGACATGATTCTAGAGATGAGTGGGTAGAAAAGGATTTACTGTTGAGAAATATAGGCTGAGGGGCAGGCCACGGTGGCTCAGCAGGCAAGAATGCTTGCCTGCCATGCCAGAGGACCCAGGTTCGATTCCCGGTGCCTGCCCGTGGTATATAGGCTGAGGATAACTATGAAGGACCTAAGAAGGATATACTGCTTTCCCTGCGTAGTAACATACCTTTGATGCTAGAGTTTTAAGAAACAAAAAATGATAAATGACAGAAATAAAATGCATGGTAAATAACATGCATTTACTATAGGAAGATCCTTTAACTGCAGATAAACGTGGTTGATTAAAAAAATGTTCTAGGCCCAGACAGTTTAAGAGAGAAGTTTCTTAGTACCTTGACAACAAATAAAGTACATTTGAATTGAATATTGGAAGAAAGTCATAGCATTCTTAGAGGACTATGAAAGCACTCTGAGAGATAGTTTACTAAAAGAGGAGACTCTCCTAAAGTAGCTTCCAGAAATACCCAACCAATGATTTCTTTGTAGCAAGGAGCCACTTTAGACCTAAGGTATATAATGTAATAATATCAATAAATTGGAGATGAGGATAATGACATTAAATTGTATGTTTGGAACAGAATGCCTTAGCGTTTGAATATTTTTTATACACAACTGAAAGAATTCAAAGTGGATCCGAGGGTTTAGTTGGGTCTGTTCATTGAAGGTTGTTTTAAGACTATTCAGTGCTGCAGTGTTCATAAGTCCCCAGTGATGACCCATGGATATATTAAGATTGGAAAAGATCATAAGGATAATCTAGTCAAACTCATTATTTTACCAACAAGGAAAATTGACAGAAGGTAATGGGATGATAAAGAGTCTGTGTGGTCCCAGAATTGAATACCCTGTTTGGTGGCTAACATGGGTTGGAACTGTGTTCTGAGTTACCAGGACATTCATTTTACAAAATTTTTTTTGAATGACTGCTTGCTGCCTTTGATAATATGTATGGTAAGAGATACCAAAAAAGATGAAGTCTCATGGAGGATATAAAATGTATATGAATGCACAAAAATGGATAAATCTTTTTTGGAGGGGTTTGTAGGTATGTGGGGTGAACTGTGGAGATGATTAAGTCTTGGTCTGGATATTTTTAAAATGAGAAAACTGAAGGCCAGAGAGGTAAGTTGACTTTATCTAAACCACTTGCAGGTTTTCTTTCCCCCAAGTGTCCAACTTCCACAACTGGCCTTCAAGTCCTTCTATAGAGCCCCAAACAAAACTCTCGACAAAGGAGGCCAATCCCAGATAGGTTAAAGCAGTTGACAGAAAGTATAAATGAGATGATTCAGCTTAATCCTTCCAGGGAGTAAGCTTCATATGTCTCCATTTAGGGAAAATAGAATCTCCTTCTGAGCAGCAAGAAGATTTTACGTTTCTTCTACTGTTCTACCCTACAGTGTCTACTAACCACCACCAACAAAGCTACCAGGAAACAAAATCAACAGAATCCACATTGTTTAATAACAAATCTTTCCCCAACCCATCCTCCCTCCTTTGCAAATGACTGGATACTGAAGAGCATCCATTCAAAGCAACGAGACAAAAATGGATAAATCCTCAACGTTTCTGTCAACTGAAGGTATCCAAACAAATTTCATGAGGAAGTTGTATTGGATTAATACTTAAGGACAGGAAGAGCTTGAGCTTCTTGTGTTTGGAAGGAGCCATAGTGGATGGATGGAGAGGTCCTTTTCCACTAGACCTTATTGCCTTAAGTCACCAGACTTCCCATTTCCCTACTCCCAAATGCACAGTTACATAGTGTTAAATTCTATTATGTTTTTCTTGCTTTCTTTCCAAATCCAAGAGTTATTTTTTGCTTCTGAGATACATTCATTTTCCTACCCACCCCCACCCTGCCTTTAACTCTGATTTATAACAGGAAGCTCTAATTTAAAAGGTTCCTACTATGATGGACTGTGCAGGTTGTTTCATTTTTCCTCCAAGTTCAAGTCAGTAAATATAGTAATTTGTAGTGACTATGTCTTGCAGAAAAACATCCTATTATAACTGGTTTTTATATTCTTATTGGCTGTTCAAAACAGCGTTTAACTTTTAAGACTTATGTGGTAGCACACATTTATGCTGGGAAACTTAAAATGCATGTGGGTTTACTTTTCTAAAGCATGCCAAAACCTGCAGAAGCAGCTCTTTGCGGTTTGTTTAAAGCAACAGCTAGTGGAAATCTGGTTAACATTCAGTCTTGAGCAGCTTGTTAGAGATGCCTGGAAGGTGGGTTGCAATTCTGTACCAAATATGTATGTGCATTTTTCTGCAATTGCTTCTTACAGCTGGAGCTGAAAAATGAATGGAATTTATTTTTTCATTTGGTTGTGGCAGCTAGGGCAGGTGGGAGAAAAGGCAGTGAAAAGATTATGTGTAGGCTTTGGCATTAGCTTGTGTAATCATGAGCTATGTGAACCTTCACCTTTTAGACCCAGTTTACTATTCTGTTAAATGGGAGTAAAAATGGGTATTATTGTGGGTTCTAAGGACCCAACCATAAAGTAACTAGCATGATACTTGCTGCATGAATAACTCATTGAGGTTTATCTTTCCATTTATTTTTTCTCCACCCCCCAAGTCAAAGTTAAAATAACTGAAAGAGTTAAAATATGTTTCTTGCATATTTTCACTTCCTCTCTCCTCACACTGACTAGGAACCAACATGGCCTTTCTTAACTAATTCTTAGGGGAGAAGGATGTATGCAGAGAATGCAGTGCAGCCTTAAAAACTCAAACCTGTTGCTGTGTAGCAAGCTGTTAATGTTTAGGGACCTTGCGTTACTTGCCCTGCTGGAAGAGCTGGGGGATGGGCCACTTTGAGAGTGACAGATGTGCCCTCTGCTGCCGGCGGGCGCGTGCCGGCTCTGTCCCTCTGCTCCCAGCACCAGGTGCAGCTATTGTTCTGGCTGGTCTCTCTTCATCCGGCCTCGTCTGTTACTCTGCTCTTTCTAGCTCATTGTTTCTGTAGGAAATTAGCATTAAAAACCCATCTGAAACCCCCATGTCCCTCAACTGCAGGTGACTGTTATTGGCCCCAGCTGCCATCCTTGCGCTTGATTACTTCCATATGGGTCTGTGCAAAGAAGTAGTAGCCATTTATTGATTTTCACCACAACCCCCACCTCTATCACTCAAACTATAATACCCTGAAATCTATTAGACCCCCAATAGGCTGTATAGCTCAGTTGGCACTACAACTGTGATGAACGTTTTACAAGCAAAACTAATTACACGTTTTCTCTCCCCTTCACCACCTCCTACCTAAATATTAAATATAAAAAAACCGGGGTGTCATAAGTGAAATAGTAAATCTTTTCAGTGTCTGGTGATGAATCTGTTTCTAAGTAGTAAAGCTTTTAGACTTTGGATGGGTTTTAATGGAAAATTTTAGTCACAGCTTTAAATAAATATTTCATACCACACCCATAAACCCTGGGGTGGAGGTGGAAGATGTAAAAATTTCTGTCATTTGCTTTTTGGATTATTTAATTGAGGGTATTTAGTTTAATCAAGGGTAGGCAGTATGTCGGGAATGGGGCCTAGTTTAAAATGATGTTTTATGGGAATCAGAATTAGTTAAATCCTTTAATTTTGGTGTTGTTCTCCCCCACCTCCTCATCCTCATTTGCATAAATGGTTGTTCCAATTTATTTATTATAAGAAATATCACAGGGATGTTGGGATCCAAGACTTTTCTTCCTTTCTCAGTAAACAAATTAAGTGTTCCATTTTGGTTATTGTTCTAAATCAAGGTTGTAATGTACCATACCAGGTTTAAAACTCGAAATCAAAATTGTGAGAGCAGTTATAAGCTGTTACTGGCTCCTGATGAGTTGTCTTGTGACATTAACAGAGTCACTAGGGCTATCTGTGTTACTTATGTAAAAATACATTGTTTTGCATCTTTTAGAGGGTCCAGTGATGAGTTTGTAGTCCTAGTAGCCTTTACAAGTGAACAGCCTAGGAAATCTGGGGCTGGAGGAATAATTGACTGTCATCTGTTTTTTTTAAATCACATACTTGTATATTCATCATCATGATCATTTCTTAGAACATTTACATCAATTCAGAAAAAGAAATAAAAAGAAATCAGAAAAAATATTGTATATACCATACCCCTTACCGCTCCCTTTCATTGATCACTAGCATTTCAATCTAAATTTATTTTAACATTTGTTCCCCCTATTATTTATTTATTTTTAATCCCTATGCTTTACTCATCTGTCCATAAGGTAGGTAAAAGAAGCATCAGATATTTCACAATCACACAGTCACATTGCAAAAGCTATATCATTATACAATCATCTTCAAGAAATATGGCTACTAGAACACAGCTCTACATTTTCAGGCAGTTCTCTCCAGCCTCTCCATTATGCCTTAAGGAAAAAGGTGCTATCTGTTTAATGCGTAAGAATACCCTCCAGAATAACCTCTCAACTCTGGAATCTCTCAGCCATTGACACTTTATTTTGTCTCATTTCTCTCTTCCCTCTTTCGGTTGAGAAGTTTTTCTCAATCCCTTGGTGCTAGCTTATTCTAGAATTTCTGTCCCATGTTGCCAGGAAGGTCCACACCCCTGGGAGTCATGTCCCACATAGAGAGTGCAGAGGGCAGTGAGTTTGCATGTCGTGTTGACTGAGAGAGAGAGGCCACATTTGAGCAACAGAAGAGGTTCTCTTGGTGGTGACTCTTAGGCCTAATTTTAAGTAGGCTTAGCCTATTCTTTGCAGGTTTAAGTTTCATATTAACAAACCTCAAGATTGGGGGCTCAGCCAGTTGCTTTGGTTGTCCCCACTACGTGTGAGAATATCAAAAATTCTCCACTTGGGGAAGTTGAATTTTCCCCCTTTCTCACCATACCCCCAATGGGACTTTGCAAATACTTTTTAATTCACTGTTCAGATCCTTCTGGGATTTATCGAAGCATCACTCTGGACAAACCAATAAAATCTCACGCCCTACTCAAGGTTCCATGTACTTATGATTTTCAGTTAAGGTGTCTACATACATAAGTTATATTAGGAAATGTCTTTTTTAAAAAATATAATATACATTTTTAAATGGCAGGTGCTGAGGGTACAATGTTGTAATTGTGTTCACGACTGCTGAGTGCATAGCTGTGTAACCCAGTGTTAAAGTAAAATCTTAAATTATTTAATACTGATATTTAAAGTATCAATCTCAGTATTTTAAACTCAGCTACATGGAGCTTTTATCATAATTAATTATGTAACATAGGTCCATTTGTTTTGGGGAAATGTTTTTTTGCCCTTCTTCCTTCTCCTTTCTTTCTTTGTGTTTTAGAATTTGCAGTTTAACAAGGTCCTAGAATTTGAAAATCCCCTGGCAGCCAACATTTTGCCTGACAGCTATTATGAAGGCAAATCTTGAGGTAAAGTAGTGTGATTTCAGGTTAGGGTTTGAAATTTATTGCTTTTTTGTGTATATGTTATTCTTCACGCACATAAACACACAGAATTGAACAGCACTGAAAAGGACCAAAGGAGAAAGTAACAAATCACCAGAGATTACCATCCAGAGATAACTAGGCAAATGTATGTCTTTAGGTAGAGGTCGACAATTTTACAGAAATGGTGTTGTCCTGCACAAGCTCTTAATTAATTTTTCGTTCAATTATATATCATAGCATGTTTCTTTGTCAATAAATGTAAATCTAAATCTCACCTAGTAGCAGTAGAATAGCCTATGATATGGATAAAATACACTTTAACATATTGATGGATATTAAGGCTGTTTTCAGTTTTACATTGTTTTAAACCTTGCTATAATAAACATCTTTTGCACATAAAAAAAGAAAATAGGTCTTTAACTCCAAATTAAATGTGTTTTCATTTGAAATTTCAAAGTAGTTCAAGTTGGGACTGATTATAGGCACAGTATTGCTAGAGATATAATTGTCTTGAAGTATGTGCATGTGATTTTAGGTTTTCTTTTTGGTACTCATGAAGATTGACCTTCAGTGACCTGACTGAAGAGAAATATGCTTTTTATAATGACAGGCACTGCAGAAACAAAATTGACTAGTCTAGTGAGGCTAATTTTCTATTCATTCCTTTTAATTAAAAAAAATTATAGTAGCATATACAACTCAATTCCCAATTTTAGCCACTTTCAAGTATACAGTTCAGTAGTACTAATTTCATTCATAATGTACTTTCATCACCAATATTCATTATCCCAACTTTTTCATCACTTCAGAAACCTTAGAGCCATTAAGCAAAAACTCCCTCTCCCACCCCTGCCTGCCTCCTCCCCACAGCTCTTGATAACCATCTACTGTCTGTCTCTATAAAATTTGCTTCTTATAGTTATTTTATAAAAGCAAGACCGTACAATATTTGTCTTTTTGTGTCTGGGTTATGCCACTCATCCATGCATCAGAACTTCAGTTCTTTTTACAGCTGAGTAATATTCCATTGCATATTATAAGCCATATGCTTTAATCCATTCATCAGTTGATGGACAGTTGGCTTGCTTCTACCTGCTGGCAGTTACAAATAACACTGCTGTATAAACTTTAGTGTACAAATATCTGCTGGAGTCCCTGTTTTCAATTCTTTTAATTTTAGTAAGTTATCCTATACCATTTCTGGGGCTCATGCCATGATGAAACTGACAGTACATTTTTTACATGAATGAGAACTACATTTTCATAAGCAAATCATGAGTCTCTTGCCTCAAGTAGCAGAGCATGGCAGAGAGCTACGTGGACATTCATTGCCAGATTTACATTTATGGTAGACACTCATCAGGACTGGGGCTAGGGTGCCACAAGTGAAGCACTTAGAGCATAATATTTCAGGAATCACTCACTATAATGTTTGGCTCTGCAGTTAAATTTTGCATCCTTCTCTCATTCCAGTTGTAGCCCTTGTTCTTCAATAGTGTCTGAAGTAGGAAGAGGATGGCAGACTTTGGTATAGATCATCTTCTAGAAATTTTGTTTTCCATCTTTGTTTTGGAGAATGAATAAAATGAAAGTGCTTTTCTGCCTCCCCAACCAAAGGAGACCATCTCTAATGCCAGACCTTTTAAAATGCATCTGTTGGAGGAGTAGGGGATCTGGTGATTTGCTTTGAGAATATTTTTTGTTGCTTTGTGGCATCAACTTTCAAACACTGTAGAACAAATTTCAAAAAACAAATTTCAAAGTTTCTTCAGTCTTTTGGGTTTGTTTCATTTTAATGTGCACTTTAATTTCTCACATTTTGTATTCACAAATCAATATGTACTCTTTCCTGACTGGCCACATGTGAATAGTGGGTGTGTTTGAAGATATTAGAGGATACGCTGAACTCATTTTTCTTGTTCTTTTGAGGCCCATCATCCCAACATGACTTTAACCCTATCTATATGCTGATGATTCCCAAATTTAAATCTTTAAATCATGCTTGTCTTTTGAGAAATGTCTATTCAGGATTTTTGCCCATTTTAAAATTGAGTTGTTTGTCTATTTGTTGTTGATTTGAAGAACTTCTTTATATATATATATTCTGGGTATTAAATTCTTATTGGATATGTGGTTTCCACATATTTTCTCCATTGAGTAGGTTGTCTTTCACTTTTGTGATAAAGTTCTTTGCCCTTTTGTTTATCTTTTTTTTGCTGTTGTTCCTTGTGCTTTGGGTTTAAAGAGACCATTGCCTAAGACAAGCCCCTGAAGATACTCCCCTGTGTTTTCTTCTAGAATTTTTATCATTCTGGTTCTTATTTTTAGAAGAGACTATTTTTTCCCAATTGAGTTGAGTTGGCGACCTTGTCCAAAATCAATTGGCAACCTCACCACAATCACCATGGCCGAGTGAGATACTTCAGGGCTACATGCCTCTCTAGATGCTTTGAACAGTCACTAAAAATTGGTAGAAACGTCTTTCTAAAAATCTCTGGTAAAATATTGCAATAATAACATGAGCACTGAATCAAGGAAAAGACTTTTTAAAGGCTGGTCCTCCCCCATGCCCTCAGAAGCTCATATGGGAACCAACCTGTGCCCCAAGTTATAATCCCTCTTCCGTTTCTGGAGGGAGCAAAGTAACCCCTGTTCATTTGTTGGAAGCGTGGATTTCTGAGCCAGTTTACTTGTTAGTGGCCTATGGGACTCACTGACCCAGAACTTGCCTTGTGTATAGAAGGTTACTCTTGGAACCCTTGTAAAGGAGCCTCTTACAGGTTACTGTGGGAGATCAGTGAAGTTGTGCTACCTGGGGCAAGTGATTGCTGACTGTGGGACATAAAATGTAGTGCATGGAACCCTTCTTAGGGAAAGAGGGGATAGTCATCCTTGTAATCCCCGGAATTCCTAGGGACACACGCAATATATGTGGCATGGGCAAAGGATCAAGGAGGCCCCTAGACTTTGGCCTAGAGCAGTTCTCTAATCTCATTGTTTGAATAAATTCTGAAAGAACACCGGTACAGGTAAGTCTACAAAGACTGGGAAAGGTGGTTTCTTTCTTTCTTTTTTTAATTGTGTAAAATAACATATATGCAAAAAAGCAATAAATTTCAATCTACACCGTAACAAATAGTTATAGAACTGATTTTAGAATTTGGTGTGGGTCACAGTTCCTCAATTTTAGGTTTTTCCTTCTGGTTCCTCTAAGACACTGGAAGTTAAAAGAAATATCAATATAATGATTTAGCAGTCCTACTCATTTGTTAAATCCTATCTTCTCTGTTATAACTTCGCATTCTCCTTTGATCTTTCTCCCAATCTTTAGGATATTTGGGCTATACCCATTCTAACTTTTCTACATTGGAAAGGGGTTTCTGTAATATGGAATGGGGGATAGAACCAGTTGATGTTTTGTAGAGGCCGGCCCATATGGATTTCAGGATTTATCTTACCTAGGAACCCAAATGGAGGTTGTAGGTTTTTGGAAAATAATCATAGTGCATGAAAGCTTTGTAAAATTTCTGAATAGAGCCCTATGTGTTCTTTAGGGTTGGCAGGAATGGTTTTGGTTGAGGGTTGGCAAACCATGACAGTTAGCAATATCTAGCTTAAGCTTGTATTAAGAGTAGCCTCCAGAATAGCCTCTTGACTTTATTTAAACTCTCTGAGCCACTGATACCTTACTTTGTTACAATTCTTTTCTCTCTTTTGGCCAGGGAGACCTTCACCCCTGGATATCATGTGCCATGTAGGGGGGAGGGTAACGATTTTCCTTGCAGAGTTGGACTTAAAGAGAGGCCACGTCTGAGCAACAAAAGAGGTTCTCTGGAAGTAACTCTTAGGTATAACTATAGATAGGCTTTAGCTTCTCCACTTTATAAATAAGCTTCACAACAACAAGCATCAATATCAAGGGCTTCTAACTTCTGGGCCAAGATGGCAGCTTAGCAATATCAAGGGCTTCTAGGGGCATGAACTTAAAGGAGTATATTTTGAACGAAATGCCAGAAACAAAAAGACAGGTATTATCGTGCTTCACTCATAGGACTAACTATAATATAAAAATGTGGTGAACTGAAGTCAAAAGCATGGATTATTAGGTTGGGGGCTATTGTAAAGGGTCCTAGATTATAAACTCTGTTCTAGTTCGGTAACTGCTGGAATGCAATATACCAGAAACGGAATGGCTTTTAAAAAGGGAGAATTTAATGAGTTGCAAGTTTACAGTTCTAAGGCCGAGAAAATGTCCCAATTACAACAAGTCTTTAGAAATGTCCAGTCACAGGCATCCAGGAGAAGATACCTTGATTCAAGAAGGCCAACGAAGTTCAGGATCTCTCTCTCTCAAGTGAGAAGGCACATGGTGAACACAGGGCTTCTCTCTCGGCTGGAAGAGCACGTGGCGAATACAGTGTCATCTGCTAACTTTCTCTCCTGGCTTCCGGCTTCATGAAGCTCCCCGGAAGGCATTTTCCTTCTTCATCTCCAAAGATCGCTGGCTGGTGGACTCTCTGCTTTGTATTGTTGCTCTCTCTGAATCTCTTTCTCCAAAATGTTTCCTCTTATATAGGACTCCAGTAAACCAATCAAGACCCACTCAGATGGGTGGAGACATGTCACCCCCTAATCCAGTTTAACAACCATTCTTGACTAAATCACATCATCCAGGGAGATGATCTCATTACAGTTTCAAACATACAGTATTGAATAGAGATTATTCTACCTTTATGAAAAGGGATTTATATTAAAACGTGGCTTTTCTTAGGGGGCATATATCCTTTCAAACCAGCACAAACTCTTACGCTGGTCACATATATTCAGGAGTTGTAACTGTTATTTCTAAGTTCTGAGATCCTAAGCTGTATTTATGAGACACCTGAGACTCAGAGTTATAGCTCTGAAGCTATGCAAGTCAACAGTAACCCCATACAGGAACTATTTAAAAAGTTAAAAAATGAATCGAACTTTGACTAGAGATATGAGAGAAACTGATCTGAATAGGACTAAGGTAAATCAGAATACAGAGTAAAGGTTGATATCATCCATATTTTAAAACTTACAACTTCTGCGTGAGACCAAAGGGAGAAATGTTTAGTTGTTTTTCAGTTTCTCTGAAAGTTGTTGCATGTGGCAATGCTGAACTTCAGAAATGCAGAATTCCTATTCTGAGTATTAGGTGTCACATGGTGCCCAAAGTTCCAGGGAAATAGCAAGTTATACACATGTAGCACAGGCTCTTAAAATCTAGAAATAGAATTATAGCTCCGTACTAAATGTGACTGTTGTAAGAGCTTATAATCTAGGCCCCGATTTTCTTATATGTATTTTCTAAATGCGACCATACAGTATTTTGCTTTTTTGTTTCTGGGACGTAATGTCCCCCAGGTTCATTCACATCATTGCATGCCTCACAACTTTGTTCTTTTCTTTAGCAGCACAGTATTCAATCATATTCAATAAACATTTGATCATTTATCCAAACTCATTGTTAGGATAAATTGTGAAATAGAGCACACAGGCACAGATCAGTCTACAAAGACTGGGAAAGGTGTTTTATTTTTTCCTTCTTTTTTTGGGGGTAGGGGGTTAGTTCCTGATAATCAAGGAAAGCTCTATCATGAAAGCAGTTGTATACACACTGAAGGCACAGATGCCTAAGTGTTTAAATTCCAGCAATAACACACTAAAATATCAAAGGTCCAAATTTTGACAAAAAGATTACAATACATACAAAGAAACAGGAAGCGATGGTCCAGGCAAAGAGACAAAGCATTGAAAACCACCAGTGAAGTGGATCAGACATGGGACATTCCAGGCAAAGTTTTAATGATGTTAAATGTGCTCAAAGAGGTAAAGGAAAACGGACAAAGAGCTAAAGGAGATCGGGGAAAAAATAGATGAAGACAAAGAGTGTCAGTGGAGAAATAGAAATTATGAAAAGGAACCAAAAAGACCAATCACAGAATTTAAAAATTCCCTAGAGGAGTTCAACAACAGATTGGAGCTGGCAGAAAAAAGAATCAGTGAACTTGAAGATAAGACTATTGCAATTGTCCTTTGTAGAACAGAAAAAGAAAGGAATGAAGAAAAGTGAGCAGAGCCTGAGGAACCTGAGAGACACCAGGCACCATCAAGCATAGCGATATACATGCATTGTGGAAGTCTCAGAAGGAGAATAAAAGAGAGAATAGGACTGAGAGAAATAATGGCTGAAAAATTTCCAAACTTAACAAAAGACATGAATATAAACATCCAAGAGGCTCAATGAACTCCCACACAGTGCCATGTTACAATCAGTCTATCAAGTGCCAAAAATAGAGATTTCTGAAAGCAGGTTGGCTCATACAAGAGTCTTAGATTTACGTGCCGTCTCTCATCAGAAACCTTGAGGCCAGAAGGCAATGGGAAGACATGTTTAAAGTGCTGAAGTAAAAAAACTGCCAACCAATAACTCTGTATGTGGTAAAACTGTCTTTCAAAAATGAGGGTGAATTACGACATTCCAACATATATGAAAGCTGAGGGACTGTGTCACCTATAGGCAGTTGTCCTCACAGGCAATGCTAAAGGATTGTTTTGCAGATTGAAAGGAAAGGACACTACACAATTGACTAACTACATCATAAATAAAGATCTCCAGTATATTAGTGGGTTTTCTAGAGCAAAGGCCCCAACAGGAGAGATCTGTAAATATGAGATTTATAAAGGTGTCTCACACTACCATGGTGATGGAAGCATCCAAAAAACCTAGG
The DNA here is from genome assembly GCF_023851605.1 of Tamandua tetradactyla. Lineage (NCBI taxonomy): Eukaryota > Metazoa > Chordata > Mammalia > Pilosa > Myrmecophagidae > Tamandua > Tamandua tetradactyla. Next base: position 19,421,853 of record NC_135327.1, on the reverse strand, counting down.
GCAGGCTGTGATGAAGAGTCTGGATGAACTCCACAGGTGAGACTGGCTGGCTGAAGAAGCAGTGAAAAAGTCTCTCTTCTCCCTTAAAAGTCTTCAATTTGTAACCACGTGATGATATTGTGAATTACTGATTATATATGTAGAATGGGATGATCAAAATAGGAATATTTGTGTTTATTTGGTGTTTTTTGGTATTTAAAAAAATAAAATAAAAAAATTAAACACGCAAAAAAAAGGGTCTTCATCTGATTGGATTATCAAGTTGGTGGGAGATGCGCCTTAGTTGATTGCAGATGTGATCAGCAATAGCTGCAATCAACTGACTGGTGATTTACTACACCAGCCTTCTGGTTTATCAACCATCCATGAAATATCCTTGCAGCAATGTCAGGACCGTACTTGTCTGACCCGACAACTGGGCATCATCACTAGGCCAAGTTGACATCAGAACCTAATAACCATCATATCTGGTAAATATAAATACCAGTACTATTCTACTTTTGATTTGTTACAGCACTTTTTACTTTCTATTGAATTTGCGTAACATATAATAACAAATCAGTAGTTTTGGACTCATAGTGTATAAATATGTAATTTGTGGCAAGAACTGCATTATAGATTGGGATGGAGGGGTATAGGACCATAATTTATGTATGCTAGTGAAAGTTGGTATCAAAAAGCAAATGCAATTGTTATACATATGGCACATTATAAATTTAGCATTTTTATAGATTTGGGGTTTTAAATTTAAATTCTATGGAAACTACAGAGAAAATATCAGAGAATATGCAAACTCAAACACAGAAAGTGTACAGTACATGTTACTGGGGGTGGGGATTGGGGAAATGGGGAGTTAATGCAAAATGAATTTATGGTTTGTATTTGGGTTGAAGGGAAAGTGATGGTGAATGGACAGTGATAATGAAGGATGGTGTTGAGGGTACTACAACATTGTAAATGTGATTAATCACTTTGGTATGCTTGGGAGGATTGTGTTAAATGTTTTCACAATTAAAAGAGAGAAAAACTCTCAGGGATAGTGACAATTAAATGTAATACATGATATTGGATAGGATCTAAGAATGGAGAAGAAAAGGTTGAAAATAACATTACTGGGACATATAAAAATGTAAGAATGAATGTAGAATGTAAGCTTTTATGTCAGTAATAAATTTATTAAACTTGAAAAGTGCACTTAAGGTGATTACATAAGTGAATATCGTTGATTAGAGAAAGTCTCCATGGAAGTATTATGTTTTCAAGGAAGTTCATGTGTGCAATCTGTTCAAATGTTAAGAAACTAAATAGAATGATTTAACAAAGGAGTCAAAATGTAAAAATTGGTGGATGTGAGTACCTGGGCAGTTGTACGTTGGAGTTATCTGATTTTTTTTTTTCCCAACAAGTAAATAGAAAATTGAGACACATACAGAAAAGGAGCATGTATAATATAACATATGTACCAAGCAAAGAAAGAAAACAAGCAATAGTTTTCAAAGCACTCTTCAACAAGTAGTTACAGGACAGATCCGAGAGTTTGGCTTAGGCTACCATACCATCCTCTCAGATTTTTCCTTCTAGATGCTCCAGAACATAGGAAGCTAGAAGGAATAAATATTTTTTTTATCATCTTACAAACTTTTCTATTCTTAAAAAATTTGTGAAAAATAACATCTATACAAAAAAGCAAAAATTTCAAAGCACAGCACAACAGTTTGTTGTAGAACAGATTTCTGAGTTTGGTATGAGTTACAATTCCACAATTTTAGGTTTTTACTTCTAGCTGCTCTAAGATACGAGAGACTGAAAAAATAACATTTTAAGGATTCAGCAGTCATATTTGTTTGTTAAACCCTACCTTTTTTGTAAAACTCCACCATCAACTTTAATCTTTCTATACCATTTTTTAGGAGTATTGGGGTATGGCTATTCTAACTTTTTCATGTTGGAAGGGGCTGTCAATAATATGGGTTAAGAGAGGTGGAAGTAGCTGATGCTCTGGAGAGGCTGCGCCCTATAGGTTTCAGGACCTATCTGGTCCAGGGACCCATCTGGAGGTTGTAGGTTTTTGGAAAGTTACCCTAATGCATGGAACATTTGTAGAATCTTATTTATTGCCCTAGGTGTTCTTTAGGATTGGCTGGAATGGTTTTGGTTGTGGTTTGACAAGTTATGATAGGTAGCAATGTCTAACTGAAGATTGCGTAAGAGTGACCTCCAGGTTAGCCTCTTTATTTGAAATCTCTTAGCCACTGATACTTCTGATACTTCTTTTCCCCTTTTTGTTCAGGTCTGGTTTGATGAATACTCTATAGGTCTTTGTGAGACAATGGTAGGGGAGTATTGTAATAACAAAAAATATACTTTTCACTATAAACATTTGTAAGGCCTTTTTGCTTTAAAGTTCCTCTGAATGCAAATGTGTTTTGATTTGTCACACAATAAAAGGCATTAAAAAGACAACCCTGAAGACTGTCATGACCCAAGGTTTTTAGAGAAGGATCCTGAGTTGGATAAAGCTGTTGCCACTCAGCACTGCACTGACCTAGCTTCCTTTTAGCTGAAATAAAAAGCAAAAATGCTGGATTGTTACCTCATTCCTATCATCTGGTGAGAGGAAACATTTATCCTAACAGTGAATCAGGAAAGGCTTCTGGGATGATATCCAGATCAGTTCTTCATATGTTAATAAAAGCTAGCCTTGAATTGATAGTTTGAAAAGTCCCAAGAAAATAGGAGCTCAAAAGTGTAGTATAGGGCAACTAGAGAGGTAGAAAGCATTCTATCCATGCTATATGTTCAAAGAGCATGGACTTTATTCTGCAGGTATTAGGTTAATACTATTATAGAGTTTTTATAAGCAGGGACATCTGACTTGATTAACATTATTTTTCTTTTTTATTTTTTTTAATTCTTTGTTGATTTATTGATGATGAACATTTTTGATGTTCTGGGCAGTGTGTGAATTTCACAGGGGCAATCATAGAGTCACAGAAACCATTTTGAAACATAGTTGAGGTTAAGTGATGGTAAAGGTCTGAACTTTGTTGTTAGAATGGAGAAAACAGAAGAATTTGAACCTGGGGTTTGTGAAATGGTTTGAAAATACAAATGTAAAATGAAAAGATTGAATCAGTCAATTTCTTTGTTTAAATAAATATGGTTGACAATGTTTTGTGGGTTTTTGTTGTTGTTTAAAGGAAGGTTCCATGAATAAGCTTGAATATATATATATTATTAGACAAATTGGGCATGGGAAAATAATTTCCGAAATACCAGCACCTTTATTTTCATTTTATCTGCAGGTGGAAAAAGTAAACTCCCGGATTCTTTTTTGATTAAATTAGGAGACCATATGGTGTTTGTGCAGGTTGACTGCTATGCAAGAAGACTGTGTTATTTTTCTCTTTTAGAATGTGATCCTTCACCTGATACCAATGTTCGCAGATATTTATCTTCTAGTCAGCAGGGTTTTGTGTGTGATATGGATTTTTAAAAAATTTTTACTAATAAAATCGATGAACCTACAACGCGAACATTTTTAACCTATGAACATTCCATACTTGCTGTGCAATCTGTGGCTTACGATATCATCATATAGTTGTATATTCATCGCTGTGATCATTTCTCAGAACATTTACATCACTCCAGAAAAAGAAATAAAAAGAAAAAACTGATACATACCATACCCCTTTTCCCTCCCTCTACACCAGTATTTCCCTCTACTCAATTTATTTTAACATTCGTTCCCCCTATTATTTATTTATTTTTAATCCGTATTTTTTTGCTTATCTCTCAATAGCTTAGATAAAAGGAGAATCAGACACAAGGTTTTCACAATCATGCAGTCACTTTGCGAAAGCTTTATTATTATACAATCATCTTAAAGAAACATGGCTCCTGGTACACAGCACTATAGTTTCAGGCACTTCCCTCTAGCCTCTCTAATACACCTTAAACTGAAAAGGGGTTATCTATATAATGCTTAAGAATAACCTCCAGAATAACCTCTTTCGACTCTATTTGAAATCTCTCAGCCACTGACACTTTATTTTGTCTTATTTCTCTCTTCCCTCTTTTAGTCGAGAAGATTTTCTAAATCTTTTGATGCTGAGTCCTAGCTCACTCTAGGATTTCTATCCCACATTGTCAGGGAGGTTTACACCCCTGGGAGTCATGTCCCACGTAGACAGGAGAAGGGCAGTGAGTTTGCTGGCCGTGTTGGCTGAGAGTCCATATCTGAGTAATGAAAGAGGTTCTCTGGCGGGGGGGTGGGGGTGGGGGTGTGACTCTTAGGCCTAATTTTAAGTAGGCTTAGCCTATCCTTTGCGGGGATAAGTTTCATATGAAGAACCCCAAGTTTGAGGGTTCAACCTATTGATTTTGTTGTCTTCACTGCTTGCAAGGATATGAGGTCTTCTCCAAATGGAGTAGTTGAATTTTCCCTCCTTTTCACCATTCCCCCAAGGGGACTTTGCAAATACCTTTTTATTCACTGTTCAAATCACTCTGGGATTTAGCAGGGCATCACTCTAGACAACCCTACAAAATCTCATGACCTGGTCAAGGTTTCATGTACTTATGGTGTTCTTTTAAACTGTCCATATAAGTTGTATTAGGAAATGCACTAGTCAAAATATAAATTTTGTGCCAAATAAACATTTTTTTTGCTTTCGTCTCACACATAAGTTTAAGTTTTAAAATATGAATTGCCATCTATTTTCAACACCCTGCAATATTGACATTCATGTGCTCTTCCTCCTGCAAAATCTTTTTTTAATTTGTACATTTAGTCACTACTTTGTACACTCTAGGCATTCCTAGATTACACCATTTCAGTCTTTGTTTTCTATTTTTCCTTCTGGTTTCTTTTGTGCCCCCAGCCCTCCTCCCTCTATCATTCTCACATTCAGCTTCTTTCGGTGTACTAATGTTATTGTGCTACAATTGGGTAGTATTGTGTTATCCATTTCTGACTTTTTTACAATCAGTCCTGTTGCACAGTCTGCATCCCTTCAGCTCCAAATACCCAAAATCTACCCTATTTCTACCTCTTGATGGCCTCTGTTATTTTTTCCAAATATTTTATTTATTAGGTGTTTGACAAATAATACATGAAGATTGATATTGTAAACAAAGTATACAGTGGAAAGTACTTTTTCCTCTCACTGACCCCTCCTTCCCCATTCTTTCTCTCAAAGAAGACTGTTACAAGTATTCATCATATACATATACACAATATGTAAGCCTGTCTTGGGGATAATTGCAATCAACATATACACATATATATTTTTTTCTAATTTTTAACAACTCCATTTTATTGTTTTACTTTATTTAGTCACTTATTGCTGGGATGTGGGCTCTTTCCAGTTTTATTGATTCCACACAGTGCTTCAGTGACTGCCCTTCCCTGTTGGTCTTTATACTCATGTGGCCTCTGTTCTTAACTGAAATAGAGTATAGAATCTTGAGAGGAATTTTCTATGATGATAATTACTTCCCAAATAAGAAGGCTTTTTCCATTGCATGATTTCAAAGGGCGCTATCCGGTGGAAGAAATCTCCCTCTTCTGGGCATGACAAAGACATTTATTGCCTGATTTAACAGTAAGCTGGAGAGGACCCACCAAGGCAGATTTGACAACATAGTTGCTGATCACAGAGCTCATGCCTCAACATCTGCAAGCTGCAGCTGTAGGCTTTTGCTACAGTATTTTTGCTTATACTTTTTTAAACAATTTTTTATTAAAAAAATTACAAGAAAGAAATGCAAACATCCTTAATATATGCTCATTCCATTCTACATGTATAATCAGTAATTCACAATATCATCACATAGTTGCATATTCATCATCATGATCGTTTCTTAGAACATTTGCATCAATTCAGAAAAAGAAATAAAAAGAACAGAAAAATAAAACAAAACAAAGAAAAAAAATTTACATACCATTCCCCTTACCTCCTCCCTTTCATTGATCACTAACATTTGAAACTGAATTTATTTTAACGTTTGTTCCCCCTATTATTTATTTTTATTTTATATATTCTTCTCGTCTGTTGAAAAGATAGATAAAAGGAGGATCAGGCACAAGGTTTTCACAATTACATAGTCACATTGTAGAAGCTATATCAATAAACAGTCATCATCAAGAAACATGACTGCTGGAACACAGCTCTACATTTTCAGGCAGTTCCCTCCAGCCTCTCCATTACATCTTGGATAACAAGGTGATATCTACTTAATGCATAAGAATAACCTTCAGGATAATCTCTCAACTCTGTTTGGACTCTCACAGCCATTGACACTGTCTCATTTCACATCCCTGGGAATCATGTCCCACGTAGACAGGGGGAGGGTGGTGAGTTTGCTTGTTGTGCCGGCTGGAGAGAGAGGCCACATCTGAGCAAAAAAAGAGGTTCTCTTGAGGTTGACTCTTAGGCCTAATTTTAAGTGGGCTTGACCTATTCCCTGTGGGGTTAAGTTTCATATGAACAAACCCCAAGACTGGGTGCTCAGCCTGTAGCTTTGGTTGCCCACACTGCTGGTGAGAATATCAAGAATTCAGCTTGAGGAAGTTGCATTTTCCCCATTCTCACCATACCCCGAAGGGAACTTTGCATATACTTTTCCACTCACTGATCAGATTACTCTGGGATTCATCAGGGCATCACCTGGAGAAACCAACAAAATCTTATGTCCTATACAAAGTTCCACCTACTTAAGGTGTTCAACCAACTATATACATAAGTTATATTAGGAGATGCACTAGTCAAAGTATAAATTTGTAACAAATAAACATTTATTGCTTTAGTCTTACACATAAGTTGAAATTTTAAAATATTAATTACCTATTTTCAGCACACTGCAGTAATGACATTCTTTTGTTCTTCCTCATGCAAAAACATTTTTTAAGTTTGTACATTTAGTCACTATAATTATACACTCTAGTCATTCTTAGATTATACCATCTCAATCTTTATTGTCTATCTTTCTTTGTGATTTCATTTATGCCCCCAGTCCTGCTCCCTCTATCGTTCTCACATTCAGCTTCATTCAATGTTTTGACATAATTGTATTACAGTTAGGTAATATTGTGCTGTCCATCTGTGAGTTTTTATATTCAGTCCTGTTGCACAGTCTGTATCCCTTCAGCTCCAATTACCCAATATCTTACCCTATTTCTATCTCCCGATGGTCTCTGTTACCAACAAAATATTCCAAGTTTATTCACTAATATCAGTTCATATCAGTGAGACCATACAGTATTTGTCTTTTTGTTTTTGGCTAATCACATTCAGTGTAATGTCCTTAAGGTCCATTCATGTTGTTACATTCTTCATAACTTTATTCTGTCTTACAGCTGTATTATATTCCATCTTATGTAAATGCCACAGTTTGTTTAGCCAACCATCTGTTAATGGACATTTTGGCTGTTTCCATCTCTTGGCAATTGTAAATAATGCTGCTATAACCATTGGTGTGCAAATGTCCATTTGTGTCCTTGCCCTCATGTCCTTTGAGTAGAGACAGCATATAGATGGGTCCTGTTTTTTAATCCATTCTGCCAGACTATGTCTTTTGATTGGAGAATTTAATCCATTAACATTCAGTGTTATTACTGCATGGGTAGTACTTTCATCTGTTATTTTGCCTTCTAGATTTTAGATGTCATATCTAATTTTCCTTCTTTTTACCTTTACTCATAGTCTTCCTTTCTACACTTTTCTCCATACCTCTCTCTTCTGTCTTCGTATCTGTCTCTAATGCTCGCTTTAGTATTTCTTGCAGAGCTGGTCTCTTGGTCACAAATTCTCTCAGGGATTTTTTGTCTGAAAATGTTTTAATTTCTCCCTCATTTTTGAAGGACAGTTTTGCTGGATATAGAATTCTTGGTTGGCAGTTTTTCTCTTTTAATAAGTTAAATATATCATCCCACTGTCTTCTCGCCTCCATGGTTTCTGCTGAGAGATCTGAGCATAGTCTTATTGGGCTTCCCTTGTATGTGATGGATTGCTTCTCTCTCGCTGCTTTCAAGATCCTTTCTTTCTCTTTGACCGCTGACATTCTGATCATTAAATGTCTTGGAGTACATGTATTTGGATCTATTCTCTTTGGGGTAGGGTGCACTTCTTTGATCTGTAATTTTAAGTCTTTCATAAGAGTTGGGAAATTTTCAGTGATAATTTCCTTCATTAGTTTTTCTCCTCCTTTTCCCTTCTGTTCTCCTTCTGGGACACCCACAACATGTATATTCGTGTGCTTCATGTTGTCATTCAATTCACTGAGTGCCTGCTCATATTTTTCCATTTTTTTCCCTTTATTTTCTTTTTCTTGCCAGATTTCAGATGTTCTGTCCTCCAGTTCACTAATCCTATGTTCTGTCTCTTGAAATCTACCATTGTAGGTTTCCATTGTTTTTTTCATCTCTTCTGCTGTGTCTTTCATTCCCATAAGTTCTGTGATTTGTTTTTTCAGACTTTCGATTTCTTCTTTTTGTTCATTCCTTGCCTTCTTTATATACTCCCTCAATTCATTGATTTGGTTTTTGATGAGGTTTTCCATGTCTGTTCATATATTCTGAAGTAATTGTTTCAGCTCCTGTATGTCATTTGAATTGTTGGTTTGTTCCTTTGACTGGGCCATACCTTCAATTTTCCTAGTGTGATATGTTATTCTTTGCTGGTGTCTAAGCATTTAATTACTTTAATTAGTTTATTCTGGAGATTGCTTTCACTCCTTTTACCTAGGGTTTTCTTGCTGTATGAATTTGTTGTCTCTCTGTTCTTTGACATTCAGTTCAGCTTTATCTGGACCTCTAGCTTAAGTTTTGTTTAACAGAGGAGAAGTTTTCAGTTCTTGTTTTCTTGTTTCTTGCCCTGCTTGTGTGGTGCCTTCCCCCTCCCCCCACACTTAGGAGGGTCTACTTAGATATTATAGACCCCAGCCGGATTTTCCCAGACCAAACTGGCCCTCCTATCAGGAGGAAAGAGTCACCTGCATCGGTTTTCCCTGAGGGTGAGACCCAGCAGGTTGAAAGACTTTCCTGTGAAGTCTCTGGGCTCTGTTTTTCTTATCCTGCCCTGTGTGTGGCGCTTGTCTGCCTACAGGTCCCACCAGTATAAGATGATGCAGTACCTTTAGCTTTGGCAGACTCTCCCTGCTGGGGACATGGTGGAGACAGAGGAGAGGTTGTAGGCTGGTTTTAATGGCTTCAAATTACCAAGTCCTGGTGTCTGAATTCCTTGATGGAGGGATTCCACCTGAGTTGGGCTTCACCCCTCCCCTGGGGAAGGCACAGGCTCCAGACAAGCCCCCAAAAGAGCTCACTTCTGCCTATGCCTGGGGCAGGTGCAGCCTGAGAAGTCCTGCCAGTATATCCAAAGGCAGTCAAGCCTTTATAGAAACACAGCCACAAAAACCTCTCTTTCCTTCTTTTTTTTACCTTTTTCAGTCAGCCTGCCCCCTTGGCGCCTGGGCAAAAATGAGCGACCTCTGCTTTGACCAGGTTCACCTGAGCTTGGGGGCCTATTTCTAGTAGTCAGAATTTGTTAGTTAATTCCACAATTGGTATTTGGTTGTGCTCAGCCCCTGCTGCTGGTAAAGTGTCTTTCCTTTCCCCTCTGGGAAGCAGACTGTGTGGGGGGGGGCACCGGCACTGTGGGGGAGGGGCGCCGGCCGCTGAGGCTTGCGGAACTCACGGTTCTGTGGGGGCTCGCAGCCAGTCCAGCTGGTCCAGACTGGGGTACGCTGTGTGTCCAGTCACTGACGTGACCCCAGGAGCTGTTCTGTACTGTTTCTGGTTATTTAGTAGTTATTCTGGAGGACAAACTAAAATGCGCACATTGTTAAGCCCACCATCTTGGCCCAAAAGTATTTTTGCTTATACTTTTGATGAATTACAGATTTGGAAACAGAATGTGTTATAACCATTCCAAATTTATGAGCATACTCCATCTCTGGAATTTTATTCCATATTGGGTGGAGTTGTCCATGAGATTCCATAGTTTTCTCAGTTCATTTATTGCCATGTTTTATACCATCTATATTGATTTTCAGTTCCATGCCAAAATAAGATTGAGCTTTCTTAGCAGATGAATTGAGTAGGTGTTAATTGTATCACTGGAATGTTTGCCAAAGAGATTTTATTTTCTAACTCATTTTATCATGTCTCTCTTCTTCTGTCTGTTTCAGAAAAGCAATACGTTACCTGAGTATGCTTTCGGGTATCATTGTCAAGATAGTCATTTCAATGATGAGTGACAACTGTTGACCTTTTATACTTGTACCCATCCTTATTATTTAGCCATTTTCTAAGGGTTCCAGAATTTTTTTTTGCAATAGTCAAAGGAATGAATTTTCTGGATTGTTAATTTTGAGGTATGTGCTAATTTAAAACTGTTATATACCCCAGAAAAGCTATTTTTTTTCCCATCCTGATCCAATCTTATGGGGCCAGACCAAAGTTCAAGTCTTTGATTAGATTGTTTCCATGAAGATTGACCTGCTCAATTTTGGTTGTGGCGTTTTGATTAGATGAAGATTTGACTCCACCCAGTCAAAGTGGGTCTCGCTTCATTTACTGGACTTCTTTAAAGAGGAGACATTTTGGAGAAAAGAGAATTGCTTCCGTGCTGACAGAGAGAAACATTTGAAGGTGCTTGGAGTGCTGACAGAGAGAGCAGAGTACTGGACACAGATGTTTGGACATGTAGAGCCCAACATATGTTGCCATGTGCCTTCCCATGAGATGCTAAGCAAACCAGAACCCAGAGTCATGATGCTTAGGGAGGAAACCACAGGCATCAGAAGTTGGAAACAATGGAACCATTCGCAGGGACCAGCAAAAGCCAACCATGTGCCTTCTCACGTGACAGACGTTGGCCTTCCTTGAGTCAAGGTATCTTTATCTGGATGCCTTAATTTGAACATTTTTATGGCCTTAGAACTGTAAACTTAGTAAATTCCCTTTTCAAAAGCCATTCCATTTCTAGTATATTGCATTTGGGCACCATTTAACAAACTAAAAACAAGGTACTATACTAGGAAGAGAAGGGTGATCTTGGTGTGCAGAAAACATCTTCAAATTTATATTTGCTTTTTATTTTTATTTTTTTTCCCATGGGCAGGCACCAGGAAACAAACCTGGGTCTCCGGCATGGCAGGTGAGAACTCTGCCAGTGAGCCACCGTGGCCTGCCCGGTTTACTTGTTTTTACTGCTGAAAGCACTCCCACTGCCCATTGTTGTAGTAGCCGTTTTATTTGACAAGAGTGGGCCTGCTTTATCAGAAACATCTCTCGTTGTGAATGTAAAACACAAATGAGTTCTTGTTTTAATAGCTTCTACTTTTCAGTCTTCCAAAATTCTTCGTGCCCACTTCCAATATGGACTTAACTTTCATATACTTGGGAAGAAAGATAGGAACTATAGAGGAATGTGAAGTCTTTGAGCTACAGTTAGCACTCATGTTCATTTTCTTTTTTATATATTAAATTCTTGGTCACAATGTACAAACCTCATTGAGCCCTATAATAATTCAGTCTTTTAGCATCACTCAGTTTAGGTTTCTTTTTTCTATACCCTGGCATAGTTATGGGCTTTGGAGTCTAGCAGAGCTGTCAACTTTCCTTAGCACTATGACCTTGTACATAATTAAACTTCTTAATTTCCAGTTGACTAAAATGGGGATCCTAATGTTACCTCGCATTGTCTTAGTTTGTTGTATAAATAAGAAAATATTTATAGGATGCTTAGACCATTCTTTGCATGTAACAAGTGTTATATTATTTATAAATACATAAATGGAAATGGAAGTAGTGGTAGCTGTCATTATTGTAGCTGTTTCCTAACTTATTCTTCCTATCAGAAAGTCTTGCCCAATTCAAATCTTGGGTAAACCTGCTTTATTATCAGTATGAGTTGATAGAGGGTATAGAGGTCACATGTATCTGAAGAAAGCTTTTAAACAAATTTTCCTTTACTACCAACTAGTCACCTTTTAGCTATAAGATAAGAATAAATGGAGGCATAATACAAATAACACCAAGGTCTCAAAAGTTAATATAAGAGTATTATAATTACAGGAAAAAGCATGAGGTTGAAAGTAAGTGGTTGCTTCTCACTTTATTTTTCCCTGTATACCCAACTACTTTAGTGTTTATAAACCTCATTTAAAATTTTTCACATCTCTTGAATTTTACATTTTCTAGGGCAGTTTATATATGGTTGAATTAATTTATATTGAGTATAAGTTTCCTGGGAGTATTAGGATTTTTAGAGTAGATGCCAGAAAAATGATAGGAAATTGAGAAGTCGAGACTGTGGACAAGTAGAGAATCTGGGCCTAAGGTTGAATATGAAAATAAAATAAACGATTACCATTTATTTGTAAAAAGAACCCATAATCAAGGAAATCTTACTCAATGAATGTCTGCTTAATCCCATTTTTTCCTACTTTCCCTTACAGCTTTTAGCACTTTCTCCATATTGCAAGATTGTGGAATTGCTATACTATGTGATGCCCCACAAGGCTGGTACACTAGCCTTCTGCTTGTAATGCCTACAGCTATCATCTGAAGGTGCCAAACACATGGCATTGCAGTTTATTTCCAGATGTCATTCTCTCTGTTTGGATGACTTGGAACTTAAGAAGGATATTAGTTCTTGAATAGGAGAAAAATTGTTACCTTGGCATGATGCTTACCCTGACTCATTTCCACATCTGCTATTGATAAGAAGTGAGCACTACTCAGTCAGGATGCAAAAGTGATTCTCCAGTTATTGAAACTCACCCTTCAGGATGAAATACAACAGAAAATTTGAAGGATGGTATAAACTGGCCAAACAGATCAGGAGAACCTTTCCTAACACTTTTTCAGAGACCTGATTTACAAAAATAGCTAGTGTTAAGAAGATAACATCTACAGGCAGAAAGTACCCTTGGGGAGGGGCTGTAAAATAGATGATGGAATCCTCTTGAATTGACTTTTAAATATATATATATATATATATATATATATATATATATATATATATATATATATATATATACATACATATAATATATATATAAACATATAATATATATTTAATAAAATGCACAGTCCAATGAGTTTTTTTGGCAGTTGTCTACATCTCTGTAACTATCTGTAAAACAAAATTTAGAAAAATTTCCCTTATGTCCTTTTCCAGTCAATTACTACTCAACTCTTGCAACCATTGTCTCATTTTTACTTATAAATGGAATCATATAGTGTATATTCTTTCATGGCTGGCTACTTTGCTTTTGAATTTCATCCATGTAATTGCTTGAATGAGTAGATGCTTACTTTTTAATGTTTTCGTATATGGATGTGTGACAGTTTATCCATTCATCTGTATGTTAATGGACGTTTGAGTTGTTTTATAAGGAACTGCTGGTAGTTCTCCACATTGGTTATGTCATTTTATACTCCCACCAGCAATGTATGAATTAACATTCCAGGAAAAATTTTTTGTGAACATGTTTTAATTTCTCTTGGAGTTGAATTTATTCAATCATTGGGGAGATATGTTTACCTTTATAGGGAACTTCTGCTAGTTCTCCACATTGGTTGTGCCATTTTATACTCCCACCAGCAATAATTAAGAGTTCCAGATGCTCCATATCCCCCTTAACATATAATAGTCAGTCTTTTTTAGAATTTTAGCTTCTTTAGTGAGTGTGTGGTTTTAATTTGCATTTCCTTGATGACTGATGATGTTGGACACCTCTTGTACTTACTGGCCATTAATATATCTTCTTTTGTGAGGTATTTGTTTAAATCTCTTGCCCATCAAAAAAATTATTGGTCTTTTATCACTGATTTGTTGAAGTTTTATATATATATTCTAGATGAGTCCTTTGTCAGATATATGAGCTGTGAATAATTTTTCGCATCTGTGGGTCATCTGTTCAGTTTTTAATGGTGTCTTTTGAGGAGCAGAAAATTTTAGTTTTGACAAAGCATATTTTTTCAACTTTTCAATTTTATGGTTTCTGCTTTTGTAACCTTACCAAGAAGTCTTTACTTACGATGAAGTCACAAAAATATTCCCCTAGATGTTAAATTTAGGTCTACGGTCCATCTTGAATCAATTTTTTTTACGTGGAGTAAGATAGGATTGAGTTTATATTTTCCACGTAGTATCTATGTGTTCCAGCAATATTTGTAAAAAGGCTTTTCTTTCACCATTGAATTGAGTTGATACCTTTACTGAAAATCAATTGATTGAATATGCGTGGGTGTATTTCTGAACTTCATTCTGTTCACCTTTTTGACTATTTTCACACAAATACCATAGTCTTTATTAATGTAATTCCATAGTAGGTTTGGACATTAATTAGTTTGTCCTCCAATTTTGTTTTTCTTTTTCTAGATTGTTTTGGCTATTCTATATCCTTAGTGTTATCCTATAAACATATTGGTACCTGTACCTCCTGTCATTTTTTTTAAATACCAGAAATATTCTTAAAATTTTAAAACTCACAAAATAAAATAAAATGCATTTTAGGTATTTTCAATGAAAAGTTGCAGAAGAGAATTATAGTACGGTACAATTTCTGTTGTGTTTAGAATAATCTATATATAAAGGTATGAAAGAGTGCTTTTGGTTATCCCCCGTAAGATACAAAACTAACATCTATGTTGCTTTATTTGGGTTTAAATTAAAGTTCTGGTCCTACTTTCATATCCTGATTGTTTTTAACGTAGTAGTCCTATTATTTGGAAAACGTGATCGTTCTGTTTATCCAGCAACAAGAATCTAAGAGTTTACTTTATTCATTCATCAAGTAAAAATCGGGTATATGCTATGTTCTGGCCACTGGACTTAGTATTGGGAATATAGCAGTGTTCAAGATAGACATAACCCAACTTACTTGAGGGGCACAGGCTGGTCTCTTCTAAAACAAAAATGAATAAAAGGTCCATTTGCAGGCCTGTGATATGAATGAAAAAGTTTTTGATATTCTTCATTATGCAGCAGCTGATAGAAGAGCCAAAACTATCACCCAGGAAAGTGATATTTCTCTCCATTTAGGTAGGGCTTATCTGTAGGTTACAGATGACGTTGCTGGTTTTTGTTTTTTAATGAACTATTTCCTGAAATATGATACAGACGTGAACATTGAAATGAGTATCTGTGGTTGTCTTTGTTGGTTACCTAATTTCCAAGAATTACCTTTAAAAAATTTCTTTGTGATGACTTGTTTTATTCTCGTGATCAGTATTTAAACTCAGGTTTTTGTTGTTTTGTTTTGTTTTGTTTTTTTAAATCCAGGGGAACCAGAGGTGTTATCCTCTGTTTTAAAACTCACATTTGGTAGTGGTACAAACAGCTGTCACACTGAATAATTGTCAAGTCATTATGAGAGTTTCTGTTGCTCACTAATCAGTAGATAAAATCTGGGTTTTAACTATGTGTGATTGGTAAAAATTAGTTCTTGGGAGAGTTTATGCTGTGTGGACCATCTGTTCCCTCTTCTCAAAGCCATAATGAGAAGTTATCCTTAAAATTTGTATACCAATGAACTAAGATAAATGTCAGAAAGGTGGGCCAAGTGAGGTCTCTAGAAACGACACTTGTAACTTGAAATCTGTATATAGATCCCTGGATTCAATTATAATGTTTATGTGCATATTCTCTTCGTATGGTGCAGAGGGGTCTTAGTTTTCAAGCTGCTTCCTAAAGGTGGACATGGCCCAAAACAGGATCTTAAATGATAACTCCTGACACCCAATTAAATCGTGAACTCCTTGAAAATTTGGAACTTCAGCTTCATTTTTGTATCCTAAGCATTTAGTAGTGTTTGGGTAAAATGCTAGTTTTCAGTGATGTTTGACAAAATAAATTATCATGGTAACCTCTAGTATTAAGAATGACAACACCACCTTTTATTAAAACCAACTTATTTTCCCCACATGCCTTCTATTATTTAATTTAAATATATGTGCAAACTTGTTTTCACATATTATCCTTGAATATGCTGTAGTATATCCTGATCTTTTCGTTTATGTCAGGGCTTTTTCTATGTTGTTGCATATTCATCTATCATTATTTCAGTGGAGAAATGACCAAGAATGAGCATGTTTTCATCAAAGATACATAACATTATATTCTTTAGATTATTTTATTTCTGGCAACCCATTATACAAGAACACTATTGTGCTAACTTGAAAAATCATTTCAGTTTAGTCATTACTGTAAAATTGTTGTAGTTACATGGTGATGGGCCTTTCCCCAGGGCGACAGCCTAAGCTTCTCTGGGTCTCAATTTATTTGTCTAGAGTGGGAAGCTGGGTGGACTGACTATATGGCTTTCTAATTTAAAATTCTTCAACTAATTGTAAGCCTTATTTGGGGATATGTAATTATTTTCATGAACCCAAAATTCAAATATAACATGATGAGGCTTAGGGTATTTTTTTCTTTTTGAGCTGGGAGTATATTTATATGAAAAGTCTTAGAGTTTTATAGTCTTATTTACTAAATATTTTTTAATTATCTCATTTTAAAAAGGATGAAATTACATACAATTGAGAAAGAATTGTTTGTTGAATTTAAATATATCACAGAGGGAGTCTGGATGTATACGTTTGTCCCAGTCACCTTGTTTGGATTTAGGTGGTGACCACGTCTCTCTGCCAGCAGTTCATTTAGAAACCATTTCATCAGATGTAATTTTTCTGCAGTTAACCTGCTGTTAATGCATTCATTCTCAGTACTTTCACTCCTAGAGAACAAGTGTCTCAGAATACTAGAAGCAATTCACTATACCCCCTCCTGTACCAGCCATCCCATGCTTTCAGTTGTGGATTTGCTCTGTATCTTTTCTTGATTGCATATGCTCATCTTGATCGTTAGGTTTAAATGATATTTTAAAGTTAGAACATTTTTCCTTCCATCTATCAAGTTAAGATCTTATCATCTTCAGATGTTTTCTTGTTACAAGCAATATAGGTAGTAACAACAATAATAGTTGGATGGTCATGGTTTAAAATGTGGAAAATATTTTGAAGTTTAAAAAACAGATTGGAGTGAAAAGCACACTTAATTGGCCATTTTACAGAGATAGTAAATCACTGTTTTTGGTTTGTTTGGTTGTGATATCCTTTAATTTCACAATAATTACATGCCCTGGTCATACAACCAAGCTGTGGGAAGAACTGGGATTTGTAACCTAGGTCTAGTTTAGAAGTATGCTTTTACCCATCTATGCTGTTTAGGTGGAGAATGACCTGGGATCTAGGGCTTCTGACTTCTAAACCTTAGTTTTTCTAATCTGCTTCCAATTTCAAATTGTCCCATTGTATCCTTAACCCTAGCTACTTGTCAAAATTTTGTTTAAAAAATGAGGTCACTGTAACTAGATTTTACTGTCTGTGTGTGAAGAAAAACTAACACTTAGGGATGCATGGCAGTCCATGGGTATTGTTTTTGTAGAAAAGCAAATTTAATGTCAGAGTAAAAAAAAATTTTATAAGCAGTGTTCCAAAAGGATTAAAGGAATTTGCTTCGTATTTACCTGCTATCTTTACATCTCATCAATTCCATTTTCATGTTCCTTTCCATATTGTGACTATATGTATCTTTTTTTATTCACTCACTTCTTCTGTTTAATACATCTTTAGTATATATCAATACATTTAGTTAGAACTATAAGACACCATGGAAACAGACAAGAAATAGCCATTCTGAATCTTTTCTGAATCTTTTCTAAATAACTACATTAAGGAAACCCTTGACTAAATGTTACCTTCAGAAATACTCCCACCACTCTCTCTATTCACACGTAAAACAATTTGTATGACCTCCAACTTTCCATAAAATCATTTTATAGTATAGTTTATCTTGAAGAACATCTTCTTACACTCTTAAAGCATTACTTCAAAACCAGAAAAAGCTCCAAATAACTCTGGAGAAAGTAAGCATCACTGTACCTGAGCTTAAGAATTAAACTTTTTTTTTTTTGGCTCAATTTTTAATTTCTGAAGTACAACTTGAAATTAACATTAATTTCTGAGGCTGTAACTACTCTTTCTCCTAGAAAGGTCATGATGATTAAAAATGTTTTAATATCTAATGTAAAGATAATTTCTAATTTAGGGTAAGTGGTTATAAATCTGTTTTCTCCCAACTCAAAGGCAAGTGAGTTTACTTTGAAAAACTGAGCAATTATTTGAACTAATTAAGGAGACATTAGGGCAGGTCATTCAGGTAGGGACGCAGCTCACCTGGGAACCACCATCTTATTCTTGACTTTGAGATCCTTGTCTCATTGAAAGTCCTTTCTCAGGGGTTCTACCTACCCTCCCTTACAGCCTTTCTCAGGACTAAGATTGTGCTAATCTGAAGATACTAACTTTTATCATACCACACAGATAATTTTTGTAGGAGTTTTTCCTCCCATATAACTTTATATTGTATGCATGTATCCCGTGTTGAATTATTTTCATAATTATAATATCAGTGCTTGTACAGGTCACATTAATATCCTTTTTCTCAGTTTAAATAACCGTTCCTCTGTGGTATAAATTTTTTTCCCTTGAGTTATTTTCTTCAGGGCAGATTTCCAGGAGCCAAGGTCAAAGAAACGGGTTTCTGGCAGAGACATAGTTTCTTAACTCCACGAATTGAATATACTTTGAAATGCCTTTATTTCTGTACTTTTTCTAATTAATACATTAGTAATCAGATACTAAAACTAATAGTACGACAAGCATCTAGATAATCTAGAAAACCTTCCAGTCCAAACTGCAGTACATAATTATTTTCTCTCTAAATTCACCATCCCATTATTTTATGCTTTGGCAGAGTAATAGAGGCCTGGCTGAAGAACTGTGAGGAAATTTGCATTGAAACTTTGGCCAAGGTAAATGGAAAGTAACTTTAGAAGACAAGCATGATTACTGTTTATGATTGGCTTTTGAAATATAGTTTTAATCTGCCTTTATTTGCATTGTGTCTTTCTCTGAAAATTTTCCTTGTCAACTATGCATATCTGATAGCAATTCTTGCATTGGGCATGAGTTCAAATTGATAAAACCTTCTAAGTTAAGAGTTTCTAAATAATCAACAGAATTTTGTGGTTAGAGCTTGGAGGACCAAGGAGGGTCTCATAACAGGGAAGTAAGTTTAGAAAAGCAGCTCTGAATTAAGAAGGCGTCCTCTGATTGCACAGAGATTCATGTATTTTAACTCCTCTTTTCCTTAGAAGGTTTATAATTAGGACATAGATATTTGGAATTGTCAGTGTTTGGAAGTTGTGAACTTGGTTGAAGCTTCTTGTAGAATTGTCTCTATTTACATCTAAACATCACTATTTAAATGTAATACTCTTTGCCTTAGTTGAGTGAAGTCAATTTTAATTACTTTTTCTGAAGTAGACCAGCATGGAAAACATCTTGGATGTTTTCCAAACCAAAAGTTGAATTATTTTACATATATTTCATTTTTAGTCGTTATGTTTGGACTATTTTGCTGTTAAAGGCGTTAATCTTACCTCACAATTTTTGCCCCAGTGCAAATGAGGTAGATGCTCACATCTGGACCATTTGTTCCATTGTTTATTTCCATTAGTTTAAATTACATTAGAAATTTTTAATAGTGATGAAGTCAGGAATTTAGAGTGAATCATTGAATCTTCCCATTAAAAAGGGAAGATTGAAATCTCAAACACAATATAGAAATATAGACTTAAGTATTATTGTTGATATTGTAATTTAAAATATGCATTGTTAGTTTTTGTTTTATTTTGCTCAAGTATTAACTAAAAATGATGAACTTGTTGAACTAAAAATGAATGTTTTTGTAGTTAGAATAGAAACTTATATGCAGACAAAAAAAAACTAATTTTTTCCCACTAACAAGTACCAATGCCATTCAGCTCATGATATTTCTTTCTTGAGCCTTCATTTCTGGCCTGTTTGAAAGACTTCTGCATTATCGTTTTATTTATTCCTTGGTTTGTTGTAAGGCACAATTTAAGAGTTTTTAAAAGTTTTTATAACTTTTATAACCTAATCAATTGAAGTTGATATTATAATGCAAAGATAGTATTGAAAGAAAAATATATAACTATTTCCATAGTACGCCTCTCCCTGCCAAAAATCAAAGTTTTTAATAAATTGAAATCCTATTTTTAAAAATTTGTTTATTTATTAATTTAAAAAATTAAGAACAAACAAAAACATTAACATATCATTCCATTCTGCATATATAATCAGTAATTCTCAATATCATCACATATTTGCATATTCATTATTTCTTAGAACATTTGCATCCATTCAGAAAGAGAAATAAAACGATAACAGAGAAAAAAAAGATTATGCATACCATACCCCTTACCCCTCACTTTCATTTATCACTAGCATTTCAAACTAAATTTATTTTAACATTTGTTTCCCCTATTATTTATTGTATTCCATATGTTCTACTTGTCTTTTGACAAGGTGGATAAAAGGAGCATCAGACACAAGTTTGAAATCCTATTTTTAACAAAACTCTTAGCAGGTTTGTGGTAGATGGAAACCTCAAGGGTGTAATTCAAAACATATTGCTTAAATAAGAGCTGAAACTTAAAAATGGTGTAGAACAGTGCAGAGGACTCTTGGAGCTGTGGGAGATACACGAATGAATGAGTCTGGAACGTAGCCCCCGGTTGGAAGTGAAATACTAGAATCTGCCAGGCACAATGAGCAGCCACAAGGAATGGAGTGCCTAAAATGCCAGTCTGAGAACACACCTCCGTTTTCATTAGCTGTTACTTTTCTAGCTCTTTCACAGTGGGAATAGTTCCTCCTTAAAATCTGTTCCTTGTTTATAACATGGAGTCAGTACTATCCAGCTTCTAAAGTTGTTATTGACAATAAATGAAATTAAAATAGAACAAACTATGAGGGTATTCTTGGTGGTTCAGTGGTAGAATGCTCACCTTCCATGTGGGAGACTGGGTTCAATTCCCAGACCATTCACACCCTCCCCAACCCCCAACCCCACCCCACCCCCAAAAATAGAGCAACGTAGTGTAGACTCCCTGCCATAGAAACTAACTCATCTTTTCTTTTCCAGGGCCATCTGGACAATTATGACCCCACATTTTTCAGGCAGAGCATTTAAGTGTATAATCATTTTGTTTTTCCTTTTCAGAAATTTAAGAATTCATTTAGCTGATCATTTTATGGTCCTATCTTGTCCAGCAATATAAGGTGTGTGTGTATGGAAATGAGATGTTTTATTAAACAAATTTGGGGAAAACAGTATCAAATAGATATCTAAGTCTAAACTAGCCTGATGGTTATAATTTCAAATAATTTCAAAGAAATAATATTTGAAAGATAGGACTGGGCCTACATGCCTCTGCATTGTGCAGACTTGTTTTTACTTAATAGAATATAATTAAAACAGCAAATAACCTTTTAAAAGTTATATTTTTCATTACAGTATATATTTTTCATTCAGTAACAGCTATGTGTGTGTATATTTGGAGGAGGGTAGATGAATATAGAGAAAAGCCCACGGAAAGAGTTTAATGCCTACATAAGTCTGTGATATTCCCCAGCAATTTAAAAACAGCTGTATTTAGCTTCTTTATAGTTACCATGATGACCGGATTCATGATTTATATGACATTAGACTGTCTTCCTTATATCATGATGATGCATTAATAATACATTGTATATTTTTGAGGGGTGGTTTCTTTAAAGTGGTACTGATGGATTCATATGGCTCGTCATACTTAATTTGTGTCCTTAGCATCCAGTAAAGTTGAATAAGTTTTTTAGATTAACGGGACAGTAAGCATAACTTGCTTACATGTAAATAGCACACCTGTTAATCACGCTTCAACAGAATTAAATAGCATAATTACCTTTTATGTCATTTTCCCTGTTAATTAACCAACAACAATTAGTTGCCATGTCCTAGATATGGTGACAGTGACTACAGGACCAATATATTGGAACAAACGTGTTGTGAAAAATTTAAATGGATCTAGAAAAAGGAAAAGAAGTTCTAGGAAATGGAGACTATGTGAGCACAGAATTATGTATGGAAGAGTCTCCTGATTGAAATATAATTTTTCATGGGGATGAATGTGAGCGTTTATCATCCTGAGGACCATGAATTCTAGTCTAGGAACAAAAGACAACAGAGGAAGGGGTTCTTGGTGAAATGGATGCCTGGCAGCAGTGTACAGAATAGTTTGAATCCCAGAGAGAATCTAGTTAGGCAAGAAATGAGAGACTAATCTGGCCCTAGCACTAGAGAAGAGAATTGATTGAGAACACTGAAGTTACAAGGATGTGCTGACTCACTGGGAATGGGAAAGTGTGAGAGAGAAGATAATTGAAAGCCAGCCAAGTTTTCTTCTGGTCGTGCCACTTTTGAGCAGTGTTGATGCGTGGTTGTTGCTCTAGGTTCTGAGGATACGATAGAGAACTAGGTAAGCCTTTGTTCCGCCAAAGATGGACACCAGTCAGGCAAATAGTAAGTGCAATGAAGACTCCAAAGAGCGTTCTTATGAGATTTATGCATACATACATACATACATACATACATACATACATACATACATACATATATATATATATATGTATCAAAATTTACCATATTAGACTGGAAACAATTAAAAATAGATTTCTAATTTCTTTAGAATAACAAGAGTAAATGCTTTTAATGCAAATTTAAATATCATTTTTTATGAAAGCAAACATTTAGAAAAAAACTTTCTCAGTTTTGCAAATCTGATAACTGGCTTAATAGAAAATTGTTACATTCTCATATCTGTTTCTGCATTCAGTTTCTTCTGATATCATTTATCATACAGCTTCTGGAAAACTCCTATATGCATTCATGAGAGAGTGAGAGTAAAGAAGGCAAATAACCTCTTATTATTATGAAAATTGTTTTGACCTCATGGACATTTCCCCCTCTCCCCCCATAAAAACATTCCTAGGTCACGCTTTGAGATCTGCTAAGTAGAATTATTACATTTAATTAAACCATGGTAAAGGGTTTGAGAGTTGTTATTGACAAAACAATGTGAAATATTACAGGTCTTTAAATAGGGCTGGGACAGGATTTATTTTTAGATTTATTTTATTTAAAAACTATTAGCACTTTGACTGCTCTGTGGAGAATGGATTGAGAAAACAAAAATAGAAGGTTTTGCAGTTGCCCAGGTGAGAAATGAAATGGCTTGAGCTGAAGTAGAATAATGGAGATGGGAGAGATGAACAGCTCTGTAATACATTTTGGAGTTGACTGTCAGGATTTATGATGTTTTGTTCTAGAAGGTTCTGTGTTCCAGAGAAATGACAACATAAATCCATCAATGATTGGAACCAGACATATTCTGTCTTGGACTACAAACATTTGGCCAGAAATTAAGAAGTTGAAATTCAATAGATTTAGGCTGTGGTAAGAGTGACTTCATGGGAAAGCAAGATTCTAATCCAGTATAATTTTAAGTCTTCTCATTTCTGTGTTCATGTGAAAAATATTAACTTGATGGAGACTTAAAACAGATGGTGTGCAGTTGGAGTGGATAACTGTATTATTCCAAATAAGCGTTTGCTGGAGCTGGTAAGCAACAATCCATATTTCACTTCTCCCTATTTACAGTATCAGGTCAGCTGTGTTGCTGCTGCTATTAACTTGCATTAAGATTATCAACAGGGTTTCTTCAATGATAGCAGGGAAATTACAACGTATCTGTTAAATATTAAAATCATTAGCGCTTTTTTAGAAGAAACATTTTCTTCTCACATTTGGTGGCATAATGACTGTTAATACATTCCTAAGTATAACAGAGCACTCTCCTATCTGTAACCTTTTTTGACTTTCAAAACTTCACTCCCATCCATTTTACAGATGACAAAACCAAGGTTCTGGAGTGACTTATCCAGACTCCCAAAGCTGATAAATTGGCAGAAGAATCTGGATTTCAAAGTCACATCTTGTAATTTCATGCCCAGTCTTGTATCTTCCACAGTGGCCTGCCTTTAACTACTCAAGGTCATAAAATCTGGTTTGCAATTTAGTCCATTTGTCAAACTGCCATTTTCATTTCAGATTCTTACCTTTTGCTGTAAACAAGATTTCATATCTAATACATATTCTGTTTCAGCTAAGAGATGGTCTTAATTTGAGGGAAGCAGAAAAAGTTAGATTAGATGCTTCATCTGGTTTAAGGTGCTGTAACTATTGTACTTGGTTTGTGTGTAGTCCCCAAAATCCTTTGTATTCATTGTTACAAATAATGTATTTGTTCTGTTCTTCTTCATAAGAGAAGCAAGTATTCTTGCTTGCTGATTCTTTGACAAAAACTTTAAAATGAATAGATTTCAAAGGGTATTTTCTTAATCATTGCATCTAAATTATTATAACCTAAAGAGCAAGAATATATTCCTCTAGGAATATTTGTATATTTAATCCTAAAACTCACAGTGATTACAATCCAGCAAGTAATATTTTACTTTGCTTCCAGTTTTTTCCCATTTACTGACTGTTCTTTTACATCTTCTTTATTGTTTTCCTCTCAATTTCTATGATCCCTAAAATTTGGAATACTTAGAGATCAGTTCTTGAACCTTGGACTATACTAACTTCCTCCAAGGCATCAACCAATCTCTGGTTTAAATAGTATCTATATACTATCAGTTAACAGTGTGTAATCACAAGCTCAGACCTCTTGCACCAGGCCCCAGTACCAGAATTTTATAACATGTCTAAGTGAACTCCATATCTCCAACTACCCCCCCATCCATCTTCCTTTCACATTGTCCCCGTTTTCAGTAAATGGTAACTGTTCTACCACTTGCTCAGGCTAAAAACCTCAAAGTTGTTCCTTCACCTCTATTTTTTATTTATTCCGTTTTATTTCCTTCTCTATCTTCAATGCCTTACACCTGGTAGGTAATCAAATACTTTTGAATGAAAGAATACTAGGACTCAATTCAGGAGAAGCTTTCACCCTCCTTATCTAACACTTTCTTCTTCCCTCCCCAAACCTGCAAAAATAACTTTACTATTTTTCCTGTTCTAATCTAGGAAAGAAACATATTTCTTACCATGTTCAGTTTCCTGTCCTCCTTTACGGTCTTATTCATAGATTACCTTTGTATGAGTTTGTTCTGAAGGGCTTTGGTTTAGATAGAAGGTTGTTCATAATTAAGAGCTAGAACATTCGCAGCAAAATGTAAAGCAGAATTTTCTGTGGAGCAGTGTGGGCAAATTGCAGAGTGTGGAAGATTATGACTAACCCAAGAAACCTTGAAGAAGAAGACCTAGAACCTGAATAAAATATTAAAGTTTATGAAAAAATATTTAGTGGATAATAGTTGCTACCTATTCTTGATCAAGATGGCAATAGAATCAAAACCAGCACGTGGAATTTTTTTTTAAGTTTTCATTATATAGTATAACATATACAAAGCAAAGAAATTAAAAAGCAATAGTTTTCAGAGCACTCTTCAACAAGTAGTTATAGGACAGATCCCAGAGTTTATCATGGGCCACCATACGATCCTCTCGTATTTTTCCTTCTAGCTGCTCCAGAATATAGAAGGCTAGAGGGCTTAAAATATTTTTTTATCATCACAATTAACTTTTTTTCCTTCTTTTTTTGTGAAAAATAAAAAAGCTATAAATTTCAAAGCACAGCACCAAAATTAGTTGTAGAACATGTTTCAGATTTTGGCACAGGTTACAATTTTACAATTTTAGGTTTTTACTTCTAGTTGCTCTAAAATACTGGAGACTAAAAGAGATACCAGTTTAATGACTCGGCATTCGTATTCATTTATTAAATCCTCCACCATCACCTTTGATCTTTCCATCCCTCTCTTTATGGTTGTTTGGGCTATGGCAATTCTAAATTTTTGATATTAGAAGGGTCTGTCACTAATATGGGGTGGGGAGATGGAACTATGTGATGTTCTGGAGAGGCTGGGCTGGGTTTCAGGACTTATTTGGACCAGGGACCCATCTGGAGGTTGTAAGTTTCTGGAACCCATGTGGAATCTAACATACTGCCCTAGGGCTGGAATAGTCCTGGTTGGGGGTTGGCATGTTATGATAGGTAGCACGGTCTACCTGAAGCCTGCCTAAGAGCAACCTCCAGAGTAGCCTCTTAACTCTATTTGAACTCTCTCTGCCACTGATAATTTATTAATTACACTTCTTTTCCCCCTTTTGGTCAAGATGTAATTCCTGATCCCACAGAGTTCTGTCCCTGGGATTCATCCCTGGGAGTCATCTCCCATGTTGTCAGGAAGACTTTCACCCTGAATGTCATGTCCCACATAGGGGGGTGGACAGTTATTTCACTTGCAGAGTTGGGCTTAAAGAGACTGAGGCCACATCTGAGCAACAACAGAGGTCCTCCAGAAGTAACTCTTAGGCATGCCTATAGGTAGTCTAAGCTTCTCTGCTACGTACATAAGCTTCATAAGAGTAAGTTCTTATGGCCTATTGGTTTGGGTATCCCTAAAGTTTGACACAGTATCAGGGGATTCCCTGATGGTAAGGTTTAATAGTTCTGTATCCTCTCTCCCCTCCCTCAGGCAAGGTTGGCAATAGTTTTTGATTATCTGCTTAATATACTCTAGGATATTTCCAGGCATACAGCAATCTATATAGGATTAAAGGACCTTTTTCTTATCCTGTGCTTCCTGTGTTTCAGCATTCTCAATTTTAGATAATTAAATTGTTCCCAAGAGATAGAAAACCAATAAACACACTCTCGCCAAATCGAAAATCTAAACCTCCTCTTAACTCTTGTCCCTCACCCCATTATTTATCTCTGCTGTTGCTGTGGTAGTGCTTGCTGATGGTTTCCTTTTTTATTATTATTATTAATATATTTTTTAAATAGGTTGGATTAGATTAGGCACTATAGAAAATTTTAGTTCCAGACCAAATAAATCTTTCTTCCATTGATCTCAAAGAGTATGAGTGGTTCTAAAATGCAGACACTGTCTTCCTTACCCCTATGTTCTGAATTACTTTAACCCCAACTTGCTCAGCTTCGTTCTTATCTCTAAATATCAGGTTATATATATAAAACAGCCTCTCAAAATCCAGAAAAAATAGTCACCGCTCTGGTCTTAATATGTCTGCTCTAAAAGCTTACAATCTAGGCCCCTGTTTTCTTATAAGCATTTTCTAAAGGTGACCATACCATTCTTGTTCTTTTGTTTCTGGCTTATTTCATCTCACTAAATGTCCCTCGTGTTCATTCTCATCATTGCATGCCTTACGACTTTGTTCCTTTTTGTAGTACCACAACCTTCGTTCATAAGTATACACCATCGTTCACCAATCTGCTTATCTGTCAGTGCAACCTTCAGCCACCTGCATTCATCAGGCATTGTGTAGAGGGCCCAAAGTCCACAGTCCATCAGCATTCTCAATTTTAGGTAATTAAATTGTTCCCAAGAGATAGAAAACCAATAAACACACTCTCGCCAAATTGAAAATCTAAACCTCCTCTTAACTCTTGTCCCTCATCCCATTATTTACCTCTGCTGTTGCTGTGGTAGTGCTTGCTGATGGTTTCCTTTTTTATTATTATTATTAATATTTTTTTAAAATACCAAACAAACGCAAACATTCTTAACTTTTGATCATTCCATTCTACATATATAATCGGTAATTCACAGTATCATCACATAGTTGCATATTCTTCATCATGATCATTTCTAGAAACATTTGCATGTATTCAGAAAAAGAAATAAAAAGAAAACAGAAAAAAATTAGTACATGCTGTACCCCTTAACACTCTCTTTCATTAATCACTAGCATTTCAATCTAAATTTATTTTAACATTTGTTCCCCATTATTTATTTTTATTCCTATGTTTTACTTGTCTATTGATAAGGTAGATAAAAGGAGCATCAGACACAAGGTTTTCACAATCTCACAGTCACATTGTGAAAGCTATATCATTATACAGTCATCTTCAATAAATGGTTTCCTTTTGAAAAAAGCTCAAAGCGTGCAATAGCAGTTTTCCCCCTATACCCTGAACTTAAACAGTCTTTATTCAAGAATCATATCTTTGAAGTAATTCTTATGAGAACTCATTCATATTTCTAGTTTGAGTCAGTGGGACATGTAGTTCTATACAACCCCTTTCAATCTTGTTCATCTTCAGTATGGTAATATTATGTCTAGACCCACTAGAGAATTACCTTCGCTCTTATCTATTCCCTTACATTGGAGTTCAACCTCTTTAGCTAACGGTTCAATTTGGGGGAGAATTGACATCTTAACTGTATTTAGCCTTCCTGTCCATGGGTAGGGCAAGTTATTTAACTTCTCTGTTTCCTTGTTGATCTTCTGTCTGATTCTGTCTATAGAGCAGTGTGGTGTATTGAAGTATCCTACTATTATTGAAGCATCTATCGCTCCCTTCAGTTTTGCCAATGTCTGTCTCATGTACTTTGGATCTCCTTGATTGGGAGCATCAACGTTTATGATAGATATATCTTCTTGGTGAATTGACCTTTAATTAGTATATAGTGTCCTTTGCCTCTTATAAAGTCTCTACATTTAACGTCTATTTTGCCCGAAATTAGTATAGTGTCTCCTGCTTTCTTTTTTTTAATTATTATTATTATTATTTTATTACTTTATTACTTTATTTATTTATTTATTTTTTCCTGCTTTCTTTTTGTTACAACTTGCATGGAAAATCTTTTCCCATCCTTTCACTTTGAATAGCTGGATTATGTTTCTTAATCCATTCTGCCAATCTGTATCTTTTAATTGGTAGGTTTAGTCCATTAACATTCAAAGTTATTACTGAAAAGGCATTTCTTGATTCCACCATCTTATCTTTTTAAATTTATTTGTTAGATCTATATATTCTTTTCCCTCTTTCTCTTTGTATTCTTTAAATTACCCTTAGTGGTACTCTTCAATTCTGTGCCCTCCTCCAGACCTCTCTCTCCTGTCTTATTTTTTCAGCCAGCAGAACTCCTTTTAGTATTTCTTATAGAGCTGTCTCTTGTTGACAGATTCTTTCAGGACTTCTTTGTCTGTGAAAACTTTGATCTCCCCCTCAGTTTTAAAGAACAGTTTGGCTGGGTATAGAATTCTTGGCTTGAAGTCTTTCTCTTTCAGGATCTTGAGTATATAATACCATTGCCTTTTCGCCTCTAGGGTGCTAGCTGAGTTGTCTGAACTGTCTTGTTTTTTTTCCCTTGTATGTAGTAGATTGTTTTTCTCTTGCTCCTTTCAGGATTTTCTGCTTCTCTTCAACATTTGACAGACTGATTAGTATGGGCCTTGGGGAAGGCCTATTTGGATTTATTCTGTTTGGAGTTCGTTGGGCTTCTTTTATTTGTATATTTATGTCCTTTATGAGGGTTGGGAATTCAGTTTTTTCCATTTGCTATTTTGAACCTTCAAAATCCATTATCCTGTCCTCTATACCATTTATTCTTTCTTCTGTCTCTTCAAATCTGGTGTTGTGTGCCTGTAGTATGTTTTTTATTTGGTCAACAGAGTCTTTAATCTCTGTGATTTCTGCTATTTTTCTATTCTTTCAAATTCCTCTTTGTGCTCTTCTACTGTTTTCCTGATCTCATTTATGTCATTTGCTAGCCCACTTATTTTATTAAGTAGAGTTGTGTAAACATCTTTGTTAGTTGTTCCAAAGTCTGTCTCGTCTGGTGTTTTAATTTGGTCATTAGGCAGAGCTTTATCTGTCCACATTGTGATGTCTAGTGATCTTCTGCTGTCTTTGTGTCACATAAATATCTTGATTGATTTACTTTGGGAGTTGGTTTCTTTCAGTAGTCTTGGGCCTTCCATTTGCGGAATGATTGTATAGCAGGGAGCAGGACACGGGGTCGAGCACTCAGTACGGTGGTTTGTTTCAGGGCGGGTATGGGCGCAGGTTGGGGATGTTATGCTATCCTTGTGAACTTGGACGCCAAGCAGCCAGGGAGGATGCAGTTGTGTGCATGCAGCAGTCTGAGGGATGTAACCTGGTGTGTGCTGGTCTAAGTTATGGGCCCCTTTGTGCTCATGCGTAGAGCTGTGGCAGCAGGTCGGCGTTACACCTTCATGGATTGGGACAGATGTGACCCAGCTACGCAGGTCCACACTTTCTTAGAGCTGGGAAGTTAGGCTGAGGGCTGTGCACATGCACGGTTCTAGAACTGCTGTAAAATGCGGTTCCCAGAGCTGAATGACATGATTGGGGGCTGTGCGCACGCATGCTCTGGGAGTGCCATAAAGGGAATTGCTGAGCTCAGGGAGGGTGGGGTGAGGCTGTGCGACACTATGGGCAAGGGGCCATGGTAGCCTAGGTATGGGGGTTAGTGCCCACAACCTTTTTGCCCTGGCAACAGTCTGCAGGGAACAGGAAGGGAGA
This sequence comes from Tamandua tetradactyla, assembly GCF_023851605.1. Lineage (NCBI taxonomy): Eukaryota > Metazoa > Chordata > Mammalia > Pilosa > Myrmecophagidae > Tamandua > Tamandua tetradactyla. The sequence continues at coordinate 19,391,448 of NC_135327.1, read as the reverse complement.
GGTAGTGCTTGGAAGGTGTGCAGGATAGGTGGGTTGGGATGCACTTGAGGTAGGGGTGGTGGCACCTGGAGCGCGGAAAACGAGAGAGGGTGATGGGATTCAGGAGCATGCCGTGTGGGGTGAGTCACTGACCATGGGGCTGCATTGAGGGTTGCGCGCCAAAGGAATGCGACCTGCTTACCAAATACTGTGCTCCAGTCTGGGCACTCCCATGGGCTTCATGGCTCTGTGCCAGGCTCCAGCTTTCTGCTTCTTTGGCTTCTACAACCTGGGCTGCTGCATGTGGTTCAGAAGGCTGGCTCTCCCAGGTCAGCTGCACTCCGGAATTGCCGCCTCAGTCGCCCTCCTTCCCCTTCTCTAACTTTTCCGTGGAGCAGAGCTAATCTCCAGCTGCTCTAGTTGGCCATCTTCCCGGAAGTCCAATTTCCAAACATTTTAACAAGTAGTTATACAACAGGTATAGTTCCACAATTTTTTAATTTTTCTTTTGGCTGCTTCAAAATTCTGGAGACCAAAGGAAATATCAATATATTGAATTAGCAGTCATATTCATTTGTTAAATCCTGTCTTCTCTATTATACTCTCTCTGTTTTTTTCTTTTTTTTCTTTTTTATTTTTTTCATGGTCAAGCACCAGGAATCAAACCTTGGTCTCCGGCATGGCATGGCAGGCAAGAATTCTGCCACTGAGCCACTGTCACACTGCCCTTTTCTTCTTTTTTGTTCCACAATTTTAGGTTTTTATGTCTAACTGCTATAAGATACTGGAAATAGCAATATACTTATTCAGCACTCATACTCATTTGCTAAACATGAGCTTCACTGTATAACTCTACCATCACCTTTGATCTTTCTCTCACTTTTTTTTTCGTGTGCTGTATGATGGGAGTCACATTTCATTCTTTTCTATGTGAGTATCCCATTATTACAGCACCATTTGTTGAATTTTTTTTGTTTGTTTTTGTTTGTTTGTTTTGCGGGAAGTGCATGGGCCAGGAATCAAGTCCAGGTCTCCTGCATGGCATACGAGAATTCTACCAACTGAATTACCCTTGCACCCCCGATCTTTCTCTCTTTATGTGTATTTGGACTATGCCCATTCTAACTTTTTCACATTGGAAGGTGCTGTTGATAATATAAGATAGGGGGATGGAACTAGTTGATGTTCTGGAAAGACTGGCTTCTCTGCATTTCAGGACTCATCTGGTCCATGAACCCATCTGGAGGTTGTAGGGTTTCTGAAAAGTGTTATCTTAGTACATGGAACCTTTGTAGAATCAGATCTTTTTATAAGAATCAAAACTACAAATACATTTTGTAATTGTGCTTGAGTCCATCCTTTTCCTTCCCATTCCAGAAGCAATCATATCCTAAATTTGATAGTTACTATTCCCTTCCCTTTTTTTATATTTTACTATATATATACATAATTCCTTTAACATGTGTAGAATTGTTCTTTATATTTTTAAACTGTATAAAAATATCACTGTCCATATTTTTCCTGTACTTTTTCTTTCTATCCACTATTACTACGTTACTTTGGATTTTATATTTTTGATACATGTAGCTCGAATTCAATTATTTCAACTATATTGATTAATTATGATTATACCACAATTTAGTTGTTCATTTAATCTGTTAATGAATATTTAGCAGGTTTCTATTCCACATGAACTTGAGTATCATCAGGTTACACCAAAAATCCTGTTGGCATTTTAGTAAGAATTTCATTGAAATTCAGTGTATTTATATTATATTCCTCATGTAGGTCTCATATGTCTTGTTACATTTACTCCTAAGTGGTTTATGATTTTGTTGTATAGTATCTTTTTCATTAATGTTTTGTTTGCTGAACTTCTGTCTAGCAACCTTACTGAACCTGCATGTTCATTCTAATAATTTAGCTATAGATTCTCTTGAGCTTTCTACATAGATAGTAAAATAGTTTGTACAAAATAACTTATTTTTTCTTTTCCAATACTTAAACTTATTTCCTCCTGTTATGGTTTAAATCTTGAGAAAATGTTGACTAGAAGCATTGAGATTGGATATCTTTATTTTCAAGTTGAAAGACAATGGTTGTAATATTGGCAAATGGCAATAAGTAAGGCATTTTATATGGGTTTTTGGAGAGACCTTTTATCAGATTAATGTATTGTTCATCTAATTCTGGTTTTTTTCATATTCCTGTTTGAGAATTGAGTTTTATGAAATGTATCTATAATTATTGAGGTTATCCTAAGGTTTTCTATTTTAAATCTGTTAATATATTGAATTTCATTTGATTTTCTAACATTAAATTATCTGTACATTCTTTGGATAAACTCAACTTGATATTTGAAAAGTCCCTTTGAGGGACTGGGGGGAAGGGAGGAAATACCTAAACCTCCCCACCTGGGGAATTCCTCATATTCTCACAAACATTGAGGGCAATCAGTTTAATAGGCTAGCCCCTCTAAAACTTATTCCTGCACAGAAGAAGCTAAGCCTGCTTATAATTATGCCTAAGAGTCATCCCCAGAGGACCTCTTGTGTTGCTCAGATGTGGCCTCTCTCTCTGTGGCCTCTCTCTCTAAGCCACCTTGGCAGGTGAACTCATTGCCCACCTCCCTACCTGCGTGTTAATGAACAGGTGTAAATCACCCTAGAAACATGGGACAAGACTCCCGGGAATGAACCCGGAACTGGTATCATGGGATTCAGAAAGCCCTCTTTACCAAAAGGGGAAGAGAGAGATGAGACAAAAGTTTCAGTGGCTGAGAGATTTCCAATAGAGATGAGAGATTATTCTGGAGATTATTCTTATGCATCAAATAGCTATCCATTTTAAGTTTTTACTGTATTTGAATAGCTAGAAGGAAATACCCAAAACTGTTGAACTGTATTACAGTAGGCTTGATTCTTGGATTTTTTAGCTTTTACAGTATGATCATGTAATTGTGAAAACCTTGTGGCTGACATTCCCTTTGTCTAGGGTATGGACAGATGAGTAAAAAAATAAGGGCAAATAAATAAATAAATTATAGGGGGAAATTAAGGGTAAAAAAATTTCAATAGATTGGATTACTAGTGGTCAGTGAGGTGGTGGGTAAGTGGTATGGGACGTATAGGGTTTTTCTCTTTTCTTTTTGTTTCTTTATCTGATGTGATGCACATGGTTTAAAAAAGATCATGGTGATGAATACCATGAGATGATATTGTGAGCCACTGATTGTATACTTTGCATGGACTGTATGGTGTGTGAAGATAACTCAATAAAAATATTAAAGAAAGCCAACATGACTGATAGTATTTTGTTACAAATAAAAATTTAGTTAAAAAGCAAATAATGGAAACAAAACTCAATTTATAGTGATTTAGAAAAATACATTTCTGGATTTGGTTTGCAAATTTTAACTTAATTTTTTATTGTATAATTAATATACAATAAAATTCCCCCATTTTATGTGTACAGTTTGAGTTTTGGGAATTGTATATGTCATCATGTACCACTATTACAATCAAGATACAGAGCATTCCCATCACCATAAAAGTTTTATCGTGCCCCTATCACCTCCCTTTGTAGTTTGTTTCTTCCCATCTGTTCCAGACAACCAATGATCTGCTTGCTTTCTTTTTTAAAAAAATATTTTCATCATAAACAACAAATAAGCATACAAACATTCTTGACATGGTTACAATCATTGGCTCATGATATCATCACATGGTTGTGTATTCATCACCATTCATCTTTTTTTTTTAACATTTGCATCTCTCCAGCAAACGAAAGAAAAAGAAAAACTCATTCATACCACACCCCTTACCACTCCCTTTCATTGACCGCTAGTATTTCAATCCACTCAATTTATTTTAACATTTTCCCCCCTATTATTTATTTATTTTTAATCCATTTGTTTTACTCATCTGTCCATACTGTAGCTAAAAGGAACATCAGACACAAGGTTTTCATAGTCCCACAGCCACATTACAAAAGCTATGTCACTATACAATCATCTTCAAGAAACATGGCTACTGGAACCCAGCTCTACAGTTTCAGGCACTTCCTTCTAGCCACTTCAGTACTCCATAAACTAAAAAGGAGATATCTAAATAATGCGTAAGAATAACCTCCAGGATAACCTCTCGACTCTGAAATCTTGAGAGCCACTGACACTTTATTTCCTCTCATTTCTCTCTTCCCCCTTTTGGTCGAGAAGATTTTCTCTATCCCTTAATGCTGATGTATACATGATATGTTCTGAATTACCTTAATCCCAACTGGATTGGCTAAATACCAAGTTTTAGATATATAAAGCAGCCTCTCCAAATCCAGAAATAATAATTACCACTCTTACTAAGTGTCTGTTGTAAGAGTTCTGCCTTTATCCTATAGATACAAGAGCTTTGTCCATTATAAGTTCTGCATATTTTCCTAGTCTGAGGTTTACTTATTAATTTTTTTATTGTGGGAAAATGTATATAACATAAAAATCATTTAAACCACATTAAAGTATATAATTAAGAATACTGACAATATTGTGGAACTTTCACTACTACCTGTTTCTAGAATATTCTCACCATCCTGAACAGAAACTCATATCCATTAAGAAATAATCCCATCAACCTCCGGTAACAACTATTCTGCTTTCTTCATCCTAGAATTTGCTTATTTAAAGTACTTTTTTCATATAAGAGAAATCATATAATATATAATTTTTATGTCTGACTTAATTCACTCAACACAATATCTTTAAAGTTCACTTATGTTATAGCCTGTATCAGCACTCCATAAAATAAAATAACATACATAATCAATAATTCACAATATCATCACTTAGTTGCATGTTCATCATTTCTTAGAACATTTGCATCAATTTAGAAAAAGAAATACAAAGATAACAGAAAAAGAAATAAAACGAGAACAGAGAAAAAAAAGTTATACATACCATATCCCTTACCCCTCGCTGTCATTGATCACTAGCATTTAAACTAAATTTATTTTAGCATTTGTTCCCCTATTATTTATTTTTATTCCATATGTTCTCCTTTGTTGACAAGATAAATAAAAGGAGCATCAGACACAAGGTTCTCACAATCACACAGTCACATTGTGACAGCTGTATCATTATTTAAACATCCTCAAAAAACATGGCTACTGGAACACAGCTCTACATTTTCAGGCAGTTCCCTCCAGCCTCTCCACTACATCTTGAATAACAAGGTGATATCTACTTAATGCGTAAGAATAACCTCCAGGATAACCTCTAGACTCTGTTTGGAATCTCTCAGCCATTAACACTGTCTCATTTCACTCTTCCCCCTTTTGGTCGAGAAGATTTTCTCAGTCCCTTGATGCTAAGTCTCAGCTCATTTTAGGGTTTTTCTCAATCCCTTGATGCTGAGTCTCTGTTCATTCCAAGATCTCTGTCCCACATTGCCAGGAAGGTCCACACCCCTGGGAATCATGTCCCACGTAGAGAGGGGTAGGGTGGTGAGACTGCTCGTTGTGTTGGCTGGATACAGGCTACATCTGAGCAACAAAAGAGGCTCTCTTGGGGGTGACTCTTAGGCCTAAATTTTAAGTAGACTTGACCTATCCTTTGTGGGGTTACATTTCATATGAACAAACCCCAAGACTGGGGGCTCTGCCTATAGCTTTGGTTGTCCACACTGCTTGTGAGAATATCAACAATTCAACTTGGAGAAGTTGAATTTCTCCCCATTCTCACCACTCCCCGTAGGGGGCTTTGCAAATACTTTTCCACTCACTGATAGAATCACCCTGGGATTCATCGGGGCATCACTCTGGACAAACCAGCAAAATCTCATGTCCTACCTGAGATTCCAAGTACTTATGGCGTTCAATCAAACTATCTATGTAAGTTATATTAGGAAATGCGCTAGTCAAAACGTAAATTTTGTAACAAACATTTTTTGCTTTAGTCTCACACAGAAGGTAACATTTTAAAATATTAATTACCATCTATTTTCAGTACCCTGCAATAATGACATTCCTTTGTTCTTCCTCATGCAAAAACATTTTTAAAATTGAACCTTGTACATTTCACTATTATTATACACTCTAGGCATTCGTAGATTATACCATCTCAATCTTTAACATCTATATTTCTTTCTGATTTCATTTATGTCCTCAGCCTTCCTCCATCATTCTCACATGCAGCTTCATTCAGTGTTTTAACATAATTATATTACAGTTAGGTAGTATTGTGCTGTCCATTTGTGAGTTTTTGTATCCAGTCCTGTTGTACAATCTGGATCCCTTCAGCTCCAATTACCCAATATCTTACCCTATTTCTATCTCCTGATAGTCTCTGTTATGAACAAAATATTCCAAGTTTATTCACTAGTATCAGTTCATATCAATGAGACCGTACAGAATTTGTCCTTTAGTTTTTGGCTAGTCTCACTCAGCGTAATGTTCTCAAGGTCCGTCCATGTTGTTACATACTTCATAACTTTATTCTGTCTTAAAGCTGCATAATATTCCATCGTATGTATATCCATTTCTTTTTATGGCTAAATCATTTTCCATTTTATATATATATATCATATTTTGCTTATCCGTTCATCTGTTGATTGATATTGAGCTGTTTCTGTTTCCACTTTTTGACTTGCTATGAATAATGCCATCCTGAACACTGGTGTTCACGTATCTGTTTCAGGTCCTGTTTTCAGTTCTTTTGGGTTTATACTGAGAAATGAAATTGTCAGGTCATATGGTAATCCTATGTTTCACTTTTTTGAGAACTTGCCAAATTGTTTTCCACAGTGACTGTACCACTTTATACATCCCCTCCAACTACACAGAAGTATTTCTCCATCCTCACAACACTTATTATATATATGTTTTTTTAATAATAGCTATCCCTTGTGCGTGTGATGTAGTACCTCGTAGTTTTTATCTGCATTTCTCTAATGACTGATGATGGTGAATATCTTTTCATACAATTATTGGCAGTTTGTATATCTTCTATAGATAGATGTCTATTCAAATTCTTTGCCTATTTTTAAAATTGTTTAATTGCTTTTTGAAGTAAAACAAATCTTGCACTCCTGAGGTAAATGCCACATAGCCCTGTTGAATTATCCCTTTCATATTTTGCTGGATTTGATTTGCTAATATACTTTTGTAAGGAGTTTTATGTTTATGTTCATATACACCTATTGGTATATATATTTTTTCTTATAATACCGTTGGGAGTTTTGGCTTCAAGATAATTGTACTATTCACTATTTATATTGTAGGTGAATATAAATTTAATTCCAAATCAAAAGACTGAACAGCAGAAATACAGGCCAGATTTACTTTTCAATAGCAGAGTTAAAATTGTGACATGTTAGCAAAGAAACAAAAACATGTATGAACTGTATTAAAATAAATTTATGAAATAAATATGAATATTAAAGCTGCTTACCCTTCCAGAGACATAGATACTTATTCTTCCAAAGACAAAGATAAACAAAAGGGCAAGCTACAGACTGGAAGAAAATGCATGTAAAAAATAAATTCTGACAAAGGTCTACTATCTACAATATATATATATATATATATATATATATATATATATATATATATATATATATAAAGAGCTCTTATAATTCAATAAGAAGATAAACAGCAATTTTAAGAATGAGTGAAAGAGAGTCCTCCCAAGAAACATACCAATGGCTGATAAATGCATGAAGAGATGCTCATGTATTTACGTAAGGAAGACATTGTCTGTATTTTAGAACTGCACCTACTCTTTGAGACCAAAGGAAGAAAGGTTTATTTTGTCCAGAACCTAAATTTTCTGTAGTACATAATATAACTGAACCTGTCCAGATAGGTCATTTGAACAACTGAAACACAGGAAACCCAGAATAAGAATGAGGGCCTTTAATCCTGTATAGTTTATTGTAATGCCTTGATACATCCTCGAATATAGTAAGCAGATAATCAAAGGTTATGCACAGTCCCTTGAGGGATGGGAGAAAAAATATGTAACTATTGAACTTTACTATCAGGGAAATCCTCTGATACTGTGTCCAACATTGGGGACACCCAGATCAATAGACCAAGCCTATTGGTACAATATTTTAAAAATCCTGAATGAGGAAAGCTTTCAACCAAGAATTCTTCATCCAGCCAAGTTATCCTTCAAAATTGAGGGAGAAAATCATTGCCCTACCCCACCCCCGCCACATGGAACATGACGTGCAGGGGTGAAAGTATCCTTGGTGATGTGGGAGATGACCCAGCCCTGATGCTGTTGGATCAACAATTCCATCCTAACCAAAAGGTGGAAAAGAAGTATGACTAATAAAATATCAGTGACTGAGAGAGTTCAAATAGAGTCAAGAGGATATTCTGGAGGTCACTGTTACGCAAGCTTCCTAGATATTACTCCCTATCATAATTTGCCAAACCTCAACCAAAACCATTCCAACCAATCACAAAGACCACCTAGGGCAATATATAAGATTCTGCAAAGATTTCATGCCCTAGAGTAACTTTCCAGAAACTTACAATGTCCATATGAGTTCTTGGACCAGATAAGCCCTGAAATCTCAAGTGGCCAGCTTCTCCAGAACATCAGCTAGTTCCATCTCCCTACCCCATATTATTGAGAGCCCCTTCCAACATGAAGAAGTTAGAATGGCCATAACCCAAATACCCCTAAAGAGCAGGATAAAAAAATCAAAGGTGGTGATGGAGTTATAGAAAGAAGGTAGGATTTGACAAATAAATATGATTGTAAATCATTAAATTGATATTTCTTTTAGTTTTCAGTATCTTAGAGCAGCTAGAAATAAAAACTAAAACTGTGGAATTGTAACCCATACCAAACTCTGAAATCTGTTCTGCAACTAATTGCTGTGCTGTGCTTTGAAATAGATTACGTTTTTGTATATCTGTTATTTTTCACAAAAAGGAAAAAAATTCAAAATATATTAAAATGGCTAACAACCCAATTTAAAAATGGGTAAAAGCCTTGAACAGACACCTCACGAAGTAAAATAAAGCAATGACCAATAAGCATCGGTGTTCAGTCATCAGGGAAATGCAAATGAAAACTAAAATACCTTCTCACACCCACTAGACCACTAAAATAAAAGACAAATTATACTTAAATATTCCTGAGATTATGAGGTAATAGGAATTCTCTTCCATTGGTGATGGCCATGTAAAATGGTATAACCACTTGTGAGAATTATTTGGCAATTTTTTGCAACTATCCTATGATCCACTAATTCCACCCAAGAGCAATGGAAGCATGTTCACATGAAGACTTGTATAAGAATGTTTATAGCAGTCTTACTCATACTAGCCTAATGGGAGAATAGAAAAACAAATTGAGTTAGCAATTTGCGAAACAAAAGAACATATATCCATTATTATATCATTTCTAGGAAAGACAAATATATATAAACTTAAGATGAAACTAATATTTGCCTGGGGGTGGGTGGTATTGACTGATAAGAGTCACTAGGGAACTTCCATAGGGATTTATCTTTATTTGAGAAGCTATGGGTTTACAGAAAAAATCATGCATAATACACAACGTTCCCATATACCACCTATTATTAACACTTCTCATTGGTGTGGTACATTTGTTAGATTTGATGAAAGCATATTTTTATAATTGCACTAACTATAGCCCATGGTTAATGTAGGATTAATGTAGAGTTCAATATTGGTATTGTGTGATTCCATGAATTTTTTAAAAATTTTTATTCTAGTAACATATATACAATAAAAAATTTCTCCCGTTAACCACATTCAAATATATAATTCATTGCTATTAATTATTTGCACAATGTTGTGCTGCCATCACCACCATCCATTACCAAAATATTTCCATCTTTCCAAATAAGATTAATTCACTCTTCCTCCCCCTACCCCATCATCTGATAACCTGTATTATAAATTCTGACTCTGTGGGTTTGCTTATTCTGATTATTGCATATCAGTGAGATCATACAATATTTTTCCTTCATCTGGCTTATTTCTCTCTATGTGATAATCTCCAGGTTTATCCATGTTGTTACATGTATCCAGACTTCATTCCTTTTTACAGCTGAATAATATTCCATCGAGGACATATACCACATTTTGTGAATCCATCCATCGGTTGTTGGATATTTAGGTTGCTTCCATCTTTTGGCATTTTTGAATAATGCCGCTATGGTCATTGATGTGTAAATATCTGTTCAAGTTCCTGCTTCCCATTCCTTTGCATTTATGCCTAGAAGTATAATTGCCCGGTCATATCACAATTCTTTTTTTTTAATTAATTTTTAAATTGAAAAAAAATATTATAAGAAAGAAACACAAACATTCTTAACATATGATCCTTCTGTTCTATATATGTAATCAGCAATTCACAATATCATCACATAGTTGCACACTCATCATCATGACACTTCTTAGAACATCCGTTATCAATTCAAAAAAAAGAAATAAAAAGAAAACAGAAAAATAAAACGAAAACAGAAAAAAAAATTACGCATACCATCCCCATCCCCCTCTCCTATCGATCACCAGTATTTCAAACCAAATCTACCTTAACATCTGCTCCCCCTATTTCTTATCTCCATTCCATATGCTCTACTTGTCTGTTGAAGGGCAGATAAAAGGAGCATCAGATACAAGGTTTTCACAATGGAAAGCCATAACATTACACAATCATTATCAAGAAACATGGCTACTGGAACACAGCTCCACACCCCCAGGCAGCTCCCTCCAGTCTCTCCACCACATCCCAGACAAGGTGATATCTACTGAATGTGTGAGAATAACCTCCAGGATAACCTGTCGACTCGGCCCAGAATCTCTCAGCCACCAACACTTTGTCTCATTTCACTCTTCCCTCTTCTTGGTCAAGAAGGCCCCCTCAATCCCTTGATGCGGGGTCTCAGCTCATTCTAGAGTTTCTCCCAATCCCTTAATGCTGAGTTTCAGCTCACTCCAGGACCACCATCCTACGCCACCAGGAAGGTCCACACCCCTGGGAGTCATGTCCCATGTAGACAGGGGGAGGGTGGCGAGTTTACTTCCTGTGTTGGCTGGAGAGAGAAGCCACACCCGCGCAACAAAAGAGGTTCTCTTGGGTGTGACCCTTAGGCCCAATTCCAGATAGACTCGACCTATCCCTTGTGGGGCCAAGCCTCACATGAACAAACCCCAAGACTGCGGGCTCAGCCCACAGCCCTGGCCATCCACACTGCTTGTGAAAACATCAAGAATTCAACCTGGGGAGGTTGAACCTTCCCCTGTTCTCACCATTCCCCAAAGGGGACCCTAAATATCACAGTTCTTTATTTAACTTTCTGAGGATTGCCCAAGTGTTTTCCACAGCAGCTGCACCATTTTCTATTCCTACCAACAGTGAATGAGCATTTCTGTTTCTCCGTATACCTCCAATGATACTTGTAATTTTCTGAGGGTTTTTTTTCCCCCTTATTTTTTTCCCCCCAACAGTAGTCATTGAAATGAGTGTGAGTGGTATCTCATTGTGGTTTGGGTTTGCATTTCCCTGATTGCTTATGATATTGAGCATCTTTTCACGTGCTTTTTTTTTTAGCCATTTGTATATCTTCTTTGGTGAAATATATATTCAAGTTTTTTGTCCATTTTTAAATTGGTTTGGGTTTTTTATTTTTGTTTTTTGCAGTTTCTGCACACTTTTACCTTCACCGTTCATTGACATGATTTAGGTATTTTTGTTAGATAGAATATAATTGGATTTTTTTTTCTGGCCATCCTGTGAATTTGTTTTCTAGTTTGTATATTTAGTTTACATTTGTTTTAATTTGTGATGTAGTTGCGCTTATTTGTATTATCTCATTGAGTTTTGTTTTTTAAATTCTCTGTAAAGACACTGCCTCAAAAAATTTGTTAAAAACTCACACTTGTTTCTCCCCAAGCAAATTGTTAGTAAAAGACAAAAAATTTTTACGATCTGAAGAGAAACCAGAATATTATAGAGCAGTACATCTTTTCTCTCTGTCCCATTCCCTGTGTTCTCCTGTCATAAAGTGGATTGATTCAGTTTTCTATATTTTAACCCTTCTTTACTCCCAAAATTAGAAGACTTTTTGTGATTATCTTAAAAATTTTAGTATACTTGCTTGATTTAATCTAAAATTAGACGTTGTCTGAACCTACTTAGCTAATTTCTGCTTCCTCCTTAATTAAGAATTTGATTTGTTTCAAAGGAACAAATTTAGTGGCTTTCTTGGCCTGTGTGGAATGATCAGTATTATATATCTGAACAATCTACATTCTTTTTGTTCATTTTTCTCAGTGATGATAAATAGGACTACTTGACCATATCTTCTTCTCTCCAAAACCCAGCATACATAAATTTCTCATTGACCAAGTTTAACTATTAATTCTAATCATCTTTTAAATATCATTCAGTAAAACATTGTCTACTGTATATCAGTCACTGTTATACATGGTGGCACCCCTCACATTTACCCTATAAGTGTTATCTCCAAAGGCAGATAAGGAAAATCATCATCACTCAACTAGCTTACGTGAAACTCAGCTTTCACGTAAACATGCTTCCTCCTAATGGCCCAGGGAATTTTTTGGACATAGCCCTTCCCCTCACAAAACTGCATTTGTCAAACTGAGAGAAAAGAACTTTTTCTCCCTGAACCTTATCTACAGTTCTCAAGATGTGGTTGGTTCTTTCAAGGGATGCATTTAAAATATGAAACATAAACATGAGTTTAATAAAAGTTCAGAAACGAAGTCACCCGAACAATGATTGCATAAAAGCACATCATTGCTATTTTCTACAGAAAGTTACCCTAAACCTATACTGACCCCAAGTAGAGAATTAAAATGCCTACTTTGGAAACACACACTTTACCTCTTATCTGAACAACAATTCAATTTGTCTGGTTATAAACCACTTAGATAGATGTTTCATAGTATAAAGGGCCTTTATGCCACTCAGCCTCCAACAAAAATACCACCTTACATTGTACTTGCTGCTTTTGCAACTATAATTTTTCAGGTCATTCTACACAGTATGTGTGCATTAGGTGGATAGATTGTTGAAGGTATACCATTATTAATATTAGTATCAATTTCAACAGGGTTACATGACTAGTTAGGTGATAAAGCCAGAACTTGACCCTAGGTTTCCTGTCTTCTAATCATTATCACTCTTTATTGAGCCCCTTCTTCATGCCTAATGCTAGGCATTATCTCTAATTACATGTTTCTTGCCAGGTAGATCTTCTTATCACTTATTTGTAGATATTGAAAATGAGGCCCAGAAAAGTGAAATGATTTGCCAAAATTTGTGGAGGTCATGAGTAACAGATCACACCAGATCTCTCGGGCTCCAGTGCCCAGGCATACAGTGCTATTGCCTGAAACATGAGGAATAATACTAGTGTTGCAGGTTTGTGGGTGGTGAGGTGGCAAGAGATTGATAGTATTATTAACCTATAAACAGTACTTAAGAAGCAGGGTTTTGTCCAGTATCTTAAGCTTTCAGTTCGTGAGGGCATACAGCTCAGTATTCTCCACTTGAGCTCCTCTTTTTTATTCTGCCAAGTGCTGGCTGTTAAAACACATCTCACTGCTAAGCACTCCTCAGGCCTTTGGCGCCCTTGCTGTAAAGGCAGGTGGTCTGAAGAAAAGCTTCCTCTAGGTTGTTGCACACTGTACACAACACATAACAGTGTGAGACAACTGTCAGTTCCTTCCTTCCCTTCTCCCCTCTCCTCCAGGAAGCTGGGTCCCAGATGGAAGAGCTGGAAACTTGTCAACTGTTTTCTGAAGGGCATTTAGAAAAGATTGCCAGGGAGAAAAAGGCAAGCGCAGTAGCTCATTAGTCCACGAGTCAGAGCATCAATTTCACAAAGAAAGTGTTCTGGACATAGAGATGGGATGTACTGGCAGAGTGTTGCTCACATCTCTCTCAGAATGCTGCACATTTTGGGAAGCATTGCTTCCTTGATTGACTCTTTCTTTATCTGTTACGTCTCTTCCCAAAACGCTGCCTTTGCAAACTGAAGAATAAAAATAATACTGAGAATATTTTTTTCACATTAGAAGGTGTCCCTTGAATGTGCGAAGATGTGCCCTGTTGCCAGATTGTGAGCATTCTTGTATATATTGACAAAAATACAACTACTGATTTACCATTCTTATTTGAATCTTTGGTGACGCCTTATTTATGAAACAGTAAAGCTAATTGCCCCCCTGGCTATTTTAAGTAACTTTTTGGATTGATTTTTAAGCACTCACAACAGCAAAATGAGATGTACAAAATTATTTCAGCCAAGTACACAGTAGTCTGTATAGAGTGATATCTGTGTGTTAGAAAAAAAGTTTGCACACACACATATATTTGTGTATTATTAACTGCTTCAATGTGATATGTCATCAATGACATCGGTAGCCTGTGGTGAGCAGAATTGGATGGCTGGGGGAGAGAAGTATGATGAAACTTCATTAATATGTCTTTTCAAAAAAATTTAGATATTCATATAGAAGCATAAAAGGATGTGTAACAAGTATTTTAAAGCAATATCTTCTGTGTACCCAGCTCCTGGTAACTTCTAATCTACTTTCTGTCTCTATGAATTTCCTTATTCCTGATTCTTCATATAAGTGAAGTCATACAATATTTGAAATCTCATGTCTGGTTTATTTCACTTTGTACAATATTTTCAAGGTTCGTCCATGTTGTGGCTTGTATCAGAACCTCATTCCATATATGACTGAGTAATATTTCATTGTATGTATTTGTATGTATACCACATTTTGTTTATCCATTCATCCGTCAATAGACAAATGGGTTGTTTCTACCTTTTGGCCATGGTAAATAATGCTGCTGTGATCATTAGTGTATTAGCATCTCTTTGACTCCTTGTTTTCAGGTCATTTGACTATATACCTAGAATGGAATTTCCAGGTCATATGGCAATTCTAAGAGCCACCATATTGTTTTCCAGAGCAGCTGCACCATTTTGCATCCCCACCAGCAATATACAAAGTTCCTGTTTCTCCACATCCTCTCCATCATTTGTTGTTTTCCATTGTTTTTATTACTATTTTTATAGCTACCCTAGTTTGTGTTTCTTTTTTTGAGAATCAACATTTGGCCCTAAGCATCTACAGTTCTCAGTCCTCTTGGAAATTATGTTTGTATTTCAGATTTTTGTCACTTTTTATTATCTTACAGAAAATTCTGACATCTTTTCCTTTTATTCTTTACAGTTGGCCCTGAAAAACGGGTGCCAGCAATGCCTGGATCCCCTGTGGAAGTGAAGATTCAGTCAAGATCCTCACCTCCCACCATGCCACCCCTCCCACCAATAAATCCTGGAGGACCGAGGCCAGTGTCATTTACTCCTACAGCATGTGAGACCGCTTAATTTTTTAGCCTGTAGTTTAGAGTGGCATTTAGTTTGTAGTTCAGAGTGACATTTGGATCTAAGCAACTGACCACCATGCAACATTTCAAAACTATTTAAAAAAAAACTTGAATTGTTTTATAAGTTGCTTTTTCTTTCGGAGGATATTACTTGGCTAATTTAGATATTTAGAAATTTAGTATCTAAATATTCTGTTTTCATGCTCTTTGGCAGGTAACTAATTTTATTTCTTTGACTTTAGGTAATTTGATTTATATAGAATTCACAGCATCTTTCATAAAATTATAGAACTATTAAAAAACTGTTCTAAACTGTCTTGGTAAGGTCTTCACAAAAGAGAATATTATATTGGCCATTAAATGTATGAAAGGGTGTCACAGTCAGATTCATGTGTTATCTTGGCCAGATGGTGATGCCTGGTCGTCTGGTCAGGCAAGCACTGGCCTGTCTGTTGCTATGAGGACACTTTATGGACTTAAATCATGACTGCGTCAGCTGTATCCACCGCTGATTGTGTTTGTAATCAGCTAAGGGGAGTGTCCTCTGCAATGAGTGATGCGTAATCTAATCAAAGGAAGGCTTTTATGGAGGATTCAGAAGAGACAGTCACTCTTCCTGCTTCAGCCAGTGAGCCTCTCCTGTGGAATTCATTGAGGAACTTCATCAGAGTTACCAGCTTGCGGCCTGCCCTACAGAACTTGGACTCTACATTCCCATGGTTACATGAGGCACTTTTATGAAGTTTCTATCTATGTATATCTCCTGCTGATTCTGTTTCTCTAGAGAACCCTAGCTAATACAGCTTGGTACCAGGCATGGTTCTTAAGAAAGAGAATCTTAAAATGGGTTTTCCGATTGGTTTTCTACTCTGACTAGACTCAAGGCACAAGTAAGTTGCGTAAGGAAAGTGGCCCAAATGCCCATGGTCTGCACTCCTGCCACATTACCTTCTTTTTCCCAGACCAGAGCTGTGGCCTCCTGGAGAGTTCCTCATAGTACATTGACTGAGGAAGAAAAAATTCAGGACTGGTTTATAGGTGGTTCTGCACAGTATTCAGGTACCATCCAGAAGTGGACAACTGCAGCACTATAACCCCTTTCCAGGATGTCCCTGAGAACAATGATGAGGAGAAATCCTCCCAGTGTGCAGAACTTCGAGCAGTGCACCTGGTTTTTCATTTTGCTTGGAAGGAGAACTGGCCAGAGGTGTGTTTGTATACTGACTCATAGACTGTTGCTGATGGTTTGGCTGGATGGTCAGGGACTTGGAAAGAGCATGATTAGAAAATTGGTGACAAAGAGATCTGGCAAAGAGATATGTGGATAGATCTTTCTGATTGAGCAAAGAGCATGAAGATATTTGCATCCCATATGAATGCGTGCCAGAAGGTAATTTCAGCAAAGGGAGGTTTTAATAATCAAATGGATAAGGTGACCCATTCTGTGGATACGGTTCAGCCTCTTTACCCAGCAATTCCTGTCTTTGCCAAATGGGTTCATGAAAAAAGTGGTATTTTCTGATTCTAAACTCCATGACACAGACTTACAATGTAGATGTCAGTTGTTTTGCTTTACTAGTGAGAGCATTGCTGACAATGAGTTAGTTCTCATGTACTTTCCTTTGTACCAACTATCTCTGCTCAAAGATTTGCATTTTATGTTTGTCATTTTTTAAATATATTTTTATTGTAAAACTTAACATACAAACATATATTCTTGGCATGAAATCATTCCATACACGGTATACAATCAGTGGCTCACAATATCATCACGTAGTTGTATATTCATCACCATGATCATTTTTTCAACATTTGCATCACTCCAGCTAAAGAAATGAAAAGAAAAAACTCATACACACCATACCCCTCACCCCTCCCTCTCATTGACCACTAGTGTTTCCATCTACCCAATTTATTTTACCCTTTGTCTTCCTCATTATTTATTTATTCATATCAATATTTTTAACTCATCTGTCCATACCCTGCATATAAGGAGCATCAGACACAAGGTTCTCACAATCACATAGTTACATTGTAAAATTTTTATTTTTATACAGTTGTTTTCAAGAATCTAGGCTATTGGGACACAGCTCAACCGTTTCAGATACTTCCCTCTAGCCACTCCAATACACCATAAACTAAAAAGGGATATCTACATAGTGCATAAGAATAACTTCTAGGATAACCTCTCAACTCTATTTGAATTCTCTCAGCCACTGACACTTTATTTTGCCTCATTTCTCACTTCCCCTTTTTGGTCAAGAAGTCTTTCTTGATTTCTTGATCCCAGATCCTGGCTTATCCCAGGCTTTC
Source organism: Tamandua tetradactyla (assembly GCF_023851605.1). Taxonomy (NCBI): domain Eukaryota; kingdom Metazoa; phylum Chordata; class Mammalia; order Pilosa; family Myrmecophagidae; genus Tamandua; species Tamandua tetradactyla. The sequence continues at coordinate 19,373,747 of NC_135327.1, read as the reverse complement.
TGTTCCACATTGCCAGGAAGATTTACACCCTTGGGATTCGTGTCTCATGTAGTGGAGAAGGCAGTGAGTTCACATGCTGAGTTGTCTTAGAAAGAGACGCCACATCTGAGCAACAAAAAGGTTCTCTAGGGGTGACTCTTAGGCACAGTGTTTAGTAGGCTTAGCCTATCCTTTGCGGGGATACGATTCATGTGAATAAGCCCCAAGGATTTATCGGGGCATCACACTAATCTGGACAAACGTGCAAACTCTTATGCCCTAGTCAAGATTCTATGTACTTATGGTGTTCAGATAAACTGTCCATATATGTTAAATTAGGAAATGTGCTAGTCAAAATATGTTTTGTACCAAATAAACATTTCTTGCTTTAGTCTCATGCAGAAGTTGAAGTTTTAAAAGTTTTAAAGTTGAAGTTTTAAAATATGAATGATCATCTATTTTCAACACCTTGCAATATTGACATTCCTTTGTTTTTCCTCATGCAAAAAACAAAAAACATTTGTTTTGTATACTTAGTCACTGTCACGTTCCTTTAGTGCTCCTCCCTCTAAGATTCTTGCATTCGGTTGATAAGAACTAACATTAATGAGTGAACTTGGAGAATTACCAGAGTAAATGAAATTAAGTTTGATATCCTCATTCTTAAATTCCATTTTCTATATCAAAGTTAAATCATATTAGGCATAAGTAATGGAACAAATTTAAACCTTGGCTATTATTCAGATTTTAGGGTACAGACAATAGGTATAAATATATATAAATTTACCCTTTTTTAATGTCCATATTTGACTACTTGCTAAGAAGCTATGAAAAAACTTGTTAGCTAAAAGCACAGTAATGTATTATATTTTTATGGGTTTCTTTAAAACTGGGCACATTTCTAATGGCAGTTGACCTTTATATGTAAATAAAGAAATGACAGACCATTGCGACTGATTTTCTAGTTTGCTGAGATTGAGTGTTGAACTTTTCTTTCCTATAACTTAAGTGATCTCTTTTAATGGGTGACACAGAAGAATTGATCCTGTTTTTCTCTCCCTGTTAATCTCCAGCAGCATTTTCCTGAGCACTTACCCTTTTCCACCTAATAAACAAAACCAAAGTAGATATGTGAAATAATCTTCATCAAGAAGTGCGCAGTTCATTTCCTAATATAACTTATGTGGACAACTTAATTGAACACCATAAGTACATGGAACCTTGAGTAGGGCATAAAATTTTGTAGGTTTGTCCAGAAGGATTTGAACAGTGAATAAAAAAGTATTTGCAAAGTCCCCTTGGGGGAATGGTGTGAAAGGGGGAAAATCCAACTTCCCTAAGTGGAGAATTATTAATATTCTCACAAGCAGTGGGGAAAACCAGAGCAATAGACTGAGGCCCACAATCTTGGGGTGTGTTCATATGAAACTTATCCCCACAAGGATAGGCTGAGCCTACTTAAAATTAGGCCTAAGAGTCACCCCTCAGAGAACCTCTTTTGTTGCTCTGTTGTGGCCTCTCTCAGCCAACACGGCAAGCAAACTCACTGCCCTCCCCCTCTCTACATGGGAAAGCTCCCAGGGATGTAAACCTTATTGGCAACTTGGGACAGAAATCCTAGAATGAGCTGGGATCCAGCATCAAGGGATTGAGAAAACCTTCTCGACCAAAGAGGAAGAGAGAAATGAGGCAAAATAAAGCATCAATGGCTGAGAGATTTCAAACAAAGTCGAGAGGTTATCCTGGAGGTTATTCTTATGCATTATATAGATAACAACTTTTTAGTTAAGGTATATTGGAGGGGCTGGAGGGAACTGCCTGAAAATGTAGAGCTGTGTTCTAGTAGTTATGTTTCTTGAAGATGATTGTATAATGATACAGCTTTTGCGATTTTAACTGTGTGATTGCGAAAACCTTGTGTCTGATGCTCCTTTTATCTGCGGTATGGACAGATGAGTTAAACGTATGGATTAAAAATAAATAATGGGGGAACAAATGTTAAAATAAATTTAGTCCATTGAGGCAGAGACGGCCAAGATAGCGGCTTAGCAAGGTGTGGGATTTAGTTCATCCTCCAATATAGCTACTAAATAACCAGAAACAGTACAAAACAACTCCTGGGGCCACGTCAGTGATTGGACACAGCATACCCCAGTCTGGACCAGCAAGCCCACCCAGAACCATGAGTTCCCCAAGCCACAGCAGCCCATGCCCATCACCCACAGGCTGCTTCCCAGAGGGGAAAGGAAAAGGACTTTACGAGCAGCAGGGGCTGAGTGCAACTAAGCTTCAAGTGTGGAATTAATTCACAAATTTTGACTACTAAAAATAGGCCCCCAGCTCAGCTGAACCCGGTCAAAGCTGAGGTTGCTGATTTTTGCCCAAACGTTAGGGGGGCAGGGCTGACAGAAAAAGAAAAAAAAAGAAACACAGGATTTTGTGGCTGTGTTTCTACAAAGACTTGACTGCCTTTCAGGCTGCAGCTGCCCCAGGCATAGGCAGAAACAAACTTGTTTGAGAACTTGTCTGGAGCTTGTACCTTCCCCAGGGGAGGCGTGAGGCCCAACTCAGGTGGAATCCCTCCCTCAAGGAATTCAGACACCAGGGCTTGGTAATTTGAAGCCATTAAAACTAACCTACAACCTCTCCTCTGTCTCCACCACACCCCCAGCAGGGAGAATGTGATAAAGATACCTCATCAACTTAGACTGATGGGACCTGCAGGCAGACAAGTGCCATATACTGGGCAGAATAAGAAAAATAGAGTCCAGAGACTTCACAGGAAAGTCTTTTAACCTGCTGAGTCTCACCCTCAGGGAAAACCGACGCAGGTGACTCTTTCCTCCTGATAGGAGGCCAGTTTGGTCTGGGAAAATCCGGCTGTGGTCTATAGTATCTAAGTAGACCGTCCTAAGGGTTGGGCAGGGGAAAGGCACCATACAAGCAGGGCAAGAAACAAGAAAACAAGAACTGAAAAATTCTCCTCTGTTAAACAAAACCTAAGCTTCTGGTCCAAAAAAAGCTGAACTCAATGTCAAAGAACAAACAGACAAGAAATTCATCCAGCAGGAAAACCCTAGGTAAAAGAAGTGAAAGCAATCTCCAGAATAAACTAATTAAGGTAATTAAATGCCTAGACACCAGCAAAAAATAACAAATTACACTAGGAAAATTGAAGGTATGGCTCAGTTAAAGGAACAAACCAACGATTTGAATGAGATACAGGAGTTGAAGCAATTAATTCAGAATGTTCGAACAGATTTGGAAAAATCTCATCAGAAACCAAACCAATGAATTGAGGGAAGATATAAATAAGGCAAGAAATGAACAAAAATACGAAACTGAAAGTCTGAAAAAACAAATCCCAGCCCTTACGGGAATGAAAGACAGTAGAAGAGATGAAAAAAACAATGGAAACCTACAATGTCAGATTTCAAGAGGCAGAAGACAGGATTAGTGAACTACAGGATGGAATATCGGAAATCCTACAAGCAAAAGAAAATATAGGGAAAAAATGGAAAATTATGAGCAGGGACTCAGGGAATAGAATGACAATACAAAGTGCATGAATATACGTGTTGTGGGTGTCCCAGAAGGAGAAGAGAAGGAAAAAGGAGAAGAAAAACTAATGGAGGAAATTATCGCTGAAAATTTCCCAACTCTTATGAAAGACTTAAAATTACAGATCCAAGAAGCGCAGTGTACCCCAAAGAGAATAGATTGAAATAGATGTACTCCAAGACACTTACTACTCAGAATGTCAGAGGTCAAAGAGAAAAAGAGAATCTTGAAAGCAGCAAGAGAAAAGCAATCCATCACACACAAGGGAAGCCCAATAAGACTATGTGTAGATTCCTCAGCAGAAACGAGAAGACAGTGGGATGATATATTTAAATTACTAAAAAAGAAAAACTGCCGACCAAGAATGCTATATCCAGCAAAACTGTCCTTTAAAAATAAGGGCGAAATTAAAACATTTTCAGGTGAAAAATCACTGAGTGAATTCGTGACCAAGAGACTGACTCTGCAAGAAATACTAAAGGGAGCACTAGAGGCAGATAGGAAAAGACAGGAGAGAGAGGTGTAGAGTAGAGTGTAGAAAGGAAGACCATCAGTAAAGGTAAAAAGAAGAAAAATTAGATACAACATATAAAATCCAAAAGGCAAAATGGTAGAAGAAAGTACTACCCATACAGTATTAACACTAAATGTTAATGGATTAAACTCCCCAATCAAAAGACATAGACTGGCAGCATGGATTAAAAAACAGGACCCATCTATATGCTATCTACAGGAAACACATCTTAGACCCAAGGATAAACAAAGATTGAAAGTAAAAGCTTGGGAAAAGATATTTCATGCAAATAACAATTAGAAAAGAGCAGGAGTAGCTATATTAATATCCAGCACATTAGACTTCAAATGTAAAACAGTTAAAAGAGACAAAGATGGACACTATGTATTAATAAAAGTAACAATTCAACAAGAAGACATAGCAATCATAAATATTTATGCACCAAACCAGAATGCTCCAAAATACACGAGGCAAACACGGAAAAGAGAAATAGACATGTCTACCATAATCCTTGGAGACGTTAATTCCACACTCTCATCAAAAGACGGAACATCTAGACAGAGGATCAATAAAGAAAAAGAGGATTTGAATAATACAATAAATGAGCTACAGACATTTATAGAACATTTCACCCCAAAACAGCAGGATACACCTTTTTCTCAAGTGCTTGTGGATGATTCTCAAGGATAGACCATATGCTGGCTCACAAAACAAGTCTCAATAAATTTAAAAAGACTGAAATCATACAAAACATTTTCTCAGATCATAAAGGAATGAAGTTGGAAATCAATAACAGGCAGAGTGCCAGAAAATTTACAAATATATGGAGGCTCAACAACACAGTCTTAAACAACCAGTGGGTCAAGGAAGAAATTAGTAGAGAAATCAGTAAATATCTTGAGGCAAATGAAAATGCCATCATGACCAAGGATGTCCACTATCACCACCGTTATTCAACATTGTGTTGAAAGTTCTAGCCAGAGAAGTTGGACAAGAAAAAGAAATACAAGGCATCAAAATTGGGAAGGAAGAATTAAAACTCTCACTGTTTGCAGATGATATGATACTAACTGTCGAAAACCCTGAAAAATCCACAGCCAAACTATACTAGAGCTTATACATGAGTACAGCAAAGTGGTAGGTTACAAGATCAACACTCAAAAATCTGCAGTGTTTCTATACACTAGTAATGAACAATCTGAGGGTGAAATCAAGAAAAGAATTCCATTTACTATTGCAACCAAAAGAATAAAATATTTAGAGTAAATTTTTCTAAAGAAACAAAAGACCTATACAAAGAAAACTCCACGAAGTTGTTAAAAAAAATCACAGAAGACCTAAATAGATGGAAGGGCATACCGTGTTCATGGATTGGAAGACTAACTATAGTTAAGATGTCAGTTCTACCTGAATCTACAGATTTAATGTAATACCGATTAAAATCCCAAAAACTTACTTTTCAGAAATAGAAAAACGAATAACCAAATTTATCTGAAAGGCCAAGGTGCCCCAAATAGCTAAAAGTATCCTGAGAAGAAAAGTGAACTTGGAGGTTTCACGCTACCTGACTTTAAGGCATATTATGAAGCTACAGTGGTCAAAACAGCATGGTACTGGCACAAAGATAGATATAGTGACGAATAGAATAGAGTATTCATATATAGACCATCTCGTCTATGGACAATTGATGTTTGATGAGGCAGTCAAGCCAACTCACCTGGGACAGAACGGTCTCTTCAATAAATAGTGCCTAGAGAACTGGATATCCATATACAAAAGAATGAAAGAGTACCCATATCTCACACCCTATACAAGAATTGACTCAAAATGGATCAAAGACCTAAACATTAGATCTAACACCATGAAACTGTTAGAAGAAAATGTAGGGAAATATCTTATAGGTCTTATACTCGCAGGCGGTTTCCTAGACCTTATACCCAAAGCAAGAGTATTGAAGAAAGAAATAAATAAATGGGAATTCCTCAAAATTGAACAGTTTTGCACATCAAAGAACTTCGTCAAGAAACTGAAAAGACAGCCTACACAATGGGAGACAATATTTGGAAATGATATATCTGATAAAGGTCTAGTATCCAGAATATATAAAGAGATTGTTCAACTCAACAACAAAAAGACAGACAACCCAATTACAAAATGGACAAAAGACTTGAACAGACACTTCTCAGAAGAGGAAATACAAATGGCCAAAAGGCACATGAAGAGATGTTCAACTTCCCTGGCTATTAAGAGAAATGCAAATTAAAACTACAATGAAATATCATCTCACACCCACCAGAATGGCCATTATCAGTGAAACAGAAAATGACAGGTGCTGGAGGGGATGTGGAGAAAGAGGCACACTTATCCCCTGTTGGTGGGATTGTCAAATGGTACAACCTCTGTGGAAGGCAATTTGGCAGTTCCTCAAAAAGCTAAATATAGAATTGCCATATGACCCGGCAATACCATTGCTATGTATCTACTCAGAGGACATGAGGGCATGGACACAAATGGACATTTGCACACCAATGTATATATAACAGTATTATTTACAGCTGTGAAGAGGAAACAGCTAAAATGTCCATGAACAGATGAGTGGCTAAACCAACTGTGGTATATACATACGATGGAATATTATGCAGCTATAAGACAGAATAAAGTTATGAAGTATGTAACAACATGGATGGACCTTAAGGACATTATGCTGAGTGAGATTAGCTAGAAACAAAAGGATAAATACTGTATGGTCTCACGGATATGAACTGACATTAGTGAATAAACTTAGAAATAGAGTAAGATATTGGGTAATTGGAGCTGAAGGGGTACAGATTATGCAACAGGACTGAATGTAAAAACTCAGAAATGGACAGCACAGTACCACCTAACTGTAATACAGTTAGTTATGTTAAAACACTGAATGAAGCTGAATGAGAATGATAGAGGGAGGAGGACTGGGGGCACAAATGAAATCAGAATGAAAGACAATAAAGACTGAGACAGTATAATCTAGGAATGCCTAGAGTGTGTAATGATAGTGACTAAATGTACAAATTTTTTAAATGTTTTTGCACGAGGAAGAACAAAGGAATGTCATTACTGCTGGGTGCTGAAAATAGATGGTAATTACTATTTCAATATTTTACCTTATGTGTGAGACTAAATAAAAATAAATGTTTATTTGGTACAAAATTTGTATTTTGACTAGTGCAGTTCCTAATATAACTTATGTGGACAGCTTAATTGAACACCGTAAATACATGGAACCTTGTGTAGGACATGAGATTTTGTTGGTTTGTCCAGAGTGATGCCCCAGTAAATGCCAGAGTGATTTGAACAGTGAATAAAAAAGTATTTGCAATGTCCCTTTCAGGGAATGGTGAGAAAGGGGGAAAATTCAACTTCCCCAAGTTGAATTCTTGATATTCTCACAAGCAGTGTGGACAAACAATGCTATAGGCTGAACCCCCAGTCGTGGGGTTTGTTCATATGAAACTTAACCCCACAAAGCATGGGTCAAGTCTACTTAAAATTTAGGCCTAAGAGTCACCCCCAAGAGAGCCTCTTTTGTTGCTCAGATGTGGCCTCTCTCTCCAGCCAACACAACAAGCAAACTCACCACCCTCTCCCTGTCTACGTGGGACATGACTCTCAGGGGTGTGGACCTTCCTGGCAACATGGGGCAAAAATCCTGGAATGAGCTGGAACTCAGCATCAAGGGATTGAGAAAACCTTCTTGATCAAAAGGGGGAAGAATGAAATGAGACAAAATTAAGTGTCAATGGCTGAGAGATTCCAAACAGAGTGGAGATGTTATCCTGGAGGTTATTCTTACGCATATAATAGATATTACCTTGTTAATCAAGATGTAATGGAGAGGCTGGAGGGAACTGCCTGAAAATACGGAGCTGTGTTCCAGTAGTCATGTTTCTTGATGATGATTGTGTAATGATATAGCTTTCACAATGTGCTTGCGTGATTGTCAGAACCTTGTGTCTGATGCTCCTTTTATCTACCTTATCAACAGACGAGTAAAACATATGGAATAAAGATGAATAATAGGAGGAACAAATGTTAAAATAAATTTAGAGTGAAATGCTGGTGATCGGTGAGGGGGAGGGGTGGGGGTATGGTATGTATGAATTTTTTTCTGTTTTCTTCTTATTTCTTTTTCTGAATAGATGCAAATGTTCCAAGGAATGATCGTGATGATGAATCTTCAACTGTGTGATGATATTTTGAATTACTGATTATATATATGTAGAACGGAATGATCAAAAAATATGAATGTTTGTGATTGTTGTTTTTTGGTATTTAAAAAAAATTTTTAATTACGAAAAAATGAATTTAGTACATGGAAATGCTAGTGATCAATGAAATGGAGTGATAAGAGGTATAGAAAAAAAATAGGGGAAACCAAGGCTAAAAAATATTGGGTAGATGGAAATACTAACAATCAGTGAGAGGGTGGAATAAAGGAGTATGGTAGGTATGAATTTTTTTCTTTTTATTTCTTTTTCTAAATTGATGCAAATTTTCTACGAAATGATCATGGTGATGATCACATACAACTATGGTGATGATCACATACAACTATGTGATGATATTGTGACTTATTGATTATATACCAAGAATGGAATGATCATATTGTAAGAATGTTCATATTTGTATGTTGTTATGTTTGAAAAATAAAAATAAAAAAAGCATTTGCAAAGTCCCCTTGGGGAAATGATGAGAAAGAGGGGAAATTCAGCTTACCCATTTGGAGAAGGCCTGATATTTTCGCAAGCAGTGAAGACCAGAAAAATCAATTGGCTGAACCCTCAGTCTTGGGGTTTGTTCACGTGAAACTTATCCCCACAAAAGATAGGCTAAACCTACTTAAATTTAGGCCTAAGAGTCACCCCCCAGAGAACCTCTTTTGTTGCTCAGACCTGTGGCCTATCTCTCAGGCAACATGGCAAGCGAACTCACTGTCCACCCCCTCTCTAAGTTGGACATGACTCCCAGGAGTGTAAACCTCCCTGGCAACTTGGGACAGAAATCCTAGAATGAGCTGGAATTCAGCATCAAGTGACTGAGCAAATTGTGGACTGAAAGGGGAAAGAGAGAAATGAAACAAAATAAAGTGTCAGTTGCTGAGAGATTTCAAATTGAGTCAAGAGGCCCTGGAGATTATTCTTATGCATTATGTGGGTGACCCCTTTTTAGTTTAGAGTGTATTGGAGAGGCTAGAGGGAAGTACCTGAAACTGTAGAGCTGTGTTCCAGTAGCCATATTTCTTGATGATGATTGTATAATGATACAGCTTTCACAAAGTGACTGTGTGATTGTGAAAACCTTGCGTCTGATGCTCCTTTTATCTATGGTATGGACAGATGAGTAAAAAATATGGATTAAAAATAAATAATGGGGGAACAAATATTAAAATTAATTGGGTAGAGGGAACCACTAGTGGTCAATCAGAGGGAGGGATAAGAGATATTGTATGGTATGTATGAGGTTTTTTTTATTTCTTTTTCTGGAGTGATGCAAATGTTCTGAGAAATGATCATGGTGATGAATATACAACTATGTGATGATATTGTGAGGCATTGATTGGACACCAAGTATGGAATGTTCATACATTAAGAATGTTTGCATTGTATGTTGATTGGTTTTATTAATAAAAATTTGTAAAGAATGATGAGATCAACTGATGAGTAGAAGGGTGAATTGTAGTATACACATATGATGAAATTTTGCGCAGTTGCAGGAAGAAATGAAGTCACGGGGCATGCAACAACGTGAATGAAACTTTAAGACATTATGTTGAATGGAATAAACCAGAAATGAAAGGAAAAATATTATATGTTCTTTGAAAAATAGTTTGTTCATTTTTTTTTTAACTAGTTTAAAGTCAAAAGCATAGGTTATCAGGAAATAGAAAGATGGTAGAGATTGGACAATTGGAGCTTAAAAAATACAGGATGTTTGATAAGGTTGATTGTAAAGGTTCAGAAATGGATAGCACAATACTATGTGATGGTGACACAATGCTGTAAGCGTAATTAACAAAGCAGAGTGTGAGGTTGAAAGAAGAAGACCAGAAGGAATGTTAGAGGATAAAAATCAGGACTGTATAACGCAGTGACAATGATGGTAGTTAATTGTTCAAATATAAGAAAGTTCTTACATGAACTAGGACATACATATGTCACTATTATGTGATGTTAGTAATAGGGTGGTATATAGCAAAAAATACGATTAATGCAAACCAAATCTATAGCTAATAGTAATGATGTAATATTCATCAGAACTAAATGTCAATATTAGAGGCATATAAGCGGTATGGGATTTTTTTTTTTCTGGAAGGAATGAGAATGTTCTTATATTGAATGTTGTGCTGAATGCATAACTACATAATTATACCAAGAGCCATTAATTGTACATATAGGATCAATCATATTGTGTGTGAATAAGACTGTTTGAAAAAAGAATGATGGGAAAATATCATTACTTTCACATATTGTAATTACTTTCATATATTGAAATTTAAGCAAAAAAATACAGAATCGGAGTGTACTGAATGAAATTTAGAAGATGCTTTTTAGAGTGACCAAGAATTTGCCGGCATTAATCTAGCGCTGTTAACAGATAGAAAAACTAATCCTATGGATATGAATAGTCAATTGTGGAAGTTATATACACACACCTTATTATTAGAATAGGTCATTAAACCTATAGCTTAGAAATAATAACCCTTGTATTAGAACAGTTATCTGTTTTCTGTCTGTCTGTTCATGTGTCTACCTCTGATTGTCTGCTTAGCTTCTTGGGGACCCTGAGTCTGGGATGCCGATGCTGTGTAAAAGATGAACATGGGTGTTTACTACCTGGAAAGATGTATTCTTCCAAACTCTGTCTCAAGCAGTAGTACCTGGTGCAGGAAATCTTTCTTAGAAACTGCTCACCCTGCCCATGGCACCTATAGAGTTAGATTTCGCTTCACCCTGCCTTCGTGATACTCTATGCACACTTCTGTTCTAGTATGTTATTCTGTAATTATTTTCATCCGGTCTTTCTCACAATGCAAAAATCTCATTGAAGGCAGGATACTGAGACTTGATTAATTTGTGAGCTCATGCTTTATAAAATTTGAACAAATGAATGTGCAAGATAGCAAACAAAAAGAAATTAGCAAAGATCCCTCTGTTTTTGTACTTGAATTAAGTTTTTTATTTTGATTTCCTTTTTAGTAAGCAATGGAATCAACCATTCCCCTCCTACACTGAATGGAGCTCCATCACCACCACAAAGGTTCAGCAATGGTCCTGCATCTTCCACATCATCTGCACTAACAAATCAGCAATTGCCAGCTACTTGTGGTGCTAGACAGCTCAGCAAGTTGAAGCGGTTTCTCACTACACTTCAGCAGTTTGGCAATGATATCTCACCTGAGATTGGGGAGAAAGTGCGGACTCTTGTTCTAGCTCTGGTGGTAAGTATAGCCTAACTATTGTTAAACCTGCCTGAGTGTATGACTCAGAATAAAAGCCAGCAAAGAAGTTGTAGGTGTATTTCTGCTGATTCCCAAGCCTATAATAAGGTGGTAAATTCTACAGTTAATGTATAAACCTGTTGAATTGTGAATTTCATGATTACCTTATTTATTAGAGAAACATAAAGTCTGTAATGTTTACCCTATTATTTCTTATAGTGTTGATTTAATTCCTATAAGCATATTTAAATTTGTTTTAAGACTAGTTTCTACAGGCATAGTGAAGTTGAGCAAGTTTCATTCATTTAGTGCCTGATGCTTTGTTTGACACCAAAAAGAACTTGTCAAATTATAAGTTTCATGATCTAAGTAAATAGTATCAAGGAGATCACATTTTGCAGCTCCTCATTCATATTCATGAGGAGAATTTTCAGGGTACTCGATTTTTGTTTCTGTGCATAGCACAGTGAACCTGTGGTATGTAGAGTGATTTTTTGACATTGGGAGAAATACTCTCAGTATATATAAGCACAGTACTGCCAGTTTCCATTGTTTCTGAATTGAAATTTTCAAGATTTACCTCCAGGAAAAGCTTTCAGTTCTCTTTCATGTTAGTTTCTGTAAGTCATAAAGAGATGAATCACACTACCAAACCCTAGTGCAATTCTCAAAGTGTAGTCTGGGCACTCCTGGGATTCCCCAAGGCCCTTTCAGGGGATCCAGTAAGTCAAAACTATTTTCATAACAATACTAGATGTAACTTGCCTTTTTTGCTCTTATTCTCTCTTGAGTGTACAGTCGAATTAACCCAGTGGCAACAGAACTTGATATCACAAGACTTTAAATGAAGCAGCAAATGAGAATCCAGCTGCCTTCTTTTAAGCTGCACGTTAGAGAGAATTGCAAAACTGTAAAACAGTACCACTTTCACACAAAGTAAAAATGTAATAAATGACTTTTTTTTCCATTTATGAGGTTCAGTCCCTATTGTTATAGATAGCTGTAGATTGTTCATTTTCATTTCTATGCAATATTTTATTGTAGGAATATACCCAATTTATTCATGTTGCTGTTGATGGACATCTACGTTGTTTGTAATTTGGGGCACTGTCAGGAGTCCTGTGTTGAGATTTGCTAGAAGGAGTTACAGGAGTTGGCTATAGTTGTGTTCACAGCTAAAATATTTAATACAAGGGCATGGTAAGGGTATATAGCTGGATCATAAAGAAAAAAGACACAGGTAGAGTTTGGAGGAATCTTTGGTCAGGCTTCCATTTTTGAGGCCTCGTTATATTTATTATATTCATTGTAATAAAGATTAAAAAGATTATCATTCTCTTACACTAAATATTTATTTCTGACCTTTGCTTCCATTGTAAACATGTCAAATATGTAAAACAAGAACTAAGTTAAAGTTTTCTGTTTTGTTTTTTTTTGGAGGGTGCATGGTCCAGGAATCAAACCTGGGTCTCTTGCATGGAAGGAAAGCATTCTACCACTGAATCACCCATGCATCCTCAGTTAAAGTTTTAAATATTTTTTTTTGGGTGTGAAATGAACTGTGAACATTTTCATCTAACAATGACTAAATTGGGTATACTCTTTTAACCTGAAAAAAAAAATACCTTCAATTTAAGTTAAAAATGTCCACTGTAAAAATACAAATGTATAGCCAACAAAAAACACACCCACACAAAAATGCAAATGTATTGAAATGTTCCACTTTCCAAATATACATAATTTCAATCCCAGAAATAACTGCTGCTGTCATTGTTCTTCAGACTTGTAAAATACTTGTATAAATGTATGTGTGTCATAAATGGATTCTTGGAAAACACATTGTTGTTTCAGATTTTTTCACTTTTCCTCATTAATACAGATAAAGCTGTGCCCTACCCCAACCTCCACTTATGTGTTCTCACTATATTATAATGTTTTATGCAGTTTAGTGTTTGTGGTCCTTTATGTTTTCCTTTTTCATTCTTAAGAAGCAACAGTGTGTTGTGAATAATTCGTATGTTATATCTTTGAACACTTGATTTTCTAAAAATAAATTCCTAGAAGTGCTGGTTGCTTTTTCTGGGGAGTAGGAATTCAGATGAAAGCCCAATATTTATTTATTTATAGCTTGTTGTTAACGTCCTGTGTTCCAGGGATTGAAATGAAAATGTTCTGTGAACTCTGAGGAAAATATTTTCACTTGTTTTTTCACTTTAGCAGAAGTGGAGAGATTCCTAGTTTAAAGTCTAGACTTTTGAGTAAATGCAGGGAAGTGCTAATAACGTTTCTGACACGGTGGTAAAAATTTACCCAATGGAAGTCTGCCTATATGGAGTTGTTCTGATAGACAAACAGAACACTTAAGGCTAGAAAGCACCTGTTGTTCTCTTTTGCATTTTTGCTGTTGTTAACTTCCTGTTTAGAAGATATGCTGAGAAGTAGGCAGAAACTTTGAAAGAGATTAACCTTTGACAGCTGAGGCCCTAAGTTGTTGAGCCCAGACAGTATCTTTAAAGTTGACATACTGGGCATAGTCAGGATCTGTTCAGCATTCTTAGTAACACTGTAAGTGAATCTCTCAATAAGAGGGACCTGAGTGACTCTTGTCACAGTAATGAGGAAGGCACTGTATATTCTGCAGCCCAGGCTGCTGGTCATAGATGAGCATTTAGATTTGAGGTGGCAAGGAAGAGGAGAATCAAGAAGGCAGTGTTTCTTTCATTCTAGTAAGGGAAACATAATGTGGTTAACCTTTGAGAGGGGTCCAAGGTCTCCAGTAGTGCTCTTGAAAAATATCCTTTTCCTCATGAAAAGGGCTCAGTGCTGTCAGATTTATATTGAAGTGCCCAGTTTTGGAGATTGAACAATATTATTTGTCTTTTCAGAACTCAACAGTAACAATTGAAGAATTCCATTGTAAGCTTCAAGAGGCCACAAACTTCCCTCTTCGCCCTTTTGTGATTCCATTCCTCAAGGTAGGTAATTCTTTCAAATTTAATTTCACCTTCAATAGTTCCTGAAGATCTGCTGAATCCCTCTTCTGTGGTTTAAATAATAAATCACGTTGTCATGATACATTTTCATGTCTTTATTTGAAGCTGGTAGCAGGATGTGAATATATTCTGCAGAGAAGCCTCATGCTTGATGAAATGAGAATTGTAAAAGCTTTGAGTTATGGTCTGTGCACAGACCCTACTGGTAGGAAGTAGGAGTATAAGGTAAGTATGGCAGTGGGGTTGAGCTGGGCTCTTAGCAAGGAAATAAAAATGTTAGATTTGAAGAAAGCTCAGAGATAAACCGATCACCGGCGAAGGAATTTGTTCAGGCACCAGCATGGTGCAGAGTTTAAGTCAGACTTCAGCCCACTCGGGTAGGATAATGGAGGATCTTTTATATTTGAGGGACTAGCTGGGTAATAAATGGCGTTTGCTGAGGGGAGCAACAGGAAAGTACCTTGGCCCAAAGGAGGGATCCTATTTCAACAGAAGACCTTGAGCCATTGGATGAGGGAGGGTAGGGAGTACAGATTGAAATGTGGATGGAACAGCCCATTTCGATATCTCCTAGGTGTCAGTGGGGGGTGGCTTCTGTTATTTTTGCCCCTTGTTCAGGGGTCCAAGCCTGTTATTCCAACACTTAGCAAAGAATTAACTGGACTCTGACTCTTTTGAGTATAACCAAAAGAGGAGAGAAGGCTCTGAGAGGAGGCAGGTGAACAACAGAGAGGCCTTTGCTTTTTGGACTTAGCCTTAGGGCAGGAGAGGATATGGGAGGGCAATGTATGTGCCTCCCCAAATTCTATCTAGTCTTTTCTAATAATGTCCTCTACAATTAATGTTCCCTGAAAACATTAATTTTCAGGAACTCAGTTCTAAGTTACCATGCTTACCTGATATGTGAGGTGTTGTCATGTTTATACTGAATATGCTCATTTTAAAAGAATTTTTTATTTTTAAATAATTTTCTGCTTACAGAAAAGTAAAATCCCTATATATCCTTTACCCAGATTCTCCAAACATTGACATTTTACCACATGTGTGCTATCATTCTCCCTCCATCTTTCTGTTTTTTTTTTTCCTTTGGAAACATTTGAGAGTAAATTGCAGACACCATACTCTAAATTCTTTTGCAAATTATCAAATCGGGAAATTAACAATGCTACAATACTAAAGGCCTATCTATAGTCTTAGTATAGTCTTATTATAGTCTTAAAACACGTTATTTGTGTTTACCAATTGATCCACTAATATTCTTTACAGCAAAAGAAAAACACCTTTGGTGGGAGGGGATGAGTTCCTGGATCCTATTAAGGATTACACGTTGCATTAAATTGTCAAGTATATTTATTCTTCTTTAATCCGATATAGTTTCTCAGTCTTTCGTGATCTTGACATTTTTTTTAAGAGTATAGGGTAGTTATTTTATAGAATGATCCTTAGTTTAGGTTTTTCTGATGCTTCTTCATGATTAGAATTAGGTTATACATTTTAGGGAGAAATACTAGGTATAACAGTGCTGCTATCACCTCATGCTATTAGAAGGCATAGATATTAATTTATCCCATAATTGGTGATGTTTACTTTGATCTTTTCATTAAGACAGTGTTCGCCAGGGTTTCCCACTGTGAAGTTACTGTTTTTTCCTGTTAAAGATTAGTTTTCAATAAAAAATAATGATTCAGACAGATTGAAAAAAATGAATGTGGCAAAGATTTTATTTAATTTCTTATTAATGAGGGAATTAGTAAAATGTTACAACCATTTCAAAGAAGAATCCAAAGAATGGATATTATTGATGAGGAGTAGTGATATGAATGGGTAACAGACAAACGCAGTAGGTTTTGCCATAGTGGACAAAGGAAGTCAGTTGAACCTCTACTGGACATAATTTGCATGTATTTAGACAAGGGTGGTTTTGCATTGCTATCAGTTATCTATAACGTGCAGAGTTGTAAAATAGTTTAGAAAGCGCAATTCAGATACTGTGTGCTCTTAACTAGGAGTAGAGAAAGTATGACTAAATCCAGGCCCCCGTGTGGTTGCATAATAGTCCTGGAGCTAAGAATGGTTTTTACAGATGAGCAGTTGCAGTTGATTTGGTAATAAGGAATACTAACTTTAAATCCTAATAAAACTAAATGTTATCCCCTGTCCATCCTCTTTCCCCAAATAAGAATTCCATTCTTAGTAGTAGTGGATGTCATTACGAAAAATTACTTGTTACTATTACATTTTGAATTTTGTCAATTTACCATTTGTGGACATTTGTTTCTTTTATTAAGTACCTCTATAATCTCTTTAATTTTGTCTCTTGATCCACAAAGCCTCAAATACATACTATCTGACCAAAATAAATATGCCCCTTTTCCCCTCTGAAGTTACTATTAACTTCAGAGGGGAAAAATTTTTCTCTTCAACAAACATTTATTGAGTTACTATTACTATCACCTTTTGTTCATTTTCTAAGAAAATGTAGCGGCATCAAAAAGATTTTTTATCTTGTAAACCTACAACTTCTATAATTAAAAAAATGAGGGTGGTCATCTTTACTGGTGTCCTTAATACCACTTATTAAAAACTTTTAAAGTTAGAGCATATAACATACCTACAGGAAAACGTTTATGCCTTAGGTGCACAGCTTGTATTGTGGCTCTATTCAAATAGCATTGAAACCTCAGCATCTCAAGGCAGTCTTTGATGCCTTTATCAGCTCTGAAACAGCTGTGCTAGTTCTATCTTGATCTCCTTTCTGTGTGTCAGAGCTGGTAGACAGTTCCCCAGGAATCTAGAATCAGGAAATATTTGTGAAATTTGTGTTAATAAGAAATAATTTGCATCTTTCTTTATTCATCAGAGGGCACATGTCACAAATGTAATGATATGACATGGTATTCCTTTCGATTAAGGTTGTTTTATAGTTGCAGCAAGATTGAGGTTATAGAATTGACTACAGTCTTTTAACAAGTGTTTTATTTAGTCAAATTCCCTGTACTTAACTGTGTTATTTTGGAAAACAGCATGAGGTAGGTTGTTATGGCAGCTTTTTGGCTAGCATTTGGGATTTTGTCAATTTATCTCTGCTTTAAAACAGTCGCTAATTATGGTGCTTGCTAAATTAACCCTTGGTGAAGGGATGACTGCTTGCATGTATTAAACCTCTGCTTTTTTTTTTCTTGCTCATCTGCTTCTCTTGAATAAAAGCCTTCTATTATGGGCTCAGCATGAATTGTTTTTAAATATGGGGGGAGCATTTCTTATTTTATGTTTTTCTTTTAATATAGGGAATACATGAAAAGTAAATTTTATGTATGAAGGTATTAAAGTTATGAATTTTCAAAGATATATATAGTCTTTTTTTACATGATTTATAGCCGCGTTAAAAGTTTTTACATATTAGAAAAGGGAAAATATCAGTGTATAATTAACTAGGAAGAATCTTATGTACCAAAGCCTAGTCTGAAATTTGTTACCTTCATTCCTATCACTCACACTGTTCCTTATCAAAATCCCATGTTACAGCTAAACCATAATAATCACCATTTCCAGAATTCCATGGCAGCTATCATAGAGAACATGAAGGGAAAGATTGTTTCAGCAGTGCTGTTAGACATGGATTGGAATTCAGAAGAGAGAAACCATGGCTAACAGTGATAGGCAGGGAAAGAGTGAATTCCTCATACTCCTCTGTCGGCAGTAGTAAGTGTCTTAACTGACAAAAGTCTTAAAAAAATACATAACATTTAAAAATTTTTCTCTTCAACAAACATTTATTGAGCTTTGATTTTGTAAGAGGCTACAACGGTGAATAAGGCACCTTCCTTAAGGAAAGTTACATCTTACGGGGACAAGAGACAAATCATCCAGTAATTCAAATATAGTATAATAGATATTGTAGAAGAGGCCTATGAGCATCAGACTGACAAGGACCTGGGGCTTTTGTTTAGTATCCTTTGATTTGTGAGAGAGCCTTTTGAGGTGCTGAGCCCTATGTATAGGCCCTAATGGTGAGAAAACTGCTCCCAGCCACTACCTCCTCTTTTCAAGGCCAACCTTCCTCTGCTGCAGCGAGAACTGCTGCACTGTGCTCGGGCTGCCAAGCAGACCCCATCCCAGTACCTGGCTCAGCACGAACATCTTCTGCTCAATACAAGTATTGCATCTCCTGCTGACTCTTCCGAGCTGCTCATGGAGGTACATGGAAATGGCAAGAGGCCCAGTCCCGACAGGTAAGCAGAGAACTTTGTTGTTCTTGCTTTCCTAAAACCACTCTTTCTCCTTTGCTTGTACAAGATTGCTGTGGTTGTTGAAAGTTATAGTTAGTGTCAGAATTTCTAAGGTTAGTTTGCTTTGTTCCAACATAAAACAGGGGAGTAAGTCTGAGAGTAGTTCCCAGACATGAATATTTTTCAAAAACTCCTCAGATGAACCTTCTCAACCAAAGGGGGAAGAGTGAAATAAGACTGTCAATGGCTGAGAGATTCCAAACAGACTCGAGAGATTATTCTGGAGGTTATTCTTATGCATTAAGTAGATATCACCTTGTTGTTCAAGATGTAGTGGAGAGGCTGGAGGGAACTGCCTGAAAATGTAGAGCTGTGTTCTAGTAGCCATGTTTCTTGATGATGATTGAATGATGATATAGCTTTCACAATGAGACTCTGTGAATGTGAAAACTTTGTGTCTGATGCTCCTTTTAGCTACTATATCAACAGAAGAGTAGAACATATGGAATAAAAATAAATAATAGGGGGGAACAAATGTTAAAATAAATTTAGTTTGAAATGCTAGTGGTAAATGAAAGCGAGGGGTAAGGGGTATGGTATGTATGATCTTTTTTTTCTCTATTATCGTTTTATTTCTTTTTCTGTTGTCTTTTTATTTCTTTTTCTAAATCGATGCAAATGTTTTAAGAAATGATGAATATGCAACTATGTGATGATATTAAGAATTACTGGTTTATATGTAGAATGGAATGATATCTTAATGTTTTGTTTGTTAATTTTTTTAATTAATAAAAAAAGTTAAAAAACAAAACAAAACAAAAAACTCCTCAGATGACTTTGTATAACCCCTAGTGAGAAGCCTCTGCTCCAGAGCATTCTGTATATCCACTGCTCCAATACCATAAGTGTAACTTGTTAAATGCATTTTTTTCTGGTGTGTGAAGTTCTGCAAAAGTATGACAATTACTGGTATTTGTTATACACCTTTATTGAACAGATTAATATATGAATTTATTCTAGAAAATACAATATGAATGGTTACTACCATATTCTATGATTTTTCAAGGAAGCAGTATTTTAACAACAGTGAATTTGTTATTGAAGCTGAGTGACTGAAAACCCTGCCAACTCACAAGTGAATTAGTTAAGTGAGCCTTTTTTCTCCCTTTTAGGGAATTATTTATTTAACCTCTATAGTAACGAATTTCACCTCAAAATATCCCTCAATATAATTAAACTTTATAACCTTCCATGTTCCTATCACATAAGGCACTGCTGTCATCTCCTTATTATTCTCTCCTTTGCTTCATGAGGGTTAGATCTTACTGCCTGATTATGGATGAATTTGCCCTCATTTTTCATGCTGGAATAAATCAGCAATTTACATTATTAGCCTGGTCCCTGAAGACATTTTCAGTTCGTACCTCTTATACATATTACTCCTTACAGTCTTCCTGTCTAAGAAAGCACTTAGCACAAAGTAGGTACTTAGGAACTGTTTGCATGCATGAACATTTGCCAACAGGCTTAGACATGTATTTCTGTTACTTCTACAGAAGAGAAGAGAATAGTTTTGAAAGAGATACAATACCTCCTGAGCCTCCTGCCAAGAGAGTGTGTACCATCAGCCCTGCTCCCCGACACAGTCCTGCCCTCACTGTGCCTCTCATGAATCCTGGAGGCCAGTTCCATCCCACACCACCACCTCTTCAGCACTACACCTTAGAAGATATTGCAACTTCACATCTGTATCGTGAACCCAGCAAAATGCTGGAGCACCGGGAAGTTCGCGATAGACACCACAATCTTGGTAAGTAACGTAAGCAACACGGTATTGATATAAAATCAGATCGAATCCTTGGGATTTTTTCCTACTTAGTGAGAAAATAAAATAATATCATCATTGTTTTTTTGCCACTGAAAATAAAAAACAATACTATACAAAAAAGAAGAATATTAAAGTTGTAGTTAAACTCATTTGAAATTGATCCTACTTCATACTTTTTTGCTACTATTGTTGTATGGTAAATTCAGACTCTCCATCATATGGAGAGTCTGAATAAATTAAAATCAGCTTGAGAAAAATAGCAAAATGAATGCAGTGATAAATGGAAATTAAAATTTAGGGAATATTTAAGAGTAAAGGGATATCATGCCTATGACTTATTCTCAGATGACTCATGGGAAAAAAACAGAATAATAAGGAAATGAGATAAAATATTAACATTTGGGAAATACAGATAGAAGGAGAATTTTTATACTGTTATAAGTAACTAGAATTCTTTACACTATTCTTGAAAATTTTCTCTAACAATTTATGTCAGAATAAAAAGTTCATAAATTATTCAAGAAAGATGTCTTAAAGGTGAAAGAGAACATGGCTATTTAGTTCATAAGGTTAGGCATATCTAATTTTAAATCTTGACTCTCATCCTAACAAGCTATGGTGTCTTAGGCAAGTTTGTTAGCCATTCTGAGCCTCAGATTACTCATTTTTAAAATGGAAATAACACCACCATCCCTGTTGGGTTGTTATTAGACATTATCATGTTATTAGTGCCTGGCAGATGGTCCTTTAATAGCCATTAAACTTGGGAAAGAAAAAAAAATCCCCTACCAAATCTCAAAGAAAACCAGTTTTGGACAGCTCTTTGTCATATACTTTTTACATTCATTATCTCCCACAAGTTTACTGCTGAAAGTTCTTTGGAGTTTAAATGCTGAGTATCTGTACCACAATAGTGAACCAGCGTACTACAACATAGCTTCCAGGGGATTCCCTATGTTTTCTTTGGCGGAGTACTCTGTGGAGTAAAAAAATTGAAATACGCTTGCCCTGACCACCTCTGACTTAGGCTTTTTGGTACCTCAGCGGCTTGGACTACAATTGGACCCTGGTTTCATGCAATGGTAGCTGAGTGATGGCAGCTATGGCAGCAGTGGTGTTTACAGCTGTCAAAATTTATTGAATTTTAAATACTTCAGGTTGTGTTTTGCTTTTTTATTATCTCATTTAATCGTCTCACCAGTCCCATGTGATATTTAACCCCTTTTTAGAAATGAGAGAGAGATAAAGGAATTGTGGCTAGCAGGTAGTGGAGACAAGATCCAGGTTCTTGCTCTATGATGCCCGAAGCTTTGTCCATGTGTTGTGAGGGCTCCCATAGCAACTTCCTGCATAGTGCAAATCCTTTTTTTCCAATTCCCTTCTAAAACACCCCTGTGCCTCCCTTTTTATCTCTGGAAAATTAGGTTTGTTATTGATTTCTTCTATATCCATATACATTTTTTTGTCAGTTTGCTTTGTTACTGAGAGAAGTGGTTAAAATCTAGCTATAATTGCAATTTTGTGAGATTTTCTGTGTATGTCTAACCATTTTAGGAAAACTATTCATCTTGTGTACTTTGAGTACCTTTAATCATCTACCTTGGTGGTTTCTTTTAGATTCAGCCATTTGTTTGCCAGTCCTTGGTTACAGATTCCTTAATTTTCACCAGTTCTTTTGAACATGTATATATACCCTGTACCATGGTTCTTGGCTCTTACCAAACCAGTCATCCCCGCACTTCCTGTCTTTTTTTTTTCCCTGTCTTTTTTCAGACAAATATAGTACCCACTTTACATTCCTAAAATGAAATTTATGGATACTAAAACCTATCTTAAACTCATAATTTTAGGATCAATATTCAATCTTAACTATAATAGGTAAGAAAATATTTTATAATAAAATGTAAAAGGAAAGTATTTTATGGTAAATAATGTTAAGGCTTAGGCATGATGACACCAGAATATATTAAATAGTCAGATGCTTGAGTTGTTATATTAGCAGTTTAAATACTGTGAGCAGTATTGCCATGTGTGACATGATTTTTCAAAATGGTGGGCAATTCTTGGTTGAATATTCTTTTCATTCACACAGTCATAACATTCCTGGAAATTTCAGTATCTATCAAAACTGTGCGAAAATTTTTGAAATGAGGATACCACCACCACCCCTGCTGGGTTGTTATTAGACATTATCTAATAACATTTGGGCAGTACTCTATTTCAGAGTAGTTGTACCAATATGTACTCTACATATGGAGGCTAAGCATTTGCATTATTATATAAGCCACATATCTGTCAACTATTTAGTGTCATCTCACATTTTAATTTTTTCCAATATGTAGTGATGATATGGTATTGCAGTGGTTTCTATGACAGTTTCTTTACTATTTATAAGTTTAAATATATTTTCATATTTTGTTGTGCCATTTGTACTTTCTTGTCTGTGACATACCTGTTTATTTCTCTTCCCTGTTTTTCCTTTGGGCTCTTTGTCTCTCACAACTGATCTGTAGGAGTTCTTTATATATTCTAAATAGCAATCTTTTGTTGGTTATGTTTCATTTTATGGGCCCCACACCCCATTAACAATCACTGCCTTAATTGCATGCTCAAATAATGTATCTGTATTTACTTTGAAGAATTCTATTCTATATTCTTCCCTGTATTTCCAGATTTTATTTCTTATTTCTAATAGGTCTGAATGGAGGCTATCAAGATGAGTTGGTAGACCACCGTTTGACAGAAAGGGAATGGGCTGATGAGTGGAAACATCTTGATCATGTAAGAATCTTATAATTTTCCTTTTTATTCTTCATATATTTATGACTTTCATTCTTAATATTATTAGTAGTTAATTTTGTGGGTATACGCATGACATGAAATATCTATAACCATAATCTCTTGGAATGAGCCTCTTCCTTGAATAATACCCAGTTTATTCGGCCAATACATAGGAGCTGGTGTCCACCAATGTAAAAGCAAGTGCTCATTTGTTGATATCAAATGATTTTTATCTTTGCGGTCCTTTTGAGTAGGTTGCATTAATTTCACTGTGGCTTTTTCCCCAAGCAGGTAAAATCTGTTTTGAGGCAAACCTTCCAGAACTTGCATGGCATTGTTATGTGAATATATCATTCAGTAAAAGCTGATTTATCCACTATTCCCTCAGCTAGAGTTACTTCCAAAACTCTGTGCTGGATTGATCCCTTCAAGTAAGAAACCAGATGAAGTTCTGTAATCCAGTGGTTAAGAACATAGGTTTGTAAATTCAGGTCCCAGCTTTACCACTTCCTACATTGTGAGCTGGGCAAGTTGCTTAATGTCTTTTAGCTTTAGTTTTCATTTCTTAAAAAAAAAAGAGTGCTGCATATTTGAATTCACAAGAGGTTTGTAAAGTTTGAAATAATGTGCTTATCACTAGGCCTGGCATATAGGAAGTGTTAAGAAAATGGAGCTCCAAATACAAATGTGAATTAGTACACTGATACAGAATATAAGCCCAAGTTCTCATTCCCATTGAAAAGTAAGAGTTCCCCTCACACTTAATAGGGAAGAGAAGATTTAGTACCTCCTTGAGATTTCATGCAAAGTTTTTCCTCCTTGGGTAATATTGTCCCTGGACATTATTTCTCCAATTGCATACTAGATAAATCTCCAACTTTATCTGATGACTTGGTATGTTAGGCAGAGATATAAAGACCAGAGGAAGTGGTCTTTAAGGGACCATGTTATAGCTTAGCTTTTTTGAAATCCAAATATATATATATAATATATTTTTTTAAAGAGGCAGTAAAAAAGACTTTGAAATATAAACTTGATTTTCTTAAACCTGTAAAATACTCAAGCTTTTATTCTCCATATTTTGTTTACCTGTTGTTGGCTGTCATCATTGGTTGTTTACATTTCCTCGTCTCTTCTGTTTCTGACTTTCTCTCTGGTTCAGGCCCTGAATTGCATTATGGAAATGGTAGAAAAAACAAGGCGTTCCATGTCAGTTCTGCGGCGCTGTCAGGAATCTGATCGTGAAGAACTCAACTACTGGAAAAGGCGATACAATGAAAACGCTGAGATGAGGAAAACAGGGAGTGAGTTGGTCTCCAGGCAGCACAGCCCTGGGAGTGCAGATTCTCTCAGCAATGGTAAGGGGAGAGTCTGAAGGGAACCCCAAATAACTATCAGCCTTGGACGCTCACCTAAGATAACAAGGAAGGCTATTTTTTTTTCAACTTTTTTTATTATGAAACATATATGCAAAAAATCAATACATTTCACAGTATATTTTAACAAGTAGTTAGAACAGATTTCAGAGTTTGGTATAGGTTACTGTTCCACAATTTTAGGTTTTTCCTTCTAGCTGCTCTAAGACACTGGAGACTAAAAGAAATATCAATATAATGATTCAGCAGTCATACTCATTTGTTAAATCCTGTCTTCTCTGTTATAACTCCTCCTTCTCCTTTGATCATTTTCCCAATCTTCAGAGGTATTTGAGCTATGCCCTTATTAACTTTTTTGCATTGGAAAGGCAGTATAGAATAGGGGATAGAATTAGTTGATGTTCTTGGAGAGGCTGGCACTGAGAACCAGTGCCTGGCATATTCAGAAATATACATTCATCCTCATGGAGAGGAGAACATTTGTGATTATTCTGTTTTTAACTGTGTTCGATAATGATCAAAGAGTGTTTGCTTAATTCAGCCTCGCTGAATGTAGTAGGTCTTTTAGTGATCACACTATTTCTTCACAGTTCATCTCACCTTCTCTCCTCTCCTCCCACCCCTCCCCTTTCAGGGAAATACCATTGATAGACTATTGTCTGGCGGCCTCCTACAAAAGGTTTTACTGAAACAAACTGGGTTGTTACTCAGACTGTCCCATCTTCTCTTTTCCCAGGCTGAAGCAGCAGAGACATGAGCAACTATTTTCTCAATCTCAGATCCAGAAAGCCACAGTACTTCCTCAAAAATATTCCATCAGATTTCACCCTGTAACTGATGAGTGAGGGGTGATCTGTGATCAGATTCTTTTCCCACTCAGCTGCTTCTGATTCCCAATTTTTTAACAGGGATTGTGAATCTCTTGTGACAGATCCAGCCCTGGCTGTTCCACAGAAAATGGCTGTTAGTTTCCAAAAGACTGAGCAAAAAATTTCAGGCAAAGCAAGAATTAATATAGTGTGCCCCGACATAGGTAACTGAAGAATCCCAGCCGAACCTCATCCACAGTGGAGACTTTTGAGCTAACCATAGATAGGCACCATTATATGGGATATCTACCAACAGCAAGACATGAAAGAAAACATGTAGTATGATTCCATTCATAGGAATGTCAGAAACAGGCAAAACTAATCCTCAGGTATGCCCTCACCATCTGAACCCTCCCAAATGTTCACTATAATAACTTGCAGAAACTTAAGCGAAGTTCTCCATCCGGATCTCAACCCGAAAATCAGTGGTTCTGCATTGCGCACCTGAGATGTGTAGAATACAGAGGATAGAGTAGTCATGTGTCCAGACAAAATTGCAAATCTTGCTGGTGTCATTTAAGTATTGCTATGTATTACCACTACTCATCTCCCTCACCTTTACCTCGAGTGTTTAACTAGGATGACCATATATGTTCCACTTTGCCTGGGACAGTTCCAGTTTATACCTCTCATCCTGTCATGGATGAGAACAATTTGGATAGAATTATATTGTCATTCTAGGTTTAGCTCTTCATGGATCCCATTGTTTTCTTCCATCAAGGTTTTTTTTTTTTTTTTTTTTTTTTTTGATGTTTTTGTTGCAAAAACTTAATATACAAACATATATTCTTGACATAAAAACACTCCATACATGGTGTACAACAGTGGCTCACCATATCATCACATAGTTGTATATTTATCACCATGAACATTTTTTGGGTAAAATAAATTGGGTAGATGGAAACACTAGGGGTCAATAAGAGGGAGAAGTGAGGGTATGGTATGTAGGAGGTTTTTCTGTTTTCTTTTTATTTCTTTTGCTTGGGTGATGCAAATGTTCTGCCAAGGTTTTGAGAACACTATCAACCTATCTAATTTTTACAGTAGTTTTAATTATTTTTATTTATATATATTTTGTATATTTAATATTTTTATTCCATTGTTTATTTCTTCTATCATATATGTTCTTGCAGTATAGAAGGACAGAGTAATTCCTGTGAGAAACAAAGCATGCTATTCAAAATATAGACTGAAACCAGTTCTATTTGTCACTGGGCTGCGATGCTGGCAGGAGCTTGCACCAGGATGTATTGAACATTGTTTGCTTCATCAGGAAAGTCTAACTATGAAAAGAGTCAGCTGAACCAAACATTGTGCTTAGAGACATGGTTGTTTTGCATTCTGGCACAAGTTCTTTATCTCTTCACAGACCAGTTTGCAGATAGATACTTTGAGTGACATTTCCCCACACTCCACATTATTTATGGGTATAGCATGAAAACATACTCACTGATAAGTTTTAAATAATTTTATAATGAGCATTCTAAATATTGTTTTATGTTATGCAGAAACCCTTGGTGTGGTTTGTTACTTAAATATTTAAGAATGTTATAGTTGTCTGGGGTCTGGGAAGAGCCGTTGTTTAGAGGCTTTAGGTGGACATTGTTACTCTTCCAGTTCAAAATAATGGAATATAGGTTCCCTCTATCTGAAAATTTGTAATTCACCGTATTTTCTGGGGCACATTTTGTTCCCAAAATACAGGATATATTTTGGTATTTATTTAAGGATGCATAAATAAGTGCTAAAATCATAAAGAAGAAGAATATGATTATCCCAAAAGTCAGGAGAATGGTTTATTTTGGAGTGGAGAGGGAGAATGATGCCGATGGTTTAGATGGTTTAAACTAGTCATTAATCATCTATTCTCTGGACACAGTTGCAGGTCTTGCTAGTATCATTTAAATATTGCAGTGGCTAACCACTGCTCGGAGATTTGGAGTAGCTTGCAGTATTCTCTGTCTTGGTCTGGGTTCTTATAGGTGTTCACATTATAATTTTTCATTATATTGTACATTTTTAAATTGATTTCTAGCCCTCTAATATTTTGCAATTAAAGTTTAAAAGAAAAAGAAGGAAAAGAAACGAATTCAACAGTCATTATTCCTATAATGGGAGTCAACCTGGGTGTTTATTATACATAAATTTTATAGGCACTTTCCTGGAAGATTCTGATTCAGGGACCCAGGAATCTAATGATGTATAATTAAGTACTCTTAATCAGGCAACTTTGGTAAAATTGTCTGCAATTAAGCCCACAGTAGATGAGTCCCATCCAGTCACAGGACTTCGATGTAGCTTTTTACTGGCATGCATGAGCAAACTGTCAAGGAGGACTGAACTCCAGAGGTTAAGCCTGTAAGATCAAAAGTGGAAACCCAAATAAAGAAACAGAGTTAATGGCAGCTTTTCAGAGAAAGTAAAACTGCAGAAAGTGTATCATTCGTATCCCTGAAGAAAAAAAGACAAAAAAATTAGAGGATCCATCCAACTCATAGACTCATTGTTCCAACTCATTGTCCTCACCCCACCCCCCAAAACTCAAATAGTATGCGTTTTAGGAAGAGTAAACCGAAAAAGCAGAGAAGATGATACAGTTATCAAAATAATTAGAACATTTACCTAGAACTGAAGAGTAGTTTTTCAGGTTGAAATTGTCCATCAAGTAAACAACACAGTAGAAGAAACAGACTTACAATTAGCAACATAAAAGGTAGAATGAGGGGTGCATAGGTGATTCAGTGGAAGAAGGCTCACCTTCCATGCAAGAAACCTGGGTTTGATACCCAGACCATGAAACCCCCCCCATCCTACCCCACCCCCCCCGAAAAAGGTAGAATATAATGGAGCAATTCCTTCAAGTTCGGAAGGAAAAGTTTTTTAACCTTGAATTATATACTCAGCCAAAGAATAAAATGTGTTCAGGAAGATAAAAGGATTTATAGAAGGTGAACTGCATGATTCAGCAACACTGTGATTAGCATCTACATGGAGTAATGTAAATGTTGATTATTGGTATAACAGAATTAGAGTATATCTCTTGGTACGATGGGAAGGGATGGAATTGTGAAAGGGGGTGGAGGTGGCGTGATGAAAAGGAACAAAATTCTTTTCTACCATAATGGCAAGTAAATAGATAAATGCCTGCAATTGAAAAATCAAAATGTAGCAATACCTAAAGTATCAGCTCTCTGGATAGAAGAAACAGGTGGGGTTTTACTATTTTCCTAACAAGCCTTGTAGTCTTGTACTTTTTAAAAGGTATGCTCAGATAATCTTGATCAATATAAGGACTAAAATTTTTTAAAAGGTGCCTTCTATTTTAAGAATCTGATGATGCTAAAGTGAGAGCTGCTGATAGTTAAATCAACCTAAAGGTTGATGTGAAAATAGTTCATTCTGCTAAATATGCCAATATCCTAACTGACCAGATCAAAATGCATTTAAGACTGGCACTGTTCTTATTGTTGAACTTTTAGTCATACTGAAATAAAATATATTAAATACTTTTTACTACTTTTCAAATTCCCATTTTTGAAAATACAGTATATATACTTTACTGTTGTTTCAATAGAAACTAGGTATGACCTCCAGAGAGATGATGCTCCTGGTGTGATTTAGAAGGCCTTAACCATGAATGTGGGCTTTTGTACTTAGGATATAAGTATGTTCTCACATCATTAAAGGTTTTATAAACATAACTGAACTGTTTATACAACATTCTACTACCTAAATATGCAATAATTTCTTAAGCTATTCCTATTGTTGAACGTGTAAAATTTTGGTTTTGTTTCCTGGTGAGTAACACATTATTTAAAATGTTGATATGTAAAGCTTTTTCAAGCATCTTATATTTTTCTCCTAGGATATCTTCTTAGCTGTAAAATTAATTGGTCATGGGATACAAGTATTTTTGTTCATTTGAGCTTGGTTTGTTTGACAGATAGAAAAATATATATAAAGTCAAAGCTGTTTTCCTTTATGATTTGTTTCTTGACCTTGATTCCCCACCCAATTGACAATAAATTTGCATGAATATTAATTTCAAGTTTTGTGTATTCTAGGTATTAGCAATTCAATTTAGTTTTTCAAATGGTTTAAAATATCCTACCATCAGTTAATGATAACCATCCTTTATTGATATGACATCATTATTATATATTACATTCTATTAAATACCTCAATCTGTTTCCTTCATTGACCTTTCTGACTATATTAGGTTTTTTTTTCTTTTTAAATAACAATAGCTTATTTGGCCACTTCCTATGTTCCAGCCAGGGCTAATCCCTTTACATGTATTATCTCATATGTCTCAGAACTTCCTATTGAAATATAAGAACATCTATTTTTTCACATATGACAAAACATATGGCTTATAATGTTTTTATAGCTATTTTCTTTCTTGCTAGTCTATCTAGTCAAGGATCATCCATTTCATCTTTATCACTTTATCTTAGTCTAGATGAGCCCTTTACATTTATTTTGTCATTTTTGAAGAGCCTGAGCAAGTTTTAGATGTTAATATAGTTTATTAATATAATTTAATATAAACGATATTGTTCTAAAATATGTCTGGTGATTTGCTTTTTTTGCTCAACAATAATCAGTTATGATATATCAGTTATGACATAGTTCATATATGGATATATCATTTCTTATAGATCTAGGGCTGCACATTTTGATTCTTGCTTCTTAGCTTGAAATCTTCTGTCTCCACTGAGTTAAGGAAACAGGTACCCCAATAAACTACTCTCTGAATTAAAACAGGCTACCAGATTCAGGTTTCAAATAGAAATAGCCTTATCTTCTCAGTATTCTTGATGAGTATCCTTGGTCCATGCCACTTATAAGAGGAGTGGGACCATTCTCTGGAAGAGAAAATTTGGCAAGCTTCCAGTCTACTAGTATCACTGGTTATGGCATAGCATTTTTAGTTGTGTGGCATAATTTTGTCCTTTCAAGTATCCCTTTTCTCTATACTGAGGTATTCACTTAGGAATGTGCAAAGGGAAAAGGGGTTTGTTTTATTTTTTTAGTTTAGTTTTTTCTGTTTTTCCTTGGTGTAATCTGAGTCAGTTAATTATATCTTTGACATTTAGACCTCCTAAAAGCCATAGTTTCTTCCATAAAATTTAGGGTTTCCTGATGTCACCTACCTGTATGAGAAAAAGCAGCTGAACTCTTTCATGGACCATCCAGTTAGGCGTTCAACCCTTACATCCTACTTAAATCCTGCATATCCTTTAGTGCCTGATTCTTAGTATCTAATCCAAGTTTGAAAGTTCTGCCTCATTAACAAACCAAATCTCAAGTCTTGATAATTGTGGGCACTGGTTTAGTCTCCCAAGACATCCCTTTAACTGCCCACACACAAGAGCCCCAAAATGATAACTATCTCCTAACAGTTTGACAGTTTAATCCACATTCATTAAGGAAAAATATTGCTAGCATAGGAGCCAATTACAGTTTGTTTTCAGAGGTTGCAAATTGGTGGTATAAAGATGTGTTTTGTTTAGTCTGCAGAGTTTATTTTTTTTTAGTTAGCATCTGGCACATACATATGAGAACATTCAAACATCTCCCCCCTCGCCTACCCCCAAATGTGAATTTCCAACTTCTCTTGTATGATCTAAAAGTCTGATAATTTAGGCAGTGTTGGATTGATTTGCACTCTAGTTCACCTTGGTTCCCCCAGCCCCTGATTTCTGGCTTATTTATTATTTGAGTTATTTGCCTGACCATTAGTTATCATAGTCTTAGTGAGCCATTTGAAAACCCTAACATCTCTTTTATGGTTAGAGATATAAAAGCAGTTACTCTGGCTTCTGAAAATACCCTAAGAATATCCCTAGCTTTGGGACATGTCCTGAGTACGCTGAAAAGCTCCTTGAGTATCACATGCTTCTTTAGGTTCCTCTTACCATTTACTTTGGTCAGAATTAAAATGCTGAGTACTGGCAGCAAGTACAAAGGATGTGACCAAGGGTGTATTGATGATAGGAGTGAGGTGGCTTCTCCTTGGTCTGCCAAGGTTTCCTTACCTCTCTCCACAAACAAATGATTCTTCTGTCATTTAACATCAGATAATACCTTATCTACACATTCAAGTCGTTTTTTTCACTGTTTTTCTCATTTAAGACATGGTTAAAGTTGATCCACTTCTTCTTCTTAGCTGTGTTGCTTTGGCTACTCCAGTCCTAGTTTTTTCCCTATATCTATTTCATCAATCTCATAGGTTTCTTAGGTGTGTGATAAATAACCACGTGAATTAAGAACCTCATCTATTTTAAAGAGCTTTTTTCAGCTTTCTTTTTATTGTGAATATACTAAATATCACTGAAGTATACTTTAAAATAGCTAAAATTATAAATTTTATGTATATGTTATTGTAATAAAAAAGCTCAAAAAAAGTATTGCCCTGTCACTTGACAACATTAAATTAGCTTAATTAGTTTTCAAGCTTACTATTAGTGATGGAATCATTTATTATAAAATATTATAGAGAATCTCAGTAAGGATATATATGGCAAGTAACCCCTCCCCCATCCCACCCCTGTGCCCTTTCCAGCAAGCCCTGGGTAGCCTCTTTGGGGTACATTTTGAAATGGCACTGTTCTGACCAAAGCATTTTCCTTACTACTTGTTTTCTTTTTTTTTTTTTTAAGTTTAGTTTATAAACATTTTAAGAAACTTTAAAGGAAGCTTCCTTACGTCACATAAAGATTCAGAGTGCCAGACAGTAAGTTGTATTCCCTGACATATCTACAGGGCACTTGCCAGATACCCCATGCATGATGGAGACAGTTAAATTGGAAAGGGACACGTGCATGCACACGATCATAAATATCTGTATGCATTTATATTTATATTTTGGCGCGTACCTTTAAAATACTCGTGTAGAATCATTACCCTACACCCTACATGGGACATGACATTCACGGGTGAAAGTCTTCCTGGTAATGTAGGAGACTCAATTCCCAGAGATGAGCCTGGCCCCGGTACTGTGGGATCAACAATGCCTTTCTGACCAAAAGGGGGAGAAGGCAATGTGACAAAATAAGGTATCAGTGACTAAGAGAGTTCAAATAGAGTCAAGAGACTATTCTGGAAGCTATTCTTATGCGTACTTCAGCTAGATATTGCTAATTGTCATGGTTTGCCACACCCTAACCAGAACCATTCCGTTAACTCTAAAAGAATGCCTAAAACTCTATCTGAGATTCTACAAAAGTTTCACGCACCAAGTTTACTTTTCAGAAACCTAAAACCTTTACTTGGTTTCCAGGCCAGATAAGTTCTGAAATCCAGAGGGGCCAACCTCTCCATGAACAACTAGTTCCATACCTTATCCCATAATGTTGACACTCCTTTCCAATATACAAAAGTTAGAATGGGCATAGCCAAAACATCCGTAAAGATTGGGAGAAGGATCAAAGGAGAAGGAGGAGTTATAAAAGAGAAGATAGGATTTAACAAATGAGTATGATTGCCAAATCATTATATTGATATTTCTTTTAATCTCAAGTGTCTTGGAGCAGCTAGAAGGAAAAACCTAAAATCGTGGAACAGTATCCTATAGCAAACTCTGAAACATGTTCTATAACTACTCATTACAATGTACTTTGACATGTATTGCTTTTTATGTATTTGTTATATTTCACCAAAATAAGTTTTTTTAAAAAATACACACATGTTCACAGAAAAAACTAGGACATACTAGAAAAGTAAAAAGAAAATGAAGGTCACTTTTATTCTCACTACTTTGAGATTAAATTAATATTAATCTGATAAATATTTGATGAATGTATGTATTCTTTTTTGGTATGCAGTGCAGTGGGGAATCACATTTCCTTCTTTTTCCTTGTGAATATATTGTTACCACAGCACCATTTGTTCAATGGATTTGTTTTTGTTTTGTTGTTTTCTGAGTGCATGGGCTGAAATTGAACCCTGGTCTCCTGCATGGCAGGCAAGTTCTGTCACTGGACTACCATGAAATTTAAATGTACTGTTCCATAATCTGAATTTATCCCTTATAAGAATATTTTGGGGACTAAATAAATATACACGTTTGAATCCTAAGTGGTAAATGAGAGATCTGACAAATGTTTCATTGAAATAACATGTTATGATTATAGACATCTCCTAAATCTATGCTATTTATCTCTCTTGCAGACTCCCAGCGAGAATTTAACAGTAGGCCAGGAACAGGATATGTTCCTGTGGAGTTTTGGAAAAAAACTGGTAGGTATACATCTGCTTGTAGGTTGTATATACTCACTAATTTGTGTAAGCATGGAGTATGTATTTGAAGGAAAAGTGGGAACTGGGTCCTTTCATTGTTTTATAGCTTCCTGTAAAACAGGCCTTGTACCTTTCCTTTCAGATTGTCCTGTACATCTCTTGGACTGTTTATCATTTTGCTTTGTAGTAACAGAGTGTGAAATGGCTATCTGTAGCTTACCCAAGGCCCTTTCAGACCTTTCTTTTGGGTCACACTGAGGCATTAATAACAAACTCTTCCATCCCTGTTTATATGTCCTGTTTCTGGGACCATAAATTAATTCGTTTCTGCTGGTCTCTTCACTACCGTCTGCCTACACTGTGTTCAGGAAGTTACCACTTAATTCTGTTCTTACTACCATTCTTTATTCCCTTTTTTTTGCTCTAGAACCTGCACTTTTAATGCCTCTATAGGTGATTCTGATATGGGTGGGCTGGGAGGTATTTTTCAATCCCCACTCCCTGAACCACTACATGCAGAAGAGATCTATACTCAGGGTACACTGGGAGAGTGGGGAGAGGGATCACACTTGGGAACTATTATTACCTTCCATTTACATCCATCATAAAAAGAATAATGAGTGCTTCCTTGAGGTAGTTAATTCTGTTCTTTGATCTTTCTGTGATTTTATTGACTGGTCAAGCAATTTGGGCCAAGGTTTTTCTAGACCTGTCACTTATCTTGGCATTCAGTAAGAAGTTGGGTCTAGGTGCTTTGTCATCTTGGGAGGGACCTTTGGTTAATTATGCTTAAGAGCTCAACTTTGACACTGAACCTGTCTCAGTTTGAGACCTTGCTCTGTTAAAGTGCCATTTGTGACTTAGGTGATCTCCAGCAAGATAGTTAACCAAACTGATTCTCAGTTCACTTATCCTTAAACTGACAGGATAAAATGTACCTCAGAGCATTGTTAGGTTGGCTCAGTAAGAAGCACTTGACATATACCTGGTATCTAGTAAGGAGCCTATGAAGGATAGCTGTTGTAGGCTATGATATACCATGCGGTTACTAACAGTAAAGGAAGCATGGAGTTGAGTGTCAAATCAAATGAGCATCATCCTTTGCCTTTAGGGAGAAAGCTTTCCTACTTAGGGCTAGTGAGGCAGCCTAAAACATTCTGTTTAGACCTCCTTTGAGCCTAGGTCATGTATAAGGTGGGTGGTGATATTGGGAGGAAATGTGGTCAGGAAGCAAGTAGGATGGTGTTGACTGGGCAGGGCTTTGGAAACCTAGGGCTCCTGCAATCTGCCTAAATCTGTATCTCCAGCCCGCATTTCTTCTCTACTGAGTTTTGTTTTACGTCGAATTGCCCCCTGGTCATTTCAACCTGAATGCTGCAGAGGCACCTCAACCTTCTCACTTGCCTTCATAGCAGCTCCTTACTTATTGTCCATTTCATTGAATAGTACTACTGTTCTCCTTTACTCCCACATCCCAACCTTAGATGCTACCAGCTCCATTCTATCTCATCCCCACCTCTGTCCCCTATTACTGCCTAATTCAGGCTCTGTTCTATCAGCTGGATTATTGCCCAACCGCTCAGTTGGGACCTTTTGTCTTTAGTCTTTTCTCTTTGCATAGAGCCCTTTAGAAAGTTCCCAATTTCAGTTAAAAAAAAAAAAAAAAGGTCAAATGCCTTGACATGGTATGTAAAAATTTACAAAAAATTATTTTCATCTGCCTATCTCAACCAGAGCACATTTTCTTCATCCTCTTCTGCCCTTTGTATAGCTGACCACTTTTCCCCTTAAACTCTTGTCTCTTCTACTGATATATCATGCTACCTAAGCCACCTTTATACTCATACTCATATTCACAAGCAGTTGTGAGATTATGGGCTACATCTTAGATACCTGTTTATCCCTAGTATACAGCACCTCCATCTGCATACCCAGCAAACAATAGCATGAATGGACAAATGAGCATAAGAATAAAAGTGAATGTATTTATCATATGTTCATTTCTGTGAGTAATCTTGTTCTCAGCTCTGTCGCTCGTCAGAAATGATGTGGCATGGGAGGGAAAAGATTTCTCGGCCAGTTGATTATACTGTTACTTTCTTCTAGAAGAAGCTGTGAATAAGGTGAAAATTCAGGCCATGTCAGAAGTACAGAAGGCCGTCGCTGAGGCAGAGCAAAAAGCCTTTGAAGTGATAGCAACAGAGAGAGCTCGAATGGAGCAAACCATAGCAGATGTCAAACGGCAGGCTGCAGAGGATGCCTTCCTTGTCATAAATGAGCAAGAAGAGTCAACGGAGGTCAGAGCTCTGTTAAACCCTGGAGGCTGAAACCCCCTGCTTTCCTCTCAAGTGCTGGGCAGTAAGATACAAACAGTCATGTCTCGAACTTAGATGATTATCATTTTTAGCCAGTATCAGAAGAGTTTAGTTTCTCACTCTGGGGTTCTTTTGCACACCAAGATAACAAATTATTACAACCTTGATCATTATACTGGCTTAAATTTTGAAAACTCACCCCAAAAATACACTTTATGTATTTGCATGATGATGATCAACATTGACTGAATGGGGTTACTGCGTACTAAATGTTGAGTTATGTATCACATTGTCTTTTTGATCCTCACAATGACCCTATGAAGGTAGGTACTGTTGGATCTCTTAATTTACAAATGGGTAAACTGTAGCTCAGAGAATTTAATTAACATATAGTCCCTCATTCCTGCAGCCAGGGTACAGAAGTAAGGAATTCCAGGGTCCTGTAGCATCCAGTCTATTTATAAGTTGGATAAATTCTTTTGAAGATTAAAGTAACAGATTGGGTAGATCTGTCCAGCTGCCCAAAACTTAAACCCAGTCCTTAGTGATACTTCTATAAAGAACACTTGTTTACTATGGTGAGTACAAAAATAAAAGAACTGTTTAAAGGTTAAAACAAAAATAAAATAATAGTAAAATTTTTTTAAACATACCAACCTACAAGCACAAACATTCTTACCATATGAACATTCCATTCTATGTATATAATCAGTAATTCACAATATCATCACATAGTTGTATATTCATCATCATGATCATTTCTTAGAACATTTGCATCAATTCAGAAAAGAACATAAAAAGAAACCAGAAAAAAATTCATGCATACCATACCCCTAACCCCTCCCTTTCATTGATCATTAGCATTTCGGTCTACTAAATTTATTTCGACATTTGTTCCCCCTATCATTTATTTATTTTTAATCCATGTTTTACTTGTCTGTCAATAAGGTAGATAAAAGGAGCATCAGACACAAGGTTTTCCAGTCACATTGAGAAAGCTATATCATTATTCAATCTTCTTCAAGAAACATGACTACTGGAACACAGCTCTACATTTTCAGGCAGTTCCCTCCAGCCTCTCCCTTACACCTTAACTAAAAAGGTGATAGCTATATTATGCATAAGAATAACCTCCAGGATAACCTCTCACCTCCGTTTGGAATCTCTCAGCCATCAACACTTTATTTGATCTCATTTCACTCTTCCAACTTTTGGTTGAGAAGGTTTTCTTGATCCCTCGATGAATGAGTCCCAGCTCATTCTAGGATTTCTGTCCCACATTGCCAGGAAGGTCCACACCCCCGGGAGTCATGTCCCATGTAGAGAAGGGGAGGGCAATGAGTTTGCTTGCTGTGTTAGCTGAGAGAGAGAGAGAGAGAGAGACCACATCTGAGTAACAAAAGAGGTTCTCTGGGCGTGACTCTTAGGCCTAATTTTAAGTAGGCTTAGCCTATCCTTTGTGGGGTTAAGTTTCATATGAACAAACCCCAAGATTGGGGGCTCAGCCTATTGCTTTGGTTGTCCCCACTGCTTGTGAGAATATCAAGAATTTTCCACTTGGGGAAGTTGAATCTTCCCCCTTTCACACCATTCCCCCAAAGGGACTTTTTTATTCACTGTTCAAATCACTCTGGGATGTATGGGGGCATCACTCTGGACAAACCTACAAAATCTTGTGCCCTCCTCAAGGTTTCAAGTACTATGGCGTTCAATTAAGCTGTCCACATAAGTTATATTAGGAAATGCACTAGTCAAAATATAAATTTTGTACCAAATAAACCTTTTTTTGCCAAAAAAAAAAAGCAAAAGCAAACTTACTGCCCTCCCCCTCTCCACGTGGGACATGACTCCCAGGGGTGTGGACCTTCCCAGCAAGTGGGACAGAAATCCTGGAATGAGCGGGGACTCAGCATCAAGAAAACCTTCTTAACCAAAAGGGGGAAGAGAGAAATGAGACAAAATAAAGTGTCGATGGCTGAGAGATTCCAAACAGAGGCAAGAGGTTATCTTGGAGGTTATTCTTATGCATAATATAGATATCACCTTTTTAGTTAAAGTATAATGGAGAGGCTGGAGGAAACTACCTGAAAATGTAGAGCTGTGTTCCAGTAGCCATGTTTCTTGAAGATGATTGTATAATGACATAGCTTTTGCAATGTGACTGTGAAAACCTTGTGTCTGATGCTCCTTTTATCTACCTTATTGACAGACAAGTAAAACATATAGATTAAAAATAAATAAATAAGGGGGAACAAATGTTGAAATAAATTTAGTGGATTGAAATGCTAGTGATCAATGAAAAGGAGGGGTAAGGGATATGGTATGTATGAATTTTTTTCTGGTTTCTTTTTATGTTTTTTTCTGAATTGATGTAAAGTTCTAAGAAATGATCATGATGATGAATATACAACTGTGATAATATTATGAATTGCTGATTATATATGTAGTATGGAATGATCATATGGTAACAATGTTTGGTTTGTATGTTGGTATGTTTAATAAATAAGAAAAAAATAAAAGAACTGAAAATAAAAAAGCATATAACAAAACCAATATGACAGTCCCAACAATCCTTTTGAATTCAGTGAAATTTTTTAACTTTAATTTTAGTCATTTTTCAGCTTTAGATGAGCCGTTAAGTCCTGAAGTAGATCTGTTTCTGTAAGTAGGAACATCCCACCTGTCAGTTGGAAGATCACCTGCCTTTGGGACACTGACTTGAAGATAAAGAACTATGATTTTTTTTTTAAACAAGCAACATAAATTTTAGTTTTTCATATCAAAATGACCTGTTTCAATATGCCATTGCCAAACATGCCAACGTGAAAATGAAAATGCTTAAATGTTAATGTGTTACCACAGAGGATGTGGCAAAATTCCTTCGTGTAGCGTTCCCACAGAGACACTATGAATTGTAAGAAAATGGTTCCTTTAAACTGGCCTTTTTGGGTGCACGAGTTCAGTGGTAGAATGTTTGCCTGCCATGTAGGAGACTCAGGTTTGATTCCTGTCCCGTGCACCCAAAAATAAATAAATAAATAAACCATCCCTGTTCCCTTCTCTCTTACTCTTTCCTTAGAATTGTTTTTGAGCACTATCTATTTCTGTTCTCTGTATCTATAGCCAGCCATATCAATACCTATATGTGACCATATTTATCTACTTTTATATCTATGTTTATCTTTAAAGAAACAGTGTAGCATTCTGGCAAGAGCATGAGTTTTGGATCTAGACTGCATGGGTTTAATTACCAGCTCTCCGTTTATAGGTGTGTGCTTTTACACACTGTCATTTTAAACAGTGTACAAAGTGGGCTGTAGGTAAGGAGCTCATTAGCACCTATCTCAGCAAGCTTCCTATATAGGGGTGGGATAGAAAAGTGTAGGCTTTGGTTAAGTTTGCACTGGACCAGAAGTTCTGATTTCCCTCCATTTCATGCAGAAAATTTCTGCTTAACTTCTAACTGGCAACCCTGGAGTTTCTCCTTTTGTGTTGTGAGAGGGGGGTGGAGCTCAGAACTGGAGGTTAGGAACCCTGAGTTCTAGCCTCAGGTTCCTGTCACACTGGCATTTTCCCCTTAAAAAGCCAGTTTCCTTCTCTGTTATTAGGAAGATGAAATTAGATCATGGTTGCAGACGTGCTTTTAAACTGCAGTGTTCTATGCAGATAGAAAGGATTCTGTCGTGTCCTTAATCAGTGTGTATACTGTGGCTGCTCATGCTCCTGCGGAATAGCCACCTCTTTTGAGGACAGACCCAAGCATC
Source organism: Tamandua tetradactyla (assembly GCF_023851605.1). Classification (NCBI taxonomy): domain Eukaryota; kingdom Metazoa; phylum Chordata; class Mammalia; order Pilosa; family Myrmecophagidae; genus Tamandua; species Tamandua tetradactyla. The sequence goes on along the minus strand of NC_135327.1, from coordinate 19,333,817 downwards.
TCCCCTGTCATGCTTGGTGATGTAAGGATGAAGTAAGAATTCCTCTTACTGCACCACTTCTGTTTCCAGCCTGGATTTCCTTTGTAGACATAATAGACTTCCAGGTGCTTATAAAATAGGAAGTCATTTCTCTGTTGGGTAAGGCCCAGTTTTGATGGAAGGTCAGGAAGGTCTGGGATGGGTTCCAGATTTTTTGTTTGTTTGTTTTATTTTAGTACTTCTTGTTTTGTTTTAAATTGGAGACGTTGTAGGTTTACAGAAAAATCATGCAACAAGTACAGAGTTCCCATATACCCACCCCCTCACATACAGTTTTCCCTGTTATTAACACTTTACAATAGTGTGGTACCTTTGTTCACTTGATGAAACAGTATTATTATAATTGTGCTATTAACTGTAGTCCATAGTTTACATTAGAGGTCACTGTTCATGTTGTGTAGTTCTATGGTTTTGTCCTTTTAAATTTTTAATGCTGTTATCCCAGAATTTTGACAAGCCCCTGGTAACCCTCATACAAATGGTCCCAGACCCTGCTTGGAGTAACAGTGACGTAAATTGATAACGATGCCTGACAATGAAATTCTGTAATCATGTTGCTGACTTCCCTGGCCAGTAATTGAGAAGGCTTATACCTTTCCCCCATTAACTACAGAGGACTTTTTAGCCAAGTCTGATGCTCCAACTTTAAGGAATGCTCATGTGAAGGATAACTACAACAATAAGTCTTTTGTCGTATGTCTTGGCAAAAAGCCTCATCGTTAAGTCATGGAAAAGCCAAAGAGAAAGAGCATGTTAAACTGCCCTTTTTACTCCTGGCTGCTCTGACTTTAACCATACTGTTCTTGTATTTCTATGATCCAGCTTGGGGAAGGCTGTTTATTTTGTTTTATTGCATCTCATATTTCATAAAATATGCTATTTTATAAGTAATAATAGCCCAGGTTCAAGTTACTCGTGGTTTACTACTCTGACTTGATTCTGAAACATTCTTACAGACTTCAGCAGAAGTTTCAGAGGCTCTTATTCTGCTAGCAGAAGACCCTTGTGCCTGCATATCTACAGTAGCCCCATATAGGCAGCACCTGAGTTCTTCCCCACAAGTGATAGATAGCATCCTGCCAGAGCATTGGAGTCAGCCTATCAGATTCCACAGTTCAAAACTCTCTGAAATACAGTTTTCTTAAGTATCTGTAAATGTACCCTAAGAAATACTTCTAATCCCTATTTTTGTCCTCTGGTCTTAGTGTTGGAAAGCTTTGACAGTATCCAAAGTGTGTTTCCTGGAAGCCTCTTGTAGTAAAAGAGAATCTGTAGTCTTTCCTAATGCTCTTTGAAACTAAAGTTGTGTGATGGAATCAGGACTTCTGGGATCCAGACTTGCATAGCCACTTAATCATTTGATAACCTTAGACAAGTTCCTACTCCAGTGACCCTGTTTTCCCATCTGCACAATGCAAGGAAAGCAATCGTAAGAAAACTTCCTGGCCTAGACAGAGGCCCTGGGTTCCGAGATATTGTAGGTAGCTCCTGTACACACAGAAGAAATGTTCCTATGGCCCCTAACCCATCTATGACAGGCCACGTCATTGTAAAGAAAATGGTTACAGAAGACAGTAGGAAGCACAACTACCTGTACTATTACTCACCTGTCCTGGTTTGCTGGCACATGACCTTTTTAAAAGGCCAGGTATGGTCAGTAGAAACACTGACAATCTTTCTTTTGGAAGGAGCAAGAGAGAAAACAGTACTCTGAGCATGTGTTTGGGTGTGTGATCTTAAATTATGGAGCTATGGGGGATCCTTGTCAGAGTTTGGTATGGCCACTTAGGCTTAAAACATGAGTCAAAAAAACAAGTCTATGCCTTAAATAGGAATTGGGGGCTACTATCTGCTATGCTGATGCTGTGCAAGGTATTTTCACATGCATTGCCTCAACTCACTGTCCCATCATCCCATGAGTAGGTAGTTTTCCTATTCTACAAATGGAGACTCCAAAAGGGTGTGCATCTCCCTCAGTTAAACAGTTAGACAGCAGTAGAGCAGGACTCAACCATGGGAATGTGTAGCTCCAAAGCTCATGCTCTCCCTATTCAACCCCTCTGTTCTACAGTGAAGTGACTAGTGATGACAAGCCTGGCCTACAAGACTCAAGCAACCACTAAACTGATTCTTGTGTCTTGCAGAACTGCTGGAACTGTGGCCGCAAAGCCAGTGAGACATGCAGTGGCTGTAATATTGCACGATATTGTGGCTCTTTCTGCCAGCACAAGGACTGGGAGCGGCATCACCGCCTCTGTGGTCAGAACCTGCATGGCCAGAGTCCTCACAGCCAGACCCGGCCACTGCTTCCTGGTGGGAGGGGCTCTTCAGCCAAGTCTGCTGACTGCAGTGTGCCAAGCCCAGCCCTAGACAAGACCTCGGCAACCACCTCACGCTCCTCAACCCCGGCCTCTGTGACAGCCATCGACACCAATGGGCTCTGAACCCCAGACTCCACTTATTCCTGATGACCACTGAGCATGACAGAATACTTGAGCCTGAGGGATTAGCTGTTTGCACCCATGCAGGTAGCTTTTGGGTCTTCAGTAAGAAATGAACTGGAGGAAGAATACAAGCCCAATAAAATAGTGCTCCACACCCACTCCAGGCATTTGCCTCAGTTTCCCCTCAGCCTTCCATGTCCTTGATAGAACTCCTATGTCATTCATTCTCTCTGAACTGCCTCCTCCATGGCTTTCCTGTTTTGTTTCTCTTGTTGCTAAAACTGGCATAGCTGGCTCATTTTTTGTATTGACCACCAGTTCCCCTTCTTAAGGCAGCAGGCTGTAATGTGCCCGTCCAGGCTAGAGGCATCTCCATGTGAACTCTCTCCTTCTTCATGTGCTGTCTTCTCATGGCAGAAGCTTGGAGGCTGTCAGTGGAGGAGGTCCCCTCTGAAAGGGAGTAGTCCCTCTCATCCCTAAACAGTGACTTAAGATCCATTTCCAAGCTCAGCAGATGATACTGATTGGTACCCCTAGGATTTGGTCAGATAAAAAGTAGCACTCAGGACTCCCTCCAAGACCTTCCTGTCCAGACTTAACACTCAGAAACAATGGGACAGTAAAAATACCCAGAGTAATATAAATCAATAAATAAATATTACTTGCCCACAAGAATCACAGTTCATTTTGGACAGGATCTCCCAACCTGGCTGGCTCCTTTAGTCTGGGACCCATTTATTCCCTCTCATTTAATTATTTTTTTCTTCTCATTGAAGCATTTTATTTCCATGTATGTTACATCCCTAGAATAAGAATCCCAGGATTTTCCCTCCTGTTTCTATTCATTTTGCTCCCTCATGGTGGTCCATGATGCCAGCTGAAGTCATCAGTACAGGGAAATCAAACTGACATTATGGGAGCAGATTATTCAGCCATTTTTCTAGATCTCTGAGTTGCACATCAAATCTGGGACTAATCACCCCATACTTGTTTACCCTGCCTGTAAAGTTCACAACAATTTCCCAGCTCTGTGATCATCAGTGATTGCAAATTCATCAGTGTAACCACGCTTCATCATCACAGTGAAAACCAGACAATGACTTTGAAGCACAACCTGATAAGAACCTGGTATTTGTCTCTTTTCATGGTATTCATTGTTGATTCTATTGAAAATTTTCGCCAGGACATTTATATGCACCATTATGGCGGCACAGAAAGATGATCAGTAGAGGACATGCCCCTCTCATTTGATTTTGCTTCTGCAAATCTAATAGTATCCAGCACTTGGATTGATCTGAAAGAATGAGACCCATTGTGGACAGTCTGTTCTCTCTGAGCATGTTGGCCAAACTAGTATCATCAAGTTATTGAATGGGTCATCTGTTGTCAGCACTTGATTGTTTGCAGAGTCGTTTTGTTCAGTGTCCTTTTATCTCAGACTGCACATGTCCAGATCACCATGTGGGTCTTCTTATGGTCTCTATTTGGCACCTGTTAAGCTACAGTTATCTCACAGGATGTGATATGGTCAGGCATGATCACATCTGAGTAACTTCCTTGACCTGAAAGAATTCAGACCTTATAGTTTCATGTTGTTATACATACTCCATTAGTTTAACCACCACTCATAGTTATCAGACATAGAATCTGAGTTTCCCTTCTCTTATGTTATCTGTTTGAATCGTTCCCTCTTTGAGCTGAGAAACGTTATGTGAAATATGAGAACCATTTTGGGAAAGCCTATCCAACTTCCTGTCTTCAGGGAGGTTTCCAGCTGCTTAGCTAGCTCTCCTCATATACAAACATGACATTGCCTACATCTCTTTTAAAATATCAGAAACTGTCCCACGCATACTTCCCTTCTAATTAAGGCAAGGTTTTGTTGGGAGCCAAAGGGCCCGCCCACCAACCATCTCTGAGTCCCTGACACCTTGCCCGAAGGAATCATTTGAGATGAGTTAGTTCACCCTACTCTGGTAGATTTTGAAAACCCAGGTATAGACTGCCATCTTTTGTACGTTGACCAGAGTCTAAAATAAAAAATCTCCCTCTGTCCCATAAAGAAAAAAGGATCAGCATAGATAGCATTGTTTTTAGATGTGTTTCTTTAAGTCCCCAGAGCTCAACTGAACAGAACCATGCACTTGGTCTCCCCATCCCCATCTGCCTCCTCATACCGCAGCAGTTGGTGGTCTTGACTTTAATAAGGATGAAGCCAGTATCCCACATAAAAACTGCCTACATCACATTAAGACGGGATGTCTCCTGATGACCTAGAGAAAGTCATGGAGCCGTAAATAAGTTATTTGTAAGAGGGTATCTGTGTACACTGTACACTGGCCTACTGTTCATTGGTAGGTTGAATGAACACCTAGGAAGATTTTTTAAATCTCCAGTACCAGAGTTTTTTAATGGTTGGAATAAAGAGCCAAAACCAACAAAATAGTATTCATCAAGGCTCAATGTCAATTTAGGTTTAGCAGGTGAGTCCTCGCTGATTTGGGGGCTGTGGTTAATTTTCAGAGTCTTCATAGTACTAGTCTCGTCTACTCTGCTTATATGCTACCCAGAGGCCAATCTGAAATCCTGGGCAGTATATCACACTGTAATTCTCAAACTCTTTGCTGTGTTAATTCTAGTCAGTTTCGAAATATGGGTTGCTAGAACGTCTGTCCAGAACTTCCTTTTCAGATTTAACAGGTCCCTTTCTCCAGTTCCTTTCTGAAATTCTCCAGCAATCCTGTGGTTGGGAGGAAAGGAAGCTGGAGGGACGGGAGTGGGTCTAGTTTCTGACCCAGCTACCAGAATGGAGGTGGAAGTTCAGACTCCCCACTCATCTACAGTTTATTTGAAAGAAAAAATACTTTTATGTTAATATATTCAGGCTGTTTAGAGGATGAGGCTTGAGAATTTATTTGGGTGGACAAAAAAGATAAAGAGGGGCTCAGATTGATGGTACTGAAGGTATCAGGTCAATTACAAGTTCTTTGGTGTTATCCTATAAATCAAATGCAATATGTTTGCCCACCATGTCTGAAAGATGAGACCAGCGGTAACCCATCAGAGGACACACACAAGTAATAAGATATCATGGTCAAATGAGGAATGGTTATAGGAACCAGAGAAGACTAAAGGTAGCCAAAATGGGAAGCATCTTTATGTGTTCTGAGGGTAGGGTCTTCACGTCTTTGGTGGTTTTTTGGGCCCCTGCTTATCTGCACCATTGCTTTACTCCATCCAGTAGGGAAACATGACTCTCGGGAAGAAGTTGTTTAATCCCACCTGTTTAGGAGTAGGCAGCTCATCTCATGAGATGTGAGCACTCCACCTTGGAAGATCCCCTGCAGTTCCAGGAGTGGAGCTCTTGCTTAGGCAAGGTACTGCAGCCCTGAGATTACAGATTGAGTGGATCTTTTCTGGGGCAATGCTGAGTCATAAATGTCTCCCATCAGTCCGTGGTCCAGTGGATCCAAGTCTGGAAATGACATTTACTCACCACTGATCCATGCCTGGCATTGGTGCTGCCCTCTGCAGTATGGACATCCTTGACCATTTGTGTTGGTCTATCAGGAACTCTTCCCATCTTGGTGTCAACTGAGTATCTTCAACTTCCAAACAGAAATTCTACACTTTGTACAGCTTTAGCAAAACTGAATTGAACCTCTAGCCTGTAACCTGCAAAGGGTGTAGACATCATCTGGGTAGCTCCAGAAGATAGCTAAGTGGGTTTGAAGGTTCAACAACCCAGTAGGAACTGTTCTGTAATACTGAGTTCTCCTGAATGGAAGCATAAACAATGACCCAGGTGGCCATTAGTTCTGGAAACTGTAAGAGAGATTATGATTCGAATCATTTTAAATAGAATACATTTGGAGGCTTTCTTCAGAACTGGACTAGACCCAAGGTTTCCAGCCTCCCAGGTCAGTAGACCAAGCCAACTTTCTCAAATTTGTTTTTGGCTATTTACAAAGAACTGGGTAGTGGCTTGCTGAACCAAATATAAGAAAAGCCAGAGAAAACTGGACTATTCCAACATGGGCCAGATGGCCAACTGTCAGAAGGGAGTCCTACCTAGGTTAGGATGGGCTACTAGGTGAGCTGCTGAGTAGGGCTCTTCCAGCTCTGAGTTATCTGTAGTTCTTATGAAACCAAAATGTTGACTACCTGCCTCTGCCCATGACATGCTCATTTCCAAAGATGATAATGCAGGTGACCTTTTTCATCATGAGCCAGAAGGTTGGGAGGCCTGAGGGATGGGCCTTATATCTCCCCAGAAATGGAGCTCCCCCTACAGAACCCATCTGGTCAGGCCTGCAACTGCCCAGTGTACACCCTTATTGATGCTTATACCAAATAGGGCAGGTGCAGCTGGCATCTGTCAGGGACACCCCTGTCCCTGCCTTGGAGTCATCAGAAAGCAGCAGCAATAAACATTAGGTGACTGGTTGAAAGGGCTGTTTGGCTGAGAGGCTTCTGTCCACTTTCTCGGCTTTCCACATTCCTGAGGAGGCTACAAAGAGTCCGTCCATAAAAGAAAGCCAATCATGTAAATAAACAGAAAACTAAGCCTCAAAGTGTGGTTTTTAAAGGGAGATGATGAATGTGAAACCACCCACAGGATGCGTTACAGTTTAGTTTTTCTGTGCTTTGTCATTTTACTCTGATAGGAACTTTTGTTACTTAACTCTGTGCATAACTTATTTAATGTACTGTATAAATGAACCAAAACTGTTAAATATGTATTTAGTTTGTTCTACTTAAAGTAGTCAATAAAAAGAGGCTATATTCCTTTTCTGACTCAAGCTGGAATGGGACTGGGAGAGGGCACCATGAGGTGTCCTGCCAGCGGGGCTTCTGTGTACATGTGTCCTTCCTCCCAGTCTTTCTAGGGATCTTCAGTCTTCTTTACGGTTTCAAGAGAAGCTACAGGAATGAAAGCAGGTAGTGCTGCTAAGATAATCACAGATGCTCGAGGTAGCAGTAGCTACGGTGGTTGGTAGTGTCTGCCCAATGGGCAACAGGCAGAGGGCTGCAGGTCCCACCAGGCTAGCTGCTTGACTTGGCCTGCCCGTACATGGTCTGCCCAGGCCCAGTGTATATTCAAATGCTGGTAGCTCCAGTTTACAGACACTCAAATTTCTTAATTTTCTTTTGTCTGTTTGTGGCCTTTTAGAAAGTTTAAAATTAGGATAGTGGGCTTGTGGGCATTTTTTCCAATAACTCATTTCCTTTAAAATTTTTCACATGCCTGGGTTTTATGTCCTTTCTACACTGAGGTTAAATCAATAGGTATGTTCACTGTCACACTTACATTAATGTGCTTAATTATTTCATAATTAAGGCCATAATTTTCTTAACCTTCCACCTCCCATTGGGCATTTGGATTGCTTCCAAGGTTTTCCTGTTGTAGGACATGACAGGCATCTTCCTTTGCATAGTTTATTTCCTTCGGATAAATTTTCCAAAGTGGGGTTTCTAGAACTGAACATTTTTTGGATCCTTGAAGCTTATATTCCAATCGCTGTCCTTGGAAGCCCACCAGCCTACAGTGTGTGTCTCAAGCAGCCTCTTGGTAGCACTATCCATGGCTCTCAGGTGGTCTAGCCAGCTGTGACATGACTGTGAAGTTATTGCAGCCACACCTATGCACACACCTGTGTAAGGACTCTCGGGCTGTCAGTCCAGTTGGCTAGTTTGTGAACTGAGGCCTTAGTTCCCCAGGCCTTGAAACCAGCCTCACTCCTGCCTCTTTAAATACCAATTTCTGGCCTTTCACCTCTACCTTAGACCTGCCTTTCCTCAGCAGCATTGGTTCAGAGGTTCCCTGGCACCTTCACAGACCCCAAGAATGCACAGGGAGTAGTGGCTGGTTAAAAGGTTAGGGAGAAGGGTTGGGCTGTGGCCTTGGCCCCAGAAAGCAAGGCAAGGCTTAACTATATGATTTTTCATGCAGATGCTATTTTCCCAACTGCCAGCCTATCTCCGCCACTGCCCAGCTGCGATCCACCACTAGAACAATGCACAGGATTTCAGTCTTGGGCCTGTCAGCCTAGCACAAAAGCAAATTTTGTAGGCAAAGCCACAGATCACAGCCCCTTAGCTCTAGAAAAAAGATCCCAGGGACAAAGTAATACATAGTAAAATACCATGTTGCTGTAAGCAGAATCTGCTATAGAAATGGCAAACTGAAAAACTTTCCATCACCACAAAACACCCAAAGCCTGGATAAATTACAATGTCTACTTTTAGCTGCATTGCTGGGGTCACAGCCAAGAAAGTATAAGAAATCAAGAGCTAGGAAAAACTGTTATCAGAGAGGTAGTGGAATACAAAAGAGGAAGCTTGTGCTATTTGAGGGCAAAAGGTATTCCAAGAACTCAAGAGTTTGGGAGTTAAGCACTTCTGGGAAGAAAGGGAGGTTATACAAAGTGGGGGAACAAAACCTACGTATGTGAAGCCAGTGCATTCAAGGGCTTTGACCTCAGTGAAGAGGCAGGGAAAAACGTCTGCAATGGGAACTAAATGGGAATTCAGCCTATATGAGAGAAAGAAAAACAAACCAGAAAATCTGTAATTTAGGTCTGTTCTTTCCTGGGACTGGAGTTCAGATCTATACTATACCAGAAGAATCCCTGGGTTGAGAAATCAAGACAGATGGTCCTAAGCTTGTAATACATCCTGAGTTCTGGTAAAAGCCAAAAACAAATCCTTTGAAGAAAAATATGCTTAAGGACCTTCAGGATTCCTGTTTATACTGACCAATTATACACTGCCTAAAAACTTGAGTACTAGACATCCAAGGAAATAAGCCACCGGGAGCAAGAATCAGCAGGGAGAACAAGCAGTTGATTTGGACCCTGGGACTTAAACTACTGGAATTATCAGATGCAAAATATAAAATAACTATACAAAACCTCGAGAACCGGTGTTGAAAAAAGTGAGCAAAAAGTAAGAGACTAAAAATAAGTAGGCAGATTCAAAAATAGAATTCTGGAAATGACAAGTAATCACTGAAATAGTGAACTAACTTACAAAGCAGAAGATTAGATGAATCTGAAGAGAAAATTAGTGACGCATTACTATTCCGCAGCACAGAAAGGGAGATGAGAAATATGAGAGTTCCTTCTGAAGGACAAGATGGGAAGGAGAGTGCCCTTTAATATTTTACCAAATAATGATTATTTAGTAAAATGATAATAATCAGCAGTCCCAAGGCCAGTTTCTATATAGAAGAGTTGCAGGCAGTTAACCAAGGATGGAATCAAGAAACCTATTGACGTTTTTATATTTCTCGGTATTAAGGAAAATACTTGTCCTGAGATATTAAAAATCTCAAGATGAGGAAACAAGCATCCACCTAAGCTCAACTCGCCTGCCTGTGCTTGTCTTGGGCTGCTGGTATTTCCCACTCCACTTGCAAATTGACTATATCCCCTCCTCAGGCTTCCCTGGAGGGTTAGGGGAACCTGCACTAAACCCAAGGATGGCTTCATCGGCTGGTGCCGGTCGCCCTCTGGTGGACGGAGCCAGACCTGCTGCCACCCCTCTCCATCCACAAACCAGATTTCTATCCAAGGTGCAACTTTCACCTACCTCTCTGCACTGACCTTTTCTGAAGCTGCCCTTCTGCCTCATAAGTTTAGCTAATGTTTTCTGGTTGCGCCCAGGGAGTTTCGGAAATGATGAGGACTCAGCCTCCACCCTAGAGGGCTGCTGGCCCTCAGAGCCCACACCAGACCCACCCTCCACCTTGCACTGCGCTCCTGTAGCTCTTCTTTGCAGCTCCATCTGTCGTCCTGCGAGCCCCAGGGTTTGGCACTGCTCCTTCTTTTGTTGTAGCTGCCACCGCCTCTTCCAGCTCTGGGCTGGTTTCTGCTGAGAAGAAGATACCCTCTTCCTGAGCAACTGTTCACACTTGATGGTGAGTAGCTATCACTGCCGAGGAGTAGATACCAGCTGTGTGACAGGGCACAAGACATCTACTCTCTGGGCTTGTTTCTCCATCTGTAAATTGGTGTTGCTAACGATGCCTTCATCACTGGAACGTGGCAAGGCTGAAATGTGGTCATGTGCAGATCACCCTTAGCCCAAGGCCCAGCACACAGGAAGTGCCTGTAAAGTGTAGTTGTCATCGTGCCCATCTGTGATTTCCTTAAGGATTCATCTTTTTTACCCATCACCCTGCATGGAGACTGGTGCCTTAAGTAGCATCTGTTTCAAGAAAACTTCCATCCGTTCAGAAGTCTACCTAGTCTCAGTCCCTCCATTTTAACCCATCAGAGCCTATATTAAGGGGACTTGGCATTGCAGCACCCATAGACTGTCCTGCCTTCCCAGCACCTGGCCTGACACCGGGCCAGCCCCCAGGACAGTCTGGATGCAGAAGGGTTGTGGGCACAGCTGGGCAGGTATGGGGAATATGTGGAAAAGTGGGAGTGGCAGCTGGCGGCAGGCACCCAGAGCTCGCCCAGCTTCAGGATTCTGCCTGCCCTTGACCTGGCTGCTGGTGTGGGACATATCACCATCCCTAGCACCTCCCACAAAGCAGGTGCCCAGCAGTTGTTGATATTGGTTAAAGAACCATGAGGACAAGGACTGGGGAAGGCGGCCCAGACCTGACAGCACTGTCTTGCTCCTTAATGGAGCAGTGTTTCCGTAGTGGGCAGGGGATGGGAACGCACGAAGGCCATGTGGGGCTGGGTTTCCAAGGTTGCAAACAGCCCAGCTCAGCTGGAGGGGTGACAGGGAGAGGAGGACGCACACATTGGGAGTGGGGGCTTCCTGCTAAGGACCTTAAACGGCCAGGTCAAGGATTCAAACGATGTTGAAGGTAGCAAGGTGTCGCTGAAGGGCCTTAGCCAGGATGACAACATTTCAGAAGTTCCCGCCCCAAATCCCGTCCTCGCCTCTGCCTCTGCTTTACTGGGGATGGATTATTGGCGGGCCGAGTGGAGACAGGAAACCCAGAGAGGAAGCTGCCAGTCTTCCAGGCCAAAGATGGTGGTGGCCCTGACCTTGGGCCAGGAGGAGGGCTCACAGTGGGTATGGAGAGATGGAGATAAGGGTGGGCTTGTGAGAGGAAGCAGATGCAAAGGCATGAGGACTCCCTCTGCATCCCCTGCTCGGAAGTTTTCTTGAGTTAGTTTGCGACTAACTCCAGCTTCATCTTCCTTCAGCCCTGACCCCAGCCACATCACTCCCGTCTGGCGTCCTCCCCCATAGCTCCACTTTCTGCTCCTTTTGCCAGCGACATTCTTCCTGCCCACTGGCCTCTCGTGACCGCCTGGAGAACCCCAGGCATCGTCCAACCCTCAAAGCAAACAGCAGCTCCTCCAGGAGGGCCTTCCCCAACGCCCGGGACCGAACACTCCCTCCTCCACCTGCAGGGGCCTCCCTGCCACCTCCAAGCCTGCAGCAGGGGAGGGAGGCCACAGCTTTTGTTATTAATCTTTAGATCTCCATTGCAGAGCGAGCAGGCAGGTGCCTAGGGAGCAAAATTGAAGGAGGCACTCACTTCAGAGGTGTCAGAGGACTTAGCACCTTTGTTCAGAGATGGCAACAGGAGGTCCTGCCATTTGGAGGGCTTGTTGCTGCTGCTGTTGTTTTTATGGAGAACAGAATAGGAGGCCAAAAGAAAGGGCACGGATCGCCTCTTCCCATCAGGGAGAGACAGTGAAACCGGGATGTGGGAACAACTTCCTTACACCTGCCCCCCGGGGTCTTGTGCGCTTGAGAGGCCAGCAGCACCTTCCAGGATAATCTCCTTAGGGTAAGCACCTTCTAGGAACTGCCAGGAGAATCGCTTAGGAAGTGGGGGGCACAGTGCTGGGTCTTCGGCAGGGCTGACAGGCCAGAGGGGCAAAGAAGTTCTGTGATCTCCACAGGTCTGAACTACCCACTAGGGAAGCAGCTGCACAGAGGTCTCAGCTGGTCCCACCTGGGTGGCCTCCCTGGCCACGTCCCAGCGCTCAGCAAGGAGGCACTGCCAACGTCACTCAGCCCACCACCTTGCTTGGAACGCACCATGGCTTTGTCAGGACAAAGCACCTTCAAGGTCCTGCCATCTTCCCAGCCTCACCTCAGGCCACTCTTCCCTTGCACCTGGCCTCAGGCCCTCTGCTGGGCATCACCCTCCCCGCAGCGCCGTGTACCGCTGCCTCCTCTGCTGATGATGCCTGTCTCCAGCACCCACCAGCCCGGGTCAAAAGCCACCCTCTGCTCTTGTGGTGCCAGGTATCTCCCCTTTGGAGCCGACGCCCCTATTCACCTACTGTCCAGCCCCCCAACCCCTTCCCCACCCCAAGACGGCTCAAAGAAGAGTCCCAATATGTCTGATCCTCCTAGAACTACTCCAGGTCAGTGGCAGTGGCAGTGGCAGTGGCAGAGACAAGCTCAGCCCGGAAGGGCCAGTGAGTGTTGAAGGAGAGGGGATTGGCAGGGGAGGGGGATGGTGATGTGGGGGAGACTCTGTCTGGGGGACACGTCTTCTCACAGGAATCCAGCCATGCTAACTAGGACATAAAGCCCAACTGCCCAGGTCCCTGGAAAGGGCTTGTGCTCTGTCCCCAACTCCCTATCACACCCTGTTGCTGGGGGGTCGGGAGGGTCAGAAGCTAGAGGCCCCAGCAGACTTTGGGAGGGTGGAGAGCAGAAGCCAGGCCCAGGCAAGAGCTTTCTGGGCGTGAGGAAACCTGGATCCTCTGTGATTACGTTTCCATCATCTGCAAGCATGGGAACTTGAGATAAAAACCTACTGGTTTATATAATTGTAAGGAAAGATTCCTGCTCTGAGTTTCTGGTCTGAGCTGTATAGGGGCCCCACAGCCTGGCCCTCCTGCAGAGGGAGAGAGAGGAGACAAAGCCAGAGGTGACCACAGCCTTTATTGCCCAGATGCTGGGGTCCCATGCTGGGGTTGTCTCTGAGGACAGCAAGTGATTCTGGGTCCAAATTATTGCTACTTGGCAAGGTCACCATGCTTCCTACAGTACTCTCAGTGTGGGTGAATGGGAACATGCAGATGATATGCAAATGACATGCAAACCAACCCAGGATGCTCCAGAGGTCTCTGGTTCAGCCTGGGTACTAGAAAAGCCTGGAACCTACCAGCCTGGGAGAGTGATGGGGATACCGTGGTCCTTACCCAAAACTGCAGCCTAGTCCGGCCTGGCCTCTGGGGTCTAGGTTCAGGGTAGGGGTCCCTGAGCATCAGCCCTGGTTCTGTGCTGCCTGGGGAGGAGCAGCTGTGTTCTTCCTTCCAAGCAGGAAGAAAGCAGGGTATTCACTAGACAGTCAGATGGCCTGAAGCCCAGAGAGGTAAGGGACCTGTCTTGGGTCACACAGCAGGGACTAGACCCCAGTGTGCCTTGGTGGCTGAAGACACAAACAATGAAATACACTGAATACAGAAAGAGAAAGCAAGCAGCCCAGTCCCTCATCCTTGGGGTGAGAGGCCATCCACCAGCTGGGTCAGGGAGGCCTCCGAGAGCCAGGGCCCAGGTCTACAAGGAGGCAGGGTTCTTGGTCTTGTCTCTCAGGCCTTGGTGCTGAGTTGGCCAGTCCAGTAAGCTCCAGAAGGAGGCAGGCAGGGCCCAGGGTCCTTGGCTTGAACAGGCCTGGCTCAATTGTTATTCATAATCCACCAGGAGGCTGTGGGTCAGAGGTTGAGATCAGGGGCCTTCAGGGGCCCACACCCCTGGCCTGGGTCCCAGGGATGTGGAGAGGGGTAGGGGCTGCAGCGCACCTGGGAAGAACACGGTGGTGAGGGTGTCCGGAGCCTGCAGGTGGTCGATGAGCACACGCTGGAAGGCCTTGCTGCAGGCAGACTGCTGGTGCCTGCGGGGCCACAGACGAGCACAGAAGATCAGGATGCCGGGCTTCAGAGCTCCCCATGCCCACCCTAGTCCTGCTGCCTGGGCTCAGAACCCAGTCCTTAATTATACTGACTCTGAACCTCAGTTTCTTCCTCTGTGAAATGGGGACAATATTGTCCACTTCACTGGGCTAGAGCACGAAGATTAAATGAAGTAACACTCATGGTCCTTGGCAGAGGATGCAGCACACAGTGATAACAGTGAACATTTATTGAGTTCCTTCTGTGTTCAGTTCTTTACAAATCATCTCAATTAGAACATAGGAGATTGGAGCTATCATCACTCCCATTTTGGGCAGGAAGACACCGGGGCTCAGAGGGGTCAGATAACTCACTTGAGGTCACACAGCCAGTGAGTGAGAGAGGCAAGATTTGAACCCAAGGCTGTCTGACTCCAGGGCCCATGCCCAACAAACATTAGCTGTTATACTATCACTCATACCTTCTCCAGGAGGCCTCATCCTGCCAGAACTCATACAGGGTGAAGGAGGCCTTGTCCAGCATCTTCTGGGTGGACACACTGTGGGGCAAAAGAGATGGCCTGGAGATGCCACCACCCATCAGGGGGTCAGGGGTGCCTAACAGGAGCCCCAGCACCCCGCCCTGCTCACCGCCCCACATCTCAGCTGACCCGAGACTCACTGTAGACAATGGCTCTGGGCCCCTGTGAAGTCCACATAGCAGCAGAGGGCATGGTGAAAGTCCTGCAGCGTTTCCTGTGCCACTTGGACCTGCCTCTGGGCCACGAGTATGTGCTGGCGAGAGAGGCAGCTCAGTCTGCTGGGGTGGGTGAAGGCATGCGGCGAGGCACTGGCCATGGCCTCCAGGACCCACCTCTTTAACCTGCACCAGTTCCTGCCTACCCAACACCACCTGCCCACCCTGGGTTGGGGGTTTGCCCTACCGTACTATCCCTTGACTCTACCCTCCTCTCCCCATCCCCAAGGCCATGGTCCAGCTATCATCCCCTCTTCCCCACAGTATGCCATCTCTCCAACGGCCCCCTCTGAGTCGTCCATGCATTGCACCAGACCCAGCTTTCAAAAATGCACACAGGGTAAAGTAATGCACAAAGAGGGCCACTGATCTCTGCAGGATCACAGAGCAGGGGCCAGAACGCAGCACAGGCCCACGGAGTCTAGGGAAGGGGACGTGTGTGCAGTGCAGAGGCTGGGTGAGCAGTTAGCACCACCAACCTCCTCACTTCGTGAGCGCCCCTTGCCTCCATCCACCCAACTGCCCGGCCTGCCTGGCCCTCCTGGACTCACTGAGTCGGGTCCCTTGGCAAACTCCTCTTCATGCAGGGGCTCCAGCCGGGGGGCCTGTGAAGGATACAGAGCATGGCCCAAGCCTGTGCCTGGCTTGGGCAGACACCAGGAAAGTCCTCCCCTGGGTACCGGCCGCTCACCTTGCACTCGAGCTGGTCAATGAGCTCCTGGAGGCGATTGACCTGGAGCCGCCACTGCATCTCAGCCTCTGAGCTCCGCTCTGGGGAGGGGGGACCAGCGGGGAGGTCAGGCTGGGAGGCCTGGGAGATGCAGCACCCGCCCTGGACCCCCCTTGGCCAGGCCTCCCGCGTCCCCACAGGCCGCACCTCTGACAGAGGAGCCAGGAGACCAGGTGGGTGAGCGACTGATGCACCTCGGGGCCTTGCGCCCTGCCCTCCGGCCGCCACGGGGCCTGTTCTGCACCTCCACGCTCTCTTCATCTGGCCTAGGGGAAGCGTGGGGTCAGCCCACTGCCCCCAGACCCACAGGGCTAAGGACGAGGAGGCCCAGCCCCAAAGCCCGCCACCCCTTCTCACACCCTCGTGGCCCCTCTGCCAAGAATGTGGCTCTGGGACTCTGGAACCAAGGCATGCAACGGAGGCTGGGGGATTGGAGTGTGGGAACAGCGCGCTTTTGTGTTCTGGACCCCCGATGGGTGGGGCTCCCTCACACAGGCCTCCACCTACCGCAGGCCCCGCGCCTGGGCCTCCAGGCTGTCTGACGCTCCCTCCAGCGAGCTCTGCAGGGCTTGTAGCTGGCTCACCGTCTCCCGCAGCAGGAAGCGCGTCACAAACTGGTCCACCTTGGAGGCTCCCTCATACTCCTGGGGGCAGAGGGGCATGGTCTGCACCCCCACCCCAGGACACATACTCCTGAGTGGGGGGCTGCCCCCCTCGTTCTCCACCCCTTGCCCATCAGAGAACAGCAGCAGAGGGGGTGTGGGCCTGGCACATGTAGGGGCGCCTGGACCCCCGCCTGGGCTGGGCCTGGCCTTCCTTCCAAGAAGGCATTTGCCAGCTGGGAAAACATTTGCCAACTGGGGTTTCAGTCTTCTCCAAGGGCCTCAGGCCCCTCACCCCTCAGAGCCTGGGGGAGGAGGGAGGGGCAGGTCAAAGCTTGGCTGGTGGGGTCTGGGAGAGGGAGGGAGGGAGGCGGGTTACAGGGCATCTAAGGGCCAGTTTTACTTGACACGAGACAAAATGGCAGTATGATGTCCTCCCACCCCATAAGCTGCCCCCAGATGCATAATCTCCATATTCATTCATGCATGCAACAAAAATTTACTGAGCCCCTTGTACTAGGAGCTGCAGATACAAGACAGCTGAATCGCTTTCCTCACACACAAAACCACCAGCACTGACCCCAACCTACATCACCAGCCCCCCAACTCCTCCTAAGGTAAGTGGGGTGATAGGATGCCCATCATATGCCAGGCCCTGTGCTGCCTATCTTGGAATTCTAAGAAACTCACCAATTCCCATCATCTCTTTGTGCCTAAGTTTCCTCATCTATAAAATTGGAGATGATAATACCTATCTCACTGAACTGTTTAGAGGTGCCAATAAATTTATTCCTCTGTAACCCAGTGCCTGGCACATAAGTTCTCAATACAAGAGCTGTCAGTATTGTTATTGTCAAATATCACGCTAACAAAGAACTCACCCACTTGTACCTCCAATAGTCACAGATCTCTTGAGAAGGATTTCACCCCCCATGTACACACCCCAAGATAGAGTTCTGGGGAGCATGGTTCAGGTATCTGATTTCCTCTACACGGGGGCCCAGAGGCACCCCATCATGGATTTCGTCTCTCTCCCATGACCTGCCTCTTCCCAGGTACCGAATGGGCCCTTCCAGGCTGGGCTTGTGAGCTGGGAGGCAGACACAGAGGAGAGGCTGAGTCCTCACATTCCCAGGCAGCAGTGGTCTCTGTCCTGTCTCCAGGCTTGAACTCCAGACTTCCTGAGCACGCTCAGAGCAACTTGAAACTCTTCCAATAAAACCCTGATGTTTGGTACTTAATGCAATTGGTTTCTGCTGCTTGCAACCAAAAAACCCAACTCAAACAGGCACCCACTCTGTTGCCAGGCACCCTTCCAACCATAATCTCATGTAATCTTCAGAAGGATTTACGGGGACCATAACTGACTCCATTTTGCAGATAAGAAGACTGATGCCTAGACAGATTGATTATCTTAGCCAAGGTCACACAGCAAATAAGTAGTAGAACAGGATCCAAACCCAAGCCACAGAAATGCATCTCTACTCACTGCTGGGCACCTTATGATCATCGCCTCACTTACGATCATTAGCTCAATTTTACTGCTGGGAAACAGAGGCCAGAAGTCACAGACAGAGTGAACGGAGTCGAGATTCCCCTGTGGGTCCTGGGAGGAGGAGCTTGGAGGCTGGAGCCCGTGAGGTCAACCCATGAGGTCACAATGTGGCCGCCCCAGGAGCAGGGCCTCAGCCAGAGAGCAGGGCAGAGGCAGCATGGGCCGTGGCCCGCAGTGACCAGCCCTGCCATGGGAAACAGCAGTTCCCACAAGACGACCGACATGCCCAAGCAGACCCGCAAGGAGAAGCCACCTGACGTGGACAGGGCCCGGCACAGACAGTTCTTTAGCCACCTCAAGTGGAAGAAGCCAAGTGTGAGTGCCGGGCAGGCAGCACTTAAGGGTCAGAGGCCCAGGACAAGTGGCCAGGAGCGTCTAGTGGGAGTCTAGGCCTCGTGGGCAGAAATCCTACGGGCATGGGAGGGCTTAGGGGTCCTTCCCAAGGGTGAGGGTTCCAGGACCCCAATGGGTGTGGATGGGGTTCCCGGAAGTGCAGAAGGGATGGCAGGAATTCAGAAATCAAGAGCTGGAGAAGACTTGGCAGCCACAAGGGTGGTCAGGAGAGGGATCCTTCCAACCGTGGCCCAACGGGTCGAGGTCTCCACATGGGAGCCCTAGGCAGTACCTGAGGCTGGAGGCACAAGGCAAACCTTGTCCCGCTTGCAGACCCCAGCCTCAAAACATGCTATTTTATCCCCATGCTTCAGGTGGACAGACGTTCTGGACCTGGGGCTGGGGTGGTCGAGGGTCCCGACATCAAGACTGGGAGGGTGGGCAGGGACCATAAATGCGGACAGAGCGGGGTCTCAGGAAGTAGGCCTGGGACCCGCGTTGCGGGTTCGGCCCCAGGCGCGCCCTTCCGTCTCACGCCTCTGCTCCACCCCCAGACCAAGATCGTGCTGCTTTTCCCCCTGGACAAGCGGCAGCAGCTGGCCGAGGCGGCTGCGGGCCCCGACGCGCGGGCCGGGCGGCCGGGTGAGGACGCGACAGGCGCCCCGCTGGGCTCCCCGGCGACCACGTCCATGCTGCGCGGAGCGGGCGACGGCGCGGGGCGGCGCGAGGGCGTGCGAACGCGCGAGATGAAGAAGATCCTGGTGTTGCTGCTGCTGCTGGACGCGCGCCTGCAGGAGGAGGGGCGCCGCGCGGCGGGCGGGGCCGGGGGCGGGGCCGGAGCCGGGGGCGGGGCCGGGGCGGCGCAGGGCTGGCAGCGGCTCTACGCGTGCCTGCTGACCGACAGCGAGGCTGACTGCGAGGCCGACGCCCCCGAGGAGCAGCCGCGTAAGCGACGCCGCTGCCCGCGACCGCGGCCCTGAGCCCGGTCCTGGCCCTGCAGCTCCGGCCCCAGCCCAATAAAGAGCGCACAGCAACCCTGGCGCCTGCTGGCTCTGTCGGAGGGGGAGAAACTGAGGCCCCGAGTGAGACAGGGAGGAACAGGTGTGTTGAGGTTGGAACCAGGGCTGTCTTTGCCTTCTCCCTTCCCTGTGAGCCAAGGGTCAGAACCCCTCCGCTAAGGTGGGGAAAGGCACCCATGCCGCAGTGGAGGGAGGATGTTTCCTGGTCCCCTCAGATTCCTGTCAGACCCCACCAGGTCTGCAGGCCCCAGGGAAGCAGGCATGGGCAAACCCAGGCTTGCTCTCAGCAAAGGCCTGGCATCTCCAAGAGTCCCCAGCATTCAGAAATCCCTCTTAAGCAGAGGGAGGGTCCCAGGTAAACAGTCTCCATTCTGGAAAGGAACTGTGAGGTCCCATGGTCAACTGAGGTGGGGTCTGAGACTCAGATCCTACCTGGGAGAGAGCACCGAGGAGGAGAGACCAGGTCTCTGGGCCCCATAGCCCCTCACTCCTACCCCTAACCCCCCCAGATTTCCCCCAAGCACTTCAGTCAAATTCAGCACTTGTCTCCCAACCTACCCTGTCGAATCCTTTCAAATCACTTATCTGGCCACGGCAGGTCATTCTCTTGCTCATAAGTGACCACTGGCTCCCCACTGCCCACTGAAAAAACTCCAGACCTATGAATGGGATGTGCAGGCCCACTCCCTAGCCTCAAGTCTTCCCCTCTAGGGCCTCTCAGTGGCAGCTGCCTTCATCCCTGCCCTAGCAACATTGCCACTTGTGATCTCAAGGGCCAGGCTCACTTTCTTAAGCTCCTCCCCCTTCTCTGTGGGCAGGACCCAGCTGCTTCTCCCTTGCCTGGGTCCCAGAGCCAGCTCCAGGACCTAGTGCTGCCCCAGCTCTGCCACACCTGCAGCCTTCCTTCCTACAGCACACTGGCAACCAATCTCAGGATGACAGACACCTTTAGGGACAGTTGCAGCAGGAGTGAAGGTCCAACCTCATTAGACACTTCTGCTCAAGATGAACTTTCATCACCACATGACCAACATCCCCTCCACTTGTCTGCACCAAGCTGGAGGTTTCCCGACCCATAGCATCGCCACCCCCTGCCACCCGCCCCCCCACCACCACCTTGTGACAGCCTATTCTTCCCTACTATCCACCTGGTTACACTCAGGATACCTGCGTACCTCCACAGGGCCACACCTCCTGGCCAGAGGAGATTGGCCCAAGCTAATCCAAGCCTGGGGCTGCAGTTCAGGAACTGTAAGAGGCCAGACTGTCTACATGAACTTGCACAAGCCCGTCTTTGGATAAATTTAAAAAGCAAAACAAAGAGACAGCACACATCTTGGGTTCCCCAAAGCCCTGCGATCAGGCCCTGCTTCCAGTCTTCCCGAGGTCAGACTTCACCAGTGCCCTTGGAATAAACTTATAAACAAACTCGCTATGTTAGCCTAAGCTCACTGAGTAGATCTTCAATTTGCAAACTAAATGGTTCTAAAGAGAATAATGAGGCTCTGCAGAGACAAGAAGGTGCCTCTTCCCTGTGTGTGAGACTTATTACTAACTTTTGGAGCAAGAAACTGAGCCCAGAGAGAGGCTGCGACTTGCTCAGGGCTGCACATGAGTCAGCTTCAGAACTGAGTCAGGGACTGAGGCCCATGTGAGTCCAGACGTTGGAAGCCAGGAAGGCTGTGTGGGCTGCTCAGGCCTCTCCAGCCTGAGCACACAGAGGTCCCTGGGGTGGCTGTAGATCAGGGATCCTTCTCCAGCACTGGGAGGGGCTGCACACTTGGCCAGGGCATGTCTAATGACCCATAACTGGGGAAGGAATCAGACTGAGTGTGCTGGGCAGATGAGGCCAGATCCTTGGATGTCAAAATCACTGCTCTTATCTGTCCCAGGAAAGGAGAAGGATGCAGGGGGCTTTCCTGCAGGGGGAAGGGGCTGCAGAGGGGCAGCCAGTGCTAAGGAATGAGGTCACAATGACTGCAATCCAAGTTCTTTTCTTCCTTCTCTGACCACCCCTCCCATTTCCACTACCAGAATCTCCTTCAGCCAAGCCGAGGTAAGAGGTGCCAGGAGACCACCTGGGGCTCAAGGACTGGGCTGGGCTCCTAGGTCCCCAAGCGGGTATGTATGTGTTGAAGATATTGCCACAAGGCTCCTTCATTCCTAGAGCTGCACTGCTCCTGAGGCCTCTCTATATCTAAAAGCATTCTGCCTGACCCTCTCATCATCCACCTCAGCAAAGGCTCAGGGGGCAGAGGGACGCCGCGGAATACAGTCCTAAGAAGAAGGGCAAGGCCTGGTGCGCAAAAGGTGAAGCCTGGGGGAGAGGCGACGAGGGCAAGAAGTGGCTGGAGCCCGGCGAGAGTGGAGACTGGCACTTGGGTCAAAAGGCGGGCCCTCAGGCCTAGGACAGAGGCCAGAGTGAAAAAGGAGCCGCTGGGGGCCAGAAGACGTGGGGCCCCAGGACCACAGGGCGGAGTCAAGAACCGAGAGGAATGGCCTTTATCTAGCATAGAAAAGACAGCACTTTGACCCAGGAGGCAAAGGCAGGAGCTGAAAGTTGGGGCTCGCATCGAGGCCAGCAGAGGTGGGGGTCTCCGGAGAACAAGGCTCTGGGGCGGGCCCTCGAGCCGGGGGCGGGGGTGGGGCCCAGTTCCGAGTCTTCTACGCCGCTGCGGAGGAGGCGGGCCCCGGGGCCACGCGCACGGGGAGAGACTGAGCCGGAAGGTGGCGTCGGCGTCCGGGAGCCGCGGGGCCCGTAGGCCGTCCTCGCGGGGCCGCATCGCGGTCGTGGTGGACCAAGGCTCGGGCTTCACCAAAGCGGGCTTCGCGGGCGAGCACCAGCCACGCCTGGTGCTGAAGAGCTCCAGCCTGGTGCCCTGCTGGGACCGGCCGGGGCTGCCCGGCGCGTGGGCTGGCGTGACGCGCGCGCACCCCATCAAGCACGGCTCGGTGGTGGACTGGGAGGCGCTGGAGGGGCTGTGGGAGCGCCTGCTGGTGGGCGGCTTGCGGGTGTGCCCGGAGCGGTGGCCCGTGCTGGTGAGCGACTCGCCGTCGGCGCCGCCCGCGGGCCGTGAGAGGGTGGCCGAGCTGCTGTTCGAGGCCCTGGCAGTGCCCGCGTGCCACATGGCCAGCACCGCGCTGTTGGCGCTCTGCTCCACGGGCGCGCTCAGCGGGCTGGCTGTGGAGGCCGGCGCAGGCGTCTGCCACGCCACGCCCATCTACGCGGGCCACTCGTGGCACGAGGCCACCTTCCGGCAGGACTTGGCAGGCAGCACCCTGTCGCGTTACCTGCGGGAGCTGCTGGTGGCAGCGTGCCCCATCCTCCAGCTACAGGCCCTGCCCCGAAAGACCGTCACACAGCTCAAGAAGCGCTGTTGCTATGTGTCGCTGGACTTCGAGGGTGACCTCCGTAACCCTGCCTGCCACCGCCCGGCCAGCTTCTGCTTAAGCAATGGGTGTTACATCCACCTCAGCAGCGAGCGCTTCTGTTGCCCAGAACCCATCTTCCAACCGAGGCTGCTAGGCCAGGCTGCACCTGGACTGCCTGCACTGGCCTTCCGGGCACTGCAGAAGGTGCCCCCCACACTGCGGACACAGCTGGCCGACACCGTGGTACTGGCTGGTGGGTCCACGCTTTTCCCTGGCTTTGCTGAGCGCCTGGACATGGAGCTGGAGGGCCAGTGCCGGCGGCATGGCTACGGGGCCCTGCGGCCACGTCTGGTGGCCAAGCCTGGTCGTGGCATGGCTGTGTGGACTGGTGGCTCTGTAGTGGCCTCGCTGAGTTCTTTTCAGTGCCGCTGGATGACCCGAGCCATGTACCAGGAGTGCGGTTCCAGGCTGGTGCACCGAGTGTTCAACTGAGTCAGGCTCTGCTGGAAAGGGTGGGACGCAGAGGCAGAGGCCCCGGGGCCAACCTCCAGCCCTTTCAGAGGCAGCCAGTGCCTGATAAAGAGTCTCCAGTGTTTCAAGATGGTAGAGTCACTGTGTGGCGATGGGCCAGGAGGAGGCGGCGGGGTTCCTAGGCCCCTCGGCTTTGATCTAACATTTGAATCCTCCCCAACCAGTTCAGAGAACGCCAGTCCAGCTGGCATTCCCATCTCTGGGCCCCGTCTCCATGACAACAAGGAAGGTGATAGCCCCACTGCTGTCAGGCCACAGACACGGAAGTCCCTGCAACCTGCACCCTTAGGACACCATCCCATGCTAGGCCCCAGGACATGACTCTGAAAACCCACTAAATCCCCTGTGGAAACAACCAGAAGGGGAAGCCCTGTCCCCAGCTGCAGGTTCAGGTGACCACAGATTCAGAGGGTCTCACTTTCTCGTGTAAAATGCGGGGTCAGGCACAATCCCAGCTGCCCACCACTCACTCCCGGTTCCCTTGGGACAGAGGGAGGTAGAGACATTTCTTAAAGGGAATGCACAAAGGGAGGGGCAGCTTGTAGTTAAGTTGCCCCACAAGAGCCTGGAACCCTGTCTGTGGGCACTGTTATGCTCATGTCCTTGTCTGCACACGTATGTCCCAGGCCAGGCCCGCCCCACTAGGCTTCATGCATCAGCACAGGCCTGTGAACATGGGAGCATGACCCCCAGCCCTGCAGGGTCCCTGCTGGGTCCCCTGCAACAGTTAGGCCTTGTCAGTTATAAAAACGGCAGCAGCAGCTCCAGGTATTAACCACCTACTGGGTGCCCGGCACAGTTGTGGGTGCTGGGAATAGAGCAGAAAACAAAACAGAAGTCCCTGCCTTCATTCTCATTTAATTGTCACAACAAATGGGCAGCGGTGGACTCTATTAGTATGGCCTGCTTACAGCAAGGAAACCACAGGGCCCAGAGAGGTAAAGGTGTACAATCAGAAACTGGGGGAAGCCAACATTTGAACCCAGGCCTCTGGCTCCACAGCCCTGAGCCCTGGACTGGTGGAAGTCTCCCCGGCGTGGCAGACACCCCCTGCCCTCGCTTTGGGCCTCCCAGCATCAGCCCCATCCACTCACCAGTTTGGTAGTGTCCATGGCGGTGAGCACTGCTCGGTTCAGCGTTTCCAGCGCAGCCAGCACAGGCCGGTAGACGCCCAGGTGTTCTGAGAAGTAGTCTGCGGGCAGAGAAGGTGCTCAGTGGTTCCTGGGTACCTCCCACCCCCACCCATCCACCCAGCTGGCCTTGATTTGGGCTGCCTGGAATTCTAGGCCCCACCTGCCCTTGCATCCTGAGCCCAACCCATCCTGTCCCAGCAGGCGATCGGGAGCAGTCCCCCCACAAACCCACCTGCTGAGGGGCACAGGGCCAAGGGTTCCCCTCGGCCTACTCACCACACAGTCTCTCTGTCTCCAGGTTGCTGCAGGGAAAAGAGAAGGTGCCCCTCAGCCCCCCTGGACTTTGGCCTAGAGAACTAGGGCTTTGACCCCCCAATGATCTCAGCCTGGCTGATGTCTGCCCCCACCCCAGGTTAAGCTGCTGAGTGGGCAGGGGTCCTTAGTGGGGAGGAGTGGGTACTATGCCCCCCCATCCAAAGCTGGTAAGTCAGATTCACCCTCAGCCTTCAAGGGTGCCCAGGCCAGGGGGTGACGGATGTGGAGATGGGCAGAATATAGTCAGAACTGGCAAGGGGAAGGCATGAGGTAATAGTTGGTAGGTCAAGGAGGGCTTCCTACAGGGTCTCTCGAAGGGAAGCTTTGAAGGACGAGGAGTTTGGCTGGGGTGTCTGGTCCGGGTGTGGGGACACTGCGTATACAGGATCCAGCCCAGGTCTCAGGAGAGGAGAGTGCATGGAGGGCTTAATGCAAACCCAAAGGGTCTGTAATTTATGCTAAGGGGATGAGGGGAAGGGGAGGGAGAGAGGATAGCTGTGTGTGCGTGCGTGCGTGTGTGTGTGTATACACATCCATGTGAGGAAGCATGGGGAGGTGTGCGTGTCTGTGCCAAGGCATGGATGTGGGAGCACAGTGTTCATGCACCTGTATCTATGGGTAGAGGCAAGCAGGGCCCCAGCTGTCCCCAGGCACCCTCTGGTCCCTGCAGGAAGCAGGAATGGGAATGGATGCCTGTGGGCTGAGCCATGGGTGGTGACTCAGGCCTGGCTATTTTGGGGCCCCAGCTGGAAGCGGTATGGTGGGCAAGGCTGGAGCTGGGGAGGGGGTGGGCGGTGAGTAAATTTGGCACTGAGCCCTGACAAATTTAGACAGGTGGGCAAGGTAGCCTCCCCCCACCCCCTTTCTTATCCTCCGTAAGGATATGCAGCAGCAGGGAACACCCATGGGGTCAGGATAGCCCAGCCTCGCACCCCCCATGGTTTAGTCATCTCCCCTCTGACACTCACTCAGTGGGATGCCCATCGATGCCACTGAACAGTTCTCGCAGCTCCTCTAGACTGAGAACCCCATCGGCAAAGTAATTCTGGAATTCCTCAAATGACAGCTTACCATCATCTGGGGGGTGGGGGGCAAGGAGGAGAGTTGGTACCCCCGATCCCTGGCTGTACCCCTGCCACCAGGTCCAGGCCCCCCAAAGGTCTTGCAGCCTCTCACTACCACCCAGCCAGTGGGATGGGATTCTGAGCTAGGTAGGGGCCTTCGCTGCTGGGGACAAGTGGGCTGGGACCCCCAGAGGTACCCAATGAAGGCAGCAGGGCCCCACTGCGGGTGCATAAAGGACAGGGCAGTACACACTTGGCACTGGATAACTCAATACATGTTTGCCAAACAAACGAATGAACAACAGCCTGGGACATGGCCACAGCAGACCAATGCCTAGACATCACTTGAGAGGACTTGGGGGTAGAGTCACTGGCCTACCTGCTGGCCAGCCTCACCCCAATGCAGAGGGCACTTCTGTGCTCTGCGAGAACCCAGGACCTTCACAGAGATGCCGCAGGGAGGCAGATGAGATCTTAATAGTCAGCGCCTCTGTAAGCAGCAGCAGGCTGGCTCACAAGGGAATGAGCAACCTGCCATGGGGGGCATGCAAGCAGAGGCTGCAGCACTTGAGTACGATGGGCAAAGACTGGATTTTGCCTAAACATGTAAGGTCTCTCTCTCTAAACACACGGGAAAGGAGGACGGAACTAGGTAGGGTCTGAGTCTCAGCAGACAAAATGCCAGGATCCAAATGAGATCATGTGTCCCGATCAATGGGCTGGAACAGACAGTCTTCCCCAATCTGAAGAGACCCAAAGAGGAGTTAAGTACAGACATGATCCTGTCTCAAGGAGGCTGAAAGAGGCAAGGATTTGGGGTACACAGGTGGTTTGGTGGTAGAACGCTCGCCTTCCATGCAGGAGACCCAGCTTCTATTCCTGAACCATGCGCCCCACCCCCACCCCACCCCCCAAAAGACACAAGCGTTTGAAGACCCTGGATGGAAGTGAACTCAGGGCTAATTGGCTGCCTCGGCTCAGACCCTCAACTAGTCAACAGGGGCAAGTCGGTGATTCCGAGTCATCATTGGTGTTTGCTGGGTGCCTTAAGGGTTCCTCCTTTAGCTTCCAAGGTTTCTCAGAACCGGGTCCGGGCTGCTGAGGACTCAGGGCAAGTCCCTGAGTCCCTGGACACTGTACACAGCTTTATCCTGCCTAAGGGCTGGGCTTCTGTCCTCTGAGCGCTTCCCTGGGTCCAGATGGTTGGTTCACAAGGAAAGTCACCAAGCCCTTTAAAAATCCAAATCCCTCACACAGGGACCCTGGGACCAAGTATCATACAGACCCGGGTTCAAGGCCCACCACTTAAAGGCTGTGTACCCTTGGGCAGCCCGCTTCACTCTCTGGGCCTCTGCCCTCTTGTTTGTGAAATGGGGTTAACAATCCCTCTCTAGCTGGGAAAGAACCCATCATGTGAGCACGTGATAAGTCCCCACTTCAGGCCTTTGGTCAAACCACATTCCCTTCTCTCTCCATCCTGTCAAATTTGGCTCAAAATAACACTTCCCTGGGAAGGATGCCTTTATGGCTTCTCCTGATTCAGGCATCCCCAAGATTTATCTTCATGCTGGACTGTGACATATAAACCTCCAACCCTCCCCTGGGCCTCCCTGATGTCCCCCATCCTACCCCCCATTCTGGGGACCCAGGGGAAGCCACACTCACCATTCTTGTCTGCTCTGCGGAAAACCTAGGACAAAGGAGCAGGGGTGGGAGCTGTGAGTGGGGCCTGGGAATTGGGAGACCCCACCTA
The DNA here is from genome assembly GCF_023851605.1 of Tamandua tetradactyla. NCBI lineage: Eukaryota > Metazoa > Chordata > Mammalia > Pilosa > Myrmecophagidae > Tamandua > Tamandua tetradactyla. Next base: position 19,306,340 of record NC_135327.1, on the reverse strand, counting down.
ACCGAAGAGGGCCACAGCTGGCCTGCCTGCCCCCTGCCTCGTGGCTCTCCTGCCCAGCTCAGTCCTGACCCCCCCTGCCCAGCTTGGCCCTGCAGGAGCTTTTCCAGCAAGGGAGGTGCAGGAAGAACTCACAGCAGGGCCTCCGCTTGTTCGCTTCTCCTACGGAGTCTGGTCTTGTGGGGGGTGCTCCAGGTCAGGTCCCTGCACTCCCACTTCCCACACCTGGAGCCCAATGCAACCTCCACGTGATGCATCAGCCCCTGGCATGGTCCCAGCCTAAGGAAAGTGAGGAAGATGGGCCAAGATGCAAGCTGAGGATCCTGGGCAACTTTCCCAGAACTGAGCCCCCAACTCTGTTGTGTGGCTCTGATCCTCTCCAGGCTCTGCCCTCTCTGGGCTGTTTCCCTGTGAGCTTGTTGAAGATCCTGGTATGCCAGGAATGGCTAGTCCTTTCTTTGCCAATGTCTCAGTCTTATCACTGGTACAATAAGGGGGCATCCTGAGGTTAACCGTTCCAGGGCTCGGGCTTCCTCTGAGGCTGACTCAGCGTAAGGGCCTTGGGCAGGCGTGTGTGTGTGTGTGTGTGTGTGTGTGTGTGTGTGTGTGTGTGTGTGTGTGTGAGGGGGAGTGAGGATGGCGGACGGCAGGGTAGACATGCTGTGTTTATGGAAAAGCAGAGATGAAGGGCAACAGAAACAGAGAAAGTCTTTGCCTCTCTCAGGAATCTAGAGACTCCCACCCAAAGCAGCCCAGCAAAGAGGAGACCAGAGGGCCAAAGTCTAAGCAGAGACCCCCATCCAGCTCCCAGCCTGAATGCTACCCCCGCCCCCTGCCTGTTTTGTCAGGGAATGAGACTCAAGGATAAATTGAACCCCTAGCCAGAAGCCTGGTTCAGAGAAGGTTTACCACTGGCTTGGGGTCACACAGCTGCCCAGCGTGGTCCAATATGAGATAGTATGTGTGTGTTGGGGGGGGAGGTATAGGGTGCTGAGCTGGAAATGAGGCTATGTAGGGTCACATATCCTGCTTCTGTGTGTGACCTTGGGCAGACCCCTAACCCCTCAGGTCTTGGTTTCCCTATCCCAGAAGCAGGAGGGTCAGATCCCTTTCAGCCAGTAAGACTATGGTCAAGGTGCTGAGTCACTGGGGACAGTAGGGAGGGGACAGGAGACAGCCTTTCCCACTGGCAGGTTCCTCTGGGAGTGGGGGCATGAGGGCACCAGGACAGGGCTGAGCACAGGGGTAAAATGGGTAGAAGGGGCTCAGGGCAGTGCCTGAGCCCCAGCCAGGCTGCTCCACGTTGATAGTTGGGGCAGCAGAGCCACCCAGCATCCCATGGGAGGGGTGCCCAGGCCACAGAGAATGACTGCGGTTAGCCCTGATCAACTGTGGGACCCCATGACCCCCGGTGTGGAGGGACTCAGGGGTCAGTGCTGGGCTGGAGTGAAGAGGCCGCTTCCACTTCTGAGCTCCGGGGCCATGGGGCCCCTCGTGGAGGCTGCCATGGGGTGGGCGCCAGTATGACTCCTGTGATGCCCAAGGGCTGCCTGCCCCCACCAGCCACACAGATGAGGCAGGGGCTCCGAACCAGAGCCAAGGAGAGAGGAGAGGCCGAGCAGAGGGACGACGGCACAGGGCACACGGGAGCTGCCAGACAGAGGTAAGAGCCGTAGGAAAACGGAGACAGCAGGGTTAGCGAGAGAGGCAGAGACAGCCCTGGCGGGAGAGACACTGACACCGAGGCAGGGGCAAACACAGGGACGGAGATGCTGGGACGGGCGCTGCGAGGGAGGGAGAGCCAGAGAGCCCCAGCGAGAAGCGGGGAGCCATAAGACCTTGACAGAGACCGCGAGGCCCCCCGGGCGGCGCCCCGGGCCCCCGCCCGCCCCCCACTCACGTCCTGGAAGAGCGCGTGTCCTGCGGGCCCGGCGTCGGGCGTGGGCGCGGGGGGCCGCGGGGGCTGGGGCGCGGGCGGCCGGAGCAGGCACACGGTGAGCAGCCCCGCGCACGCCATGGCCCACAGGCTCGCCTCGGACTCGGCTGCGGCTCCGGGTTCTGGGCGCCGCCGCCGCCACGGGCTTGGGGGGTGGGGGGGCCCCCATTGGCGCCGGCGCGGACGCCACAGGCCCCGCCCCCCGCGGCTCCGCCCACTGCCCAGACTCCCCGCGGGGCCCGAGTCTCAGCCCCGAGAGCTTGACCCGCTGCAGGACCCTGTCGGGGCGCTTCGGTTTCCCCGTCCGGCGGATTGAGTAACTTGATGGGCAAAAGCTGCCCAGTTTAGAACTCCAACCCCGTTCACCCCCGCGGCCCCGCGACAGTAGACTCCCGGGGCCCACTGCGGAGTTAGGAGCCGCCCAAGGGGTCGTCGCCCTCGCCCAGACGACCAGCGGCCAGCCAGGAACAGAACGGGAGGGGGCTGCGCGCGCCCACCACCGACCCACCCAGGGCAAACAGAACCAGCTGCAGAGGTGACACCACGTGGGTGTCCAAGTCTGCAGGGGGGGATCAGAGCCACCTGGTAGGACTGTTGTGGAGATTGACAGGGCTTAAAATGGTCACCGGCTTAGAGAAAGCCCACGTAACGGCTTGTAAACGGGTACAGGTGGACTCCCAGCTGTCCTCCCCTACCCTACTCCCAAACTCGGCCTTCTCCTCACCGGCCTCTGCGCCCCCCTTCAATCTGTCCTCCACAAAACAGCAAGAGGGAGCTTTCAAGATGTAAACCAGGACAAGTCACCTGTTCCAGACTTGCCAGTGACTCCTTGTGTCAAAAACCCAAACGCGAACCTCTCCCTCCAGCCTCACCCTGCCTCTGGCATGTGGCTAGAAACGGCAGCCATGCTGGCTTCTCTCAGGTCCTCTGTGCCCAGTTCTCTCCAGCCCCAGGACCATTGCCCACACTGTTCTCTCAGGCTTGTGTGCTCTTCATTTCCTTCCTCAGGTTACCCTACTTGTCCTACAGCTTTCAGCTCAAACACCACCTCTTCCAGGAAGCCCTCTTTGAATTTCTCATTTGTGAGTCTCCTCCGTTAGACCTAGAAAGTCCCATAAGGAAGGTGTACACACATGTCCCCAGAACCTGAGAGTACCCAGCACAGCATCAGCCCACTCTAAATACTTGCTGCACATTTTCAAACACCCATAAACATCTGGAAGGGACACAGCAAACCAGTCAGAGTGGGTTCTCAGGGGCTAGGGAAGGGCCCAGGGTTACTCACTACTTCCTGCACTTCTGTAGCACTCATCACCCTCACTTAATACAACAAAAATACTGATTGGGTCAGTTTCTAAGGACACATATGGTGATGAAGCCTACCCTCCTTGGGGTCACGAGGTTCAAATGAAATTAAATTGGGCAGGGATACAGAAAACGGAAGTGGAGAATGGGCATTTTCCCAGCAGCCTTGGCCTCTCCCACCCCCGCATTTGTTCCCAGTACAATTCCAAAGCCCAGGCCAAACACCATCAAAATATTTATTAAGACCAAAGCAGGAGGGAACAGAGCTGTTAGGAAGGCAAATCAAAGTGCAGATTGGGGGCTGAGGCAGAGCAAGACTTGAGGGAGGGGCCCCTGCCATCTGGACTGGGGCAAGCCCTTCACCCGCCCCTCCTGCCCACCTGTCAGTGAAGGCCCCCCCTCACCTCTCCCATCTCACACCCATCCTGGGGGGCAGCTGGAGCCCTGCAGTGATCTCCTGGGGAGAGATCCCTCCTCCATCCACCCATGGCTGTCAGTCAGTTTCCCTCCCTTACTTTCCCAATAAATAAATCACTTAGGCCTCAGCTCCTTCAGGGCAAGACAAAAGAACAGCTCAGGGACCCCTGCCCTCGCTCAGGGGTAAAGGAAATTGGGGCACCAGCCCCACATCCCTCCTACCCTTAGCTGGTGCCCCAGGCTTGCCAAAGAGACCTCTATAAATAAATAACGCTCCATTAAAGCTTCGAGTTTCAGAAAAACCTTTAAGACAACAGAAGTGCTCTCACTGTCCTGCAAACCAAGCCAGCCAAGGCCTCCCCGCCTGGCCTGGTCAGCATGCAGGCCTCTGGGGACAGTGGCCACCCTGGGCCTCCTGGGACCCCAGAGCAAGGAGACCGAAAGTGCAGTTAGGGCCCCCACCACACGCACACATGAACTCATGCACACACATGTGGACACACTGGGGCATGTTTTCAGTGCACACACATGTGTTCACCTTCATTCCCCGGTACACGCATACATACACACACATATACACACACTCTCTCTCTGCACCTCTGCCAGAGGCACAAACCACTCACTCAGCGTATACACACATTGGCTGCAGACACATACACACCACAAAGGATCCTTCCCTTCCTGGCTCACTCAGCCTCCTGGCAGTACCCAGACCCCAGAGCTAAAGCTTCTGGAACTAGGGGAGGGGGGTATAAATTAAATGTTTCCAATCAGGCTGGGAGGATGGCCAGAATCAGGGGGCTCCAGGGCTGCAGAGATAGGGTAGGCATTTTGGGAGACCCTGGCCCCCCAGTTCCCCATCAGAAATCCAGAGGGGTGAGGTCCCCAAAGTCACAGTCGAAGAGGTCTCTGATGCCCTCACCCTCTTCGAGGCCAAAGTGGTAGTCGAGGGTCTCGTGGGGTGGGGACAGGCTGATGAACTCCTCGGGGAGGAGGCTGGAGAAATCCTCCCGCACGTGTTCCAGGAGCGAGTCGGCTGCCACCAGTGGGGATAGATGGTCCTCATCCACGGGGGCCCGCAGGCCACCCACCCGGGACAGCAGCGGTTCTAAGGAAACAGGGCAGCATCACAGGCCACGGACAGCCCCGGCAGGCAGGACAGAGGAGGCTGTCATGCTTATTTGCCCACCCACCTAAGAGAGGGGTCTGCCCCAACCCACCCACCCACCCTTCACCCACCTTGTTCCAGGCTGAGCAGGGACTGGCCGGGATCCATGGCAGGAGGTAAAGGGGGAGGTGATGGTGGTGGCACTGTGGTGACTGGGGCAGTCATCCTTTCCTCCTCCTCCACAGAAGCAGCCCCCTGGGATGGGGTGTTCTCAGGGCTGAGCCCACCCGTACTCTCTTCAGGGCACAGGAAAACATCGATGGGCCCCTGTTTGCTCTTGAGGGAGATCTGAAAGGTCTGGGGTGGGGGGGAGGGTTGAGGAGGGAGCAGGTAGAGTAAACTGAGGCTCAGCCAACTACAGCCCAGCCCAGCCTGTCCCTGCCGGAAGTTCTGGACTCACCTCTGGGGAGTCCACGACTTGGAGCTGGGTCTCGGGAGGAGCCTTGATCACCATGACCATCTGCTCTGCAGGGTCCGCGATGCTGCGCAGGTCCTGGCAGGTCACGTAGGCCAGGGTTGGTGGAGTCAAGGACCATATGACCTTTGACCTCTAGGGGCCACCCACTCAGCTCGCAAGCCACGGCCCACAGCAGCCTAGTGCATAGCTGGTACTCAAAACCTACCTTATGTCCCTGAACCTCAATTTTCCACACCTGTAGAATGGGGCCCATTCTACCCAGCTAACTGTGAGCAGTTCCAGTTACCTACAGTAATTCCAGGCCTGGTGATGGGATTTTATTTTGACCAATGAGCTTGGTGTCACATTGGTGGTCATGCCCAAAATTTAGACACAATTTGGGTATCCGCTAAAAAAAGTATGCATTTTAATAGTTTTTATTTTTGTGAATAAAAGACAAATAAAAACTTCTGTCTCTAACCTTGAAGCTACAACCACATATTGAGCCACTGTACTAAATAAGTGTTCGTTATTGACGGTACTAGCTTTTCTTGTTTTAATCCTTGCAACTGCAATCTCAGAACTGATTATTAACCCCTTTTTACATATGAAGTTGAAGCCTAGAAAGGTTAAGTAACTGTCTAGCATCACATGGCAAGTAAATGGCTGAGCCAGGGCTTGAATCTAAAGCCGGAGCCCTCTCTTGAGTACAGGGCCCAGGCCCCAGCTGGATGTGCCCCACTTGCCAAGCCTAACCTCTATGCACTCTTGCCACCCCAAAGATATCGCTGGCTGTCAGCATCTTCGGAAAGCAGCTGCAGCTGTGTGTTACAGATGTCGATCAGGTGGTCCAGCTGCTGTTCATTCTCCTGCAGGTGCTGGAGGTCCTGGGTAAGCCCTTCCAGCCGCCCGCCGATCCCCACCGCTGTGTGGCTGCCTCTGCAGGAGCCAATGGGGAGGGTTAGCAGCAAATCGCCCCTCTGCCCAGGAGCCCTGGACCTCAGACTGCAGCCACCTCTGCTCTGTGAGACCCAGCCCATCCTTTGCCACTCTCTGGGTCAGGCTTCTCATCTGGGAAGCAGCAGAGGGAGAACACAGCTTCCGAATCAGACTGGCATGGATTTAAATCCTGGCCCAAATGTCTGGAAACACACGCATCATAACATTCCATAGAATACTTCACAGTTATAAAAAGACAAGGACACATTAGTAGTACAGACGTGGAAGCATCTCCAAGACATGTTGTCAAGTGCAAAAACGGAATGATCTACCAAAAACTGAAAAGGCAGATGTGTCAAAGAGAGGGAGCAAGATGAGTGGGGACAGGAGTGGGAATTAACAAGAATGAAACAACTGTGTCAGACAAAACCCATCAAAAGCAGTAGTACCAAAATAGTGGTTACCCGGTAGTACTGACAGCGAGTGTGTCACTGACTGGGAAGGGGTACAAGCAACTTTCTGGGTTACGGGAACGTTCTTTATTTTCATCTACATGGTGGTTACTAGGTGAGCAAATGTGTGAACTGCACTAAGCTGGATATTGAAGATTTATGTGCTTTACTGCATATAGTACCTCAGGAAAGCCACATGTCCTCGCTGAGTCTCAGTTTCCCCAGCTGTAAGACAGTGATGCCGGGAGCCACAGCAGGTGTCTGTACTAGCACCTCCAGGCTGGCGTGGGCAGGTGTGCCTGCCCAGCCCCAAGCCTCTACCCACCCGCCTTTCAGCTGGTACCTACAGCCACTGGATGTGGTTCTTGGACTTCTTGGCAATGAGCTGGATGCCCTCGAGAACGTTGGTGATGTCATAGATGCGCCGTTTCTGCACCTTCAGCACCTCAGCTGCCCAGTTCAGGTCAACGACACCATCCGCTGAGCGGCTCAGCAGCTCCAAGAAGCGCTTGGTGGTCAGATTTAGCGAGGTCTCGTAGCGGGACTTCTCACCCGGGGACTTTACACCTTGGGAGTCAAGCAAGGCAGGAACCCTCAGCACCCACCCCCACCCACAGCAAGGCCTGCCCCTCTGGCAATGCAGAGCAGAATCACAGAGGCGAGGCAAACAGCTCTTTCCACTTGCTGAGGCCAAGCAGGGAGGCCCTGCAGCTGCTGCCAACCCTGGCATTCCTCTCCTGATTAGGCTCTCCCCAGCCCCAGGGCCCAGGGGAGCCACGCCAGGAGACCCTCCCCGAGTCTGCAAGCACGTTTATCCATTCATCCCTCCTACTCAGGGCCTGGCCAGAGAGGCCTGCCCAGCCCAAGCTCCCTGCGTACCTTTCCCCGGGTGGCGGCCCCTGCCCCGGCCTGGCCCACTGCTCTCAGCCAGGTACTGATGGTCAGTTTCCAGGTCCAGCCTCCGCTTCACCTGCAGCAAAAACAAACAAATGATGGGGGTGTGCCCACCTCACCCAGCTGGCTGAGAACCCCCCTCTGTCTCAGTATCTATGCTGCACACAAGAGGAACACAGCCTGGTGGCTATTACACAGGACAAAGCGCTCCAATGGAAGGCAGAGGACCCAAGTTCAAGTCTAAGGTCTACCACCACCTCCCTGGGGGTCTATGGTGCTTTAAAAACACGCCTGCAACTTTTTTTTTATATTCCTCCTTTCAAAAGATAAAGCCTAATTCTCCTCCCTTTAAATGTGGGCCAGATTTAGTGACTTGCTTCGAATAAATGTGATGAAAGTGATGGTGTGTTACTTCCAAGACTGGGCCACAGAGGCACTGGCACCTTGCTCTCTGGGATCACTCCCTGGGGGCAAGCCAGCTGGCATGTCCTGCAGACACTCAAGGAGCCCTGCCCTGTGGAGCAGCCCACATGTGGGGAACTTCAGCAACCACATGGACGAGCCTGGAAGCAAATCCTTCAGCCCCAGTCAAACCTCCAGATAATCGCGGCCCAGGCCAACATCTCAACTGCCAACTCAGGAGAGACTTGGAACCAGAACCTCCCAGCTAAACTACTCCTGAGTTCTTGATGCTCAGAAACCACGATAATAAATGTTCTTTTAAGCCACTGAGTATATAAGTCCCCTGGGCACATCACCTCTTCTCTCTGGGTTTGACACATCTGGGAACACGGCAGCAACTGGTGTTCACCAAGTGCTTTGCTTGCATTAGTTCATTCCATCCTATGGGATGATGGCGATAATGGTCCCATTTAACAGAGAAGGTAACTGAAACCTAGGGAAGCCAAGGTCAGCCAGGATGTGACAGAGCAGGATTCCCACCCCACATGTCTGAGCAAAGGCCTGAGCTCACAACCTCCACGCCCTCTGGCTGATTCAGAGAGTCAAGGATTGAAACTGTCCTGCAAGTTACAGGGCATCTCAAAAGTACCCTAACCAAAACCAGACTTACCCTCCCCTCCACCAGGCTGCCTGAACCAGAACCTTGGTTCTGTCCCACCTAACACCCTCCTCACACCCATTATCACCTCCCACCTGGACCATGCAGCCAGGCCTTATCCTAAAACACAAATCTTACTATTATTTGTCCCTGCTTACGACCTTTCTCTGTAACCTCACTGGCCACTGGTTCTCAATATGAACCTTTACTTAGACGGGTTTTTCACCAATCTGCCTCTGAGCCTTAGCCCATGCTATTCCTCCTATCTGGCCTGACCTTGTCTGCCTCCCTCCCTTCCCATCCTTCACACCTACTGCTGCATAAGGATATCATCTCTTCTCCCTCCGAACGGCCTCAAGCCCAGTCTTTCTCCACATTCTGCCTCTTGCTACTAATTTCTGCAGGTATGTCTGTCTCAACCCTAAGCTCCTCAGAGGCAAGCACCAGGTCTAAACCATCTCTGTACCCACAGCGTCTGTGGGGACATCGGGCCTGGGCACCAACGAATGTTGCTGAATGAACCTCCCCATGTACGACAGACCACAGCACCCTCTCTCACACACAGTTGTCCACCACTCAGGCATCCAGGGGAAGAGAAGAGTGAACAGACCGAACACTTCCTGTGTACTGAGCACTGCGCTAAGTAATGTTTCATGTGTGTTTGCTCATCAAGCCCTCCAGCTGTGATGACCCTGGGAGGCTGCAACCCAGAGAAGTCACACGGCGGTGAGGGGTGAAGCCAGGATGATTACCCAACAGGATGGCCCCAAGCCCCCTACGGACGTCCCCATGAGCCCAAACTCACTTCCCGGTCTGAACCCTCACATGCACCTGCCAACCACAGCCCTTAACTTCTTCCCTGTTACCCAGGTCCTTGACCGCCTACCCCTGAAAGCAGGTTAATGTCAAACCCTAAAACAAGGACACAAGCAGATTCCTACTGGCCACCCTCTAAATAAACCCTAGCACAGGGGACATGAAAAGCAAGGAAAAGACATTCACTGGTGAAAAATCGAGACTCAACCTCCTACCCGGGACAGAAGGCCACAAAAACTGTGGATTATTTAGCCCTTGGAATACCATATGGCTGCCAAAGAGGACTGAGGCAGTCTGACAAAGAATCAAAGACACACTGACAAGCCATAACATTGTTATAATGCAATGCATTAATACGGTCCCTATTTGGATTAAAAACAAATCATGAAATCTGTTTTCCTTGGTACCATTTCCATGACACTGATCCATTTCAGGAGCAACCTCTGCTTGCATAAGGGCGTCAAGGGGGATTGCTCCCTTATTTGTATGGTAGGAATAATGTGCTATTAGAACAAGGGAGTTAAGAGAAGATAGTTTTAAAAACCCTTAGGAAATGAAGGCTGTCATAACTACATAAAAAAAAATACTTAGGGAAAGAAAACACAGGAAAAAGATTTATTTGGGATCGTTGTTCAAATTTCTACTATCTTAAATTCTTTTCTACAGTAAACATATATTTGTAATGGGAAAACTTTTTTAAAAACTGAATGGCCACCAGCAGGGTGGAGGTGGACATAAAGGGTCAGGAGGAATGGCTGAATTGCAGAGCCTTGTATGTAGTAGGTGCTTGATAAACGCTCATTGCTACAGAAGCTGAGACTATAGTTTTTTCCAGAACTGCCCCCAAACAAATGCCAGTGCAGAGGGTCAGTGGAGACCACAGCTCTTTGCCTAGTGGCTACCCACAGCTGCAAGAGTTGGGGGTGCTGGAGAGCAAAGGCTGGGCCGATGTTTCTAAACTTCAGCTCCAGAATGATTCCAGCCCCTCCCCCTCACACACTCCAGGAGAAAAATGCTCACTGGCCCTTAGGCACTGTGGACAGGGTCTCCTCATTTGACCCCGTGCTTAGCTGTCCTCACTAACTCACCAGCTGCAGAATGAATGCTGCTGGTGGCATCCAGCCCCTAGCCCATCCCCCCTGCAGGCTCTGCCACTGTCCCTGCAGCCCTGGGCCTGTTAAGATCTTCTCAGTCAGCAAGATGGAAGTTACCTGCCCAGGCCCCAAGCTGGTACCCTCGGGGCCAGGCCACTGGGAGTATAGGAAGCATATGTACCCTCCCTGGTACACTATCAACCCACTCACTCATCAGAAGGAAGGGCCCCTAAAATCAACCTGGGTTTCATTCAACTTCCAACAGCATCTCCAGGAGGCGAGGCATCCCGGCAGCTAACTGCTCAGGAAATCTGGACTGCTGCTGAATTCATCAGTCTGGTCCCACCACTAGCAAGCTAAGTAACTGAGGAAGTTCTAAAATCTGAGGCCTCAGCGTCCCCCTCTGTAAAAGGGTTAAATGAGTTAATTTGGATAAAGTGCTTGGCGCAGAGCCTGCATACAAAATACTCTCCCAACAACGGTGGCTGCTATTGTTATTATTATTAGCATCTTGGTGATTCCGGAAGGAAGGCAGCACTGGGCATGGGGCCAAGGGGGCCAGGGGAGGCTCCTGGGATGCCTCTGGGACCAGCTGCCACCCGCGCCTCCATCAGCGGTTGGGTGGTTTCCACCTCGTCCTGGGCCCTGCCTCGCCCCTCCCACTTGTTCCAAGCCCCCGTGAGACCCCATCCTTCCTGGCCAGCCCCTGCCTGCCCGTTTGTGCCCCACCTTCACCCACAGGCTGTGCCAGTCAAACTGGTCTCCACACCCTGTCCTGTGGCCCACAGGTCCAAGCTCCGGGGCTCCTCTCCTTTCTCCGGCTATAATCCAGCCACGTCTGGGCCCCCCCAGTCTGAAATGCTCTTGCGCTTCTCGTTGCTCAGGAAAGACTCTATCAGGGCATTTCTCTGGGACATTTTCTCTCTTCTGGCACTAGGGATCTTGCCTCCAGCTCAGAGGCCCAACCCACCCCATCCTTCCACAGGGGCCCAAGGGTCTGCCTGCCTGATTAATGAGGTTCCATGGCAACCAGGGCCTGGGAGGGTGGAGGGGAGCAGATGGAAGGACAGGCAGAGGGAGGGGATCAGCAGCTGGCCCAGCCATCCCGCCCCTGCAGAGAAGGCCTCCCAATCAGGCAGCCTGTCCCCAGGGGCCTGGAGGGCCAGGCCTGCACCTGGCAGATCATCATCAAGGCAGGAAGGTGAGTCTTCTCAATGCTCCCCAAAAGCCCAACCCCAGGACGACCCACCCACCCTCCTCCGCAGCTAGCCATGCTCACTCCCCAACCTCAAATCCTGGTGTGAAGCCAGCAGGCCTCAATTCAAATTCCAGCCTCACCACTTGCCAGTTGTGTGATGGGGATAAGTCACTTCCCCTCTCTGAGCCTCAGTTCCTCCTCCGTCAGATGGGCACAGTGACAACACCGAGCTCGCAGCGTGGTTGTGGGTTTTAGATGGCTTGAAGTCCACCAAAGGCTCAACCAAAGGCCTGGCATGCAGTAAGCGCCAGCTGCATACACGTGGGCCACTATTATCACCAAGTCTACCCTCAAGTGGCTCCGATTAGGATGGTGAAGCCCACAGCACCGAGTGGCAAACAGGGACTGGCCCGAGGTCACCCAGCACCCCGGGGCGGGGCCCGGAGGCTCAACCCAGGCTCTGCACCGCCCAGTCCGAGGGCTTCAGTCCACCCCTCCCCTCGCCCCCCGCTGCCTCCGGGCCAAACACTGCGCCCCGCCCGGGTCGGCGCGGGGGTACAGGCTGCGCACTTGGCCCAGTGGCCCTGGTGTCCGTACCGGCGGGCGGCCGAGCGCAGGGCGCGGCGCGCTGGGTGTGGGCCGGAGCGCCTGAGGCGTGGCGAAGAGCAGCAGGTCGGCGTCGCTTGAGCCCGCGGCGGGCGCGGAGGGGCCGGCAGGGGCCGGCGGGGCGCTGGCGTCCTGCGCTGCAGAGATGATGACGATCTGCGAGGAGTCGAGCAGCCGCAGCGCGCCCGCCCCGAGGAGGGCCTCCAGCGCCGGCGCGCATGGGCCGCCCGCGGGGGCCCCGGCCACGGCCATGGCGCTCACGGCCCGCGCGGCCCGGGTGGCAAGCGGCGGCGGCGGCGCGGGCCCATGGTGGCCGGCCGCGGCGAGGGCTCGATCCCGCTCCGGATCCCACTCCGCCCGGGGCCGCCGCTGCCTGCAAAGTCCCGGCCACTTTTACGCGCCAAATCCTTTTTGCCGCGAAAGAGCCACGAGCCGCCTAGCGCCCTCGCCATTGGCTTCCCGGGTTATGACGAAGACGGCGGCGGCGGCGCCCACTGGTTGCAGCGCGCCGGGCCGGCGGCGACGGGCTGCACGGGGCGGCGGCGCGGGGCGGTGCAGCCAATCGCGGTCCGGGGCGCGCGCAGGCTTTGTCGGGGCGGTGCCCGGCGCGTTCACACTCCCCGCCCCCAACCCGGACGGCCCCTGCTCAAGGCGTGGTGGCCCCACCCCCGCCCCACGCGCTCGGTCCTGCTGACCATGGTGTAGAGCTTCCATTCTGCTGCTATCACGTCTCCGTCTGCAGCCCCATAGCACATGACCCCCAGACCTGCAGCCCACACTCCCAACCTGCAGCCCTCATACCTCAGCCCAGATTTCCAGAAACTTCCTCCTCCTCCTTTCTGAATTCTCAGGCCCACCTCCAAAGCCCCAGACATATTTCCCATCCTCAACTTGCCCCACCTATCCACCTATGCTGTTTACTCTCAAGTCCTACGCTCCTCCCAATCCCGTCAGTCTTACCCAGTCAGAGCCCAAACCGAGGGGGCTGCCAGGAAACCGGGAAGAACTCGATATGGACCTGGCGCTTTCCTGCAGCCGCATCTTAGCTGGAATCCCTTCAATAGCCAATGCACAAGCTTCTACCTGAACTCATTCATTCATTCGCTCATTCAACAATCGTTTTGAGAGCCTGCCTTGTGCTCCATCCTTATTTAAGACCTTGACTACTGGCCCTAAGGATCTCACGGTCTAGTGAAAGGATGAGAAGGAAGAGGTGGCAAATGTTTACAGCATGATGAGGAATTTCCGCCATTAATGTGACCCCATGTTAGGACCTAACCAAAGGAAGGAGGTGGGGATACTGAGCACAAAAAATGCATTTAATCCGGAAGCCCTGGGACATCTCCACCAGCCATTTCTCCTTGCTCATATCAGTCCATTTGACCAGTATTGTCCTCAACACTGTGCCAGGCCTTGTGTCAACACTGGGGACAGAAATGTGAAAGATTTGATAACTTGTACAAATCTAGTGCTGTTTGGTGTGGGTGATCTACAAGAAAAAAAAGTAACTAAGGCACAAACGAAAATCAAATCCCCTGGTCCAGTCTAAATACCACTTCTTCAGGGAGCCCACCAGAGTCGGAGTTACTCACTTCCTCCATTGCCGGTTGCTGCCTCTCTGTTCAGGCACTGATCACGCTTCTTGGTTTCTCCATCTGCCTCCCCTATCAGACTAAGATCTCCAACAGCGCCCCCCTCCGCACGCTGGCCTGGCTCAGAACAGGCACAGAGGAGGGTTATGAAAGAAACAGAGGCTACCCAGAATGCACCAAGGAGGCCCTGGTTCTCCAAGAGTGGTCCTGATCACTTCAAAATCACCTAGGCACCTGTTAACTTTGGGCCCATCCCAGCCCTGCTAAATTAGAATCTTTGAGGGCCCACGAATTTACATTTTAAACACATATCCCTTCCCACCCCCATCCAGGTGATTTTTAAGTACTCTAACATTTGAGACAAATTGGTATACCTGTATAACCAAGATGCGTGGTGAAGCCTTAGATTACAGCCCCTTAAGGAAAATTTTCAGCCTCAGTTTCCTGATCTGTAAGATGGCACATAGACCTTGCCCTGGCCCCTTCCAGGGTTGCCATGAGGATAAAAAGCACAAAGGATTTTACAAATGTTCTATAGATTGGAGGTGATTTAGGAAAGCAGCAGGAATGTCTTTCCTTTTGTAATGATCAGTTTGTGATGTTACTCATGAAAATCATAGAATGTGTTAGAGCTGGAAGGGACCACAGAGATCACATAAGCCTCTTGCTGTACAAATGGAAACACTAAGGCATACCCAGGGACCAGGGTCTGTGAAGCCAGTTAATTGTAGGATCTGACCCACGCTAGATTCCCAGCCCTGGGGTCTGCCTGTCCTTCTTTTACCTGAAAATAGAGAAGCTGAGGGATAGGTGACATACTAAATAACTAAGCCAGACCCTGACAGACTGAGAGAAGCTGGCAACATTCCCATTCCATATGGAGAACATTTCCTTTGCCTACACCCTCTCATAGGGTCCCAATAATAGGAACACTCACTTTTGTAAAGCCCTCTCAAACCCAATAGTCATTCAACAAACACTCACTGAATACCTGTCATGTGCTGAGCACCATGCTGGTTGCTGGAAAGGAAGGCAGATGCTGTTATTATTACCCCAATTTACAATGAAATGAGGAAACCAAGGCTCAGAGGGCATAAGCTTACCTAGTAGAGGATAAGGCATGAGCTTGGCCTAGTAGAGGAAAAGGCTATTATTCAGGCTTGGTGCGGACAAGGCCAGGGATTTTCTAAAGCCCTACTTGCCACCCTGCCCCTCCCCACTCCCCACCAGGTCCTGCCCCCATCCAGGCGATCAAGCACATAACCTCTCAGGTAGAAATAGGTGCCTTCCTTCTCCCACAGCAGAAAAGAGCAGGTCTAGATGGAGGAGGCCAAGCAAAGGCCAGAATTCCCAGCATGAAATCTAGAAGAGATAAGGACCTTCTATATCTCTTATATATTTTCTGTATCTTCTGCTTACTAATAACCATTTGTAAGCAGAAGAGATCTGACAGATCGGGCTCCTTGGCCCTGAGCCTGGCAGATCCTGATAAGTCTGTTCCCAATGTCAACAGCTCTCCTCTGCTAGGTTGGTAGGCTTAAAAAAAAAAAATCCACAATTACTGGGCAGCCACTTCAATTGGTGATCACCTTTCAACTTGATAATCCGATAAGTAATGTCTGTTTATCCACATTGCTGCAAAGGAAGGAGGCTGAGAGAGGGGCCCTCACCGGCAGCCTGCTCCTCTACAGTCCCCAGGGTCTGCCCTTCATACCCTACCACCCTCTAAAATTACCCTGAGATGCAGAGCTTTCAAAAGGTAGCACGGTGGAGTGCGGTTCCGTAGGAATTTACTCCCATTTCCACCTCCACTAACTCTTCATTCAAGAGGAGTCCAAAGGGGGACCCACAATTCTCTCTCAGAAGACACATTCCCCTTGGTTCTTTCCAAGAGGCAGGATGATGTAGGGGTGACAGCTTGGGCTTCTAAATCACATGGTCAAAACAGGGATCTAGGTCTGTGCGAACTTGGACAAGTCACCTCACCTCTGAGGCACACTGATTCGATCCACAGATCTGCACTGAGCACCTACTGTTTGTCAGACATTGTGCCAGGTGCTGGGAGACAGCTGTGAAAAGCCGGACTCATCTCTGACACCTGTATCTCACAGTCCAGTGTGGGAGTCAGAATTGTCTATGCACCTGCACAACACACTTGTTAAGAAGTTTGACAATTGACACAAATAAGGTAAAACCATTTATTCCATAAACATGGCCCCTCAAAATACATATATGTTGAGCTTAAAAAAAATAAAATCTCCAAGCATGTACATCCCATCATTATACTGAGTACATAATCAGAAGTGATTCTGTGGCACCTTTATTTTATGGGGCACAAAGACATCCATTGTCCAGTCCTGGGAGGGGGAGGTGGGGAGTTTTGTGCCCCCAACTCCTCATTCCTCTTGAAGGATCCCTCATTGTTAGACTGATTTCTCTGCCCGACTGACAGTTTACTGTCCCTGGAGGTGTCCTGTCACTGTGCCAGCTCTGGCTGGGTCTGAGAGGTGCTCTACCAGGAGCCAGCCTTTGGAGTTAGGCAGACCCCCCAGCACTGTGGCTTCCTGCCTATGCAACCGCGGGTAACCGCGGGTAAGGGACTCCCTCCCTCCAAGGGCTTTGCTGGCCTCATTTGTGGAACAAGGGATGACACTCCCTTAACAAGATGGGCCTAAGGCTTAAACGTGGAAACAAGGCACAGCAGAGCGGGCACACTGGCCCACAGGTGTGATTTATAGGGTATTTTTCCCTTAATTATGAATGTTTTAACATTTAAAAATTGGGAAACGCCATATAAAAAGTCGAAGATCTGGCTCTTTTTAAAACAGCAATGTTTGGCCATCTGGCCAGGTCATCACAGTGCTGAGCAGTTGCCACCCCTCATTTAGCCAGGGCCTCGACCCTCCAGGCCACTGCGGCCCAGAGCTCATGTCGGGGGAGCCCCTCTTCTCCCTGAGGCTCCCCCAGGGCCGCTTCCTTCCTCTGTCTCCCCCCCACCTAAGGAGGGATCACACCTTTCCAAGGAGAGGGGAAAACAGCACACAGTGGCTATGCCTGCGGCAATCAAGCTTCCTGGGTGAGGGTGCCTCAGAGCCGAGGGGCCCACAGTGCTTAAACCCCAGGCTCCACAGCGTTGCCAGTTCCTTACCGCCTCTTCCCCAGCCTCTCTGCACCTCTGTGTTGTAGTCTGTAAAATGGGCATAATGACATTAATAATTGTTTACTTGATAGGGTTTTTGTGACAGATGAGCTTTTAAAGTGTTTAAAACAGTACCTGGCACACACAAACATATCAGTAAATGTCAGCTGCTATTAAGAATGAGGGATGACTCACTCAAGCACTTGTCTCCATCTCATCTTGACTTTTCCAAAAGGAAAAAGAAAAACAGTTCTTGTTATTCTCCTATGCAGCACAGGAGAGTTTTCAGGGAGCAATCTCTATAGTGCCACCCAAATTCTGTGAGGCACAGGTAGACGTAGAAATTAAGAAAAATATATGTTTGGAGGGCAGTAAAGTGTGTAGAGGAGACAATCCCATATTCCATCAATTCTAAGAATTTTTTTTTTTTATATTTTAACATTTCAAAGTTGAAATGCCTCATACAATCAATGACATGTCCATTTTTAATCGGCAGTTATTTTTCTTTCTTTGGGGTTCAAAAGAATGCTGTTTCTCATCTTTGATGGCATCTTGGAGGTGATGAAATATGGTGCACAAAAAGTGCTGGGCACGGTGCCTGCCGCGTCATAAGCCCTCGGATGATTCTCCTGGTCTTCAGCCCCTCCCGTACATTCTAGACTGGCTGGCATGGGGCAATCAGCTTTTCTTTCTTTTTCTGTTTTCTGGCTGACACCTGCTGACCTGCATTTGGTCCCCGGGTTGACAGGCACATGGCAAAAGTGATGAGGGAGGGGGAACGGGCTTGGGTGTGGGGAAGGCTGAGAATGGAGAGAGACTTTTTATAATATATTAAGATATTCAGAGAGGAGGAGCCAGAGTTTTGTTTTTTTTTTTTTTTAAGAACAAAAAAGTCCCTGCTGGAAGCCAGAGTCATATAAATGCCAAGCAGGCCAGGAAACCCAGCAGGCCTCCTGGAGCTGGCAATGAGCTGAAACGGGGGCATTGTGTGGAGGCTGCTGGCTGGTTGAGGGGGCATTGTTAGGGCCTGGCCCTGTCTGGGAAGAGGGGGCTGGAGGGGGCTGGGGGATTGTGTTCCCATGACTCCCTGGGGAGCTGCAACAATCAGGGCCAGCTGGAAAGCCTGGCATGCCACGGGCCCAGTGGGTGGTGGCTGGTCCCAGGGGGGCCATGGAGGGCGGCAGGGAGTGAGTGGAGGGCAAGGTCAGGGTTTGTGCCTCGGCTGGGGAGGGCAGACTTTATAGAGGGGGACCATGGGGTCATTCACTACGCCCCCCTCCCTCATGCCTACCTCCAATGCCTTGGGCTGTGTCCACTGAATCTCTCTCCAAATTACACCCCAGATCTGCTGACTTCTCTCCATCTCTGTTGCCCCCTCCACAGCACCCTCCCCCAACAGCCCAGGCCTCCATGTCTCACCTGGAAGACCACTGTTCCTTTCTCACTGAGATCCTTGCTGCAGCTGGCCCCCACACTTTGTTCTCCATACACAGTAAGAAGGCTCTTTCCAAAATGTAAATCACATCACGTCATTCTCCTGCTTAAACCTGCCAATGGCTGCCCAGCACGCTAGAAGAAAACCTACACTGCTCACCCTGGCCACGAGGCCTGCCTAACAGACGCTTCCAGCCTCTCGGACTTCACCTTGAATGCTCCAGCAAGCCCCCACCCCTGCTCTGCCTCAGCCCTGCCAGCTACTTCCTGGCCCTGAGATGCTTTCGGCTTATTCCTTTCTCAGGCCCTCAACCTGGAACCCCCTTCCCTTAAATCTCTGCATTTCTTCCTCCTTCTTATTCAGGTCTCAGCTCAAAAGTCATTGACACAGAGAGGACTTTCCAGGAAAATTGACCCCCCCCATTCCCACTCCCAAGTCACTTTAGTGCATTGCCCTGTATTATCTACTTCATAGCAACTACCGCTCTCTGAAATTATCTTATTTATGTATTGATTTGTCAGTCTTCCCTTTCCAAATGGGAAGCCTCAGGAAGGCAAGAAGTGGCATCATTCCTTGTTAAGTCCCAGCCACCAACATTGCCTTGTACTTAGCAAGGATTTGGCCAACAGTTGCTATCCTTTTTATTATTCAATGCTCAAGGCTTGATAAACAATAGCAGCTGCTGTGTGGCCAGGCTAGGAAGGTCACTGTCAAGAAAGAGCTCTGAATTTGGGATCCATGTACCCACCCATCCAAGGACTTAATTCAAGGGTTCCTTGAATTTGGACAGCAAAAAAAAAAAAGAAAAAAATTACACCTTACCTACTGTCAGACATTACACTGGCAACTGAGGATTCAGGTTTAGCCTATAATAAATGCCTACAGAGATGAAACAAACAAAAATTACATCTTTATTTAAACTAACCTTTAACTGAAATTTAGCATTTCCTTCCATTTGAATGCAGGCAACAAATCTGCGGAATATTAGTAGCCCCTGAAACTGTGTCGCCAAGAAAAATCAAAGCTATTTCCATATCATGCCACAGGTATCCTGAAATATTGTTTATACTCATCACACCTTAGAAATCCTGGTAGCTGTTGGACCCATTGCTTGATTTTGTCATTTAATGAGTTTTAAAAAAAGAACACATATAAGCTAAATTCTAAATTTAATATTTCTAATTTTAATCCTATGGTCTCTTTTAATCCTATGTATTTTATTTTGTGGGTTTTAAAACATCATTCTGAGAAGGGTCCACAGGCTTTCCCAGATGGCCAAGGAATCCGTGACACATGCAGAAAAAAGGGGCTCCACAAACACAGCCAAAAGGATTGTCTTCAAAGACCTGCTGTGCTCTTTGCCCCACTCCCTCCCTTGATGATGGTGGGAGGAGCTCGAGAGAAGCCATGGGAACGCGGTCCTGCGACCTGCATCTCAATGCTACTGGTTCCTGTCTTGTTTATTAAATCATGACATCTACAGCAGCTTTGAGGTGCAGGAAACGGGGAGCCCTCTATTAGGAAGCCCTCTCTACAAGCAATAAGGAGAACAGAGTTCAGGTTTCCCTCTGGACCCGAGGGGCCCCCAGGTCAGAACAGTGAATCCTGCAGGAAACGCTGTGGTTAAAATTAAGACCTCCAGATGCTCGTGTGGAACAAGACAGTGGTGCCCCTCCCTAGGAAGTGACAAGAACAAGATATCTTAGGTCAGACTGTGGTGACAGGGGTGGGGGGATTCATTCTGAGGAGTGACAAGCTCCGCTTTAGGAGCTTATAAACTTAAAATGCACTCTGAAAGCGAGAGGAACAAACAATGCAGAAAGAAACGCTGTGTCCAGGCCCCTTTCTGGAGCCCGGGATGTGAGGCGGGTGCTTGCAGGCACCACGGGAGGCAGTTTCTTGGCACCTTAGCCTATGAATCACAGCTCGCGAATGGGCTCACTTAGCAGTCTCTAATTTGGGAACTGAGCAGCAGAAGGGCCCCCAAATTAACTTCGTTTTTGTCCTTCCCCCTTTCACTTGGCATTCAGCAGGTCCGAACATCAGGCGTCCTCTAGCGAAAGAAAGGCTCAGAGCATCAAATGCAGCCCCACGCAGAAGGGACCTGCCCGAGAGATGTGGGGGGAGGGACACACGCTCAAAGAGAAGGTTGACTTTTACACCACATTACTGATCAAAGAGAAAGCAAACATGCAGAGGACAAGGAGGGATGCTCAGAGTTGAGATGTCATTGCAACGTAAAAGTCTCTTATAAGACAAAGATGGGTGGCTGTGCATAGACTATCTCTGGAAGACTGCACAGGAAAAGGTTCACAGGGGATGGCCCTGGCAGAGAAGGGGGACTGAGCGCAGGAGGGAATCTGGATTTTCCCTGGTATATACTTTTTGTACTGTTAAGAGTTTCGTACCATCTGTATGTGTTACTGATCTAAAAACAATTATTTTTTAGTCTTGCATGTCAGAAGACTTAGCTGGAAGGTAGCAGGTGCTTGCTTAAGGAATACATGTTAAACCACTGTCCTGCTTCTGGATTCATGATGTGCCTACTGTGTACCACAGGCCCTACGGTGATCCCCACTTTACAGCGATCAGGAGAGGGAGGCTCAGCTAGGAAGAGGCTGGGTGCGCCTACCCCCAGGTCTGCTGCAAGCTCCGCTCCTCGCAAGGACCACACCGCCTTTCTCCCTGGAGTGCAGTTGGAGCCACCAGATGCTCTGGCAGAATTCAGAGAGCTGCCATCTGTGAGGGGAACCTATTCTTAGAGAGCAGAGACGGTTGGTGGTGGAGGCAGCCAACCCCCAGCAGCAGTGGGGGTAAGTCGGAAGGGCAGGCAGCCAAGGCTTTACCTTCAGCCCAAGGGTTAGGATGGGCTAGACACAGGCTCTGTGCAGTTCTCATGACCATGTTTCTTTCTACATTTGGATGCTGTATTTTAAATAACAACATTTATTGAGTGTTCACGGTGTGTAATCACTTTCTATGCATCGCATGGTTTAATTCTCAAGACCCCTCTATGCAGAGTGTACTCTTAGAATTCCTATTTTACAGATGAGGAAAAAAGGTACAGAAAGGCTAAGAAAGCTTAGCCTAAGGAAATAGCGGGGACAGGGCTTGAGCCCGGTAGTCTAGCTCCCAAATCTGTGCCCCTCACCATCATGTCGTACTGCCTCCTAACCTGCAGTACTGGAAACCGTCTTATTTTGGGTTCTCCCAATAGCAGACCCTGAGACAGGGATTTGAGTACTGCTGGTTTGTATGAGTAGTCTCAGGGGCACTGGTAGTGTAGTGAGCCTGTGAGACACAGAAGGGCATGTTATCAAGCAGGTTCCTTCGGTGGGCATTCGGAGCTCAATCCTGCCGGGGCACTCTGGGAGGCAGAGTAGAACACGTACCCCTGAGTTATCCCACCCAGGAGGTGGGAGATGGGGTTGGGGGTATCTGGCCCCACTCCTGTCAGTCGTTGGTTGAGGTCTGGCTCCCAGGTTGTGTTAATCCCGTAGCACATCAGGCCTGTTGCAGGATGGCAGCGTGGGTGCCGGTGGCAAGCAAGCACTCTCAGGCAGAGACACAGGTGTGGCAGTGGAAAAACTGGCTGGTGTACAGCAATGTTTGCTCTAAAACCCAACTTGGCGAGAGCCAACTTCTCCCTCCCCCAAACCTGGAGATCTTGTTCAGCCTCTATAGAGTGAATTACAGGACCTTCAAAAGAACCCTGACATGGTCAGACATGATCAGACATAACACCACCTTGATCCCATGATCAGACATAATACCACCTTGATTACCTAACAGCTCTGTGACTCAGTTTCCTCATTTCTCATGTGGGACAGTAATAGTATCTGATCCCAAATCATTCTCCACTCTCTTGATACTCAAAGTGTGGTTCACGGACCAACAGTATCAGCATGACCTGGGAGCTTGTTAGAAATACAGAATCTCAGGCCCTATCCCAGACTCACTGAACCAGAAACTGCATTTAATAATTGATACCCAGTTACACAGGTGCACATGCACACTTCTACTAGTAACTTCCAAAATATAAAAAGAGACTGATGGGGTAAATACATTAATAGACGTCTTCCTGCTAGTCCAAAGGTCTCAAAAGCCTGAAAACCAAATCCTCCTGGAGACCTATTCGATTTGTCCAGAAGGAAGCTTTTTAAAAAAAATGAGATCCAGTTCACCATGTTCCCACAACTCCCTACTGCATTGCCATTTTCATTTATGCTACTTGCCAGGCCCCTGTAATCATTTGCATTTGCTCCCTGCTCTTCCACCCAGATCCTATAACTAGCGAACATTTGTAAAGCACAGCTTGGGTTTCTAAATTTAAAGCGAGGCACTGAAAAAAAAAAAAAACAAAACTCCTGAGCTTTGAAATCCAACGGATTTGAGTTCAAACCCTGATTTGGCTATCATACTAGCTGTGTGACCTGGGGCAAGGTGCCGCCTCTCTCTGATGCTCAGTTTCTACATCTGTAAAATGAGGATCAAAGTATGCACCTGCGAGATTGTTGTATGGATGGGAAATAGCATGTGCACAGCATAGGAAGCAGGAGCTCACTAAATGGGAGTAATTAGTAGTAGCAGCAGCAGTTGCAGTTGCTCAGCTTCACTGCAGAATCATATTATTATGATTATCCTTATTTTATAGGAAACTGAAGCTCTGAGAGTTTAAGGGCCTCACCCGAGGTTATACTGTGGCTGAGTGGAGGCTCAATCCCAGGTCTTCTGGCTTTCAGTCTACACTGTTCTCTAGATTTTTCTGCAAGGATGGAAGTGTTATATATCTGCAAAATCCAGGGTGG
The DNA here is from genome assembly GCF_023851605.1 of Tamandua tetradactyla. Lineage (NCBI taxonomy): Eukaryota > Metazoa > Chordata > Mammalia > Pilosa > Myrmecophagidae > Tamandua > Tamandua tetradactyla. The sequence goes on along the minus strand of NC_135327.1, from coordinate 19,283,087 downwards.
TAGCCACTAGCACCTATGGCTCCTGAGCCCTTGAAATGTGGCCGGTCCTGATTGAGACGTGTTGAAAGCGTAACATATACGCCCAGTTTTGAAGACTCAGCACCATTAAAAAAGTAAAATGTCTCATTAATTTTTATATTTTAATTACATAGTAAAATGATAAAATTTTGGAAATATTGGGTTTAAAATATTATTAAAATTAATTTCACCTGTTTCTTTTCATGTTTAAAAATGTGGCTACTAGAAAAATTTTAATTACATACAAGGCTCGTGTTGCGTTTCTATTGGACAGAGGGACGCTAGGCCATCTCCAACAGAACACCACCTGAGAGAAGGCGCTCAGTATTTTTTATAAAAAAAGATATTAAGTTTCTTAATTAAAAAAAGGATCTGCAATCCACTGCCAGTCAGCAAAGAGTCTTCTGCTACGAAAGAAGAACAAAGAACATACCCAGTAGAAAGACCCCTTCGAGCCCCTCCTCTGAGCTCGATGACCCCCCGAGGCTCAGCGAGGGCCCGGACTTGTCGCCGTCACTCATAAGTCAGCAGCACCGCCAGAGGCAAGCCCAGGGCTCCTCAGCCTGACTCGGGCACTTTGTTCTACCACTCAAGAGTACCTGGATGGGATGTGACAATCAGTGCTTTTACTTTGGTAAATGGACCCCAGGATAACAACGATTAGAGACTGAGGCCCATGGTCTTGGGAAGGCAGCTTCCCCTGGGAGGGTTTTGCTGATACAGCCAAACCTCGAGCCACAGCCGGCCACCTCCTGGAGCCACTTCAGCGGTGGGAGCTCCCGGGGGCCACATCACTTGGAGGGGCGGCCCTTATTGTAGAAGAGAAAGTCTGAGATGTCGTGCCACGTATTGCTGTCCTCATACAGGTAGGTCATGGAGGACTGCAGGGAGGGCTGCAGCGTGGGCCGGTGATACTCAAAGAGCCACAGCACCAGCCCCCACACCACCGCGGTGAACACCGGGAATGGGTCCCACCTGGGCTCGGGGATGTAGCCCTTCTCCACACCCAGGCGGCACAGGGCAAACAGGACACGTGACATCAGGTACATGTTGATCTGCAGGGAGGGAATGACGGAGGTTACTGGCAGGCATTGCTATTGGGAAACCGGCCCCCACTCCCAGGCTCTGGGGCACCTACTGTGCATTGGTGGGTGTTTCTCAAAGCTGGCATGCAAGATGACTTGAACCAATGGGCTTAGTGTCACTAAGTGTCACTATTTACGTCTTTTATTTAGTTTTCCTTTTCACTAAAAAATTTTTAAATCAATGCATTACACAGTTTAAAACTGAAAGGTCACCTGACACCAAAAGCATGATCCACAGAAGGAAAAATAGATAAATTGGACCTTATAAATATTGGAAACTTTTGCTCTGTGAAAGCCCCTGTGAAGATGATGAAAAGACAATATGCATACCAGGAGAAAAATAATTGTAAATCACATGTCTGACAAAGGATTACATATAATAATATATATATATATTATAATAATATATATATTATTATATATAATAATCCTTTGGGATATATAATATATTATTATATATATTATATATAATAATCCTCTGGGATATATAATAAAGAACTCTCAAAACTCAACAGTGAAAAAACAACAACAAAAAACAATTCCATTTTTAAAAATGAGTAAAAGACATTAATAAACATTTTACCCAACAGGATACACACGAAGAGGGGTTTAACATCACCAGTCATTAGGGCAGTGCACATTAAAACCATAATGAGATATCATTATATACCTAGCAGAAAGGCTGAAATAAAAAAATGTGATAAACCAAGTGTGGGCCAAGACGTAAAACAACTGGACCACCCATAAATTGCTGATGGGAATGTAAAACGGTACAATCACTCTGCAAAAGAGTTTGGCAGGTTCTTATAAATCTAAACATGCAATTACCAAATGATGCAGCAATTGCACTCTGGGGCACTGATTCCCAAGAAATGAAGACTCATGTTTCCACAAAAATCTATATATGAATGTACATAGCAACTTTATTTTTAAAAGCCAAAAACTGGAATCAGCCCAGATGTACTTCAGAAGGCAAAAGGTTAAGCAAATGCTGGTACATCCATACCATGGAATGGTACATCCATACCAGCGATGAAAAGAACTGAGTGAACTATTGATACATGCATTAATTCGCATGGGTCTCAAGGGCATTATGCTTAGTGAAAAAAACCAATTCTAAAAGATTACACCCTGTATGCTTCCACTTACCTAGTACTTTGAAATGACAACATTTTAGAAATGGAGGGCAGAAATCCCAGGGGGCCAGGAAGGGTGGGGGGAGATGGGTATGGTAGGAATTCTCAGACTTTGGAACTTCAAGAACCAGTGACATCCTAATGAAAAGGAAAATTAGGAAAACTTTCTCCAAGCGCAAGATGCGTTTACCCTTAGACATCGCAATTTCATTTCTAGGAATTTCTCTTATGGACAGAGTGACAAAGCGCATGAAGACATCTGGACAAAGATGCACACTGCAGTCTGTGTGACTCAGCAAAAGACAACACCACTTAATAGTTCATCCAGAGGGCACGCGTTAAATCAAAGCTGCCCCATCGGCAGATGTTAAAAAGGATGAGGGACTGATTGGGAAAGGTCTTCAAAAATACATATATACATGAAAAAAAAAGTGTAGCATAATCTCATTGGCGGAAAACCCCTGATATACATACAGAAACAAGCACAGGCAATTTCTGAAAGGCTACACAAGACACAGTCAACAGTGACTCTCAGGGCAGCAGGCTTGAAAGGTGGAGGGAGAATGGGGGACTTTCTTTTCAATGTATTTTTCTATTTTATTCACAATCTATTTCAAGCACTCACAAGTGTGCCAGAAATACAGGAAGTGTTTAATCTGTAATTTTTTTAAAAAGGTGAACCTGTCTTATTTTTATAATTTAAGAATACTTAAATTTGAGGGAAGCAAATAAAGTGGCTACAAGGCTTCCTTTTGTCAAAGAAGGACATTAAACACACACAAAAAAACTAGCATTTGGTTCATCATTTCATTTAAGAAAAGAGGGGGTGGGTGGGTAGGATTTGAACCTAGAAAAAGGGGAAAGGGCAGGTCACATAATAAAGCAATCCTTTGAGTGCAGTAAATTTTGTTTTATGAAAACTTTACTCCAGGGCCACTGGTTTTCTCATTCCACTGCAGAGTGGTTAAAATTTGTTTTTCTTTTTCGTTTTTGCCTCAAACAGCAGCATGCACATTGATTCAGAGAACTTTGGGATTCAATCAAACTACTTATTTCATAGATGGGGAAACTGAGGATGGAAGTGACCTTCCCAAGGCCACACAGGGATGGTGAATCCCAAACTCTCGGAGATGGAAGGGAGCTAAGAGCTCATCCTCTCCAACCCCCAGCCGCACTCTCTACGGAACCACACCACTCCCCCGGGGCCCAGGAGGCGCTTTACCTGGCTGTTGATGTTATTGTTGACTCCAAACACCAGCCAGCCCCCGATGAAGGCGGCCAGGAACGAGTGCGCCTGGTGGGTCTTGCCCTGCAAGCGGGACTGCAGGGTGCAGAGCCCCTTGTAGGTGGACACGAAGCAGGCCAGGTTCCGGGAGTGCGTGTAGGTAGCCTGGAGGATGGTCCGCAGCTTCTCCCGGAGGCTGCACAAACACAGGGAGTCCCCGTGAGGGCAGCCCAGGTGTTCCCAGGGCACCCGCCCATTGGGCATGCAAAAGCGGACCAGGCAAGAAGTTCACAGGCTTTTGCTCATTCAACCCCAGGGCTCCCCACCCCACATCCACAGGGCTGTTTCCTCAACTAGATTCAAACCATGACTCAACACCCGTCCTCAGAGAAGCTTCCCTAATCACCCTGCATACAAGAATGCCCATCGCATCCCATCCCCTTACCCTGCCTTTCCTTCCTCATAGCTCTAGCACCACCTAACATTTATGTTTATTATTATCTTTATTATCTGCCACCCCCAGCCCTTGCCTAATGGAAGCTATCAGGGAGCAGTGTCTAGAGTTGGTTCGTTTGTCCTCAGGACCCAGGAGAGGGGCTGGCACAGAGTAGGTACTCAATAAAAAATTTTTTGAGTGAACAGGTGAAGAAATGAATAAGTGCCCACTACATGCTGGTTCTAAATGATGCACACAATCCAGGTGTCCATCAACAGATGAATGGGTAGGCAAAATGTGGGACATGCACCCAACGGATCATCATATACATAATAGATAAAATATAATACACATAATATATATTGTATAAGAAAGAATGAAGTTCTGAGTGTAAGAAGCAAGACACATAAGGAAAATATTGCTTAATGTCACTTATAAGAGATGACATTAGAAATAGCAAATTCATAGATATAGAAAGTAGATTAAAGGTTGCCAAGGTATGGGAAGAGAAGGGAAGAGAGAGGACATGTCAGAGAAAATTTAAAAACCAAACCATTCAGAAGGCAAAAAGCCAAAACAAAAATAAATAAATAAATAAATAAAAACAACAAATTTATTTTAAATAAATAAAAGCAAAAAGATTAAATCTTGCAAGCTGGACTTGGCCAGTAGGCTTCTCGCATGTGGTTCCTATAAGCTCCAGGTGAGGCTGCATACATAAAAACCAGACCACAAGGTGGTTCTGAGAAGGGCGAAGAGTGGAGAGTTACGGGCAATCAGAGGAAAGACCAAGAAGCTTGAGTGAAGGAAGGGAGGTCAGAGACAGTTTCCCAGAGGAAGTATGCATTTCCAGGAGGAGGTAAAGGTGAGACAGGAGAGGAAAGGGCATTCCTGCAGAGGGCACAGCATAAGCAAGCTTGTGGGGGTAGAACCACCCCTGGCGTATGCACGGAACAGCAGCAAGCCCTGTGTGCCAAGGGCACCCCCAGGAGGGCCCTGGGAAGTAGGGGGTGGGATATGGCCAAGACCAGGCTGCAGAGTGCCTTTAAGGCCCAGCCTGGAAGTTGGACTTCTTTGCAGGGCAGAGAGGAGTCAGTGAAGTTTTCGAGCAGGGGATAATGGGGATTGGCGGGTAGGGGGACAGGCTAGACCCAGCTAGGAAGCTACTGCAATCATCCTGGCACTGAGGGCCTACTACCTCTCTCCCAGCGTGGGGGCTGACCAGAGGGATGGGTACCTGCCACTCCGAAAGAGAAAGGTCATGACCAGCGCGTGAGGGGCCCGGATTTTGGCTCCATACCTGTATAAACAGAAGAAAACAGTTACTATATTGTCACAGTTTCTTTTTGAGCTCTCTCTCTCCACCCTCATCCCCTCTTTCAACTCCTAATCCTAATACCACTTTGGGAGAGGAAATAATGCTGGTTTTTGAGTCAGATCTGGGTTTAAATCCTAGTGCTGTCACTTCCTGGTAGTGTGGCCTTGGGCTTGTCATTTAACTTCTCTGAGCCTCACTTTCCCCAGTCTTAAAAATAGATAGATGGGCAGTCCAACAGTGGCTCAGTGGCAGAATTCTCACCTGCCATGCCAGAGACCCAGGTTCGATTCCCTGAGCCTGCCCATGCCAAAAAAAAAAAAAGCAGATAGACCCAGAGAGCTGGCTATACTTTCAATGGAAGGAGGTGATTAGGTAAAAGGCCTCCACCCTCCCTGCTCTACTGGTTATGTGAAGTTTTTCCCTTGGCTCCATCCTGACTTTCCCGCTGCAACAAACAGTCCTCAAACTCAGATGGGAGCCGGTTACTCTCCTATTCACAGGATACCACTGTATCCTGAAAAAGGGATTAAAAAGGATTTAACAGACATAATGGCAAGTACAGGGTGGGTGGGTGATCCTGTTCTGAACAAATTAGCTGGGGCAGATAGAGGATATTTTGGAGACAACTGGGAAAATTTGACTATCAACTGGACAGTAGTCAATAGCATAGAATTACTATTGATTTATTACATGTGATCGTGATAATTTGGCCATATAGGGAAGTGTTCTGAGTTTCAGAGATGCACAATGAAATATTTAGGGGTGAAAAATCAAAGTGACTTAAATTTTACAAAAGTTCAAACATGACAGTGGTCCAGGACTGCCCAGGGGCCTCCCTAAATGAATGGCTTTTCTTCACAAGCAGCATTTTCTTTTCCACCTCCAGGCCTTTGCTCAAGCTATTCCCTCTGCCTGGAATGCTTTCCTGACTCTGGCACATTCCAGCTTAGCCTTCAAAGTATCATCATCCCCTCCTCTGTAAAGCCATCTTTGATCACTTGGCACTGTCACAGTAGTTTTGAGATATATTCACACAGCATTTAAACCATCCAAAGTATAAAATCAATGGCTCGCAGCATTATCTAATTGTGCATTCAACACCATCATCAATTTTAGAACATTTTCATTACTCCAAATAAAGAAAGAAAAAGAAAAAGAACACCCAAAACATTCCACACCCCTTATACCCCGATATATATATATATAAAGACATAAATATATATATATATATATATATATACATGTTTTTATTTTATTATTCATCTACCCATAAACTGGGCAAAAGGAGTGTCCGTCACAAGGCCTTTACAGTCACACGGTCACACGACAAAAGCTATATCATTATAAATGATTATCAAAAAATCACTGGAGGGCGGGCCACGGTGGCTCACTGGTAGCATTCTTGCCTGCCATGCCAGAGACCCAGGTTCAACTCCTGGTGCCTGCCCTTGCAAAAAAAATAAAAATAAAAAAATCACTGGACCACAGCTTAACAATTTTAGGTATTTTCCTCTAGCTATTCGAATACACCAGACACTAAAAGAAAATATCTATACATTGAGTCAGTAGCATTAATCATTTGCCAAATCCTAATTTCTCAGTTATATCTCCTCCCTCTTATCTGATCACTCTCTCAATCTTCAAGGATATCTGGGCAATGACCATTTTAACTTCTTCATGCTAGAAAGGGGTGTTGTCTTATTGTGTAGGGGAATGAAACTGCTTGATGTTCTTGGAGAGGTTAGTACCTCTCCATTTCAGGACTTATCTGGCATAGGAAGAATCTGGGTGCCTTAAGTTTCTGAAAAAATAAACTTTAGTAAGAAAGACCTTTATAGTCTTAGACAGGGCCCGGGGTGTTCTTCTGGATTCTTAGGAACACTCTTGATTGGGGTTTGGCCTACTGTGGCAATTTGCAATATCTGGATGAAGCTTGTGTAAGAGTAACCCCAGAATGACCTCTTGACTTTATTTGGAGTCTCTCAGCCACTGAAACTTTATTTTGTTTTGTCTCCTTTCTCCCTTTTGGTCAAGAAGCCATTCTCAATCCCATGATACCAGGGCCAGGCTCATCCTTGGGAGTCATGTCCCATGTTGCCACAGAGTCTTAGACCCACTGGGAATAATGTCCCACACAGCGGGGATGGTACTGAGTTTATTTGCAGAGTCAGGCTTAGAAAGAGAGAGGCCACAACTGAGCAACAAAAGAGGTTCTCTGGGGGTGACTCTTAGGCATAATTATAAGTAGGCTTAGCTTTGACATTACATTAAAAAGTTTCATATGGGCAAGCCTCAAGATCAAGGGCTTGGCTTATTAAATTAGGAGTCTCTAATGCTTGAGAGAACATTAGGAATTCCCCAGGTGGGGAAGTTTAATAGTTCCACATTTCCCCCCAGTCTCCTGAAGGAACTTTGTAAATTTTTTTTATTTTCTGCCCCAAACACTCTGGAATGTATCAGGGTATTACATTAACCTGTACAAAAGAACAAGATCTCATTCCCTATCCTAGGTTCCATGTAATCATGTTGCTTAAGTAAACTGACCAAGACAGGTTAAACTAGATAGTATATTACAGAAAGTTTAAATTTGGGGTCAAATAAACATCTCTTCCATTGGTCTCACACAGAAGTTGAAGTTTTAAAATACAGACAATATCATCCTTTACCCTGTATTCCAAGTTACCTTAGTCCTGACCATGTCCATTTCAACCATATCTCTAATTGAAGTCTGATCTCTTTTTAACCTTCTTTAACAGTTGCTTTATGGAGTAATGCTGACTTTCAGAGTGGCAGAACTCTCACTCTGAGTCTCAGGTTTCACAGAGATATCCAAAGTGCATAGCGTCTCAATATTTTAAAATAACTGTTAAAACTCAAGAATAGGGTGGGCAACGGTGGCTCAGTGGCAGAATCCTTTCTTTTTTTTCAATTTATTTTTTAAATACAGAAAAAACAACAAATAAACTCAAACATTTCTATTTTGATCATTCTGTTCTACACATATAATCAGTAATTTGCAATATCATCACATAGTTGCATATTCGTCATCATGATCATTTCTTAGAACATTTGCATCAATTCAGAAAAAGAAATAAAAAGACAACAGAAAAAGAAATAAAATGATAACAGAGAAAAAATAAAAGATTATACATACCATCCCCCTTACCCCTCACTCTCATTGATCACTAGCATTTCAAACTAAATTTATTTTAACATTTGTTCCCCCTATTATTTAATTTTATTCCATATGTTCTACTCATCTGTTGACAAGGTAGATAAAAGGAGCATAAGACACAAGGTTTTCACAATCACACAGTCACATTGTGACAGCTGTATCATTATTCAATCATCCTCAAGAAACATGGCTACTGGAACACAGCTCTACATTTTCAGGCAGTTCCCTCCAGCCTCTCCATTACATCTTGAATAACAAGGTGATATCTACTTAATGCATAAGAATAACCTCCAGGATAACCTCTCAACTCTGTTTGGAATCTCTCAGCCATTGACACTTTGTCTCATTTCACTCTTCCCCCTTTTGGTCGAGAAGGTTTTCTCAATCTCTTGAAGCTGAGTCTCAGCTCATTTTAGCATTTCTGTCCTATGTTGCCAGGAAGGTCCACACCCCTGGGAGTCATGTCCCACGTAGACAGGGCAAGGGTGGTGAGTTTGCTTGTCATGTTGGCTGGAGAGAGAGGCCACATCTGAGCAACAAAAGAGGTTCTCTTGGGGGTGACTCTTAGGCCTCATTTTAAGTAGGTTTGACCTATCCTTTGTGGGGTTAAGTTTCATATGAACGAACCCCAAGACTTGGGGCTCAGCCTATAGCTTTGGTTGTCCATACTGCTTGTGAGAATATCAAGAATTCAACTTAGGGAGGTTGAATTTTCCCCTGTTCTCACCATTCCCCAAAGGGGACTTTACAAATACTTTTCTACTCACTGATCAAATCGCTCTGGGATTCATCGGCGCATCTCAGTGGCAGAATTCTTGCCTGTCATGCCGGAGACCCGGGTTTGATTCCCGGAGCCTACCCATGTGAAAAAAAACAAAAAACCAAAAAACTCTCAAGAATAGATGTGATTGCTGTAATTGTCACTGTCGTTTAATTGTCTGTCTCCCCTCTTGGACTTAAGTCTTTACTGATGAGGGCGGCATCTCACCACTAACCACTAATGTGACTGCTACCTTAGAGCACCCCTGTGGGGGTGCATTTATTGTTTCCATTTTTCAAAGGAGGAAACTAAGATCCAGGAGAGCTGAAGAGATTCGCCCAGGATCACCCAGCTTTTAAATTCTGAGCCCAGGGTCCTGACTCCAGCGATTGCCTGTTCTGGCTGGGAAAGTCTCCTGGGATCGCAGGAAGACTTGGAGTGAGGGCAGGTATACAAACTCAATATTGTGTAATGCCTGCAGGCACCAGGGCCTGTGTGGCTCCTGCTTTTTCCTGAGAATGCCTTGGCAATCATACTAAGGTGTAGGTGATAAGGCTCAACAGGTAATGGTTTCTCTCTGATTCTGGGTGCCCACAGATGCCATCCTCTGGAGTCAGGCATCCGTGTTTTGAATCCTGGCTTTGAACCCTGACTAAGTAATGTGACCTGGGCAATGAGTTTACATCTCTGAAGCTCAGTATTCACATCTGGAGATAGGGACAATGGAAATACCTTGACCACTTCTTCACTGACTCAATAAATATTTATCAAGAGCCTAGTATGTACCAGTAGCCAAGAATACTATCTTTAAGAAGCTCCCTTTTTATACTGAGAGAAAGACAACGAACACGATTCATAAGGGAACTCTTTGGTGTGTCAGATGGTGACAAGTACTGCGGAGAAAAATAAAGCAGGAAGAAGGTGAAGAGTTGGGGATGGCCTCACTGAGGAGGTGACACTTGAGCAGAGGCCTGAAAAAGGTGAGGCAGACACTGTGGATATAGCAGACATAATAGCCAACAGCTTATTATAAACCAGGACCTGAGTCACACGTGTTGAGTCACACATGTTGACTCAGTCCTCTGACAGTATGTTATATGTATATTATCTTCATTTTACAAAAATTGAGGCTCAGAGAGGTTAAATGACCTGGCCTAGGATGCCACAGGCTGGTGGCACCAGGATTCAAATTGAAGCAGATTGCTCCAGGGTCCACAACCTCACCACCATGCTGTACTGCCACTGGGACTCAATTCCAAGAGGACACAGCTCTTTGGTTAGTTCTCTGCTGTGTCCCCATCATCTGGCACAGTAGTCCTTTAATAAAAGGTAGCTCTTTTGCATGAGGTTTAAAGGAGGCTGAGCTCTCCTCCAAGTACCAATAATCCCAAGACCTCCTTCAGATATGGTGGCCAGGGCATGAGCAAGTATTTGCCACTTCTTTTACATATGCTGTCACTCCTGAGGCGCAGGAGCCACGAGTCCCCGTGTCATTTGGGAAACTTAGCACTGGAGTCATACAGAAGAGGCATGAGAAGTGGGATGAAAGCCCATGGGGCAATTCATTGGGGAAGCACAGACAGGAGGCAGATCGGACCCCTGAAGCCACAGAGGCCCACGAGCACATAGCAAAGCAAAGGCAGGTGAACTGGTCCAACTCGGAGGAGAGAGAGAGAGGCTGGCATGGAAGGCGATCAAAGCAAGAGGGACAGGTTGCAAAGCACGGAGTATCCCAGATACACGGAGTGGGAGTCACAGCTCAAAGCTAAAGAAGGCGCTTGGAAGCTAAAACCTAGCACCCATTGAGCACAGAGTGGACGCTGAGACCTAAACACACACGAAGGCTGCCCACGGGTACTCAAGGCAGCGGCGCCTGGCCTCGAACCCGAGCCTCGGATCCCATCCAGACCCGTCCCTCAGCTCAGGCCCGGCGCGACGGCCCAACTCACACCGCCCCGTTCCGGAAGCCCTTGACCACGGCCAGCGCAGCGTGGTAGCGGCGCTTGCGCAGCAGTAGGTTGATGGCGAAGAGCAGGGCCTGCAGCTGCCGCGGAGCGTCCATGGCACCGTTTGCTCTCCGGGCCAGGGGCACAGAACTGGACGCGCACTGACAGCCCCCTGGCTTGACAGCCCCCTGGCTTCACAGCCCCACAGAGCCGTCCTCCCTGCCGCGGCGCTGCACCCACTGTCAATCACTCGTAAAGAGCCAATCCAATCACTCAGCGCTCTCGTCTCAGGAGGGAATGGTATGTCGTCTTATCGGAATAGCGGTCTGATTGGAACAGAAGGGAGAGCTTGTAACCAATCACACAGGGCCCCGCCTCTCTCGGCCAGAAAACCATTTTTCGGTTTACTTGTAGGCTTGCTAGGAAGGAGGCGTGTTGCCTGCGGGCTTGGAAGGAGGCAAGTTTCCTGAAAGTGGACAGCCCCTCTCTGGAGTTGAGATGGGGTGACTCTTAGATGGTCACAGGGGAAGGAAGCTAAGTCTCATCTTTACACATGCCAGCTCTGATTGGGTAACAATGACCATAAGGCACCCTCCGTGTATTTATAATAAATAAATTTAGTATTAAAATCTAAACCCCTCCTCAAAACCCAGCGTGATCTGGCTCCTGCCTCCCTCTCTAGTCTCACCTCCCACCACTTGCCCCCATTCACTCCTCTCCAGCTAAATAGCCTCCTTGCTGTCCTTAGAGCATGTCAAGAACTCTCCTGCCTCAGGACATTTGCACTTGCTGTGTCCCTGCTTGGTATGCATCACCTCCAGCTCTGCCCATGGCCAACTCCTTCTCAACCTTCAGGTCTCAGGTCAGATGCCACTTCCTCAGAGAGGCCCTCCCAGTTATCCCACCTAGAATAGCACTGCTGGCTCTGACTCAATTACACTGTTATATTTTCTTCATAGTACTTTTGAATTCTTTGAAATTATGGTTGCTACATGTTTGCTGCCTATTGCTCCTACCACACTGTAAATTCCACAAAGGCAGAAGCCTCTTTTGTCTCATTTTCTGCTATAATTCCAGCACTTAGCACATGGTAAATGCCCCAAACACGCTTGTTGAAGCAATATACAGTTTCAGGCTGTCATCTCCCAGAGCATTGAGGGATGACATTTACCTATGACACCACTGTGTGATGGCTGTGACCCCTGAGGGTGACCTGGGGCACTTGTGCCATGTGGTATTTATCCCTGATATTATTGTCTGGGTCTGGGTCAGGACTGTTAGTGAAGAAGGTAATTGTGCTGAGCCTTTTTAATCACTAAACAAAGACTTTCTGGGTTTTTTTTTTGTTTGTGTGGGTGTGTGGGTGCATACACGCGTGCTTGTGAGCTAGTTTATTCTGTTAATTCTTTCTCCGAAAATAATGAAAATACTAGATAAAATATAAAAATATCCTCTTAAAAACACCAAAATACTTAAAAGCTGGGGAATGTCTAGGCCAATTGTTGGATGAAAGCCAGTAACCAGACGGTTATTAGGAAGATGGGAAGATTGGAATTATGGGGCACCAAAGCCACATGTGGGCATTTGCCAGTTTTGAACCAGTAGGCTTCAGTTCATCGATCACACAGGGCGAGAGGGACAGAAGTGCAAATCTTGGGCCTGCCCATGGGGAGGCTTATAGCAGAGTCTCTTCATATTAAGCTGAGATTTCAAAGGATTTCACCCTCAAATCTAATGTGATATGACCCTGCTGCGCACATGACACCACTGGCCCAGAACTGCTGAAAAGGCTGCCTTGCTGCTGAGCAGAACAGTTGAAGAAAAAGGAAAGGGAAATTTTTTCAAATCCCTTCCTTGGGCGGGTGTGACTATTGATAAGGCCTTTTGCATCCTAAGGACAGAAACTGGTAGCCTAAGAAATCTCAAGCCATGAATTGTGGCCTGACTTGAGGTGATAACTGGCAGGCAGAGCCCCCAAACCCTTGGCTAAAGCAAATGGGAAGTATCTCTGGAGAAGGCTATATCCATCTTTGACTTGAGGAACCGCTACAAATAATTTTTTCAAGGGTAATGACCAGCACACAGTCAGAGATAATCAAGCCTCCAGCACAACATGAAGAAGATTCAACAAGTACATCAGACAGCAGAAACAGGTCAATACAGATTTCAAATACTATATTTCACACACGGGCTTTAAAAATTGTGCTCACAAGATTTGATAACTGCAAGGAACAGAAAACTCTAAAAAGCAGTATGACAAATTTGAAAAGGAACCGAACAAAACTTCTAGAATTATTACTTGCTACACCTACCAAGAATCGCTCACCAAGTTCTGATATAAGGCTCACCATGAGCAGAGGGTGTTTGAAAACTATTCAGTTCGGCATGTTTTTCCTGGTCTTATATTTTATTAAGCCATTTATCACAGTGTTCTAGTTTGCTAGTTGCCAGAATGCAATATACCAGAAACAGAATGGCTTTTAAAACGGGGAATTTAATAAGTTGCTAATTTATAGTTCAAAGGTTGAGAAAATGTCCAATTAAAACAAGTCTATAGAAATGTTCAATCAAAGGCATCCAGGGAAAGATACCTTGGTTCAAGAAGGTCGAAGATATTCAGGGTTTCTCTCTCATCTGGAAAGGCACATGGCAAACATAGTCACAGTTTCTCTCTCAGCTGGAAGGGCACATGGTGAGCAAGGCATCATCTGCTACTTTCTCTCCTGGTTTCCTGTTCCATGAAGCTCCCCGGGAGGCGTTTTCCTTCTTTATCTCCAAAGGTCACTGGCTTGTGGGCTCTCTGCTCTCATAGCTATGTCATTCTTTTCTGCTCTCTCTCAATCTCTTATTCCCCAAAATGTTTTCTCTTTTATAGGACTCCAATAAATCAATCAAAACCCACTCAAATGGGTGGAGACATGTCGTCACCTAAACCAGTTTAACAACCACTCTTGACTAAATCGCATCATCCAGGGAGATGATCTGATTACAGTTTCAAACATACAGTATTGAATAGGGATTATTCTACCTTTAAGAAATGGGATTTTGATTAAAAGCTGGTTTTTCTAGGGGGCATACATCCTTTCAAACCAGCACACACAGTGATGAAGAACATTTTCTGCCCTCAAGCAGCTGCCAGGGTGCAAAGGTTAAACAGTTACCACAGTGGAAACACTTATGCTCAGTGATGCGTTTTAATTTTTTACGACTCTGAGTTCCTCAGGGCAAGTTCTGTTTATTTACCTAAAGAAAGTCCATTTATTTATTTAACAAGCACATACACATGTATGTAGGGCTTGTTTCCTAAGAGCTTTATTAGCACTTCATACGCATAACAACTCTATGAGGAACGTACTATTACAATGCCCTTTTAACTGATGGGGAACTGAAGCACAGAGAGGCAAAGTAATTTGCCTAAAGTGATACAACTGACTTGGAGTCAGGATTTGAATACAGGCCTTTTGGCTCCAGAGTCTCCCACCTTAACTGGTAGGCCTTGTGGCCTCCTACCAAAAACAACAAACCTGACAAGATTCCAAGACACAGCTTTGCTTTGTGTGTTCTTATTTTCTTCCCCTTGCAGCTGGGAGTTTGGTTGAAGCGGCTTATGCTACCGTAAGAAAACATGGTCTTTAATAGTTAGGCCCACCTGATCTGCATCAAACAGAGAAACAAGTCTCTTTGTCTGGGTGAGAAGGTGAGTTATTACAGGTGCACATTTTAAGGAATGGAGGGAAAATTTTCCAAGCCCAGTCAACGGTGAGAAAAGGGGTCTTGGGTTTTTATAGTCCAAGGAGACAAAGAATTGACAAGGGTCCAGAGAAAAACAAAATAAGAAAGTACCTCCTTCATTCTTGTTTGGTCAGCACGTACCTGTTTTAGGGCCCCATTTCATTCCTGCAAGCAGAGCAAGGGAGGATTTTATTATTGTAACAGAAAAGGAACAGAGACCAAGTTAAATCAACAGCAAGCTATATCAACAAGGACTTTTTATGCTTAAAATAACTCAAGGCTGCTTGAGTGAAAAGATCTATTGAGTATTTTTCTTAACTATCTGGCTATCCCTAGAGAGAAGTTACATTTTCTGGAGTGGCTAGAGCACTCATTGTGGAAGAGAACACTGGAAGTTCCCCAGACTTTCCCTTCTCTATACCTGGTCCCAGGCTTTTGAAATAACCACATTACTCACCTCAGTAATCTCTAAGCTGTGATTTATTTGCTCAATGCCAACCAATTGGCCCTGGGAGAGTGGGACAAAGAACTGGCAGATATGGGTAGAGAAAGAGAGGGAAGTGACAAGTGGAAAGTCCTAACCTTCTACCTTAATACACTGGAAAAAGAAGAGCAAATTAAACCCGAAGTAAGCAGAAGGAAAGAAATAAAAAAAGAGTAGAGCAGAAATTAATGAAACAGACAACAGAAAAGCAGCAGAGAAACATCAATGAAACCAAAAGCCAGGTCTTTGAAAAAATCATATCTTTAATTGGAGTGACAAAAGAGAGAGAGAGAGAGAGAGAGAGAGAGAGGGAGAGAAGACTCAAATTGTTAGAATCAGAAATGAAAGGGGGGTTACTATTTCTTACCCTACAGAAATTAAAAGAATTATAAAGGAAATTATCAACAATTGTATGCCAAGAATTAGATAAAATGGAAAAATTCCTAGAAAGACACAAACTTCTGAACCTATCACAAGAAGAAATAGGCAATCTCAAGCTGTAAATAATGGAGTCAGAGAAATTTTCAACCAGCTTTGCTCTGAGGATATAACAAGAAAAGTATTGAAATGAATTTTAAAGAAAATAATTTAATCCATTTCAGAATTTAAATGAATTTCATCAGGTGAAATGAGCCAGGACAGGTATTCAATCTTGAGAACTACACAAGGCATCCTAAAAGTCTAAGTGCAGTTTAAGCTCTAACTACTTAAAAGGTTACTATCTGCTATCATCAAACATAGCTACTTAAACTAAAAATTTGTTATCCAAAAGACAAAACTGAAATTTAAACAGCTAACTTTC
Source organism: Tamandua tetradactyla (assembly GCF_023851605.1). Taxonomy (NCBI): domain Eukaryota; kingdom Metazoa; phylum Chordata; class Mammalia; order Pilosa; family Myrmecophagidae; genus Tamandua; species Tamandua tetradactyla. The sequence goes on along the minus strand of NC_135327.1, from coordinate 19,266,970 downwards.
CAGACGATGTCTTCTGTGACTTTGCAACATTTGTGTTTCTGAGGTTATTAAGTTTAAAACTGTTCTAAAACTTTTGGGATACCTTTGATGTGGTAGAAATGTTAAGAACAAGAAATTAGTTCCATGGACTTACTGCACTCTTTTTATAAAGGCCTTCTTCTATGAGTACCGAATGAAAAATCAGCCGCATGAAACTACTTCTTGTCTCATCTCATGATTCTTTGGCTGCAGAAATGGATCAGCCAATGTATCAGTTAATTTTGTTATTCTAGAAATAAACTCGTGTCCACTTTTCAAAAAAAAAAAAAAAAGAAATAGGCAATCTGAATAGGCCCATAACAAGTGATGAGATTAAAGTAGTAATAATAAAAAAAACTAACCACATTATCACCACTATTATTCAACATTGTGTTGGAGGTTCTAGCCAGAGCAATTAGACAAGAAAAAGAAATACAAGGCATCAAAATTGGAAAGGAAGAAGTAAAACTATCACTGTTTGCAGACGATATGATACTATACGTCGAAAACCCCGAAAAATCCACAACAAAACTACTAGAGCTAATAAATGAGTACAGCAAAGTAGCAGGTTACAAGATCAACATTCAAAAATCTGTAGCATTTCTATACACTAGTAATGAACAAGCTGAGGGGGAAATCAAGAAACGAATCCCATTTACAATTGCAACTAAAAGAATAAAATACCTAGGAATAAATTTAACTAAAGAGACAAAAAACCTATATAAAGAAAACTACAAAAAACTGCTAAAAGAAATCACAGAAGACCTAAATAGATGGAAGGGCATACCGTGTTCATGGATTGGAAGACTAAATATAGTTAAGATGTCAATCCTACCTAAATTGATTTACAGATTCAATGCAATACCAATCAAAATCCCAACAACTTATTTTTCAGAAATAGAAAAACCAATAAGCAAATTTATCTGGAAGGGCAGGGTGCCCTGAATTGCTAAAAACATCTTGAGGAAAAAAAACGAAGCTGGAGGTCTCGCGCTGCCTGACTTTAAGGCATATTATGAGGTCACAGTGGTCAAAACAGCATGGTATTGGCATAAAGATAGATATATCGACCAATGGAATCGAATAGAGTGCTCAGATATAGACCCTCTCATCTATGGACATTTGATCTTTGATAAGGCAGTCAAGCCAACTCACCTGGGACAGAACAGTCTCTTCAATAAATGGTGCCTAGAGAACTGGATATCCATATGCAAAAGAATGAAAGAAGACCCGTATCTCACACCTTATACAAAAGTTAACTCAAAATGGATCAAAGATCTAAACATTAGGTCTAAGACCATAAAACAGTTAGAGGAAAATGTTGGGAGATATCTTATGAAACTTACAATTGGAGGCGATTTTATGGACCTTAAACCTAAAGCAAGAACACTGAAGAAGGAAATAAATAAATGGGAGCTCCTCAAAATTAAACACTTTTGTGCATCAAAGAACTTCATCAAGAAAGTAGAAAGACAGCCTACACAATGGGAGACAATATTTGGAAACGACATATCAGATAAAGGTCTAGTATCCAGAATTTATAAAGAGATTGTCCAACTCAACAACAAAAAGACAGCCAACTCAATTACAAAATGGGAAAAAGACTTGAACAGACACCTCTCAGAAGAGGAAATACAAATGGCCAAAAGGCACATGAAGAGATGCTCGACGTCCCTGGCCATTAGAGAAATGCAAATCAAAACCACAATGAGATATCATCTCACACCCACCAGAATGGCCATTATCAACAAAACAGAAAATGACAAGTGCTGGAGAGGATGCGGAGAAAGAGGCACACTTATCCACTGTTGGTGGGAATGTCAAATGGTGCAACCACTGTGGAAAGCAGTTTGGCAGTTCCTCAAAAAGCTGAATATAGAATTGCCATACGACCCAGCAATACCATTGCTAGGTATCTACTCAAAGGACTTAAGGGCAAAGACACAAACGGACATTTGCACACCAATGTTTATAGCAGCGTTATTTACAATTGCAAAGAGATGGAAACAGCCAAAATGTCCATCAACAGAAGAGTGGCTAAACAAACTGTGGTATATACCTACGATGGAATATTATGCAGCTTTAAGACAGACTAAACTTATGAAGCATGTAATAACATGGATGGACCTAGAGAACATTATGCTGAGTGAGTCTAGCCCAAAACTAAAGGACAAATACTGTAAGGTCCCACTGATGTGAACCGACATTCGAGAATCAGCTTGGAATATATCATTGGTAACAGAGACCAGCAGGAGTTAGAAACAGGGTAAGATAATGGGTAATTGGAGTGAAGGGATACAGACTGTGCAACAGGACTAGATCCAAAAACTCAAAAATGGACAGTACAATAATACCTAATTGTAAAGTAATCATGTTAAAACACTGAATGAAGCTGCATCTGAGCTATAGGGTTTTTTTTTGTCTGTCTGTTTGTCTTTTTTTTTTCTTTTTCCTTTTCTTTTCTTTTTTTTTACTATTATTATTATTTTTATTTTTTTCTCTATATTAACATTCTATATCTTTTTCTGTTGTTTTGCTAGTTCTTTTCCTAAATCGATGCAAATGTACTTAGAAATGATGATCATGCATCTATGTGATGATGTTAAGAATTACTGATTGCATATGTAGAATGGAATGATTTCTAAATGTTGTGTTAATTTCTTTTTTTTTCTTTAATTAAAAAAAAAAAAAAACTAACCACAAAAAAAAACCCAGGTCCAGATATCTTTATCAGTGAATTCTACCAAACATTTGACATTTGAAGAATTAAAACCAATTCTTCACAAACTCTTCCAAAAAAATAAAGAGGAGGAAATACTTCCAAACTCATTCTATGATGAGGCTATTATTACCCTCATAGGAGAACCAACCAAAAACATCACAAGAAAGGAAAATGACGACCGATATCTCTTGTGAACGTGAATGCAGAAATCGTCAACAAAACACTAGCAGCCACAGCCTTCTTTTGCAGACATGGAAAAGGCAATCTTCAAATTCATATGGAATAGCAAGGGGTCCTAAATAGTTAAAACCATCATGAAAAAGTTGGTGGACTCAAACTTCCCAATTTCAAAACTTTTTACAATTCTGTTCTGTCAGCATTATGGGAGACCTGCCAGTGTGTGGATAGAGGCTGCAGTCACATGTTCTCACCCAGCTAAGCTCCTACCTATGTCCCTGGCTGGTCTGGGCTCTAGGCACCGCCTCCATGGAGACCCTGCCACTCTGGCCAGGCCACAGCCAGCACCACAAGAATTGGTTTCATGAGGCATCTACTTATGCCGTGGCCAGTTGCTGCAGGGCTCCAAGCAACTGTGCATCCCCACAGCTACCCTTCCTAAACAAATAGGGGTCTTTCAGCTGATGTGTCCACTGGCATTTATGATGGCTGGACCAGCATTGGAAGTGGACATGTCCATAAGACGGTGGTGAGCACAAGTTGGAATCCATACTACAAAAACATGAAAAAGTCAATGGAAACTCCTATTGTGCATATTTGAAGGTGTCATGCATAATACCTTCATATTTAAAGGTGTAATAGGGTTCTCTAGGGAAACAACTGAAAGGATACATATGTATGTGTGTATGTAAATATTACGAGATTTATTATAGGAATTGGCTCACTGGACTGTGGTATTGGCAAGTTTGAATTCCTTAGGGCAGGCTACAAGTTGGGAACTGAGATGTGTTTTTTCATTTGTTTGTTTGTTTTGCGTGGGCAGGCACCAGGAATCGAACCTGGGTCTCCGGCATGGCAGGCAACAGTTCTAACCTGCGGAGCCACTGTGGCCCATCCAACTGTGATAATTTTGATGAATTCCCCAGGAGAAGCTGGCTGGCTGCAATATAGACATTTTCTTTCTGACTGTTGAAAGTGTCAGTGTTCCCTTTAAAGTCTCCAACTGACTGGATGAGACTACTCCCCTTGCTAAAGGTAATCTCCTCTGATGATCACAGATGTAATCATCTGTAGATGCAATTAACTAATCCATGAAATATCTTAACTGTAACAATCAGGTCAAGCTTACTTGACCACTGGACACTTAGCCCAATTGACCCATGAACTTAACCATCACGGAAAATATCATGCATGCCTTCAAAGAGGGGAAATCCTCGATGCTGAGCCACCGTGGCCCACCCAGAATTACCAAAACTTTTGAAATTCAAAGAAGACAATTTCTTCCAGGTTCATAAAAGCAAAATAATGGCCAAAGCTGAAAATTTATCTTATTTATTCATTCATTGTTTTCTAGTATTTCATTGCTCATAATTATGCAGTTTCATCTTGGTTATATTTTTTAAATCAATTATTTTTCTATAGCTGTGAATTAGTTTAAATAATACAAAGTAATTACTATATTGTGATTCAACTGTTAAACCCATCATGCCACAACACTAAGATGATTCAGTTAATATTCAAAATTCTTTTTTAGGGCGGGCCGCGGTGGCTCAGCGGGCAAGAGTGCTTGCCTGCCATGCCGGAGGACCCCGGTTCGATTCCCGGCCCCAGCCCATGTAAAAAACAAACAAACAAACAAACAAAATATAATAAAAATAAGAAAATGTTTAAAGATGTTTCCCTTTCTTCCTCCCTTCCTTCCTTCTATCCTTCCTTCCTTCTCTGTCTTAAAAAAAAAAAAAAAAAAATTCTTTTTTATGTAATATGTTGATTTTAAAAAGTCTTCCAAAGCTCTCTATAATGTACCACTAGACAGGTCTTAAGTCTTCTAAAGATGGGAAATAAAATGTATATAAGTGTATGACTGAAAGACATGTCACTATTTTGAGATAACATATATAATTCTCATGGTAAAATACCAGTATTATGTACTTGTATAGCATATGCTGCTAAACAAAGAAGGCTTGTAGAAGTAAATGCATTAAAAACAGGTTTGGGGTAGGCCATGGTGGCTCAGCAGGCAGAGTTCTTGCTGCCATATCAGATAACTGGGTTTGACTCCCAGTGCCTGCCCATGCAAAAAAAACAAAGACAGGTTTGGTGGTTTATTAAAAATTCATACTTTTCACCCCCAAGAGAATCTATTTTGTTGCTCAGATGTGGCCTCTCTCTCCAGCCAACACAACAAGCAAACTCACCATCCTCCTCCTGTCTATGTGGGACATGACTCCCAGGGACGTGGACCTTCCTGGCAACGTGGGACAGAAATCTGAGAATGAGCTGGAACTCAGCATCAAGGGATTGAGAAAAACCCTAGAATGAGCTGAGACTCAGCATCAAGGGATTGAGAAAACCTTCTGGACCAAAAGGGGGAAGAGTGAAATGAGACAAAGTGTCAATGGCTGAGAGATTCCAAACAGAGTCTAGAGGTTATCCTGGAGGTTATTCTTATGCGTTAAGTAGATATCACCTTGTTATACAAGAGGAAATGGAGAAGCTGGAGGGAACTGCCTGAAAGTGTGGAGCTGTGTTCCAGTGGCCATGTTTCTTGATGATGATTGTATGGTGGTGTAGCTTTCACAGTGTGACTGTGTGATTGTGGAAACCTTGTGTCTTGTGCTCCTTTTGTCTGCCTTGTCAACGGATGAGTAGAACATGTGGAACGAAGGTGGATAATAAGGGGAACAAATGTTGGAATGGATTTGGTTTGAAATGCTAGTGATCAATGGGGGGGAGCAGTAGGGGGTGTGGTGTGTATGGTTTTTTTTCTGTTTTCATTTTTATTTTTCTGTTGTCTTTTTTTTATTAATTAAAAAAAATTAACACAACATTTAGAAATCATTCCATTCTACATATGCAATCAGTAATTCTTAATATCATCACATAGATGTATGATCATCATTTCTTAGTACATTTGCGTCGATTTAGAAAAAGAAATAGCAAGACAACTTTCTGTTGTCTTTTTGTTTCTTTTTCTGGGTTGATGCGAATGTTCTGGGAGGTGATCATGATGATGAATCTGCGGCTGTGTGATGATATTTTGAATTACTGATTATATATGTAGAATGGAATGATCACATATTGGGAATGTTTGTGTTTCTTTCCTGTAATTTTTTTCTTTTTTAAAAATCGGTAGAAAAATTGGAAAAAAAAAGAAAGTGCCTAACCTCGATATGAACTGGAAGTCCTCAGGAAGCCTTTATGTACCTGTTTCTCCTAGGGAGCAGTTCTCACCTCTGTTGAAATTAAGGCCATTAAAATACGAGTTGTTTCCAACCAAAAAAAAAAAAAAATCAGACTTTTGAAATAATTATCCATTAATATAGTTTATTCTAGACAAGAGGACCTGTGAAGTTTCACTTTAATTAGCTGTTTCCTTCATGAGGTGAAATCATTGTGCTGTGTTCCTCTTTGTATAGACCTGCCTCCGTTCTAAATGGTCTTGAATTGAGGGTCCCTCCTCCCACTGTTCTGTTTGTCTATTAAGGCAAAGACAAATGAGTGTTTTTCAAATTCAAAATGCGGTCTCATTTTGCGTTGGGCAACACTTTTCTCTTTTTTAAAAGGAGATTTCTTATCACCAATCTGCAGTAACCAAAACAATGTGGTACTGGCATAAGGATAGACATATAGAACAATTCAATAGAATTAAAAGCCCAGAAATAAACCCATTTATCTGTGGTCAATTATCTTCAACAAGGGTGCAAATCCATTGGGTGGATTAGTGCTTGGTGCTGGTGCTAGGACAAGTGGAGAGCCACATGGAAAAGTTGGACCCTGTTTTCGTTTTCATGGCTGCCAAAGCAAGTACAATGCAAACGAGTCAGCTTAAGCAATGGCAATTTATTGGCTCACAGTTTTGAGACTAAAAGAAAGCTCAAATGAAGGCATCATCAAGGCGATGCTTTCTTCTTTTAGACTGGTGTTCTGGGGCTGGCTGCCAGCAAACCTTGGTCACTTGCTCCTCTGTCACATGGCAATGCACATGGCAGCCATTCCTACTGCCCTCTTCTCTTCCAGGTTCTACTGACTTCCAGCTTCATAGCTGGAAGTTCTCAATTCAAGACCTTTTAGAACTGAGGCAGGTCCATACAGAAGTGGAACACAGCATAATGATTTCACTTCATGAAGGAAACAGCTAATTAAAATGAAATTTCACAGGTCCTCATGTCTACAATAAACTGTATTAATGAACAACTATAAAAGTCATAGCTTCAAAGCTTCTTTCTATGGCTTTCTCTGTGTGAATTTCATTCTCTTACAATTAACTCTAGTATAGGATTACGATCCATCCTGCAGGAGGTGGGTCGCACCTTAACTGCAGTAACCTCATCAGAAGGTCCTATTTACAATGGGTTTACACCCACAGGAATGGTGTGTTTATCTGGGGTACATAGCTCCAAGCTGCCACAAGGTGGGTCCTGTGTTAAGTAGAGATTGGGATCCCCATGACAGAGATGAACGTTCTGCATGAGGTCGAATCGGGAGCGGGCGACGATTTGGCAAAAGTGGGGGGAGCATGTGCAAAGTGAGAAGAGGTCCGTGTTCCAGAGTTCAAGATCTCACATGCAGTAGGGACAGTGATCTGCGTCACGCAATTAGCGAGACAGGTCGCCTGAGGCAGGATTGGGGTCACAAATAACAGCGTTAGGAGATCCCGTGTTGCGCAGGGACGGGGTCGGTGTTGCAGAGCTGGGGGGTGGGGCTCCACGGAGCCAGTGTTCCGGTCACCGGGGCTGGTTTTCCAGAGGTGGGGGCTCTGCGGTGGCTCCCGGGCGCCCCCTTGTGGGCCCGACCCCGCCGGGCCATCGCCTCGGTTCCCACAATGCTCGCGTAATCCCACTTTAGCTCCGTGGCTGCGCCGGCAACAGTAGCTCCAAAATGGCGCAGACGATCTTCGAGGCCCTGGAGGGTGAGCGACTGCGAGGCCCGGGAGGCGGCTGTTCCGCATGGCGCCCCCTCCCGCCGCGTCCTCCCAGCGCCGGACCCAAGGCGCGCGGCGGCCGCGGGGCGGAGGGCGCCGGGAACGGAACAGCCGCGGGGCGGGAGGGGCGCGAACGGGGAACAGCCGGGGGAGCCGAGGCCGAGGGTGGAGGGCACCGGGACCGGAACAGCCCCGGGAGCCGAAGCTCGGCGCGGGGGTGGGTGGGGTGGCAACGAGTCCGGAACAGCCTCGGGAAAGAAGGCTCAGCAGGGAGGGCGCACTGGGACCGGAACAGCCGGGAAAAGAAGGCCCGCCGTGGGGGCAGGGGCGCACCGGGACCCGAACAGCCTAAGAGATTAGCAGGTCGGGAGTGGGTGGGGCGCGCCGGGCCGGGACGCCGCGGCGTGAAGGCCCCGCCGAGCGTGTGCTCTGAGACCTTTACGGCCGCGCCTCTGAGGCCCCAAGCCCGGTGCCGAGAGAGGGTTTCCCGGAGAGAACCGTTGAGGATGGGGTTGGAGAGCAGTCTGGGTCTGGAACTTTCCGGTGGCTGGGGGTCACTCCGCGTGCCGGGAGGGCCCCTAGTGACTGCTCTGAACTGGGCGGTGGCGCGGAAAGAACTCCTGAGCGCCACTGTGCCCTGTGCCGGAGTGCAGTCTCTTAAATGCAGAATAGGAGCGATGAGGCATGTGCTAGGCCGGGACGCGGTGCTCACAGACCCAAACCAGCAAACTGTGCACCATGGTGAAGTGCAGTGTTACCCAAACGAAGAAACGATGGGTGCCAGCGGTGTGCTCTGCCCCTAGGCCCAGAACCAGCAAGCTCGTGCATACCGACTGATTTTCCTGCGCTCTGCAAGATCTTGGGAGGGAGGTGCCCCCAGGCTCAGAGAGTTGTGCAAAGCCTTGAAGACAGCATCACTGAGGCCTTTCTGTGCACCTTTCGAGGAGGAAGGGCAGCCTTAGCAGCTTAAAGGGTGTGACACAGAGCAGACACCAGAAAGAACACAGACACGAGAAATTTCTTGGAGAGAGTTGATGAGTGTACAGATCAGTAGAGTGCAAATTGAAAGTGGACTGAACTGCAGGAATGTGGCCCAGGCTTTGATTCCTGCCATCCCTTAAGAGATCTCAGCCACATCCCTTCATTTCCTGGAAGACCAGAGTTTTTCCATGAAATGGGTAACCTCACCACCCAACTGGAGGGATTCGGTTTCCAGGAATATTCATTGAACCAGGCACAGTCTCCTAGACACAGCCTGGGGTTGGGGCAGGAGGAGGTGGGGAGAGAAATTAAAGGAAAAACAGAATAATAGGCAAGGTAAATAGTACAAAATGATAACTTCAGCTGGCACTTAGTGCTATAGCGCTAACAAGTAGGGATTCTGGGGAGCCAGAGTCAGTTTATGAACTGGAGAGACAATGAAAGGGGATGAGGCCTGTTGTCTCAGACTCCATGGACTTCTTCGTTTCAGTTTTTTCTACAAGAATGTTTTCATGCATTGAGTAATGAAGAAATTAAAAAGTAGAATCTGTTCCCAGGATAGTGTAATGCGTACTGGGTTAGAAGAGGAACCAGGGCTGTGGAAATCCAGAGATGACCCAGTGAGAAAGGATATCAGAAAGTCCCAGGAAGTGGGAACTGCATTGGCAAAGCCCTGGACAGGGCAGGGTAGAGGGGACCTTTTCGGATTCACAGAAGTCCAGTGTGGGCAAGCAGTGAGATATGAGGCCTGCGTAGATTTGATGAGCCTTCTGAATTTTATCTTGGAATCAGCAAGGAGCTAAGGAAGCAACACAATCTGATGCATGTTGTATAAACTTCACCCTGGGTGCTCTGTAAACAGACTGGAGGGGGCCAGGGTGACAGTTGGGAGGCTATTAAGGAGGTTGCTCCTGTCATCCAGCTGAGAGCTGCTGGTGACCTGGGCCGGGGGGGGCAGCTGTGGGGACGGAGGGAAGCAGAATAGGCAGACTTGCTGAAGAATTAGAAATGGGAGTGAGGAGAATAGGTTGAAGGAAGAATCAAGAGGGACCCCAGGGATTGTGGCTGGGGGACAGTGGTATCCTATAAAGAGTCCCAGAAGAGGAACAAGCTTAGGGGTGAAGGGATGAATAGTTTGAGTTCAGTATTAGGCTGCATTTTTTAAAACTACATTTCTTACTTTAAAATAATTATAGATTCATATGTAGCTGTAAGGAATAATTCAGCAGGATCCCATGTACCCCTTATCCAATTTCCTCTAATGCTAATATCTTGCAACACTGTAGTACGTCAAAACCAAGATATTGCCACTGGTATAGTCAAAATGCAGAAGAGTTCCATCACCGCAAGAAGTTGCCCTCTTAGAGCCATGACCAACTCCCTACCCTACCTCGCCATCTTTCGCCTCTAGCAACCTCTTTATCTGTTCTCCACTGCTAACATTTTGTCATTTCATGACTGTTACATAAATGGAATCATGTAGTATATAACCTTTTAAAAAATCTTTCAGTGTAATTTTATTGAGATATATGCACACAACATATAATCCATCCAAAGTAGATTCAGTGGCTCACAGGGTCATCACATAGTTGCGCATTCATCACCATAATCAATTTTAGACCATTTTCATAACTCTGGAAAAAGAAATAAAAATAAAACCCCAAACAGTCCATGCCCCTTAACACCTCTATTATTATTAATATGTTATATTATTATTGTATATTATTTGTCTTTATTACTCATCTACCCATACAGTGGGTAAAGGAAATGTCAATCACAAGGTTTTTACAATCACATAGTCACATGATAAAAGCTATATAGTTAATATAATCATTACCAAAGATCAAGGGACTACAGTTCAATAATTTCAAGTATTTCCTTCTAGCTATTCTAATATGCTAGAAACTAAAAAGAAGTATCTATATAATGAGTCATAGTCATTTGTTAAATCCTAATTTCTCAGTTACACCTCCCCCCTCTCATTTGATGATTCTCTCAATCGTCAGGGATATCTGGGTAATAACCATTTTCACTTCTACGTGCTGGAAAAGGGTGTTCAGTATGTAACCTTTTGATACTGGCTTTTTTTCACTCAGCATATTTTCCTGAAGATCCATCCAAATTGTTTTTATCAATAGTTCCTTCCTTTTATTACTGAGCAGTATTCCATGGTATGTATGGATGTACCACAGATTGTTTACCACTCACCCATTAAAGGACATCTGGAATGTTTCCAGATTTGGCTATAATGAATAAAGCTGCTCTGAACATTTGTGTATGTGTTTTTCTGTAAAGGTAAGTTTTCATTTCTTGGAACAAATGCCCAGGAGTTAATTTGCTGGATTGTATGCTTATTTTTGTAAGAAACTTCCAAACTATTTTCCAGAGTGACTGTACCATTTTACTTTCCTACCAGCAATGTGTGAGTGATCCAATTTGTCCACCAGTATCTGGTGTTATCACTATTTTTATTTTTAGCTATTTTGATAGGTGTGTTGTGATAATTCATTATGATTTAAATTCTACTTCTCTAATGGCTGATGATGTTGAACATCTTTTCATGTGCCTATTTACCATCTGTATATCCTCTTGAGTGAAATGTATGTTCATGTATGTTGCCCATTTTCTAATTGGATTGTTTGTTTTTTTTACTATTGAATTTTTTGTTTGTTTGTTTTTTGGGAGGGTGCATGGGCCTGAAATTGAAACTGGGCTGGGTCTCCCATGTGGCAGGTGAGCATTCTACCATTGAACCACCATGCATCCTTTACCATTGAGTTTTATGAACTCCTTATATATTCTAGATACTAGTCCTTTGTCAGATATGTGGTTTGCAACTGTTTTCTCCATCTGTAGCTTGTCTTTTTATCCTCTAGGCAAATAGGCCTACACCCACCTTCATGGAGATGGTACAAAGTTGTTTCATATTTGGAATGGAAGGATGGGAGGAGTGGTCTGGCTGGGAATAAAGATTTGGAGCTGTCTGTATTGGTTATCTCCTGCTACCCAACAAACCATCTCAAACATAGTGGGTTAAAACAACACTCATTTACTAGCTCATGATTCTGTGGGTCTACCATTTGGGCTAGGCTCAGCTGGACAGTTCTTCTGCTGATCTCACCTGGGCTTAGTTATACCACTGTGTCACTGGACAGGTCAGCTGGGAGTTGATTGGACTCAGATATGCGTATTCACATATTGAGTATTTGGCTGGGGCTACAGGGCTTTATGTCTAGCATCTAGCAGGCTAGCCCAGGTTATTTCACATGTTGGTTGGATTCCAAAAGCAGCCAGCCCTGTGCACAAGCACTTTTCACACTTCTGCTTCTGTCATGTTTGCTGATGTCCCATTAGTCAAAGGAAATCCATGACCAAATGGATTCAAAGAGTGTGGAGATAGACTACACCTTTCAAGGAGAAGAGTGGCGAAGGTGTGAATGCATTTGGAAGGGAGGAGTTTGTGGCCACTTTTTGTTGTCTGCCACAATTTTGCTCCTCTTTAGAGTATGAGGAAAATGCTCACTTACTCGCAATTTTGTATAAAATGGTAGATTTACTGAAGTTCATTCAAGGGAGCACAAATCCCAGAGTAGAACTCTGGATGTTGAGCTAGACTGGGGTTGAGTAAGGCTGCCCAGAAAGAATGTCAGAGGGACCCCTAGAATAGGAACATTTAGAGTGTGAACAGGAGAAGAAAAATAGAGGCTGAGAAGGAGCAACCAGACAAATGGGAGAAGATCCAGGGAGGATGGTGTCCCAGAGCCAGGTGAGGACTGTCAGATGCTGCCAGATGGTGTTTGGCATCCATGGGGAAAGCAGTTTTGGTGGAATGGCAGAGGCCTAGGCCCCACTGGGGAGGGTGGAGGAGGGTTGGGAGGTGAGCAGAAGAGCCAGAGGGTGTAGACCCTCACTGGATGCTTGAGATTGAAGGGACGAGAGATGGGAACATGGTTCTGGAGAGACCTGAGCAGGTGTAGCTGTGGTTGGGAAGGAGAGGTAGCAGGCATAGTGTGGGGAGAGGGGCCAGTTGGTGGAGAGCGATTACTGAAGGGGCAGGAGAGGATGGAGGGAAGGCACCCTCTGGGTTATGTGGAGGGAGGCGATGGGCCCTGCTGGACACTTAGGAGAGAGGAGGCCTGTCTGCCACCCAGTGACACAGCTGGACAGTGGACTAATGTGAACCTCAACAGTGATGAATGATTGGAAACCTGAAAGAAGTCATGTCTTGAGTCCCCAACCAAAAATTTCATTTGTGCTGTTTATTGAGGAACTGAATAGGCAAGAAAACAAGGAAAGCCTTGAGTGCCAGCAGATTTATGGGGTATGGATGGGAGACTCAAGAACATGATTTCTGGAGGGGCTGTATCACTTAGGATTAGACTTAGCCGTGACTGAGAGGGAAGCCCAAAGTAGCAGTGACTTAAATAGCATACAAGTGTATTCTTCTTGTGTGAAAGTCCAGAGGAAGGCAGTCCATTCTCTGAGGTTCTCCAAGTCCCAGAATCCTTCCAGCTTTTTGCTCTATAATGTGGCTGCATGGTCTAGGAAGGTGGCTCAAGTTCCCATCATCATATTCTTGTTCTAGAAAGCCAGGAGGAGAATGAGACAAAGAAGAGGGTAACAAAGCAGGCAGCTTTTTTTTTTCTTTTTTTAAATTAAAAAAAAATTTTATTTATTAATTAAAAAAATAAATAAACCAAATAAAACATTAACATATATAATCAGTAACTCACAATATCATCACTTAGTTGCATATTCATCATTTCTTAGAACATTTGCATTAATTCAGAAAAAGAAATAAAAAGACAATAGAAAAAGAAATAAAATGAAAACAAAAAAGAAAAAAACAAGATTACACCTACCATACCCCTGACCCCTCGCTTTCATTGATCACTAGCATTTCAAACTAAATTTATTTTAACATTTGTTCCCCCATTATTTATTTTTATTCCATATGTTCTACTCGTTTGTTGACGAGGTAGATAAAAGGAGCATCAGACACAAGGTTTTCACAATCACACAGTCACATTGTGACAGCTGTATCATTATTCAGTCATCCTCAAGAAACATGGCTACTGGAACACAGCTCTGCATTTTCAGGCAGTTCCCTCCAGCCTCTCCATTACATCTTGAATAACAAGGTGATATCTACTTAATGCATAAGAATAACCTCCAGGATAACCTCTCGACTCTGTTTGGAATCTCTCAGCCATTGACACTTTGTCTCATTTCCCTCTTCCCCCTTTTGGTCGAGAAGGTTTTCTCAATCCCTTGATGCTAAATCTCAGCTCATTCTAGGGTTTTTCTTAATCCCTTGAAGCTGAGTCTCCGTTCATTCCAAGATCTCTGTCCCACGTTGCCAGGAAGGTTCACACCCCTGGGAGTCATGTCACACGTAGAGAGGGGGAGGGTGGTGAGATTGCTTGTTGTGTTGGCTGGAGAGAGAGACCACATCTGAGCAACAAAAGAGGCTCTCTTGGGGGGTGACTCCCCAATTTTAAGTAGACATGACCTACCCTTTGTGGGTTTAAGTTTCATATGAACAAACCCCAAGACTGGGGGCTCAGCCTATAGCTTTGGTTGTCCACACTGCTTGTGAGAATATCAAGAATTCAACTTGGGGAAGTTGAATTTCTCCCCGTTCTCACCATTCCCTGAAGGGGGCTTTGCAAATACTTTTAGCAGGCAGCTTTTAAGAAAACTTCCCAGAAACTGCCAAATAGCATCTCTACTGACATTCCTTTGACTAGAACTTAGTCACTCTAGCTGGAAGAGAGGCTGGGATATGTAATCTTTATTCTGGGCATGTTTCCAGCCAAAAATCTTGGGTTCTCTTACAATAGAAGTAGGAGAGAATGTATTTTGGGGCAGAGCCAGCCATCTTTGCCACTAGGGCCTTGCGCTGGGTCTGGCTCCTGAGGGTAAAGTCTGAGTAGGATGCTGGGCTTCCTTCCAATGAGGATGCATTCCTTTTTTTCAGGGATGGACAATCAGACTGTCCTGGCAGTCCAGTCGTTGTTGGATGGCCAAGGAGCTGTCCCTGATCCGACAGGCCAGAGTGTCAGCGCGCCCCCTACCATCCAGCCGTTAGGTGAGTATCTTCTCAGATTCAGCAGCAGGAAGGGTGAGTGTCCCACCCCCCACAAGAAACAAGTGGGATTTACAGTGGGGGCTGGGAGTGAATTGCCCATTGTAGTCCCCAGGAGGTCCTCTGGCTCTGAAAGTCCTCAACTTCCTCCTGGCTGCATTACCAAGCATACACCATCCTTAGCTCTGAGGACACTGTCTCTGGACCATTTAGTGAATATTAGGGACATGGGATCATGACACAGGGAATGGCCAGGAGCCCTAATGCTTGGCAGTTCTTGTACCTTTACCCTGAAAGTCATTTCTCAAACTCCCTTCTATAGGAAGAATAGCTGGGAACAAATCTCTACAATTTATAGCCCAGGCCACTGAGACATGGAGAGAACTCCATGTGAGTTTGTGTATTCATTTATCCATGCCTAAAACTTTTTTTTTTTTTGGGTGCATGGTCCGGGAATTGAACCCAGGTCTCCCACATGGAGGGCGAGCATTTTCCCACTGAACCACCTGTGCACCCCCCAGAACATTGTTGTGACCTTCCTGGGATCAGTGCTGGGGAGAGAGGTATATGTATGGGCTTGCTTACATATTCCTGTAGTTCCTAGCTCTGTGACCTTGGATAAGAGAGTTAACCTCTCTGTGCTTTAGTTTCCACATTTGTAATATGGAAATAAAAATGCCTACCTCATAGGGTTCTTGTGAAAGTACTTGGGATTTAGTTTCAGCTGTTATGATTGAGAAATGCAAAATAGTGGTATGTACAAGATTGAAGTTCATTTCTCTGTCACATGAAAGTTCTGGGGTGGATATAGTGAAACTCAGACCCCTTCTGGGGTGGGTATGGTGAATACCAAACCCTTTTCTCTTGTGGCTCTGCTGCCTTCAACATGCAATCCAGGATGGCTGATTAAGCTCCTATTTTCATCTCCACATTCCAGCCAATGTGAAGGGAAGAAAGAAGTAAAAATCATGCCCCATTCTTTTAAATAGAAGTTACATAGACAGTGTACATCTGCTCTTGTCCCATTGGTCAGAACTCAGTCACATCAACACACCTAGCATCAAGGAAGCCTGGGAAATGTAGTCTTTAGCTAGGTGGCCATGTTCCCCACTAAAATCTATATTACCATTTAAGGAAAGAGTGAATATTGAGAAACAATTAGACTTTCCTGTCACACATGTCAAGCTATGGACACAGTGCATGGTTGCTGGTTGGCTTTCAGTAATGGGTGGTGTGAACTGTAGCTAATTGTTCAGTTTTTCATTCATCCAATCAACGTCCATTGAGCACCTCCTATGTGTCCAGGAGTTATTGCAGTTATGGCTATAAATAAGATGTATTTCTTTCCCTCAGGGAACTCAGTCTGGTGGTGATGGGGCAACTGTGATAACAGAGGCATGCCCAGAGAAAGGATCTGTGGTCTCTTGGAGCAGGGGACATCCAAGCTGTGCCTTGCCAAGTCCATTGTGTTGAGAGAGGCATTCTTAGTGTGTGTGTGGGGGGGAATGGAGGACAGTGAGTGCAAAGACATGTACAAGGTAATCCCGTGGCCTTTTAGGTACTGATGAGTTAATTCAGGCAGGATAAATATTCTACATTTCTCAACTTTGAAGCAAATCCATTTTACTATTTCCTGGATTGTTGATACTTTGATAAGTGTGTGCAGATAGTTGGATATTCCTGCAGGTGCCTGTGTGGTTTTGAAAGTTCCTAGGAAGTACAAAATTGATGCTCAGTGCACTCATGTTGAGTCCTGGAGTGCTGTTCAGATTTGCCATTCTCAGGTCCAGCTGCAGGTATCCTCCCCTTTCTTACTGCAATGCACCCTGACTTATTCTTGCTTTTTTCTTTTTTTCATTACTCCCCTTCTTCTGCGGCCCCTTCCTGCTACTCTGCGGGTGTGGCCCCTAGATGACGAGGATGTCTTTCTCTGTGGGAAGTGTAAGAAGCAGTTCAACTCACTATCGGCGTTTATGACCCACAAGCGGGAACAGTGTCAGGGGAATGCCCCACCCCTGGCCACAGTCTCACTGGCCACCAATAGCATCTACACTCCTTCCGTGGCACCCACAGCAGTCCAGCAGGCCCCGCCTCCTGCCAATCGTCAGGTATTCATTCATTCATTTGTTTGTTCATTCATTCATCCAGTAAATATTTTTTGAGTGCCTGCTATGTGCCAGGCACTGTCCTGACCACTAGGGGTGCAGCAATGGACAAGATGGGCAAGACAAACAAAGTCATTGCCCTCGTGGAGTTGATGAGATAGACAGTTCTCAAACAACTGTATAAAGACATACTTTTTTACAGGACGTTAAGTGCAGAGAGATAGGTGGTGCTCAGACAGGGGTGGAAGGTTTTGCCGTTTTGTGTATGGTGCTCAGAGAAGGGCTCTGTAAAGATGTGACGTTTGAGTGGAGGGGGAGGTGAGGAAATGAGCTGTGTGGCTAGTTTGGGAAGAGTATTCCAGGTGGAGGGGTCAGTACATGCAAAGGCCCTGAGATGGAAATGTGCTGGGTTTATTTGAGGAAAACAAGGAGGTGCAAGTGACTGGAGCTGAGTGAATGAGGAGGAGAGTAGGAAGCCATGAGGATAGAAAGGTTCGCCTGAGGACTTTTACTCTGAGTTAGATGGGAAGCACTGGAGGGTTTTGAGCAAAGAGAAGACAGGGTCTAATTTACGCTTTAACTAGTCACTCTGGCTACTCCTTGGAGAATAGATTTTGATGGAGCAAGAGAGAAAGCCAGGAGACCTTAAGGCGGCTGTTGTACAAATCCAGGCAACAAGTGAAAGTGGCTTAACCAGGATGATAACAGTAGTAGAGTTGGGGAAGTGAGATTTGGGGAACATTGTGAAGGTGGAGCAGACAGAATTTGCGGGTGGATTGGGTATGGAGTGTGAGACAAAGAAGGTTCAAGGGTGACTCCAGAGTTGGAATTCCCATTAACCGAAATGTGGAATACTGCAAAAAAGGTCTTTGGAGGATGTCAGGAGTTCAACTAGACACATTGGATTTGAGATGCCTATTGGACTTCTAAGTGAAGCTGGCAAAGATGCACAAATATGAAGGTCAAAGGAGAGGGCCAAGCTGAAGGTATCTGGAGAAGCTTCTGGAATCTTCAGTGAGGAACACAGTTCTGGAGCAAAGACACCCTGGCGGGGGGCTTTTCAAAGGGTTGAAGAATTCCTCATAAAGGAATCTGGGCATGTCCCACGATGCCAGGTCAAGGGGCTGAATTTTGAGCTTCCTCTTCTCTCCTTATTCCTTAAAATATTATGTTCATCCATTAATTTCTACCATAAAAATAAAAGTATCCATCCCCCTTGACCTACAGGATGTGTAGACTGAAACTTTCAAGTTGCCAAGAAGCTCTTTCCTTACTTTCAGTTTTTTTCCCTTGGTGCACAATCCAGAAGCATGATTTCTGGGTCAAATGATAAGACTTTTTGTTTTCTGATATGATTTGCTTTCCAAAGGACAGGGCAATTTGTACTGCTGGTTTTCCAGTACTCTTACAGTATTAGCTACTTTTAAAATGCATAGCTTGGTTTATTAATTTTTTAATTAGAAAAGTAACACGGGCTCATTATAGATGAATAAATAAAATGCTACAATAGTATATAAAGGAAAAAATCTTTCCCCAATTATGGTTCCCCGGCAGTGCCATCATTATGTATATGTACAAATAAACACAAACGTGTAGGATTTTTTCCGTCCTCAGAAGTAGGATCATGCTATATATGCTATTACCCAGCTGGCTTCATTCACTTAGTGAGATATTCATATCTCAACCTCAATCCTGATTCACATATTAACACAGTGTGTACTGTTAATATCACCTCCTCTTGCTTTAAAGGTAATTATAGTAATGTGTAGGTTGTTTCTAATTTTTTGTAATCACAAATACTAGCTTTTAACTAGGTGTGTGTTAATAGTTGTGGGAACATCTCCCACCCATTTATAATAGGGTAAATGTCCCCTCATAGCCCACCTGGTAAATTACTTTTTGACCTTTGGGGAAGCCACATCTGCTTGATCGTTGATTATCTTTTGCAAATTCCATTTCCTCATCTGTAAACTGGAAAAAAAAATACTACAGAGGAGAGAATGCGGTAAAGATTATCCAAGACTCTTTGAGAAGACGGTACAAACATAAGGTTGAAGACAAAAGAGAATATAATAATTTTCTTATTCCTTAATTATAAGTTTTATTAGCAAAAAATATAACCCCCCTTTTTGTTTCCCAAGATAAGGAGAGAGGGAAATCCCCCCCAGTCCTGGATAAGGAAATAACTTTGCACACAGTAGGTTATGAGCTAATGCGAACACCCCTGCTGCAGTGGTTTGGATGACAGTGATGTGATTGCCCGTTGTTCATCTCAGCCTGACACATGCGACATTATAAAAATATGAACGGACCAGGTTCTGCAGGGCCTCTCTTGGCCATAACCTGAGCCATTTCTCTAGCCTGCTTGGCTGAGGACATCCTGTCTCAGAGCAGGAACTCTGTGCTGTGCTGGGGCTCAGTCACTGCTGTGACCTAGGTGATGCCAAGGGCCTGCAGGTAAAACAAAATGAAGGAAAGCACCCTTTCCATCTGCTGAGAGGAACAATCTCTGCACAGTTGGCGCTTCCTTTATGATAGCTACCTTTCAACCTTGCTGTACCCCAAGAGCAATACTATTATTGTTATTATTAATTTCCACATTTGCAGATACTACCTCTTTCCCTTTTCTTTTACAAAAGTTTCATGTTACAAATAAAGGGCCCTTAGGCACTCTTCCTCCTCACCCCACCCCCCAGGTAACTGTTGATGATTATCCTGCTCAACCTTTTCAGATACTTTCACGTACTTATGGAAGTACCTGCAGGAATTATAAGGTATTTCTTATTTTAGGTTTTTAAAAAATAAGAATGTATAGCCTATCTATTATTATGCAGTTTGCTTTTTCATGCATTATTATTATTTATTTATTTTGCCTGCTGCATAGTATTCAATGCCATGACTCTGTTGCATTATTTTTGGAGCCATTCCCCTGTTTTGAGCATTCAAGTTATTTCCAGTTTTCATTATTCCAAACAAGGCTGTGTGAAATATCTTGCTCATGGGTTCCCTGTGGACATGTGCGAGTGTTTTTCCAGGACCGTTATCAGCGAGTATTTCTGCTGGTCATAGGATATATGCCTTACAGGGAGGTGAGGCTTGTTCTCCTCATTGGGCAGGTGAGGAAATGGAAGGTTAGGGAAGCAGGGTGCCTTGCTCTGGGTCCCACAGCAGGGAGCAGCGGGGGTGGAAGGGGAGCTCAGGTCTGTGGGCCTCCTGAACCCGGGCCTTTCATGTCGCACCCTCAGCTTCCTTACGTGGGTGGCGTAGTCACATCCGCTGTCCTCCTCTCGCTGGCAGATCTCCACGTACATCACAGTGCCCCCGTCCCCGCTGATCCAGACCCTGGTGCAGGGGAACATCCTGGTGAGTGATGAGGTGCTGATGTCAGCCATGTCGGCCTTCACGTCCCTGGACCAGCCCATGCCCCAGGGCCCCCCACCCGTGCAGGTAAGGAGGGGCGGCTGCTGGCGAGGTCTTGATTCCAGGTCTACATGTTGATACCTGCAGATTCCAAATCTTGTGGAAAGAAGGGCGCTTGGTCCCAGCTCTGCCCGATGATGAGGGACTGTCAGCCTCCCCTTGGCCAGCCCGGCTGTGGGTGGGGAAGCTGCCACAGTCAGCTGGGGACCCAGAACATGACTCTGGGTTTACAGCTATGCCCCAGGGGTTTTGATTCCTGCTTTATTTTTAACAAAAATGGTCCATGTCCATTAGAGAAAAAATTAGAAAATACATACTAAAAAAATGAAGGAATTTTAAAAATCATTTGTAATCTGGAAACCAAAGAGAAATGGAAATTATAACGTGAAATTCTTGGTTGGATCCTGGAAAGAAATACTATAAAGGCATTATTGGCACACTTGGGGCAATTGCAATACGGAGGAATTGAATATTTTAGATAATATTGTAACGATTTTAAATTTCCTGATCACCAAACTGTGGTTATATAGGAGAAAGTCCTAGTTCTTAGGAGATACCAACTGAGAACAGTAGTGAGGAACAGAGTACCATGACACCTGTAACTAATTCTCAAGTGACTCAGCAAGGCACAAATATATATGTCCTCGTATGTGCGTATCTACAAAGAGGGAGAATGCAGATATGGATGGCAAAGTGGTAGCAGTTGGTGAATTAGGTGAATTGTAAAAGGGTGTTCATTGTATTCTTCCTGCAACCTTTCCGTAGGTCTAAAATTTTTCAAAACATAAGCTGGGGAAAGAAATAAATAATTAGGTAAGCCATAATCTCTCCACCCAGAGAAAATACTACCAAAATTTTGATATTGGCTTTCCTGACTTTTGAATGCAAATAGGGATATAAACAGCCTTTTATATAAATATATTTATAATTTACATGTCTATATAAATGGGTCATGCTTAAGCACCATTCCTAAACTTGCTTTTTTTACTTTACCTTTCATTTAATGTCATTCTCTGCCTATGCTTATAATTCTGTATCTGTGTTTCCTAAAATGTTCCTCAGAACAGTGGCTCCTTGGGGTTTTTTAATAGAAAAAGGCCCTCTCATCAAATCCCTGTGATGGAGGTATTCTGTACTACTTCTTAGGGTATTTATTGCAGTAAAGACATATTTTTGATTTTTGTCTACCCAAACTTTTTCCCAAATATTTGACCACAGAATCTTTTCCCTATTGAAACAACAGTTGTTAGGAGCACCTTTTATGAAATACTGCTCAGCATCATCTTATAAAGGGCACAAAGAATTCCATTGACTAGATGGGAACTCTTTTTATTTAGCCAGGTTTCTATGCACCTGTAGGTCATTTCCATATTTTGCTATTATAAAAATCTGTGATATCTAATATTAGGGATTCCCAAGTCAATAAGCCAAACCCTTATCTTGAGGCTTGCTCTTGTAAAGCTAATTTCTATAGCGGAGAAGCTAAGCCTGCCTATAATTATCCCTAAGAGTTACATCCAGAAAACCTCTTTTGGTGGCCTCTCTCTCTCTCTCTCTCTCTAAGCCTAACTCTCCAAGTAAAATCATTACCTTCTCCCCTACATGGGACATGACATCCAGGGGTGAAAGTCTCCGTGGCAACGTGGGACATGACTCCCAAAGATGAGCCTGACCCTGGCATGGTGGGATCAACAAGGGAGTCGCCTTCCTGACTAAAAGGGAGAGAAGAAATGTTATAAAATAAGGTATCAGTGGCTAAGAGAGTTGAAATAAAGTCGAGAGGCTATTCTGGAGGCTGCTCTTATGCAAGCTTTAGCTTGATATTGCTAATTACCACATTTTGCCAAACCCCAACCAACATTATTCCTCTTAACCCTAAAGAACACCTAGGGCTCTATCTGAGATTCTATAAACGTTTCACACTCTGAGATTACTTTTGAGAAACTCCAACCTCCAGATGGGTTCCTAGGCCAGATAGGTTTGGCAACCCAGAGGGGGCCAGCTTCACCAAGAACATTAACTAATTCCATCCCCCTATCCCATGTTGTTGACACCCCTTTCCAACATGAAGAAGTTAGAATGCACATAGCCCAAATACCCCTAAAGATTAGGGGAAGGATCAAAAGAAAATGAAGAGTTATAACAGAGAAGATAGGTTTTTAACAATGAGTATGACTGCTCAACCATTATATTGATACTTCTTTTAGTCTTCAGTGTCTTAGAGCAGCTAGAAGGAAAAACCTAAAATTGTGTATAACCCATACCAAACTCTGATATCTGTTCTGTAACTACTTGCTACAATGTACTTTGAAATGTATTGCTTTTTTGTATATATATTTCACAATAAAAAATGTTTAAAAAATAATAAACACAAAAAATTGAGTATAAGATTTTTTTTTAAATCCTTGATATCTTTATACAGATATCTTTGCCCACCTGTTTTATTATTTTTGTAGAATAACCTCTAGAAGTCAGTGACTGTGTTTCAGGAGTCCCAAGACGAGCCACACATTGGAACCCAGAGCAGGTGGTGCTCGCAGCTGTGGTTTATTACAGCGAAAGGATGCAGAGCAGGATCAGCAAGGGACAAAGACATATCAGATGGAGTCTGGAGGAATCTGGGCACAGGGTTCCAAAGTCCTCCCTCCTGGGGAAGAAGGGAGAAACTACACAAAATGTGCTTTTTCTCTAGTAATGAAGTGCAACAGCGTGTGTGCAGGGTTTCTGCCCAGGGTAGCCTGCTTAAGACTCAAAATTCGGGATTTTTATTGAGGATTGGCACATAGGTCGCCAGCCACAATTACCAAAATTTCAGATTCTCGGAAGGGAAAAATCACCGTAAATCACATTGTTTGTACAAAGAATCTAGTCAGGCTGGGTTCAGTGCCCTAGGTGGGTAGAACAGCCATATCAGTGTGTAGGGAACTTGCCAAAAGACAAGTTCTCAAATGCTAGCTAAGGGCCAGTCCTGCAAGCAGGCCTTCTAAAAATAGCAACATATGTTATATTAACTCTTTCTTACATGGGCTGGGTCTGCTAACTTTCATAGAGAAGAGGGATAGCAACCCCAGTCTGACACCTGAATTCTCCCATGACTTTGTTTCCATGCCTCTGTCAGCCTGGTGCTCTGAGCTGTCCTGTGAGTTCTTTCCACATGGCTGACTGAGGCAGATATCCTTGCTCACTAATGAACAAGACAGCTGGTATCAGGAAGCTATGCCACTTTCATTTTCTCTTCTGATTTCAGAGCAGCCTGAACATGCATTCTGCACCCAGCTACCTCACCCAGCCTCCACCCCCTCCTCCACCCCCTCCACCACTGCCCCCACCCCCACCTCCCCAGGTCCCCCCACCCCCACCCCAGAGCCTGGGCCCCCCCGGGCGCCCCAACCCTGGTGGGAATGGCGTGGTGGAGGTGTACAGTGGCACTGCGCCCCTGACTGGGAGTGGAACAGTGGAGATCCAGGCATTAGGGATGCAGCCCTACCCGCCACTGGAGGTGAGCAGAGGCTGGGGGGTGGGGGGTGGAGGAGGAGAAACTGGTCATGGTCATCATGGGTAACCTTGACCTTTCCTGAGTACCAGCTTTGTGCCGGACATTGTGCTGGGGATACCGTGGGGCGTAAAACCAGACCCAGTCCCTGTCCTTGTGGAATATACTGCATCTTGGGAGAGAAGGACCTTAAAGCATGTGATACATGTAAACACAAACCATGATAAGGCAGTATGAAGTAGAGGTTGTAGCAGAAATATAAGTTGCCTTCAAGTAATATTCAGAACAGTCAGGGAGTACCTGCCATTTGGGAAGAAGATTCCAAAAAATTATCTGCCTGAGCGTCTTTTATACTTTTTAACAAACTAGATGTATCAGTTAGCTATTGCTGCGTAACATGTCTTCACAAAATCTCAGTGGCATATAGCAAAAAGTGTTTATTGTTCACGTGTTTACAGTTGGTCAGCTGAGCAACTCTGCTGATCTTGACTATGCTCACCCATGTGTCTGAAGGTTGGCTTGCCATCGGCTGTTCCAAGATGGCCTGGGCTGGATATCTCAGCTGTGTTCCACATTTCTCATCCTCCAGCAGGTTAGCCTAGGAATGTTCTCATGAAAGTGGTGGAGGTACAGTAACGCAAGCAGAAATTTTCACAGCCTCTGGAGGCTTAGGTGTATAACTGTAACACTGTCACTTTTGTTGGCCAAAGCAGATCACAAGGCCAGCTTAGATTCAAAGGGTAGGGAAATAGACACAAAGAGAAGTTGCAAAGTCACACCACAAAAGGCGTGAATTCAGGTTGGTGTAGAGAAGTGAGCCCCTTAATACAATTCGTCTCCCATATTAATTCCCCTCTGAGGTGAGCTATAGGCAGTGTGTTCTCAAAAAGCTGCTAGTTCATAGGGCCTTCCAAGACACCAGTGCTAGAGAGTATGGTTATGATAGAAACAACCTGCCTACACTTGAGGTCACACTGGCCCAGACTCACCCAAGAATTCAGCCCTACAAATATACCCTGTCACACAGTATCTACATGTAGAGGACCCAGGTTAGTGGGAAAAGTCCACCACAAGGCACATGCTATTGTGAACACCTGAAAGGGGATTTGCTGTCGCATAGGAAATAAAATAGGCTTCCATAAGGAATTTGTTGAATTGAGAAGTTAAGTTGGTGTGATGCTGAAAGGACGATGGTGACCTGAGGGGGATGGGGAGGGCAACTCAAGGAAGCTGCCATTGTTTATTTTTCTATGCAGATGAGGGTGCCGCTTCTTTTTTTCCCAAGCCAAACTGTATCTGGGCTCATTAAAGAGACTTTTCATAAACAGTCATGGTATTCCAGGCAGGACATGAGTAGACAATCATTAACAGTATAAAACAACTTTTATACTGTTATAAAACAGTATGAAAGTCTTCATCTGAATCTCTGAACAGGGAAGGTTTAGCATGAGGGTTGACATTTCACATTTAGCATGTTGTTTAACAACTTTTCACAAGCCAATCCTCACTTTCAGGAAATGAAAATAGCAGAATTTTCGATTTGAAGATCCACAACCTAATCAGCCACTCACTGCTCTTTTGAGGGATGCCATCTCAGGGGCCTCACTGGAAAGTCCAGATTGCCTGGCATTCTTCTAACTGATTTTTTGGGTCAGGCCTCAACAGATGTCTGGCCTTAAGGGAGTTAAATCTGTGCTGAAGGCTGGGAGGGAAAAGGGGACATGAGGACATAAAACTGAATTTTCATTTTTCTATACCACAAGCCATTTGTTCCAAAGTGGCTAATGTGTGTCAACATCAGGGAATCCCTTCTCCTGGAAGTAAAAAGAAAATCTCTCAAAACCAGGAGGGGGAAGGTGTTTTCTCCCATATCAGTCCAGTTCCGGAGACCTTCTTATCAGTGACATTTGCCCCTTCTCCAAAAAACAACAATGAAATGTTCTATGTGTTAACAGCATAACTTAAGAAAAAAGGTAAAATAAAATTCTGCATTTTTATAAAATAATAAAAAATAGCATTTCAAACTGTGCAGTTGTCAGAAGTAGACAGCTATCAACAATGCACATCCTTCAGTCAGCATCTTCAGCACCTTCGGCTTTCTGTGCCTGGTCTGTTTTGGCATCTCCATCTTCTACAGGGTTATTCCCACCCTTGCTAGCATCAGCTTTTCCCTTTTTCCCTCTGGGTACCTTCTTTCCCTTCTTTGCAGAGGCATTTTTAGGCTTGAGGAGCTTTGGAGTTCTGGCTTTGGAGAAGCAGGTTTAGCAAATAACCTTGTAGATCTTCTCTGTGGTTCATCCTTCACCTTGGCTTGATCTCTTTTAGCATCTCCTTCAGCCTTTTTCTTGGCATAGTGGGGACAGTGGCGGGGGCAGGCACTGGACATGAGCACTGGTGCCTGGATTTTGGCCGGTCCAAGGGTTGTTCTCATCTGTTCTTACATGGGCAGGCACTGGGAATCGAACCCAGGTCCTCTGGCATGGCAGGCAAGCATTCTTGCCGCTGAGCCACCATGGCCCGCCCTCATCTGTTCTTTTTCACACTGCTCTGAGGGTGTTTTTTGAGGGCGGAGCCTGAGGCTTATTTGACTTTGCATCCTTAGCATCTAGCAGAGCACCTGGTCTGTGCTACATCTGTAGTAGGCATCTTAAATAGAGCCCTCTGACCTCCATTTCCTATTCTCTGAGATGGGAACTCCCCTTGCAACGCTGTTATGAGGAGGATAACAGCCTAGCCCAGGAGCATTCATGCAGTTGCTCTGTAATGGCTTGTACGAGTGAGTATATTCACTCATGTGACAACTATTGATCGAGTGCTGTATCGATCAAGGTTTGGTTAGGAAGATAGAAACTATTCTAGGAATTTCTGGAAGAGTAATTGTAATACGGGAAGTTAGGTGCTGACAAAGCTGATGGAAGGACTGGAGGAGAAAAGTTGGGATAAGTAGGCACCACGAACTGCCAAAACAATGACCCAGGAGCCTTTCTGCACCCAGAGGTGGGAAAAGTGTGGGACTCTGATGAACTAGCTGCCCTGCAGCCCTTGGGAGGGGAACAGGGAGTCCAGCCAGCCACTCCACAACTCATGACTGCCAAAGCCTACAGCATCCCACCGCAGCTGCTGGAGAATAGTTTCTGCCTCTCACTGCTTTCCACACTGCATGCAGATGCTTCTCATGGGCAGAACCCAATCTGTGTGCACAACGGCTGGCAAAGGAGTCTGGCATTGTAGTTCTCAAGTTACCAGCCCCTGCATTTCAGGGGAGAGGAGAGGCAGGTGTAGGAATGGCATCAAGGGCCAGCCAACAGGGTCCCACAGAAGTGCCTGTTGGTGCCATAGCAGAACCTCTGTAAATGAATTCATTCATTCAACAAATATTCATTGTGTGTCCCCTCTATTGTGTGCTCTAGGCTTGAGGATAGAGTGGAACAAAACATAACAAAAATCCCTGCTCTAATGGAAAAGATAGATGATAGACGAGATAAATCGGTAAAAGACCTAGTTTGTAATAGAGTGGCAAATCTAAAAAGAAATATAAAGCAGAGAAGGATAGGATGTGGAATTTTGGATAGGAGAGCCCAGGAAGGCCAATAAACAAGGAATAAATTAATGAAAAAATGACTTCACACTATTTCAGTGTCATGACGTAAGCTTATTGTTAAACTGAGTTTGAATGCCCGATGTCCATTACCAGTGCTGGAAAACCGTTGGTGTGTGTTCTAGTTTGCTAGCTGCTGGAATGCAATATACTAGAAATGGAATGGCTTTTAAAAAGGGGAATTTATTAAGTTGCTAGTTTATAGTTCTAAGGCCGTGAAAATGCTCCAATTAAAACAAGTCTATAAAAATGTCCAAATTAAGGCACCAACAAGAGGTCACTTTCATTCAAGAAAAGCTGATGAAGTTCAGGGTTTCTCTCTCAACTGGAAAGGCACATGGCGAGCGTGGCGATGTCTGCTAGCTTCCTCTCCAGGTCTCTTGTTTCATGAAGCTTCTCCAGGGGCATTCTCCTTCATCTCCAAGGGTCACTGGCTGGTGGACTCTGTAGTTCTCCTGTCTCTGCTGCTCTGGTCATTTTCAAGCTTTCTCCAAAATGCTTCCTCTTTTAAAGGATTCCGGTAAAGTAACCAGGATCCACCTAGAATGCCTGGAGTCACATCTCCCTCTATTCAAAATCTAATACCCACAATTGGACAGGCCGCATCTCCGTGGAGATAATCTAATCAGATTGCCGCTCTATAGTGCTGAATAGGGATTAAAAGAAATGGTTGCTCCCACAAGACTGATTAGGATTAAAATATGAATTTTCTAGTGTACATAAATCCTTTCAAATCAGCACAATGTGGCATCTAGTGGTTAAGAAGTAGAGTAGGTGGTAAGGGTGCAGACCTGTCTTTGACTTCTTGATTCTTTTGGCTAGCAAACTAGTAATAATAATAGTGATAATAACAGCTAATGTTTATTGATTGCTTACTATGTACCAGGCACTGTTCTAAGATCTTTACGTGTTAGCTCATTTAATCCTCACAACAACCCTATGAGAGGGGTATGTGATGAATCCCAATATACACATGAGGAAACTGAGACAGAAATGAAGAAACTTACCCAGGATCACTTAGCTGATAAGTGGCAGAGCCAGGGTTTGAATTTGTGCAGTCTCTGGTGTTGGGGGTAATTGGAGTGGCTGAGCCAGGTGAAGGGGTTAGGATGGTGGCGGTAGGTGGCGAGTGGCTGCGATCGGCCAGGGCCACAGTGGGCCCCTGTAGCTGGGGCAGCTCTACTCCTCCCTTCCCAGGGTCCCTTCCCTGACTGTGTTGTCCTTCTAGGTGCCAAACCAGTGTGTGGAGGCTTCAGTGTACCCCACGCCCCCAGTGTACAGCCCCGGCAAACAGGGATTCAAACCTAAAGGACCAAACCCCACTGCCCCCATGACCAGCGCTACCGGGGGCACAGTGGCCACCTTTGACTCCCCATCAACGCTGAAGACCCGACGGGCCAAAGGTGGCAGTGGACTTCCAGAAGGTGGGACCTCAGCCTGCCTTAGGTGTCTTTCCTCAGCATCAAATTTCCCATAGTCTGCTTAGTTTTTGTCTTTTCCTTTATGGCAGTTGGGATTAAATTTGGCTGCAGGTAATAGAAAATCCAAAACAACAGCAACTGAAACAAAATGGAATTCTGTTTCTCTCTTGTGTGAAATAAGGCCAGATGCAGGCAATTTGGAGATGGTATGACTGTTGGTCACCAGGCCCCCTGTTTTTTTCTATCTTTCTGCTCCTTTATCCCAAGGCTTTTATCAGGATGCCTCATCATCTGAAATGGCTGCTGCCACTCCCGTCAGTTCTATATTCTAGATAATAAGAATGAGGGAGAGCAGAAGAACACATGGATATATCTCCCAGCCATGTTGGTTCTTTCCAGAAGTTCTGTGAGATACATTTGCTTGCATTTCATTGATCAAAAAGTAGTCACATGGCCATACCTAACTGCAAAGGAAGCTTGGAAACATCTCTTTTAGCTGGGAACATTGATGTTCCCATTACATAGGGAATTTATGAGGAAGGAAGAAGGGGAGAGTGGATATTGGACAGGCAAGCAACAATGTCTGCCACACTTCGGAGATGCTGAGTATGAGGGTTGGACTGGTATCAGAAAGCAGGAGGGGGAGAGAAATATGGAATTTTCCAAGGGCTTTCCAGTCAACCGACCTCTTCCTTTCCTTCCACAGATGTGTCGAGCATCTGTGTGCCAGGCTCAGTATGAAGCATTCAGAATCCAGTATCTTGGTTTATGATTTATCTGCCCATACATTACTCACAGTTTAATAGGAGAAACAGGCAGGGAGTAAATAAATATTTATGGGTTGTATTAGGAAGGAGATTAACAGGGCACAGTGATTGAGAATAACTGGGAGGAGGCTGGGAAGTGATGCTACTTAGATAGAAAAGACTTCCCTGAGGATGAAAAGGAAGCAAGCTTGTGGATATCTGAGGGACAAGCATTCCAGATAAGAGGGAACAGCAGATATAAAAGCCCTGAGGTGGAACCATGCTTGGAAAACTTTTAAAAATTAGCAAGGTAGATGGATAAACAGAATTGATGAGTAGGAAGCAGGGAATGCAGGACCCAGCCGGCCATTACAGAACTTCGGGTTTTATGCTGGAGCAGAGGAGAGGCTTTGAGTTACTTGGTCTGTTCTCCAAGCTGGAGCATGTCCTGAGCTTTTCTATCCTGGGCACCACTGAAAAATGTAGACCTCCTGGGATGTGAGCTGTCTGGTCCCAGGTCCGGGGAGTAGAGTGGCTAGTGGCTGCCCTTGGCTCCTTCAGCTGTGCCCCCAGCCTCATCATCCCTCTCTTCTCATTTTCTCTCTCAGCTGCAGGGAAGCCAAAGGCTCAAAAACTCAAGTGCTCATACTGTGACAAGTTGTTCACCAAAAACTTCGACCTGCAGCAGCACATCCGAAGGTACTCAGGTGTGGTAGGGCAGGTGGCCCCTGGGCAGCCCTGGCTGGGGCAGGGCGCCATCTGCAGTGGAAGCGAAGCTCACTTCTCAGCCTCTCAGCCTGGGTGGTGGCCAATGCTGTCCTGGTTTTCAGGCCTGCAGTCCAGTTCAGAATGGTTTTCCCTGTCCTCACGCGGGAGCAGGGTAAAGAATCTTTGAAAGCTATGGGGCCTGTCCATTGACCTGGGGAAAGTCGGAGAAGGATGGTGGGGGATTTACATTGCTAGGATGGTTAGGGCCTTGGCAGGTGTGTGGGGTGCCTTCGTCTTTACCTCTGCTGGAAGGCCTGAGCTTCATGGGCCACTATGCCCTGTAACTATGACCTTCAGGGTTAACCACAATACCAGAGTTCCTGCAAGGAACCACTCTGAGCCTCAGATTTTCCATCTGTAAAACAGAGGGGTGGACTTGTTTGGTGTTTCTTATAGAGTGGGATACCCTAAATCACACAAGGTGATTTTTAGATGGCTCACGGATATGGTGTTGAAAAGTTCGGAAAGACATAGTGAACAAATTATTCTCCTTTCTGTCCTTGGAGAATCAAAGGAGTCTCAATTTGACTGTAATCTACTTTCTAACACTTGCTGCATATTTGCTAATCTCCTTTTATAACACAGTAGGAGGCTACAACTTCAGATTCCAACCGTAGCAAGCAACAGCTTTTCCCTAGTCCAGGGTTTTTCAACCTTGGCGCTATTGATGTTCGTAATCAGATAATTCTCTACCATGAGGTGCTGTCTTGTACACTGGAGGATGTATAGCAGCATCCTGACCTTTAGCCTCTAGATGCCAGTAATCCCATATCTCCAGTTGTGACACCTAAAATTGTCTCCAGACATTGCCGAATCACCCTCGTGGGAGACCCCACTGTCCAATAGAACTTTCTGCAATGAAGGAAATGCTCAAATCTCCACTGTCCAATATGGTATTTACTAACCCTA
The DNA here is from genome assembly GCF_023851605.1 of Tamandua tetradactyla. Classification (NCBI taxonomy): domain Eukaryota; kingdom Metazoa; phylum Chordata; class Mammalia; order Pilosa; family Myrmecophagidae; genus Tamandua; species Tamandua tetradactyla. The sequence goes on along the minus strand of NC_135327.1, from coordinate 19,235,600 downwards.
TATGGCTTTTAAGCACTTGAAATGTGGCTAGTGTGACTGAGGAACTGAATTGCTAATTTGATTCACTTTGATGGACTAAAGTTAAGTAATTCCACGTGGCTTGTGCCTACCATATTGGACAATGCTGCTATTGTCTTAATAACATTATTTTATGATTGCTGCATTTGTATTTTATGTTTATAGCAGGTGATTTTCCATGTTCAAAAATAATAAGAAGCTTCCTTTTAAAATTACTTGTAAGTTTTTAAAAAATGAGTTTTTTGAAGAAAAACATTAAAGGATGATACAAGTGCTGTGCTGTATCAGCTAGGATGTTTTCTCCTGCAAATAACAGAAACCCTCATTTAAGTGGGTTTAAACAACTAGGAAATGTATTATCCCACTGTATGAGAGGGCCACAGAGGTCAGCTCCAGGGCTGGTTGATTCAGCAGTGTAGCAGTGTCATCAGGGGCCCAGCCCTTCCCCCTCTTTTGTCTGCATTCCTCAGCACGAGGCTTATCCTCTTGGTGTCGGGGTGGTTGCCAGCAGCACCTGGATGCTCTGTTTGCATCGTCCCGGCGACTCTGAGCCCCTGGTCTGATGCTGACAAGCCTTGTCTCTCCCACAGCCACACTGGTGAGAAGCCCTTCCAGTGCATTGCCTGTGGCCGGGCCTTTGCCCAGAAGTCTAATGTCAAGAAACACATGCAGACCCACAAAGTGTGGCCCCCGGGGCGCAGCGGTGGCACTGTCTCTCGGAACTCTGTGACTGTGCAGGTCATGGCTTTGAACCCCAGCAGGCAGGAGGATGAGGAAAGTACAGGTGGGTGGAGGTGAGGGGTGCCACTCTTCCCACCCCAATCTTCGGTAGCCTTGCAGATTTTGTTGCTAGCTGTGTGACCTTTGGCAGACTTGGCCTCCCTGAGCTTCTGTGTGATTTTCTACAGTGAAGTGGAGGATAAAGGGAGGGACAGCAAGTATGCAATCTGTGGTGTTACTCTAATCCTGTATCGGAAGTAGACATCACTAATCAATCACCCACCTTCTCTGCTGAGCCTGGATCCTGCCTTAGAATCTGTTTTTACAATGCTCTGAGCAGTCACTATTCATTGATCAGTAATTGAAAACCTATTTGACTCCTGTGGGCAGATGGTCTCCAAGATCCTCAGTATTTGGGAGGATTTTCATCTGAGCCATCACTTGTCTCTGAGCTAATGATTCTATCCCTGATGTTAGTTTAGATCCCCTTTTACATGGGGGCTGTGGACTTACTAGGTAAGTCCAATAGAAATACAATACAAGCATATAATTTAAAATGTTCTAGTAGCAGCATTAAAAACAGCAAAGAAGAGGATGAGATTAATTTTAATAATACTATATTTTGTTTAGAGACCAGTATATAAAAAATATTATCATTTAAACATGTAATAGAAATTGTTATTGAAATATTTTACATTCTTTTCTTTTAATGCTAAGTTTTCAAAATCCAGTGTGTATTTTACATTTATGGCACATCTGAATTTGGACTGGCCACGTTGCAAGTTCTCAGTAGCCACATGTGACCCACAGCCACCACAATGGAGAGTGTAGGGCAAAAGAAGTCTCTTTGTAGCCCCTTCCGGTGCAGCCCCAAGGCTCAGCACCACCAGCCACGTGCCAGCTAAGGAAGGGGGTGTTTTGTTGCGCCACTTTTATTTTATTTCCTTCTATCAGTGCTTCCTGTTGGAATTGCCTTAATGTGTGTTTTGCCATTCTGTGTGTTTTGTGAGCTACATGGGGAAGAAACTTTTTTTTTTCCTTTCTTTCAAAACCCCAGCAGTGCCTCACAGCAAGAATTCAACCACTTAGTGAACACTTATGGAGGCCCAATATGTGCCAGGCCCCTGGGCTTCCAGAGATGAGGTGATTCTCCTGATTTCAGAGGGAGTGAGGAATAGCTGAGTGAGGGAGGGACAGCTGGACACATGGTTACAGTTAGAACAAGATGCTGGGGAGGCAGTATATGTACAGCTAGGAGGGATATTCAGAGCTTTTAACAACTGTGGAGAGGTCTGCAAGGCCAAGGGGAAGGACAGGGAGGGAGTTCTTGAGGCAATAACTTTTCCAATCCGTGTGCAGATAATTCAGTATTTTATCATCCTGAACACTGTATCTGTGCATGTCAGCTGAGAACAGGTGCAGTGCCTTGAGCACGGTGTCCAATGCCAAGCACTTAGTGGTGGCGGGAGAAGCAGCAGAGCATACAGTGGGTGCTCTGTGGCTCCTTCTGGAATGGCCTCGTGGTTTGTATCCAACACCAAGCACTTAGTAGGTGGTGGGATAAATACAACAGAGCACATGGTGGGTGCCCTATGGATCCTTCTGGAATGATGTGCCTCTCCATTCTGACTTTTCTGCTCTTTTCAGTGACTTTCCTCCTTGGCTTTCTCCACAGGTTTGGGCCAGACCCTGTCGAGCACCCCACAAGCCCAGACCTTGCCCTTGGCAGATGAGGATGATGGGGACAAGCTGGAGACCAAGCAAGTGGTGTTCATCGATAGCTCCTACCTGTGCCAGTTCTGCCCCAACAAGTTCAGCACCTACTTCCAGCTCAAGTCCCATATGACTCAGCATAAAAACGAGCAGGTAGGTGGGTGGTGGGCAGCAGGGACCATGGCCACCACTGCCACCACTGCCATGAGCCCTGGCTGGTGCTGGGACCCTGAACACTGCCTAGAAGAGGATGGGAAGTGGGTCTCGGTTGCCCTCAGATGCCATCTCATCACCCAGGATGGGCCAAGCCCCTCCTTCTCTCTACCTGGGAAGGGCCAGCTTTGGGAGGAGCCCCTCCTCCTGAGGGTCATGTGATGAAAGGAATCAGGTACAGGAAAAATTCACAGTACCCTGAGAAGATCCAATGTCTAAAAACCTACTTAAGAGGATTCAGTACCCCAGTCTGTTTTTTTAATTAAGATATCCATGTACCATACAATTTACCTCTTTAAATTATGCACTTCAGCAGTGTTTTAGTTTATTCACAAAGTTGTGCAGCCATCACCACTATCTAATTCCAGAACATTTGTGTCACCCCATAAAAAAACCCTGTACCTATTAGCAATCATTCCCCATTCCTCCACCCCTGACCACCACTGATCTACTTCCTGTTTCTATGGATTTGCCTGTTCTAGACATTTCATTTAAATGGAATCTTATAATATGTGGTCTTTTGTGACTGGCTTCTTTGACTTAACATCGTGTTTTCAAGGTTCATCCATTGAGGTAGATATCAGAACTTCATTCCTTTTTATGGCTGAATGATATTCCATGGTATGTTTGTATCACATTTGTTTATCCATTTATCAATTGATGGACATTTGAGTTGTTCCCACCCTTTGGCTATTGTGAATAACGTTGCCACAAACATTTGTGTACAAGTTTTTGTATGAATATATGTTTTTATTTCTCTTGACTATACTCCTCAAATGGAATTGCTGGGTGATACCATAACTCTATTCTAGTCTTTATTTTTTAAAATAACTTTTATTTTTTTTTCTCTCTGTAGAAGTACCATGTACCTGATAGAGAATTGGAAAATTCAGAAAGGTCTAAAGAATGTATGGTTTAACATTTCCTAAGTAACTATTATGTGGTGGACACCCTGCTAAATGGTTTACATTGAATATTTGAGTCAATCCTCAAAACAGCTTAGAAGTTGGTGTTTTCCGTATGTCCATCTTGTAGATGAGGAAACAGAACTGAGAGAGGTGAAGTGACTTGTCTAAGACTCAAAACCAGATCAGTTTGACTCCAAACCCCGTGCCATTTCTTGGCAGTAGGCCAAGAAAACCCCTCACGCATAGCACTGTAACCCGGAGACAACCCTAATAATGCAGTGTAAAATGCGGTATATTTTCTGACATTTCTGTGTTTATTTATTTTTTAATTATCACTGGGATCATGCATATACATATGATTTTGAATTGTACTTTTTTTTGAGATAGCTTTTTTATTTTTTACTGTTTATTTTGAAATAGTTTTAGATCCACAGGAAGTCAAAAAGATGGAGCAGAGAGGTTACATGATCACAGTACAGTTCTAAAACTAGGGAAATGACACTAGTGTAAAGTGTGTGTATAGTTCTGTGTCATTTTTTTACCTGCGTAGGCTTGTGTCGGCACCACCACAACAAGTTACAGAATTATCCCAGCACCACAAAGATCCCCCTTGGCAGTCGTCCTTGTCCTCCTCCTCCCGCTGCCCCTAACCCCTGGCAACTCTGGTCTGTGCCTCATCTTTATAATTTTTTTATTTCGAGAATATTTTATGAAGGGAATCATACAGTATGTGGCCTTTTGAGATTAGTTCTTTTTTTTTAAGTTGGAGAAATTGTAGGTTTATAGAAAAACCATCCAGAAAACACAGGGTTCTCAGATATGCCCCTCACACACTCACAACTTTCCCTCTATTATTAACACTTTGCACTAATGTGGCACCTTTATTACAATTAATGAAACAATATGACTATAATTATTCTATTCACTATACCATAGTTTACATTGGGGTTCACTGTGTTAATCAAGCCCTTTTTTTTTTAAGAAATTAGTTTCTTTCTTTCTTTTTTTTTCCCACTCAGCATAATGCCCTTGAGACCTACACTTTTTTTAAATGCCTGATTTTATATTCTGAGCATTTTCCCATGTCATGATTCCCAAAATCATAATTTTTAAAAAATTTTTTATTGATACAACAATGTACAAGCAATACATTCTTTTTTTAAATTTTTTTTTTTGAAACATAACAACATACAAACACGAAAATTCTTACCATATGATCATTCATTCTTGGTGTTTAATTAGTAACTCACAATATCATCCCATAGTTGTATAGTCATCATCGTGATCATTTCTTAGAACATTTGCATCAATTCAGAAAAAGAAATAAAAAGAAAAAACTCATGCATACCATACCCCTTACCCCTCCCTCTCATTGACTAATTTTTTTTATTAGTCAATCTACCCAGATAAGATGAGATTAGTCTCATCTACCTAATATTTTTTAGCCTTTGTTTCCCCTATTTTTTCTATACTCCTTACCACTCCCTTTCATTGATCACTAATATTTCAGTCTACTAAATTTATTTGAACATTTGTTCCCCCATTATTTATTTATTTCAATCCATATGTTTTACTCATCTATCCATGCCATAGATAAAAGGAGCATCAGACACGAGGTTTTCACAATCACACAGTTACATTGCGAAAGCTGTATCATTATACAATCATCTTCAAGAAACGTGGCTACTGGGACATAGCTCTACAGTTTCAGGCACTTCCCTCTAGCCTAATACACCTTAATCTAAAAAGCTGATAGCTATATAATGCGTAAGAATAACTTCCAGGATAACCTCTCAACTCTGTTTGAAATGTCTCAGCTACTGACACTTTATTTTGTCTCATTTCTCTCTTCCCCCTTTCAGTTGAGAAGTTTTTCTCAATCCCTTGATATTGAGTCCCAGCTCATTCTAGGATTTCTGTTCCACATTGCCAGGGAGGTTTACACCCTGGGAGTCATGTCCCATGTATAGAGGGGGAAGGCAGTGAGTTTGCTTGCCATGTTGGCTATGAGAGAGAAGGGCCACATCGGAGTAACGAAAGAGGTTCTCTGGGGGTGACTCTTAGGCCTAATTTTAAGTAGGCTTAGCCTATCCTTTGCGAGGATAAGTTAAAATCATAATTTTTAATGGCCTATTTTTTTTTAAATCCCCTGTTGTTAGAATGTACAATATTTCCTGAATCTTGCTATTATAGACAGAACCATCTTGAACATCATTGTAATCAAATTTTTATCCATATCTCCAAATTTTCCCAGTGTACTAGATTCTTAGCAGGAGACCTAGTGATGCTAAGATGATGGTCACTCTTGTAGGCAGCAATCCAGCACTGCCTGTGTGCAGAAGAGGTTACCTTTTCTGTATCTTTTTTAGGAATCAGGAAACCTTTCCCAGAAATCCTCCACAAATCTCATTAGCCAGAGCCAGATGCCCTATCATTTAGGAATGCGTTATTGTGCCATAAATAATAGATAATAGGCTTAATTCATAGGATTTATTTCTCACATCAAAAGAAGCCCACAAATAGGCCATGCTAGGCTTGTATAGAAGGTCAAAAATGTTATCGTGGACTCAGACTCTTTCTAGTTTTCTGCTCTGAAATGCACAGTAAGTAGTTTTTCTTTTCAAGGTTGCAGGACAGCTGCTATACCTCTACGCATTGCATCTGAATCCCAGTTAGGGTAAAGGAGAAAAACTGAGGGGATTTCTCCTAGGAAGCGTTTGCCTTTTTGATCTGGGGGTGATGCCCTCAGCAGAGACTACTTACTATATGTCATTGGCAAGAAGGAAGTCAATGGCTGACTCTAGTTGCATGGGAGCGAGGGGGGTCAAGTGTTTTAGCCAAGGATGTTACCACCCTAAGCAAATCAGGGTTCACTCTGTGAGGAAGAAGGGGCGTGTGGAATTGTGTAAGGAACCAAGTTGTGTACTATTTGTTAGAGAGTAATTTTCAAAATGTTAAAAACATAATTCTCATACAAACACAGAGTTCATGAGTCAGGATTTTACTTAATTCACTAATCAGGGAACTGGCAGGATGGCAAAGCCAGTTCAAAAGAGGATATGAGCGATTGAAATCTCTACCTGTATATAACTATAGCGGTGAAAAAAGCAAACACTGAAATAAGACTGCTAAATGAGATTCAAATCTGATTAATGTCTTATAAGGCAGTGAAAACCATGTCCCTTGGAGTATCTTCTCCACCCTAACAAAAATCACTTGTATCTGGTCAGTTTTCTACAAGTTAACGTTTAACCTTACAGAGTCTGGGTTCTAGTGAATAGTGAGTCAAAACAATGTGCACCCCCAGACAGGCCTGAGAGCGCAGTGCCCCTTAGGCAGGCTCATTGATGATGCTCTGAATAACAGTGCTCAGGGTAAGGGGCCAGGGCTGCCCCATCAGCATTGCCTGGGCGCTGTTAGGAGGTGCATTTCAGGGCCCCAAGCTGCTGAGTCAGAAACTCTGGGAGTGGCACCCAGCAATCTGTGATTCTGATGCAGGCTCAGGTTTGAGAACCAGTACTCTAGTATGAATAGAAAGGACATGCAGTCATCTTTTCACCACATATCCAAGTTGTGGATAATTTTTCTAAACATCCTCAGGCAGTTCAGAGCCTGAGGCAAGGGTAATTGGGCCATCATCACTGGCTGAGAAAAGAGGACCCTCTAATCAAAATAAAACCAGGAGAAGGTGCAAGCATAGTTCAGTTGCAGAATTCTCACCTGCCAGGCAGGAGACCTGAGTTCGATTCCTAGCCCATGCACTTCCCAAACAAAAAAATAAGCAAACAAACAAAAAAACCAAGCAAACAAAATTCAACAAATGGTGCTGCGATAAGGTGATACTCACAAGGAAAAAGAATGAAATGTGACCCCCATCATACAGCATACAAAAAAATGAATAAATAAGACCAGGGCTGCAATCAGTGGATGAATGGAGAAACCAAGTGTGATATATGACTATAATGGAATACTATTTAGCTGTAAAAAGACTGAAGTTCTGGAACATACTACAACACGGATGAATCTTGAGAATGTCATGTTGAGTGAAACAAGCCAGACATCAAAGGACAAATATTGGATGATCTCAATTATAAGAAATAACTAGAATATGAAAATTCATAGAGACAGAAAGAAGACTACAGGTTACCAGAGGTGGGGATGGGAAATGGGGAAGTATTGCTTAATTGGGGCAGAATTTCTGTTTGAAATGACGAAAGAGTTTGGGTAATGGATCCTGATGATAGCACAACCCTGTGAGTGTAATTAATACCACTGAACTATATATTTGAAAGCAAGTTAATATGGGAGATGTTATGTTGTACCACAACTAAAAAAAGATACACAAATCCTCCTCCCCTATGTCCTCCCACCTCCCCACCCCTACCCCTACCTCCCGGTTCTTGTGGCAGGGGAGCAAGGGAATGGCATTGTTTGATGCACATGCTACAGGGTAGGGGGCGGCAGTGGAGGCAGCTGTCCTCCACTTCTGTCTCCCCTCACATGCCCTGCATCTTCCCTCAAGGTGTACAAGTGTGTGGTCAAAAGCTGTGCGCAGACATTCCCAAAGCTCGACACGTTCCTGGAGCACATCAAGAGCCACCAAGAGGAGCTGAGCTATCGCTGCCACCTCTGTGGCAAGGACTTTCCCTCGCTGTACGACTTGGGGGTACACCAGTACTCCCACAGCCTCCTGCCGCAGCACAGCCCCAAGAAGGACACTGCTGTCTACAAGTAGGTGCCTGCCCCACTTCTCTCTTCCCTGGAGGGCAGGCAGGGAGCCTGGGGGCTGCGGCCATGGTGGCTCTGCCTACTCAGACCAGCAAGGCATCTCAGAGGGGAAACCGAGGGTTCAGGTTGGGGTCCAGCAGTCATACTCATTTGTTAAACCCAGCCTTCTCTGTATAACTCCACCATCACCTTTGATCTTTCTCCTATTCTTTAGGGGTATTTGGGCTATTCCCATTCTAACTTTTCCATTTTGGAAAGGGCTGTCAACAATATGGTATTGGGGATAGGACTAGTTGATGTTCAGGAAGGGCTGGTCCCTCTGCATTTCAGGACTTATCTGGTCCAGGCACCCATCTGGAAGTTGTAGGTCTTGGTAAGTCACCATAGTGCATGGAATCTTTGTAGAATCTTGAATGATTCCGTAGGTATTCTTTGGGATTGGCAGGAATGGTTTTAGTTCGAGTTTGGCAAGTTATGATAGGTAGCAATGTCTAACTGAAACTTGCGTAGGAGTGACCTCCATAGTAGCCTCTCGACTCTATTTGAACTCTCTCAGCCACTGATACCTTATTTGTTACACTTCTTTTCCCCCTTTTAGCCAGAATGGCGTTGTTGATCCCATGGTGCCAGGGCCAGGCTCATCCCTGGGGGTCATCTTCCATGCCATCAGGGAGACTTTCATCCCAGATATCGTGTCCCACTTAAGGGGGAGGGCAATGATTTCACTTGCAGATCTGGGCTTAGAGAGAGAAAGGCCACATCTGAGCAGCAAAATAAGTTCTCCAGAGGTGACTTTTAGGCATTCCTAGAGGTAGGCTAAGCTTTTCTGCTGCGTACATAAGCTTCAGATTAGCAAGCCTCAAGATCAAGGGCTTAGCCTATTGATTTGAGTGTCAAATCCCTCCATTTTTGCTCTGCATTCATTTTGCAGTGCATTTGCCCTGTGTCGTCTGAGAAGAGCAACCCCACAAAACCCAGTGCACAGTGCATGGGGATAGATATTAGTGAAAACAAGGAGGGCTGGTGGGGGGGACACTCAGCCAAATTCACTATAAATATTTCCACGTTAAGATGGCTTGCTTTCCTGCACAATGTTGTAATGCAGGGACTTGGCTAACGACCTCTGTTACTGGGGCCCACCCTATAACTCCTGGGTAAGGCTCCTGGAGTTCAGAGATAAGCTAATACAGACCTTGAGCTTGAAAAGCATAGGCTGCTCAAGGGAGACGAGCTTGGAAATACACACATACACTATGCTATAATAAAATGTTTTCATAGACATAGTAGGGAAGCTGTCCCACGAACAGTAATACCTGAATTGAGTTTTGAAGGATGAAAAGGAGTTTTCCAGGTTGACATGGGTTGGGATGGAGTGTATTTCTAGCAGGGGAACAGTGAGTGTAGAAATAAAAAATAAAATAGCAGGTGACTTAGAAGGCTTGTTGTGCACAAGGGAAACAGGAGAGAATACATAGATGAGGCATGAGGGAGAAAGTAAAGTTATTCCATGAAGGGTGTTATAGCAATCACAAGAGCTTTGAGAAGTTGGCAGGGGGTTGGGACTCAAAAAAAGAAATGTAGGGCAACTTGCCCTGAGGAGACAGAAATGTGGCCAGAGAGAAAGGGAAAATGGGCGAAATTTTGGCCAGTCAAAAGGCAGTATATTAGTTTCTAGGACTGCTATAACAAATTACCATTAACTGGGTGGCTTAAAACAACAAAAACTATTCTCTCACAGCCCATGAGTCTAAAAAACTGAAATCAAGATGTGGGCAGGGCCATGCTGCTCTGAAGGCTCTAGGGAAGAATCCTCCCTTGCCTCTTGCTGGCTTCTGGTGGTTGCTGGCCAGCCTTGGCCTTCCTTGGCTTGTAGCTGCATCACTCCAGTTTCTGCCTTTATCTTCACATGGGTGTCTTTTCTCCGTGTCTGTATCTGAATCTTCCTTTCGTTTCTCTTATAAGACACCAGTCATTGGGTTTAGAGCCTGCCTTGATCCAGTATGACCTTATCTTAACTTGGTTAATCTGCCAAGACTCCATTTCCAAATAAGGTCGCATCGAGGTTCCCAGGCTTGGGACTTGAACCCATCTTTTAGGGGGACACTATTCAACTCCCTACAGGCAGTGATGAATAATTCCCGTTTGTAGTCAGTTTTTTGCTTTTGCCCTTTGAATCTGTGGATTATCTGTGAGTTTCTGGGGCTGTGTGGATCTCTCAAGTGATGGGCCACTTAAAGAGAAGGACGTACCTACTAGGCACCAAGCTCTGACTTAGGGACACTGACCCACAATTCCAGATTTGGGGTAGTACTCTCCCTATTTGAAGAGGAGGACACTGAGACTCAGAGAAGAGATGTGACCTCACGCCATACAGCAGTGTCAACACCAAGCTGGGATTCGAGCCAAAGCCTGGGCCCTTGGAAGCTTCACAACTCTGGTCTTGGAGTTGGCAGACCAAGGATTGAGCCAGTACTGATGGCTCTGTGCCTGCAGTCACTTCTCTCAGCTTCTCTGGCTGGGATCAGAGTGTCAGAAGCTTCTCTGTAGCTGTTGGGGCTGCTGTCCTGGCTAGACAGTCAGTACTGAGGAGGTCAGCCGCCATCTGGATGGCCTGAGGTTGGAGTGGTGTCATGGGTGAAGATAAGGGCTCTGGAGCCAGCCTGCTTTGTGCTCAAATCCTGGCTGGACTACAGACCTAACAGGTGACCTTGGCAAGGCTTTCAGCCACTCTGGACCTCAGTATCTTCACCTGTAAAATGGAGATAATGACTGTGCCTGTCCTGATTGGATTATTTGCAAGGATTAAGTATGACAAGCATAGACTTAGACATGGTGCCTGGAACATAGTAGATGTCAGTAAATGATATTGCTGCAATTATGATGATGCGTGTTATTTAGATATCGATTTGGCTGCATGCAGTAGAAACCCAAAATAACAAGAAGAGGGTTTATTTTTCTCTCACAAAAACGTTTGAGTGGGTGTGGAAGCATCCTCGCGTTTTCAGAGGTATAGGTCCGTCAGTCTGGTTGCTCTGCCCCCTTGAGCCACACTGCCTTGCCCTTCCTGTCTCCTCGGGTGCCTCCCTAGACCCCCCAAGTGAATTTCATGCACAGCATCCTATATGTGCTAATATTTAATTTTCTTTTTAAAAAGATTTGTTGATTTTTTTTTTACTAATTGCAAAAGTAATCCATCTACAATGAGTAGAAAAGGAACCCCTCCTCAAAAAAAAAAAAAAAACCCTCATCAAAAAATAAATTCTTACCACTCAGAAATGACCACTATTAACCTCGTGGTATGTGTCTTTGGGTGTACATCTGTGTCAAACATGTAGATAGAAACATCACAGGCTGTAGTTTGAGTCAGATCATCTAAGACACAGCAACTGAATTTGGTAAAATTCATCACATCATCTTCCTGTTGCACCACTTCCAACAAACAGACTGAAATTTTAGTGGGATCATTCTAGACTTTGGTTTTGTCACAAAGAACTTTTGTAATGAAAAGTATGTGTTTCCCATGTAAAAACAAAACAAAACATGAAAGTATAATGTGGTGGGGGGACCCTATAACATGGGTATCTCTGCATTTCAGCACAAATAGACCTGCCTTATTCTTTTAAACAGCTACGTAGCATTTCATCATACATGAATGTGCCATAATTCATTTAACTGGTCCCTTATTGCTGAATAGCTGGATTATTTCCAGCTTGATGTCATTACAGATGATGCAGTAGGGAACAGTTTTGGATATACATCTTTGCTCCTTTGTAAATAAGTTCTTAGAAGTGATTTTGCAAGGCCTATGGCCAAAGGTTTTTTTTTTTAAGATAAATTACTTACTTCAAAAAATAATATGTGCACACAAAACAGTATTTAAAAATTACAAAGGGCATAGAGTAAAAAGAAATTCCCTGATCTGCCCTGACCCACTTCCCCATTCACTGGCAGAAAGTTTTTTGTTTTTTTTTACTTTTTATTTGACATAATTTCAGACTTACAGAAAAATTATGAGAATAGTACAAAGACTTCCCATATGTACCCTTAATCTAGATATGCCAGATAATCTAGAAATCTTTACACATTTGCTTAGTCATATTCTAAACTATTAGAGAGTAATTTGCAGGCATGATACCTCTTTCCCCTTTTCTGTCTGTGTGTATTTCCTGAACACAAGGATAATCCCTTACAGTGTAATTATCAAAGTCAGTGAGTTAACATTGTTCATCGATAAAATTCTGTATCTCATTTAAGACTTTCAATTTTTTTTTTTTCAAATAGTTCCAATAATATACTTTAGAAGAAAAGAAAAAGTCTTTTTCTGACCCAGGATCCAATCCAGAATCATACGTTGTGTTCAGTTGTCACGTTTCTTCAGTCTTGTTAAAAACAAAGTTCCTCATTCTTTGTCTTTCAGGACCTTGGTGTCTTTGAAGAAAGAGTACAGGCCAGTTATTTGTAGAATGTGCTCAGTTTATCTGATGCTTGGATTCAGGATACACACTTTGGGCAGGAATATCACACAGTGATGGTGTGTCCTTCTCAGTGCACCATAGCAAGAGGCACAGAATGTTGATTTGTTCCATTTCTGGTAATATGACCTGCATGACTTAGTTAAGGTGGTATTTCTGGCAGGGAATTTTAGTTTTAATAGTTCTTGGTAAACTACCTCCCTAACCAACTGATGGCTCTTCCCTGCTGTAGCATGTGGGACGCCTGTCTTCACATGCTTCACAGCAGCTTGTTAGGTCTTTCTCAGCTCTGCTCTTTCCTCCATTTCCTCTTTCTCTCATGCCACCTGGAAACCTTTAGCGTGTGGTTATCTGAGAAGCCTGTGTAGTCTAAGGGGCTCCCCTGGGCCCCTGTGAGCACAGCCTGCCTGGCCTTGGTGGCAGAAGGCAGGGCCCACATTTCTGCTCTGTCATTTCCTTATTGGTGTCTCATAAACAGGTCCACTTTCTGGCAGGTGTTTTCTTGGTAAGGAGATGGCTGGATCTTTTCTTCCTTCAGGGTGGTTGTAGTCTGAAGCTGCTGTCTTGAAGGCATGCTAGCCGTAGTGATGTTACAAATAAAGATCTTTCAAGAATGTTTGTATGTTTGTTAAGATTTTACAATAAAAATATTACAAGAAAAAAGGACTAAAGATCTTGCTTTTAGTGCTTTGTGGGTTGTGAGCTGTTTGGCCTGGTGTCCTTTGACTCTTGTGAAGAATCTTAAATTGAGTGAGAGGCAGGCCCATTTGGGATTCTTACCCCCATTTTATGTCTGAGGAAACTGAGGCTCAGAGACAGGCAGGAGCCCGTGTGGATCCCTGCTTGTCTGACTCTCATGTGACAGCTTCTCTTGGTGCTTAGAGCCGGGTTGTGGACAGGACAGATAAAGTCCCTGAAACCAGAACTCACTTGTTAGTGGAGGAGACAGATATTAACCAAGTAACAAAATAAATAAAATAACTTCAGATAATAAACGCTAAGAAGAAAATAAAACTGGGTGACTTTATAGGAGTGGCCAGGATGAAGAGTGGAGGAAACTTGAGGCAGGATGGTTGGGGAGGGCCTCTCTGAGGAAATGACGCTTAAGCTGAGACGGGAAGTATAAGGAGGCGCTTCCCGGGGGAAGCCTTGGGGGAAGAATGTTGTGGGAGGTGCAAAGGCCCTGGGGTGAGAATGAGCTTGGCATGTTTAAATGACTGGAGGAGGCCAGGGCAAGTGGAGCAGAGTGAGCCAGGTGGAGAGTGGAGAAAGCTGAGGTCTGACAGATGGGAGAGGGCAGGCCAAGCTGGAGAGTTATAAGCAAGGGCACAACTTGATCTGAGTTTCATTTTTTAAAGGCTGCCTCTGGCTGCTCTGTAGAGAAGGGACCACAGGGGGCAGCAAGGAAGCTAAGCTTAGGGACCAGTGAGGGGCTGTTGCACATGTCTGAGTGACAGATGATAGCAGCTTGATTGGGATAGAGATGGTGGCAAGTGAGAAGAGAGGATGGATTTGAGAATGACATAAATCTAGGCTGGGTTTGTGCTTCCTGATGTTGGCCCTGGAAGTGGACTGGTTCCTGCACCTGCTGGGCAAGCCAGGTCCTCCCATGCTCCTTTCTTACCTCTCCTACTCCTTCCCATTTAGGTGCGTTAAATGCGTCAACAAATACTCCACCCCTGAGGCCCTGGAGCACCACCTGCAGACCGCCACGCACAACTTTCCCTGCCCGCATTGCCAAAAGGTGGGTGCCACTGCCCACTTTCCCAGGGCCGGGCTGTCAGAGGGAGCATGATGGTGCTGGAAGGAATAGCTCACCCTTTCCTTTTCCCTGCCTACCTCAGTGTGTGCCAGCAGTGCTCAGGGTTGCATCCGCAAGTGACACTTCATTTTTGAAGAGTAAGAACTCTGCCTGGCCTGATCTACCCATGGGAGGTAGGGCCAACTGCTGAGCCAGGTTAGGCTAAGCTGCTGCAGGCTGAGACCTCTCCGTGGGCCCAGGTCCAGAGTCCGAACAGAGGCCTCTCAGCTTACTGATTTATTATTATAATTGTTATTATTTGTTCTTCTTTTCAGTGAATTTGGAATCCCTCACTAGGCCTGGCCCTTTAATATCATCAAATATCCAATTGTCTCAAAAACATCAGAATTTTTAAAAAGTTGTTTGTTTGAATCAAGTTCACATTTTGTGATTTGTTGGCATAAGAAGAATTTCTTTTCATCTACAGGTTCCCACTACCGTATCCCCTCCTCACCCCCTTTTTTTCTTTCAATTTATTTTTTTAAGAAAATGGGCCATTGGTCCGTGGAGTTTTCTGCAGTCTGGTTTTTGCTAACTGTATCCCCTGATGTATTAACCTGTTTCCTTGTTTTACTCATTTTCTTACAAGTTATGGGAAGATTTTCCAGGACAGCCCTGGTTTCACTTCTTCAGCCTCATTGTAGCTGTTTCTATGATAAACCTTCACTTGAGGCTTTGGAATGTGTGGTACAAGTAAAAGATGTCATGATTTATGCCAGATGCTGTTCTGAGCATTTTATATGAATTGATTCATTTAGTCCCCACCATAACCCTAGGAGGTAGGTGTCCTGTTATTATCCCTGTTATACAGATGTGGAAATTGAGGCACAGAAAAAAAATCACCTAGCTAAGAAATTGTGGGGCTAATATATAATTAGGCAGTTGGGTCTGTGTTCTTGATCACTTCTCTGAAACAAATGAAATGAAAATATAAATTGAATGAGAGAATGTATGTCTTTCCTATGCCTGGGGAAGAAAAAGATCTTAGCTTTCATGTTTTTTGACTTTTTATTATCTTTCTATTCATTTTTAAAATTAGTTGTCCATTTATTCATTCATTTCTTTTTAAAAAAATTTTTTTTATTAATTTACAATTAAAAAATATGACAAGAAACACATATGATCATTCTGTTCTACATATATAATCAGTAATTCACAATATCATCACATAGTTGTGTATTCATCATCACGGTCATTTCTTAGAACATTTGCATTGATTCAGAAAAAGAAATAAAAAGAC
Organism: Tamandua tetradactyla; assembly: GCF_023851605.1. Lineage (NCBI taxonomy): Eukaryota > Metazoa > Chordata > Mammalia > Pilosa > Myrmecophagidae > Tamandua > Tamandua tetradactyla. The sequence goes on along the minus strand of NC_135327.1, from coordinate 19,219,787 downwards.
AACAGAAAAAAATTCATACATACCATACCCCTTACCCATCCCTTTCATTGATCACTAGCATTTCAATCTCAAGTTTATTTTAACATTTGTTCCCCTATTATTTATTTATTTATTTTTAATTTGCTTTTTAAAATACCGAAAAACACCAGACAAATGCAAACATTCTTATTTTGATCATTCTGTTCTACATATATAATCAGTAATTCACAGGATCATCACATAGTTATTCATTCATTTCTTACTTGTCAGTTGTTTCATTCAGCCCTGTGCTGGGAAATTGAAATCCCTCTCTGCCCTCATGGAGCTCCCTGAATAACCAAAGGGCTGTAATTCAGGGGTTAAATGCTGTCCCTGAGCACTATAAAATGTGGATGAACATTCAGGGGAGTAGTTTGCTTTGCTTGATGCTGCTGGAGTCAGGGAAGATTTTGCAGAAGTAGTGAAGGGTCTTGAAGGATGAGTAGGAGTTTGTCAGGCTAAGAGAGAAAGGCCCTCTGGGTAGAATGAATAGTCTGGACAGAAACTCAGAGCACACATGCTTTGGTTGGGCTTATAGGTGAGTAACAGGAGCCATAAGTTCCTGAACTTACATGAACCCTGGCTCTGGTGTTTCCATAGGTGCTGAAATGAGGGGCCCCTTGAGCTCAAAAGGTAACTAGGGTAGGGAGGCCTAGAGAACCAGATCTGAAGCCAGCGCCTCTCTGTCTCCAGGTGTTTCCGTGTGAACGTTATCTGCGGCGTCACTTGCCCACGCACGGCAGCGGGGGCAGGTTCAAATGTCAGGTGTGTAAGAAGTTCTTCCGGCGGGAGCATTACCTCAAGCTGCATGCTCACATCCACTCAGGTGTGTGCCCGCCTCCCACCCAGTTGCCCCCCAGCCCCCTTCCATCCCACTCCCAGTTCCCCTTCCCATCCCCTTCCTGACCCCTCAACTTCCTGTCTTCTCTTATGAGCCAGGGGTTCCTTGGAGTTGGGGGGAGGATTTGTGACTCTGCCCCCTAAAAGTTAGCCCCGCTCAGACCATTCTGGGCATCAGCCCATTCTAGATGAGGGCACTGCTGTCATTGCAAAACTCTCTCATGCAAGCCTGAACAAAACCCTGGTTTCCCAGTCAAGACACATTGAATTTTATTTTCTTTTAGTCTTTAAATGTTTTTTTTTAATTTTAATTTTAAAACAGTTTTCAGTAAGCTTTTTTAATTGAAAAAGATAAAATATTGAAAAGAATTCAAAGATGGGGAAAACCTGAGGAAAAATTCTTGACCGTAAAAAAGCATATGTAATAGAAATTAACATCCCCCACCTAGATTACTACTTCAACTGTGTTTACTTTTTATTTTAATGATCTATGGTAAAAATAACATTTTATATGGCCGTCCAGTATACACTTATAGGCACTCAGAATATGTTGAAACAAAAGTTTCATAAAGCTGTATTTTCTATTCTGTTCTAATTTTCAATATCAGTTTTTAAAATAACTACCAGCAGGTTGTAACTTGAAGTTTGTGGTTTGAAAAACACTACTAATTTCCCTCCCCAAAGGCAATGGTTATTAGCAGTCTAGTTTGGGTCATTTTAGTGCTGTTTTGTATTTATTTTTAAATACCATGCTTGTTTATTTTTATACAAATTGACATATAATATCTCATATATTGTGTACGTTTTTTCTTTACTTATCAATATACCTTGAAGATGTTCCCTAACAGCACCTTTTTTCAGCTATATGGGTCCCTTGGCAAGCTTTTGGGAGTGTATCTATGGTATATAGTCCTAACAGTAGAAATGCTAGGTTAAAGCATATGCATTGGTAATTTTGATAGATATCACCAAACTGCTTTCTAAATTGTTTTTTTTAACAATTTTTATTGTGAAATATAACATATACACAAAAAAAAGCAATAATTTTCAAAGTACATTCTAACAAGTAATTACAGAACAGATTTCAAAGTTTAGTATGGGTTACCATTCCACATTTTCAGGTTTTTCATTCTAACTGCTACAAAACACTGAAAGCTAAAAGAAATATCATTACAGTGATTCAGCAGTCATACTCATATGTTAAATCCTATTCTTCTCTGATATAATTCCTCCTTCTCCATCGATTCTACTCCCAATGTATATGGATATTTGGGCTATACCCATTCTAACATTTTCGTATTGAAAAGGGGTGTCAACAATATAGGATAGGGGGATGGAATTAGTTGATGTTCTTAGAGAGTCCGGCCCCTCTGGGTTTCAGGATTTATCTGGCTTAGGAACCCTCTCGAAGTTATAGGTTTCAGGAATGTAAACTTAGTACATGAAACTTTTTTAGAGTCTCAGAACACTAGGTGTTCTTTGGGGTTAACAGGAATGATGTTAGTTGGCGTATGGCAAACCATGGCAATTAGCCATATCTATCTGAAGTTTGCATAAGAGTAGCCTCCAGAGTAGCCTCTGGACTCCATTTGAACTCTCTTAGCCACTGATACTTTTTTTGTTGTTGTTACATTTCTTTTCCCCTTTTTAGTCCAGAAGACATTGTTAATCCCTTGGTGCCAGAGCCAGGCTCAACCCATGTCCCCCGTTATCAAGGAGACTTTCACCCATGAATATCATGTCACATATAGGAGATAGGATAATAATTTTCTTTGCAAAGTTGGATTTAGTGAGAGAGGCCACATCAAGGCAACCGAAGAGGTTTCCTGGAAGTAACTCTTGCATAATTATAGGTAGTCTTACCTTCTCCGCTGCAGAAATAAATTTTATAAGGGCAAACCCCAAAATCAAGGACTTGGCCTATTTTCTTAGGAGCCCCTAATATTTGAGAGATTGCCAGAGGTTTCCCAGATGAGAAAATTTAATATGTCCATATTTTTTTCTCTACTCCCTCAAGGGACTCTACCAATACCTTTTAATTTTCAGCCCACCATAGTCTGGGATGTCTCTGGGTATTACATGAAACTATGCAGAATTACAAGGCCTCGTTCCCATTCTGGGCTCCATGAGTTTTGAGTTGTTTAAATGAGCCACACAGACAGATTGATTTAGATTATGTGATACAGAAAATTTAGGTGATAGACATAATAAATCTCTCTGCCCTTGGTCTCATGCAGTAGGTGAACCTTTAGAGTACATGCACTACACCATCTTTTACCCTGTATTCTGATTTACCTTAGTCCCAACCACATCAGCTTGATTTTTATCTCTAAAAGTCTAATCTCTTTTTCAGTTATTTTAACTATTATATATGTAGCAGTGCTGACTTTCAGAGTTGCAGAACTCCATTTATGAGTATTAGGTGTCACAAAGGTACTAAAATTCCAGGGAAATACCAGTTATTCTAGTTTGCTAGCTGCTAGAATTCAATATACCAAAAACGGAACAGCTTTTAAAAGGGGGAATTTAATGAGTTGCTGGTATACAGTTCAAAGGCCGAGAAAATGTCCCAATTAAAACAAGTCTATAGAAATGTTCAATCTAAGGCATCCAGGGAAAGATACCTTGGTTCAAGAAGGCCGATGAAGTTCAGGGTTTCACTCTTAAGTGAGAAGGCACATGGGGAACACAGTCAGGGCTTCTCGCTAGGCTGGAAGGGCACATGGCAAATACGGCATCATCTGCTAGCTTTCTCTCCTGGCTTCTGGTTTCATGAGGCTCCCCGGGAGGCGTTTTCCTTCTTTATCTCCAAAGGTCGCTGGCTGGTGGACTCTCTGCTTTGTAGTGTTGCTCTCTCTGAATCTCTTATTCTCCAAAATATTTCCTCTTTTATAGAACTCCAATAAACCGATCAAGACCCACCCAAATGTGTGGAGACATGTTGTCCCCTAATCCAATTTAACAACCACTCTTGACTAAATTACATCATCCAGGGAGATGATCTGATTACAGTTTCAAACATACAGTATTGAATAGGGATTATTCTACCTTTATGAAATGGGATTTATATTAAAACATGACTTTTCTTAGGGGGCATACTTCCTTTCAAACCAGCACACCAGTTTATTTAGCTCAGTGTCTTAGAATCTAGAAATATATTTACTGTTACAGACTAAGTATGGCTGCTATAAGAGCTTACAATCTAGGTTCCAATTTTCTTAGAAGTATTTTCTGAAAGAGATCATAGTATATTTATTCTTTTGTTTCTGGCTTATTTTGCACAACACATTGTCCCCAAGGTTCATTCGCTTCATTGTGTGCCTCACAATATTCCATCAAAAATATATCACAGTTTACTTTTCAGCTTCTCAGCCGTTATACCCTTCAGCCTCCTCTATTTTCATGGATAATATCCAAAATAAACAAACCATGTCTTACGGTATCCTCACTTGGTTGTACAATCAGCAGCATTCTTAATTTTACACTATTTTCATTGGCCCAAAAAGACAAAGAACTGATAAATACGGGTTCATCAAATATCAAATAAAACTTCCCCTTATCTCTTGTCCCTCTGTCCCAGATATACATCCCTTGCATTGCTGTGGTACTGCTGCTGTCTTCCTATTAACCGTGGGCCATAGCATGCAATATTAGTTTTCCCCCTAACTCCCTTGATTTTTGACTCTTAAGATCAGACATTTGAAGGAGTTCATCCAAGAACTTATTAATAATTTTGGAGTTAAGCAGTCAGACATATGGCACTATACATCCCCTTTCAATTATATTCTCCTTCAATATGGCAATGTTACTTATAATCCCACTAATTAGCTACCATCACTTCTATCTGTTCCCTTACCTTTAAATTCACCTTCATTGGGTAACCTTTCCCGTCTCTAGCCACTGTAAACCTCTAGGTCCCTTATACTCTACAGTGTAATTCTCTGAGATTACCTTAACCAGAGTTATAGTAATGAAATCATACAGTATCTATCCTTTCGGTCTGACTTATTTCACTCAACATTATGTCCTCAAGGTTCATCCATGCTATCATATGCTTCAGGGCTTCATTTTGTCTAAATGCTATGTAATATTCCATTGTATGTATATACCACATTTTGTTTATCCACTTGTCTGTTGATGAGCACTTGGATTGTTTCCATCTTTTGGCAATTGTGAATAGTGCCACTGTGAACATCAGTGTGCAAGTATCTGTTCTTGTCACTGCTTTCAGCTCGTCTCATTGTACACCAAGTATTGGTATTACCAGGTCATAGGGCAAGTCAATATTTAGTTTTTTGAGGAACTGTCAAACTATCTTCCACAGCAGCTGCACTGTTTTATATTCCCACCAGCAGTGAATAGGTGTTCCAATTTCTCCACATCCTCTCCGATATTTGTTTAATAATAACCATCCTTATACGTGTGAAATGATATCTCATTGTTGTCTTGATTTGCATTTGCCTTGTAGCTAATGAAGATGAGCATCTCTTCATGTGTTTTTTAGCCATTTGTATTTGCTTTTCAGAAAAGTGCCTATTCATATCTTTTGCCCATTTGGTCTTTTTTTTTTTTTTTTTTTTTTAACGGAAAGAAAAAAAAATTAACACAACATTTAGAAATCATACCATTCTACATATGCACTCAGTAATTCTTGACATCATCACTTAGATGCATGATCATCGTTTCTTAGTACATTTGCATCGGTTTAGAGGAACTAGCAACACAACAGAAAAAGATATAAAATGTTAATATAGAGAAAAGAAATAAAAGTAGTAATAATAGTAAGAAAAAATAAACCAAAAACAAAAAAAACCCTATAGCTCAGATGCAGCTTCATTCAGTGTTTTAACATGATTACTTTACAATTAGGTATTATTGTGCTGTCCATTTTTGAGTTTTTGTATCTAGTCCTGTTGCACAGTCTGTATCCCTTCAGCTTCAATTACCCATTATCTTACCCTGTTTCTAACTACTGCTGGACTCTGTTACCAATGACGTATTTCAAGTTTATTCTCGAATGTCCGTTCACATCAGTGAGACCATACAGTATTTGTCCTTTAGTTTTTGGCTGGACTCACTCAGCATAATATTCTCTAGGTCCATCCATGTTATTACATGCTTCATAAGTTTATCTTGTCTTAAAGCTGCATAATATTCCATCGTATGTATATACCACAGTTTGTTTAGCCATTCTTCTGTTGATGGACATTTTGGCTGTTTCCATCTCTTTGCAATTGTAAATAACGCTGCTATAAACATTGGTGTGCAAATGTCCGTTTGTGTCTTTGCCCTTAAGTCCTTTGAGTAGATACCTAGCAATGGTATTGCTGGGCCGTATGGCAATTCTATATTCAGCTTTTTGAGGAACCACCAAACTGCCTTCCACAGTGGTTGCACCATTTGACATTCCCACCAACAGTGGATAAGTGTGCCTCTTTCTCCACATCCTCTCCAGCACTTGTCATTTTCTGTTTTGTTGATAATGTCCATTCTGGTGGGTGTGAGGTGATATCTCATTGTAGTTTTGATTTGCATTTCTCTAATGGCCAGGGACATTGAGCATCTCTTCATGTGCCTCTTGGCCATCCGTATTTCCTCTTCTGGTAGGTGTCTGTTCAAGTCTTTTTCCCATTTTGTAATTGGGTTGGCTGTCTTTTTGTTGTTGAGTTGAACAATCTCTTTATAAATTCTGGATACTAGACCTTTATCTGATATGTCATTTCCAAATATTATCTCCCATTGTGTAGGCTGTCTTTCTACTTTCTTGATGAAGTTCTTTGATGCACAAAAGTGTTTAATTTTGAGGAGCTCCCATTTATTTATTTATTTCTTCAGTGCTCTTGCTTTAGGTTTAAGGTCCATAAAACCGCCTCCAGTTGTAAGATTCATAAGATATCTCCCTACATTTTCCTCTAACTGTTTTATGGTCTTAGACCTAATGGTTAGATCTTTGATCCATTTTGAGTTAACTTTTGTATAAGGTGTGAGATACGGGTCTTCTTTCATTCTTTTACATATGGATATCCAGTTCTCTAGGCACCATTTATTGAAGAGACTGTTCTGTCCCAGGTGAGTTGGCTTGACTGCCTTATCAAAGATCAAATGTCCATAGATGAGAGGGTCTATATCTGAGCACTCTATTCAATTCCATTGGTCGATATATCTATCTTTATGCCAATACCATGCTGTTTTGACCACTGTGGCTTCATAATATGCCTTAAAGTCCGGCATCACGAGACCTCCAGCTTCGTTTTTTTTCCTCAAGATGTTTTTAGCAATTCGGGGCAACCTGCCCTTCCAGATAAATTTGCTTATTGGTTTTTCTAATTCTGAAAAATAAGTTGTTGGGATTTTGATTGGTATTGCATTGAATCTGTAGATCAGTTTAGGTAGGATTGACATCTTAACTATATTTAGTCTTCCAATCCATGAACATGGTATGCCCTTCCATCTATTTAGGTCTTCTGTGATTTCTTTTAGCAGTTTTTTGTAGTTTTCTTTATATAGGTTTTTTGTCTCTTTGGTTAAATTTATTCCTAGGTATTTTATCCCATTTGGTCTTTTGTTGTTGAGCTGTATAGTTTCTTTATGTACATAGGCTATCAAACTTTTATCTGATATGTAGCTTCCAAATATTTTCTCCCATTTAGTTGGCTGCCTCTTCACCTTTTTGACAAAGCCACTTGAAGCACAGAAGCTTTTAATTTTAAGGAGTTCCCCATTTATCAATTTTTTTTCTTTCATTGCTTGTGCTTTGGGTGTAAAGTTTAAGACGCTATCTCCTGTTACTAGGTCTTGAAGACCTATTACTAGGTCTGCATTTTCTTCTAGGTGTTTTATGAAACTGACCGTTATATTTAGGTCTTTAATCCATTTTGTTTTTGTTTTTTCTTGCATGTGTGTGTGTTTTGGGAAGTGCAGAGACTGGGATACAAACCCCTTTAATCCATTTTGAATTAATTTTTGCATAGGGTATAAGGTAGTGGTTCTCTTTCATTCTTTTGGCTATTGATATCCAGTTCTTCCATGCCCATTTATTGAAAAGACTGTTCTGTCCCCGTTCAGTGGATTTGGGGACCTATTGAAGATTAATTGACCATAGATTGGTCATTTATCTCTGTACTCTCTATTCAATCCCATTGGTCAATACTTTTGTCTTTGTGCCAGTACCATGGTGTTTTGACCACTTGTGGCTTTATAGTAAGGTTTAAAGTCTGGAAGTGTTAGTCTTCCCACTTCACTCTTCTTTTTTAGGATATCTTTAGCTATTCATAGTGTTTTTCCCTTCCCCAAAATTTTGATAGCTAGCTTTTTCCAAGTCTTCAAAGTAGGTTGTTGGAATTTTGATTGGTATTGCATTAAATCTGTAGATCAGTCAGTTTGGGTAGCATTGACATCTTCACGACATTCACCCTTCCTATGAGCAGGAAATGTCTTCCCATCTATTTAGGTCTTCTTTGATTTCTTTTATAAATGTTTGTTGTTTTCTCTATACACATCCTTGACATCCCTAGTAAAGGTCATTCCTAGATATTTGATTCTTTTGGTTGTTATTTGGAATGAAACTTTGTCCTTAATTGTCTCCTCAGTTTGGTCATTACTTGTGTATAAAAACATTACTGATTTTTGTACCTTAATCTTGTAACCCGCCACTTTGCTGAATTTGTTTATTAGCTCAAGTAGCTTTGTCATAGATTTCTCAGTTTTCCAAGTATAGGACATGTTGTCTGCAAATAATGAAAGTTTTACCTTTTCCTTTCCAGTTTGGATGCCTTTTATTTCTTTCTCCTGCCTGATTGCTCCAGCTAGTACTTCTAGAACAGTGTTGATTAAAAGTGGTGACAGAGAGCATCCTTGTCTTGTTCCCAATCTTACGGGAAATGCTTTCACTCTCTCACCATTAAGTATAATGTTGGTTATATGTTTTTCATATATGCTCTTTATAATATTGAGGAAGTTTCCTTTGATCCCTACTTTCTGAAGTATTTTTATCAAAGAAGAATGCTCAGTTTTTGTCTAATACTTTTTTGGCATCAATCAATATGACTGTGTGATTTTTTTCCCTTTCAATTTCTTAATATGCTGTATTACTCTGATTGATTTTCCTGTGTTGAACTACCCTTGCATTCGTGGTATAAACTCCACTTGGTCAGGATGCATAACTATTTTAATGTGTTGGATTCAGTTTGCTAGTATTTTCGTTGAGAATTTTTGCATTTATGTTCACTAGGGAGATTGGTATGTAGTTTTCCTTTCTTGTAGCATCTTTATGCAGTTTTGGTATTGGAGTGATGTTAGCATCATAAAATGAGATAGGTAGCGTTTCTTTTTCCTAAATTTTTTGGAAGAGTTTGAACAGGGTTGGTTTTAGTTCTTTTTGTACTGTTTGATAAAATTCTCCTGTGAAGCCATCTGGTCCTGGACTTTTCTTTGTAGGAAGATTTTTGATGACTGTTTGAATCTATTTACTTCAATTGGTTTGTTAGGATTTTCTATTTCTTCTTGACTCAGTGTAGTTAGTTTGTGTGTTTCTAGGAATTTGTCCATTTTATCTAAGTTGTGTAGTTTGTTGGTGTGTAGTTGTTCATGGTATCCTCTTATAATTTTTAAAATTTCTTTGGGATCCGTGGTTATGACCCCCTCTCATTTCTGGTTTATTTGCATCCTCTCTCTTTTTTTTTCTTTGTCATCCTAGCCAGGGGGGCCATCATTTTTATTGATTTTCTCAAAAACCAACTTTTGGTTTTGTTAATTCTTTCTATTATTTTTTGGTTCTCCAGTTCATTTATTTCTGCTTTAATCATTGTTATTTCTCTTTGTCTATTTTCCTTGCAGTTGGTTTGTTGTTCTTTCTCTAGTTCCTCCAGCTGAGCAGTTAGTCCTCAATTTTTGGTCTTCTTTTTTTAATATTGGCATTTAGGGCAATAAATTTCCCTTTCAGCACTGCCTTGCCGCATCCCATAAGTTCTGATATGTTGTAGTCTCATTATCATTTGTCTCCAGATATTTAGTGATGTCTCTAGCAATTCTTCTTTGACCCACTGATTATTTAAGGGTGTATTATTTAATCTCTGTATATTTGTGAAAGCTCTGGTTCTTTGGTGGTTAATCTCCAGCTTCATTCAGTTGTGGCCAGAGAAAGTGCTTTGGATAATTTTAATCTCATTAAATTTCTAAAGACCTGTTTTGTGTCCCAGCAAATGCTTGATCCTGGAGAATGTTCCATGAGCACTGGAAAGGAATGTATATCCTGGTGTTTGGGGGTGTAATGATCTATGTATGTCTATTAGGTCTAATTCATTTATCACGTTGTTCGAGTTCTCTGTTTTCTTGGTGATCCTCTGTCTGGTTGTTCTGTCTGTAGAGGAGAGTGGTGTATTGAAGTCTCCCACTTTTATTGTTGAAATGTCTATAGCTCCTTTCAGTTTTGCCAGTGTTTGCCTCATGTACTTTGGAGCTCTTTGATAGGGAGCATAAACATTTATGACTGTTATTTCTTCTTTGTGAATTGTCCCTTTTACTAATATGTAGTGTCCTTCTTTATCTGTTATGATGTCTTTATATTTAAAGTCTATTTCTTTGGGTTACAACTTGCATAGAACATCTTTTTCTATCCTTTCACTTTCATTCTATTCATATCCTTGGGTCTAAGATGTATCTTGTGTAAACAGCATATAGATGCATCATATTTTTAAATGCATTCTGCCAATCTGTATCTTTTAATTGTTGAGTTTAGTCCATTAACATTTAAAGTTATTACTGTAAAAGCAGTTCTTGAATCTACCATCTTATCCTTTGGTTTTGATTTGTCAGATCTGTATATTCTTTTCCCTTTCTCTGTTTTTATTCTTTAAATTACCCTTACTGGTACTCTTCAATTCTGTGCCCTCCTCTAGACCTCCCTCTCCTGTCTTTATTTTTTTTTTTCAGCCAACAGAACTCCCTTTAGTATTTCTTGTAGGGCAGGTTCTTGTTGACTAGTTCTCTCTTTGTTTATCTTAGAAGATTTTACTCTCTCCCTCAGTTTTGAAGGACAGCTTGGCTGGATAAAGAATTCTTGGCTGGAAGCCTTTCTTGTTCAGGATCTTAAATATATCAAACCACTGTCTTCTCACCTCCATGGTGCCTGTTGATTAGTCTGAACTCCATCTATGCATGCCCGAGATCCCCGGGCCTCCGTGGGTAAAGGGGAGTGGGACTAGAACTCCACGAGCCTCCCTCATCTGCCAGCCATTGGATTGGCCCCACTCCACATCCCACCCTCCTTCCTGGGGTGGGGGTATACCTGCCCTGTCTCTGACAAAACCAGGCCCCCAAAGCAGCCCACCTCAGGGGTGTGGTGTAGGTACTGTGCACTAACTAGTGGTCCCTGTGCACAGGGGTTCCAAGTCTGCTGCCCTCTGGGCTCTCCACAGGAACTCCTGGCTCGGGGACTATGAGAGAAACCTCCTAAGCCTACTGCAGGAGCTGGCCGGAGAGTAGGAGCAGCTGCTCCCTGGGGACCTGTGCCCCAACCCCCCACCCCACCCCCGTGCACTGCCTGCGCTGCGTGGGCTCGCAGATGAGAACACTCAAACCTCTCTCTCCATCCCAGTCTCTCCACTTCAGCTGCAGTCCCTTTTTTTTTTTTTGATGCTTTTCTTATTGTTCCATGCAGCTTGGGTGAAATCAGCCTACCCTACTCTGCCATCTTCCAGAAGTCCTGCTTTCTAAGTTTTAAAAAATTATTCTTAATCAAAAGTAATACATACTTATTGTGAAAATGGAACAGTATAGAAGTATATAAAGTAAAAATGTTTAATGCCCTTCAAGTCTTAATTGTTACTGACAGTTTGATGTGTGTCCTCCCCCTCGCAACTCTCTGTGCATATTCTGTGTATGTACAAACACACATGGCTTAGGGTTTTTTAGGGAGCATGTGGAGATTGTGTTTTTTCTAATGAAAAGGAAGCCGTGTTATGCTGTTCCCCAGCTTTCATTTCTCCCTGCTATTGTGTCCAGGTGATCTTTCCAGATCAGGAAACACAGATCAACCTTAATCGTTTTATGACTGCAGAGACTTCTATTGTAAGGGCCAGAATTTCCTTAACCACAGGGTTGGTATTTTTCAAAAGCACTTTATTCATTCCAGAGGGAGAACAAAGAGGAAATAATGGCAGGAAATCAAAAGAGCCTAGAAGCAGCCCTTTTTTAAAGGGCAAATTGTGACCCTACTGGAACTTGGCAGGCTTTTCCTGTGGGCTCCTCAGGTGACCCCTGACCCCATCAGGTGAGAGTTGTCCCTTCTTCCCACTACACACACATAGAGGACAGACCCCAGTTTACTTTCTCCTGCTGTAAGATAACCTGAAGTCACGCTGCTGAGCTGGAAGCTTAGCTCCCCCAAACACTAGGCACAGACCTTGAGTAAGCCACTCCATCTCCCTGAACCTTGGTTTTCTCAACTATAAAATGAGGATAATGATAGTATTTACCTCGTGGTTTGTTGCTGGGATCCCATCAGGTGAGATGTAATTCCCTCTTCCCTGTGCAGACTGCTTCAGTGAATACCGTGACCATCTGCCCCATTCCTCAGGCCACACCTCAGACACATCCTTGACATCCCCCTTCCTCTCATACCCACAGCAGTCTCTTAGCAAGAGCTGTTCATTCTACTTCCCAAACATAGCCTGTACCCAGCCAGTTCCTGTTATTGAACTAGCGTCCTTCCTGCCTCCACTCTCACCCATTATCCACATGCAGCCAAGAGAGCCTGTTAAAATCATAAGTCAGCTCCAGTCCCGCCTCTGCTCAGACCCTCTGCTGGCTTCTCATCTTGCTCAGGATAAAGGCCAAGGTTCCTGCCTTGACCTTCCAGTCCCTCCCAGTCTGGCCCAGCTATCTCACTGACCTCACATCCTGCCTCCTTCTCCAGCCACACTGGCATCTCCATTGTTCCTCAGGTACACCAAGCATGTTCCCCAGGCCTTTACACTTACTTTTCCTTCTGTCTGAGACTCTGTCCCCCAGATTTCCACATGACCACTCCCTAAACAACCTCAGATCTCAACTCGGTGTGATGCCTCATCAGAGAGGCCTTTCCTGAGCACCTTATCTACAATAGCTCTGTCTTCCCCTTGACCAAAAAAAAAAATCATGAGGAATGGTAGAGGCTGTTTTTTTCCAGGCCACCTCCCAGAAGGAATTGCTGGCTCAGCAGGCCACGTGGTGACCCCTGGGGTCCCTGTCCTTGTTTCCCTCCTGCAGGTGAGAAGCCCTATAAGTGCTCCGTGTGTGAGTCTGCATTCAATCGCAAGGACAAACTGAAGAGACACATGTTGATCCATGAGCCATTCAAGAAATACAAATGCCCCTTCTTGTGAGTAGAGGCTGGCACAGGTCAGGGAGCGGGTGGTTTCCTTTAGCAGGGGCCCCCAGGGAGGGCAAGACAGAAGAATGTCAGGTCTGTGGACCAAAGGCCTGCTCTCTTTTTATCCTGTCCTCTGGTCCCTGCCTGTCTCACTCTCTGCCCTGCTTCCTTGCTCAGTCCTTAGACTAGACACGGCTGTCCCTTATGTCCAGGGCCGGCGGCGGGATGGTCAAGAGGGTCCTAAGCCTGATGAGCTTCCCCTGACCAGGCTTTGGGTTCTAGGACACATACAGGCTGCAGTAAGGAGTTCAACCGGCCAGACAAGCTGAAGGCTCACATCCTCTCCCATTCCGGTAAGCAGCCTGAGGGGCTACCAGGAGGGGCAGGCCTGCCAGGAGGAGAAAGAGCAGACATACCCAGGGGGTTATTATCCCTGCCTGGAACAGTCCATCCAGTAGACTTTCCTTCATGTGGACTGTGAGCCAGCCCTGTGTTAGGGTCCTCAGGAAGTCCAGAAGTGAATCAGACACGGTCCTCAACAGACCTGGGAAGAGAACACTGGAAGTCAGAGGGTCTCCAGTATGATAGAGGTGTGGATCAGGTGTGGAGGGAGATCATATTCCAGGTCCAAGACATGGCCTGTTCCTGTCCTCAGAGGTTCTCAGAGGTTCCTGAGGCAGCAGCCTGGCTGGCTTTCCACGTATTTTTTCCATTTGGTCCAGAACAGGGTTTCTCATCCTGAGCACTTTTGACATTTGGGCCAAATAATTCTTTGTGGTGGGGGCCTGTCCTATGCACTGTAGGGTGCTTCACAGCGTCCCTGGCCTCCACCCACCAGATGCCAATAGCGTGCCCCCTCCAGTGACGATAACCCCAGACGGGTGTGGGCTGGAGATGACTTCGTAGTGGCCATAGAAGCATCAGTGATTTATTAAATGAGTGACTATTGAGAACTATAACCATGTGCCAGGAAGTCGGTGAGCTTGGGAGAGTCAGAAAGGCAAAACCTACCCAGCCATCTCGGGGAAGTTTAGTGCTTAGTGAGGGAGACCAAAAAAACACAATGAGCAAACAGATACATAACAGTAAAGTACACCAAGCATGGAGACAGAAATAAACAGGATGACGGCAGAGAATGAAAGTGAGGGATTAGGGAGAGCTTCCGTGAGAAGATGACTTGAAAACTGAGTCCTGAGGGATGAGAATAGCTGGGGACATGACTTCCTGGAGTGAAGAAGCAGCAAATGCAAAGTCCTTAGGCAGGGAGGAGATTGGGGGTGTGGGGGGGAGGCTTTTGAGGCAAGGAAGGGTGGGTGGGAGGCCTGGAGCCCAAGAAACGAGGTGGGTACAAGGATGGGTGGGGCGGAGAGGAAGACAGACTGGGGAGAAAATCAGACTGGACAGGATTTTGTGAGAAACTTGGGTATCACTGGAAGGTTTGGAACATAAAATGTCATGATCATTTCTCTTTTACAAAGATCTCTGGCTGCCCCCAGGGTAATGGACCGATGGAGCCAGGGAGGGAGCAGGCAAACTGGAGAGGAAGCTGCCGCTCTGGTCATGATGGCCTGAACTAGGTGGCAAGTTAGCCAGGGCTCAGAGATTGCCTGGCATCTCCATGCAAAGGGAAAAGCAAGTAGAGGCACAGAGGTAGGAGCCACCTTGGAGCATTTGAGGAGAGAGGGGAATGGCTGGCTCAGAGTGTTGTGGAGAAGGTAGGGGATGAGATTGGAGAGGGGGCAGGGCCGGATGGCACAGGTGCTTGTATGCCAAAGCAAGAGACGGACTTTTATTCCAAGTGCAGCATACGCCACTACAAGGTGAGGCCTGAGTAGCCCCTCACCAGTTTCCCCCTTGCTCCTCAGGCATGAAGCTCCACAAGTGTGCCCTGTGCAGCAAGGCCTTCAGCCGCCGCGCCCACCTCGCCGAGCACCAGCGTGCCCACACAGGCAACTACAAGTTCCGCTGTGCTGGCTGTGCCAAGGGCTTTTCCCGCCATAAATACCTCAAGGATCACCGCTGCCGCCTTGGCCCCCCAAAGGACAAGGATCTGCAAGCCCGGCGCACCCCCCGGAGGAGGGCAGCCCCCCGCAGTGGCAGCAGTGGCGGGCGCAAGGTGGTGATGCCCCTGCCTGACCCACTGGGGCTGGAGGAACTGAAGGATGCAGGGGCTGGAGTAGTGCCTGAGGCCACCCCCAGCAAGCCACCCTTCGCTGAGCCAGATGCCGTCCTTTCTATTGTGGTGGGTGGCACAGTGGGCGGGGAGCCTGAGCTGGTGGTGCCCGGGCATGCAGAGGGTCTGGGCTCCAATCTGGCTCTGGCAGAACTGCAGGCAGGGGCCGAGGGCCCATGTGCCATGCTTGCCGTGCCTGTCTACATCCAGGCCTCAGAGTGATGGACCCTTGGTGTTTGCTCCCCCACCTAGCCTGATGCTCGTTCTTGGATCGCGACCTCTTGGGGACAACCTAGAAGTCCTTCCCAATGGAAGTGAGCTGTCATTGGGAAACCTTTTGGAGCATCATTTCTAAGCCCTGGCCTATGGCTGCACTCCTGGGTCCCCTCTTCTGCCAGAAAGCCTTTCAGGATTCTGGGATCTGAGATTCTGTGGCTCTCACGCAGGAAGCGATGGCAAGAGAGACGGCTGGAACCTGAGCAGCCCCGGGTCTGGCTCCTGGGCTGGTCCCGGCAGGTGTCCTTCTTTCTCTCCTGAGAGAGAAGACAAGGCAGGCCCTCCCACTCCACTCTGGCTGCCTTTGGTAGGCCTGACATGGTCAGAGATTTATCTATCAGACCTTTTCCCACGCAGCTTCTTGTGAAATCCTTGAGACAACTCTGTGATGTAGGCATTTAGGAGGCAGTCGAGTGTCATGGTTAGAGTGCAGGTATCAGCCAGATCTGGCTTCAAATCCAAGCACTCATTTGCGGGGTGACCTTGGACAAGTCACTTCACCTCTTAGAGCCCCATGGTCCTCATCTATACAACGGGACTAATAATAGTACTACCTCATAGGATTGTCGTGGGGATCCAGGATGGTGAAAAGGGGCTCAGTATGGTACCCTGCACTCCAAAAATGGTCAATAAATGTTTTTATCACAATTGTGTGTCCAAATGGCTCAGGTCTGAGCCTTGGGAGTTTCTTTCTTTGCCCCTAGGTGGCTGCACTCCTTCCTCCAAGGCACCCGGGGCTGAGGGGTCCCGTGCCTCCCCCACATGTCTGATTCTTCTGCCTTGGCTGCCCCTTGTTAGCCATGAAGAGGTCATAAAGGAAGGAGCAGGCTTTGGTGCTCCGAGAACAGGCTTGTAATAGAATATGGCCCATGCAAACAGCCAGGGGAGGGGGTTTATACTCACTGTCGAAAATTCAGGATTCTGGGCCTCACCCCAGTCCTTCGGAATCAGAAACTCCCAGAGCCAGAAGTCCATTTTGAGCAGGCGTCAGGGAGTGCCGTAGATGCCCCCTTCTCCAGCACTCCCTCAGCTGCGTCTGTTTGGGGGTGGGATGGTCAGGGCCCCACCCACGGCCCCTCAGCTAGTCCATGCTCACCAGGAGGCTGAAAGGAAGAAAAGGGGCTTTGACTGTTTCCTCTATTTTCTTCATAACCACCCCTCTCAGCCAGGTCACCTCCATTACAGGAAGGGAAAATGAGGCTCAAAGATGGTACAGGGCAGTACAAGCAGGGTTGTCTGACTCAGTTTGATGACCGACTTTCCTTGAGGGCTGGCACATCTCTCAGACATCGGTAGGGGCTCAGGGCTGGAGGTCAGAGCCAAGCCCAGTTTCCCCAAGTCCTCAGGAGGATTACGATCCTGTGGGAGGGGTAGGTGAGCATCAGCACACAGCTGATGGGGATGAGGCCTGTCAGTGTGGCTAACCCTCAAAAAGGCCAGAGGAAGGAGTGGTCAGGGGCAGGAAGGCTCCTCAAAAGAGAAGATATTTGAGCTAGACCTCTGCATGGAGCGCTCTGATGGGTAGATTGGAGAAGTCAGTCCAGTAAGAAAAAGGCAAGCAAAGGCCTCAAGCCATGACAGTGAAGTGCTTGTCATATTACGGGGCTGATGAACGGTCAAGGGTGACCAGAGAGCTGGGGGCAGTGGGTGGATGATGATGAGATTCTTCTAGTGATGGACCCTCAGCCCTGTCAGGTGGGCACCATGACCTTTCTTAATCGCAGATGAAGAAATGGAGGCACAAGGAGGCAAAGTCCCTTGCCCAAGCCCACCAGCCAATAAGTGGCAAAACCAAGATTCAAGCCTGAGCAGCCTGCCTCCATGTGCTCTTAGCCACTTTCTTTATTGAAATATAGGTTGATGTGAAATCAGAGAGAGCTTGAATGTTGGGTTTAGGGATTTGGATTTTATTCCCTACACAATGGAGGAGACATAGAAGGCATTGAACATTTTAAAAAACTTTAACTTTTTTTTTTTTTCATGGGCAGGCACCGGGAATCTAAGCCAGGTCTCCAGCATGACAGGCAAGAACTCTGCTTGCTGAGCCACCGTGGCCTGCCCTTAACAGTGACTTTAAAGGAAATCTTAAACTCCTTCCTCAGGGTGGCATGCAAGGGTAGTTCAGTAGTAGAATTCTCGCCTGCCGTATGGGAGACCCAGGTTCAATGTCCAACCCATGCACTTGCCAAACAAACAAAGAAACCAACAAAAAAAACAAACAAATCCAACAAATGGTGCTGTAATAACGGGATACTAACATGGAAAAAAAATGAAATGTGACCCCACCATACAACATTCAAAAAGTAAAACAAGACAAAAAAAAAAAAACATACCTCCATCCTAACACACTATTTAAGTTATATTCCTGTCTCTTCTTCCTATCACTATGCATATACACATATATTGCCAATAAACATGACAGCCATCATTTATTAGGCACCATCACATGCCTGGCACTGTCCTAAGCACTTTGAGTAGGAGCGGTTATTCCAATTTTTAGGCAAAATGAGGAAATAGGTAGGCACAGTGAGGTGAGGCAGCCCAAAGGGGCAGAACCACAGATCAAGACGCCTATCAAGGTGAGGTCTAATATTTAAAAGATGGAGGGCGGGCAGGTGGCACAGTGGCAGAGTTCTCGGCTGCCATGCCAGACACTCGGCTTTGATTCCCTGTGCCTGTCCATGCAGGAAAAAAGAAAAAAAGATGGAAAGAAGATGCATAGTTGGACCGGAGGGGAGGTGGCAGAGGCAGTACAGGGGTGAGAGTTACGGAGAACTGAGCTGGGGCCATTCCCTAGCTGAACCCGTCTCGGGGTAGCAGATGGGGAGACTGAGACCCAGAAAGGGAAAGGCCTTTGTCCAACAGTCACGCAGAGAGTAGGCGGCAGAGCTGCCCCTGACAGAGCCCTAAAATGCCTCACACAGTGTAACATAAGGAAGGGCCTAGACATCCTGGTTCTCACACTATCCCTGCAAAAATCGCAGGCTTTGTCATCTAGATGTGCTCAATCGATGAATGAATGAGTCTGAGCTCAGCCTGGCAGTGATGAGACGTTGGGCAAGCCTTTTTCCCTCTCTGGGCCTCAGTTTATTCTCTGATTCTACAAAGAGTCCAGGGCCCTGAAGTTGGGCCTTGGCCTTCTGCTCAGGATTCTGTGTCCGACCATACCCCAGTCACCCTCGGCAAGTGGGATGCCCTCTGCCAACCTCCCCATTGATCACCACCCTTCAGGCTCCCAGGAGGCCACTTGCTGGCAGCCTTGGGGGTTGGGAGCACCCAGAGCTGCCACCTCCACCCCTTCCTCCCCAGGGAAGACAGAACTGGTCCAACAGGTTCTCCTGGGCCACCAGGGCACCTGCTCTCTCAGCTGAGACTTTCAGGCCACCGCCTCTGTCGTTTGTCCCAGATATTTTCATCTCCGTCTTCAGACAAAGAAGGTCTCCTTTATTTTGAGAGGTTACCTCCCAGTGCTCTAGGTCAGCCCAAGTGGCAGATTCTTCCCTTGGCCTCCCTGGGATGGTAGGAGGGGACAGAGTGGACCTTGTTCTTTCATGGTGCTGATGTCTTCCATTCGTTTGTTCATTTGACAAATATTCTTAGAGCACTTACTGTGTGCCAGGCATACTTTACTTGTAGGTATTGGGACACATCATGAACAAAACAGACAAAGATCTGTGGAGATCCCCTGTGGAGCTTAAATTCCAGTGGAGGAAGCAAAAGATAAGTGATAAAGTAAGCATCTAAATCATATGTGAGATGGTGACAAATGCTATAGAGAAATGAAAAGGACAGCAAAGTAAGAGGTATTGTGAGGTGCATGCGAGGGAGAAGTTGCAGCATTATTTGGGGTGGTCCCAGAAGGCCTCACTAAGAAGGGAACGTTTGAGTGAAGAAAACAAAGAAGCACGAATAAGCCATATGGGAATCTGGGGGAAAGGGAGAGGGCCCAGTCCATGCAAAGAAGTGGTCTGAGGCCTAAGGCCCTGCGTTTGAGGAACAGAGGGAGGGAGTGAGGGGAGAGGAAATGAAGAGGGCAGGGAGATGACAGGAGAATTGTGACACATCATCTAGGTCCTTGAGGGATATTGTAAGGATTTTGGCTTTTACTCCAGGGAACAGTGGGAGCTATCGGAATCGGAAAGGTTTGTACAGAGTGACAATACCTATTTTTTAAAAGACCTCTCTAATTTTCAGATATTCCAACTGTCCCTCTGAACTCCTCCCCTCTCAACTTAAATGAGATAGCCAGAGTGTTCTACTGCCCGGTCGGGCAGGGCTTACATCCCCTGAAAAGCTAGAAGCAGCTACAGAAGACAGACCCTTGTCCCTCAGCACCCCTTAAAATTAAGGCGTGAGAACTCTCTCAGGGGGAGTTTGAGGCAGGCTAAAACAAGGCGGAAGAAAAAAAATATGTGAAGAAGTCCTTTAGTAAGGACGGTTAGTCAAGATCAGGAAGGACCAAGGGCTGGACCGACAACCTGCCCGGGGCTACCCACTTATGGGACACACCCCGCAGCAGCCCACCCACCTGAATGCGTCATCTGCTGAGAAGGCGAGCCAACCGGCCCACCCAAATGCATTATCTGCCACCACGCACAACCCTGGAGAGAAGGGAGGGTACAGAAGAAAGTCCTGAACAAGGAAGGAGGAGGGGGGATAAGTCAAGTTAATCTATAAAAGCAAACGTCGGCGGGCCACGGTGGCTCAGCAGGCAGAGTTCTTGCCTGCCATGCCAGAGACCCGGGTTCGTTTTCCGGTGCCTGCCCATGTAAGAAAAAAAAAAAGCAAATGGCCCCACTTTGCCTCTATTCTCTTTCAAGAGTGCCTGAATGCTTCTTCTCTGCATGTGCACTCGACACATTTTCTACCTCTAGTAGAGGGATAGGGTGGGGGCAGGAAGGCCAGTGAGGAGGAATTTTAGTTCCCTATTGCTGCTGTAACAACATAGCACAAAAAACTCAGTGGTTTAAAATAACACACACCTATTATTTTACAGTTTTGGAGTTCAGAAGTTCGATATTGGTCTCACTGGTCTAAAATCAAGTTGTCAGCAGGGCTGTCTTCCTTATGGAGGCTCCAAGGGAGAATCTGTTCTCTTGTTTTTTCCAGCTTCTAAAAACCGCTGGCATTCCTTGACTTGTGGCCCCTTTCTCCATCTTCAAATCCAGAAGGGTAGCAACTTCCAGTCTCACTGATTCTGATTTTCCTGTTTCCCTCTTATAAGGACATTTGGGTTTATATTGGGCCTACATAATCTCCCCACCTCAAGATCCTTAACTTAATCTCATCTGCAAAGTCCCTTAATTTTTTTTTTTTAATTTTTAATGTACATTGTAACAAATAGTTACAGAACATTTCAGAGTTTGGTATGGGCTACTGTTCCACAATAAGTTTTTTCCTGCTAATTGCTCCAAGACACTGGAGACTAAAAGAAATATCAGTATGATTCAGCAGTCATCCTCATTTGTTAAATCCTATCTTCCCTAGTATAACTCCTCCTCCTTTGATCCTTCTCCCAAGCTTTAAGGGTATTTGGTTCTGCCCTTTCTAACTTTTTCATGTTGGGAAGGGCTGTCGATAGTATGGGATAGGGGAATGGAACTAGTTGATGTTCTTGGAGAAACTGGTCCCTCTAGTTTTCAGGACTCACCTGGCCTAGGAACCTATCTGGGGATTGTAGGTTTCTGGAAAGTAATCTCAGTAAATGAAACTTTTGTAGAATCTCAGATAGAGCTCTGAGTGTTCTTTAGGGTTAACAGGAGTGGGTTTGGTTGGGGGTTGGTAAACCATGGTAATTAGCAATGTCTAGCTAAAGCTTGCATAAGAGTAGCCTTCAGAATAGCCTCTTAACTCTATTTGAACTCTCTTAGCTACTGTTACCTTATTTTGTTACCAGATATACCACATTTTGTTTATCCCTTCATCTATTGATGGACACTTGGGTTGTGTCAACCTTTTGGCAAGTGTGAATAATGCTGGTATGAACAGTGGTGTACAAATATGACTTTGAGTGTCTCTTTTTTCAATTCTTTGGGTTATATATATCTAGAGGTTGAATTGTTGGGTTGCATGGTAGCTCTGTTTAATTTACTGAGGAACTGCCAAACTGTTTCCACAGTGGCTGCATCATTTTACATTTCCACAAGCAAAGTACCAGATTTATATTTTTTCTACATCCTCCCTACAATTGTTATTATTAATTTTTTTAATAATAGCAATTCTAGTAGGCATGAAGTGGTATCTCATGGTTTTGATTTGCATTTCCTTAAGATTTAATGACATTGAGCATCTTTTCATGTACTTTTTGGCCATTTGTATATCTTCTTTTTAGAAATGTCTGCTCAAATTCTTTGCCCATTTCTTAAGTGAGTTGTCTGTCTTTTTGTTGTTGAATTGTACAAGTTCTTTATATATTCTGGATGCTAAATTCTTATCAGATAAATGGTTCCCAAATACTTTCTCCAATTCTGTAGGTTGTCTTTTTACTTTCTTGATAATGTCTTTCTCTCTCTCTCTTTTTTATACATGGGCGGCCACTGGGAATCGAACCCGGGTCTCTAGCATGGCAGGCGAGAACTCTGCCACTGAACCACTGTTGCCCACCCAATAATGTCTTTTGATGCACAAAATATTGAAATTTTTTTATGCTGTATGGCAGGATCACATTTCATTATTTTCCCATGTGTGTATTCCATTATTGCAACACCATTTGTTGAATTTTTGTTTCATTGGTTGTTTTTTATTTATTTTGCTTGTTTGTTTTTTGGGAAGTGCATGTTCCAGGAGTTGAACCCAGGTCTACCACATGGTCTACAGCTGAACTAACCTTACACCACCACCTTCACCAAATATTTATATTTTTATGAAGTCCTGTAAGCTATTTGCCTTTTTGTTGCTCATGCTTTTGGTGTAAAGTCTAAGAATCCATTACCTAATACAAGGTCCCGTAGATTTCCCCTTATATTTTCTTCTAGAGAGTTATGGTTTTAGCTCTTATGTTTAGGTCTTTGATCCATCTTGAGATTTTTTTTATATGATGTAAGGTAGGGATCTGATCTCATTCTTTTACACTTGGCTATCCACTTGTCCTAGCACCATTTGTCGGAAGACTATTCTTTTTCCATTGGTGTGCCTGTTTGAAACTATTTTATATCCCAGAAAAAACATGTTTTAATTCTGATTCAATCTTGTGGGACCAGACCTATTGTTAGGGTGGGGAATTTGATTGGATTGTTTTCATGTGACACACCCAGTTGTAGGTGTGACCTTTTGGTTAGATTATTTCCTTGGAGAAGTGACACACCTGGTTGTGGGTGTGAGCTTTTTATTAGATGGAGTTGTGACTCTACCCATTCAAGGTGGGTCTTTATTAGTTTCCTAGAGTCCTTTAAAAGGGGAAATATTTTGGAAAAATCTCAGATGCAGGTGCTTGGAGAGCAGTTGCTTCAGAGCTGACAGAGACACAGATGTTTGGAGATGCTTGGAGTGCTGATGGAGAGAGCAGAAGCCTAGACAAAAGACAGAGCCCAGCAGATGTCACCATGTGCCTTCCCATGAGATACTAAGCAAACCAGAACCCAGAGTTGTGTCCCAGAATAGCTGAATGAAGGCCCAGAGATGCTTAGAGAGAAACCACTGGCACAGAAGCTGGAAGCAACAGAACTGGGAACAAGAGCCAGCAGATGCCAGTCACATGCCTTCCCTTGTGCCAGCCATCAGCCTTTCTTTTTTTTTTTTTTAATAATTTTATTATAAACAATGAACTAACATACAAACATTCTTGACATAAAAACATTCTTGACGTGGTTACAGTCAGTGGCTCACAATATCATCATATAGTTGTGTATTTATCACCATGATCATTTCTTTGAACATTTGCATCTCTCCAGCAAAAGAGAGAAAAAAGAAAAAACTCATACATGCCATACCCCCTACCACTCCCTTTCATTGATCACTAGTATTTCAATCTACTCAATTTATTTTAACCTTTGTTTCCCTTATTATTTGTTTATTTCTTAGCCATAATTTTACTCATTAAAATTATGTGGGTTCTAACAAGTTACCCCGGGGTGATTTCTTTCTGCATCTCCAAAGGCCTGGGCTGAGCTGCGAGTGCTGAGATGAGGTATGCTGAGCTGCTTGGGCTGTGCTACTGTTGTGCTCTCTCATTTAAGCACCAGCCAATTAAGTCAAACCATTCATTGCAGCAGGCATGCCTCCTAGTCAACTGCAGATGTAATCAGCAACAGATGAGGTTCATGTACCATTGGCTCATGTCCACAGCAACAGAACTAGGCCAAGTTGACAACTGAATCTAACTACCACACATGGCTACTGGAACACAGCTCTACAGTTTCAGGCACTTCTCTCTAGCCACTCTTATACACCATAAACTAAACAGAGGATAGCTATACAATGTGTAAGAATAACTTCCAGGATAACCTCTTGACTCCCTTTGAAATCTCTTGGCCACTGACACTTTATTTTGTCTCATTTCTCTTTTCTCCCTTTCAGTTGAGAAAGTCCTTTTGGTTACCAAGTCCCAGCACATCCCAGGATTTCTGTCCCATATTGCCAGGAAGGTTTAAATCCCTGTGAGTTATGTCGCATGTAGAAAGGGGGAAGGCAGTGAGTTTGCTTGCCGTGTTGGCTGAGAGAGAGACAGGCCACATTAGAACAACAAAAGAGGTTCTTTGGGGATGACTCTTAGGCCTAATTTTAAGTAGGCTTAGCCTATTCTTTGTGGGGATCAACGTTTCATAAGGACAAACCCCAAGACTGAGGGCTCCGCCTATTGATTTGGTTGTCCCCACGGCTTGTGAGAATATCAGGAATTCTCCACATGGGGAAGTAGAATTTTTCACTCCTTTTCCCCATTACCCCAAGGGGACTTTGCAAATACTTCTTTATTCACTGTTCAGATCACTCTGGGATTTATCAGAGCATCACACTAACCTGGGCAAACCTACAAAATCTTATGCCCTATTCAAGGTTCCATGTACTTATGGTGTTCAGTTAAACTATCCATATAAATTAAATTAGGAAATGCACTAGTCAAAATATGAATTTTGTACCAAATAAACATTTCTTGCTTTAGTCTCACACAAAATTTGAAGTTTTAAAATCTGAATGACCATCTATTTTCAACACCCTGCAATACTGACATTCCTTTGTTCT
The DNA here is from genome assembly GCF_023851605.1 of Tamandua tetradactyla. Lineage (NCBI taxonomy): Eukaryota > Metazoa > Chordata > Mammalia > Pilosa > Myrmecophagidae > Tamandua > Tamandua tetradactyla. The sequence continues at coordinate 19,194,954 of NC_135327.1, read as the reverse complement.
TCCTCATGCAAAAACATTTTTTTAATTTGTATATTTAGCCACTATCATTATACACTCTAGCATCAGCCTTTCTTGAGTCAAGTTAGCTTTTTCTGGATGCCTTACTTTGGAAATTTTTCTGGCCTTAGAACTGTAAAGGTATAATACAATAAATTCCCTTTAAAAAGCCATTCCATTTCTTGTGGCATAATTTTATTCTTGGCCTGGTGGCTTAGTCTCTTTCTCTCCCTCCCTCGCCATTTTGGCACGTCCGGTTCTTCTAAGCCTCTGAATTACAGGCCTCACCAGCGACTAGTGATGATGCAGCCTTGTCTCTCTAACCCTATTGGTCTTCTCCTTAGTCCTCCACCTACCCAACATCCTCTGCTACGGGTACACTCAGGAACAGCATCTCTATGGTCACAGTCACTCATCCGTCCTCCCTGTGTGATTGGCTACCCTCCCCTGGAGGCCACGCCCTAACTCCGCCTCTCCTCAAACTGTATATAATCCAGGGCTCACCGAGCCTAGTGGTCTTTAGCTACTGGCGGCCCTGGCATAAGCGTCTACCAACAATAAAGCTACCTCACTTTATGCCTTAATTGGCTCGGCCTTCAGTCCTTTAGACCCGCAGTGAGGTCTCCTGCGCGCGCCCCTTGGACCCAGACCCCCGGCTCGAGCCCTTTTCTGTGTGCGGCAGTGTCGTCTAGCAAGCAGTGAGAAGCTGAGGAGTAGAGGGTCCCCGATAGCTTAGCGGTTGTGCTAAACCGTAATTTCTGGTATATTGCATTCTGGCAGCTTTAGCAAACCAAAACAGATTTAGGTACAGAGAAGTGGGGTGCTGCATTTTGCAAATGCCAAACATGTTGGAACAGCTTTTTAAATAGATAAGGGGAAGATTCTGGAAGAGCTGTGAAGATCTTGTAGAGAAGGCTTAGAATGCTTTGAACAGACTGTTGGTGGAAATATGGACTCTAAAGATACTTCTGAAAAGGCCTTAGACAGAAACCGTGCATGTGTTATTGCAAGCTGGAAGAAGGCAATCCTTGTTTTAAAGTGGCAAAAAAATTGGCAAAATTGACTACTGATATTGTAAGGAAGGCAGATTTTAAAAGCTATGAACTTGGATATTTAGCAGAAGAAATTTCCAAACTAAATGTGGAAAATGCAGCCTGGCTGCTCCGTGCAGCTTATAGTAAAATGCAACAGGAAAGAGCAAAGTTGAGAACTGAACTCTTAGGGACAAAGAAAACAGAAATTGATGGTCTGCAAAATTATGGGCTTCCAGAAAGTACCTCATATGAGGATCTAACCACACATGGAAGCAGTCAGTCATTACAGGACAAGTGAGGACTGGAGATGGAGTTATCCAGAAAGGATTTGTGGAAATTCCTATTGTCTGATGGATATAATCCAGTATACTGCATAGAAAGTCAACAAGAGTATTGAGAGATCTTTATAAATGGAACCACTATCATTCTGGATTAAAAGGACAGAAAAGGGAAAAATGGAAGGAAAAATTACTTCAGAGGCAGAACCATGGAAGCTAAGGTCTGAAGTCAAGAAACCTGGAGTCAGTAGAGTGGACCCACCCAGGCACTTGGTGAGGGTGAGTTTGCCCTGAAGGCAGAGGGTGGGCCTTCCACCTGGATGCTCAGGAAGAGTTTTGCCACCCCAGGCCTCGGAGAGGATGGAGCACATAAACTGAGGGTATGGGGGGCCCTGGCTGCCACCCCATTGACCTGGAAGGGTTGAGCATGTGCTCTGGAGATGGCAGAGATCCCAGGTACTGCCCTGAAGCTTGGAGAAGGTGGATCCAAGAGAAAGGTGGTCCTCCCAAAGTGCCCCAGTGTTGCAACTCTCACCCCAGCGTTTGGAGAGAGCAGGGCTGCTACATAGGCTCTTGGAAATGGTGTGAGTGATGTTTTCTAAAGTCTTGAGATGAATGACTCTCAGACTTTGAAATCCATTGGAGTTTTCCCTGCAGGTTTTCCAAACTCTTTGAGTCTGGGAACCATTGTCTGACTTTCGATTTCCCCCTATGGCAATAGAAACATGCACCCTATGACTGTCCCTTCTTTGTATATTGGCAACAGATAACTCATTCTGAGTTTCACAGGTCCAGAGCCAGAGCAGATTTTTTTTGCCTTAGGACAGACCATGCCTGTAACTGATTTGATGAGATTTTGTATTGTTTTTGACTTTGTATGTTATTTGTATTGTTACTGAAATGGTTTAAGGCTTTTGTGACATTGTGATGGAGTGAAAGTATTTTGATATAGAAAGAACATGTCTTTTTGGGGGGTCCAGAGGGTAGAATGTGCCAGTTTGAAGCTATTATATCCTCCAGAAAAGCCATGTTTTAATCTTGATCCAATCTTGGGGAGCCAGACCTATTGTTCAGGGTGGGAAACTATGATTGGACAGTTTCCATGGAGATGTGATACACCCAGTTGTGGGCGTGTCCTTTTGGTTAGATTACTTCCATGGAGATGTGATATGCCCAATTGTGGGTGTGGCCTTTCGATTAGATGGAGATGTGACTCCACCCATTCAAGGTGGGTCTTGATTAGTTTACTAGAGTCCTTTAAAAGGGGAAGCATCAGATGCAGATACTTGGAGAACAGTTGCCTCAGAGCTCATAGAGAGACAGATGTTGGGGATATTTAGAATGCTGACAGAGAGAGCAAATGCCTAGACACGGGCAGAGCCCAGCAGCTGTCACCATGTGCCTTCCCAGGAGATGCTAAGCAAGCCAGAACCCAGAGTTGTGTCCCAGAGGAGCTAAGAGAAGGCCCACAGATGCTTAGAGAGGAAACCACTGGCATCAGAAGCTAGAAGCAAGGAAACCAGGAACAAGGATCAGCAGATGCCAGTCATGTGCCTTCCCATGTGCCAGACATTGGCCTTTCTTGAATCAATCTGTTTTTTACTGGATGCCTTAGTTTAGACATTTTTCTGGCCTTAGAACTGTAAATTTGTTACATAATAAATTCCCTTTATAAAAGTTGTTCCATTTCTGGTATATTGCATTCTGGAAGCTGTAGCAAACCAAAATTGATGGTCTTAGCATCCTTGTTGAAATTGGTTGACCATAGATGTGTGGGTTTATTTCTGGACTCTCAATTCCATTCCTTTGGTCTATTTGTTTCTCTTTATGCCAGTACCATACTGTTTTTATAATATTGGCTTTGTAATAAGTATTGAAATTGGGAAGTTTGAGTCTTCCAACTTTGCTCTTCTTTTTCAAGATAGTTTTGGCTATTCAGGCCCCTTTACTGTACCCTATGAATTTGAAGATTGTTTTTTCCATTTATGCAAATAAAGCTGCTGGAATTTTATTTTATTTTATTAAAGAAGTTAAAGATTTACAGAAAAATCATGTAGAAAATAGAGTTCCTCTATCCCCCCAGTACTAGTTTGCCAGCTGCTGGAATGCAATATACCAGAAATGGAATGGCTTTTTAAAAGGGGAATTTAATAAGTTGCTAGTTTACAGTTCTAAGGCTGTGGAAGTGTTCAAATTAAAGCAAGTCTATAAAAATGTCCAAATTAAGGCACCAACAAGAGGTTACCTTCTCTCAAGAAAGGCCGATGAAGTTAAGTGTTTCTCTCTCAATTTAACAGTATCTGTTAGCTTTCTCTCCTGGCTTTTTGTTTCATGAAACTCCCCCCGGGACATTTTCCAAAGGTCTCTGGCTGCATGTGCTCTCTTCAAACTTTTTCCTCTTTTAAAGGATTCCAGTAAAGTAATCAAGACCCACTTGGAATCAGTGGAGTCACATTTCCATCTAATAAAAAGTTAATACCCAACTGGGTGCATCACATCTCCATGGAGATAATCCAGTCAAGTTTCCAAAACAAAGTGCTGAATAGGGTTTAAAAGAAACAGATGCTCCCATGAGATTGGATCAGAATTAAAGCATGGCTTTTCTAGGGTACATAAATCCTTTCAAACCAGCACGCCACAGACACACATACACCGTTATTAACACCTTACATTAGCGTGGTACATTTGTTACAATTGATAAAAGAATATTATTATAATTATACTATTAATTATAGTCCATGTTCTACATTAGGGTTCCCTGTTCGTGTCGTACAGTCCTATGGGTTTTGTTTCTTTTGTTTTTCTTTTATTTTTTTCCTAAATTTTTATTTGTTTTGTTTTTTAAATGTATTTTTAACTTTTTCTGTTTTTATTTTCTATGGGTTTTTAAAAAATTATTCTAGTAACATATAGACAAACTAAAATTTACCTTTTTAACCAAAATTCAAATATATATTTCAAAATACTGTTAATTTATTCACAACGTTGTGCTATCGTCACCACCATCCATTACATAATTTTTCCATCACTCCAAGTAGAAACTCCGGGTAATTTAAGCTTTAACTCCTCATTCTCTATCCCCACCCCAGCCCTTCGTGACCTATATTCTGGTTTCTGACTCTATGAATTTGCTTATTCTAATTATTTCCTATGGCTGCTGGAATTTTGATCAGGATTGTGTTGAATCTGTAAATCGCTTTGGGTAGTATTGACGTCTTCATGTTAAATCTTCTAATCAATCAATGAACAAGGAACCTGAGATATCTTTCTGCTTTTTTTAGGTTGTCTTTAATTTCTTTCAGGAATATATTATAGTTTTCAGTATACAAGTTTTTTACATCCTGGGTTAAATTTATCCCTAGATATTTTGTTCCTTTAGATGCTACTGTAAATGGGATATTCTTGATTTCCTTTTCAGATTGTTCATTGCTGGTGTATAGAAATATATATAAGGTATGTAAATTACACTAATATTAATTATAAAGCCTGGTGAATTTTTATGTATGTACACTCCCACATGAACACTAGCAGATCATGATACAGAATGCAACTGATTTTGGCATGTTTATTTTGTACCCAGCAGCTTTGCTGATTTTGTTTATTAGCTTTAGTAGCTTTCTTGTGGATTCTTTGGGATTTTCTATATATAGGATCACATTTTCTGCAAATAGAAATAGGATTCCTCTTCCCTTCCAATTTGATGCCTTTTATTTCTTTTTCTTTTCTAATTGTTTTGGCCAGAACTTTGAGCAACAATGTTGAAGAGCAGTGTTGAAAGTGGGCATCCTTGCCTCATTCCTGAGACATTCAGTTTCTCACTGTTGAGTTTGATGTTAGCTGTGAATTTTTTTTTTTTAATTTTTTTATTAATCAAAAAAAAGAAAAGAAATTAACACAACATTTAGAAATCATTCCATTCTACACATGCACTCAGTAATTCTTAGTATCATCACATAGATGTATGATCATCATTTCTTAGTACATTTGCATCGATTTAGGAAAAGAACTAGCAAAACAGCAGAAAAAAATATAGAATGTTAATATAGAGAAGAGAATTAAAATAATAATACTAATAATATATATATATATATATATATATAAAAAGGAAAAAGAAAAAAAACAAAAACAAAAGATACAAACACACAAACAAACAAAAAACCATATTTCAGGTGCAGCTTCATTCGGTGTTCCAACATAGTTACATTACACTTAGGTATTATTGTGCTGTCCATTTTTGAGTTTTTGTATCTAGTCCTGTTGCACAGTCTGTATCTCTTCAGCTCCAATTACCCATTATCTTACCCTGTTTCTAACTCCTGCTGGTCTCTGTTACCAATGATATATTCCAAGCTGATTCTCAAATGTCGGTTCACATCAGTGGGACCTTACAGTATTTGTCCTTTAGTTTTGGGCTAGACTCACTCAGCATAATGTTCTCTAGGTCCATCCATGTTATTACATGCTTCATAAGTTTAGTCTGTCTTAAAGCTGCATAATATTCCATCGTAGGTATACGCCACAGTTTGTTTAGCCACTCGTCTGTTGATGAACATTTTGGCTGTTTCCATCTCTTTGCAATTGTAGATAATGCTGCTATAAACACTGGTGTGCAAATGTCCGTCTGTGTCTTTGCCCTTAAGTCCCTTGAGTAGATACCTAGCAGTGGTATTGCTGGGTCGTAATCCATTCTGCCATTCTAAGTCTTTTGATTGGGAAATTCAGTCCATTAACTTTTAGTATTATTACTGTTTGGATAATATTTTCCTCTACCATTTTGGCTTTTGTATTATATATATCATATCTGATTTTCCTTCTTTCTACACTTTACTCCATACCTCTCTCTTCTGTCTTTTCGTATCTGACTCTAGTGCTCCCTTTAGTATTTCTTGCAGAGCTGGTCTCTTGGTCACAAATTCTCTCAGTGACTTTTTGTCTATAAATGTTTTAATTTCTCCTTCATTTTTGAAGGACAATTTTGCTGGATATAGGAGTCTTGGTTGGCAGTTTTTCTCTTTTAGTAATTTAAATATATCATCCCACTGTCTTCTAGCTTCCATGGTTTCTGCTGAGAAATCTACACATAGTCTTATTGGGTTTCCCTTGTATGTGACAGATTGTTTTTCTCTTGCTGCTTTCAAGATCCTCTCTTTCTCTTTGACCTCTGACATTCTAACTAGTAAGTGTCTTGGAGAACGCCTATTTGGGTCTATTCTCTTTGGGGTGCGCTGCACTTCTTGGATCTGCAAATTTAGGTCTTTCATAAGAGTTGGGAAATTTTCAGTGAAAATTTCTTCCATTAGTTTTTCTCCTCCTTTTCCCTTCTCTTCTCCTTCTGGGACACCCACAACACGTATATTTGTGTGCTTCATATTGTCATTCAGTTCCCTGATCCCCTGCTCAAGTTTTCCCATTCTTTTCCCTATAGTTTCTGTTTCTTTTTGGAATTCAGATGTTCCATCCTCCAGTTCACTAATTATAGCTTCTGTCTCTTTAGATCTACCATTGTAGGTATCCATTGTTTTTTCCATTTTTTCTTCTTTGTCCTTCACTCCCATAAGTTCTGTGATTTGTTTTTTCAGATTTTCTATTTCTTCTTTTTGTTCAGCCCATGTCTTCTTCATGTCCTCCCTCAATTTATTGATTTGGTTTTTGAAGAATTTTTCCATTTCTGTTCGTATATTCAGCATTAGTTGTCTCAGCTCCTGTATCTCATTTGAACTATTGGTTTGTTCCTTTGACTGGGCCATATCTTCAATTTTCCGAGCGTCATCCATTATTTTCTGCTGGTGTCTGGGCATTTGATCAGATTTCCCTGGGTGTGGGACCCAGCTGGTTGAAAGCTTTTTCTGTGAAATCTCTGGGCTCTGTTTTTCTTTTCCTGCCCAGTAGGTGGCGATTGTGGCGCTCGTCTGTCTGCACGGGAGTCGGCCCGGGAAACCGCGCGTGGAGGTGGGGGTCGCTGGCCGCCGCGGCTTGGGAGAGTGCCGGTCCTAATTGCCCAGCTGGCCCGAAACGCCAAGCGTGACGGGAGGGCCCTGCTATCCAACGTTCCCAGTCAGACCGGGGAGCCACGTGCGTGGATGGGACCCCAGTCGCCAGCCGCCCCAGCCGGGAAAACGCGCGCCCCTCGGGTAGCTCACCGCAGCAGATTCTCCCTGCCCGTTCAGCTGTTCCAGAATGGGGTACGCTGTCTTTTTGGTCTCTGTCGTGACTCCGGGAGCTGTTTCGTATTGTTTCTGTTTCTTTAGTTGCTTTTCTGGAGGAGGAACTAAGACCCGCGCGTCTTACTAAGCCGCCATCTTCTCCGGAAGTCAGCTGTGAATTTTTTATATGTGACTTTTATCATGTTGAGGAAGTTCCTTCCTTTGTAGTTCTAGTTTGTTAAGGGTTTTTATCATGAGAGGTTTTTGATGTGCTCTTACTGGTTTTTACAACTAAAACTACAAAGTGAAGTTCTCTGTATTTGACTTTGTATAATTATGTGAGATCAACGTTCATAATAATTAAGGTTTTATTTATTCCTGTTTTCTTGACTTAACATGTTTTCAAAGAAGATTGAGATACATGGCCAGATGCCTTTCACTATGTGACCTTGTGCAAGTCTTACTTCTGTGGGCCTCAGTTTCTGCAAAATGGGTAATGGGGAAGTAAAACTTATTTCATGAGGCTTTGGTGAATGGATATAAGATGGGATTTTGCATGCAAAGTTACTTTACTGACAAATAAACACACGTACCCTTCTATTGGTGCTCTCAGCAGAGGTGTTTTCTAAATTGAGATAATAGCATGGGGTTAGTCAAGTACATGAGGTATGTAAGGAACAGTCATCTTAAGTTGAAAGCCTGATGAATTTTTATGTATATACACATTCATATGAACATCACTGGATCTTGATATAGAACCTTTCCAGCAGCTGGTAAGGGCTCCCTGCCCAGTCTATCCCACCGCCAGAAGTAACCATTATTCTGTCTCATCACCATATATTAGTTTTGCCAGTGTTTGAGCTTTGTATAAATGGGATCATACAGGCTTTGTGTCTGGTTTCTTTTACTCAGCATAATATCAGTGAGTCATCCAAATGGTTGTGTGTACTGGTAGCTCATTCTTTTTCAAAGTTTTTAACACGCTAATACCAGCTGGTCACTATTTGAAAAGGCTGTGAACTAGCCCAAGAGACCAAAAACAAAAATAAAAGAATGAAGACCAGGGAAGGCCAGCTTTCTCCAGCAAGTCAATTCCTCCTGTGAATGTCTGCCACGGGAGTTAGTTGAGACTTCAGCCAGTCTTTCATCTACCCGCCCTGGGTGACATCACTCCTAATCCCACATCCTAGGTAAGCAACACATATTCACTTCAGCACATTTTTTTTTTTTTTACAAAGAGTCCTGATGCAATCTCAGAATTCTCTCTTTTTCTTTTTTTAATTAGAGAGGTTATAGGTTTATGGAAAAATCAGAGTTTCCATATACCACCCTATTACTGACACCTTGCATTAGTGTAACACATTTGTCATACTTGGTCAAAGAATATTTTTATAATTGTGTATTATTAACTACAGTCCTATGGTTTAAAAAAATTTTTAAAAACATATACAACCTTAAACGTCACCCTCTAATCATACTCAAAGACACAATTCAGTGATGGTAACTATGCTCACAAATGTTGCACTACCATTACCACTATCCACCACCAAAACTTTTCCATCAACCCAAGTAGCAGTTCTGTGCAATTGAAGCATTCCATTTCCATTCCCTACCCCCACTGTAGCCCCTGGTAATGTGTATTCTAAACTCTGACTCTGCAGATTTGCTTATTCTAATCATTTCCTATCAGCGAGATCATACAATATCAGAATTATTCTTAACCAAGCGACCAGCACCCATTGTTTGAATTTGGTTACTTGAGATTAAATCTGAACTTTCTGCCACTGCATCCCCAAGCTGTGTTTCTGGGCTCCTAGAGTTATGATATGAAGAGGTCTGATATCATTCTCGATTTACCCCAGAGCAGCATGGGCCTGGTGGTGGTGAGGTTTATAGTGTCTGCCTATTCATCATTCTTTGGGTCATGGCTCAAATCTAGCAAGTGTTTTGTTATCTGTGTGCTCAGGTGCAGCATGATTTAGATAAGATTGGAGGGGGCAGATTGCTTAGATGTAGAGGGGTTGCTGTACCCATGGGGTGGCTTGATTGAAGCCTCTTTGTTTTTATTCCTTACTCTGATAAAACATTGTAATGTTGACTCAGGTACAGAACAAGCACAACTGTGACATGTTTCACAATTCATGCTGTGAATTCTTGACAGTTCTAGCATGTCTCTCACGTTTATAAATTTCTTCCAGTCTGGAAAATTCAGTGCAATGACTCCCTGTCCTGTGGGAATGACCACACGATGCACAGGCTGGGGTTGTGGCAGATAAAAAAAAATAGCACCTGAGACATGGCTTTTGTCCATATGTAGTAGATTATGGTTTAAGGGAGGAGACAAGATTCATGCATGTGAAATAATAAGGGTAAAGCTCAGTAAACCCTCATTAGTTTGTTTTTTTTTCATGGTGGGGGGGATGCACAGGCTGGGAATTGAACCGGGTCTCCTGCATGGCTAGTGAGCATGCTGCCACTGAACCACCAGTGCACCCTCCTCATTGATTTTAAACTCTGTTCTCAAGCAACTTCACATATCTGAAAGGTTCAGAAAGGAATAAAATAGGTCCCTTTGAAAAGTCATGTTTTCTTTCATTGGACAGCACTTCACATCCACACTCTGAACTGGATTACTCTGTTTTGACATTAGACTGCAAATGCAAAAGATTAGAAGTAGCAAATTAGAATGGTGTACTTGGGGAAAGTATAGGCTGCTAGCCCTGGCTTCACTGCTAATAGATGGAGAAGTAGTTCCTGTAGGTAAAGGACACCGAAAACAATGAAATGTGGCCCCACAACCAGCAGGACCTGTTTAGTGCAGGGGTAAAGAATCCTCAATACTTCTGCTACTTCTTTTTTTAGATTTTTTAAAAATTTATTTATTAATTTAAAAAATTAACAAACCAAATAAAACATCAACATATATTACTTCTGCTACTTTTAACATTCTGGGTCTCACCCTGGTTCAGTTATTAATGCACATAATGATGATCTAGAATACCTAGGAATAAAACACACAGTTTTATATTCCTACTATGTGCCCGGTCCATGCTAAGTAAACATTTTCCACTCATTATCTTACTTAAGCCTTGAGGTGGTCCTGCTATTTTCTCCCTCAGTTTGCAGTTGGAGAAAGGGAAGCACATCGAGTAGGGCAAGTAACCTGGAAAGTAAGTAGTCAGGGTGGGTTTTTTCCACGAGGTTTCAGAGAACCTGCTAGATGAATAAAGAGTAGAAAGGCATTCTACTCAAGGTAAAGGGAACGACATATGCAAAGGCAGGGATAGTCCTTGAGCTAGTCATTCAATTTTTCTGAGTCTTGGTTTCCTCATCTATATTATTATATCATAGGCTTGTTGTGAGAATTAAATGCAATCATTCATATAAAGCACTTAGGACAATGCTTAGGTCACAAAAAGCGCACAATGTTGATTAATGTTATTTTTAATACTGTTATTTCTCTTCTCCTCTCCTTTCACCCCCACAGAGCGAGTCCCAAGGAGACTACACTTCCCAGCATGCCACCTGGTCCCTTGACCCCGACTAAGCTAGAAAGGCGCGCCGCCGAGCTCCTCAAGCCAGAAGACTACAATCTCCCAGCATGCAGCGGGCCTCCCTCCATTAGATTTGGAGGGCGTCCGGCGCGTTGCTCGCCGGGAGTTGTATTCAGCGGCGCGTTGCCCTGACGCCGGCTGGGCCGGGCGTGGGGGCCTGTGGGAGGTGGCGCGTCCGGGCCCAGCTGCGGGGCGGAGGCGGTGGCTAGGCCTGCGGCGGCCGGGAGCTACGGAGTCGGAAGCCGGCGCCGGAGCTGAGCCGAGCCGAGCCGGAGCGGGCGGCGCAGGCCCGCGCGGCGAGCAGCAACCATGTCGGTGTTCGGGAAGCTGTTCGGGGCTGGAGGGGGTAAGGCCGGCAAGGGCGGCCCGACCCCCCAGGAGGCCATCCAGCGGCTGCGGGACACGGAGGAAATGCTAAGCAAGAAGCAGGAGTTCTTGGAGAAGAAGATCGAGCAGGAACTGACGGCTGCCAAGAAGCACGGCACCAAAAACAAGCGCGGTGAGGCAACCCGGCCCCCTCAGGCTTCCCTCAGGCTTCCCCGGCCCCGTCTCCACCCTGGTCAGACTCTCTTCTGGGTGCGTCCAGACCCTGTAAATCTCCCCGTTACTCTCCCTATCAGACCCCACTACGTGCCTCTCCGGATCCGGGACTTCTCCGTCGCACTCTCTTTAGTGTCTGTCCTAGCTCTGGACTCTTCCACCATCAGACTGTCGTTCCAACCCTCTCCCCTCAGACTCTCCCCACCCCACCATGCCCCTTCATACCCTAATCCAGCAGTACTTTGCTTTGCCCTCACTTTTCTTTTCTCTTCGGCCTGTTCCTCCTCCCTTTGGCTTGGCTTTATCCGACTTCCCATCGTCGACCTCTTGGTTCTTGACTGTCCGTCCCCCACCATTCTGACATTTGTGTCTTTCCTAGTTCCAACACCTCATCACCGCCACCCACCCCACTTCCGCCTATGCGGACCCCTTCCTGGAATCCGTGAGTCTCCCCTGGCCTCTCCCCATCTCTGCTGACTCAGAATCCTCCTTGAGAAAGCCTTGATGGAGAGGAGACTAGGCAAAGGAGACCCTCTGATTCTTGCTCTGCCACCAACTTGCTGAGTGAACTTGAGCAAGTTGTTTACTATTTGGGGCCTCAGTTTTCCCCGTCCACGGTCAGGGTTTGTCCTCCATGAAGACTGAGGTGCCTTTCAGCCCTGTGATTCACTTCTTGTTGCCTCATAGCCTGGCCTTATCAGAGTTCTCCTTAGCGTAAGTCTTCACCCAGTGACTCACGGCTTCCCCCTGAAATATGGACTCTATTTGTTGGCTCCTGGCTCCTCCCCAGTCTACACTACCGGAAGTCAGGGCCTGGATGTTGAACCTCGAGGCCCTCTTACTTCACTTCTTGTTGTTTTATGGCTTTTTGGGCAGGTGTTTTCTATTTTTCTTAAGTGGTATGAATGTGAACATGCTTTAATAACTGTAAATATTTTATTGTTCTTATTGTTATAGTAATATGAGAGTGAACCATAGAGCGACAAACCCTGCCCCTATCCTGCTGCCTCCCGCCCCCCCCCCCCCCAGAGGACAGGCAGGGGTGAGAGGGTTGTAGGAGCTGTACAAACAAGGATTTAACTCACGAGTGTGCTAGTCCCTAGCTGTGTGACTTTGAACAAGTTAATTTACCTCTGATGGGAGATGGTGGATTTAGAGTGCCCAGCACTTAGAGGAGCTAATAGAGGTTTCCTTTATTCTAACAGAAGTACAAAGTAGCCCATCCTGAGGATGCTCCTCTCCTGATAGGGAACAAGTGTTCTGAAAATTGTTTTTGAGTGCGTACTACACGGTATTCCCAGGGGTGAACAAATCAGCCTCCAACCTGATAGAACAAACAGACAGGAAAATAAAGAAATGAAGAAAGTATTGTCTGGTGGTGATAAGTGTTTTAAAAGAAAAAAAGGATGTGATGGGGTGGGGGAAGGGGTGCTACTCTAGAGTGTCAGGAAAGAGATCTTTGAAAAAGTCAAGTTGAACTGAGTCTTGAAAAGGAACAGCTCTGCAAAAGTCTGCATGAAGAGCCTTCCAGGTGGGGAGGGCAGCATGGAAAAGGCCCAGGGGTTGGCCTGTTTTAAGAAACAGAAGGAAGACCCCTGTGTCTGGCATGTAGTGATTGAAGGGGTGAGGTCTATGAGATAAGGAAGTATGTTTTGGGTAGACCTTGAACTTCCTGGTAAAGAGTGGGTTTTATACCAAGAGTATGGAAAGCTGTTGGAGGTTCTGTGTAGTAGTATGTCTTAATCATTAATATAGTTTTTAAAATGTTATTTGGCTTCTCTTTGGAGGGTGGGGGCCCTGAGGGTGGTAACAGGGAGACCAGTGAGGTGGCTGTTGCAGTCATCTGTTTGTAGCCTGAACTCCAGTCTTAGCACTGGAAGCCTGGGAGAAGCAGGATTATATTTTGCTGATTCTAACTTTTTTCTCTGATGACTCTCCCTCAATCAAGATCCTGTACTGTGCATGGTAATTAGAGTCTGTTTTTACTAGTCTGCATTTCCCTGTTGCAGGGTGATGGAGAAGGGTGTCAGTTTAACCTCATCTTCCTTCTGAGAGGGCAGTTCTCCTGTGGTCTTTTGGTCTGAAGCTGGCTTAGTTTCTGTAGTTTTAGAGGTCACTGAATTGGCTTTCAAGAGGCATAGAGATTGCCAGACTGTGGAGGACCAATTTCAATTAGTTGTAATAAACTTTGCTGAAAGCAGTCTATCTTTTTTAGCTTTTTTTAGAGAACAGACGCTACTGTAAATTGCCTTTCTTTTTGTGGTCCTCTGTGGGAAAGGTCTTATCTGCTTATTAGAATGGTGCGCTGAGGCTGTGAGGTGTTAACATTACCACATGCCATTTGTTTAGTCACTTATTGACTGGGAATCAGACTGTACTTTCCAGTACAGTAAAATACACTGTACCTGCCTTCCAGGAATTCAGGACTAGAGGATTTTGTGTGTGTGTGTGTGTATCTGAGAGAGAGAGAGAGAGAGAAATTACAGTAATCAGTGTTGAAACATGAATATGTACATGGGGCACACATAGGAGTTAAATAGACTATGGAGGAGGAAGTCTTGTCTCAAGGGGAAAGAGCAAGGGAGGTTTCTCAGAGGAGGGAGGATGTGGAGTGGGTCGGCAAGGAGTTTGGTATGTTTGGGAAATAGTGTATTACAGCAGGAGTCTGTGGAGTGGGACTGGGGATGGATAACATTGGGGAGGTGACCTGTAGCTTTTAGATCTTGACTTGGAAATAGTGAGGAACCACTGGCAGTCTTTTAAAGTAGAAGAGACATGATATCAGCTTAGAATTTTGAAAGAGCACTGTAGCTGCAGCATAAATGAAAGAGTGTAGACTGACCAGGAAAGAACTGGAGGCGGGAATCTAGTGAGGATAAGGATACAATCTCATACACCTGTATTTGAGCCCCTGATCTGTCACTTACTAGCTGTGTGCTGTGGGCAAGTTACTCTGTGCCTCGTCCTGTACAAATCGGGTTGCTTCTATCTGCTGTGTAGGATTAAAATACGTGTATGCAAAGCTCTTAACATTTTGCTTGCCATAAGGTAAGTGATTGATAAATGTTTGCCATTATCATTATTACAGGGGAACTTGGATTTATCAGGAGATTTGCAGTCATTCAGAACAAATGACCTAGAGTAGAAGCACTGAAAGTTGGAAGAGAGATAATACATGTTAGAGGCTTTTGAAGGGGACTCAAAACAGACTTAGTGATTGTTGGATTTTTGGGATGGGCAGGATGAAGGAGAGGATGTAGTTAAGGATGACTCCCAAGTTTACAGCTTGGGCAGCTGGGTGGATCGTGATGCCAGTTGCCAAGTTGGGAAACACAGGAGGAGGAGCAGCAATACTTCATAATTGAATAGTCTTTTGAAGTTTGTTAAACTTTTTTGCATGAGCCTCAGAGCCTCCTAAGAATGATGAGCTCCGTGAGGCAGGATGTAATGGTTATGTTCATTGCTGTTTCCCTGGCACCGAGCGCTGTGCTTGGCACATACTTAGTGCTCAGTAAGAATTATTAAATGAACGAAAACCATCTTGTTAGTGTTTTCTGTTAGTCCTTTTATAGAGAGAGGAAAATGAGTCTTGAGAAGAGATGTAACTCAATTCAGACACCAAATCTTCTGGCAGCTGTGGGTGTTTTGTGTTCTGTTTTCACCCATGAGATCATGGCCTCCATCATCACTCAACTCTTAAAACACACACCTGTGCAAGGTGTGGTGCTGAGTATGGGAAAAGGAAATGGGACAGATGATGGAGAATGTGGATGCTATCCACATGTGGCATACTATTTTTGTGGCACAGCTTGGAAAGATGATAAATTGCCCTTTGAAACTAACTTCTGGAACTCAAATAGATTATTTACATTGTGCAGGTATCCCAGGCAGAGAGTTCAGTTAGAGGCCTAGAACAAAAACTGAATGACCTTTTCCCAATTTCTTTTCCTTTCCTGTCATCAGGTATTCATTTTCCAGCATGTGACAGGCTTTTACTGGGTCCTGTGCTAGATGCTGGGAATAGAGAGATGAACCAGGTATGGTCCCTGCCATCCAAGGGACATGATACCATCATTTTCCTCATCTATAAAGTGGAGATAATATTCATCCAACATGGCTATGATGATTAGTTAGGATAATAAGTGAAAGAGTGTAGCCCATTGTATACATTGAGTAAATAATATATAAGTAATAGACACTTCTATCTTTAGTGGTAAAGCCGTTGTTGATCAGACTTTAATTTGATTGTGAGAATGAAAAACTTCTTTCACTGAGAGCTGGATGGAAACCAGAATGGCAACAAAAATCACCCAAAAAACTTAGGTCTTTTTGGCACCTTTCTAAACGGCAGTGCCCTGTTTGTTCTCTTTAGAAAGACGATCAGATATCAGAGGTTCTTTTCTTTTTAAGGCATGTATCAGTTTATGAAATATCTACCCTAGGCAATTCAGATTTCCTTTTTTTTCCTGTTTTATTAAAGGTGAAAAGTTTGTAGGAAGAATCATATTTTAGTTTAATAAGAGAAATATATCTTATATTTTGTATATCGGGAAATGGAATCTGCCTATGTCAAAACACCCTGCACTAGTACATTTCTGTTGGATTTATGGATGCAGATCACTTCATTTATAGGTTAACTTAGGTTCAGCTGAAAATGTCTGGTGGATGCAGAGAGACCAGGCGCTCACTGGAAATATGTCTTTATTAAGTCTTCCTTATTGCTGGAGCCAGGGTGGTACTCTCATGTTTAATAAAGTCGCTCTAAAATGTTAGCATGTGGGAAGACATCTTAATGAGTTAAATTTATAGTTAAAGTGGCCTTTTGGTTCTCTGGAATCAAGATGTCAGGTTGAAAATCACAGCATCTTAGTGGCACATGTGCCAGCAGAATCTCCTCTCTTAGAGGCCAAGGAATGGAAAACCTGAAACTCACCCAGGGAACTGAACAGTGGGAATTTCCTTTGGTGATACTTAAATTTCTTGTTTGAAGAAATGGTTGGCCAGACTGGATTTGGTTACTTCTTATGACAGATGGTGTGTCAGGAAGGCCCTATGTGTTGACTGTCCAGACATGCTGGTGCCTTTGATTCAAATGACAAAATCTGTTTTTTGCCCCATTTAACAGGAAGAATAAATATTTTTAAGTGCCTGCCAGAGTAGGTTTATAATGTGATTTGAAATTCAAGATAGATTTTGTTTGGAAGTTTAAATGTGAGAATCTTTCAGCCCAACTGTTTTGTTGGGGGGAATTTTGAATTGTGCAGAATCAGGTTTGAGTGTGGAGAGCAAGGTCCTGGAGAACAGCTTGCAAAAGTGTATGCAAACCATATATCTCTGAGCAGGAAAGCCAGGATCTGATTTGTTTACAGTGGTCCAGAGTCCTGACATGGAGCTTGGGCTATCTGGGAGGAGGGAGTAGAACACTGGGGGCCCTGAGGAATTCCTTTGGGAGGAAAGGTTATGAAAACTTGGTTCTCTTGCCCATGATTGTCTTGCACTATGCGACTGTAGTGTGAAAGAGGATATTTAAAAACAACAACTTTAGATTGGTCATTTTGAGGATGGATGGTTATATTTTGAAGGACATGAGCATAACGATGGGAGACAACAACAAGCCTGATTGCATATAGTACTGACCTCTTTTTTAGATGTTTAGTTCAAGTCAACAGACATTTGTTGAGTTTGTCTGGGAGGAAGGCAGCATGATAGTGTAGGCTAAAGATTCCAAGTTGGATTGTCACCTTTACCCCTTACCAGCAGTATCTTGGCAGTTACTTATCCTGTCTCAATTTCCCCATCTGTAAAAAGTGAGCAATACTACTTCATAGGGTTCTTGTAAAGATATGGAATAAATTGGTGTATTTAAAATGCCCATCAGTATCTGGCACATAGGAGGAAAGTAGTTTTCCTTGTTTTTTCAGATATAGTCTTAGGCACAATAAGGGATTTAAGATGAATAAGACACTGCCTTCTCCCCACAAGGGTGTACAGTTCAGTGAAGAAGATACACACATGTATAAGTAACTATGATAAAAGGCAAGCCGTGATAAGTGTATAAATGAAATGTTAGAGGGAAATAGAGCAAGAAGAGATTAATTTGTCTCTGAGGATTGGCAGGTTCATCTCACCCAGCACCATCAAATGCCACATTCCCTTTGCATGATTCCTGCCAAGCGATTAACCTCTGCTTGAACCTCTTTGCTGACAGGATTTATATTAGATGCTCTGTCTTCTCACACTATAGTATAATGTATCTTTGGACAGTCCCAACTATAAAAGTACCTTTCTTATTAGGAACTGAGTTCTTTCTCCTGTAGAGCCTATCTCTAGTGGGGTCAGGTCTGTTCTGTAGGGAAGCAGCCGTGGTTGATGAAAGGAATGTGGGATTTGGAGTCAGAAGGCCTGGAGGCAAATCGCTGCTCTGACTTTTGAACTGTATTTCTTTCGGTGGGAAAATAGTTTGCCAATTCTGCCTCTTTGGGCCACAGAGAGCAGATTTAGTCCCCCTTGGATATGACAGACCGTGGAGGATGGTGCTTATGTCTTAAGTCTGCATTTATCTAGGACCAATACTCTCTTCCATAGACTGTTTGTTGCCTCATGTTTCTGTTGCTTCCTTGACATTCTCCTCTGGACGTGGTCCTGTTCATCAGTGTTGTTCTTAAGGTGTGGAGTGAGTGGAGTCAAATACTCTGAGTATTCCAGTCAAAATCTGGCCCAGAACACTCAGGGCCAAACCGTTTGTTTAAAAATTAACTTTGTTCTGTGTATTCTATGGCTCTGACAATACCCGTATTGAGACAGATTTTTTTTGAAAAGCAATTGTATTTTATTGTTGCCTTCATTAGTAAAGAAACAAGCGTCTAGAACCCTAAGTTTATTTGGCCCTTCTTAAGCAGTCTTAGCCAAAAGATTAAATGGTTTAAGTTCTTAACAGAGTAACTGACTGACTTGATTCTCCCATAGCTGATATTTCTAGCTCTCCCTCCTCCCTCTTACTTATTACAGGGCAAAGCTGGCTGAAGAGCTCACTTGAGGGATGCAGGAAGCTATACATCTGTTCTGTTGTTGCTGTTTAGCTTAAAAGGTTAGTGGCATGGTATAATGGAAAAGGTATTAGGTTTTTGCTCAGAAGACCCACGTTCACATTTGACCTCTGCCACTTGCTAGTTTTGTGATCCTGGGCAAGTTTCTTAGTATTTCTGAGCATTGGCTTTTTGCCTGCAAGACCAGGAAGCAATATGTGCTATACAAGTTCACTACTCAAAATGCGGTCCATGACATCATCTAAGAAGTTGTTAGACATGCAGATTCTCAGACCCACCAAGAGCTACAGAATTAGAACCTGTATTTTTATGAGCTCACTATGTGAATTGTAGGCACATTAAAGTTTGAGAGGCATATCTTTATATTTATTATAAGGATTAAATGAGAATGTTGGGGTTTTTCATATGTTTACACCAATATTCATTCCTGGTGACAGCACTCAAGGGTGTTGTCAATTTGCTCATTCCTTTTGCTGCTCAAAGATTGAACCATTCACCCAGCTCAACCTATCCCCAAGTCCCCTGTTAACCTTCAGATACAATAAGGCCACAAAATGTGGATGGTTCCGCACAAGTCTATCTTCACCTTTTGAAAAAAGGACTTGAAACACATGGTCTGCTGATGAGATAGCACTCCTCTTCATGAATGAAAGTAGCACAGATGTCGGGATAACTGATGATTGTTCAGTCAGCTGTTGTTCATGAAGTTATGACAAATTAGTCACAGTTTTGATCCTCATGGAGCACTACTGCCTAATTGGAAAAGAATCTCTGCCCTGTGTGACTTGTCTAGGGTCTCATAAGAACCTCAGATGGGGAAGAATTAGCCTCTCCAAGCACCTGAGCAGGTTAGTCATATTTTTTTTCTACCAGAAGTTATTTTTCAGTGATTTCTGATTTCTTGGTTCAGTTTCTTTGTGTCTGCTTCCTATTTTGTTTTTGTGGCATTGATATTGTCTTGGTCCACCAGTTCCCTGTATCAGGAAGAGCAGATGTTCTTTGAGTGCCTCTCCTGTGTTTGAAGCTATCTCAGATGCCATTAAATATCTACGCAGTGAAAAAGACACAGCCTGGCCCAAAGGATCCTCCCATTGAACAGATCTTTAACACTCACGGAAAAGGAAAAAAATGACCTCAAATAGCCCATGCGCTTTCTCATGTGAATCTTTAACAACCGTCCTAAATAAAGTGCTTGCTTCAGGAGCTTATGGAGAAAGTTAAACTAGAAAATACAAGGAGTTTCTTAGCTCAGGGAGAGGGAGTTACGTGGGATTATGAAATATGGATGATGGGAGAGAAAGCAGGAAATTCTATTATCAAACCTGCCCTGTTTTGATTCTATAAAATGACATTTTCTTGGATTTTGCAGCAATAGTAGAATTTTTAAGTAGGGATTCCTAATCAGGGTAAAACTCAGCAAGGAACATTTTTCATCTTCAAAAAAATGTGGGCATCAAGCACTGGGTTGCTTAGGGTGCTAGGCCTGGGAATTGGTACACCTGCTGAGGCAAGTTTCCTTCCATTGAGCAGCCAGGGCAGTTGACTTTGCTCAGAGCCAGGAGGCTCTGTGAGTTCCAAACCAGGTGTTCAGCCATTCACCAAATCAGTGTTTTCTGCCCAAGTGTGGGGCCCTGCCTTACAGTTCTGTTCTCAGGAGGCCCGTATTCTTGGTAGGAGACAAATGAAGGACAGAAATAAAATCCAAAATTGGCTGTACATGCCACCCATGGAGCACCTAAATGTAGCTCGGTAGAGATTTGAAGAAAGGAGCAGTCACCCCAGTTTAGGGTTGAAGGTGACAATGAAATATTTTGAGTTGGACCTTGAAGAAGCGTTAGGCAGCTCTGGGGTGGAAGCTGGGTGTAACACTCATGTTTGGTATCTGACACCACTTCATATCTATAGTTGCGACTAAAAGTTGCAAAAAAAAAAAAAGCCTTGGCTCTCATCTAGCTATGTTGCATGCAGAGTAGTATGTTTGAGAAAAAGAAACTAGGAATTTTGAAACATATTGGGATATTGTAAACTGTTTGGGGGCTTTCATGTTGCAACCCCAAATCTGTATAGATAGGTGTTTGCTTTTTCACTTTTTTCCTTTTAATTTCACCACTTTTAATTTGTAATATATAACATTCATTCTCTCAACCAGTACTAGTAAACAGATTTGTTTCTGACATTCTGAAATTCTGATTAGCAGAGAGTAGGTTATTATCTTGATATACAGAAAACAGAATAAACTCTAGTTGTCTCCTCTGAAATGTGGACTTCCTGTTAGACCACCAACTGACCATCCTTGAACTGATAACTGATTAAAATGCTGTAGCTAAACCTAAGAATTTTTTTCTTTTTTACAAAGAATAACATATACAAAAAAGCAATAGATTGCAAAGCATATTGCAACAATTAGTTGTAGAACAGATTTCAGAGTTTGATATAGGTTACAATTCCACAATTTTAGTTTTTTACTTCTAGCTGCTATAAGATATTTGAAGACTAAAAGAAACATCGGTATGTATTCTCACAAGCAGTGTGGATAACCAAAGCTATAGGCAGAGCCCCCAGTCTTGGGGTTTGTTCATATGAAACTTAACCCCGCAAGGGATAGGTCAAGTCTACTTAAAATCTAGGCCTAAGAATCACCCCCGAGAGAGCCTCTTTTGTTGCTCAGATGTGGCCCCTCTCTCCAGCCAACACAACGAGCAGTCTCACTACCCTACCCCTCTCTATGTGGAACATGACTCCCAGGGGTGTGGACCTTCCTGGCGATGTGGGGCAGAGATCTTGGAATGAATGGAGACTCAGCTTCAAGGGATTGAGAAAAACCCTAGAATGAGCTGAGACTTAGCACCAAGGGATTGAGAAAACCTTCTAGACTAAAAGGGGGAAGAGGGAAATGAGACCAAGTGTCAATGGCTGAGAGATTCCAAACAGAGTTGAGAGGTTATCCTGGAGGTTATTCTTATGCATCAAGTTGATATCATCTTGGTATTCAAGATGAAATGGAGAGGCTGGAGGGAACTGCCTGAAAATGTAGAGCTGTGTTCCAGTAGCCATGTTTCTTGATGATGATTGTATAATGAAATAGCTTTCACAATGTGACTGTGTGATTGTGAAAACCTTGTGTCTGATGCTCCTTTTATCTACATTGTCAACAAAGGAGTAGAACATATGGAATAAAAACAAATGATAGAGGGAACAAATGCTAAAATAAATTTAGTTTAAATGCTAGTGATCAATGAAGGCAAGGGATAAGGGGTATGGTAGGTAAAATCTTTTTTTTTTCTTTCCTGTGTTTGTTTTATTTCTTTTTCTATTGTCTTTTTATTTCTTTTTCTGAATTAATGCAAATGTTCTAAGAAATGATGAATATGCAACTAAGTGATGATATTGTGAATTACTGATTATGTATGTTGTTTTATTTTGTTTCTTTATTTTTTAATTAATAAATTAAAGAAATATCAGTATAATGACTCAGCGATCATACTTATTTGTTAAACCCTACCTTCTTTGTATAACTCCGCCATCACCTTTGATCTTTCTCCTACTCTTTAGGAGTATTTGGGCTATGCCCATTCTAACTTCTTCATGTTGATAATATAGGATAAGGGGATGGAATTAGTTGATATTCCGAAGAGACTGGCCCCTCTGCATTTCAGGACTTATCTGGTCCATCTGGAGGTTGTAGGTTTCTGGAAAGTTACCCTAGTACATGGAACCTTTATAGAATCTTGTGTAATGTCCTAGGTGTTCTTTAGGGTTGGCAGGAATGGTTTTGGTTGGGGTTTGGCAAGTTATCATAGGTAGCAATGTCTAACTGAAGCTTGCATAAGAGTGACCTCCAGAGGAGCCTCTTGACTCTATTTGAACTCTTTCAGTCATTGATACCTTACTTGTTACACTTCTTTTCCCCCTTTTGGTCAGGATGGCGTTGTTGATCCCATGGTGCCAGGGCCAGGCTCAGGCTCATCCCTTATCTCCCACGCTGCCAGGGAGACTTTCATCCCTGGATGTCGTATCCCATGTAGGGGGTAGGGCAGTTATTTCACTTGCAGAGTTGGGTTTAGAGAGAGAGAGAGGCCACATCTGAGCAACAGAAGCAGTCCTCTGGAAGTAACTGTTAGGCATGCCTATGGGTAGGTTAAGCTTCTCTGCTACATACATAAGCTTCATAAGAGCAAGCCTCAAGATAAAGGGCTTGGCCTATTGATTTGGGTGTTCCTAATGTTTGGCACAGTATCAGGAGTTTCCTGGGTGGTAAAGTTTAATAATTCCATATTTTTTCTTCCCTCCCTCAAGGTGCTTTGCCAGTACTTTTTGATTATCTGCTTAATATACTCTGGGATGTATCCAGGCATTATATTAAGGTATACAGAATTAAAGGCCCTCATTCTTATTCTGGGTTCCCTGTGTTTGGATTGTTTAAATGATCTGTCCAGACAGATTGAGTTAGATTATGTGCTACAGAAAATTTAGGCTTTGGACAAAATAAACCTTTGTTCCTTTTGTCTCAAAGAGTAGATGAGGTTCTAAAATACAGACAGTGTCTTCTTTACCCTTGTATTGTGAATTACCTTAATCCTGACCTGATCAGCTTTCATTCTTATCTCTAAATACCAGGTTATACATATATAAAACAGCCTCTCAGAATCCAGAAATAACAATTACTGCTCCGGACTAAATATGACTACTGTAAGAGCTTATAATATAGGCCCTTCTTTTCTTATAAGTATTTTCCAAATGAGTCCATACAATATTTGCTTTTTTATTTCTGGCTTATTTTGCCTCACCAAATGTCCCACAGGTTCATTCACAAGGTAGCATGCCTCACAACCTCATTCCTTTTTGTAGCAGCACAGTATTGGATTATATGTATACACCATCATTCACCAGTCTACTTCTCAGTCAGTGTATCCTTCAGCGACCTCCATTCATTGGGCAAAATGTATAATGTCCCAAGTCAGTAGTCCATCAGCACACTCAATTTTAGATAATTTCATTATTTCCAAGAGAAAGATAACCATTAAACACACCCTCACTGATGAAGAAGCCATTTCACCAAATAGAAAATCCAAACCTTTCCTAACTCTTGTACCTCCCTCCATTGTTTATGGCATTTGCCTTTAATATCAGGTGTCCCATTTAAAAAGAAGTAGCTAGAAACTTTTAATTTGTTTTTATAGTTATTTTATAAGTATGTATTGACTTGAGCTGTGTGCCAGATATTATCCTGGTTGCTGGGTAAATGTAGATAATGACAGATCATTGTCTTTGAGGAACAGAAGTAACAGACAAGTAAAGAGAATCAAAGTACAGTGTGGTCTGTTCTAGAAGCACATTAGAATTCAGAGAACGTGGCATGTAGTGGAGGGATCTGAAACTAAGCCTGGTATGGGTGTGTGTGTGGAGGGGTCTTCACTGAAGAGGAGGCCTGGAATCTGTATTTTATTGAATAGTTGTTTTGGACAGTAATGGAATGTTAGCGCAGAAAGAATCTCAAAATGTGCAACTGGTTGGAATTTTGAATTATAGGAAAGGTTTTTGAGAAAAAAAAAAACAGGAACATGGAAATATAACAGTGTTTCCAGAACATGGAATTGCAGTGTTTTAAAAGCTTTATTTGACTCAGAAGCCACTTTAGTGGGGCATAAGAATGACTCAAGGTTTAACTTAATTTAATCACAATCTGGAATACTATATTAAAAATATAGTTTATTTTGATAATTATTATTGATTTCTCTTTATAACTGTCTTATTTCCTACAAAGAGAAGTAGAAATTAATAAACTTGAGGAGTTGGTTCTTTACTATCTGCATAAACAGAAACTGTTAGTTCCTTGCTTGTAATCTTTATCTTTATAAGACCCAATGTTCTAAAAGCATACATAAGACTTTTACGTGTTTGTAGGCCTGCTTCCTATTCCCTGCACAGTGTGAAGAGGAATTGCTACCCAAACTAGGCTACTTTAAAGAGGCATATAAGTAGGGCAAATTGTGATTTTAGCCCCATTTTGCAGAAGAGGAGGTTAAAGCTCAGACCAATTAAATGGTTTCTTTAGAGGCAGAATCAGGGCTAAAGTCTTTAGGCTCCAAGTCTAGTGCCTTCTTGCCACACCGTGCTGCAGCCCTGACTCTTCCCTGTTAATACTCAATTGCAGATTGCTCTGCCAGCTTCCCCAGGGCTGTGTGTCAATTGTGGACACACAGAAGTGGAACCTGAGCCAGAGAGAAGATGGAGAGGAGACTGTTCACATGTGGCTGGAATGGTTCAAGAGCCTTTATTCAGTTGTAGTTATTCATTCACAGTGCATCATGCATTTCCCAGCCTGGTTTCTATTTCTTTTATTACAGTAAGCTCGTATCCTCAGTGGTATATAAAGCAAAGTTTCTGAACCTCAGCAGTACTGACATTTTGGAATGAATAATTCTTTGTTGAATTATCCTGTAATACATTACAGGATGTTTAGCAGCATCCCTAGCATCCACCCAGTAGATGTCAGTAGTGTCATGATGACCAAAAATGTCTAGGGAGCAAAAGCATCTTGGGTTGAGAACCACCATTCTAGTCCTTCTCAAGCCATGGCAGATATAGCTCTAGAGTTTCAATAGCTAGCCTAAGGATAAGGGAGTCATAACAAGCAGAGCTGGGAGGATCTGTGCATACTTTTAATCCTATCGTTTTATTATTCTGCTGAGGAAACCAAATCCAGACGCTTAGCTCAGGCTCTGTTGGGACCCAGACCTGAATTTCCCTACCCAACCAGGGATCTTTTGTCAAACCAGAGGCCCCCTGCGTTTTCAGGTTAGAAGATCCTTTTTTTTTAAGAAGACCCTTTTTAATTCCAAAAAATGTCAGGGACAGTTATATGACAATAATTTACCCTTAGTATCCATATGACAATAGTTTACTCTTAGTACTCATTGATTGAGAGGATAGGTGTTCTAATTTGCAAGCTGCTAGAATGCAATATGCCAGAAACAGAATGGCTTTTAAAAGGGGGACTTTATTAAGTTGCAAGTTTACAGTTCTCAGGCTGTGAAAATGTCCCATTTGAAGCAAGCCTATAAAAATGTTCAAATTAAGGCACCAATAAGAGGTTACCTTCACTTAATATAGACTGATGAAGTTCAGGGTTTCTCTCTCAACTGGAGAGGCACATGTGAACATGGTGACATTTGCCAGCTTTCTGCAAACTTTCTCTCCAGGCTTCTTGTTTCATGAAGCTCCCCTGGAGGTATTTTCCTTCATCTCCAAAGGTCTCTGACTGCATTGGCTCTTGTGGTTCTCCTGGCTCTGCTCCTCTCTGATCATTCTGAAGCTTTCTCCAAAATGCTTCCTCTTTTAAAAGATTCCAGTAAACTAATCAAGACCCACCTGGAATGGGTGGAGTCACATCTCCCTCTAAGCAAAGGTTAAAAATACCCATAATTGGGCGAGTCGCATCTCCATGGAGATAATCTAATCAAGTTTCCAACCCATAGTGCTGAATAGTGATCTCTGCCTATACAGGGTTAAAACATGACTTTTCTAGAGTACATAATCCTTTCAAACCAGCACAATAGGTCATTCCAAAATTTTCAGTGAACTTAGAAATGTTTTTATATGTTGTTATTCCCTTTCTCCAACCAGTATTTACTGAATGCCTACTATTCTGTGTGCCTGTACTAGGATTTTGTGTACCATAAATGGTAGTAGGTGTTCAAATGCTCATTGTTCGTATTATTGGGTTATCTATTCGTTCAGTGCTCAGACAGTGTTGGTGGTCACATTCACAAAGCCTTGAAATGATAACTGTGAACTCCAGGAGTTTACAACCCATAGATTGAGAACCAGTTGATTCATTATATCATGAGATTTGTGAGAATAGCAGGACTGAAACTCCAGGCTTTTCCTGAAGCCATGATTGTCTCCACACTTGAGATGGAAATCTCTACACTCTGGAAATAAAAAGCCAACAAGCTACCCAGAGTTCTCAGTGCAGCTCTTTGAACAGTTATACACTAGGGCATTTATGATAAAAGAAGAGGCATTTGGCTGGAAACAAGCTTTAAATTTCTAGCAGTAGTTGGTAAATGGTGCATGGGTCTATGGGGAGTTTAAAATAATGGCCTTAAACTTGAGAATCTGTGTTTTCAGAGCTTCTTATCTTGAAGCACTCAGCTTCTCTGACAAGAACCATTATTTTTATTTCAGAGGTAAGAGGCAAAGAGTCCAGGCCACACAAGTGGTCCCTGAAAGAGCCTGCTACTGCAGGTTTAGGAGCCGGGACTCCTGGTCATCCCAAAACACCCCAGGATGAGACTGTTTGTTTCTGTCAGATGTTGGTGGAAAAGGGGGGAAAAGGTTGTTAGATTAAGTTCCACCCAGTTCAGCAAACATTTGAGTGCTCATTTTAAAAGACCCCACATGAAAGGACTGTATGGGACATAGATAAATGGTACACGGAGTTCTTATCTTCCAAGAGCTCCCAGTCTAGTGAGGGCTGGGAGAAAGACAAACAGACGGTGCAGAGCTATTTGTACTACAAGGCACACTGTCATTGGTATTCAGTTAAAGCAGAGTAGGAGAAGGAAGGAGAGAAAAATGAACTCTAGTGGGGAGACTCTCAGACAGTGCCAAGGAAGGGAGGGGTTCTGAGTAGGGCCTTGACAGATAAGCAGGTATTAGGACATACGAAGTGAATAGGGCCATTCCAGGCTTAGGAATTTTGAGAGCCAAGGTACAGAAATTAGTGTATGCTGTATGTGTATTTGGATTGGGGTTGAGTGTGTGTGAAGGGATATGGATGAGGCTAGTGGTGGTTTAGGTGGCGTGAGAGCTGGGACCTGTAGAAGTAGGCCTGACGAGGCCCTAAATGTCAGGCTAAGGAATTTCTGTTAGTTTGTATTTAGTGGGGCACGTACTAAATGAACACTTTTTGTCTCTAAAGCATTGTTTGCTGGGGACCAGTAACCATCTTCCTGGCAACATACCAGAGAAGTTTGCCACTGGTAAGCTTTCTAACCCCTACTTCTTGAGGGGATGAAGTAGGTAGAGGGGCGGTTCCCTTAGAAGGGAGGATCCATAGGTCACCACCACTTCTCTCATTACTTTTCTCTGGTTTCCCTTCTCTGTCTGAAGCCTGGCACATCCTGGGCTGCTGGGTAGAGGGCAGGAGAAAATTATTTTCCACTCTGAGAGTATCTCAAGTTACATGCTAAAGGTAAGCAGGCAAATCTTCCCTGCTTAAACTAAGTTGACCCACCCTCAATTATTAATCAGGCCCTTGGCTGCTTCATAGTGTACATTTCACTTCCAGGCTGGCTCATGAGTTTATTTAATCTTCCCTTCATGTTTCTCTCTGATTAAGAGAGAGCTGTTTACTTCCATTCATGACAGGGACCTCTATTTCTGAGGCCTAGACTCTGTGTCCCATTCACAAGAATCTGAGATCCCACCCCCACCTTTTTGAGCTCCCGGCCTCCTACTAGCTTTCCTTTTCTCTGGGTGTTCCCTGTGTGCTCTCTCCATTGTCCAGGATGGTCAAGCAGAGACTTAGGATGTAGAGACACTATGCACACAGGTCCTAGTTCTGACTGTGTCACTGTGAATCTTTAGGTAAGTGCCATCTCTGATCCTTTGTTTTCTCAACAATAAAATGAGAAGGATGGATTAAATGAGTGCTAAGATTTTTCATGCTCTAACATTGAGTCAACAAGTACATATTATGTTGTGTTGCATAAAAAGATGGAGCAGCTTGGAACAGCTTCAGTAATCTCTGCCCATTGTAACAAGGAAAAATCATAGCTGTTTTGTAGAAGGTGCTAGATGTTTTTACATTTTAATTCTTTGGTTCACAGGCCAGAGCTGAATAGTGGTGTTTAACTGATCCCCTGAGTCTCAGTCCAGGAAAGCAGCACAGATGCGGGAGGGCATCTCTCCTGGCAGCTGAGCCTTATTGGGATCATATCCTGCCTCTGACTTTACCACTTGCCTTTGGTAAATCAGACACCTTGTGGTAAAACAGATTTCTGCTGGAGGCTGAGTAGGCTGAAACCCTGTTGGACAAAAACTGAGCATTAGCTAGCTACGCAGATCCTTGTGGCTGGACTTAACTTCCTCACTGACCCAACTCTGGGGCCACAGGATGCAGGGAATTTGTCTCCTGTGTGAGGGTAATGAAGAAAGGAATCATTTCCTAAGGGTTGGCTTGACTTGAGTAATTTTAGTGAAACTTACTCTTCAGGATGATGTTGAGGAGACAAAAAATGATTCTAGGAGCTTTGGGGAGTGCAGTGGGTTCCTCTGTAAAGGTCTTGTGTACTCCAACATGAGCAGCTGGCTCCACCATGAGCAGCTAAGCCTTTTAGGAAGATGGCAAGCATTTACCAAGCTGGTTCTAAATTAGGGCCTTTAAAATCTCAAGTCCCTACTAGTGCTCCATTAGAAATAGTTCTCTCCCTTACATTAACTTTCATAGTATATTACTGTCTCCTAAGCAATTCTGGAAAGTCACACAGCTTTAGAGTCTCATCTTGCTCATATGGAAAGGAAATCCCAGGCCTAGAGAGGTTAGATGGCCTCTTTTTTTTTTTTTTTTTGTATGGTAGGAGTCATATTGCATTCTTTTTCCGTGTGACTCTCCCATTATTGCAGCACAATTTGTTGATTTTTTTTTTGGTGCAGGATAGTAGTGGACAGTCTGGGAATCGAACCCGGGTCTCCTTCATGGCAGTTGAGAATTCTACCACTGAACTACCCTTGCACACCCCTACATGGCCTTTTGAAAGTGGCATAGTGCATCGAAGTTAAAGCTGGAACTAGAACCCATCCATGACTTCTGTTTACTCATTCCTATGAGGAGTTTTGCCTCACTGCTTCTCAACAGATGCTATGGTGGCGTATTGCCAACCCCACTAGAATGGTTTTGAAAATAAAATTAAAGTTGCCATGCAGAAAGTCAGATGACAGGAGAGACTGAGCAAACAGTTACTATTTTAGAGGGTTATATTTCTTTGAGTTAGAATTAGCTGTTTGTGGTTTGACAGGCTGGTGCAGCTTGGGTGGAGGATCACAAGTTCCAGGGTCCTGTCTTGAAACTCCAGCGTCCTGTCCCTGCTACATTCCTGACTGTGTGATGAGGCTGAACAAGGCTGTCTTTCCCTGCATCATAGGTTTCTTTTAACAAGGGATCAGAATAATTCCTATTTTTATCCAATTTAACAGCACTCTGGAGAGGATTAGAAAATCTGTAAAGAGACCTAAGAGAAAGTTGGTATAAAAAGCAATATTTGGTGGGTCTTGATTTTTTTTCTTTTTTATTGAGGTGTATAATTTATAGTAAAGCAGACAAGTCTTAAGTGTACAGTTTGATGAATTTTTACAAATGCTTATGCCTATGTAACCACCTTCTAGATATATAGAACATTTCCAGTACTCTGTCAGTCTTTATGATTTTTATAGCAGTTCAGGATTTGAGACAAGCACAGTATTTGTTTTCTGTGGCCTCTTTAAGCATCTCAGAGTCCATTATATTATCCTTCGGTTACTCATTCAACATGTTACCTGAGCATCTAGTAGTGTAGAGCACTATGCTAGCTATAATTTAGGAACTTACACAGAAATGAGTGTTGGGCTTCCAATCCGTTATAATCCTAGGATCCACAAGAGAAAGTGAGAAGTGCTGGGAAAGGAGAGGGTGTTTGTATTTATGTAGACAGAGTTTTCCCTGGTCCTCTCAGTTCCTAGATAAAGAGGGGGACTCCACTTGAACTTCAGTCCCTTCTCAGCCAGTTCTTTGCAATTTCAGACTCTTTTGGGTACTTGGAGAGGTGCAGGCCCACAGCTGCCCAGCTTGAAGTCTACCTCTGTTTATTTGCTCAACCTTGCCTTCTCCCGGGGGAAGTAGGACTGAATTCAGGCAGTAAAGAAGAAAGCAAAAACAAGTGTCACTTCTCTTCCTTCTTTGGGCCCCAAATTTTAAGATGCTGACTTCCCTTCTCTCTTGAGTCTTAAGACTTATAAAACTTGTGAGTTAATTTTGGCCTGAATTTCTCTGCCCCCTTTGGTTGAATAGTTTAAAACATAGATTTTTCTATTTTTTAAAGCAAAAAACAGACCCAGGAAAGTTTTTTTCTGATCTTTTCATGTGTGAGAAACAACTTTTTTGCTTGGTTTAAAATTTTTAATTGCTAACAAGGGTGTATGGCTCTGTGGTTGGTAGGAGGGAGGGAAGGAGGCCTTATCTAAAGCATTTTTTTAAAAGAGAGGATCTCCCAAGGTGTCATGGCAATGCCTAACATGGAGTCAGCACGAAGAGATGATACCCTAGGACATCTGAACATTACAACACTACATCTTGGTACACATGCAGACAGTAGATAGGAAAGGAAGAAGGGTAGATGGCTTAACCTGGTTGAACCTTGTTCAGGTTCTGAGGAGTTACGGTGTCCTAGAAATAAAGGGACTTGAGAGATCATCTGGATCTGTCCCCCCTCCCCCGTTTTATAGTTGAGGAAACTAAGATTTTGATTTAACCAGAGCTGGTTGGTCACAGAACTGGATCCAGAATCAAATCTCTTATCTGGTGGAACATGAAGACACTTTGGAGTGCTCAGCAGGGTTTGGAAGAAAGCTTGGTTGGGAGGGGGTATTGGCAAATGAAGAATAGAGTGGCAGAAGCATTGGATGGTTTTCCCCTAACATTAGGAGCCAGGAAGAGACAGTACAAAGAGAGGAAAGGAAGAAGGGAATGGCAAGAAGGCTGTCAGTTACCCCCCGAGCCCCACAACAAGGTTGTGTAGGATCTGCTGTGGCCTGGATTAAGAATTCCAAATGCTTGGAGAATCTTCAGTGCTTATTCTCCTTGTCTTTTTGTTTTCTGATTGATTGTTTGGGGTCCTTGAGGTATTGTTTTCCTTAATAGGAAGACTGTTTTCTGACATTCCTTTCTTTACATTCTTTTCTAGATAATCAGATTATTCACTAGTGCTGTATTTTGTTCACTTGAACAGAGATTGTTGTGTTTTGATTTCTGATAATTCTTTGCAGCTGGAGTTAGTCCTCCAGTTTTATTATTCTCTTATATATAGATTATGCACTACAGTATTCATCAGGGAAGACTAGATAGCAAACTCATGAACCATAATCTGTTTTTACTTTTTGGATTTTTTTGACCAAGGTTATCATTGAGCAGAAAGATCCTTAAATTTGGTTTCTACCATTGATTAGCTATTTGATCTCTCTGAGCCTGTGTCCTCATCTGTAAATTGGGAATAATAATAGCAGGGAGGGCTCTGGAATCAGATAAACTGAGTTTGAATTCGGGTCCCATCACTTGTTTATTGCAGTCTTGTGCAAGTTATTTAACTTTTCTGAGGCCCAGTTTCCCCTGTTTTGCCATATTGAAGGGGAAGAAAATGAAGGTTTATTGGGCACTTATTTTCAGGTATTGTGCTGCCTAGTTTCCTCACAGTAGTTCAGTGAGATCCTCATTTTGCACATGTGGACAGTGAGGCTCAGAGAGGTAAGTGACTTACCCAAGCTTACCCAGTTGATAAGTCTTGGGAAGAGCCCTTTAGAAGTGACTATTATGAAACTTCCAGAACTGGGATTTTTTTTCATATTTATTCTGATTCAGCTAATATTTGCTGAGCCTTTCCCGGGTACCAGGCATTGTAGTTCATGCAAGAATTAAGTTATTGTCTTACCACCATTTTATAGGTGAGGAAATCAAAGCTCAAGGCTCTCCAAAGTCACACAGATATAAATAATAGAGCCAGGGTATAGATATTGGCCTACCTGACTCACACCTGTGAAACCTCAGGATTACCTGACTGTGGCTCACTTATTTCAAGAAGTTGTTGATTAGAAATGAATTCCATTCCAGCATTAGAATTTGGTTAGTTCTAGGAAATTAATTGTAATAGAATTTGACTTGAATTACAAAATAATAAAAGGTATGGGGGTAGGAATAAGGGAATGGCCTTCCAGGCATGATTACCAGGTCTGCTCAAAAGCTTTACAAAAAACCAAAAATACAGAATGGCCGTTAGTATCTCTGTTATGTTCCCAGGAGGCTGGAACCTGGAACAGATTCCTCATTTCTTCTCGTTGACCCTGGGAGGTAGACCAGCAAGGGTCTTGAATGGAATGAGGCCTGGTAAGGATGAAAGTCTCATTAGAGCTCTTTCCCAAAGTTATGAAGATCTCAGAATGTCATTGTTTTTTGTTTTAACTTTTTTTATTGTATAGTATAACATATATACAAAACAAAGAAATAAAAAAGCAATAGTTTCCAAAGTACTCTTCAACAAGTAGTTACAGGACAGGTCCTAGAGTTTGTCATGGGCTACCATAAGATCCTCTCATATTTTTACTTCTAGCTGCTCCAGAATACGGGAAGCTAGAGGGCTTAAATATTTTTTTATCATCACAATCAACTTTTCTTTCCTTCTTCTGTGAAAAATAACGTATACAGAAAAAGCTGTAAATTTCAAAGCACCAGCACCACAATTAGTTGTAGAAAATATTTCAGAGTTTCACGTGGATTACAATTTCACAATTTTAGGTTTTTACTTCTAGCTTCTCTGAAATACTGGAGACTAAAAGAGATATCAATTTAATGACTCAGTATTCATATTCATTTTTTAATTCCTGTCTTCTCTGTATAACTCCACCATCACCTTTGATCTTTCTATCCCTCTCTTTAGGGGTGTTTGGGCTATTGCAACTCTAAATTTTTCGTATTGGAAGAGCCTGTCACTAACATAGGGTAGGGAGATGGAACTATCTAATGTTCTGGAGAGGCTGGGCTAGGTTTCAGGACTTATCCGGACCAGGGACCCATCTGGAGGTTGTAGGTTTCTGAAAAGTTACTCTAGTGCATGGAACCCTTGTGGAATCTTGTATATTGCCTAGGTGCTCTTTAGGATTGACTGAAATGGTCCTTGTTGGGACTGGGCAGGTTATGATAGGTAGCAAGGTCTAACTGAAGCTTGCGTAAGAGCAACCTCCAGAGTAGCCTCTCGACTCTATTTGAACTCTCTGCCACTGATACTTTATTAGTTATACTTCTTTTTCCGCTTTTGGTTAGGATGGAATTGTTGATCCCACAGTGCCAGGGCTGGATTCATCCCTGGGGATCATCTCCCATGTCTCCAAGGAGACTTTCATCCCCGTATGTCATGTCCCATGTAGAGGGGAGGGCAATGCTTTCACTTGCACAGTCAGGGTTTAGAGAGAGTGAGGCCACATCTGAGCAACAAAAGAGGTCCTCCAGAAGTAACTCTTAGGCATGCCTACAGGTAGTCTAAGCTTCTCTACTACCTACATTAGCTTCACAAGAGTAAGCCTCCTGATCAAAGTCATGGTCTATTGATTTGGGTGTACCTAAAGTTTGAGACAGTATCAGGGGATTCCCTGATGGTAAGGTTTAATAGTTCCAGATCCTTTCTTCCATTCCTCAGGGGACTTTGCCAATACTTTTTGATTATCTCCTTAATTTATTCTAGGGTGTATCCAGGCATTACAATAATCTATACAGAATTAAAGGACCTCTTTTTATTCTGTGCTCCCTTGGTTTCAGTTGTTCAAATGAGCTATACAGATAGGTTGAATTAGATTAGGCACTATAGAAAATTTTAGTTCCAGACCAAATAAACCTTTCTTCCACGATCTCAAAGGGTATGTGTGGTTCTAAAATATAGACACTGTCTTCCTTACCTCTGTGTTCTGAATTACTTTAACCCCAATGTGTTCAGCTTCGTTCTTACCTCTAAATATCAGGTTATATATATAAAACAACCTCTCAAAATCCAGAAAGAATAATCACCACTCTGGATTTAATGTGTGTGCTCGAAAAGCTTACAATCTGGGCCCCTGTTTTCTTATAAGCAGTTTCTAAAGGTGACCATACCATTCTTGTTCTTTTGTTTCTGGCTTATTTTTCCCTCACTTAATGTCCCTCATGTTCATTCTCATCATTGCATCCCTCATGACTTTGTTCCTTTTTGTAGCAGCACAACCTTTGTTCATAAGTATACACCAACGTTCGCCAATCTACTTCTCTGTCAGTGCATCCTTCAGCCATCTGCATTCATCATGCATCATGTAGAGGGTCCAAAGTCCACAGTCCATCAAAATTCTCAATTTTAGGTAATTTCATTGTTCCCGAGAGACTGAAAACCAATAAACACACCCTTGCCAAATCGAAAATCTAAACCTCCTCTTAATTGTGCCTCCCCCCATTATTTACTTCTGCTGTTGCTGTGGTGGTGCTGATAGTTTCCTTTTGAACGTGGTTCATAGCATGCAATAGCAGATTCCCCCCTGTAACCTGGACTTAAACATTCTTTATATAAGAATTATATCTTTAAAGTAATTCTCACGAGAACTAATTCATATTTCTAGTCTTAGTCATTGGGACAGGTAGGTCTATACAACCCATTTCAATCTTGTTCATCTTCCATGTGGTAATATTACTTATAGACCCACTAGAGAACCACCTTCAATCCGTCTATTCCCTTACATTGGAGTTCAGCCTCATTAGCTAACAAGTCACCCATCTCTTGCTTCTGTGTATCTCTAAGTCCCCTATATTCTGTATTATAAGCCTCTGATTATAGCTTTATTCTGGTCATAAAAGTGGAATCATACAGTATCTATCCTTTTGTGTCTGGCTAACTTCACTCAGCATTATGTCCTGAAGGCTCATCCATCTTGTCAGGTGCTTCAGGACATCATTTTGTCTTACTGCTGCATAATATTCTATCGTATGTATATACTACATTTTGTTAATCCACTTGTCTGTTGATGAGCATTTGGTTTGTTTCCATCTTTTGGCAATTGTGAATAATGCTGCTGTGAACATTGGTGTGCAAATGTCTGTTTGTGTCATTGCTTTCAGCTCTTCTGAGTATATACCAAGTAGTGCTATTGCTGGGTCATAAGGCAATTCAATATTTAGTTTCCTAAGGACCCGCCAAAGAGTCTTCTGGAGTGGATGCACCATTATACATTTCCCACCAGCACTGCCTAAGTGTCCCAGTTTCTCCACATCCTCTCCAACATTTATAGCTTCCTGTTTGTTTAATAGCAGCCATTTTTATAGGTGTAAGGTGGTATCTCATTGTACTCTTGATCTGCATTTCCCTTATAGCCAGTGAAAATGAGCATCTCCTTATGTGCTTTTGAGCCATCTGTATTTGCTCTTCAGAAAAATGTCTATTCATATCTTTAGCCCATTTTATAATTGGGCTGTTTGTTCTTTTGTTGTTGAGTTGTAAGGCTTCTTTGTGAATAAGACTTCTTTGTCCAATATGTGATTTCCAGTTATTTTCTCCCATTGAGTTGGCTGCCTCTTCACCTTTTTTGACAAAGTCTTTTGAAGTGTAGAAGCATTTGATTTTGAGGCATTCCCATTTATGTAATTTTTCTTTGGTTGCTTGTGCTTTGTATGTAAAGTTTTGGAAGCTACCTCCTATTACTAGGTCTTGAAGATGTTTCCCTACAGTTTCTTCTAGAAGCTTTATGGTGCTAGTTCCTGTATTTAGGTATTGATCCACTTTGAGTTAATTTTTGGGTACAGTGTAAGATGGGGTCCTCTTTCATTCTTTTGGCTATTGATATCCAGTTCTTTCATGCCCAATTATTGAAAAGACTGTTTTGTCCCAGTTCAAAGGATTTGGGGGCTGTTCTAGTTTACTAGCTGCTGGAATGCAACATACGAGAGACGGACTGGCTTTTAATAAAAGGGGATTTATTTCATTAGTTCTTCAGAGGAAAGGCAGCTAACTTTCAACTGAGGTTCTTTCTTATGTGATAAGTCACAGGGTGATCTCTGCTGGCCTTTTCTCCAGGCCTCTGGGTTCCAACAACTTCCCCCAGGGTGATTTCTTTCTGCATCTACAAAGGCCTGGGCTGAGCTGTGAGTGCTGAAATGAGGTATGCTGGGCTGCTTGGGCTGTGCTATGTTAAGCTCTCTCATTTAAGCACCAGACAATTAAATCAAACATTCATTGCAGCAGGCATACCTCCTAGCTGACTGTAGATGTAATCAACA
The DNA here is from genome assembly GCF_023851605.1 of Tamandua tetradactyla. Classification (NCBI taxonomy): domain Eukaryota; kingdom Metazoa; phylum Chordata; class Mammalia; order Pilosa; family Myrmecophagidae; genus Tamandua; species Tamandua tetradactyla. The sequence goes on along the minus strand of NC_135327.1, from coordinate 19,158,325 downwards.
ACAGATGAGGTTCATGTGCCATTGGCTCATGTCCACAGCAACAGAGCTAGCCACTTTCACCTAGCCATGTTGACACCTGAATCTAACTACCACAGGGGACTTGTCAAAAATCAGTTGCCCAAGTCCCCTTCAGGGAATGGTGAGAAAAGGGGAAAATTCAACTTCCCCAGTTGGATTCTTGATATTCTCACAAGCAGTGGGGACAACCAAAGCTATAGGCTGAGCCCCCAATCTTGGGGTTTGTTCATATGAAACTTAACCCCACAAATTATAGGTAAGCCTACTTAAAATTAGGCCTAAGAGTCACCCTGAAGAGACCCTCTTTTGTCACTCAGATGTGGCCTCTCTCTCCAGCTAACACAAGCAAACTCACCGCCCTCCACCTGTCTACATGGGACATGACTCCCAGGGGTGTGGATCTTCCTGGCAATGTGGGACAGAAATCCTAGAATAAGCTGAGACTCAGCATCAAGGGATTGAGAAAAACCCTGTAATGAGCTGAGACTCAGCATCAAGGGATTGCGAAAACCTTCTCGACCAAAAGGGGGAAGACTGAAATGAGATAGAGTGTCAATGGCTGAGAGATTCCAAACAGAGTTGAGAGGTTATCTTGGAGGTTATTCTTACGCATTAAATAGATATCATCTTTTTAGTTAAGGCATAACGGAGAGGCTGGAGGGAACTGCCTGAAAATGTAGAGCTGTGTTCCAGTAGCCATATTTCTTGATGATGATTGTATAATGATAACAGCTGACACAGTGTGACTATGTGATTGTGAAAACCTTGTGTTTGATGCTCCTTTTATCTACCTTGTCAACAGATGAGTAGAACATAAGAAATAAAAATAAATGATGGGGGAGCAAATGTTAAAATAAATTTAGTTTGAAATGCTAGTGATCAACGAAAGGGAGGGGTAAGGGGTATGGTATGTATAATTTTTTTAATTTTTTTGTTTTATTTCTTTTTCTGTTGTCTATTTCTTTTTCTGAATTGATGCAAATGTTCTAAGAAATGATCATGTTGATGAATATGCAACTATGTGATGATATTGTGAATTACTGATTATATATGTATATGTATATGTTAAGAATGTGTTTCTTGTCATATTTTTTTAATTAAAAATTAATTTAAAAATTTTAAAAATTAAAAAAAAAGATCAGTTGTCCATAATTGAGAGGGTCTATATCTGAACACTCTATTCGATACCATTGGTCAGTATATCTATCTTTATGCCAGTACCATGCTGTTTTGACCACTGTAGCTTCATAATATTCCTTAAAGCCAGGTAGCGTGAGGCCTCCAACTTCATTTTTCTTTCTCAGGATATTTTTAGCTATTCAGGGGACCCTGCCCTTCCAGATAAATTTGATTATTGGTTTTTCTATTTCTGAAAACTAAGTTTTTGGGATTTTAATTGGTATTGCATTGAATCTGTAAATCAGTTTAGGTAGAATTGACATCTTAACTATATAGTCTTCCAATCCATGGACACGGTATGCCCTTCCATCTCTTTAGGTCTTCTGTGATTTCTTTTAACAATTTCTTGTAGTTTTCTTTGTATAGGTCTTTTGTGTCTTTAGTTAAATTTATTCCTAAATATTTTATTCTTTTGGTTGCAATTGTAAATGGATTCTTTTCTTGATTTCCCCCTCAGATTGTTCATTACTAGTGTATAGAAACACTACCGATTTTTGAGTGTTGATCTTGTAACCTGCCACTTTGCTGCACTCATTTATTAGCTCTAGTAGTTTTGCTGTGGAGTTTTTGGGGTTTTTGACATACAGTATCATATCATCTGCAAACAGTGAGAGTTTTACTTCTTCCTTTCCAGTTTGATGCCGTGTATTTCTTTTTCTTGTCTAATTGATCTGGCTAGAACTTCCAACACAGTGTTGAATAACAGTGGTGATAGAAGACATCCTTGTCTTGTTCCTGATCATAGGGGGAAAGTGTTCAGTTTTTTCCCGTTGAGGATGACGTTAGCTGTGGGTTTTTCATATATTCCTTTTATCATTTTGAGGAAGTTCCCTTCTATTCCTATCCTTTGAAGTGTTTTCAACAAGAAAGGGTATTGAATTTTGTCAAATGCCTTTTCTGCGATGGAGATGATCATGTGGTTTTTCTGCTTTGATTTGTTGATATGGTGTATTACATTAATTGATTTTCTTATGTTGAACCATCCTTACATACCTGGGATGAATCCTACTTGGTCATGGTGTATAATTCTTTTAATGTGTTGCTGGATTCGGTTTGCTAGAATTTTGTTGAGGATTTTTGCATCTATATTCATTAGAGAGATTGGTCTGTAGTTTTCTTTTTTTATGATATCTTTGTCTGGCTTTGGTATGAGGGTGATGTTGGCTTCATAGAATGAGTTAGGTAGATTTCCGTCCTTATCAATTTTTTTGAAGAGTTTGAGCAGGATTGGTACTAATTCTCTCTGGAATGTTTGGTAGAATTCACCTGTGAAGCCATCTGGTCCTGGACTTTTCTTTTTGGGAGGCTTCTTATTCAGTTTCTTGTGATTGGTTTGTTGAGGTTGTCTATTTCTTCTCAAGTCAATGTTGATTGTTCATGCCTTTCTAGGAAGTTGTCCATTTCATCTACATTGTCATATTAATTAGCATAAAGTTATTCATAGTATCCTGTCATTACTTCCTTTATTTCTGTGGGGTCAGTGGTTATGTCTCCTCTTCCATTTCTGATCTTATTTATTTGCATTCTCTCTCCTCTTCTTTTTGTCAGTCTTGCTAAGGGTCTGTCAATCTTATTGATTTTCTCATAGAACCAACTTCTGGTTTTATTGATTTTCTCATTTGTTTTCATGTTCTCAATTTCATTTATTTCTGCTCTAATCTTATTTCTTTCCTTTTGCTTGCTTTGGGGTTAGTTTGCTATTCTTTCTCTAGTTTTTCAAGTGGACTGTTAATTCCTGTATTTTTGCCCTTCCTTCTTTTTTGATACAGGCATTTAGGGCAATAAATTTCCCTCTTAGCACTGCCTTTGCTGCATCTCATAAGTTTTGATATGTTGTGTTTTCATTTTCATTTGCCTCAAGATATTTACTGATTTCTCTTGTAATTCCTTCCTTGAGCCACTGGTTGTTTAAGAGTGTGTTGTTGAACCTCCACATATTTGGAATTTTCTGGCACTCTCCTTGTTATTGATTTCCAATTTCATTCCTTTATGATCTGAGAAAGTGTTTTGAATGATTTCAATCTTTTAAAATTTATTGAGACTTGGTTTGTGACCCAGAATATAGTCTATCCTTGAGAATGATCCAGGAGCACTTGAGAAAAAGGTATATCCTGCTGTTGTGGGGTGTAATGTTCCATAAATGTCTGTTAAATCTAGCCCATTTATTGTATTATTCAAATTCTCTGTTTCTTTATTGATCCTCTGTCTAAATATTCTGTCTGTTGATGAGAGTGTGGAATTGAAATCTCTGACTATTTCGGTAGATGTGTCTGTTTCTCTTTTCAGTGTTTGCCTCATGTATTTTGGAGTATTCTGGCTCAGTGCATAAATATTTGTGATTGTTATGTCTTCTTGTTGAATTGTTCCTTTTATTAATACATAGTGTCTTTCTTTGTCTCTTTTAACTGTTTTACATTTGAAGTCTAATTTGTTGGATATTAATATAGGTACTCTGCTCTTTTCTGATTGTTATTTGCATGAAATATCTTTTCCCAACTCTTCACTTTCAACCTATGTTTATCCTTGGGTCTAAGATGTGTTTCCTGTAGACAGCATATAGATGGGTTCTGCGTTTTAATCCATTCTGCCAGTCTATGTCTTTTGATTGAGGAGTTTAATCCATTATCATTTAGTGTTATTACTGTGCAGGTAGTACTTTCTTCTACCATTTTGCCTTTTGGATTTTATCTGTCATATCTAATTTTCCTTCTTTTTACCTTTACTGATAGTCTTCCTTTCTGCGCTCTTCTCCACACCTCTTTCTCCTGTCTTTTCATATCTGCCTCTAATGCTCCCTTTAGTATTTCTTGCAGAGCCGGTCTCTTGGTCACAAATTCTCTCAGTGATTTTTTTGTCTGCAGATGTTCTAATTTCTCCCTCATTTTTGAAGGACAGTTTTCCTGGATATAGAATTCTTGGTTGGCAGTTTTTCTTTTTTATTAATTCAAACATATCATCCTGCTGTCTTCCCACCACCATGGTTTCTGATGAGAAATCTATGCATAGTCTTACTGGGCTTCCCTTGTATGTGATGGATTGCTTTTCTCTTGCTTCTTTCAAGATTCTCTTTTTCTCTTTGACCTCTGACATTTTGATTACTAAGTGTCTTGGAGTAAGTCTATTTGGATCTGTTCTCTTTGGGTAGAGAATCTGTAATTTTAAGTCTTTTATAAGAGTTGGGAAATTTTCAGTGATAATTTCCTCCATTAGTTTTTCTCCTCCTTTTCCCTTCTGTTCTCTTTGTGGGGCACCCACGACATGTATATTCGTGCACTTCATATTGTCATTCAGTTCCCTGAGTCCCTGGTCATATTTTTTCATTCTTTTCCCTATGTTTTCTTTTGCTTGTTGATTTTCAGATATTCTATCCTCCAGTTCACTAATCCTGTCTTCTGCCTCTCAAAATCTAACATTGTAGGTTTCCATTGTTTTTTTCATCTCTTCTACTATGCCTTTCATTCCCATAAGTTCTGTGATTTGTTTTTCCAGACTTTCATTTTCTTCTTTTTGTTCATTCCTTGCCTTCTTTATAGCCTCCCTCAATTCACTGATTTGAGTTTTGATTAGGTTTTCCCTGTCTGTTTGGACATTCTGAATTAATTATTTCAAGTCCTGTATCTCATTTGAATTGTTGGTTTGTTCCTTTAACTGGGCCATATTTTCCTAGTGTGATTTATTATTTTTTGCTGGCGTTTAGGCATTTAATTACCTTAAATTAGTTTATTCAGGAGATTGTTTTCACTTCTTTTACCTAAGATTTTTTTGCTTGATGAATTTGTTATCTGTCTGTTCTTTAACATTCAGTTCAGCTTATTCTGGACCACTAGCTTAGGTTTTGTTTAACAGAGGAGAATTTTTCAGTTTTTGTTTTCTTGTTACTTGCCCTGCCTGTATGGTGCCTCTTTCCCCCCACCCTTAGGAGGGTTTACTTAGGTTTTATAGACCCCAGCCATATTCCCAGACCAAATTGGCCTCCTGTCAGGAGGAGAAAGTCACCTGTGTCAGTTTTTCCTGAGGGTGAGACCCAGCAGGTTGAAAGACTTTCCTGTGAAGTCTCTGGGCTCTGTTTTTCTTATCCTGCCCAATATATGGCGCTTGTCTGACTGTAGGTCCCACCAGCATAAGATGATGCGGTACCTTTAACTTTGGCAGACTCTCCCTTCTGAGGACGTGGTAGAGACAGAGAGAGGTTGTAGGCTGGTTTTAATACTTCAAATTTCCAAGCCCTGGTGTCTGAATTCCTTAAGGGAGGGATTCCACCTGAGTTGGGCCCCACCCCTCTCCTGGGGAAGGCACATCCTCCAGACAAGTTCCTAAGGAAGCTTGTTTCTGCCTGTGCCTGGGGCAGTTGCAGCCTGTGAAGCCCTGCTGCTGTATTCAAAGGCAGTCAAGCCTTTGTAGAAACACTGCCACAAAAACGTCTGTTTCTGTTATTTTCTTTTTTCATCAGCCCTGCCCCCTTGTTGCTGGGGCAAAAATCAGTGATCTCAGCTTTGACCAGGTTCACCTGAGCTGGGGGCCTATTTTTAGTAGTCAGAATTTGTTAATTAATTCCACAATTGGTGTTTGGTTGGGCTCAGCCCCTGCTGCTGGTAAAGTCTCTTTCCTTTCCTCTCTGGGAAGCAGCCTGCAGGGGAGGGGCGCCAGCCGCCGCGTCCTGGGGAACTCACGGTTCTGGGGGAGCTCACAGCCAGTCCAGCTGGTCCAGACTGGGGTATGCTGTGTGTCCCATCACTGACATGGCCCCAGGAGCTGTTCTGTACTGTTCCTGGTTATTTAGTGTAACGGTTCTGGAGGACAAACTAAATCTCACTAAGCTGCCATCTTGTCCCTCTCTCCCCCCCTCATTTTTAAAGAACAGTTTTGCCGGCTATCTTTGTTGGCAGTTTTTCTCTTTTAGTATCTTAAATATATCACACCACTGTCTTCTCGCTTTCATGATTTCTGCTGAGAAATCTACACATAGTCTTATTGGGCTTCCCTTGTATGTGATGGATTGCTTTTTCTCTTGCTGCTTTCAGGATTCTCTCTTTCTCTTTGACATCTGACATTCAAGTAGTAAGTGTGTTGGAGTATGTCTGTTTGGGTCTATTCTGTTTGGGATACACTGCACTTTGGATCTGTAATTTTAAGTCTTTCATAAGAGTTGGGAAAGTTGCAGTGATAATTTCCTCCAGTAGTTTTTCTCCTGCTTTTCCCTTCTCTTATCTTTCTGGGCTACCCATCACACGTACATGCCTGCGCTTCATGTTGTCATTCAGTTCCCTGAGTCCCTGCTCATGTTTTTCCATTCTTTTCCCTATATTTTCTTTTGCTTGTCAGGTTTCAGATGTCCCGTCCTCCGTTTCACTAATCCTATCTTCTGTCTCCTGAAATCTTACATTGTAGGTTTCCATTGCTTTTTTCATCTCTTCTACTTTCATTCCCATAAGTTCTGTGATTTGTTTTTTCAGAAAAACAAATTTCTTTTTTTTCTTTTTGTTTCTTCTTTTTGTTTGTTCCTTGCCTTCTTTATATCTCCCTCAATTCATTGATTTGATTTTTGATGAGGTTTTCCATGTCTGTTTGTATATTCTGAATTAATTGTTTCAACTCCTGTATCTCATTTGAATTGTGGGTTTGTCCCTTTGACTGGGCCATATCTTCAGTGTTCTTAGTATGATTCGTTATTTTTTGGTGGTGTCTAGGCATTTAATTTCCTTAATTTATTCTGGAGATTGTTTTCACTTTTTTTTTAATCTAGGATTTTCTTGCTGGATAACTTTGTTGTCTGTCTGTTTGACATTCATTTCAGCTTATTCTAGACCTCTAGCTTGGGATTTGTTCAACAGAGCAGAATTTTTCAGTTCTTGTTTTCTTGTTTCTTGCTCTGCTTGTATGTTGCCTTTTTTTTTTTTTTTCCTCTTAGGAGGGTCTACTTATGTATTGTAGACCCTAGTCAGGTTTTCCCAGACCAAACTGGCCTCCTCTCCGAAGGAAAGAGTCACCTGCTTCAGTTTTCCCTGAGGGTGAGACCCAGCAGGTTGAGAGACTTTTGTATGAAGCCTCTGGACTCTGTTTTTTCTGTCCTGCCCAGTATGTGGCACTTGTCTGCCTGCATAAGGTGATGTGGTACCTTAACTTCAGCCCACACTCCCTGCTGGGGGTGTGTTTGGGGCAGAGGAGTGGTTGTAGGCTGGCTTCAATGGTTTCAGTTGTCCAGACCCTTGGGTCTGAATTCCTTGAGGGAGGGATTCCACCTGAGCTGGGCCCCACCCCTCTCCTGACACAGCCCCCAGACAAACTCTCAAAGAAGCTTAATTCTGCCCATGCCTGGGGCATTTGGAGCCTGAGAAGCCCTGCAGCTGTATCAAAAGAGCAGTCAAGCCATAGAAACACAGCCCCAAAAAGGAAAGAAAAAAAGTGCTTTTCAGAGCAGGCCCCCATTCCTCAGGTTTGCCAATCAAAGAGCTTAAGTTGGTATGTTGCTCTGTGTATCTCCAGGTCCTATGTGCTGCCTGCTTTCCTTCAGGGCCTAGACCCTTTCAAGTATTTTGTGCTGTCTGATCCAAAAAAACCTCTGTGTTTTTTTTTTCTTCTGTTTCTGTCAGCCCTGCCTCCTCTGTGCTAGGGCAAAAACCAGCAACCTCAGCTTTTACTGAAGTTCAGCTGAGCTGGGGGCCTATTTTTAGTAGTCAGAATTTGTTAATTAATTCCATAATTGGAGCTTGGTTGGGCTCAGCCCTTGCTGCTAGTAAAGTCTCTTTCCTTTCCCCTCTAGGAAGCAGCCTGTGGTGGGGGTGCACCACCTACCACGGCTTGGGGGACTCATGCTTCTGGGTGGGTTCGCAGCTGGTCCAGGTTGTCCAGACTAGTGTACACTGTGTGCCCTGTCACCAACGTTGTCCCAGCAGTTGTTCTGTACTGTTCCTGGCTATTTACTAGCTTCTCTGGATGACGAACTAAATCCTACTCCTCACTAAGTTGTGGATCCTTGGCTCCTCTCAGGAGGTTTCTTCTTGAGTAGTTCTCTTAGTCTTTGTCTTTGAAGATTTTAATCTGTCCCTCAATTTTGAAGGACAACTCAGATGGATAAAGAGTTCTTGGCTGGAAGCCTTTTTTCAGGATCTTAAATATATCATACCACTGCCTTTTTGCTTCCATGGTGCCTGTTGAGTAGTCCAAACTCAGTCTTATGTGTTTTCCCTTGTTTGTAGTAGATCACTTTTCTCGTGCTACTTTCAGGACTTTCTGTTTCTCTTTAATACTAAAAAGTTCGATTGGTATGTGTCTTGGAGTAGGACTATTTGGGTGTATTCTATTTGGAGTTTGTTTAGTCTCTTTAATTTGCATACTTTTGTCCTTTATAAGAGTTGGGAAGTTTTCTGCAATTATGTCTTCAACTAACCTTCCCAGCCCTTTACTCTTCTGTTCTCCTTCTGGGACACCATTGATTCTTACTTTTGTGTACTTCTTGTTGTCAGTCATTTCCCTTAGATCCAGTTCCATTTTATCCATCTTTCTTGCCATTTGTTCTTTTGTGCACTCTAGTTCAGTTGTTCTGTCATTTTAGCTCACTTATTCTTCGTTCTGCTTCTTTGAATCTACTGTTGTGTTTCTCTAGTATATTTCTAATTCGGTCTATTGTATCTTTCATCTCTCTGAGTTCTGCCATTTTTCTGTTTAATCGTTCAAATTCTTCTTTATGCTCTTCTTCTGTCTTCCTGATATCCCTTATTTCTTTATAAATATCCTTCTATGTTCCCTCTGATGTTTTGATTTAGTCATTTGTCTGAACTGTTTCTGCTTCAGTCTTCATGTGCTTTATGATTTTCTGTTGTGTTCAAGGCATTTGATTATCTTAGGGTTATTTTGCAAGTTGGTTTCATTCACTTGTCTAAAGTTTGTATTTACTTGGTTTTACATTGAGTGTTTCCTTTTGCACTTGGTTTGTCTGTATTTCCCATCAAACCAAGGTCCGGATCTCATGTAGGGGGAAAAATTTTAGTTAAGGGTCTTTCCAAAGCTAGGCTGGGGTGCATGGTACTTCAGTGGTAGAACACCCACCCACCATACACCTGGGCTTGATTCCCAACTTGTTCCCTGCCTCAACAAAAATTTAAATAAATAGTAATAATAAAATAAAAATATAATAAAATATGAAAAAAACCAACAAAAATAAACACACCTCACCAGTACTAGGTCCCAAAGTCAGAAGGAGATGCCCCAAGATATTTTTTATTTATTTTTTGATCTATGCATTATTTAGAAGTGTTTTCTTTAGTTTTCAAATTTTGGGGGATTTTCCAAATAGCTTTCTACTTGTGATTTAATTCCGTTGTGTTCAAAGAAGATATTTTATATGACTTGAAACCTTTTAAATTTATTGGGACTTGTATTGTGGCCTAAATATGGTCCGTCTGGGTAAATATTCCATGTGTGCTTGGATAAAATGAGTGAGTATTCTGCTGGTGGTGGTGGAGTAGTCTCTAAATGTAAATTAGATCAAGTATGCTGCAGGTCATGTTTGTCTGTGATATGCAAGTCGTTTCTATCTGTACTGATTTTCTGTCCTTACTGATTCATTCGGTTAATTGTTGAGAGGGGGTATTGAATCTGACTATAATTGTGGATTTGTCCATTTCTGCTTGTAATTCTTTGTATATTTTAAACTCTGTAAATGTATAAATGTTTATGATTGTTATTTCCTTTTGATAAATTGACCCCTTTATCATTATGAAATTACCATTGTTATCTCTTGTGGTAGTTAGATTCAGTTATCAACTTGGCCAGGTGAAGGCACCTAGTTCTGTTGCTGTGGATGTGAGCCAATGGTACATGAACCTCATCTGTTGCTCATTACATCTGCAGTGGCTAGAAGGCATGCCTGCTGCAATGAATGACGTTTGACTTAATTGGCTGGTGCTTAAATGAGAAAGCACAACATAGCACAACCCAAGCAGCTCAGCATTCCTCATCTCAGCATTTGCAGCTCAGCCCAGGCCTTTGGAGATGCGGAAAGAAATCACCCCGGGGAAAGTTGTTGGAACCCAGGGGCCTGGAGAAAAGGCCATCAGAGACCATCCTGTGCCTTCCCACGTAAGAAAGAACCTCAGTTGAAAGTTAGCTGCCTTTCCTCTGAAGAACTAACAAAATAAATCCCCTTTTATTAAAAGCCAATCCGTCTCTGGTGTGTTGCATTCTGGCAGCTAGCAAACTAGAACATCTCTGGTGATATAGCTTGCTGTCAAATCTACTTTATCTAGCACTAATTACTATAGCCACTCCAGCTTTTTTTAAAATGTAATTATGGCATATCTTTTCCCATTCTTTTATGTTTAGCCTTTTTGTGTCTTTTTATTTGAAGTGTTTCTTGTAGAGACCATGTAATTGGGTTTTGGTGTTTTGTTTTTTAATGCATTGGGCAATCTCTGTCTTTTAATTGGGGTGTCTAGAAAGTTACATTTAATGTGATTATTGATACCATTAGGTTAAGTCTGTCATCTTGCTCTTCTTTTTTTTTCTGTCTTATCTGTTCTTCATATTTTTTCTCTTTTTCTGCCTTCTTTTGGATCAGTTGGGCACTTGCATGTTTCCATTTAATATCTCCTTTGTTTGCTTATTAGCTGTACTTTTTGTTTTGATATATTAGTGTTTGCTCTAGGTTTTATGATATACATCTTTAGTTTATTGTGTCTTTAACTTTCACGTGATTTTATTACTACTCATTTATAGTATGCAAACCTAGTAAGAGTACACTTTCACGTCTCCCCTCCTGGCCTATTTTCTGGTGTCGTACATTTTATTTTTACATGTGCTATAAACCCCACAGAATGTTATTATGTTTGTTTAAAGATATTTAAATAGTCAAAAAGTCCTATGCTTACCCATGTATTTATCCTTTCTGTTGCTCCTCATACCTCTGTGTGATCTGTGTTTTCATCTGGTATTGTTTTCCTTTAAAATATCTTGTAGTGTAGGTCTGTTGGTGATGAAATCTTTCAGCTTCTCTGTGTCTGAAAAAGTCTTAATTTCACCTTTGTTTTGAAAGCGTTCACTGTGTTTAAAATTTTAGGTTGAATTTTTTTTCATTTAGTTCTTTAAAAATGTTGCTGTATCAGGATGATGAATCTGCAGCTATGTGATGATATTGTGAATTACTGATTATATATGTAGAATAATCACATATTGGGAATGTTTGTGTTTCTTTCTGTAATTTTTTTTAAATTAATAAAAAAGTTTAAAAAATGTTGCTGTCTTCTTACTAGCACTGTTTCTTATCTTTGTTCCTTTGTATGCAATATGTATTTTTTCTCTGGCTACTTTTAAGATTTTCTTGTTATCACTGGTTTTGAGCAGTTTTATTATCCTATGTTTTGGTGTAGTTTTCTTCATATTTCTTGTGCTCAGGGTTGGTCTAGCTTTTTAGATATGGTTCTATAGTTTTTATCAAATGCAAAAATTTTGGCCAGAATATCTTGAAATATTTCAGCTACCCCCTTCCTTTGGGGACTCCAGTTACACACATATTAGACTGCTTGGCGTTATCCCACAACTCAGTAATGCTCTGTTCGTTTTTTTATTCTTTTTTTTTTCCTGTCTGTTTGATTTTGGGTAGTTTCTATTGCTTATGTTGTCAAGTTTACAAATTTTTTCTTCTGCAGTATCTAATCTGCTGTTAATCCCATCCAATAATTTTAACCTCTAGAAGTTCAATTTGAATCTTTTAAAAAATATTCTTTACTTTTTGAACATATGGAATATAGTTTAACTGTTTTAATGTCTTTGCTAATTTACTACATCTTTGTTAGCTCTGAGATAACGATTGATTTCCCTTCTCATTATGGGTAATATTTACCTGCTTCCTTGTAAAGCCTGGTAATTTTTAATTAAATGCCAGATGTAAATTTTATCTTGGTGAGTGCTGGATATTCCTATAAATATCTTTTAGCTTTGTTCTGTGCTTATGTAATTTTCTTGGTAACAGTTTGTACTTTGGGGCCTTACTTTTAATATTTGAAGATTTGGTCAGGTGCTTAACTCCTGATAGGACTATTGAGACAAGATCTAATATTGAGATCTACTATTGAAATAAGACTCTTCTGAATACATTACCACTGCCTTGTGAATTAAGAGGTTTTCCATTCTGGCTAGAAACAGGGCCTTTGTGAGCTCCTGGTACTATTCTTTCTAATCCTTCCAGGTGTTTTTTTCCTTGGCCTTTAATAGTTTCTTCACACACATGGGCTGATCAGCTGAATACTGAAGGTGGTCTCTGTGCAGCTTTCTCTTTTTTGGTACTCTCCTGCAAATCTAGCTGCTTTGGTCTCCCCAAACTCTCAGTTCTGTCTCCATAACTCGGGCAAAGCTTGCTGGACTTTACTTGCATCGTAGTCTGGAAACTCAAAACAATAAGCAGAAGTGATGAGAAGGTTCACCGGTTCATCTTGTGGTTCCCTCCGGATCACTCTTTTTTTGCTGATATCCGGTGTCTTGAAAACCACTTTTCGTATGTTTTGACTGGGTCTTGAATTATTTTAGGTGGGAGGGTAAATCTGGTTCCTATCATTTCTACCTTGGCTGGAAACAGGAGAAGGAGTGTGGATTTGAATCCTAACTGCCAGTTATTCACAAGCTTTGAGAGTTTAGCAATTAACTTCATCTCTACAGGTCTCAAATCTCCTCAACAGTGAATGGGGCTAATAAAACTAATTCCTTATTGTGAGGATTAATTGAAAAAATAAAATATAAGTCAAAACAGGTGTTACCTCAGGTTAGTATGTAAAAAAGAAGAACCCAGAAGCAAGAATTGAACTCCAGCCGTTAGGAATTGAGCAACGGTGGGAAAATACCAAAAAAAAAAAAAAGCCCAAGAAGAAATGGTTGTGGAGGCATGGGAGTCAGACCAAAATATCCATCATAGCTGGCAGGAAAGAGGCGGTCAGAGAGAGGAGGTGTGAAGTGCCAGAGCTTGTAAGGAGATGAAGGGGTGAGGTCATTTGGGTTCATATTTTAACAGCAGTTACCACTTCTCCCTGAATGACTTTTGTGGCTAAGATTAGGTCTGAGCGCTGTCTTTTCTCTGCCCAGCTGGAACAGTTGAGTTTAGAGTCTGGAGGAAGTCTCTCATCTTTTCAGCTCAGTTTGTTGAAGCTAGGTAAAATAAGAGAGGCTGTTAAACTCATGACTAGACACAAGTCGATTATGTGAAATACTCAGGAAATGGAGAGTATTGATGTGAATTAATTACATTTTCAGGAACATAGGTCAATCAGAAAAAGCCTTCTGTATTTGTTTCAATCCATTTGTCAGAAATCTCCAGATTTTATGTCTGTATATTGTTAGAGCTGGAAGACATTAGAGGGAGCATCCACTCCACCATTCTCATGGGCTTGATGAGGCCCTAAGAAGAAAGGACTATTGCTCAGTGACATAATTTGGTCATGGTAGAGTTAGAACTAGAATAGAAACCAATGTACAGGACCACAGGGCTGTGTTGTAGGTTCTCTGTAGTCACAAGTCTCTCCAGGAGTAGTGGAAGGAGCACTCCTGAAAGGTACAGGATGCTGGGCTTAGATTCCTCCTTGGCCATTACCTCCAGCTATGTGACTTTGAGCAAGTTCTTGAACCTTTGTGACTTCAGTTGCCTATTTTAAATAGGGCATAACCTTAACTGCCTGAAAGGCAAGGGATTGCACCTAATAACTTCCAAGAGTTGCATCCAAATCCTAAGATGTTTCAGTCACAAGTACCTACAGGGACTGGTAAGGGCATGTAATGAGTTATGTGGCCAGGTCTGAGAGGGTGGGCAGTGGTGAACTGGAGAGCACATGCCCTTTTAAAGGGGAAGGTAGCTACTCTTCTCCAGTACATTGGTGCCAGGTGGCAGTACAGGCTCAGTGTTGCCAGAAACCCTGCATTTGCAAAAAAAAAAGCCAAAAACCTGGATTTTTGGTGTGAAACATATAGCATTCAAATGCACACATTAAGATGTGTCTGTCAGCTGTACAGTCTGATCCTTAGACTGATGCTTAAATGATACTCTGCAGCCTGGTTGGCATACGGGCTGTCTGACTGTAGCCCTCAATAACCAAGGGCAATTAGTTCACTTTCTGTCCTGAGACCTTGTTACCCCACATCCTCGTTCTGAGTTACCTCTTCTTATCTCCAAGAGCCCCTTGACCATTTTCTCTTCTTCATTTTGGCCCTGGGCCACTCCTACTGGCCCATTCTGGAACAGTCTGTTGCTTACTTTGTCCCTTGGGTCTTTGTTCTCTCCCTCCAGTCACAGGGAGGTCCCGGGCTTACTGCCCCTGAAGATAAGCCCTTGGAACCTTTCATTTTATAGCTCTTTGAATCCCACTGCAGATTAACACAGGAAAAAAGTTTACAAGTGACAGAAGTTGAGAAGCCTTACCAAGTTCTTGCAGCTATGGTGCCTGGGCCTTCTTAAGTATAGAGGGAAAGTTAATTTTGGTCCTGGGAAAAGATTTGAAGGTCATTACAGGTTGAAAGGACAGAAGGCACTTAGCCCACTGTCCTCAGAAGAAATTACAGGGCACAGTTGAGCATTTTATGTTCGCCTTCTTTTCTCCCCATCTCAGTGCTGTCAGGGGCATGGAGATGTAGGTTCCACCCCTGAGGGCAGGCCGGAGGGAAGAAGGCATTTATTTTTTAAAACAGGAAAAAATATATTGCAAACTCTAAATCTATGTAGAATTATCAACCCAAGTGTAGAGGGAACAGTAAAATGGCTGGATTTTTATTATATGTGCTTTTTTTCTTTCAAAATTGAGATTTTATTGATCTGAATATCGGCACGCAGACTTTATGAACAATTTGTATACAACTCTTAATGTATATACCAAAAATCTAAAAAACCATGTAGTTGTAATTCTTTTCCAAATATAGTCCAATGACTTTGCAGCTTAAAATTCGGAGGGAGGTTTTCCCTATAAATGATATCAAGTACTACAGTCTTTAAATGTTGATAAGAGCTGTTATATCATAAGTCCCACTAGTTCAGTTTAATATCATATATACCACACACTCACATTTCCAATCTTTCCCAGCATATAACAAAGTTATTAGGAAAACTGGACTATCATGACCACGAATGTTTCAGAGTGCACACAGTTCTGACAGGGAGAGCCAAAATTAGGGAGCAGTTTTAAGAAATAATTGTACTAAAAAACATGGGAACAGAAGTAATTTAAAATGTTCAAGATGTATTAACTGTATGCGTGTGGCTCCAAATCATCATTCAGTATGCATTATATTATAGGGTATAAAAACTGCTCTCACCCACCATATAGTATGTTAAGTTGACAACCAAGGCAGCCAAAACCTTCCGTAAGTCAGTATCCCACAATTTTCTGGTTGTACCAAAAGGTAAACAACCAGCAAATTACTTCCCCTCTTAAAAAAAAAAAAGGCATTTACACTTAAAAAATGGGATGAGGTGGGATTTCAGTCTCCTTAAAAATGTTTCTTCTAGAGCTACTAAAAACCTTGCATTTACAAAATAGTTGATAACAATATCCCTCTGGATTGTACAGGAAGGGAGAAAGAGGGACCACTGATAAGACATGGTATACGATATTAATTAGACTTGGCTTCTTTCTCTCCTGCTTCATCAAAGGCTGGACTTTCCTCATTTTTAGTTTCTCTATTTTCTGCAGGTAGATCTTTAGTTTCTTGTTAGCCACTTCTTTTCCCTTTGCTCCTCTTTTCCCTTTAAGTAGCACATTTGTGTCTGAAGACATATCCTTTCCTGCCGTCTTTTTTGGCTTTGTTTCCACTTTCACAGGAGCATGTTTAGCTGACAGTCTTGCCGACCCCCTCTTGGGCTCCTGATTCCCTGCACCTTCATCTGAGCTGACCTTCCTTTGGGGCATCTTGGCGATGGAGCGGGTGCTTGCCGGGTGCTGTGAGCTGTGGGTCACTGAGAGCCTTTGCGAAGCTGGGCTGCTGGCCTCTGCTGTTCCTCCCACCGCTGGAGCTGCTGCAACCTGGGGCATTGGGAGATGACATGTGTGCTTTTCATAAAAAATTTTGTATTAGAGAAGTTGTAGTTTTACAGAAAGATCATGCAGGAAATAGAATTCCTATATACCACCCCTGTTATTAACACTTTGCAATAGTGTGGTATCTTTTTTACAGTTGAGAGAATATTGTATCTGAACTATTAATTGTAGTCCATAGTTTACATTAGTGTTTACTGTGTTGTACAGACAGATGGTTGTTTTTGTTGTTCATTTTTATTCTAACATGCAACCTAAAATTTTCCCTTTTAACCTCATTCAAATATAGAAATCAGTGCTGTTACAATCACAAATGTTGTGCTACCATCACCACCATCCATTACCAAAACTTTTCTATCACCTCAAATAGAAATTTTATAACAATTAATCATTGACATCTCATTTCCTACCCCCACCCCAGCCTTTGGTAACCTGTATTCTTGTGTCTGACTCTATGAATTTTCTTATTCTAATTTCATATTTGTGAGATCATACAGTATTTCCTTTTATGTCTGGCTTATTCTGCTTAATAAGTATGACGTGTTTTTCACCTATTTAAAATACACTAGAGCTTTTTTTCCTGGCAGACTAAGCTGCCCCCAGATGCCCTTGGTGTCAGACTGAGTTAGTTGTGGGGTGGGCAAGGCACAGGAGGCTCCCCCATTCCAGGCTAGGCAGAAGCAGGCCCTGCTGTCTGCTTGGTGCATGGTAGGTGTTCTTTTGTGAAGTAAGGATGTGCCCTTTGCAGAGATGCAGTCTGTCTTTGATCCCAGGCCTGCCACTGCCTAATAATATGGCTTGGGCATTGAACTCTTTGAGCTTCAATCTCCTGAGCTGTCAAATGGGTATAATGAAATATCTACCTCATAGGGTTGTTGGAAGGAGCCACTGAGCATGTAAAGCATCAACCATGGTGCCTGGCACCCAGGAATCCCCTAAAATAATGTCGGTTGTTGTTATATATTAGGATTCCAACCTGGTCTTCTGACACCAAGTCCCCCATGCTCTTTTCTCATTGCCCTAGTCCTGGTAGGTGTCAAACAAGACAAAGGCTATGAAGCTCTCATTGGCTAAATGATCAAAGTGGTTTTAAATTAATTTTTCCCAAGCTGTATTTTACAGGTGGTGGGTTTTGTGTTGTTGTTTTGTTTTGATTTTTAGCGTGGGGAGAGGTTCTGTGCTAATTTTTTTCTTCTTCTTGTTAAAATAGGCTCCGAGAAGTCCTGCAGTTAATAATGCCAGTGACCAGTAGTTACTGCATGTCAGGTCCTGTGCCAGATGCTTCACATAAATATATCATTTTAATCCTCACACTAACCCTGTGAGGTGGGCATTATCATCTGGTTTTAGTGAAGTTAAGTAATTTGCCTACGGTCACTTGACGGTGGAGCTGAAACTCACACCTGGGCAACAATGTCCATGGTAACTGGTTGTGACTCAGCATTTCCTAAACTTTGACTGTGGAGGTGTTTTATCACGCATTTACCTGCCTTAGACACAACACATTTTCAGGTGTGCCCTTTAAATGATTATGGAGCAGTAAAAATCTGTTAGATTTTTAATTGTGTGTTAATTTCTTTAATCTTTGACTTTGTTTAAACAGATAAGGGACTTCATTTTCTCTGTAATTTCCCCTTGCAGAGAGTACTGTACTCCCTGTGTGTTTGCTTATGAAATCAGCTGAGTTTCAGACAGCTTTCCTGGTCATACACAAATATTTATTTTACCATCTCTAAATGCAGTGCATTAACTCCAGGCCATAGAGAGGAAATTACCTGAACAGGGGATACATCACAAGAGAAGGGGGCTCCTCTGAAAAATGCTATCTGTACCTCAAGCCTAAACTCTCCAACTGTGTGGGAATTATAAATAAAGCATTGTCGGGGCAGCATTACAAAGCTTTTGCAGGATGAGGCCCTCTTCTACAGGTGAACCTTGTTCACGGTCTGAGCAACGGTGTGCCCAAAACAGCCTCTGTCTGGGCTTGGGAGGTAAATTTTGGTTTCTGAGACCTTTTTTTAAACTTATAAATTTATTAATTAAAAAAAATTAACAACAAGCAAAAACTAACATATAGTCATTCTCTTCTACATATATACTCAGTAATTCTCAATATCATCACATAGTTGCATATTCATCATCTGAGACTTTTTTGTAGGGAGTGAGGCATCATCACATTGTACCTATCACCTTTATACAGGGCAGACAAACAAGAGCCCAGCCCTGGTCCGCTGTAGGAAGGATCAACAGCACCTGTTTTGGGAAACTACTCTGCAGTTGTGCAAACTAGTGCCTCTTTTCCTTTCTTTTTTCTTTTCCTTCTGACAGGGGACTTAGGAGAACAAATTAGGTACCTTTGGGTTCTTTCATGTGTCAGCATTAGCTTTTAAATGGAGTTTGCAAAAGGCAGAGTTTGAAAATTTAACTGGATGAAAGAGCAATAGGCAGACTGTTT
Organism: Tamandua tetradactyla; assembly: GCF_023851605.1. Taxonomy (NCBI): domain Eukaryota; kingdom Metazoa; phylum Chordata; class Mammalia; order Pilosa; family Myrmecophagidae; genus Tamandua; species Tamandua tetradactyla. The sequence continues at coordinate 19,139,671 of NC_135327.1, read as the reverse complement.
CCTTGGCAAGGGGAACTGCTGGGTTTTTTATAGCAACTTAATTTGGAGGTAAAAATTGAGGTAATGGAAAGAGCCTTGGGCTGTAGACCTGGGCTGTAGTGGTGATCTTCCTCTACTTGCTGTGGGATCCTGTCAAGGTGTATTGCCTTTATGGGCATCTTTTTTTTTTTTTTTGTAACGTTTTTTATTGTGAAGTATATATACGAAAAAGCAACACATTTCAAAGTACCCTGTAACAAGTAGTTATAGAACAGATTTCAAATTTTGGTATGGGTTATAGCCCCACAATTTCAGGTTTTTCCTTTTAGCTGTTCTAAGACACTGGAGACTAAAAGAAAAATCAATATGATTCAGCAGTCATCCTCATTTATTAATCCTATCTTCTCTGTTATAATTCCTTCTTCTCCTTTGATCCTTCTCCCAATCTTTAGGGGTATTTGGGCTGTGCCCATTCTAACTTTTTCATGTTGTAAAGGGGTATCGACAGTAAGGGATAGGGGAATAGTACTAGTTGATGTTCTTGGAGAGGCTGGCCCCTCTGAGTTTCAGGACTTATCTGGCTTAGGAACCCATCTGAAGGTTGTAGGTTTCTGGAAAGTAATCTTAGTGTGTGAAATTTTTGTAGAATCTCACATAGAGCCTTAACTGTTCTTTAGGGTTAACGGGTATGGTTTTGGTTGGGGTTTGGCAAACCATGGTAACTAACAATATCTAGCTGAAACTTGCCTAAGAGTAGCCTCCAGAATAGCCTTTTGACTATATTTGAACTCTCTTATTCAATGATACCTTATTTTGTTACATTTCCCCTCCCCCTTTTAGTAAGGAAGGCATTGTAAATCCCATGGTGCCAGGGCCAAGCTCATCACTGGGAGTCATGTCCCCACGTTGTCAGGGAGACTGTCACCCCTGCATGACATATGCCACGTAGTGGGGAGGATAATGATTTTCCTTGTAGAGTTGGGCTTACAGAGCGAGAGGCCACATCTAAGCAACCAAAAGGGGTTTTCTGAAATTAACTCTTAGGCATGACTATAGGTAGACTTAGCTTCTCAGCTATAGAAAAAAGCTTCATAAGAGCAAGCCTCAAGATCAAGGGCTTGGCCTATTGACTTGGGAGTCCCTCATGTTTGAGACAGTAGCAGGGTATTCCCTGGTAGTAAAGTTTAATAGTTCCATATTTTTTTCTCCAGTCCCTCAAGAGACTTTGCCAATCCTTTTTTTTTTTTTTTAATTTTTTTTATTGTAAAATATAACATATATACAAAGCAAAGAAAAAAGCAATAATTTTCAAAGCATACTTCAACAAGTAGTTCCAGATCCCAGAGTTTGTCATGGGCTACTATTCTACCATCTCAGATTTTTCCTTCTAGCTCCTCCTAAACACTTGAGGCTAGAGGAATATTAATATAGTAATTTAGCAGTCATACTTGTTTGCCAAATCCTATTCTTTCTCCTTTGATCCTTCTCCAAGTCTATAGGGATCTTTGGACAATGCCTATTCTGACTTTTTCATGTTGAGAAGGAGTGTTGACACTAAAGGATGGGGGATGTAATTAATTGATAATCTTGGTAAGGCTGATCCTTCTGAGTTTCAGGATTTATCTAACCTAGGAACCCTCCGGGAATTATAGGTCCAATCCTTTTTAATTATCTGTATGGGCATCATTTTTCTTTGTTATCTAGTGAGAGGGGTTGGACCTTAGTATCTCCAAGAGTCATGATGCCAAGATTATAACTTATCTGGTCAAGGTTTGGTGGGCTGTAAAGTCATGTAGCACAGGGATGGTTAGTAATAACTCCCCGCAGGAGAATGGATTTCTTTGACGTTGTTTTTACTGTGGGTCTTTCCTTCCCCACAAACACAGGGCAGATGACAGATTAAGTCCACTAGTCCAGCAATGGGGCAAGTTGCTTGAGGGCTGGGTGTGGTTTCCTGGCTGAGGGTATGCTGAACTCTGAGGTTCATTGGCATGCAGAATAAGCATGGAGCACATCTGAATGATTGGTCCATGGCAGGCAAAGCAGGGTTCCCTCAGCTTCACTCTGCTTCCTGCCTGCCAGTAGCCCTGCCTTAGTCAGGATGCCCAGTGTACTCCAGAATTCTCATTTAGATTGGGGTCCCAGTGTTGCATTTGTGTGTCACAAACACATCTGGAGTGTTTGTACTTGTGTTGTGTAGTTCGGGCTGGGAGTGGGAAAGCATCAGCCCCCCTTCTTTCCTCCCAGCCATTATTCCTTTTGCTACATAAATACAAATGTAGGATCTTGGCACTTCAAAAGTCTGTAGACACCATTGTTGGGTTAGTGAGAGCATATTACTGGCTCTTCTTCCCTCCAGGTCCTGAGTCCCTCTATAATAGTAATGAGTATACATGTTAGGAATTCTTAGCCCTGGGCTATTTACCCTTACACTAAATGCCCCCAGATCAGGCAGGTAAATCTGCCCTCCTCAGCAACTCTTCAAAGTTGAGTCTACCTTTACCTAGGAGAAATGGATGGCCTATTTAGAACTGATAAATTATTTGCATTTCTTCATAGTCACCACAGTTGCCTTACAGAGGAGTTTCCGGGCCTGGATAAAAGTCTTTTTGACTGGTTTCTGTACTTCTTAGGGTATCTTTTCAGTATTTCTCCTTTAAATAGCTGTTTGGAGAGTCTAATGAAGCAACTGTCTGGAGACCAATGTTTATTTCAACATGGTTGGAGTTGTTTTTGCTTCAGCTTTCAGAGCCAATAAAGCTGGTTATTAGATTCTGTAATTGCTATGGTAATTACTCTCTCGGAACTAGCAAAGGCATAATTAAATATGGAGATGCCAAGGGCTATTTTTTCCCATCTAAAAGCAACCTTTTAAACTTCTAGCAGCCTGGGTTAGATTTCAGATTTTAAAGCCATTGGTTTGTGAATGATACTGGGGTTTCTTTGGCAGAAAAGGGATTTCTTTGGACTTTTCTTTGAATATTTGATTTAGATTCACTCCTTGTTAACTACAGTACTTTTAAAAAAAAAAACCTAGCCATCAGGATTTTGGGGAAGTCTAAGTAAGGCAAGACATTAAGAGCCAATATTTATATAAACATTGGGTTTGGCTCTTTGGACTTTAGCTTCATAAAGAAGCAAATTTCTCTGGTCAGAAATAAGGCGAGGATGCAGGAAATTTTAAGTTTTGATGTACTCTGCTTCTTCTTAGCCTTTCATTTGCCCAAAGTAACTCATTATCAGGGTGCCACACATTTGTAAGATACAGGGCAGTTCGAGTGCTGTTAATATTTGTTTACACATATTCTTGCAGCCTATATGCTGACCCCATGTTGGTTTTCAAGGTTACATTGTTCATGAACCATGTTTCAGGATTTCTGAGGAAGAAAATTGTGTACTTTTTTCTCTTCTAAGTTCTCAACTATTGAGAAATATACACAGGAATTAGATCAATGTAAAAAAAAAAAAAATACTTACTATGCCAGACACTATCTGGATAGTTCACTGCATGGAGGGGAAGAGACTGTGAGCCCTTTAGGCAGAAGGGGAAGAGCCCTGGAGATCCAGGCTAGTTTGGTGAACCTTTTCCCCATCTCAGAAGCAGCATACCTTATGGAGAGAAGGAAAGGGCAGGCCCTCGCTGAAGTGTTACCAGACAAAGGCAGTGGATTCTCTGTCCAATGCTCTCAAATGACCAATTCCTGAGAAAAAGTAACTAAGCAGTTACTTTGTACCAGTCACTGTGCTGGGTGTTGTGCAAAGATAAATAACATAGGAAAAATCTAGAGAGAATTGTGGGAAGAGTAGGGGGCTCCAGGAATCAGTCCCTCTACCAGAACAGCCGTTAAACAGTCAGGAACCATCCGAATAAACTATTTCGAAACTCCAGAGTCCAGCAGAACACTGTATAACATCCAGGGAAGAGTGGGAGGAAGAGGCTGGTAAATTACAGTAAATACCAGTAACTGCTTTCTCTTTGCGGAGGTTACCGGAGCCCGTTACCGGAGCCCATTACCGTGATCAAGTAGAATTTATTCCAGGTACGCAAGGGTGGTTCAAAATAAGAAAATGAATTCATGTAATACACCACATTAACAGAATGAGGAAAAAAAAACACATAATCATCTCAGTTGACACAGAAAAGGAATTTAACAAAATTCAGTACCCCTTTTTGATAAAAACACTTTAGAAAACTAGAAATAGAAGGAAACTTTCTCAACATGATAAAGGGCATATATAACCCACAGCTAACACCATAACACTGATCAAAAGCTGTAGATTCTCTCCCTTATACGCTCAAAAGACCAATTCCTGAGATACCAGGATTTCAGAGAGAGTTTATTGCTAGGCGAAGCAGGAGATCAGATGGCCTGTCAGCTTAAAAATCAAAGGTTTTTATGGATTCATACTAGGGGAGATGGAGTTATTACCATTACAAGTATAAGTAGCTACAGTTTACAAATTTAACAGGAGTGGAGCTATGCTAAAACTAAACTAACATTACAAGAACAAGTCAGTGGTTAGTTCTGAGGTGATTCGAATTGTTTCATTAACATTAGGGACATTTGATTTTAAGACTCTAAAGTTGAAAAACCGGATAAAAGGGGTGTCAGTCACAAGGTTTTTACAATCACAAAGTCACAAAATAAAGTGACAAAATTATACAATCATTATCAAAGATCAAGGCAACTGGATTATAGCTCGGTAATTTCATGTATTTCCTTTTGGCTATTCTAATATACTAGAAAATATTTTTAAAAATTTATATAATGATTTAGTAGTCCTAATAATCTGTTAAATCCTAACTTCTCAGTTACAATCATACTTAATGGTGAGAGACTTAAAAGTTTCCCACTATGATCAAGAACAAGACAAGACTGCCCACTGTCAGCACTGTTATTCAACATTGTGCTGGAAGTTCTAGCCGAGCAATTAGATAGTGTGCTGGTTTGAAAGGATGTATGTCCCCTAGAAAAGCCATGTTTTAATCTAAATCCCATTTCATAAAGGCAGAATAATCCCTATTCAGTACTGTATATTTGAAACTGTAATCAGATTATCTCCCTGGAAATGTGATTTAATCAAGAGTGGTTGTTAAACTGGATTAGGTGATGACATGTCTCCACCCATTTGGGTGGGTCTTGATAAGTTTCTGGAGTCCTATAAAAGAGGAAACATTTTGGAGAATGAAGGAGGGATTCAGAGAGAGCAGAGCATAACAGCACAGCCACGAGAAGCAGAGTCCACCAGCCAGCAACCTTTGGAGATGAAGAAGGAAAATGCCTCCCAGGGAGCTTTATGAAACAGGAAGCTAGGAGAAGAATCTAGAAGATGATGCCATGTTCGCCATGTGCCCTTCCAGCTGAGAGAGAAGCCCTAACTGTGTTCGCCATGTGCCTTCTTACTTGAGAGAGAAACCCTGAACTTCATCGGCCTTCTTGAACAAAGTTATCTTTCCCTGGATGCCTTTGATTGGCCATATCTGTAGACTTGTTTTAATTGGGACATTTTCTCGGCTTTATAACTGTAAATTAGAAACTTATTAAATTCCCCTTTTTAAAAGCCATTCTGTTTCTGGTATATTGCATTCTGGCAGCTAGCAAACAAGAACAGATAGGAAAAAGAAATAAAAGGCATCCAAATTGGAAAGGAAGAAGTAAAACTTTCCCTATTTGCAGATGATATGATCCTATATACAGAAAATCCTTAAAAGCCCCTAGAACTAATAAATGAATTCAGCAAATGGCAGGTTATAAGATCATCATCCAAAATCAATAGTGTTTATATACACTATAATTGAACAGTCAGAAGAAGAAAATTCCATTTACAATAGCAACTAAAAGAATTAAATATCTAGGAATAACCTTAACCAAGGATGTAAAGGACCTATAAAAACCACAAAACAAATAGTAGTAGTAAAAGAAATCAAAGATGACCTAAATAAATTGAAGGACATTCCATGTTCATGGATTGGAAGATTAAATATTGTTAGAATATCAGTTCTACCCAAAGTAATTTACAGGTTCAGTGCAATCTCAATTAAAATTCCAATAACCTTCTTGGCAGAAATGGAAAAGCCAATCATCAAACCTGTATGGAAGTCCCTGAATAGCTACAGCCATCTTGAAAAAGAACAAAGTAGAAGGACTCACACTTCCTGATCTTAAAACTTATTTATTCTAAAGCCACAGTAATCAAAATAGCATGTTACTAGCACAAGGACAGACATAGAGACCAATGGAATCAAGTAGAGAGTTCAGAAATCAGCTCTCACATTTATGACCAACTGATTTTTAACAAGGTGGCAGAGAACACTCGGTTGTGAAAGAATGGTCTCTTCAACAAATGGTGCTAGGAAAACTGGATCTCCATATACAAAAGAATGAAAATGGACCCCTACCTCACACCTTCACAAAAACCAACTAAAATGGATCAAAGATCTCAATTTAAGAGCCAGAACTATCAGACTCCTAGAAGAAAACATAGGGAAGCATCTCTAGAACCTTGTGTTAGAGGATGGTTTCTTAGACTTTACACCCAAAGCACAAGCAATGAAGGAAGAAATAGAATGAAGTTCTGAAACATGGGACAACATAGATGAACCTTGAAGTCATCATGTTTAGTGAAATAAGCCAGAAACAAAAGGACAAAAATTGGATGGCCTCACCAATATAAAATTATTAGACTAAACAAACTCATGGAGTCAGAATATAGAATATAGGTTCCCAGCGGATAGGGTGGGGGAAGAGGGAGTTAAAGCTTAAAGTGTTCAGGGTTCCTATGTGGAATGATAGGAATGTTTTGGTAATGGATGGTGGTGATGGTAGTACAACATTGTGAATGTATTAACAGCACCAAAATTTAATCTGAATGTGGTTAAAGGGTTGGAAATGGTAAGTTCTATACATGGTAATAGAATTAAAAACAAAAATCCATGGAACTGCACAAACAGTGAACCCTGTGTTAAACCATGAACTACATGTACTAGTTAATAGTACAATTATAAAAATGTGTTTTCATCAATTGTAACAAATGTTCCATACCAATGCAAGGGATTAGTAGTAAGGTGGTATATTAGATTCCTGTATTTTATGATCTGTAACCGACACCTCTAATAAACAGTTTTATGGCTAAAAAAAATAAGTGTATGAAGTTGATTTTATATAGTCAACATTCTAAGACTTTTTAAACTAAATTTATTATTTTTCTGTTAATACCATAATTTTACAGCTACTTTGTTTTTTTTTTCTAATATATTTTCAATTGGCAGTGCCCCCTCATTTGCCAATCATAAGTTTCTCTGAACTCCACCCTACTTCTCAAATCCTCCAAGCTGTAAATGATCTGGAAGCAAAAATACCAAATATATCAGGGACATAAGCAAGAACAGCCCCCTCCATAAATGAAGTAATACATATATTCATTTTTTTAATACTTTTTATTGGAGAAGTTGCATAAAATGCAGGGATCCTGTATACCATCTGTTTTAGTTTGCTGAAGCTGCCAGAATGCAATATAATATACCAAAAATGAATTGGCTTTTACAAAGGGGATTTATTAGGTTACAAATTTACAATTCTAAGACCATGAAAATGTCCATATTAAGGCATCAGCAAGAGGATACCTTCACTCAAGGCTGATTGTGTCCAGGTTCCTCTATCACAGGGGAGCACATGGCAATGTCTGCTGGCCCTCTCTCCCAGCTTCTGGTTTTAGACAGCTTTCTCAGCTCCTGTTTCCACTGGCTTTCTCTGGGTCTGTGGGTCTCATTTAATTTCTCTGGGTCAGGCTTTGGGTATCGTTTCTTAGCTTAGCATCCCCAAATGTCTATTTTCATCTCTGCTCTGAGTGTTGCTTGTGACTCTCTCTCTCCATAGCTCTTTTAAGGACTCCAGAAAACTAATTAAAAACCACCTTGAATGGGTGGGGTCATATCTCCATGGAAGTTATCTAATCAAAGGACCCTCCCCACAATGAGTCTGCACCCAGAAGATTGGATTAAAAACCATGGCTCCGGGACACAGGGGAGTGGGCTTGCACATGTGTATGTGTATGTGTATCTATCTTTTACTTTCCACATTTAAGGCAAGGGCTGGGCAGCTTTCTTGGTCTAGCCTCACCCTTTCTTCTGCCAAAATCTGTGCTAAGCCTCCTTCCAGGCTTTGATGCCCACCTAAGATGTATGCTAAAGAGAACTTTTTGGAGTAGGGAAAGGAATTGAGACAGTAAGGGGAAGGACACCTGAGTTTTGAATAGGAAGATATGTTTTCTAAGATAGAGAATGCTATAGTAACCATCATTAGGCCTGGGGCTTTTTGCTTCTGTTGAATAAATTTCAAGAAGGGAAATTACTGGGTCAGAGGGCATGACATCATTACATCTGTTGCTATGTGTTGCCATAGTACTTTTCAGAAGCATAACAATTTGCAGAGTTGTTGGCCATCTGTGAGGTAGCATTTTGACCCCTGCTGATCTACTGTATATCTAACTTCTGAAACCCTGGTTTTTAACCCCATGCAGCGGCCCTCCAGGCACTAAAGCGCAAGAAGAGGTATGAGAAGCAGCTGGCACAGATCGACGGTACACTGTCCACCATCGAGTTCCAGCGGGAGGCCCTGGAAAATGCCAACACCAACACTGAGGTGCTCAAGAACATGGGCTATGCTGCCAAGGCCATGAAGGCTGCCCACGACAACATGTATGTGGTCACCCCCAGGTGGAGGTGGTTACCCGTGCAGCAGGATTGTGCTTGCCCTGGGATGCCTTGTGCCCAGGCCATGGCCTTGGGCAGACCCCTTAACTGATCAGTTCAAACACCTGAGTTTGTTTTAATTTGCATTCTCTTTTGGAACTGCTAAAATAGATTATATACCTTGTTGCCTTCAGTGGTAAATATTATGGAATGAAACATAATATTTTGAGTAAATCAAGCTTATTGTAATGAGCATAGTGTTTCAAGCTGGCAAGATCCTTAGAAGGTTCTCTCAGTCAGGCCTTTATCATGAAGATGGGAAAGCTCAGTCCCAGAGAATAGAGGTTACTTACCCTGGGAGGTGTGTGAGCTTGAACAGCTAGGCTTAGAATCAGTGTCTGTGGCTTTTTCCTGATGCTGTCAGGTGCTCTGAAACATGATATCAAAAGGTTATAGAGCTCTCTGTTCTATGTCTGCTTTTGATGGAATTTCCAGCCTTCTTCCTCAGCTCTTGGGGTTTGGCTGTAATATTGACAGTGGTCTTGCCCTCAGCAGTCCCTCCTCTGTGTGGCTACTTTTGCAGTGGCCTAAGAAACTAGATAACCAAGCTTAAAATTAAAATTAAAGAAAGGATAACCAGGCTTCAAATAAGGACCTCTCCCATAAACAAAATTCAGCATTTGTTTTAGTGCCTAAACTTGGCAGCATATATTTAGGGGCGTTTGGAGCCCTTTCTTCTTCCTTTCAGGTACTGAACCATGCTCTAGAACAGGGGTTGATGAAATACAGCCTGTAGCCTGTCCCCTGTTGTTGAAAATAAAGTTTTATTGAGACACAGTCATGCCCCCATCCGTTTACATATTATTTGTGGCTGCTTTTGTGCTACAATAGCAGAGTTAAGTATTTGTGACAAAGATAGTATGGCCCACAAATTCTAAAGTATTTACTATCCAGCCCTTAACAGAAAATGTTTGTTGGTCCCTACTCTAGAAATGTGAGGTGGCAGGAGAAGTAGCACCTTCAAGTAAATGAGATGTTATCTGAGGTGGATGTTTATTGGACTGAGCTTCTGGAGTGAGATCCATGGCCAGTCATTTCTGCATTCTCCCAAGATGCCTAGCACAGTGCATACATCAGAAAAGACTGTGTGCTTTGGAGTCCATATGTATATGTATATACTGTATTGAGTGATTGTATGTTTGTACAATTGAGAGGGTATATCAAATAATTCTGTATATTTGCTTTTCCTTTGGGGCCTATTAGGAAAAAAAATCAAATCCATAAGTGTATTTGAGTATTATGAGAAGAGTCTGTCCGGTAACATTGCTCTATTTTGAGATATGTGATTTCATCTCTCCCTGTAAAAGAAGTGTTACTGACCCAGGAAGTCCTGTGGTCTCATCTCACATGTTTATTAACTGGCATGTGAGACCTTGAGTATGCCACCCAAATTTGTCAAGCCTTGTTTCCTTAGGGTATCAGACTAGGTATCTAAGGATTTTTCCATCCTCTTGATTCTGTGATTCTCTATTTTAAAGGAGAGGAGGGAGGCAATAATGACAAAGAAGTAGCTCCTTACAGGGAGTAATTATAGGGGGATGGGGCTGGGAAACAGATTGCCTGGAGAGGATTTTTGCTCCTACCTCACATGCCAGTAGACTGATATGACATCTACCCGTTTTGTTTAAGGGACATCGATAAAGTTGATGAGTTAATGCAGGACATTGCTGACCAGCAAGAACTTGCAGAGGAGATTTCCACAGCTATTTCCAAACCTGTAGGGTTTGGAGAAGAATTTGATGAGGTGAGTGTTTTTTGTACAGATTGCATAAACTTCCCAAATACACCCAGCCTGCCTTGATGTGCTATAGAAGACTCCCAGGGAGAGAATATGTGGTTTGGAAACCACCAATTCTTATCCCTCCAGAATCTTGGTCAGAGACAGGGCTTGGTATTAACCTGAATTCTGGGCTTTAAGGGAAGCTTTCACCATTTGGAGTAGAAGCTTATGTGGAGTAGGAAAACCTTCATTCGGACCTCTCAGCAGGCTTCAAGGTCAAAATTAACAAGTAGTTTGCCCTGTACCTTTTGTGATGTGCCTTGAGCTCAGAGCTGGGGGCTGTAGAGCTGACATATGTCAGACAACTCTGAAATGTGTTAAAGGTGAAGCCAAAGAAGGAATATTTAAATGGACCCTCTGAGGGATTCCTTCTCATCTCAGCTTCCCGCCAGTTTCTGATGTAGCAATTTATGACCTTAAGTCTCTTATATTTTAAAAATATAATAACAGTTTCTACTGAAGGTATTTCATACCTTAGATTTGAGTCTACAGAAAGTCAACTGCTTTCCCCTGAACCTAACTCTTTGTGGTATATGACTCCTATTATATAGCTACGAAATAGTCTATAGCTCTTATAGTTCCCAGTATCAGGGTTTTCATGTTTTCAGAGTGGAATCTGATGGACTCATAAATTAATTTCAATTCAATAAACATTCCAGAGCACTTACTCTGTGTGCCCAGCTCTGAGGCAAAGAAACAGGAATGAAAAATTAATCCCCTCTCTCAGGATTCTCACAATGTGATACAGGACACCAGACATTTATATAGATAATTGTTCGGCAGTGGAAGCGTGTTTAGGATGAGTCACAGAGTATAGAAGCTGGAGTTCATCTCCCCCTCTAACCTTCTCAGAAGGGGGGGTGTATGTGTCCACTGGCCATCAAAGATGAGGCATTTGCTGCAGAGGCTGGGATTCTTTGTCTCTCTCACTCTTGTGTTTCCTTTTACCAGGATGAGCTCATGGCAGAATTAGAAGAATTAGAACAAGAAGAACTAGACAAGAATTTGCTGGAAATCAGTGGACCCGAAACAGTTCCTCTACCAAATGTTCCCTCTATAGCCCTACCATCAAAACCAAGTGAGCTTCTTATCTCAAAGGAATCATGATACATCATGACACTGTGCGGTGGGTAATTTGGTTGGTTGGCTTCAGTTTGGTTCCTGTGTTTGGCTCAGGATTGAGAACCAGAGAACCAGGTAGGATCTGTTGTGATGGCCCCAGAGACAATGTCACTGCCTTTTCATAGTTTCTCTCTAGATACCTCAGCACTATTGACATTTGGGCCAGATAGTACTTCGTTGTGGGGGGCTGTTCTGTGCATTGTAGTATGTTTAGTAGCATCTGTGGCCTCTACTTACTAGATGCTAGTAGCATACAGCCTCCCCTCTCCACTTGTAACAACCATAACCAAAAATATCTATAGACATTGCCACATGTCCTCAGCGGGGGTGAGGGACAAAATTATCCCCCAGTTGAGAACCACTATTCTAGAATTTTCTCCATCATAAAATGAGAGAAAGTTCCAGGTACTGGGAGTTTAAGTCCAAGACAGCTCTTGTCTCTTGGTCTAATATTCTGTCCTCCGCACTTGCAAAAGCCCAGGACTTGCAGGCAGCCACTGAGAAAGGAACAGTTTTGGCTTTTCTAGAGATATGGTTCTATAAAGTGTTGACATCCTTCAGAGACTAGTCAACAGTCAGATACTGTTGGGAATAATAGAATTTTCATTTCCTTCTTCCTACTACTCTCACCCTCCTCCCACTCCCCTAGTATTTCACCCTGCAAAGAAGTATTAACACACAGAACTTCCAGAAAAGGTGAAGCAGTTTGATTTGACCCAGAGAGAGTACCCAGGTTGTATCACCTCGCTCTCCCTTGTATCAAGAGGCAACAATCTCCTCCAAATAGAGTCAGCTCCCTAGAGCGCCATGCAGGCACAACTGGGGGTATACAAAGGTGGTTCAAACAACTTGAGGTGGAGTTGGGGGTGGGGGCAGTGAAAATTAGATCTGTTTTCTGAGGATTTTCCTCCCCACCTTAGATGCCTGAATCCTGATTGACTTTCTTGATCCTCCTTCTTATGTCTGGCCCTGATAGGGATTGAGGGGAGGTGCTGAGAAGAAGCTGTGGCTGGTTATCTGGAGTTTTCTGTTGCAGTGTTTAGGCACAGAAAAGTAGCCTTCTGATAGCCTGAAGATGCAGGGGGCTGCAAAGGCAGGGCTATTTTCTGGCACAGCCCTGGAACCCATACAGAATGTCCTGGGAATACCCCAATCAGCCCTCCTAAATAACTTCTCTCTTACACAGCCAAGAAGAAGGAAGAGGAAGATGACGACATGAAGGAATTGGAGAACTGGGCTGGATCCATGTAACTGGTTTGGCCTCAAGCTGGGCCCAGACAGACTCTGGAGGCCTGCAGCAGCAAGCAGGCGTGTGCGCATATGGGGCAGGCAGGATGTGGTGCAGGCAGGTTTCCAATCGCTCTCTATCTCACTCCAAAGCAGTAGAGCCGCATCACCCCTCACTCTGCACAGCATGGTCTGCACCCAGCGGGATGGATGGGGGGTGGGCGGGTGGGGGGGGAGGTGCCTGCTGTTTATAATGTTGAATTTCTGTAAAATAAACTGTATTTCCAAATCCAACATTGGACTACGCTAACTCCACTGCTGAATCCTCAATGCAAAGGGTCGACTGTTTGCAGTTGAAATGATCTGAAAATGTAGCCTCTGTCCTTTTAAGTCAGTTGACTTGTCACACATCTCTGTAAGACTTGTATGGTACTGGCAGAAAAATCGTTTTTAAAAAGCCATAGGCTTTTCCTTATCCTTAGCTGTAATAATGCATCTGATTTTGATTTCCTCAAGAGCTGTATTTTTGTCCATCACCTGTGTGCTGGCCCCTTTGTTTTCCACTCTGGCGCACTCCCCTGTTCTTTTGGAATTTGTGACACTGATTTGAAATGGATGGTGTTCTCTTGAGAGCAATTGGAATTGTGAGAATTAAATTCCAGCTATACATTTTTCTAACATAGCTCTAAGGTACCTTGTTGCTGTTTGTGATAATTGATAGATAACTCATTGGAAACGTGCATACATTTATATTCAGATGAAATTATGGTTTGCACTGTCTATTAAATATCTCAATTAATTTTCATACTTTGCCTTTGTGTTTAATGAATCAATTAATCATTTGCCTCCAAGAGCTCCCTTTCCTGGCCAACATGGTGTCCAGTGGAATCTGTGGAGACAGATGGCAGACTCGAGCGTGATGTACATCAACAATTTGAATCAGAGAGCAGAGCCTGTCTTAGTAACAGTGTGCTCCAGCTCTGGAGGCCATCTATCTGTGGCCCTCACCTTACTTGGGAACCCACTAGGCACAGTTCACAGTGAGTTGGTTCTTGTGCAGTTCCAGGGTCTTCCCTACCTCTTCTCTGTCAGTGTCCTTGGGGAATGTCAGCAGGAAACCATGGTACTCCCATTGCACAAGGCTCTTGTGGTGCATTGGCAAAAATAGTCTTTCCCATGGGGAGGAAGCCTAGGGCAGTGACTGAGAATCTGGGACAGAGTCTCAGGTCTGCTGTAACTCACCGTGTGACTCTGGCCCAGTCCATTCCATTCTCTCCACTATTCTTTAGTCCTGTATCCCCCTGAAAGAGCTGATGAATGCCATGGACGCTCTCCTTCAGAAGTGGTTCTAGCATGATCATCCTTAATTCTGCTTGTAAATTAGCAGACTTGAGAGGTGTGCCCCATCCCCAAATCTCTTAAGATTAAAACCAAGCTGGGTTCATGTCAGATACTCCCATCACCTATGGTAAGTCACCTACCTTCCCTGGGTCTTATTTCCTCTTTGTAAAACCAGAGGGCAGGACCAAATAATTTCAGAGATCCTTTCTGTATGAAGCTGTGCATGCTTTGTTCCTCACCCCTTATTTCCTCTTCCTGGGGCTACTACAGGAACACTTGGCATTGGGACTTGATGCAGTGGTTTGAAATTTCATGACGTATGTGGAGGTTTCGTCTGGCTATTCAGCAGTTCTTTCTTTCCACCTTGAGAAGAATCTAGTGATAACACTTGCTGCCAGCTTCCACCTGCTCAGCCTGCAGTGGGTATGCCCCCTGGGGATTATCTACTGTGGGAGATCTAGAGTAGAACTTCTTCATAAGCTTTTCTCATCAGCTATCCCAGGGACTTCTCACTCCAAGCCTGGGTGAAGAGAACTCCCAGACCCACCAACCAGCTCCAGTAAGCCCAGAAACCAGGTCTAGGGCAGTGCCTAGGGCTCCCCTGAGAAATAGCTGCTGATTTCCACTAGATGTGGGCCTTGTGTCAGGACCCATGGGTTAGTGTTCTATAACATCCAGTCCCCTTTCCTGCTCTCAGGAGGTTCTCAGGAGAAGGACAGGAGAGAGAAATTATACTTCCTTGGCTACAAGTGACAGAAAACTCAACTGATAAAAGCAATAAATACAATTACTAATTCATACAAAATTTATTCAGTATTTATTGAGCACCTACTGTGTGCCAGACACTGTTCAACAGCACTGAGAGTGAAGCAATAGACCAAGTCCCTGCCTTCAGTGCATCCTAATATCTCAGGACAAGAAGTCTTGGTGGGTTCTGGGTTGGGGCAGTGTCCTCAAGAGCCAGGTTCTTTGCATCCTTCTGCTCTGCTGGCCTCAACACATGGGCTTTTCCTCTTTAGGCTTGCTTCCCTCTTAACCATGAGATTGCCCTTCATCACACACCCAGCACCAAGAAATGGAAAGATCAGCACCAGCCAGATTTCTGTCACCTCTGCCCATTTCAACAGAGGGCAAACCTTTTCCAAAGATTCCACACAAACTATCCCTTATGTCTCATGAGGCATACTTGTCACATGGCCACTTCTGCTGCAAGGTTAGTCTGGGAAAATGTGTATCAGACAGAGGAATTACCAAAACTGGTGGAAAAGCAAATCAGGATTCTTCCTTAGGACTGAGGGCGGGGTCTCCCTTCCTTGAGCACATTACTGTCCTCTTGATACTTGGACAAAATATGGTTTCTTTCAGCAAGGAAGAAGGGGGATGGTGCTGAGTAGGTGGTACCAACAAGGTCCACCATGGAGGTATATACCAGGAACATCAGGTGTATGGTTAGCGTACCCAAGTTTCTTTTAAAAAGCAGGTCCATACTCTGATTTCTCTTCTCAATGAATAATTCTTTTGCCTTTTACTAAAAAAACTAACAAAATATCCAATCATGATACTTGCTCCTTTAAACCTCTCAATCTGTCTCTTCCACCTTCTCTTCTGTGGTTAGAAAATTAAAGGTGCATTTCAATTACTCAGAAAATGTATTTAAAATGCAGTCTTTTGGGTCCCATCCCCAGGGCTGGTTGAGGACCCAAGAATTTGCATTTCAGCAAATTTCTTTGGTGATTCTGATGTTACAGGGTCCTCCTTTTGTAACACTTGGGTGGAGAGGATCAAGTCCTCAGGATGGCTCCAGGACCTGGCCCCCAGTTTCACCTTCCCTGCTGTCCATTCCCCTCCTCCAGCTTCTGTTAGGTGGAATTCCCACCTTCTGAACATGTACTCTTGGCCTCCAAGCCTTTACACTGTCCACCTCCCAGCCCCCTGGCCTTCCTGGACATAGTCCAAATCATCCTCCTTCAGAGAGCTGGTGTTTCCTCCTCTCTCCCCCATCTCTCCACACAGTCTTGTCATAATTTTCTCACTCTTACCAGCTAGTGAGGTCATTGCATTTCCTGGCCACTATATCTGCTTGGCACAGATCAGGTACATAGGATGTTTGCATTGAATGCCTGTGTGTGGTGGAAAGTCAGGGACAGGACAGTATTGTCGGCTGGGTGTGCCAGGAGGAGGTGGAATTTGAGTCTTGGTCTGAAGAAATAAATTTTCTACATACACTTGTGAGGGGTGGACCATTCTAGGCCAAGGGAACCCTATGAGGGGAGAGAGGAGTCTGGGAGACAAAGGGTTGAGCTGCCTCAGGAGGATTTGACTGGAGGAAGGGTGTATTAGTTAGGGTTCTCTAGAGAAACAGAATCAAGAGTGAACACTAGCAAACATAAAATTTATAAAAGTGTCTCACGTGACCACGGGAATGCAGAGTCCAAAATCTGCAGGGCAGGCTTTGAAGCCGACCATTCCAATGGAAGGTCTGGACGAACTCCACAGGAGAGGTTCACCAGCCAAAGCAGGAAAGCCTGCCTCTTCTGAATCCTCCTTAAAAGGCTTCCAGTGATCAGATTAAGCATTACTCATTGCAGAAGACACTCCCCTTTGGCTGATTACAAATGGAATCAGCTCTGGATGCAGCTGGCATGATCATGATTTAATTCTATGAAACGTCCTCATTGCAACAGACAGGCTAGCACTTGCCCAACCAGACCAGCAGGTACCACCACTTGGCCAAGTTGACACATGAACCTGACCATGACAGTCCACCCCTTGTCAACTTAGCAGCTATACATACCACCTTAAACCATGCCTAATTTCTAAATAAAAAACAATAAAACACATATTTTTTTCTTTCACCTAACAATACTCAACTGTCCTGCATATAACTGGAAACACATTAAATCTCTCCAGAATAGGGTAAAAATCCTTGGGTAATATTCGTTCTTAAACTTGATATCTTACAACTTAAATATTATAACATGAACAAAACAGCATTACAGTCCTCGTTTCTATAACTGATCACATGGTCGAAGTTCATGTTTATCACTACCTTCTTCCACTACCCATTCCATGTTCCCTTTACCCTCAGCAAGCAGTTCAGCTGGCTGTGGCTCTTTGCCTGGTGGGGTGACTCAAACCTTCATTCCTGAAGTTTCAGAGTCATTGTCAGTCCTGCCTGGATTGGGTTGTTGCAGTTTTCCATTGATTTTAATCACAGGGCATGGTAGTACTAAAAGACACCCTAGGGGATCTCCTATATTCAAGAAAACTCTTCTTTACCCCCATATGTAGTTGCAGTCCTACTTCCCCCTGATAGTCAGGGTCACTCACCCCAGACAATAATGTAATCCCCTTCTTGGCTTGTTGATCCAGTGGCATAAGTAGCCCAAAGTGACCAGGTGGCAGTCATAACTTCCAGTTCAGTGGAATCGTTTCTCCTGGAGGAAGCACTCCCCATTTTGGAACTAAAACCTGTAGACCAGCAGAGCTCAGGATCACAGGGACAGGAAGCAAAAATTTTCCTAGTGGATCACTAGAGGTAATAGTGAGTGGTACCACTCCCATTTCCACCCCTTGGTTCCTGGACCCATGGATCCTGGCTATGGGAAAAACAGCACCATACAGCAGACGCTGACTCAGAGCATACACAGCTTCCTGGAGAACATTACCCCAGCCTTTCAAAGTACTGCCACCTAGTTGGCACCGCAATTGAGTTTTCAAAAGGCCATTCCACCATTCTATGAATCCAGCTGCTTCTGGATGATGGGGAACAAGGTAAGACCAGAGAATTCCATGAGCATGTGCCAATTCCCGCGCTTCATTTGCTGTGAAGTGTGTTCCTTGATCAGAAGCATGCTATGTGGAATACCATGACGATGGATAAGGCATTCTGTAAGCCCATGGGTGGTAGTTTTGGCAGAAGCATTTTGTGCAGGGAAAGCAAACCCATATCCAGAGTAGGTGTCTATTCCAGTTAGAAAAAATTGCTTCCTCTTCCATGAAGGGAGTGGTCCAATGTAGTCAACCTGCAACCATGTATCTGGCTGGTCACCTCAGGGAAAGGTGCCATATCGGGTGCTGAGTGTGGGTCTCTGCTGCTGGCAGATTGGGCACTCAGCAGTGGTTGTAGCCAATTCAGCCTTGGTGAGTGGAAGTCCATGTTGCTGAGCCCATACATAACCTCCATCCCTACCACCATGACCACTTTGTTCATGAGCCCATTGGGCAATGACAGGAGTTGCTGGGGAAAAGGCTGACTGGTATCCACAGAATGGGTCATCTTATCCACTTGATTATTAAAACCTTCCTCTACTGAAGTCACCCTCTGGTGCGCATTCACATGGGACACAAATATGTTCATGTTTTTAGCCCACTCAGAAAGGTCTATCCACATACCTCTTCCCCAGACCTCTTTGTCACCAATTTTCCAAATATGGTCTTTCCAAGTCCCTGACCATCCAGCCAAACCATCAGCAACAGCCCATGAGTCAGTATACAAATGCACCTCTGGCCAGTTTTCCTTCCAAGCAAATGAACAATCAGGTGCACTGCTCAAAGTTCTGCCGACTGGGAGGATTTCCCCTCACCACTGTCCTTTAAGGACACCCCAGAAAGGGGTTGTAGTGCGGTAGCTGTCCATTTTTGGGTGATTCCTGCATATCGTGCTGAACCAGGCCTGAGTTCTCTCTTCCTCAGTCAATTCACTGTAAGGAACTCCCCAAGAGGCCATATCTCTGGTCTGGGAAAGAAGGTAATGTGGCAGGAGTGGAGACCATGGGCATTTGGGCCACTTCGTCAGGTAACTTACTTGTGACTTCAGGACCTGCTTTGG
The DNA here is from genome assembly GCF_023851605.1 of Tamandua tetradactyla. Lineage (NCBI taxonomy): Eukaryota > Metazoa > Chordata > Mammalia > Pilosa > Myrmecophagidae > Tamandua > Tamandua tetradactyla. Next base: position 19,120,639 of record NC_135327.1, on the reverse strand, counting down.
CCCTATCTCATATATACCATTTCCATTTTACAATAGAGTGCTGCTGCACACGCCCAACTTTATGACTTGGTGGGTCAGACAACACCCAGCTCATGATAGGCAACTCAGGTCTCATGTTAACTTGGTGGCCCATGGTTAAGTGTTCAGTCTCTTCTAAGGCCCAGTAGCAGGCCAAAAGCTGTTTCTCAAAAGGAGAGTAGTTATCTGCAGCAGATGGTAAGGCTTTGATCCAAAATCCTAAGGGTCTGCATTGTGATTCTCCTATAGGGGCCTGCCAAAGGCTCCAGACAGCATTTCTATTTGCCACTGACACTTCCAGCACCCTTGGACCTGCTGGATCATATGACTCAAGTGACAGAGCAGCTTGTACAGCAGCCTGGACCTGTCACAGAGCCTCCTCTTGTTCAGGTCCCCGCTCAAAATTAGCAGCTTTTCTGGTCACTCAATAAATGGGCAGAGTAGCACACCCAAATGAGGAATATGTTGTCGCCAAAATCCAAAGAGACCAACTAGGCATTGTGCCTCTTTTTTGGTCATAGGAGGGGCCAGATGCAGCAACTTCTCCTTCACCTTAGAAGGGATATCTTGACATGCCCAACACCACTGGACACCTATAAAGTTCACTGAGGTGGAAGGCCCCTGTATTTTTGTTGGATTTATCTCCCATCCTCTGACACGCAAATGCCTTACCAGTAAGTCCAGAGTGGTTGCTACTTCTTGCTCACTAGGTCCAATCAACATGATATCATCAATATAACGGACCAGTGTATGTCTTATGGGAGGGAGAAAGGATCAAGGTCCCTGCGGACAAGATTATGATATAGGGCTGGAGAGTGGATCCCCTGAGGTAGGATGGTGAAGGTATATTGCTTACCTTGCCAGCTGAAAGCAAACTGTTTCCGGTGGTTCTTACTAACAGCTATTGAGAAAAAAGCATTTGCCAGATCAGTAGCTGCATACCAGGTACCAGGGGATGTATTGATTTGCTCAAGCAATGAATCCACATCTGGAACAGCAGCTGCAATTGGAGTTACCACCTGGTTGAGCTTACGATAATCCACTGTCACCCTCCAAGACCCATCTGTTTCCTGCACAGGCCAAATAGGAGAGCTGAATGGGGATGTGGGGGGAATCACCACCCCTGCATCCTTCAAGTCCTTAAGAGTGGCAATAATCTCTGCAATCCCTTCAGGAATCTGGTATTGCTTCTGATTTACTATTTTGCTTGGTAGGGGCAATTCTAGTAGCTTCCACTTGGCCTTTTCTACCATAACAGCCCTCACTGCATGAGTTAGAGAGCTAATGTGGGGATTCTGCCAGTTGCTCAATATGTCTATACCAACTGTACATTTTGGAACTGGGGAAATAACTACAAAATGGGTCCGGGGGCCCACTGGACCCACTGTGAGATGGACCTGAGCTAAAACTCCATTGATCACCTGGCCTCCATAAGTCCCCACTCTGACTGGTGGTCCAGAGTGACGTTTTGGGTCCCCTGGAATTAATGCCACTTCTTGAACCAGTGTCTAATAATCCCTGAAATATCTGATCATTTCCTTTTCCCCAATGCACAGTTACCCTGGTAAAAGGCTGTCAGTCTCCTTGGGGAAGGCTTGGAGGAAGATTAACAGTACAAGTTTGTGGTAGTGTAACAGGGTTCTCCCCCAAAAGGGACCTGACCTCCCCTTCATTCAAGGGGCTCTGGGTCTGTAACCTGTTTCAAGTCTGGAAATTGATTAAGGGGCCGTGACTCTGTATTTTTGTAATTCAGGTTAGACTTCTGCTTTGAGTTTGCAGTCTATTATAATAGCCACGTCTACTCTGTCTTTGGCGATTAAGTGCTGCCACCTGGCTTCTGCCAACTCGGGATCCAGTCATCCCCATTGTGTTTAAGGATTCCAGCTCTGTGACAGCAGTTCCTACAGTCATATCTGACCTACAGAGAAGTGCAACCACAGAGCTCTTTAGGGATGATGGTGCTAGTCTCACAAATTTATTTCTCACTGTTCTGGTAAAAGGTACATCCTCTGGACATTCCTGGGGTGTAAGAGAGGCTTTGCATGATAAATCCACTCTAACATTCCAATCTCTCTAAGCCTCTGGATCCCCTCATCTACATTATACCAGGGCAGTTCTGGCATTTCAACCTCAGGTAATGTCAGCCACCTTTTGATCCATGTTTTAACCAACCATCCAAACAAACTGTTAATGCCTTTTCTAGTCCCTCAAGCTATAATATTGAATGCAGAATCTCTGCTTAGTGGGCCCATATCAATAAATTCAGCCTGATCCAGCCTTATATTTCTCCCACCATTATCCCACACCCTTAAAATCCATTGCCACACATATTCCCCTGATTTCTGTTTATATAAATTGGAAAACTCACACAGTTCTTTTGGAATATAACATACGTCCTCATGTGTGATACTTTGTACCTCACCTTTAGGGGCCTGTTGGGACTTTATTTTTTTTACATGGGCAGGCACCGGGAATCGAAACCCGGGTCCTCAGGCCTGGCAGGCAAGCACTCTTACCTGCTGAGCCACCGTGGCCCGCCCCCTGTTGGGACTTTAGTCTAGTTATAGGTCTGGAAGAAATGAGGGGTGGTGGGGGTGGGTCATGAAAAGAATTAGAAATATCTTCCAAGCCATTTGCTTCAGGGCCTTCATTTGCAGTTTCATCTGGTGAAACAGGATTAATCACTCTAGGGCTAATCCCTTCAGGAGGAGGTTGGGTGGCCAACCTCTCAAGGTAGACTGGAGGTGGGGCGGCTATGTCTTCAGGGCAAACTATTACAGGGTTATCTAGAGAAGACCCAGCATGACCTAGAGTTTCAACCTCACCCCCGACATCATTATCAATCCATATGTCACCATCCCATTTTTCAGGGTCCCAATGTCCTGAAAAATTGATCCCCATCAATGCCCTCACTTTAACAGCAAACACTATGCAACATTGAGATTTCAGTTTACGTTTTAAAGTTGCTACTCTAACAATAAGATTCTGAGTCTGATTTTCAGAGATTTGAAGTCTACAGCTACAGGAAACAAGATTTTCCTTCAGGAAACTCAGAAACATCTACATCTGTCAGATGGCGCTTAAGCTTCTCGTTTGAAGTCTTAGCCCATCCTTTTCACTCCTTAATGTAGTCAGTGTATCTACAACCAACAACCAGCCAACATCTCTATACCTCATATTTCCACACAACTCAGTAAAGGTGTCAAAAACATTATCCCCCAAAGCCTGGCTTCGTACAAGCAAAGCATTAGGAGAATCGAATGGTGATATTTTGACTATCTCTTTTGCCAACTCACTCTATGGATTGAGAGTGTCATTCTGATTATGGGAATCAGAGTCCTTAGTGCCTTTGAGTCCAGTCAGAGTAGAAAACCATTTATAAAAACCCATTTTTAAGATTCTGTTTCTTAAGAACCACTCCTGGTACCAAGATGTATTAGTTAGGGTTCTCTAGAGAAACAGAATCAACAGGGAACACTCACAAATATAAAATTTATAAAAGTGTCTCACATGACCACAGGAATGCAGAGTCCAGAATCTGCAGGGCAGGCTGTGAAGCTGACCATTCCGATGGAGGGTCTGGACGAAGTCCACAAGAGAGGCTCACCAGCCAAAGCAGGAAAGCCTGCCTCTTCTGAATCCTCCTTAAAAGGCTTCCAGTGATCAGATTAAGCATCACTCATTGCAGAAGACACTCCCCTTTGGCTGATTACAAATGGAATCAGCTCTGGATGCAGCTGGCATGATCATGATTTAATTCTATGAAATGTCCTCATTGCAACAGACAGGCCAGCACTTGCCCAACCAGACAAGCAGGTACCACCACTTGGCCAAGTTGACACATGAACCTGACCATGACAAAGGGCTTGCTTGGGAAGAAGTGGGAGTAGAGCTGAAAAAATAGGTGGGACTAGACTAGAGTCTTGAGTGGAATACTAAGAAGTCTACAGGCTCATTAAGATTCAGGCAGGGAAGGGAAGAAGGGCAAGGAGACAAAGGAGGGAAGGAAGGAGGAAAAGAAAAAATATTAGGTCCTCAGGGAATAAGGGGGTTAGGGGAGACATAGAGATGAAGTTTTTTAGGCTGCCTTACATTTCCCTCAGCCAAGTGAGGATGGCACTTTGGTAAAACCCAATCCTAGTAATTCTAGTCTGGGCAAGGGGATAGGGGGGTGAGCAGGCCACCTCGGCAGCATGTAACATAGACACCAAAAGCACAGGGCTCTGGGGCCTGGCACACAAGTTTCAGGTCCTGCCTTTACCTCTTAGGGACCATGTGAGCCTGATCAGGTCACTTCATGCTGCAGCCTCAGTTTTCTCCTCTGTAAGGTAGAGGTAATAATAGCACCTGCCTGTATCCACATCCTAGGACTACTTTTAACAAAATACCACAAACTGTGTGGCTTAAAACAACAGACATTCTCTTATCTGAAATCAACTCGGCCGGGCCATATTTCCCCCAACGGTTCTAGAGGAAAATGCTTCCTTGCTTCTTTCAGCTTCTGGCAGCTCCTGGTATGGAAGCATCAGTTCAATCTCTGCCTCTGCTTTTACATGGGCTTTGTATCTCTCTGTGTTTCTTATAAGGAAGCTTTCATTGGGTTTAGGGCCCACTCTGACCCAGTACGTCCTCATCTCGATCCTTGCCTTAATTATATCTGCAAAGACGTTATTTCTAAATAAAGTCACATTCTGAGGTTCTGGGTGGGCATGTTTTTGGGGCACGTGAGTCAACTCACTGCTGTGAGGTGGTGGCAGGGTCAGAGTGTTGCTGTTTAGAGAGCTCTGTGAGGTGAAGATGGAGAGCGCCGTCTGCCAGATGTGAAAATTAGAGCCCAGAGAAGCTTCACTTCCTGCTGCAAATACGTTACAGAGTGAAGAAGCAATGAATTTCTTGTCCTGATGAAGGCCATTCATTTATTCATTCATTCAACAAATGTATTTTGAGCACCTCTGTGCCAACCCTAATGAAGCTCACGGTCTGCGGGGAAAATTAGGCATGCCACCCTCCTCTTCATCATCACTGCCACCACAGGCCAGATAATCAACGCAGGGAAACCCAGAGGAGGATGCCTAAACCAGGAGGGCTTATGGAAAGAAGCACAGTCTCAGCGAAATGGAAATCTAGGGGTGATGAGGAGAAGCAAGGGGGAAAAAAATGTATCAGACAGGGAGAGGAGGAGAGCACCCACGGCATATGTAACCCTGAGCTAGATGATGGCAAGCTCAAGAGGCCCTCTGTAAACACTTACCAAATGAATGACATAAATTTAAGGATCGAATGACAAGGAAACTGAGGCCCAGGTGTGCTTTCAGTCTCATACCAAGTGCTAGAAGAGATACAATTTTAACTCAGCTTCCCTTTCTCCTGAGCCAGGTATCTTACCACACAGAAGATGCTAAGCTGCATCCTGGCCTTGCTCAGAGAACAGTCAGGTGGGGCTGGGATAAAAGCACAGAACTCTTTGAGTCCCGTAGCTCAGACTCTGCACCAATCCCAGACTAGATTTCCAAGAGGTCTGGCTAAACTGGGTCCAAATTCCCACTCAGCAACTCTTGGCTGAAGCGCAGGGGCAGGGTATCTCTTCAGAGAGGATATGTGATATGTCTGTGATCATTGTGATGCCTGGACTTTTAAAATGTCAACAGGAACAACCACCCTAAAAGAATAGTGAAGACTCAGAGGTTCTAAAAGGCTGAGGTAAGAAATACAACCAGGAGTTCCAACATTTTCTTCCTTAAGCCTAAGGATTTAAAGGATTTACCTCTGACAGCTTTCCCTTTCCTTTCCTTTCCACTGCCACCACTTGGTTAAGGCCACCATTAAATCTCTGACTTCAGCAGTCACTTCCCTGGGTTTCTCTGGCACCCCCCCCCTCCCCCCACCTCCCGCCCATAAATCCTTTCTGCCTAGCAGCAGCCAGGGCAATCTTTCTAAAGAGCTGTTACTTCTAGTTTAAAACCTAGTGGCTTTACAGGAACAGAGCCCAGTTCCTGCATTTGGCATGCCAGGCAGGTTCATTGAAGGCCAATTCCGTCCATGTTGCTCACCCTGGGGCAGGCAGACCCCAGATTCCTCAGAATCTCCTGGGGCCTGGCTCCATATGCAGGTTCCTCATATGGAGAATTTATTCATTCCCCCAGCAGAACTTCTTGGGGCGTGGGGCTCCTGACTTGCATTTTTAACATTCTCCCCAGGTGAGTTCCTTTCTCATTAGAGTCTAGAAATCCCACCTAGCCACAGAGGTCATTTATTCTAGTGCAACACCCTTATTTCCATTCTACAGATGAAGAAACTGAGTCCTAGAAAGAATAGCTTCCCTAAGGCTTCAATGTTCTTGTCAGGAAAATGAAGGGTTAACTCAAGTTAGACTTAAGGGTTTCCCAGGGCTTTTAAAGGGCAACAGGGCTACCAGAATCTCCAAGGGGCATTACCCAAACTTACTTGACCAGGGTCTGAGTTCCAAGGAATACCTTCTGGGAGCGCTGCTTGGGCTCCTTCCTGGTCCCGAGGCAGCAGGCGGCGGCGAGGCACGGTGGATCAGTGGGGGAGCGGCGCCCAGACCCCTAAAACGTGTGGGGCCTCCCCGCGCCCCTCTTTTCTGGCTGGCCGAGGCCCCCGGGCGCCCGCCGTTTTGATGGGCGGACGCCGCCGCCACCCGAGAGCCTACAGGTGGCGCTGTCTCCCAGGAAGTGGGACCTCGGGCTCTCCCGCAGCGCCCCGGGGGACCGGCTCTTCCTGGGTGGTCCGCGGCCCGCGAAGGGCGGGAGCGAGAGGATTCCCGGGCTCTGCCCATCCCCCACCCCCACCCCCGACTGCCTGCCTATAGAGGTCTCTGATGAGAGGCTGCACGGTCCCTTAACAGGAACTGGGGGATGTGAGCTGTGTCCCAGCTCCTGCCAGAGCCTGGGGCCAGAGAGGAAAAGATGTAGGGAAAGTGGGGGAGCCGAGCCAGCCTGGCAGTGCGGGCCCGGTTCCCTCATCCTCCAGGAGGTGTCTGTTTTAGGAGCCTTCCCCGGCCCCAGGAGTCTCGCTAAGGAGGGCAGTGCTGGGTGGGGGCACTTCCTTGCCCTGGAGCTGGGTCCCCCAGAGTCACAGACTCCAAAACGCTGACCCTCTGCTCTCCTATGAGCTGCAACCCTATTCCAACCCCTAGGCGGATTTTCTTTTCCAACCGGGCAAAACCGGTTTCCTCTGCCCTTCCTCCCCCTGTGAAGCCTATGGCCCCTCTTGTAGGGTTTGGCCTTGGTGCCCAGGCCCTCCAGCCTCAGTGGGCCCTGGAGTCACCCAGATCTCCACCCAGCAGGCCTGGAGAGGGGTACCACAAGCGGTTTTTAGCACACTGCTGGGAGGGGCCTTGAACGCACTTTGAGATATGCTGATGAAAGAAAAAGACTCTGATCTGTAACGTGAGCTAATGTCCATGGTGTAAAACTATAACATGATGGCAAAATTCCTAAAAACTTAACAATGAGCTCTCTAAACTGGTCCAAGCTGGCTTTAACACATTACAGGAAAAGGATCTGTTTACAGCTTTGAGCTTTTAAGGAATGTCCTTCCTCTGCTCTGGTCAGGATCAGCTACATAATTTGCAAGTCCCCTTGATAAAAAATTATTAAGAATATCAAGACAGTGACAATAAAGTAACAAACTAAACTCGGGGGGCTCTCTGAGTGTGGGACCCTGTGACTGCACAGGTCAGATGCCCAGGAAGCCTGTCCTGGCTCCGTCTCCACTCAGTCCTGCTGAGGACTCCCTACCACCCACTCTCCATCAGAGGTAACTTTTAACCTCTAGGCTGGACCGTATCATGTCCCCATAACTCCCTTTGCATCCCCACCTGGCTCTCACCACCGTGGGAAACTTCCACTGATGTGTACAATGTCTGTCTCTCCCTCCATACCATGTGCCCCGTGAGGACAGCAGCCACCTGCCTGCCATTGGGAGGCCCTCAGTAAATGCTAATTGAATTAAATGGATCAATTGACAAAAGGACACTTGGAGACCAGGACAGGGGTTTTCAAACTTTTTTGCAACAAAATCATATAGTCATATATGATCACACAGGAAAAACTATCACATAACACATGAAAGTATAGCTACTTTGGCTGCAGTGGGGGCAGGGTCCAGGATTCTGAGCTCACAGTCTCTGCAGAACAGTGAGTTAAATGGGCCTGGCTGGATGCCAACTTTCCTGGGCTTTAACCACAGCCAACCCTTTGGGCCAAAGATGATTACCTGATTCATCTTCTCATTATCCAGATCTGAACTATGTTGGTTGTGAACCCTGAGGATGTGCCCATGAAGAGGTGAGAGGAAATTACTGAGGCTGCAAACTCTGAGTGCATTCTGCACATCCCTAGCGTGTGGGCCGGGGTGCGTATGGGGAGCCTGCCCTGCTAGCTTTCCCATCCCCACTTTCCCTCCACCTCGCTGGGTGCTCTCGGCCACCTCTCAGCTCCAGGACAGCGGCTGGGCTGAATCACGAGCAGAGGGTTTGGTTTCCTTTGGAGCGAAGTGTCAGTGGTGAGCTCAGGGGCAGGGCCGGCAGATCTTGTGAAGGCTCTTCTTATGCTCCAGACCTCATTTTTGGTTTCGAGTGAATTTCTGTGGCCAGACACCATGTGTTCCTCTCACTGGCCTCACTTAACAATTATTAAGCACTTAAAAGCTGAGGGCTTTCTAGGTTTTATTTCCTTCAGTCCTGGCAGGAACCCTTAGCAGTGACTGTTACTATGTTCCCCATTTTACAGATGAGGACTTGGAGGCTCAGAGTGGGGACTGTCCTGGCCAAGGTCTCACAGTGGGTGACACAAGTGTTCCCCTACATGACCTGGGCATGCTGAGGCCACTGAGCCCCAGGCCGGCTCTTTATGGAAGAGGGAGGAATTAGGCACCCGGGGTCTTCCTCTGCTTGCGGCCGCCTGGCCGCCTCCCCTGGCCTTGGGAAGTGCCCCGGCCCTGACCCAAGAGGCAGCGTGTCTGAGTGGTTTGGGGCCTGGGTTCCAATCCCAGCTCTGCTCCTGACCCCCTGTGTGACCTGGGCACGTGGCTTTGTCTCTCGGGTCTCACTCTCCCACCTGAGCAACGGAGAACAGATGCCAGAGTCCACCTGCCCTGTTGGCAGGGGTGGGGGGTGGGGGGCCCACCTGGAGGAGGTTGCCTGGGTGCTTGGTAGACGCAGCTAGGAGGGATCTCTGTGCTTAGAGTAGAAGAACCCCTAGAACAGAACCCCCAAGGGGTCTATTTCCTATCATCCTCCATGGGCTAGGCTGGTTCTTCAACCCAGAAGGGATCTCGAGGGGGAACCTCAGGACTGTTCATCCTGCCCACTCACCTCCTGAAAAGCGAACTGCCAGGTGCAGCATGAGGGGGGTCAGAGCGCAGGGGTCTTGTTTTTGTCTTGCCACTGGGTGACACCTTCCCCTCTCTGGGCTTCAATTTCCCCATCTGTATTGTGTGTTTCCTGTGGAGTCAGGGTAAAGAGGAAACATGGGGTCAGTCCCAGCTGTGTGCAGTGGGGTGGTGCTCCCTGCAGACAGTCCTCCCATGCCTCTTTCCCAACTCCCTGGGGCTCCAGGGCTCCTTGGCTTATAGCCACATTCCTCCATGGGCTCTATCTTACACGGCCACCTCCTCTGTGTGTCTGTGGCTTTTCCTGCCTGTCTCTTTTTTTTTCTTTTTCTTTTTCTTTTTTTTTTTTTACATGGGCAGGCACCGGGAATCAAACCCGGGTCCTCGGGCCTGGCAGGCAAGCACTCTTACCTGCTGAGCTACCGTGGCCCGCCCTCCTGACTGTCTCTTATAAGGGCACTTGTCATTGGGTTTAGAGCCTACCCAGGGAATCTGGGATGAGCTCATCTCAAGGTCTTTAATTACATCTATAAAGAGACTTGTTCCAAAACAGGGCCCATTCACATGGACCTATCTTTTGCAGCGCCACCATTCAACAGGGGTTAGAAGAGTTATCCGCACTGCCAGAGAAAAGAAAGTGAAAACTGGAGGATTTCATGCAGAGAGCCCAATAAATGTGAACCCAAGGAAAGAAATCGAAGCCCAGGGAGTAAAAGGCACCCTGGCCTGGACTGACTGCACCAAGACCCTTCCCCTTTGGGCCTTGTCTGGGAGCTTTTGTCTCTGGGCCAAGCTCTTGCCTCTGGGCAAGGGTGGAACTGGCGCCCACAGCCCCAGTGGCTGTCCCCGAGCTGAGCCCTAGCAGGCGGGTGTCTCGGCGTCCCATACTGGCAGAGCATTGCCCAGACACATACTGTACCCGTAAATGGGCCAATTAAGAAGGCAAATGTTTTCAAACAGGAGGATTTATTGGCATAGAATGCACCGTCCCTCCGAGCGGGAAGAGTGGGTGTGCGTGCGGAGCCATCTGGAGGGGAGCTGTTTATCATATTTATTTAGTTACGAGTTGCTGGTCTGGAACTGGCAGGATTTCACGAGGTAAGCGGGGAGCCTCTGTGAGGCGCACGTGCCCGAGGCTGCAGGTGGCTCTGTGCGTGGTGTGTCTGAGCAGACGCATATGTCTTTGTGCGAGTGTGGGTTCACATGCCAGCATGCGTGTGTTATGTATGTTTCTGTGTGCACACACCCTCATTATATGATTCTCTTTGCATGTGCATACGTGTGCCTCCATGTGGGCAGAGGCATGCCCACACACGAGTGTAGGGAGGCATGCATCTATGTCCTTGTGCCTGTGTGTGCACATGTGTCAGTGTACACATGTGTCTGTGCACGCCTCTCTGCCTGTGTGGCCTGCGTGCATTTGTGTGTTACACACTCTTCGTGCCTTCCCAACCTAACTTGCCAGCAGCATTAGATGTCACTGACCATTCTCCTTGAGGCTCTCTTCACTGGCAACTTCCGTGTTGCTGCCAACCCCCATCCCCTTTCTTCCTCTCTCTCCTCTGTGTCTTCCTCCTCTCTTCTCTCTCTAGACCAGGGGTCACTGCATAAGCTGCCTACAGGGCCAGGCAGGTCTTATGAGGGAAAGAAATGAGCCTGGCCTGGGCTAGGCTTTTGACACAGATTCATTTTGCATATTAAGAATAGCCTTGGCCTCTGCAAAGACATATGTTCTGTTTTGTTCATAAAACACACAAACTTTTGAAACTATCCTCCATTTCCCAGCATTTGCTAGAGATATGGGACATAGAACAAAACCAAGAGAGCCCACACAGCCAGAGACCTTTGGAGATGCAGAAGGAAAACGCCCCAGTGAAGCCTTATGAAGCGAGGACAGAAAGCTAACAGATGTCGCCATGTGCCATCCCAGCTGAGAGAGAAACCCCAAACCTCACCAGGCCTTTCTGTGGAGTTAAGGTGTCCTTCTCTGGATGCCTTAATTTGGACATTTCTATGGCCTCAGAACTGTAAACTTGCAACTTAAATACATTCCCTTTTTAAAAGCTGTTCCATTTCTGGTATATTGCATTCTGGCAGTCTACAATCTAAATCATAGCCTGTGTTTTAAAGTGTGATGTTCTGGGCTGAAAAGATACCTGCTCTCATAAGAGATGGTTTCTCTGGTGCTTGGGGGGCGGGGGGGGGACAGGTGCGGTGGCGTGATTAGAATCCTAAGTGTCTAAAGTGACTGTCACAAATCCCTGGGGCCACAATTCAATCCACAGCTTCAAACGGGAAATTCAACAGCAAAGTGTTTAAAAGCCTGTGAAACCCAGCGGGGCCAGCCTCTCCAAAAACATCAACTAATCCCATCCTCTATTCTATATTGTCCACACCCCTTTACAACATGAAAAAATTAGAAAGGGCAGAGCTCAAAGATCCCTATAGAGTGGGAGAAGGATCAAAGGAGAAGGAAGAATTATTGTCACCACTGCTGCTGAGGCTTCTCAAGCCCAAGCTTAGAGCCTCTCCCAATTGTTTCTGTTCCTCTCTCTCCATAGGACATATTATATCATAATGTAATCATTCTTATTGTATGTAGTTATTCCTTCTTAAGTCATAAGCACAATGATTAACATTAGTACATACTTAAAAAACATATATATTTAATTTTAAAAACAGTGTGGATGATGGAAATGAAGAAAGAAAAACCGCTGAGAAGGAATTAAATCTCAGAGTCCTTTGAGGGAAGTTTTAAAATGAACAGGAATAGTCCCCCAAAAGTGCATCTTCTCCAGCTCTGTTGAAGGGAGCCGGGTTTGCATCCTGGGGATGCTTTTCAACACATCTCCTGCCTTTTCTCCCTCTCTTTCCCTCCCTCTTTAACTCCCTTCCTCTCACAGTCATTTCCTGAGCACCCATCGAGTGCCGGGCACAGTATCAGACACTGGGGCACATCGCACGGGCAAGGCAGCCGCTATCCCTCCTCTCATGGGGTTTACAACCCGCCCCATTTGTCGGGCACTGGGCTGTGTCCAGTTTTTCACAACTACAGACAGTGGGGCAGTGAACCTCATGGGTGCACATTTTTGCACTTGCACCAGAACGAGCACTAAAGTGCTTCCTGCTGCACCAGTTATAGAGACTGAGGCCAAAGCTCTGAGCAGAGACATCAAGAGCCCCATGTACTAAAGAATGCAGTTAAAAACTTTTGGACTTCTAAAAGACAGTGCAGCTAGCTCTGTTGTCCCAACCATCCCTCCCACCCCTGGTCCCTCATCCTGTCTCCTTAAGCAGAAAACCAACAAGAGACAGAGAAAGAATTATTGGGCCGCAAGTTGTTGGCTTTAGAGGCCTTATCATCCTGTCCCCATGGGAGAGGAGAGACGCTTTCCAGAAGGACCACTTTAGTGCTGTGGCCCAAAAGAAGGGCAGGCGGGCATCTGGCTCCATGTTTGGGGTCTGCTTGGGCAGTCTTGGGGATTATGCGAGATGGGACAAAATCTGAGCAGGCAGAGAGGGCCTACATGGAGGAGGCTGTGGCCAGGTGGACATCAGAGGAGGTGGCTGGCAGGCTGTTTGCCAGGACAAGGACCCAAGGGGCAGCAGGAGGCCTGGGGTGGGCTGACAGGGGCAGGGGCTGAGGGGTGCAAGGTGCTGCGTCTAATGCATCAGGGCCTCTGAGGCCTGTGGCCCCTCCACCCCCCCATCCCCCAGGCACAGGGGCATGCTGGGGCACCCTCATGCACACTTTTCCCTCACCTTCTTTCCTCCTGGTCCTCTTCCTCTGGAAGTTGTCTCTGTCGGCTGCTCTCACTCCCCACCACGCCACCAGGCTGGGTCCGGGTCTCCTCTGGGCTCCCACGGCCCCGGAGTTCCAGCCACCTCAGCACTGGCCCCTCTGATCTACGTCTGCTTCCTGTGGACGGAGACAGGGAACGAGGCCTGTGTCTCATTTGCCAAAGTATCCGCAGCACCTGGCATGGGGCTGGCAAACAGCAGGCGCTCACCATGCATTAGTGGGAGGCATGGTTGCCCGAGCACTGAATGGGGAGAGGTGCTGGCTCAGGGTGTCTGGGCCAGAGGAGGCTGTTCTCTGCCAGTGTCTTTGTGATCTCTCCTCGTTATGCCCCAAACCCAGACTGGCTCTCACTTTAAAACCAAATAAATACATTTTCGTCCTTAAAGGACTTTCCTCTGGGCAGTGCTCCGAAGAGCTGGAAATGCTCACTGTCCAGGTTTATGGCACAGGAAGTATGGGAGGAGCACTGTCACGGCAGGGCCAGGTCCTCACTGGAAACAGCTCCTGGGCCTCTGCCGTCCCTTTCTCCTCTGCTCCTTCTACTAGGCTTTTCTCAAAGCTTGCCTCCCCCAGGAAGTCTTCTTGGGTTTCTCCATCGGTGTTGGGGTTCCTCTGGAAGCTGGTCCTCTGTGTCCTTCTTCCCAGCATCAACAAAGCAGGGTTCTAACTATCTGTGCCTTAAGTCTGCTTTCTCACTGGAGGGGTTACGCCCTGAGGGCAACGATGCAGTCTCACTGGGTTCTGTGTCTCCAGCTTTGCCCACTGCAGGGGAGAGCACAGCAAGGAGCTCATGGCATGTTTGTTTTTAATAATAAAATTACTGCATTCAGTGTCATTTTCTGGAACTAAAATTATCAAATTGCTTAGTGTTGTACCAAAAAAGAAACAATACCTTTTCAAATTAGAGGAAATGTATGCAAACACCAGCTTCTGACAGCAGTTTGTCTGATTTGGATCAGGTAATCATGGTTGCGAAAGGATATTTAAAATTACTTATCATTATACACACTGAAGGAAAGTAAAACAGCAGAGTTCTTTTCTACCATGAAATTATCTGCACCCTTTTATTTAGCTGGAAACCCAGCTTGAAGAGGTTCTGGTATATTCCATTTGTAATTATTTCTCTATAGCAATCAACTGTCTCCTATTTGAAGCATGTCGAAAATAACATCTCATAAGTCTTTTTTGTTTTTTTTTTAAGTTTCAACCATTAAGAGTTCAAAGTACTCTGGGAGAATCCTGGTGGTTTGGATGCTGTGAAGAATGTGTTAAAATCAAGCCGCATGCTCAGCCAACACCACAAGCAAGCTCACTGCCCTCCCCCTCTCTACGTGGGACATGACTTCCTGGCAACATGGGGGCAGAAATCCTAGAATGAGCTGGGACTCACCATCAAGGGACGGAGAAAAACCTTCTAGACCAAAAGTGGGAAGAGAGAAATGAGACAAAATAAAGCTCAATGGCTGAGAGAGTCCAGAGTCGAGAGGTTATTCTGGAGGGTATTCTTACGTATTATACAGCTATCACCTTTTTAGTTAAGGTATATTGGAGAAGCTGGAGGGAAGTGCCTGAAAATGTAGAGCTGTGTTCCAGTAGCCATGTTTCTTGAAGATGATTGTGTAATTATATAGCTTTTGCAATGTGACTATGTGATTGTGAAAACCTGGTGTCTGATGCTCCTTTTCTCTACGGTAGGGACAGATGATTAAAACATATGGATTAAAAATAAATAAATAATAGAGGGAACAAATGTTAAAATAAATTTAGTAGATTGAAATGCTAGTGACCAATGAAAGGGAGTGATAAGGGGTATAGAAAAAAATAGGGGAAACAAAGGCTTAAATATATGGGTAGATGGAAATACTAGCAATCAAGAGAGTAAGGGGTATGGATGTGAGTTTTTTCCTTTTTATTTCTTTTTCTGAATTGATACAGATGTTCTAAGAAATGATCATTGTTATGAATAAACAACTACGTGATGATATTGTGAGTAACTGATTATATACCAAGAATGGAATTATCATATGGTAAGAATGTTCACGTTTGCATGTTATGTTTAAAAAAAAAAGAATTCAACACATACACACACACAAAATCAAGCAGCATGTTTGTACTCTGAAAATACTCGTAAATTCACACAGATGCTGCTTGGGTTGTGGAGCCCATATTTCTCCTACGATGGCATGTGAAGATCATTTATTATGAAAGTTACACACCAATTTTCTTTGCTCCTTCTTCGTTAGCCGCTGTGCTTCCTTTTCCATTTTCTTCCTTTGCTGTTCTGCTGCTGTCTTTTCTCTGTCTGCTATTTTCTGCTGCCTCAGAACTTCTGCTTGCCAGGCCACATCTTGTCTTCTTCCCACGGACTGGCATTTTCTTGCCAGGTATCTAGTCACCTAATTCAGGAGACTGATGAATAAAAGGCATATCTTGCGTGACTGCTAATCTACTAGAGAAACCTGTGCTACCATCTGTGATGTCAAAGTTTATTGGTTTTCTCTTCTTTCTTTTTTTATTAATTAAAAAAAAGAAATTAACACAACATTTAGAAATCATTCCATTCTACATATGCAATCAGTAATTCTTAATATCATCACATAGATGTATGATCATCATTTCTTAGTACATTTGCATCTATTTAGGAAAAGAACTAGCAAAACAACAGATAAAGATATAGAATGTTTATATAGAGAAAAAAATAAAAATAAAAATAATAATAAAAATAAAAATATATATATCTAAAAAAGGAAAAAGAAAAAAATAAAAAACAAAAGACACAAACAAACAAACAAACAAAAACTATAGCTCAGATGCAGGTTCATTCAGTGTTTTAACATAATTACTTTACAATTAGGTATCATTGTGCTGTCCATTTTTGAGTTTTTGTATCTAGTCCTGCTGCACAGTCTGTATCCCTTCAGCTCCAACTACCCACCATCTTACCCTGTTTCTAACTCCTGCTGGACTCTGTTACCAATGACATATTCCAAGTTTATTCTCGAATGTCGGTTCACATCAGTGAGACCATACAGTATTTGTCCTTTAGTTTTTGGCTACACTCACTCAGCACAATGTTCTCTAGGTTCATCCATGTTATTACATGCTTCATAAGTTTATTCTGTCTTAAAGCTGCATAATATTCCATCGTATGTATATACCACAGTTTGTTTAGCCACTCGTCTGTTGATGGACATTTTGGCTGTTTCCATCTCTTTGCAATTGTAAATAACGCTGCTATAAACATTGGTGTGCAAATGTCCGTTTGTGTCTTTGCCCTTAAGTCCTTTGAGTAGATACCTAGCAATGGTATTGCTGGGTCGTATG
The DNA here is from genome assembly GCF_023851605.1 of Tamandua tetradactyla. NCBI lineage: Eukaryota > Metazoa > Chordata > Mammalia > Pilosa > Myrmecophagidae > Tamandua > Tamandua tetradactyla. The sequence continues at coordinate 19,104,141 of NC_135327.1, read as the reverse complement.
GCAATTCTATATTCAGCTTTTTGAGGAACCGCCAAACTGCTTTCCACAGTGGTTGCACCATTTGACATTCCCACCAACAGTGGATAAGTGTGCCTCTTTCACCGCATCCTCTCCAGCACTTGTCATTTTCTGTTTTGTTGATAATGGCCATTCTGGTGGGTGTGAGATGATATCTCATTGTGGTTTTCATTTGCATTTCTCTAATGGCCAGGGACATTGAGCATCTCTTCATGTGCCTTTTGGCCATTTGTATTTCCTCTTCTGAGAGGTGTCTGTTCAAGTCTTTTTCCCATTTTGTAATTGGGTTGGCTGTCTTTTTGTTGTTGAGTTGAACAATCTCTTTGTAAATTCTGGATACTAGACCTTTATCTGATATGTTGTTTCCAAAGGGTTTTCTCTTCTTAATAACGATTTCCTGAGTCTTCCTTATAGTTGGTGGCATGTCCTTAAAATAGTCACGTTCCAGCTGTTCAAAAGCATTTTGTTTTGCTTTGCCACATTCCCATTCCCTCCTTCGATCTTGAAACTTGTGGGTGCGTCTTCATTTCTGAAGTCCACTGGACAAAGCTATTTGGTCGCCACTTAATTTCCGTCTTCCGCCAGATCCGTATGTTAACCTTTTTAGGAATGAGAATACTGTTGCTAGTCTGTTATGAACTGTAAATAAGCAGACCAGCACCCCAGCCACAGCGGGACTAGGAGCCCGCTGGGCAGAGGCTCCCAGGGCGCATGCGCGGGGCTGCGTCTGTCCCGTCCCGCTCGCTCGCAGCCCGTGCGCGCCCTCGCCCCCGCCGTGGCCTCCGCGCAGCCGCCCTGGCCTCCCCGCCGCGGGAAACCCATCCCTGGCCCCTCCCAGGGCACTTTTTTTGGAATGGAGTTGCTGATTGGTTGAATCAGGCATGAAGGCGTGACAGAAGTGGAAGGCCGGCCTTCTAGAGGTGTGGTAAGTGTGAGTGTTGGGGGTGGGGACCCAGGGAGGAGAAAGGAAGAGAGGGCAGGGTGTGCGAGGGAGCGGACACAGCCTGGGCAAAGGCACAGTGGCAGGAAAGAGCCCGGTGGACTGGGCCTCAAGCGATTTGGTCCATTCCAGAGGCTGAAGCTCCAGGCTCAGAGTGGTGAGGGACGAGGTCCGGGAGACCGTCAAGGACCGGGTGCCGGGGGTATCGAATGCCTGCCGAGCCGTGTGGAGAGGACGGTGTCCTGGGACCCTGGGAGTCTGCCAAGGGTTAGAGCAGCGAGAGGGATGGGAACAGATGTGTTTGGAAAAGCTCAGCCTAACTGTGGGGTGGAGGGGAGGGACGGGGACGGGAAGGGTAAGAGTGAGGAGGACCTGAACTTGGGTTGGTGGAGCAGACCTGGAGCGCAGCAAGACTTGAGGCTCCAGAGAGAGGAGAGAGGCTCCCGCGGTAGAATCGGGTCCGGTGGGCGGGGAGGCCCAATTGGCGCCCGGGACCCTGGCTCAGCCCGCTGGGTGGCTGGTGGGTTTGCAGAAGAGCAGATGGTGGGGGGGATGGGGAGAAGCTGTGTTAAATGTCGGATCCCCTGAGTGGGAGGTGGGACTTCGGGGGAGAGGTCCAAGAGGCCACGGCCCCTGGGTGCTGGAGAAAGGTTCCTGCTTGAGAAGGCGCAGCGGGTGGCCATTAGGCTGAGGAGTGGACAGATAGATGCTCTGGAGGAGTGTGGCTTCACCTCAGGCTTGACTGCCTTTCTGATAAATTAATTGTTAATATTATTTACCATATGGATACTTATATTAAAAATGAATATATTTAATTACAAAATTTGGATTTGGAAACATTTCAAAGAAAAAGTACAGACATGACGTGACATGTGCTATCTTTTTCCAAATACTCCTGAATTATAAAAGAAAGGTTTCCCCTGTGCTTCTGCTTCTCCCGGCTTCCATCCTGCTTCTCAGAGAATAACTGGCTCCAATTTCTGGTGTCTGCTCCAAAGGGATTTTGAGTTGTTTGCTGTGGGTTGAGTGACTTAAACCCTTCCTTATCCCATCCCTGCAGAGGTTTCCGTAGTGCTTACTATTCTCTAACTCTCTGGCTTACTTTAGGGTCATCTGTTGGAGGGGAACAAGCTGAGGAGCTCAGGCCTGTATTCTAGTTAAGAGGGAGCAAAAACAGCCCACCTGGGGGGCCCCAGAGCCTGGGAGGATGGGACAAGCTGACATCTACTCACACAATTGCCCCAGGGCTGGGGGCCCAGGGGCAGGCACTGTTATTCCCACAGAAGAGGACACAGGCTCAGAGAGTGACTTGCTGATTAGCGGTAGAGGTAGGATTTGAACTCAGATCTGCCCATCTCCAACGTCCAGGCTCTTGCCCACATTTATGGGTGAAAAAAAGACCAAGGATCCTGGTCCACATCCTGCTGCACAGCCACCAGCAAGTCCAGGGCAGATCCTGGCAAAGAACCCAGACTTGCTGGTCCCCAGGCTAAGCTGATGCCCTAGCAGTCACTGCAGGGAAGGGAGGGTTGAGTAGAGCAGGGCAAGTAGGTGGAAGGCAGGAAAGATGCAGCTTGGAGGGGTCAGTGTACAAATATACATGAAATGGGGGCTTCAGAACCTTCCCGCCGTGGCTGCACCTAATTCCCCCCACATCTGCCTTTCTAAACCCTTCATAACCCACTTGGTCTCTTATGGGCCACCGGCTCCTGCTCGGAGCAGGTAGCCAAACCAGTGTCTTTGCTGCAGGCGAGGAGGGGAGCTCTTCAGTGGAGAACTTATCCTTCATCTTGTCCTCTACATTTTATGCCACCATGTAAAAATTCCCATTAATTCTTCAGAATAAAATGTAGTAGCTGTTAATATTTGATGCCTGGGAAGTAGCCTGCTGAGTATCTTTTTATGCCTGAAACTATTTTCCACCATTAGTAAAGTGTAATAAAAAGTGTTCTTTCTTTGATTTTGTTTTTTAATTAGGCAAGAGAGTTTAGGTAACTCTCCCATCAGAGATGTGGCTGGCAGCTGGGAGCCCAGGAAGTAGCAGAGATTGGACACAAGTTCCCTCATGCCCCCTCACCCACTCCATGGCCAGTCTGCACCTCTCTGAAACAATCAGGCAGACAAGATCTGGCCTAAATCATGATAAACCCAGGAATCTTTATTTAGGAAGAATAGGAAGAAACCCAGGAATTCTTTAGGAAGGCTATTTGTTAGAGGCAGTATGGGCCTGTGAGAAGTTTTTGTCCTGGGCTTTGGCTTTTTTAGACAGACATGGGGTGAAACCTTGTATCCCAGCTTACTAGCCCAGGGTCTTTGAGCGAGTGCCTTTCCCTGTCCTGGCCTCAGTCCTTCCTTGGTAACATCTCTCAGGGTTGTTGGAAAGATTAAAGGAGAAATGGATGACAAGGGCCTGACACATAGTAGATACCCAGAAATGCTTGATGATGGGAATACCTGTGTGTACAAGACGGAAAGTCCTTTCCAGTGTCCTTGATAGGGTGGTGCTGGGTCCCAGTGCAGCTGGGTCTGGGGGGCAGGCAGATTGGCAGGAAGGAGTTAGGTGAGCATGGGTGCAGCCTCACCTGCCTGTGGGAAGAGGCTTCTAGGTCAGGTCCTGCTTTGCCAGCTTTACACCCCTTCTTCCAGAAATGTGCCTCCTCTCTTTTGGGATCCAGATGGACTCCATCGTCTTCTTCTGTGGCCTTGCCTCCTGGGCCATGGAGGTTGGTCCATCTTTGCTGGGAATTTTCTACCTAGAGATGGGGAAAGAGGGAAACTCTCCTCTTTGGTCATGCAACTGGAAGAAAATTTGCACAGCTGGTGGCCATGTCCCCAGAGCCACCCCACGGAAAAGGCTTTCTGTGAAAGAAAGAGATGGAGAGGTGGACATGGAGAGAAGTAGAGATAAGAAGGAAGAGGGAATCCTGGCAGTTTGAGTCCCTGTTTCCTGTTGTCCATGAGGTCACCACTTCACTTGCCTGTCGGTGCCCTGCCTGCTTCCCCTTGGACCATGCCACTGCAGTGGAGCTTTCAGTGCCTGACACGCTCTGGGTACAGGCAGAGTAGGGTCTGCTTTTGGAAGAACCCAAACTAAGACACCCTGTTGTTTTATGTTTCTTAAAATTGCTTAAGTTTTATTATTTTTTAAATGCAATTTTATTGAAATGTATTCACACACCATACAAATCATTCGATGTATTAATTTTTTAACAGGTAATACATCATATGGTTCAAAATTCAAACAGTGTAAAAGGATATATAATGTAGAATCTCTTTCCCATCCTTTCCCTCATCTACCCATTCTTCCCTGCCCAAGCCAGGCAATCACTTTGATTATTAGCTTCTTATGTATGCCTTCCAGAGGCTCTTTTTTCAGAGCCAAGAAAATACCTATGGGGTTAATCTGGCAAAATCTATAAAAATTATAATGATTATGTCCTTAGATCCAGCAATTCTACATCTGAAAATTTATCCTATAGATATATTGTCACACATATGAAATGAAATGTGTAAAAAGTAATTCATTGCAGTGTTGTTTGTTATAGCAAAAGACTGTAAGCCAAGCAAAATTTTATAACCAGGGTTGTTGAAGTAGATAATGGTGCAGACATATGGAAGATAATTCAGCTGAACAAAAGAATGAGGCTGCTCCATATATACTAGTAGGGAAAGCTCTCTAAGATATAGCATTGGTGAAAAAGAGCCAGTGAAAAAAAAATGAAATAAAAAGTAAGGTGCAGAACAATATATGTAAATAATGTAAAAAAAAAAATGAGGAAAAAAATAAGAACAGAGTCCCTGGTTCCTGGGCTCCTCCAGACATGACCTCAAATCTGACTTCAGCTCCTTGTGCCCCAAAGAGCATGGCCATGGCTGGGCACTGCTATCTCCTGGCACACTCACCAGTTATTGCCTGGCTGGGGAACAACTGGATGTGTTTACCAGAGAGTGTGTGTCCTGAGCTCAGGAGCGGTGGTAGCAGGGCCCAGGAAGGACCAAACCCCTATGGCTCAGGCTTAGGAATGATGGGTGCATGTTAGGTTCTGTTCTAGTTTGCTAGCTGCTGGAATGCAATATACTAGAAACAGAATGGCTTTTAAAATGGGGAATTTAATAAATTGCTAGTTTACAGTTCTAAGGCCAAGAAAATGTCCCAGTTAAAACAAGTCTATAGAAATGTCCAATCTAAGGCATCCGGGTAAAGATGCCTCGATTTGAGAAGGCCAGTGAAGTTCAGGGTTTCTCTCTGAAGTGAGAAGGCACATGGCGAACACAGTCACGGTTTCTCTCTAGGCTGAAAGGGCACATGGTGAGCAAGGCATCATCTGCTAGCTTTCTCTCTTGGCTTCCTATTTCATGAAGCTCCCCAGGAGGCATTTTCCTTCTTCATCCCCAAAGGTCGTTGGCTAGTGGGCTCTCTGCTTCTTGAGGCTATGTCATTCTTCTCTGGCTTTCTCTGAATCTATCTCATTCTCCAAAATGTTTCCTCTTTTATAGGACTCCAGAAACTTCTCAAGACCCACCCAAATGGGTGGAGACATGTCATCACCTAATCCAGCTTAACAACCACTCTTGATTAAATCACATCTCCAGGGAGATGATCTGATTACAGTTTCAAATATACAGTATTGAATAGAGATTATTCTGCCTCTATGAAATGGGATTTAGATTAAAACATGGTTTTTCTAGGGGACATACATCCTTTCAAACCAGCACAGATTTGAATATGGCTCAGAGACAGACTGATCACAGGCGAAGGGATTTATTCAGGCACCAGCATGATGGGGGTCTGAAGTCAGACTTCAGCCTGCCGGGAAGAATAATGGAGGATCTTATATCTGAGGAACTGGGCGGGGTGAGAAGTGGCACGAGGTTTTGGCAGGCGGGCACGGGACAGGAAAGGACCTGGAGCTGGTGGCCTGGGGAAGGGAGGGAGCCTGTTTCGACAGAAGAAGGCCTTGAGCCGTTAGCCCAGGGGGAGAGAGTGCCGATTGGGACATGGATGGAATAGTCTGTTTCGACATCGCCCGGGTGTCAGTGGGGGATGGCTTCTGTTATTATGCCCCTTGTTTGGGATCCAAACCTATCAGTGAGTCCATCAAACTTCTCCTGTGTAGAATCCTAACCAGCAGACCCTGCCCCCAGCCACTGCTGGGCTTTGGGAACTGACTGCCTTGATTCTGAGACAACAGGGTAAATGGTGCTGAGCCAACTCTGATGAGCCAGTTAGGGAAGTCCCAGGCTGACAGGCATGATGGGCTATTCCAGGCCCATCTCTCCAGGCCCGGCCCGACTGCCTCCACGGAGCCCAGGCAGGAAGGGCAAACAGGACCCTGCGCTGACTTCTTCCCTCTGAGTGGGGGTGGGGCTTGTTGAGGAGTCAGGGGTAAATGAGAGCTCGCTCTGCTTGGAACAGGGCCATGGAAGACCTCCTCTCATGGAGGGGGTGGGCCTCTGCCATCACTCGCGTCTATGCTCAAATGAATTACAGAGCACTGAGTTGTGTAAGATTTTAAGAGATCATCTACTCAGGGGATTTTCAAACTTATTTTTAAACTTGCTGCAGAGCCCTTTCTCCTGGGAAAATCTTAAATGTAAGCTGAATATGTAACAGTAACCACAAGGAACCACCCCTGATTGAGGGGGTCGGGAGGGGGCACCGAGCTCATTGTTCCCTTCTCAGTAATCCTCAGGACCTAGAAGAAATCATAGGCCCCCCCCAATTTACTGCCCCCAATTTCCCAATGTGCTCGCATCCCTGAGGTCACCCCCCAAATTGTCACTAAATGGAACATATCAGTGGGGTGCTTGTGGAATAAAAGCCACATGGGCAGTTTGCTGCTGTGTACCAACCATGCCACAGTGCCATGAGCTTCACCTTGGTTCACTGGACAAGGTTGGACTGGGAGCAGGGGTTGTGTGATGTGTTGCAGGAATAGAACCTGGCTGGGAGAGTTTGCCCGTTTGACTCTGTGGTGGACCCCAGAAAAGCCGTGCTCTTTAATCCTCATTCAGTATTGCTGGGTGGGAGCATTTTGATTGTTTTCATGCAGATGTGACCCACCCAGTTGTGGGTGGTAACTTTTGATTAGATGATTTCCATGGAGGTGTGTCTCCACCTACTAAAGGTGGAGTTGCTTACTGGAATCCTTTAAAAAGAGGAAACATTTTGGAGAGAGTCCCTTTTTGGTAGAGCCACGAGAAAGCCAGCAGACGCCACCATGTTCACTGTGTGCCCTTGCAGCTGAGAGAGAAACGTTGAAAGTCGTCGGCCTTCTTGAACCGAGGTATCTTTCCCCGGATGCCTTAAATTGGACTTTTCTATAGACTTGTTTTAATTGGGACATTTTCTTGGCTTTAGAACTGTAATCTAGCAATTTATTAAATTCCCCTTTTTAAAATTCATTCTGTTTCTGGTATATTGCATTCCGGCAGCTAGCAAACTAGAACAGAGAGTAAACGTAATAAGAGAGCTGTGTGTGTGTATGTGTATATCTAACAGATAGGAGAGTGGTCCCATTAAATGGACTGGAGTAATGATCCAAAGATGAGACAAACCAGGATGTAACAGGTGGGGACAGAGACTGAGATTCAGTGTCTCCAGAACTCTAAGGTTCTGTAGTTGTCAGACTTCATGATTTCCAAATGCAAGGACCATGCTTCTTTTCTTTTAACATATACTTATGTATCTCTACCATGTTCCGAGCTGGGGAAAATCTGACTTTAGCTATTCAGTTATCATCCAAAGAAGAGTTTCAGCATCATCAGCGTTCTTTTTGTGACAAGTGACAAAACACCTAATTCATAGCATTAAAAGAAAAGGGAATTTATAGGCACCTGAAACTTTAAAGTCCAGATGTAGCTTCAGGTTCGGCTTGCTCAAGGAGTTAATATTATCAAGATGGAATTTCTCTCTCTCTTTATCTATTGAATCCTTTTACTGTCATATTAGTTCCATATGCAAAAAATATCCTCCTTAGTTCTTACAAATGGTTCCAAGAGATCTGGTCCTCACATTCTCTCAGGTTTAAGTGCAATGCATTTCATTCAGAGAGACACTGAGAACAGGTGAACCAAAGTGAGCACCCAACTGGGGAATGAGGTGCTGGCCTCTACATCTAATAGCACAACTTTCTGAGACTTCTTTTGGAGCTCCCCTCACTTGGCTGGAAGTGGAGCCTGGGAATCTCTCCACCTTTCCAAGGGAGGGAGAAACCGTCCATGCTCCACCCCTAGGCTGAGGATACCCAACTCTAAAGACATCCCCTCATCACCTACTTACTTAGAGGGTGACAGCTAGGTGTAGTCAGCTGGTCCTGCTACCCTTTGGTGCCTGTGATGGTCAGGCTCTCTTGTCACCTTGGCCAGGTGATGATGCCCAGTTGTCTGGTCAGGCAACCACTGGCCTGACCATTGCTGTAAGAATATTTCATGGCTGGATGATAAACCAAAAAGGCTGGAGTTTTAAATCATCAGTTAGTTGATTACAGTTGTGTCTGATATATCTGCGATCAACTAAGGGCATGTCTCCCGCAAACAAGATAATCTGATTAGTTGAGGGCTTTTAAAGAGGAGGAAAGACTTCTCACTGCTTCTTCGGCCAGCAAGCTTCTCCTGTGGAGTTCATCCAGACCCTTCATTGGAGCTGCCAGCTTCACAGCCTGCCCTACGGATTCTGGACTCTTCCATTCCCACAGTTGTGTGAGACACCTTAATACATCTCATACTTACAGATCTCTTCTGTTGGTTCTATTTCTCTAGAGAACCCTGACTAATACAGTGGCTGTCTTGAGAAAGGCATTTGATACCCCTTGGTGTTTTGCTCTAGGTCCTATGGATGATTCTGGGGTAACAGGAAAAGTCACACGTAACCTGTGACATCTGTCCTGTCCTCTCTGTAAATCAAAGGCCCCAGGAAAGAGGAGGAGATAAAGGAGAGGGACAAGCTACGCATAAATTCACATTTCCCAGTGTCTCTTCTGTGCCAGGAGCTTGTCACCTTGGACCCAATGGATCCTTCAGCTGTGAGCCTCGTGAGGGCTGACAGCTCACACTGCTGTTTCCCCAGGACTGGCACATTATAGCTGCTCCGTAAAAGTCTGTGGAGTCGGTAGACTGTGACAGCTTCAGCAGTTGTCCTAGAATTTACAATATGCATCTTTAATTTGTCAGAGTCTACCTTCAAATGATATTGTACTGCTTTCCATATAGTGCAAGGACCATATATTTACATATGCTACAAACACACAATACATTGCTACTGTTTTTGCTGTAGTCAGTTATCTTTTAGAATAATTAAAAATAAGGAAAAATGAATTTTACATTTCCCTTCATATATGCCATTTCTGGAGCTTCTCATTTCTTTGCATAGGTATGTTGGTTTGAAAGGATGTATGGACCCTAGAAAAGCCATGTTTTAATCAAAATCTCATTTTGTAATGGCGGAATAATCCCTATTCAATACTGTATGTTTGAATCTGTAATTAGATCATCTCCCTGGAGATGTATCCCAATCAAGAGTGGCTGTTAAAGTGGATTAGGGGAGATGTATCTCCACCCATCTGGGTGGGTCTTGATTGGTTTGCTGGAGTTCTATAAAAGAGGAAACATTTTGGAGAGTGAGAGATTCTGAGAGAGCAGCGAATGACATAGCCATGAGAAGCACAGTCTACCAGCCAGCGACTTTTGGAGATGGATAAACCTTCTGGGGAGCTTCATGAAACAGGAAGCCAGGAGAAACTAGCAGATGACACCGTGTTCACCATGTGCCTTTGCAGATGAAAGAGAAACTCTGACTGTGTTCGCCATGTGCCCTTCCACTTGAGAGAGAAACCCTGAACTTCATCGGCCTTCTTGAACCAAGGTGTCTTTCCCTAGATGCCTTTGATTGGACATTGCTATAGACTTGTTTTAGCTGGGACATTTTCTCAGTCTTAGAACTGTAAACTCATTAAATTCCCCTTTTAAAAAGCCATTCCTTTTGTGGTATATTGCATTCCGGCAGCTAGCAAACTAGAACAGTAGATCTAAGTTTTTTTCTGGTATCATATTCCCTCTGCCTGAAGAACTCTTGTTAGCACATTTTAGAGCACGTCTCATGGTAGTTCATTCTCTGTTTTTGTTTGCCTGAGAAGGCCTTTATATCTTCCTCACCTCTGAAAGTATTTTCCCTGGATATAGAATTCTGGATTGATTTTTTTATTTCAACACTTTAAAGATGTCACTCTCTTTCTTCTGCTCTGCTTAATTTCTGATGAGAAGTTGCTATAATTCTTATTTTTAGTTCTCTGAATGTGCCTTTTTTTTTTTTTTTGACTACCTTAAAAAATTTTTTCTTTATCTTTGGTTTTCAGCGGTTTGAATATGACGTGTCAAGAGTGAGGTTTTTTGTTTGTTTTTAATCCTGCTTAGTGTTCTCTGAGCTTCCTAGATCTTTGGTATCCATCATTAATTTTAGAAAATTCTTTCAGCCATTGCCTCTTCAAATATTTCTTCTGAGCCACTTTTTTCCTCTTCTCTTTCTGGGATTCTGATTACATGAATTTTAGTGCATTTGATATTGTTCCATAGCTCTCGGATGCTCTGTTCTGATTTTCTCCCACTCATTTCTCTCTTTATGTTTCAGTTTGGATGAATTCTATTGACACGTTTTCAAGTTCATTGATTCTTTGGCAGTGTAAAGTCTATTGATTGCCTATCTAAGACGTTCTTGTCTCTGCTACTGTTCTTTTTATTTCTATTTTTTCTTATGGTTTCTGTCTCTGCTGAAATTCTGCATCTGTTCATGCATGTTTTCTACTTTTTCCACTAATTTCTTTAACATAATAATATTACTAATTTAAAATTCCCTGTCTGTGTGTGATTGTGGAAACTTTGTGTCTGATATTCCTTTTATCTACCTTATCAACAGATGAGTAAAACATACGGCATAAAAATAAATAATAGGGGGAAAAATGTTAAAATAAATTTAGTAGATTGAAGTGCTAGTGGTCAATGAAAGGGAACGGTAAGGGGTATGGTATGTATGAATTTTTTTCTGTTGTCTTTTTATTCCTTTTTCTGAATTGATGCAAATTTCTAAGAGATGATCATGATGATGACTATGCAACTGTGTGATGATATTGTGAATTACTGATTATATATGTAGAATGGAATGATCATATGTTAAGAATGTTTGAGTTTCTTTGTTGTTATATTTTTTTAAAAATTTAAAAATTAGTTAAAAAAGAAAAGAAAAGAAAAAAAAATTCCCTGTCTGAAGAAAGTAGAATACTGGTTACCAGGGAATCATGGTAAATGGAGAGTTATTGCTTAACAGGTACAGAGTTTCCATCTGGGGTAATAAAAACTTTTGATAATGGATAGTGGTGATGGAAGCACAGTATTATGAATGTAATTATTGTTACTGATGTATATATGTTATCACAATAAAAAAATTCTCTGATAATTGTAACATTTGGGTCATATCTGAGTCTGATTCTATTGATTGCTTTGTCTCCTGACAGTGTGTTATTTTCTCTTGCTTCTTTGTCTTCTAATTTTTTTGTGAAAGCTAGACGTCTTGAATAGGACAGTAACAACTGAGGTAAATAGTATTTAGGCCTAGAAGTGGGCATGCCTTTTCTTTTTCTAGCCTTTAGTGTAGGGGTTTGAATCAATCTGGTTAGGAGTTGAAATGGTTATGGGTTTTGTTCTTACTATGGTTATAAGTTAGATGATCCTTAGCCCATCAGGGACTTCAAATTCCTGTAGCTTTACTTTGTGTTTAGAGTGGGAGCTGGGGCACTGCAGGGCTTTTCCCAATAGCTATATTCTACACTCAGACTTAGACTCTGTCTGTGAGCTGTACCTCAGAGAAGTTTTCTGCTCTTGCACCTCCCCTCGTAGTGGACTGCTGGTTTTTGCTAGCCTGGGTTGGAAGCAGGGAGGTCTGCTCTCTGCTGTCCTGGTACAGCATCAGTCTTAAGCAGACATTGTGTCCCTGGTCTCATGGAGGGGACCTTCTCATGAACCTGCCCCTCCTGCAGTGGTAAGGCGTCTCTAATGGTCTGGGCCCAGGATGTCTTCCTGCCCTTGCCCACTGGTGTAGGGATTTTCTCTTCCCTTTCCCCAGCTGCAGTGGGTCTTCTCCTGGGCACTGAGGTGACAGCATCTGTTCCCCTTTCTCCACCATCTTATGGCTTTTCTTCCAGCAGTGACTGCTTCTCACCTAACTTAGGGCTGCCCCAGAAAGAAGGCTTTCTCTGATCTCTCACCTACCCTCAGTCTTCCTCATGAGTGCCTGCTGTTCATAGTAGAGCTTGGATTGAAACCCAGACTGGTCTGACTCCAAACTCACATGAGCCATCTCTTTACATCTTCTCAATGAGAGAGGTTTTTGGGGGGCGGGGCACCTCTGAGATGGAGATATTGAGTGTCCACAGCCTTGGCAGTGCCTTGTTGTTACTGTATGACCCACTGTCGGAGCTGGGTTAGTGGGGAAGGGACAGAGGCAGCTGACAGCTGGAAGGGGTTGCTGAAAGGCGAGGGTGGGCCTTGCTCTCACTCAGAATGTGCCGATCAACGCTAAACAAATTGGTGCCTGCACGAGTCTCAGCTGTTGTATTGATGTGTCTTGCCTCAGAGGCCAAATCACTTATAATCAAATTAGATTCCTCATTTCTGGCTATAAACAAACCTGGAGAGATCAATAATACTAACAGAGACATTCAGAGAAGGGTGCTGCCTCTCCAGAATAATGAAGAGAGTTTCTCCCAGCTTGGCTGGGGACCAACCAAAGATAGGTGTGTGAGCAAGTGGACATGCTGACTTTAACTGTCTTGGCATATCAAATGATCTTTCAGATTCCCGATGCAAGCCTAGGGAACAAAGGAATACTTAAATACACTTGGATTGCTGTGTGGGCCCAGCTATCACGATTAGGGATAGTAGCCATAAGTGTATGAAGTGGTTAATTAGTTGTTGACAGAGGACATCTGATGGGCACCATCTAATTTTTGTGGGCTAACAAGAAACCCCCTTGGACTTGGTGAAATCCTGGAATCTTTGTCGTAAATCATTTGGGTGTCTGTCTATAAGGCCCTTAAAAGAGTTTTTGTGGTTATTTATTTATTTATTTATTTTTGTAGATTCAAAGAGGATTGGAGCTAGAAGATCCCACCCTCTGATCTATTGTTTTAGCATCTAAAGTTTAGGACAATGTTTCGTTTTATGTGATAACTCTAATCCAGTGGTAGTGGCATCTAGAGTGCTGTGTTGAGAAGGATGCTAAGGTTCTGTTTGGGCTTTATCAGAAAAGACTGTGATTGTGAGGACAACAAAATCAATAGGCTGAACCCTCAAAGTTGGGGTTTGTTCATATGAAACTTATCCCTGCAAAGGATAGGCTAAGCCTACTTAAAATTAGGCCTAAGAGTCACCCCCAGGGAACCTCTTTTGTTGCTCAGATGTGGCCTTTCTCTCAGCCAACAAGGCAAGCAAACTCACTGCCCTCCCCATCTCTACATGGGACATGACTCCCAGGGGTATAAACCTCCCTGACAACGTGGGACAGAAATCCTAGAATGAACTGGGACTCAATATCAAGGGATTGAGAAAACCTTGACTGAAAATGGAAAGAAAAAAATGAAACAAAATAGCATGTCAGTGGCTGAGAGATTTCAAATAGAATGAAAGGTTATCCTGGAGGTTATTCTTACACATTATATAGATAACCTCTTTTTAGTTTAAGGTGTATTAGAGAGGGTAGAGGGAAGTCCCTGAAACTGTAGAGCTGTATTGCAGTAGCCAGTTATCTTTAAGATGTTCGTATAATGATATAGCTTTCACAAAGTGACTGTATGATTGTGAAAACCTTGTTCTGATGCTCCTTTTATTTACAGTATGGACAGATGAGAAAAATATGGATTAGAAATAAATAAATAATGGGGAACAAATGTTAAAATAAATTGAGTAGAGGGAAATACTAGTGTCAACGAGAGGGAGGGGAAAGGGGTATGGTATGTATGAGTTTTTTCTTTTTTCTCTTTATTTCTTTTTCTGGGGTGATATAAATGTTCTGAGAAATGATCATGGTGATGAATATACCACTATGTGATGAAGATATTGTGAGCCATTGATTGCACACCAAGTATGGAATGTTCATACATTAAGAATGTTTGTGTTGTATGTTGATCGATTTTATTAATAAAAATTTTTAAAAAAAGACTGATTGATTAATGGAGTTGGGAGGAAAGGAGTGGAGAAGGCACATTTCCTGCATATTTGCCATTTGTCTTAGGTCAGTTTCTGAGAAAGCTGACTTTTTTTTGTATGCTGTATGGCAGGGTCACATATCATTATTTTTCCATGTGAGTATCCCGTTATTGTAGCACCATTTGTTGAATTTGTTTGTTTGTTTGTTTGTTTTAGGGAAGTATATGGATTGAGAATCGAACCTGGGTCTCCCGCTTGGCAGGCAAGAATTCTACACTGAATTACCCTTGTACACCCCGGGAAAGCTGACTTTTAAATTGAGATTTGCATATAGGAAGTTTATTGGGGAGTACACTGAACAACATCTGGAGCAAGTAGGGAAAGCCGGATTGGACAACAGAGGCCTCAGTCATTCCTGTGGGTTGCTCTGGAGTTTACTTCAATTGTGGACCAGCCATTTGATGCAGCCAACAATCCTGGAAGTCAGGGGAATGAGGGTCTTTTTGGACCAGGTATCCATGTGCCCAGCCCCCAAGGATAAATTATCTGAGTTCCAAATTATTATGACAATTCTGTTCTCCCTTGCTGCTGGTTGATCTAGGGGTGGGCATGTGAACTAGTTCTAGACAAAGACCCTTAAGATAAGTATGCTGGGGGCTTCTGTAAAGATTTTCCTCCTTGATAAGGGAAATACTAGGAGACCTCTTCTCTCCCTTCTTGACTGGCATATAATGCTTGGAGTTCCAGCATCCATTAAAAAAATTTTTTTTTCTGCAGATTTTACTGAGATATGTTCACATATCTCAATATATTCCATCCAAAGTATACAATCAGTGTCTTATTATTTCATCACTTAGTTGTGCAATCATTATATTCAATTTTAGACAATTTTCATTGCTCCAAAAACAAAAATATCCATGTGCTGGTTTGAAAGGAAGTATGCCCCCTAAGAAAAGCCATGCTTTAATATAAATCCCATTTCTTAAAGGTAGAATAATCCCTATTCAATACTGTATATTTGAAACTGTAATGAGATCATTTCCCTGGTTGATGTGATTTAGTTAAGAATGGTTGTTAAACTGGATTAGGGATGACATGTCTCCACCCGTTTGAATGGGTCTTGATTAGTTTCTGAAGTCCTATAAAAGAGGAAACATTTTGGAGAATGAGAGATTCAGAGAGATTCAGAGAGAGCAGAGAATGCTGCAGCACCACGAAGCAGAGAGTCCACGAGCCAGCGACCTTTGAAGAAGGAAGACGCCTCCCGGGGAGCTTCATGAAATACGAAGCCAGGAGAGGAAGCTAGCAGATGATGCCGTATTCGCCATGTGCCCTTTCAGCTGAGAGAGAAGCCCTGACTGTGCTCGCCATGTGCCTTCTCACTTGAGAGAGAAACCCTGAACTTCATTGGCCCTCTTGAACCAAGGTATCTTTCCCTGGATGCCTTTGATTGGACATTCCTATAGACTTGCTTTAATTGGGACATTTTCTCAGCCTTAGAACTATAAACTAACAACTCATTAAATTCCCCCTTTTAAAAAAGCCATTCCATTTCTGGTATATTGCATTCTGGCAGCTAGCAAACTAGAACAATCCACTAGACATAAAAAAAGAAAACCCAAAACACTCCATATTCCTTATCCCCCCATTATTGACTCCGAGTATTGGTTTGGTATGCCTGTTATTGTTGATGAAAGTATTAACATATTACTGTTAACTACAGTCTGTAGCTTGCGATGGGTAATTTTTCCCCATATACCACTCTATTATTAACTGTTTGTGCAAGTGTCATACAAGTTGTAGTTCATGTAAGAACTTACTTATATTTGTGGTATTAAGCGGTGACTCTAAGTAATGCAGTTCAAGCAAATTCCCCTACAATATGGCACTATTCTTTATGTTCCCGTTCTAATTTGCTAGCTGCTGGAATGCAATATACCAGAAACAGAATGGCTTTTAAAAGGGGAGTTTAATCAGATGTTAGTTTACAGTTCCAATTAAAACAAGTCTGTAGAAATGTCCAATCAAAGGCATCCAGGGAAAGATACCTTGGTTCAAGAGGGCCGATGAAGTTCAGGGTTTCTCTCTCAAGTGAGAAGGCACACGGTGAACACAGTCACGGTTTCTCTCTTGGCTGAAAGGGCACATGGCGAGCAAGGCGTCTTCTGCTAGCTTTCTCTCCTGGCTTCCTGTTTCATGAAGCTCCCCAGGAGGCATTTTCCTTCTTCATCTCCAAAGATCGCTGGCTGGTGGACTCTGCTTCTCATGGTTATGCCATTCTGCTCTGCTCTCTCTGAATCTCTTTCATTCTCCAAAATGTTTCCTCTTTTATAGGACTTCAGGAACTTATCAAGACACACCCAAATGGGTTGTCATCACTTAATCCAGCTTAACAACCACTCTTGATTAAATCACATCTCCAGGGAGATGATCTGATTACAGTTTCAAACATACAGTATTGAATAGGGATTATTCCGCCTTTATGAAATGGGATTTTGATTAAAACATGGCTTTTCTAGGGTTCAGACATCATTTCAAGCCAGCACAGTTCCCAATAACAAGGTACCATCACTTCTATCCATTCCCAAACATTTAAATTGAACCTCATTAACAATTCTGTACATATTAGGTAACTGCTCACCTTTCTCTAGCTTCTATCTGTCTCTAGGTACCCTATATTTTACATTTTAAGGTCCTGAGTTTACATATTCTAGTTGGTTCATATTAGTGAAATCATACAATATTCGTTCTTTTGCATCTGACTTATTTCACTCGGTGCTGTGTCCTCAAAGTTTATCCATATTGTCATGCTTCAAGACCTCAGTCCTTGCTGCATAATATTCCGTCATATGTATATACCACAATTTGTTTGCCCATCTCTTGATGGACCCTTGGATTGCTTCTATCTTTTGGGAGTTATACTGGGCACCAAAATGTCATATATCACTGAGTTGTATCAGGAAGCATTGTTGAAGACTTACATTTTAGTTTAGGTATTTGGAGGACCAGGGGGCTCATTTTACTAAACTCTGGATCTTACCATTTCTTAACTACCTATAATGTGCCAGACACAGGCCTAAGCACTTGGTAGCCATCTAATTTAATCTTCACATGAGCTCATGAAGGAGGCCTCATTATTACCCTTTTCACTTTACAAATGAGGGAACTGAGGCTTAGAGGGGTAAAATGACTTTCCCAGAACCACATAGCTGGTGTGTGGGAAAGCCACGGTTCCTTCCATTGGCAGATGTGACTTGTGCTATAGTTTGAGGAGGTAGGAGCCTAGAGTCTCAGACCTGTACCGAGCTGGAGGCGTGGGCCCAGGAACCCTTGATCCAAAGACCGTTTGGAACAGAAATAGCTAATACTCAATTTTAAGTTGCTTCCTGATCTGGACTGTAACATCTTCTCCATTATCCTCTCACCCTCCCTACCCCCAAAAATCTTCAGTAAAAGCTGGTTACAGGCAACAGCCCTATGTTCAAGGTGCTTTGGGAAAACAAGAGGAGCTTTGCCCTGCACACCCATGGGCATGCCTAGAGGTAGCACATTTCCACTCTGCCCCTGTCTGTCCCACTCAAGGCTATGCTGAGAAGAGGGAAGGCTGCAGTAGGAGAGAGTAGGGGTTTCATACCCCCAGACCTTTTTGCAGGGCCCAGGCCATGTTTTCAAAAAAGCCCCACTTAAACACTAACTCATACTTCTTGGTCAAATTCTAGGTCTTTAGAGGTCCTTTTAATAACCTTGTTAAAGCAGAATTTCTTGCTTTCAAATGTTAAATAATTCTTAGGTGAATTGTTGGAATCAATAATTCAGAAGCCTTAGCTCTGGGTGACAGCTTGTGTTGAAAGTTCTAACAGAAATCACTGGACAAATGCTTGCTTTACTACCTGAACTTTTGTCTGGGAGAGTTGGAGAGAGGAGCAAGAAGGAAGGGGTCTGACAAGAGCTTTATAATTCTGCTCAGTCTTATCCAAACCATTGCAGAGGAGAAACCTGAGGTTTAACCTCTTTTAAGAGGTTAAATAATTTGACCAAGTTATGCAACTAGAATGTGGTAGAGCCAGAATTTTAGCCGGGGACTTGCTGGTTTTAAGGCCTGTTGCCACCAGCCCTTTAGACAAAGAACAAATGACCTGAAAGAAAGAAGGATTGCCACTACATTAAGAATCAGCTGCCCTGGGTTGAAGTCTGAGCTCTGTCTCAGGCAAATGGCTCCACTGCTTTGTTTCTAGAACTGTAAGATGGGAATAATGCCTAAAGCCTCTACCAGACATTGGCCGTCTTGGTGCCCAGTATTGCTTCTTTCTTCTGGAATCTGCTCCCTTATTCTTCCAAGAATTGCTTTTCTCCTTGGCAGTGTAGTCACTGCCTGGCCTTGAGCTGTCTTTGGCTGTTGGAATGCTCAGGGTAAAGTGGGAGGGTGTCACCAGGTAGGCAGCAGACCTGGATTCAAGCCCTGGCTCTGCCACTTTCCAGCTGGTTGAACTAGGGCAAATCTGGCCACCTCCCTAAGCCCCAGCTTCTTCATCGGTAATGCTTGCCTTGAGTTTATCATGGGACTGAAAGGAGATAGCGGAGAAAAAGTGTGTAGCATATAACAGACGCTTAATAACAAAGTTTTCAAAGGAAGTGAACTTGCAAAAGCATTATGTTAAAGTGAAAGCAGCCAGATTCAAAAGACCACATATGGTATGATTTCATCTATAAGGAATGCCCAGAATAGCTAATCCATAGAGACAGAAAGTAGATTAGTGGTTGCCAGTGGATGGAAGAGGGGTGGGATAGGCGGGTATTGGGGCTAACTGCTGTTAGGTACAGTGTTTTCCTTTCGGAGTGATGAAAATATTCTGGAATTAGATAGTGATGATGGTTGCACAGCATGGTTGAATATGCTAAAAAACACTGAATTGTTTATTTTTAAATGGTGAATTTTATGTGCAGTATATCTCAGTAAAAACCCTGCTATTAAAAAAAGGAAGTGAGTTTCTGCTTGACAAAAGGAGAGAGCTTGCTAGGGATTGATTTGGAGGATTATTTCTTTGGGGGCCCAGTAGTGTCTCCACTCCCAAAGAGACAGTGAAGATATCTCCAATTTAAGAGCCCACACTCGGACCCTCTCCCTAGGCAGCTGAAACTCCAGGATTGAAGGCCTAGAACATCATGGGCATTCCAGATGAGGCTGCACCGAGGCTGGACCACCCCACCCCACCCTGACCCACCCCCCGCTTCCAACCAAGGTAACAAGGGAAGTAGCGAATCTCACCCTTCTGAGCAGAAATTTCTTTGTCAGAGTGCCCCATGGTCGGTAATTCCACCACTGTCACCACACTCTCTTATCATCTAGCTGGAAAGTTCCTCATCTGTTCTAATACTCCTTCAGACACTTGGTAAGGAGTTATCCCAGTCTCTGCTTGAATCCCCCTCACCGCAGGGGGCTCTCCCCCACCTGAGACAGCCCGCTCCATCAGGGAACAACTCTGTGTTCTGAAGTGCTCCCTGATACTCAGCTGTCATCTGCCTCCCTATTCTCAGTCCTGGGGCTGTTCCTTGGGGTCCTCCAGAAGGGGTCTGTTCCTTGCACTTCCCTTCCCCCACAAGGATAAACTGTTCCTTTCTAAGACAAGGTGTCTTTGTCATTTCCTTAAAAGAAATAAAATACCTCTGTTTTTAAAAATATGCTTTTCTTTCTTTGAAATAGAAAAGCAATCCATTATTACCCATAGTTCTGCCCCCCAGGAACAACCACTATTAAGTGGGTCTAGGGAAAATACCTGTCCAATCAGTATGCCATTCTGTTTTTCTTAAGGTGGCAGACTCTAGGTTTTCACTGAAAGCATTTTGGGTGGCTAAACACTCTTCTCTTCCTGGGTTTCCTTTAGGATGAATTTGGCTGAGCTGTTTTGTTTTGTTGCTCTTACAGAGACACCTGCAATGGTTAATGTGATATTTACAAAGGTGTCTAAGAGGGTTCGGAGAAACTAAGATTGGTTTTAATTTCATTTCCCAGCTCGGTGGATCAGCCGGAGGCCAAGACTCGACCTGAACTTGCATCCTTGCTTGCCTGTTTCTCTTCCCTGTCTTCCTTCCACACCCCTGACCGGTTTCTTGTAGGAGCATTTTCATAAAAAACACTTACACTGAAGTCTTGTTTGAGGGTGTGCTTGGGGTGGGATCCCTCCGAAGCGGCGCAGTTGGCTCTAGCTTTGGCTCTGGGTGTTAAAAAAAGTGAGTGTGTAAGCCTTTCCCCAGCTCCTGCTTAAGAGAACCTGCGCCCCCAACATTGTTCACCCTAAATCAACAGGGCTTCAACTCAGTCTTTATGTTTCAACAGGGAAGTGTAACTGTTCTAGTTTGCTAGCTGCCAGAATGCAATATACCAGAAACGGAATGGCTTTTAAAAGGGGTGATTTAATGAGTTGCTAGTTTACAGTTCTAAGGCCGAGAAAATGTCCCCATTACAACAAGTCTATAGTAATGTCCAATCAAAGGCATCCAGGGAAAGATACCTTGGTTCAAGAAGGCCGATGAAGTTCAGGGTTTCTCTCTCATCTGGAAAGGCACATGGTGAACACGGTCAGGGCTCCTCTCTCAGCTGGAAGGGCACATGGCAAATACAGCATCATCTGCTAGCTTTCTCTCCTGGCTTCCTGTTTCATGAAGCTCCCCGGGAGGCGTTTTCCTTCTTCATCTCCAAAGGTCGCTGGCTGGTGGACTCTTTGCTTCGTGGTGCTGCAGCATTCTCTGCTCTCTCCAAGTCTCTCATTCTCCTTTTGTAGGACTTCAGAAACTAATCAAAACCCACTCAAATGGGTGGAGACATGTTATCCCGTAATCCAGTTTAACGACCATTCTTAACTAAATCACATCAACCAGGGAGATGATCTCATTACAGTTTCAAATATACAGTATTGAATAGAGATTATTCTACTTTTAAGAAATGAGATTTATATTAAAACATGGCTTTTCTTAGGGGGCATATACCCTTTCAAACCAGCACAGTAACCTAAAAAGTGTAACCTAAAATGAATTTTTACATCTTAAAAATTCATTTTTAAATTTCCATACAGTAAGATTTATTCTTTTTGGCATACTGTCCTATGAGTTTTGAAAAATTCATAGAGATGGAAATTACTACCACGATCAAGACATAGAACAATTCTGTTATCTGCCCCCACCACCCGAATTTCTTCGTGCTGTCCTTTTGAAGTCAGACCCTCCCCACACCTGGAACAACCGCTGAGCTGTTCTCCTTTACCATAGTTTTGCCTTTTCCAGAATATCATATAAATGAAATCATACTCTAGGTAACTTTTTTTTTGGTCTGGCTTCTTTCACTTAACATGCTGCATTTGAGATTCAGGCAAGGTGTTGCAGGTATCAGTGGTTTGTTCCTTTTTATTGCTGAGTAGTATTCCATTGTAGGGCTGTGCCAGTTCATTTATCCATTCCTTGGTGGAGGGACTTTTGGATTGTTCCAGTTTTTCATGATTATAGATAAAGCTGCCAACAACTTTTGTGTTCAAGTTTTTGGTTTAACATAAATAGGAAAAAGCGGTATCGCTGGGAGTTTGGTAAGTGTATATTTAGCTTTATAAGAAACTGCCAGAGTGTTTTCTAGAATGGCTGTACCACTTTCCATTCCCACCGCAGTGTGTGAGAGTTCCTGCCACTTGACTCCTAGCCAGCTCTTGATATTGTGAGTTTTCATTTTTGGGGGTTTGTTTTTCTTTTGCATTCTGATAGGAATTTAGCCTATAGAAGCCACACTAATAGGTGTGGCTTCAATTTTATTTTATTTTATTTTTGGCATGGGCAGGTTCCAGGAATTGAACCTGGGTCTCTGGCATGGCAGGTGAGAATTCTGCCACTGAGCCACCAGTGCACCGCCCTAGGTGTGGCTTCAGTTTTGAAAATCAGGTCGATTGGGTCATGCCACTCCTCTGCTTAACCTCACCCCCCGGCCCCCTCATGTATCAGACTTAGAATAAAATCCAAACACTGACAGGGCCTGCAGGGTCCTTCTTCTTTTTTTTTTTCTGCATGGGCAGGCACTGGCAATCGAACCCAGGTCTCTGTCATGGCAAGCGAAGACTCTGCCACTGAGCCACCGTGGCCTGCCCTGCAGGGTCCTTCTTGACCAGCTCCGATAGCCCCTTCTCCTTCCTCTCCAGTAGTCTGGTCACTCCGCAGTCCCTAAGAAGTGCCAAGATGCTCTCGCCTTAGGGCCTTTGCCCTGCTTGTTCCCATCTGGATCGCTCTTTCCTCAGATCATCACCTCCTCCCAGGCATTCAGTTCTCAGATCAAAATCTGCCTCTGCGGATGGGTCCTTTTTGGCTTCTCCATCCAGGATTGCCCACATCCCACCCCATCTTCAGTGACCCTCCATCATGTTACCTTGTTTTATTTTCTTCATGTTTCTCACCTGACATGAAATTCTTTTAGCTATTTTAATATTAAAAATATTTTTCTTCTCGCATTCTCTTTTAGGATTTAATTTAATTGAAGTATAATATGCATACAGTAAAGTGCACACATCCTAAGTGTATAGAGCTCAATGAATTTCTACATATATACACATGTAACCACCCCCCTGTCAGGGCATGGGATGTTTCCATCCCTCCAGAAAGAGCCTGCTTCAGTCTGCTAAAGCTGCCAACATGCAATGTACCGAAGTGGATGGGCTTTTACAGTGTGGATTTAGTAACTTAAAATTTACAGTTCTTAGGCCATAAAAAACGTCCCAATTATGTCATCAACAGGATGATACCCGGACTCTGAAGAAAGGCTGCAGGCCTCTGGGTTTCCTCTGCCCCATGGGAGGGCATGTGGCTGCCGTCAGCTCTCAGTTCCAGTGGTTTCCTCTCTGAGCTTCTGTGGGTCCTCTCATCATCTCTGGGGCGTTTCTCTCTAAGCTCTCTACCCCGCCGTTTTTTCTTCTGCCTTTTATCCTTTCATAAAAGGTTTCAAAAAAGGATTAAGACCCACCTTAAATTGGGTGGGTCACATCTCAATTGAAACAACCTAATCAAAAGGTCCTACCCACAATAAGACTGCCCCACAAGAATGGATTAAAGGAACATGGCCTTTTCTGGGGTACAGAACAGCTTCAAAATACCCTTGTGCCTCTTCCCCATGGGGTAACCACTATTCCATTTCTATCATTATAAATTAATTTTGCCTGTTTTTGAACTTCATACAGATGGGATCATATAGTATGTACTTTTTTATCTGGCTTTTTTCATTCTTCATTGTCTGAGATTCATCCACATTGTTGCATGTATCCAGATTTTTTTTCTTGCTACAGAGTATTTCAAAATTGTACAAATAATGCATAATTTATTCATCCATTCTTTTGTGGATGGACTTTCTGTGGATGTCCCCAATTTGGAGCTACTGACTAACACTGCTATGGGTGGTCTTAGGGATGTCTTTTGCTGGAGATATGTCCTCATTTCCAGTTATGATCTCCAGCTAGATCATAGGGTAGGTATATGTTTATCCACTATTTACTATTTTACTTGTTTATGTTTTTGTCTCTCTCACCAGACTGTAAGTTCTATGAGGACAGGGAATATGTATCTTGTTCACTACTATATTCCCAGCACATAGCACGGTGCTTGGACCATAGTAGTTTCCCAATAAATATTTGTTGAATAATGAAAGAACAAACACAAATTATTATCAGCTCAAAGTAAATGATGACAGAGACAGGACTAGATGCGAAACCTCCACCCTCTGGCACCTTTGGCTTGTTCTGCAAGCTGAGATTTGAGAGCCCAGCTGACTAAGTAGGAGACAGAGCTGCAGGTGCTGGGTTTATTTCAGCATCCCTTTATTCTGTGAAGAAAAGGCAGCTCCCTCTCCCTCTCTTGGCCTGCATTGTCACAGCTTGAAATATTCTTTTGATTATGAGAACATTTCCCATTAAATGTGCATCTCTGGCTTCCCCCTCCCCCCAGTATTTATGAGCTTATAACTTCAGGAACTGTCACCATCAGGGTTACAAAAGTGTATCTGAATATAATGAAATAATTTGATGAGAAATGTGGCAGGGAGACAGTCAGAATTTTCTCCTGCCTTCCCAACCATCCCCAGGGGATGGGATGTATATAAATCAGCACCTCCCTTAATTAAGCAAAACATTTTAAGGAAAAAACCAAATTAATTACCACTCATGGCACCACCCCAGCCAATTACCCAAATGGTTCACGTTCCATAAACCTTGACTGAATTTAGAACTAATTATTGCTGTTTTGGTTTGTTTATACTTCCTGACATGGCAAAGATCTGTATGAGAAGTGGTGGTGTAGAATGTTTTTTTCCCGTGATGTAAGTTGTCATAGAATCAAGAATTCAGTCTTTGAAAAAATGAAAAAAGCTGAAAATGCAGGGTATGCAGAATGTGGAGTGTGGCAGGGGCGGAGAACAGTTTCCTTGGGTATTGTTGGGGTGGTGGGGAAAGGCCCACACAATACAGGATGTGTAGGATCTTGGACTTGGTCAGTCCTTGACTTGCTGTGTAATCTCAGGCAGGAGCTGGATGTCTCTGGTCTGTCTGGTCTCTATCTGTTTTCATCACCCTAAACAGAAACTCTGAAACCCATTAAGCAATAACTTCCCTTTCCACCCTCTCCTACAACCCCTCGTAACCTCCCATCTCCTTTCTGTCGCTATGAATTTGTTTAATCTAGTTTTCACATAAGTGGAGTTATATAATATTTGTTCGTTTGTGTCTGGCTTATTTCACTTAGCATAATGTTTTCAAGATTCATCCATATTGTAGCATGTATCAGAACATTCCCCTTTGTGGGAATTGAATCACGTACTCCACAAAAGACACATTCAAGTTTCAATTTGCATGCCTGTGGTTTGTGAACCCATTTGTACCTAGGACTTCTGATGATAGTAGTAGTTAAGGTGAGGACTCATTTGTGAATAGGAGCTTTGAAGATTCTTTTTAGATTAGGCAAAATTGAATTACAGTGGGCCTTAATCCCATGGGAGGCCTTATTAGGAGAGGGAATTCAGACACAGCCAGGAGAAGCCAGAAGTCACTGGACACCAGAGGAGCAGACACAGGGACAGAGATTGCAGTGTGATAGAGGATTGCCAGAACGCTACATACACGGGGAGAAGGTGAGCCCTGCCGTTAGTTTGAGGATGGACTTCTAGGCTCCCAAACTGTGAGACAATGAATTCCTATTCTTTAAGCCAACCCATTGGGTGGTATTTGTCATAGCAGCCATAGCAAACCAAGACACAGCTAAATAATATTCTGTTGTATGTATATACCACATTTTGTTTATCCATTCTTCAGTTGATGGGTACTTGGGTTGTTGCCACCTCTTGGCTGTTTTAAATAATGCTACTTTGAATGTTGGTATAGAAATATCTATTTGAATCCCTGTTTTCAGTTCATTTGGATATATACTTAGGAGTGGAATTGCCACGTCATATGGTAATTCTATGTTTAACTTTATGGAACTGCCAAATGGTTTCCCCAGGAATCTGATTTTTTAAAAAACCTCACCAGATGATTGTAGAGCATGGTCTGGAACCAAACCCACCTCAATTTAAATTCCAGCTCTGCCTATAATTACCTTAGGTGAGTGACTTCCCTTCTATTGCCTTAACATCCTCATCTATACAGCGGGGATAACAGTAGTATTCATGGGAGAATAAAATGCATCTGTGCCTGTAAAGCACTTAGGAGAGTGCTGGCACAGAGTGAGCACTGAAGAAGAGTTGGTCACCCTGCCACCACCATCATCATCATCATCTTCTTCACACCAGCACTAGTGCTTTACCAACTCTTTCACTTTATACATGGAGAACTGAGGCCCAGAGAGAGGTGTGAGCTGAACAACATGTCACAGGTGGCACAGGGATCGGAAGGCCAGTGCTCGCTCCTCTAGGACTGCGTTCCAGGCCCACGTAGCTGCTGAGCCATCCTCCCCCATCCAGTTCTACAGTCATACATCCGGGAGAGGTATCTGGTCTGCAGGGTGGGAGCTGTCTGAGGCTTTACAGCACTGGGGGCTCTGCTTGCCCCCCACAACATGCCCCTTTCTTCTCACCCCTGAAGTGCACAGCCAAGCCCTCTTTTTTTAGAATGAATATTTTTATTTAAAAAAATTTTATTCTAGTAACACAAAGACAACCTAAAGTTTCCCCTTTTAACTGCATTCAAATACATAATTGAGCACTGTTAATTGCATTCACAATGTTGTGCTACCATGACCACCATCCATTACCAAAAGTTCTCTACCAACCCAAATAGAGACTCTGGACGATTTAAGCATTAACTCCCCATTCCCTTCCCTACCGCAGCCCCTGGTAAACTGTATTCTAGATTCTGACTCTGAATTTTTTGTTTTTAATGTCCAGTGCAATTTATTTGCATCCTTAATTGCAGGCTGCTCAAGACAACCAAGACACACAATAACCAGATCAAGGACGCACAATATATTTAAAGGTGGGGGACACCAGAGTCTAAAATTCACTAGCCAGTGGGTTGACAGAAGACAGGTTTGGAACCAGGCTCGATGCAGAGCCAGGATTGGGTCTGAAGTCTCAGCAGGAGGACACTGGCCACAGTACAGGGGCAGTGGCAACAGCGAACCTTGTAGCCCAGCCCAGGCATCAGAGCCTTCCCCTTTTTTGGAGGGGTAGGAAAGACCCGAAAATGGAGTTACATCTGGATGCCTACAGTTAGGACAAATATCTTGTCACCACTACCACCTCCTGCCACTTCCACCTCCCAAGGCCAGGCTATGTGGTCTCACACCTACGCCCACACCAACCACTCCCAGCTCTCCCTGCTGCCACTTTGTTCCTCTGCTCCATTCTAGACACCATACTGACCCCTACGGCAAGCATTATGAACCACAGACCTATTCAGATTTTGCCCTTGTTCAAACTCTCCCAGGCTTCCCATTGCCTCTAGGGCAAACCCGAAACCCTTGGCCTGACCTCTGAGGTCGTCTGCACTGTCCTGGGCCCTCCTTCCCCATCTTACCTCCCACCTATCCCCTTCAGCTATCACATTTCCCCCCAACCTCTTTTTCTCAGTCATGGCTCACACTTGCTCCCCTCCTGGGTTTTCCCTGGCTCTTTCTCTGTCTGGAAGGTCCTTCCCCTCAGCTTGCCTGCCTTTTCAAATTCTGGTCATACTTCAAGAACCAGCTCGATTGTACCCTCCTCTGTGGAACTTTCTCTAGACATCTGTCCTCCAGGAAGAATCAGTGCCCAGAATGAGTGCCTCACCCTTTTAGCATCACCGCACTACCACCATAGCTACCTCTTAATGAGGGCTAACTAAGTGTTGAACACTGTGCCAAGCAAGTACATGCATTAGTATCTCTTCTAATATTCATGACAACCCTATATCACTCCCATTTTATAGACAAGGAAATTGGGGCTCAGAGAGGGAAAGTATCACACCCAAATTTACATAGCTGGTAAGTCATGGAGCTGAGACTGAAAGCATTTTCCCAACTGCAGAGAAAAGCAGCTCTACTCCACCTAGTACACATCTAAATTATTGCATTGTCCACATAAAGGTTAGTTTTTTTACTTCCACCATGAGGTAAGCATTGTACCCTAGTCATCTCTGCCTTCTCAGGCCTGACACAGAGTGGGTGCTGATTTCATGGGAGTTTTGTAGTACACCCTCAAGTAAGTGTCAGTCCTCGCTCTACCGCTTCTGTTTTCCCTCCAAGAATTGGCAAATTGGCGATAGCAAAAGAAACATCCCCAGCTGATCAATAAATAATGTTGGGGAATTTAAAATAAGTATCTGGATGATTAAAGTTACAAATCTTTTGTCTTCATATCTTTAATAAAACATGTATATATTAATAATGAATACTGTTCTGGCCTACTTATGCTGAAAAATGGGGGGAAAAAACCAGTCCGAAGATGCTCATATTTTTTCTCCTTACCTGGCTTGGCTGCCAAGATGCTGCTTCCCTGACAAATTGTTCATCATTTGAAAAGGTTTAAAATTTTTAATAACCTGATAGGGAAATTGAAGATGGGATGTACAGCCTTGTGGGTCCTCAGTGAGAGATAGTTCCTTCTTGAGTCTTTCTATCCTCAGCTTGGGGGATCCACCTACCACTGGCTCCTCGTCTAGCCCTCTGGCTGTCCTTCCCAGGTTCACCTTTTTTTCTTTTGCTAACTTCTTCCCTGTTCCCTCTTCTACTGCTCCCCTCACTCCATTCTCCTCTCCTTTCTTCTCTTCTCACTTAACTCACTTCAGTCATCACCTCTGTATGCTAGAGAGTCACTCAGTAGGAGGGAAGGTCTGAGGGGTAATGGGGGGGACAGACCACATGGTGCTTGTAGACACCATAAGGACTTTGGCTTTTCTCCAAGCATGGTGGCATGATATGGTTTACGGTTTGCAAGAATCTCTTGGATGCTATGATTAAAATAGATTGGAGGGTACCAAAAGCAGAGGTGAGAAAACCAGTTAGGAGGATGTTCTTTTGCTAGCTGCCAGCATGCAATATACCAGAAACGGAATGGCTTTTTAAAAAGGAAATTTTATAAGTTGCAAATTTACAGTTCTAAGGCCAATTGAAGAAAGTCTATAGAAATGTCCAGTCTAAGGTATTCAGGGAAAGATACCTTGGTTCAAGAAGGCCGATGACATTTAGGGTTTCTTTCTCAGCTGGAAGGGCACATGGCAAAGTCGACTAGTTTTCCCTTCTGGCTTCTTGTTTGATGAAGCTCCCCTGGGGGTGTTTTCCTTCCTCATCTCCAAAACTGTCTGGCCGGTGGACTCTGTGGTTCTCTTGTCATTCTGTTGTGGTTCTGAGGCTCTCTCCTCATTCTTAGAAAAGGAACTCAGTCCAAAATGTCTTCTCTTTTATAGGGTTCCAGTAAACTAATCAAGACCTACTTAGAATGGGTGGAGACACATCTCTATCTAATGAAATTAACACCCACAATCGATTGAGTCACATCTCCGTGAAGATAACCTAATCAACTTTCCAGCCTATATACTGAATAGGGATTAGAGGAAACCGTTGTTCCAACAAGACCGATTAGGATTAAAACATGGCTTTTTTTTCTAAGGTACATAAATCCTTTCAAATTGGCACAGAGGGTATTGTCATGATTGAGGCAAGAGCTGAGGTAGTTTAAACCACGTGGAAGTAATGAGGAGGTGAGAAATGATTGAGTACAGGATATATTTTAAAGACAGAGGCAATAGGATTTGCTGATGGGGTGTGGAAAAAAAGGGAAAAGCATCAAGAGTGTATCTGAGGTTTTGGCCTGGTAACTAAAAGGTGGAGGTTTTCATTTACTGAGATGAGGAAGGTTGTGAGTGCAATAGGTTTAGGAAAAGGAATTTAGGCTTGGATGTGTTTAGTTTGAGACACCTGTTGGATATCCAAGAAGAAATGTCAAATAGGCAGTTGGTCATATGAGTTCTTAGCTCAGGGGAAAGGTCCAGGCTAGAGATATAAATTTGGACATCATCATCAAAGAGATGGTATTTAAAAGTCATGAGGCTTGATGAGATTGTCAAAGGAGATAGTGTGACAGAGATGATGAGTACAGGATAAAGACTGGACTCTATTGCATTACCGTGTTTAGAAATTAGGGAGATGAAGAATCAGCAAAGAAGACTTGGAAAGAGTGGCCAGTGATGTAGGAGGAAAATCAGGAAAATAAAGAGTCCTGGAAGCCAAGTGAGGAAAGAATTTCAAGGGGATGAAAATGGTCATCTATGTCAAGTACTGTTGATGGATACATATACTAACCATACTAACCATTGGATTTAGCAACATAGTGGTCATTGATGATCTTGACAAGAGCATTTCATTTAGCTCATGGTTTCCTGATAGTCAGAGCATAAAAGGAAACTCAATGGATTTCATAGCTATCATTTTCTTTTCTAGAACCATGTGAGGCCTTACAAAACGGGTATTGGGTGATAGAATGAGAATTGTCAACAACAACATTATAGCAGAACCATAAGGTCAACAGTATACTCCCAGGATATAAATGAGATTGTAGAATGCATCATGTGGGAAAGAGATTGTTATGTTTAAATGCCTGTCACTCCACTGATGAATGCTGGGTTCAGTCCAATTTGAGGCTGGGCTCTGACTCCTGGTGAAACCACAGCAGCCAGAGAATACCTTTATGGAGATGGAGAGGCCCATGTGAGGTGTCATATTGTACAACTCCAGGAGACACAATCTATAGCAAGGTCTATGTAAAGTATGGCTGTGCTGGTTTGAATCTGTGGTGGACCCCAGAAAACCCATGTCCTTTAATCCTCATTCAGTATTGCTGGGTGTGAGCATTTTGATTGTTCCCATGGAGATGTGACCCACTCAATTGTGGGTGGTAACTTTTGATTAGATGATTTCCATGGAGGTGTGTCTCCACCTACTGAAGGTGGAGTTGCTTACTGGAATCCTTCAAAAGAGGAAACATTTTGGAGAGACTCCCTTTGGTAGAGCCAGGAGAAAGCCATCAAACGCCGCCATGTTTGCCAGGTGCCCTTCCAGCTGAGAGAGAAACGTTGAACGTCATCGGCCTTCTTGAACCAAGGTATCTGTCCCTGGATGCCTTAAATTGGACATTTCTATAGACTTGTTTTAATTGGGACATTTTCTCAGCCTTAGAATTGTAAACTAGCAACTTATTAAATTCTCCATTTTAAAAGCCATTCCGTTTCTGGTATATTGCATTCTGGCAGCTAGCAAAATAGAACAGTGGCCCTGGGAGTTTGGCTATGCACAACCTGCACAGCTGTAGAACCAGGCATGATGTGAAAAGAGGCAGTTTAAATTTTCTCAGAATTCTTATAAGGGTGAGAAGGTGGTTTCCCAGAGGGATATTTTGGAAATGTTATCAGAAGAAGAGTGAGTGAATGCTGGGAGGCAAAACACAGATATTCATCCCTACCATGAAGACAAATTCCAGATGAAAATGAGGCACAAGTTCTCTTTATTCTTGAATCTTCCAAACTTCAAGAGAAATTTTATTGTGTTTTCCCCAACTATCAAATCTGTGATGATTTAAAAGGAAAGAGAAGGGGATTGATTGGATAGCCTCTACTCTTCTTTTCTTTCTCTACAAAATTTTATCTTCTCTTCAATTGGGACATTTTTTCTATTTATTAGAGGAGAGGTGGTTGGGAATATATTAGAGTAAGGCTAAGCTATAATAACAAAGCCCAAAACACAGAATAAAGAGGCTTAAAGAAAATTATGCACTCTCACACATAATAGTTTCAATGTAACTGATTCAGGTGTGTATGTGTATGTGTGTGGGGGGGGATGGTATTGGTTGTGAAGCATAGCTCTGCTCCACATGGTCATTCAGGGATCACATATCTTTTTATCTTGTTTTTCCATATCCTTTATGGTGTTATCTTTATCTGCCTGGTCACAGCATATCTGTGTTCTAGTTCTGGGAAGGAGAAAGCAGAAGTTCAAAGCAGCACTTTTCTTTTAAGCCAGGTGGGCAGAAGTTGACCCTATCTTTTCTGTTCACTGATATTGGTGACAACTTAGTCATATGGCCAAACTAGCCACAAAGGAGGCTGGGATATGTTGTCTCTAGCTGGGATATCAGCAAGTATTTCACTTAAACTCTATTACTGTGGAAGAAAGAGGCAATCGGTTTTAGTGAGTAACAGGCA
Organism: Tamandua tetradactyla; assembly: GCF_023851605.1. Taxonomy (NCBI): domain Eukaryota; kingdom Metazoa; phylum Chordata; class Mammalia; order Pilosa; family Myrmecophagidae; genus Tamandua; species Tamandua tetradactyla. The sequence goes on along the minus strand of NC_135327.1, from coordinate 19,072,314 downwards.
AAAACTGGTTCTTCCTGATTTCGTGTTCTTTCCAAGCATTTTTTTATCTTGCCGACTTAGAAACTGAAATTTTGGGAGTTCCTTCCTCTGATCCCTTACTAACAATTTGACCTAGGTACAAACAATTTGGCCTAGGCACATAGGCAGACCTGGGTATCCAATCCACATATGGGGAGTCACAGGGTGGAAAGCTATAGAAAATACATTAGACAATTTCACAGTGTCATTCCACCCCAGGGGCACAGGGAATGGAGTAACTATCTCTGGGAAGCTGAGAAGGAGGAGATGCCTTGAGATGGGCTTTGGGTAGATGGATAGGAATTCTCAAAGTGAAAAAGAAGGCAAATGACTTTCTGCTCACAAAATAATGTGCAAATTCTAGCATGTACTTCACTAAAAATATATTTTTTCTTTTTCTGACTTTATCTTTTTCTCTCTCTCACTCTTTCTCTTTTTCACCCACACACCCATATTCACAAATACACCATGTAACCATTAGAACTTTTGTTTGCAAGCAACAAAAAATTTATCACAAGATGGTTTAAACAAATAAAGGGAATTTATTGGTTCATGTAATTGAAAAGTCCGAGAGTAAATTTAAGTCATAGATAAGCCCAGGAGCCCAAACAATGGCGCTACAAACTGCTTATCTGGCTCAGCTTTCCTTCCTGCTAGATTCTCACCCCGACTCACATGGAGCCAAAATGGCTGCCAACACCCCCAGGCCTAAATCATCTCAAAGGAAATGAACCGGGAGCCTCTCTCCCCATTGTGTCTCACTGGGTCTGATTAGGTCAGGCGGTCACCCCTGAAGAAATCACTGTGATCAAGAGACTGAGATACTCTGATTGGTGGAGTCAACTCTGCCTAAAGCACAGGCACTGAGAATGGGGAGGGAGTAGTCTCCCAAAGGAAAACTTTGTTATCCAAGAAGGGTAAATGGATCTTTGGCCACAAGATCTATGTACGTACAAGGTCTATGTATGTTCACTTCCATCGGAGTGGTATGCTGAGAACATCCCTGAGGTATTAGATTCCCATCAATTGTGGGGACACTTAGGCCATGATAATTGAATTGTCCTTAGAGAAGTGAAGCCTGAGCTCTGAGGGAACAAGAAAAGCGGAGACTTAGAAATGTAGCTGAATCCAGTATTTACAAGCCACTTCTTTCTCATTGAATAGGTGAGGATGCAGATACCCAGAGAAGGTGAGGCACTTTCCAAGGTCTTGACAAAGCTGAGCCTCTAACTGGGTGATGTGAAGCCCAGAACCAGGCTCTGTCTGTAGGTCTGGCAGCTGCCACATTCATTAGCTCGCTGACATCTACTTATTTCCTTGTATGTTTTTTACAAGGTGGTTAATTACCAGCCATAAAGCTCGGCAAACATTTTGATGGGTTTTAAAAGCTCATGAAAGCAACATTACATTTTAAAGAATGGTTTCCTAATTAATATAATTAACTGTCAGCCTCATATCCTGCTGGTTTCCAGACAAGACGAGCTGTGCCGCTCAGCTTCCGATTCAGCCCCAGTGGACAGGGGCTTTCACCATTGTAATCTCTGAGCCAGGAAACTAGTTAACATATGGCTCAAGGTGTGGGTTGGCTGAAGCAGTGTCTAAATGATCAGCATTGTGCTGACTTATATCCCCCAGATGATCTGTCTCCAGGAGCAAGACATGGTGGTTTAGAGATGCCCCAGCAGAAAGCAAGCACATGGATGAGTGGCCATCTCAGCTTCCGACCATCCCAGAAGGCTGATATGCAAAAATAGTTTGGGGGTGCTGCCCCCAACAATACCTTCTTTCCAGAAATCTGTTCTCATTCATGGCCTTGGACATATCACCCTGTTTTCCCCCAACAGCTGATTGAACTGAAATAGCCACCTGACCCTTTGATGGCTCTATGACCTCTGACCTGTGACCTGGCTGGAAAAGATGAGCTGAGCCAACCAAAGACAACTCTGGGAATGGAGAAATGGAACCAAGGAAGGCCAAGCCTTTGTGTTGAAAATTCACCTGGTACCTGGAATGGGGCAAGGAAGCAGCCAAGACTAATGCCCCAACCATATCTCCTAAGCCCTGAGCTCTAAGCCCTGAAGACTTTACTGCAATCACTTGGGACCTGCTGCCTTCTTCTGGGGCTTTTCTCTTGCTACTTTTTGCTGGAGGCCATGTCCACCTGCATGCAGGGAAAGCCACATAACCAGAGGGCTGATGCCCTAGAGCAGCCACCACTAAGGGCTGATGAATGTTGGAGGATGAATACCCCGGTTCCCTGCCCCAGGTTGGGGTAGCACTGACCATGTTCTACACTGTCTTCAGAACTCCTTCTGTTGCTGCAAACAGGGAGGAGGAAGGAAGGAATGGAGCTGCAGGGACACTGTAGGGTCAGAGAGGAGAGGGTGCGACAGCTAGCTTCTGGGTTAGAGGGCTTTCCAATATAGCATATAGGATATGCCACTGGTGATGGGGGAAATCTTAGAAGCAAGGTCCGGCCCTTGGGTCAGGGGCACATGATATTTATAATAATGGTGGTAGGCATGATAATCATTAAAGCATCTCCTGTTTACTGAAGAGAAAACTTAGCCACTCTCATCATGGGCAAGTGTGAGGTCCTAGGAACAAAATCAGACCCTAAAAAATATGATTCAGGGGTTTCAGGGGTAAGAAGGAAGGATGACGGGAAACAGGCTGGGAAATGGAGGACTGTGTTGTCAGGGTTTTAGCAAGATTGTGAAAACTTTAATAAGAGTGTCAGAAGCCTGTCTGGGGGTGGGGCTGGATGTGAGAAAGGGCGCATTCTGATCAGGACTGTCTTTCCAGGGCCTCGAGTCCTTCATCATCTAGCAAACTCCCACCCTCCACCTGCTCAATACTTGCCTAATAGATTTAAATTGATACCCTCAAAACAGCACAACGATGGCTGGTTCTCTGTCCCTTCTGTCCACTCACCTTCAAGAATTTAATGAGCTTGTCAAGGTTCAAATGTTTTATTCAAGCCCAATGCTGGTGGTATCACTGAGGAAGTAAATCTTTAACTAATAGAAATTGAGTGTAATGTAAAATAGCAATTAATCTCTGTCACGGAGAGTAAGAAAAATTAACAAACCTCTGTTCAAATATTTATTAGCAGAGGAGACTGGACAGATATCCTTATTCTATGATTAGGGGCAACTGCAACTCAAAGTATTGTCTTAGCCTTAAGTGGGTGTTTGGCTTAGGGATGATTCCAGAAGGTGAGAGGTCCAAAGCCATCCCTTGAGGTGGGGATGGGGAAGAGTGGAAGGAGGGGTGGGGGGAGATCTGTGGCTTTCTAGGAGATTAGAGGGAGGGCGATATCTCTGAATGTTTTTTTTCTCAGCTTTCCCTCCTGAAATGAGATTATGACTGTTCAGCCTGATATGGCTGTCATGCGCAGTTTATTTTAAAAAGAAAATTGTCTCGTGTCCTCCTACTGCGATGTGCACTCCACTGAGAATAGATTTTTCTGTTTGTTGCCTGCCCCATCCCTGGTGCTTAGACGGTGTTTGATGCAGAGCAGGCACTCGGTAGGTCTGTTGCTTAACTTGAAAGAAGGACCAATCTGGATGCTCGTTGTGTTCAAACTTATTGCACGTGCAATTGAAGATGGGGGCCCCATACTGAAACAGATAAAAGGAACAAATACCCTGAGCATTCTCCTCCTTGTCAGAAAAACTGAGCCCAGAAAGGGGCTTGTCCCTTCAGCACATATCTCAATAAAAAATAATGGATGTAAATAAGCTAGGGTTGCTTTTCTATTTGGAATGATTGATTAAAGTTCTAAAGAGAAATCAAGGATGTAACAACCTAACCAAATGTCCCTGGGCAGAGAACTCTCCTGTTCTTGCAAAATCTATTCCCGGATGGGGAGCCAGAGAAGCTCCAGTTCTCTCCAGCTGATCAGTCATAGGAAACTGGAAGGATGGGTTTCTGGGTTTCCAGGTGCTGGGAGAAAACTTATTTTTATATGCAGTTTGTGCTTATTGCTCTCTACAAGCAGGTGTTCAAATTATTTCTTGGGAGAGAGTTGTTCTTTCATTTGGAAAAATATTTCAAGAGGCCTATTGATTGTGCAAAGAAGTGGCTGGGGAGTGAGTGAGATGCTGAGGGTCCAACTGCACAGCACACGATTAAACAAGAGGGCTTTTCAGTTTTTCCCTAACTACTGTCTTTTGCATTTGCTTCTTACATCTTTGCCCATCTGTGTTCAGCCTTTATGTAGCACTTTTTAAACTGAGATTTTTGTAGATGAGACATAGAGGGGAGATGGGGAAGAGAACAGACTGGGGTGAAAAGAGCAAGTTGCTCAGTGTTTTAGTTTGCTAAGGCTGCCAGGACACAATATACCAGAAATGGAGTGGCTTTTAAAAACAGAGTTTTATTAAGTTGCAAGTTAGCAGTTCTAAGGCTGTGAAAATGTCCAAACTAAGGCATCCAGATAAAGATATCTTAATTCCAAAGAAAGGGCCATTGAAATTCAGGGTTTCTGCCTCAGCTGGAAAGACACATGGAGACATCTGTTAGCTTTCTGTCCTCATTTCATAAGGCTCCCCCAGGGCCATTTCCCTTCTGCATTTCCAGAGATTTCTGATTATCTGGTCTCTGTTGGCACTGAGGCTTTTTCCAAATTGTTCCCTCTTAAAGGAATCCAGTAACAACCCCACCTTGAATGGGTGGAGACACATCTCCATGGAAATCACCAAATTCTCCATGGAAACAATAGAAAAGATCCTACTCAGCAATAGTGAATGATCTGCTGTAAAAGATGAAGATTTAAATGACCTTAATTAACCTGTCCTGTGCCCCACCCTTAAGGAACACTCTGTATTAGGCTGTGGCGAAATTAGACTTCCTGGAATGTGCCTCTCTAAAGAACTGATATGTTCAGACAATCTGTGTAGGGCTGTGATTTATAATTTAAGCCTTCAGTTGTATTCTGAGGTAACTACAAATTAAATTAAACCAAGCTTGGGTCCACCAAGTGTGAAAAGGAGGGGGGTGGATAATCTAATTTATTTTAGTAGTTTTTTATTTGGGTAGTGTTTTTTCTATGTTCCACAATAAGGTCTTTTTTGCTTTGACTTGAGAATTAGTTCCTTGACAGAGCCTATTACTTCGTTTAGTAACCTGAAGGATGTGTTAGGATTGTGACATGTCTCATGAATTTGCCAACCCTTAGAGTGGAACCAAATAGCCTTTGGTGTAAAGGAGTTTGGTGGCCAAGGGGCTCTACTTCGGGAGCTGCTAAAGTCTGTAATCAGGTCTAGACTGTATAGTAAATGGCAATGGAAACCGTATCTAGCAGGTTCTGCTCAGACTAAAGGATTCGTTGACCTATCATAAATTCAGAATTAGCAGAACCTTACTTAAAATCCTCGTTAAATTTCAAGTATCTTGTGAGATCTTGTACAAAAATTTCAGATACTGTACTTGTATCCACATTTTAAAGGTATTAAAGTTTCTATAGAGGCAGTGCTTGTCCCAGCTAGCTCTATTATCAACCTTGTGGTATGTCTTTATGTTGTTCATTTGGAGAGTCAGGGCAAAAGACAGGTGATGTAGCCCTTGTGTTTTTAATAATTATGGCTTAAACTATCCAATAATTTTTTTGTCCTTAAAAGGGACTTGAGGTAGCTACCCAGAGTTACTGAAGCTTCTTTCCATCTAATGAGATATTCTGATAATTTTCTAGTTTTGTCTCTTTGGTTCAATAGGACTATTTCAAAGTGGCATGTAACCAAATGATGCAGAGTCTGGAATACTCTATAGTAAATCCCTTTGCCAAATGCAGGAGTTGCAGAGTTGCTACTGGTAAGAGTGAAGCAAATGGGTGAATAAAATTATCTTGATGTGGGAGCATTTCCCTGTAGGAATTCATTCTTGATGAAAGTGTCAGTGCAGGAATTGGATTACTAGGAGGGTTATGGTGTCTTCTAACAGGACCTGCCAATGACTTCTGGGCAATAATGTTGACATTATTTGAGGTGGCAGGAAGGATACCTGCTTTCTGATCTATTTGGGCAAGTAACTGAGCCAAGGAGAGGGTGGATGATTAAAAGAGACACAGGGATTCGTGGTTAAATTGAAGACTTCATTTGGGAACCAAAAACCTTAATTAATCTCTTGGACATTGAACCACATATTTTCTCTGAAAAGTAAACACTTTTCCAGCAAAATCTTGTTGGGTATTACATTTTTGAGGAATGAACTTGGATGAATATGTGGAAATGTTATTTAACGGAATACTGTACTAGAAATCTGAAGACCTGAAGAGATTTAAAATTCCAACTCTTGTTACAACTTTTTAAAAGAGTGTGAAATCAAAAATGCACATGAATCAAGTTTTAATATACTGTGTGATGGGTAAATGAGGTTGACCATTGTACCATTTCTTTCTTTGAATTCTCAGGCATGGTTTTGGCAGTGCAGGAACTCTGTAACATTAACAAGTTCAATTAAAAGTAAATAAATGGAAAAAGAAAAAAGATCCCACCCAGCAATATTGAATGAGGATTAATGAGCATGGCTTTTCTGGGGTACATAACAGTTTCACACTGGCACACCTGGATTCCAAGTAGGGAATATTGGTCAGAGCAAGACCGTTCATTCTACGCTGATACTTCCTTTTCTTTGTCCCCAGATCTTCAGTATTAACGCCAGTAATGGGTTGAATTGTGGCTGCTCGAAAGATATGTTTATGTCCCAATCTCTGGAACCTATGAATGTGACCTTATTTTGGAAAAGGGTCTTTGCAGATATAACTAAGTTAAGGATCTTGAGATGAAGTTATCCTGGATTTTCTGGGTGAGCCCTAAATCCAATGACAAGATCCTTGTAAGGGACAGAAGACTCAGAGAGGAGAAGGCCATGTGAAGATGGAGGCAGAAATTGGAGTGATATATCCACAGACCAAGGAAAGCCTGGAGCTACCAGAAGCTAGAAGAGGCAAGGAAGGACCTAGAGATTTTGGAGGGACTTTCTCCCTGTTAGCACCTTGATTTCAGACTTTTAGCTCCTTGAGCTGTGAGAAAATAAATTTCTGTTGTTTTAAGCCATCAAATTTGTGGCTGTTTGTTACTACAACCACAGGAACCTAACCTCTTTGTGTTGATAGAGCTTTGGGAATGAAGGTGAAGGCATGGTAAAGGCTGCCACAGAACATTAACTCGTCAGTATATTTGACTGAAGATTTCACGGGAGATAGGAAGGGTTTACTTCTCATACCACACGGCTGGCACTAGACTTCCTCATCTGAACCCTCCCACGCTGCTCTTGTGTCTTTCCTTCTCTCCTTCAGGATCTCTCCGAAGAGCCCTTGTTTTCTGAGCTACTTGGCCCTGTTCTCAGCTTGTTTGCACTTCCCTGCTGAACTAGAGTCCCATAGTTATCCGACTAGTGATTCTTTCTGCCTCCTCCCCTGAACCCTCAGGACTCTTGAGTGGTTTTCTCTTTCTTGTAACAAGTTGCAGCTTTACTAAGGGATGATGTATGAGAAGAAGGTGGGTGGAAGAATAGAGAGAGAATTTGCTTCCACTGACAGCCCCCAGCTCTGCGTTGGACACGTTATGCTGCAGCTCACTGTCTCCTCATTCCCCACCTTCCACCCAATAGCTCCGTCCAGAAACTAATGAGGTATAAACAAATGCCTGGAACACATGGAAAAGTCTCAGTGTTTCCTGTTTAATATTTACTGGAATGGAATCAGTAATTGGTGCAGTGTGGTATAAACAAATGGATGCACATGCCTCCTCTCCATTTCAGGCCATTTAGAATCTGTTGAAATAGAATGGAGGAGTTGAGCAGTGGCATGGAACCAATGGGGAACTGCACTGGCAGCACCTCAATCTGCAGTACACTGGGCCTCACAGAGTTCTTATTTGTCCCTCCCACCCTCAACCCCAGAACCTGGCACTTAGCAAGTCTCAGTAAATGTTTGAAGCTGAACTTTGAATCTGGCTTCTGTCCATGACTGCTTCCTGCCCAAATCTGACTTAGACCCAAAAAATTCCCCTCTGGGACCTGGAACTGGATGGGGCTGGCAGTGCATCCAGGCATGGTGCCCTGAACCCAGACCTCGTCCTGTGTGGGTGCTGTTCACCAAAAACACCTACCTCAAAATTTTCTAAGAATCCCTCTGGGGACTGGGACTGGCTAGGGCTGGCAGTGCCATCTGGGAGGGGCCCCATGAACCTGGGGCTTCACAGGGGTTCCTGCTCCTTTTTCTCCCCTTTAGGGTGTTCTCCAAACCTCTGTCAGATTAGGAGAGTTGATCAGATGACCTGCAGAGCTCCAGGACTTGTGCCTATGGTGTGATCCTGGGGTCTCATGACCGGGCCCTGATTCCAGAAAGGTTGCCTAGGTTACAGACCACTCCTCCAGACTGTTGCAGTATTTAAAAAAAAAAAAACCTTTTGTGGGACCATGTGTGATTGAGCCTCCAGAATGAAGCTGACACGCAGACTTTGGGTGACTCTCACATCAGACCCATGAGGATTTCAGAGCTCTGGGCTACTGATGGCCTGGTGGGCTTGACTATGTGCATGGGCCTGGGCATTGGCTCTCACCCATCTGTGCTCAGACTGTGGTGCCACTGCTATTTAGCACCGAGGGAGGCAGGGTGTGGCAGGTGTCCCTTACCCTGTACACCCTTGCACATTCTTTTTCCATGTGACCCTCTCATTATTGCAGCACAATTCGTTGAATATTATTTTGGGGAAGAAGTTCATGGGCTGGGAATCGAACCTGGATCTCCTGCATGGCAGGCGAGAATTCTACCACTGAACTAGCCTTGCGCCCCCTCCTCTGCGGGTTTTGAGACCACTGTTCCACAATGCCATACCACCCACAGGTCTTTCCTACCAGTGTCCTCTCTTGCTCTGAATGATATGACAATGTCCTACTCTTCTGGGTTGCCCTTAATCCCTGCCGGAGGAGGACACACCTTCCTTATGCAAATAGTACCACTCTTCTTGTCCCACCAATGGGCCCCTTGCCTCTGCTTCACACTGGTGGTGAAACGTAGATGTGGTGGTGTGAGGTCAACATTGAAAGAGATTCCATTCTTGGAATGCAGTGATGGTGACCTGAAGAGCTCAAGAGAAGACACTGTTGAATGATGTGTTGTTCTACATTTACACTATATAATTCCAAATAGTATATTTAATATGACCTGAAAATGAGTTATCATTCACATTTTTCTGCATCCTCTGGGTAAGACTTATATTAGTGGTCATCATGAATGAAACACATGAGAGAGTCATTGGAGGCCTGTGACATGCTGGATGATGCAGCCTCATCATAATGGTGTAACCAGTGTTAATTAAATGGCATTAGGGAAAGGAAGAGGCAAGAGGATCTACAGGCTCTCAGGAGGCATGGCATCATGAGAAATAGCAGCATTGCCACCTTTCTCTTGTGGAAAATAGGAAATTAGCCAGAAACAGCATATTTGATAATAATGAACAAGAAGAGATGGTGCCTGGGTACTACAAAAAGATCTCTACATATACTAGTTATCCCTTAAAGAGTTTTGTAAATATCTCTTCTCCACCCATTATTTCAAATCTTCATCAAGAAATCACTATACTGAGGAGGAGGGAAGTAGGACTTCAACATGGCGGCTGCAGTACTGACGGTGATCATGGTGACCGCCTAGCCTGGGGCAGGCAGAGTTGGAGGTGGTGGAGGTCGCTCTCCCTAGGGTCATCAGGAGCTCGGAGGGGGGCGAACCTAGGTGGCCAGCAGGCGCCAGCACTTTTTGGCTTCTGGGACAGCAGCAACAGCAGCAGTTCAGGTTCTACTTGACTTCTAAGAAGTTGGGTGCAGGTTGTCATAGGACTTTCAGTTACCTTGATGATGTCCCATTTAAGATAGGAGACAAATTCAAAACACTAGCTAAAGATGCTCTACCTATTGGCTTCTCCTTCCCTGATTGTTTGCAGGTTGTCAGAGAAGTACAGTCTGACTTCTCTTTGGAAAAGAAGACCATTGAATGGGCCGAAGATATTAAGAAAATCCAAGAAGCCCAGCAGGAAGCTGAGTGTAAAGCTGAGGAAGGAGAAGCTAAAGTGAATTATAAGGGTGGTCCAGAGGGTGATAGCAAAATTAGCTACTCCAAGACTCACAGTGCATCCACAATGCCACCACCCATCAATCCTATCCTTGCCAGCTTATAGTACAAAAGCATCTTCACCCGAACTCGGGTCAGCTGCAGTGCTGCAAAACAGAAAGTTCTCAGTCCACCCCACACAAAGACAGATTTCAGTCCTGCTGACTTTGAGTATGAGGAGGACTCATTTGATAATCTGGAGTTAAAAACTTTTGATGAGAAAGAAGAGTTGAGAAACATTCTGGTAGGAACCACTGGACCCATTATGGCTTAGATTTTAGACAATCACTTGCTCAGAGGTGCTCTGGGTCTGTGTTGCAGGATGAGGAAGTCTTGGCATCCTTGGAGTGGGCAACTCTAAATTTCAAAGCTCTTCACAAACCCAATGGCTTTATAACCTTACCACGGTGGGCAACTGTGAAAAGATGTCACTGTCTTCCAAAGTGTCCTTCCCCCCCATCCCTGCAGTAAGCAATATCAAATTTCTGTCCTTTCCCAAACTTGATTCTGATGACAGTAATCAGAAGACAGCCAAGCTGGTGAGTACTTTCCATACCACATCCTGTCTCCACAATGGCACATTCCGGAATTCCTAAAGTCTTCCACCCAGAGCAGTGCCGGTGAGTTCTATGGGAATTATACTCTTGGGCTTTCAGCTTTTTTGAACTTGGACAGTGGCACAGAGTTACCAGCTCTGTCCCCCTCCTCCCAGCTCCCTTCCCTCTCCATCTTGTCTGTGTGCACAGAAGAAGCATCACCTCCACATACAGGTCCCATAGTCACCTCTCCTAATTTCTCAGTGTCACAAGTGCCCAACACTCCCAGATGTCCCCAGGCCTATTATAAACTGCAGGCACTGTCCCCCAGTGAGCGGCAGTGTGTGGAGACCGTGGTCAACATGGGCTACTCATATGAGTGTGTCTCAAGAGCCATGAAGAAGAAAGGAGGGAATACTGAACAGATTCTCGACTATCTCTTTGCACACGGACAGCTCTGTGAGAAGGGTTTCCACTCTCTTTTAGTGGAACAGGCTCTGGAAATGCACCAGTGTTCAGAGGAAAAGATGATGGAGTTTCTTCAGTTAATGAGCAAATTTAAGGAAATGGGCTTTGAACTGAAAGACATTAAGGAAGTTTTGGTATTAAACAACAATGACCAGGACAATGCTTTGGAAGACCTCATGGCTCCGGTAGGAGCCAGCTGAGACCAGACCCTGCCCAGGCCCTGCCACGGAACCACCATCCCCAGAATGCCCTGCAGAGCCCACCTGTGGGCAAAGAGAAGGGGCACACTTCTGGATTTTCTTTTGGGGGAGGAAGGTCAGGTATGGAGACTGTGTTTGTCAGTCTCTGTGAGCCTAGGCCCTGAGCTGGGGAGAACGTGGGAAGACTTAGGCATGTGCAGACCGGTACAGCCAGGCTGGCTGCTGCATCCATGTTAAATGTATTTGTATTTTGAGAAGTATCCTTCCCCACCTCAGCCCACCAGAGACTGCCTTGGTCATTTTGGGATCTGTATATCCTCAGCCTAAACCTTGCCCAGCTCTCAAGTGTAATCGAAGAGATGGGATGGGAAAACTGGACTCAGTGCTGGTTTTGGGGCTGGATTACCCTTTTCCCCATCCCCCATGGGTAGACTGAACTTGATTCCATGTTCAGTGCAGCTGAAAGTTTCTTCCAGGGTTTTGTTTATTTTTTCCCCTTAAAGTCTCTTAGTGTTACACTGGTCCTGCAGTGTCTCTGAGGTGCAAAGAATGCCCTCTTCTGCCAGGCAGTCACCATGCTTACCTGCCCTAGCCTGTTTCTTTTGGTTTGGTTTGGACCACAGCCCTCTCCTACCCAGGGTTATAGAGTCCCTGCTCTAGGAAACAGTTGTCAGTTTAAGAAATCATCAGCCCCCTTCCCAGCACATTGTAAGGGAGAGAAAACAGGCCACAGTTTAGTTGCCTAGCACTAACCACCTCTTTTCTCCTTGGAGAACAGCCTCTCTCTCCAGCCCACTGCTTTAGGATAATACAATGAGTAACACTTAGTCATAGAAATCAGTCTCTTTGGTTTGCTTTTTATTATGTTGTAGATCATTAAAGATCTAAATACAAAGGATATGCAGTCTTGATGAATCTAAAGTAATTTGCTAACTATTTTGACTCTTCAGAGAACTGCTAATAAAAATCTAAAAGGTAAAAAAAAAAAAAAGAAATCACTATACCTCATGAATTTTGTAATATATTTTTTATAAAAGTATTGTATAGACAGGACCACCCAAAACATATTTGCCTAGGGCTGTATACACTTGCAGATACAATGTCTTCCTAGATCTCATATATGGGACCCCCCACCCATTCATCCCCCTTCCAGTATTCATACCCAATTTTCTTCTGCTCCATTCTCAGTTCATTTGGAATTTGATGAAGATGACTTCACCCCCAACCCAGAGGGTGAAACCCTGACTTAGGCCCAGGCCAATAAGCACATCTCATTCCTCTGGCCCAACAATTGGATCATGGATTGGCATGTGACTTGATCCCTGCATTTTTAAAGTGTAAGGGATAACTAAGGCTGAGAGAGGTCAGTACAGTTCCAAAGATACATCTAAACATAACTAGAAAGTCTATTAGTCCACTACAATCATTGCTTCTCACTGCTACATGGAGAAGCTGTGAAGGACTGGTTTTTGCTGTTGGATGCTTTTGGTGGGTTCCCACACAGTGTGTGATAATGCCCCCTCTTGGGCTTCTTCATAAAATCTTTATCACAATTTTAAGTACATGTTTGTTTGTTTACATGCTATTGCCTGCTAAGTTCCATGGTTACAGTTTCCATGTCTCCTTTATTCACTGCTACTATATTTGTAGTAGAATGGTGTTCAATAAATATTAGTTAAATCAATGAATGGATGAACAATTGCATGCACTCATGAATAAATGAATAAATAAACTGAAGTGTCTGAAGCAATGGAGAGACAAGTCAAACTGTGGTTTCCAGAAACAAAATCTGGATCCACCCCTTGAGGGAAAAATGAAAAATTCTTGGCACATACTTTTCCAATCCCTACTCCTTCGTCTTTGTAAATCATCACTCATCAATCATGTGAGACTTTTTGCTGAGTCTGGGGACAGTTTCAGAATCCTTAGTCCAGCAACGTCTCATAATGAATTGGAAGAGGTAAGAAAGATAAAACTTTTTTTTTTGCCATGCTTTTCCTGAGGTAATAGGATGCAAGAGAAAGTTGCTCACTGTGGCAGTTATAAAACATGGCCTCCAATTTTTTGACATTCCTCCTATTTAGCAGAGGGATCTATGTCCTCTCCCCTTGAATCTTGGCTCTGGGAATGCTTGACCAATAGGATATGGCAGAAATGATGTACCAGTTTCCAGGTCCAGGCTTTAAGAAAACCAGAAGCCTCTAATTCCTGTTTCTTGGGATGCTCACTGCTGAAATATAGTCACCATGCTGTGAGGAAGCCCAAGCTGTTTTGTGGAGAGGTCCATATGGAAAAGAACCAGCAACCAGCATCTACTTGTCAGCCATGTGAGTGAACATTCTTGGAAATGGATCCTTCAACCTCAGTGAACCTGTCCCAAATGACATTGCATAGAGTGAAGATAAGCTGTTCCTTCTGTGCCCAGCCCAAATTGCATACTCATGAGAAAAATAAATGGTTCTGTTTTACACCACTAAGTTTGGGGTGGTTTGTTAGGGAGCAATAGTAACTGGAACACTTACCAAACTTCAGCCTCAACTCTCCCACTATGGTTCAATCCCCATAATCAAGTTCTGTCTCTATTTCCCTTCTCAACATGCCAGGTGCCCTTCTGAGTCTGCAGCCTCGAGAGACAGCGTAAATCTTATCCCAAACAGAGGAATGGAGGGAAGGGCTGATTCTGTTCCCTGTGTCCCTCATCCCTTAGAAGGATTGCTTTGCTAGGGAACCCCTTCCTCCTGTCCTCCCCAGCAGCCCATGCAGAGACTCCAGGCAGGACCTTGCATGTTTTGTGACAGATTGCAGTTATTGAGCTTAGAAATGAAATCTAGGTGTCACTTCAAGCCAGTCTCCAGCCCCTTCATTCCCATGGTTGTATCTGTCAGACCCTCAGCAGAGAACTCACCCTTGTGTCTTTGTTGGGGAAGTTGTGGGCTGTGTCCAATTCACTGCTTCCCTGCTGTGCCCTGTCATTCCTTGTTGATGCAGATTCAGGAGAGCCATTTCTGAAGTCTGCTAAGTAGTTCTGAAACATGTTTAGATGCTCTTTACCTGCTTGGATGAGCCAGGACTGCCTCATTAATCTGACAAACTGTTGGAAACAACTTCCTTGATTCCCTCCTCCTGACATTGGGCACCAGCCGCCTCTTCACCTCAAGGACACTTTGGATTTTAGGAGGCCGACGGGACCTGGCTTCGGAGTCAGACAAATATGAGTTAAAATTCCAAAGAATTAATGATATGAATCCTTCACATTCTGTGATTCGGGGCAGGGCATGTCACCTCCAGATCCTGGGTTTCACCACAGGGTAATACCAGCTGTATTATCACAGAGTTGCTATGAAGAAATGAGATAAAGCACACAACCCACATTTTAGCTGGGCCCTCCAACCCTTGAGGTTGACTCAAGATGAGCCCAGTTCTCCCACTTCTCCATCATGTTTACCTCTGATTCTGGATTTCTGGTGTCTCCAACTCGAGAGGTGGCGTGGTTCACTGGTTAAGAGATTAGACTTTGGATCCAAAGTTACTGACTTGGACTCTCAGCTCTCCATTCAATTTAACCTCTCTGGGTCTCAGTTTCCTTATCTGTAAAATGGAGATGATGATGATGATACCACATACCTGTTAAGGATGTTAGAGATCATACAAAGTAACTGTATATAAAACATGTAGAACATTTATAACACTATACTATTGCTCTGCATTGCGTTGATTCAGATGTGAAATCCCACGACTTCCCTAATTGCCACACATAAACTACCACTCAAATCCCATGTGAGTATGGTAGAGCTTATAAAAAAACATTTGGGTGCAGTGGATAGAGGAGCGGTTTACTGCTTATTACATACAAATAGCCTGAAATTGATCTTTAGAGATGGACTTAAAAAAACTGAACTTCTAGACAAGATGTTCTTAAACTTCATTGGGTAGCTAAGGGGGACATTCTGGAGATAATTTCTCTTCCTGGGGAGGTTTTACACTGTGCTTTGTGGAGGCTCAGGGTCTGCTTTAGGTAGCTGGGGGAAGGTCCACTCTGCAGGGCCCTGTCCCACCCCTCTCCAACCCAAGCAATGCTACTTGGGTCTGTTTTACATCTTGCACTTTTCCTTCATGAATTTTGCTTCACAGAAAGGATTCTATGGCAAGATAATAATGATAGCAATGTATTTTTCAAAACGACAATAAAATAAAAAATTAAAAAATAAAACCCTCAAAAAGCGACCACCAGATGAGATGTCTAATTGCCATCACACATGCCATCCTTTCCCCTACAGCACCCCGCTGTGCTATGTTGTTAGTCCTCGGCTCTCCACCTCAGACGGTAAGCTGCACAAGAACTTGGTTCTTCATGGTTTTCCCAGCATCTGGCGCAGAGGAGATACCCCCGCAAACGTGGAGGAAGGAAACTTGCTGGGATCTTAAGGCTCCCCTGGCAGACCCAGGAAACCAGGGGTGTGGAGGCTTGAAACAGGGGCCCTGTCCACTGCAACGTGGATGGTGGCTTCTGCCTGGGGCTCTCTTCCTGCAGCAAAGGAGAGTAGGGTCTGCTTCCTCTTATTTGTATTTACCTAAAAAGCACAACAGTCTCTGCCTCTGGAAGCCTCTTAATTGCAGCTTTATAAAGAGGCTCCATATGCAGAAAAGGGGGAAATTAATTGGCCTTCCAGGGAGCAGATGAATGCAGTGCTGGTAATTGAATTTCACAATGAATGCCTCTCTCTGGGTGGCTTGCGTGATCTGGAATAGATATTTGAAGTTTTCCTCATGTGAATAGTTGGGCTCTTCGAGGTTTACATTTTCTGGGTGGGTATTACTCATTGACACTTACATCTCTGGCAAGATGAAGCAAAATTTACACTGGCTTAGAAATTCTAAAATGATAAGAGGGAAAGAGGAGTGCAAGGTGGGGTGGAGCAGAAAAAAACCTGGCCTCATATTAAGATGCAACTTGACATCCTTTGCAAAAGCTGGAAGAGCCAATTCAGAGACTATTGCTCAAATGCTGCCTCAGAGTGAAGGGGCAGACCCAGCTGGTAGGTAAAATGCCTGGGGAATTTGTTCCAAAATGAGTTGTGATAGGTGAGATCAGGGGAGACAAGGAATACACAGGTAAAGACTTAACCTGTTGGTCTTCTGTGTTAACAAAATAGTTACCAGCAAATCACCCTGACCTGAAGGACGTGCAAGTTTCGGTTTGCCAAGGCTGCTGGAATGCAATATACCAGAAATGAGTTGACTCTTTC
The DNA here is from genome assembly GCF_023851605.1 of Tamandua tetradactyla. NCBI lineage: Eukaryota > Metazoa > Chordata > Mammalia > Pilosa > Myrmecophagidae > Tamandua > Tamandua tetradactyla. Next base: position 19,055,735 of record NC_135327.1, on the reverse strand, counting down.
AGAGCATATTTATTAGGTTGCAAATGTATAGTTCAAAGGCCATAAAAATGTCCAAACTGGACGGGACACGGTGGCTCAGCAGGCAGAGTTCTTGCCTCTCATGCCAGAGACCCGGGTTTGATTCCCAGTGCCTACCCATGCCAAAAAAAAAAAAATGTTCAAACTAAGGCATCCACTATAATAGGATACCTTTGACTGAAGAAAGACCCATGGCATCTGGGGTTCCTCTGTCTCTTGGGAAGGCACATGGTGACATCTGCTGGCCCTCCTCTCCTGGGTTGGTTTCAAAATGGCTCTCACAGCTCCTGTGGGTCCTTCGGACTACTCCTGGGAGTGTTTTCTCTCTCTCTTAGCTTCTCTCAATTCAGTTCTCTCCAAAATGTCTCTCCCTTAAAGGACTCCAGCAAGTTGATTAATCTTGCTGGTTAATTACCTTGAATGGATGGGGTCACATCTCCATGGAAACAACCTAATCAAAAGGTCCCGACCACAATAGATCTTCATCCACAAGAATGTATTAGAAGAACGTGGTTTTTCTGGGGTACATAACGGTTTCAAACCAGCACAACTCCCCAACCATCACCAGGGTGAGTATCAGACATTTTGAATTTCTAATCTCTAGATCAGCACTACCCAGTAGAACTATAATATGAGCTACAAACGTGAGCCACATATATAATTTTAAAATTTTCTGGTAGACACATTAAAAAAGTAGCAAACAGGTGATATCAATTTAATAATATATTTTATTTAACCCAATATATAAAAAATATCATTTCAACATATAATCAGTATAAAAATTATTACTGAGACATTTTATTCTTGTACTAAGTCTTTGAAACCCAGTGCTTTTTTTTTAGATTTCAGCACATCTCAATTCACACTGGACATATTTCAACACACATGTGGCTACAAATTGAACTTCCAGGTGTAGTTTTTTCTACAGGCAATGAAGTTAAGATGTGGCAAATCAAATCAGGGCAGGTCTGAACCCATATTACTGGAGGCCTTTCAAAAAAAAGAAACCGGAAGCCAGAAGTCAGAGAAACACAAGAGGAACTAGAAGCGACAAGTGAGTGAAAAGCAGAAGAGCATATGGAGAGAGAGAGAGATTGAGAGAGAGCTAAGGAACCCGAGCATGGCAGCTAGTCAGCACCCGAATGCTACATACGAACTTTTGGGAGAAAGCCTGATCTTGCTGATGCCTTGATTTTGCTGATGCCTTGATTTTGGACTCCTAGCCTCCAAAAGTGTAAGCCAATAAACCCCTCTTGTGTAAGCCAACCAATTTTGTGGTATTTGTCATAGCAAGCTGCAAACCGAGATCGGGAGTGACTGCTACTGGCTATGGGATTTCTTTTGGGGGATGATTCACAAGTTTGCAAATATAGTAAAAGTCACTGAACTGTACACTTTAGTTTTTTAGTTCCCCCCCCACACGGGCAGGCACTGGGAATCGAACCTGGGTCTCCAGAATGGCAGGCAAGAATTCTGCCACTGAGCCACCATCACACCACCCTGAACCATACACTTTAAATTAGTAAATTTCATGGTATATGGATTATATCCCAATAAAATAATACATGTATTTGGAAAACAATGAGACATTGGAAAACTAAAAATGATAAAAATCTGGACAACGTAAAAATAATAATATAAATTAAAAAAATAGAGTAAAAAGAGTGGAGGCAAGAGTTCCAATCTCATTTTCAAAGGAGGGAAATACTGTCAAAACTGAAACATATGGTTTAAAATAAAAACAGGACAATCACAACTTCGATGTTTTTGTAATCTCTCTCCTTTATAAATTTAGAGGGATAATTTAAGATATTATCTCTTGAAGTACTGAGCTGTTTGGCTTTCAACAGTTCCTTTAGTTCCAAGTTTTTTCTTCCTAGAAATTATAATATAATAAATGTAACACTTTATAATTAATTTTTGAATCTATACTATAATGTCATTTTAGTAAAAGTATTTCTAGCTCATTCCCCTAATTTTATATTGGCATGGAAATATTTTTCAAATAATGTTTATCATTTGCAATTTCTGGGCTATAGAATTCAGTGTGTTTTTTTTTCCACTTTTGTCTTCACCCTTTCCTGCATTATTTGAATTCCTCATAATAGGTTTGTACCATTTCCCCAAAACAATAGAGTGAATTTTCTAATTGACTGGAAGCAAATATGCCAAGATAGACCAGGATAGTTGAAAAATGGATTTTTGCTATTTTTTCTTTATATTTTTCTATATTTTGAAAACCCTTTCCCCCTATCCTCACCAAAGGGAACAAGTCTAACCCTTAGGTAAGACATGAGGGAAAATGATTACGGGGTTTATAAGTGGAAAATGATTAAATATCCTTTGGCACAAAACCTCCTGAACATCTGCATTCCAGAGAACAGCAGCTATGTTGGTACAAAAGCTGTGACTTAGATATCTGGTCTGACTTCCCCAAGAGCAGGAGAAGATCCCTCGGTCCTAGAACAGCAAAGGTCCACTGCCAGAGATAGGGCTAATAATGGCTGCAGCCAGAACCAGCAGTACTAATGGACATGGGAAAGCCCCCCACCCGTGTCATAGCGCCACCTTCTGTAGGGGAGGAGCAACAGCAACATTGCTCCTGCCAATATTGTTGGTGCTGGATGAGTTGGGTGAGTTGTAGTTTTTATTTAAAGAAATACAAGAGAATATACAGCATTTGCTCCCTGCAAGTTGAGGGGTAGTTTACAACTATTCCATATCAGGCATTACAGGTTGCAAGTCCACTATCACATCCATTATTTCATTTAATCCTTTTAAACATCCAATGGGGAAGGCAAGGATCATAATCCATAGTTTATGGATGAGAAAACCAAGGTTCAGAGGATTCAATGACTAGTTCAAGAACACACAGCTAGTACAGGATTTGAAGCCAGCTCTGTCTATGACACTGTGGTGTCCAGGACAGACATCAAGGTTAGGAATGGCCACATTGGGAGTTTAGAAAGAAAATTTAGCCAAAGGGACAGGTGAGCATGAATTGTGCATCTAAAGTGGGTGTGGGTCTGGAGTTCAGTTCTGTGAGTTCCAGGGAGCTCTCTGATAGTAAAGCTTTGCTTCATTCTTTACTCACTGTGCTGGTTTGAAGCAGTCCTGTACCCCAGAAAAGGCCATGTTCTTTTAACCCATCCCTGTTGGAACAGACCTTTTGTGGGTGGGACCTTTTGATTAGGTCATTTTAATTGAGATATGACCCAGCCTATTCAAGATGTGTCTTAATCCTTTACTGGAGTCCTTTACAGGAGAATAAAAGACAGAAAAGCCAACAGAGCTTGGAGAGAGAAAAACGCCCTGGAGATGCTAAGAGAGGGCTCACAAAAGCTCAGAGAGAAAGGTCACTGAAACCAGGAGCTGAAAGCAATGAATCCTGGGAGCGAAGGACCAGCAGATGCTGGCCTTGTGTCTTCCCAGGAGATAGAGGAACCCCAGATGTCAGCAGCCTTTCTTCAGAGAAGGTATCTTTCTCTTGATACCTTAATTTGGATCTTTTTACAGCTTTAGAACTGTAAATTTGTCAACTAATAAAAGCCAACCCATTTCTGGTATATTGCATCCCAGCAGCTCTAGCAAACCAGAATACTCACCCACAGCTCTCATGGTCAGTTCCACAGACAATGTCCACAGTTCAAGTTATTTGAGCTTGGCAATTTGAAGCCATTAAAACCAGCCTACAACCTCTCCTCTGTCTCTACCACGCCCCCAGCAGGGAGAGTCTGCCAAAGTTAAAGGTGCCGCAACATCTTTTGCTGGTGGGACCTGCAGGCAGACAAGCACCACATACTGGGCAGAATAAGAAAAACAGAGCCCAGAGACTTCACAGGAAAGTCTTTTAACCTGCTGTGTCTCACCCCCAGGGAAACCTGACGCAGGTGACTCCTTCCCCCTGATAGGAGGTCAGTTTAGTCTGGGAAACCTCGGCTGGAGTCTATAATGCCTATGCAGACAGTCCTAAGGGTGGGGAGGGAAAAGGCACCATACAAGCAGGGCAAGAAACAAGAAAACAAGAACTGAAAAATTATCCTCTGTTAAACAAAACCTAAGCTAGAGGTCCAGAAAAAGCAGAACTGAAGGTCAAAGAACAGATAGACAACAAATTCATCTAGCAAGAAAACCCTAGGTAAGAGAAGTGAAAGCAATCTCCAGAATAAACTAATTAAGGTAATTAAATGTCTAGACGCCAGCAAAAAATAACAAATCACACTAGGAAAATTGAAGATATGGCCCAGTCAAAAGAACAAATCAATAGTTCAAATGAGATACAGGAGCTGAAACAATTAATTCAGAATATACGAACAGACATAGAAAACCTCATCAAAAACCAAATCAATGAATTGAGGGAGAATATGAAGAAGGCAAGGAATGAACTAAAAGAAGAAATGGAAAGTCTGAAAAAAAAATCACAGAACTTATGGGAATGAAAGGTACAGTAGAAGAGATGAAAAAAAAAACAATGGAAACCTACAATGGTAGATTTCAAGAGACAGAGGTTAGGATTAGTGAACTGGAGGATGGAACATCTGAAATCCAACAAGATACAGAAACTATAGGGAAAAAAATGGAAAAATATGAGCAGGGACTCAGGGAATTGAATGATAATATGAAGTGCACAAATATGTGGGTGTCCTGGAAGGAGGAGAGAAGGGAAAAGGAGGAGAAAAACTAATGGAAGAAATTATCACCGAGAATTTCCCAATGCTTATGAAAGACCTAAAATGACAGATCCAAGAAGTACAGCGTACCCCAAAGAGAATAGATCCAAATAGACATTCTCCAAGACACTTACTAGTCAGAATCTCAGAGGTCAAAGAGAAAGAGAGGATCTTGAAAGCAGCAAGAGAAAAGCAATCCATCACATACAAGGGAAACCCAATAAGACTATGTGTAGATTTCTCAGTAGAAACCATGGAGGTGAGAAGACAGTGGGATGATATATTTAAATTACTAAAAGAAAAAAACTGTCAACCATGAATTCTATACCCAGCAAAATTGTCCTTCAAAAATGAGGGAGAAATTAAAACATTTTCAGACAAAAAATCACTGAGAGAATTTGTGACCAAGAGACCAGCTCTACAAGAAATACTAAAGGGAGCACTAGAGACAGGTACGAAAACACAAAAGAAAGAGGTGTGGAGAAGAGTGTAGGAAGAAGGAAAATTAGATATGACATATAAAATCCAAAAGGCAACATGGTAGAAGAAAGTGCTACCCATACAGTAATAACACTAAATGTTAATGGATTAAACTCCCTAATCCAAAGACATAGACTGGCAGAATGGATTAAAAAACAGGATCCTTCTATATGCTGTCTACAGGAAACACATCTTAGACCCAAAGATAAACATAGGTTGAAATTGAAAGGTTGGGAAAAGATATTTCATGCGAATAACAACCAGAAAAGAGCAGGAGTAGCTATACTAATATCCAACAAATTAGAATTCAAATGCAAAACAGTTAAAAGAGACAAAGAAGGATACTATCTACTGATAAAAGGAACAATTCAACATGAAGACATAACAATCATAAATATTTATGCACTGAACCAGAATGCCTCACAATACATGAGGCAAACACTGCAAACACTGAAAAGGGAAATAGACACATCTACCATAATAGTTGGAGACTTCAATTCCCCACTCTCATCGATGGACAGAACATCTAGACAGAGGATCAATAAAGAAACAGAGAATTTGAATATTACAATAAATGAGCTAGACTTAACAGATATTTATAGAACATTACACCCCACAACAGCAGGATACACCTTTTTCTCAAGTGCTCATGGATCATTCTCAAAGACAGACCATATGCTGGGTCATAAAGCAAGTCTCAACAAATTTAAAAAGATTGAAATCATACAAAACACTTTCTCAGATCATAAAGGAATGAAGTTGGAAATCAATAATAGGCAGGGCACCAGAAAATTCACAAATATATATGTGGAGGCTCAACAACACACTCTTAAACAACCAGTGGCTCAAGGAAGAAATTACAAGAGAAATCAGTAAATATCTTGAGGCAAATGAAAATGAAAACACAACATATCAAAACTTATGGGATGCAGCAAAGGCAGTGCTGAGAGGGAAATTTATTGCCCTAAATGCCTATATCAAAAAAGAAGAAAGGGCAAAAATCCAGGAATTGACTGTCCACTTGGAAGAACTGGAGAAAGAACAGCAAACTAACCCCAAAGCAAGCCAAAGGAAAGAAATAACAAAGATTAGAGCAGAAATGAATGAAATTGAGAACATGAAAACAATTGAGAAAATCAATAAAACCAGAAGCTGGTTCTATGAGAAAATCAATAAGACTGGTGGACCCTTAGCAAGATTGACAAAAAGAAGAAGAGAGAGGATGCAAATAAATAAGATCAGAAATGGAAGAGGAGACATATCCACTGACCCCACAGAAATAAAGGAAGTAATAACAGGATACTATGACCAACTTTATGCTAATAAATACAACAATGTAGATGAAACGGACAACTTCCTAGAAAGGCATGAACAACCAACTTTGACTCAAGAGGAAGTAGATGACCTCAGCAAACCAATCACAAGTAAAGAAATTGAATCAGTCATTAAAAAGCTTCCCAAAAAGAAAAGTCCAGGACCAGACGGCTTCTCATGTGAATTCTACCAAACATTCCAGAAAGAATTAGTACCAATCCTGCTCAAACTCTTCAAAAAAACTGAAGTGGAGGGAAAGCTACCTAATTCATTCTGTGAAGCCAACATCACCCTCACACCAAAACCAGAAAAAGATATTACAAAAAAAGAAAACTACAGACCAATCTCTCCAATGAATATAGATGCAAAAATCCTCAACAATGTTCTTTGTACAAGTCCTTTACATCCTTAGTTGATTCTTTTAGTTGCTATTCTGAATGGAATTTTTCTTAACTGACTCCTCAGCTAGGTCATTGCCTGTGTATAGAAATGTTACTGATTTTTTTAAAAACTTTTTAAATTAAAAAAAAATTGACAACAAAGAAACGCAAACATTCTTAACATATGATCATTCCATTCTATATATATAATTACATTCTACATATAATGATATTGTAATTCACAATATCATCACATAGTTGTGTATTCACCATCATGATCATTTCTTAGAACATCTGCATCAACTCAGAAAAAGCAATAAAAAGAAGACAGTAAAAAGTTCATACATACCATAACCCTTACCCCTCCCCTTCACCGATTACCAGCATTTCAATCTACCAAATTTATTCTAACATTTGTTCCCCCTATTATTTATTTATTTTTAATCCATATGTTTTACTTGACCATCGATAAGGTAGACAAAAGGAGCATCAGACAGAAGGACCTCACAACCACACAGTCACACTGTGACAGCCATATGATCATACATTTATCTTCAAGAAACATGGGCACCGGAGCACAGCTCCACATTTTCAGGCAGTTCCCTCCAGCCTCTCCATTACATCTTGACTAACAAGGTGATATCTATTTAATGCATAAGAATAACCTCCAGGATAACCTCCCAACTCTGTTTGGAATCTCTCAGCCACTGACACTTTATTTTGTCTCATTTCACACTTCCCCCTTTTGGTCGAGAAGATTTTCTCAATCCCTTGATGCTGAGTTCCAGCTCATTCCAGGATTTCTGTCCCACATTTCCAGGAAGGTCCACACCCCTGGGAGACATGTCCCACATAGAGAGGGGGAGAGCAGTGAGTTTGCTTGTTGTGTTGGCTGAGAGAGAGAAACCACATCTGAATAACAGAAGAGGCTCTCTTGGGGGTGACTCTTAAGCCTAATTTTAAGTAGGCTTGACCTATCCTTTGTGGGATTAAGTTTCATATGAACAAACCCCAAGATTGGAGGCTCACCCTATTGCGTCGTTGACTGCCCCCACTGCCTGTGAGAATATCAAGAATTCTCCACTCAGCGAAGTTGAATTTTCCCCCTTTCTCACCATTCCCCCTACAGGACTCTGCAAATACTTCCTTATTCACTGTTCAAATTGCTCTGGGATTTATTTGTGCGTCACTCTGTACAAACCTACAAAATCTCATGCCCTATGCAAGGTTTCAAGTAATATGGTGTACGATTAAGCTGTCCACATAAGTTATATTAGGAAATGCACTAGTTGAAATATAAATTTTGTACCAAATAAACATTTTTTGTTTGTCTCACACATACATTAAAGTTTTGAAATATTAATTACCATCTATTTTCAACACCTTGCATTATTGCCATTGTTTTGTTCTTCCTCATGCAGAAACATTTTAAAATTTGCACACTTAGTCACTATCATTATACACTCTAGGCATTACTAGATTATACCATCTCAGTCTTTATTGTCTATCTTTCCTTCTGATTTCATTTGTGCCCCAGGCCTCCTCCCTCTATCATTCTCACATTCCACTTCATTCAGTGTTCTAACATTATTGTATTACAGTTAGGTTATATTGTGCTATCCATTTTTGAATTTTTACAATCAGTCCTGTTGCACAATCTGTATCCCTTCACTCCAATTACCCAATAGCTATCATATTTCTGTCTCCTGATAGTCTCTGTTACCAACTGAAATTCTCCAAGTTCATTCGTTAATGTCAGTTCATATCAGTGAGACCATACGGTATTTGTCCTTTTGTTTCTGGCTAATCTCATTCAGCATAATGTCCTTAAGGTCCATCCATGTTACATGCTTCATAACTTTATTCTGTCTTACAGCTGCATAATATATTCCATCGTATGTATATACCACAGTTTGCTTAGCCACTCGTCTGTTAATGGACATTTTGGCTGTTTCTATCTCTTAGCAATTGTAAATAATGCTGCTATAAACATTGGTGTGCAAATGCCCGTTTGTGTCCATGCCCTCATGTTCTCTGAGTAAATACCTAGCCATGGTATTGCTGGATCATATGGCAATTCTATACTTAGCTTCCTGAGGAACCACCACATTGTCTCCCACAGTGGTTGCACCATTTGACATTCCCACCAACAGTGGATAAGTGTGCCTCTTTCTCCAGATCCTCTCCAGCACTTGACGTTTTCTGTTTTATTGATAATGGCCTTTCTGAAGGGTGTGAGATGAGATATCTCATTGTGGTTTTGATTTGCATTTCCCTAATAGCCCCGGAAGTTGAACATCTTTTCATGTGCCTTTTGGCCATTTGTATTTCCTCTTCTGAGAAGTGTCTGTTCAAGTCTTTTTCCCATTTTGTAATTGGATTGGCTGTCTTTTTGTTGTTGAGTTGAGCAATCTCTTTATAAATTCTGGATACTAGACCTTTATCTGATATGTCATTTCCAAATATTGTCTCCCATTGTGTAGGCTGTCTTTTTACTTTCTTGATGAAGTTCTTTGATGCACAAAAGTGTTTAATTTTGAGGAGCTCCCATTTCTTTCTTTCTTTCTTCAGTGCTCTTGCTTTAGGTGTAAGGTCCATAAAACCGCCTCCAACTATAGGATTTATAAGATATCTCCCTACATTTTCCTCTAACTGTTTTATGGTCTTAGACCTAATGTTTAGATCTTTGATCCATTTTGAGTTAACTTTTGTCTAGGGTGTGTGATATGGATCCTCTTTCATTCTTTTGCATGTGGATAGCCAGTTCTCTAGACACCATTTATTTATTTATTTATTTTTAGGCACCATTTATTGAAGAGACTGTTCTGTCCCAGGTGAGTTGGCTTGACTGCCTTATCAAAGATCAATTGTCCATAGATGAGAGGGTCTATATCTGAACACTGTATTCAATTCCATTGGTCAATATATCTATCTTTATACTAATACCATGCTGTTTTGACCATTGTAGCTTCAAAATATGCCTTAAAGTCAGGTAGCGTGAGACCTCCAACTTCCTTTTTGTTTCTCAGGATATTTTTAGCTATTTTGGGTCCCCTGCCTTTCCAGATAAATTTGGTTATTGTTTTTTCTATTTCTGAAAAGTAAGTTTTTGGAATTTTAATTGGTATTGTATTGAATCTGTAAATCAATTTAGGTAGAATTGACATCTTAACTATATTTGGTCTTTCAATCCATGGACATGGTATGCCCTTCCATCTATTTACGTCTTCTGTGATTTCTTTGAACAATTTCTTGTAGTTTTCTTTGTATAGGTCTTTTGTGTCTTTAGTTAAATTTATTCCTAAATATTTTATTCTTTTGGTTGCAATTATAAATGGAATTCTTTTCTTGATTTCCCCCTCAGATTTTCATTACTAGTGTATAGAAACACTATGGATTTTTGAGTGTTGATCTTGTAACCTGCCACTTTTCTGCACTCATTTATTAGCTCTAGTAGTTTTGCTGTGGATTTGTCAGGGTTTTCAACATATAGCATCATATCATCTGCAAACAGTGAGAGTTTTACTTCTTCTTTTCCAATTTTTATGCCTTGTATTTCTTTTTCTTGTCTAATTGCTCTGGCTAGAACTTCCAACACAATGTTGAATAACAATGGTGATAGTGGACATCCTTGTCTTGTTCCTGATCTTAGGGGGAAAGTTTTCAGTTTTCCCCATTGAGGATGATGTTAGCTGTGGGTTTTTCATATATTCCCTTTATCATGTTGAGGAAGTTCCCTTCTATTCCTATCCTTTGAAGTGTTTTCAACAGGAAAGGATGTTGAATTTTGTCAAATGCCTTTTCTGCATCAGCCGAGATGATCATGTGGTTTTTCTGCTTTGATTTGTTGATATGGTGTATTACATTAATTGATTTTCTTATGTTGAACCATCCTTGCATACCTGGGATGAATTCTACTTGTTCATGGTGTATAATTCTTTTAGTGGGCTGCTGGATTCGATTTGCAAGAATTTTGTTGAGGATTTTTGTGTCTGTATTCATTAGAGAGATTGGTCTGTAGTATTCTTTTCTTGTAATATCTTTGTCCGGCTTTGGTATGAGGGTGATGTTGACTTCATAGAATGATTTAGGTTGCTTTCCCTCCTCTTCAATTTTTTTGAAGAGTTTGAGCAGGATTGGTACTAATTCTTTCTGGAATTTTTGGTAGAATTCATATGTGAAGCCATCTGGGCCTGGACTTTTCTTTTTGGGGATTTTCTTAATGACTGATTCAGTTTCTTTACTTGTGATTGGTTTGTTGAGGTTGTCTATTTCTTCTTGAGTCAATGTTGGTTGTTCATGCCTTTCTAGAAAGTTGTCATTTCATCTACATTGTCATATTTATTGGCCTAAAGTTGTTCATAGTATCATCTCATTACTTCCTTTATTTCTGTGGGGTCAGTGGTTATGTCTCCTTTTCCATTTCTGATTTTATTTATTTGCATCCTCTCTCTTCTTTTTGTCAACCTTGCTAAGGGTCTGTGGTAGTTAGATTCAGTTGTCAACTTGGCCAGGTGAAGGCATCTAGTTCTATTCCTGTGGACATGAGCCAATGGTACGTGAACCTCATCTGTTGCTGATTACATCTGAGTTGGCTAAGATGCATGCCTGCTGCAGTGAATGATGTTTGACTTAATTGGCTGATGCTTAGAGAGCTCAATGTAGCACAGCCCAGGCAGCTCAGCATAGCTCATCTCAGCACTCTCTGCTCAGCCCAGGCCTGTGAAAGATGCAGAAAGAAATCACCCGGGGGAAAGTTGTTGGAACCCAGAGACCTGGAGAGAAGGCCAGCAGAGACCATTGTGTGCCTTCCCACGTGAGAAAGAAACTCAGTTGAAAGTTAGCTGTCTTTCCTCTGAAGAACTAACCAAATAAATCCCCTTTTATTAAAAGACAACCCGTCTCTGGTGTGTTGCATTCCAGCAGCTGGCAAACTAGAACAGAGTCCATTAATCGTATTGATTTTCTCATAGAACCAACTTCTGGTTTTGTTGATTTTCTCAATTGTTTTCATGTTCTCAATTTCATTTATTTCTGCTCTAATCTTCATTACTTCTTTCCTTTTGCTTGCTTTGTGGTTAGTTTGTTGTTCTTTCTCTAGTTCTTCAAAGTGGATAGTTAATTCCTCGATTTTTGCCCTTTCTTCTTTTTCGATATAGGCATTTAGGGCAATAAATTTCCCTCTTAGTGCTGCCTTTGCTGCATCCCATAAATTTTGATATGTTGTGTTTTCATTTTCATTTGCCTTCATATATTTACTGATTTCTCTCATAATTTCTTCCTTGATCCACGGGTTGTTTAAGAGTGTGTTGTTGAGCTTCCACATATTTGTGAATTTTCTTTCACTCTGCCTGTTATTGATTTCCAACTTCATTCCTTTATGATCTGAGAAAGGGTTTTGTATGATTTCAATCTTTTTAAATTTATTGAGACTTGCTTTGTGAGCCAGCATATGGTCTACCCTCAAGAATGACCCATGAGCACTTGAGAAAAAGGTATATCCTGCTGTTGTGGGGTGTAATGTCCTATAAATATCTGTTAAGTCTAGCTCACTTAGTGTATTATTCAAATTTATGTTTCTTTATTGATCCTCTGTCTAGATGTTCTGTACATTGATAAGAGTGGGGAATTGAAGTCTCCAACTATTATGGTAGATGTGTCCATTTCCCTTTTCAGTGTTTGCAGTGTTTGCCTCATGTATTTTGGAGCATTCTGGTTTGGTGCATAAATATTTATGATCATTATGTCTTTTTGTTGAATTGTTCCTTTTATTAATAAATAGTGTCCTTCTTTGTCTCTTTTAACTGTTTTACATTTGAAATCTAATTTGTTGAATATTAGTATAGCTACGTCTGCTCTTTTCTGATTGTTATTTGCATGGAATATCTTTACCCAACCTTTCACTTTCAACTATGTTTATCCTTGAGTCTAAGATGCATGTCCTGTAGACAGCATATAGATGGGTCCTGTTTTTTAATCCATTCTGCCAGTCTATGTCTTTTCATTGGGGAGTTTAATCCATTAACATTCAGTGTTATTACCGTATGGGCAGTACTTTCTTCTGCCGTTTTGCCTTTTGGATTTTATATGTCATATCTAATCTTTCTTCTTTTTAGCTTTACTGAAAGTCTTCATTTCTATACTCTTCTCCACACATCTCTTTCCTGTCTTTTCTTATCTTTCTCTAGTGTTCCCTTTAGTATTTCTTGCAGAGTCAGTTTCTTGGTCACAAATTCTCTCAGTGAATTTTTATTTGCAAATGTTTTAATTTCTCCCTCATTTTTGAAGGACAATTTTGCTGGATAAAAAATTCTTGGTTGGCAGTTTTTCTTTTTTAGTACCTTAAATATATCATCCCACTGTCTTTTTGCCTCCATGGTTTCTGCTGAGAAATCTATGCATAGTTTTAATGGGCTCCCCTTGTATGCGATGGATTGTTTTTCTCTTGCTGTTTCAAGGTTCTTTCTCTTTGACATCTGACATTCTGATTAGTAAGTGTCTTAGAGTACATCTACTTGGATCTATTCTCTTTGGGGTATGCTGCACTTCTTGGATCTGTAATTTTAAGTCTTTCATAAGAGTTGGGAAATTTTCAGTGATAATTTCCTCCATTTGTTTTTCTCCTCCTTTTTCCTCCTCTTCTCCTTCTGGGACACCCACAACACATATATTTGCATGCTTCATGTTGTCCTTCAATTCCCTGAGTCCTTGCTCGTATTTTTTCATTCTTTTCCCTATATTTTCTTTTGCTTGTTTGATTTCAGAGGTCCCGTACTCCAGTTGACTAATCCTATCTTCTGCGTCTTGAGATCTGACACTGTAGGTTTCCATTGTTTTTCTCATTTTTGTTCATTCCTTGCCTTCTTTATATCCTCTGTCAATTCATTGATTTGATTTTTGATGAAGTTTTCCATGTCTGTTCGAACATTCTGAATTAATTGTTTCAATTCCTGTATCTCATTTGAAATTTTGGTTTGTTCCTTTGAGTGGGCCCTATCTTCAATTTTCCTGGTATGATTCATTATTTTTTGCTGTCGTTTAGGCATTTAATTACCTTAATTAGTTTATTCTGGAGATTGTTTTCACTTTTTTTTTCCCTAGGATTTTCTTGCTAGATGACTTTATTGTCTATCTGTTCTTTGATATTCAGTTCAGCTTATTCTAGTCCTCTAGCTTAGGTTTTGTTTAATAGATCAGAAATTTTCGGTTCTTGTTTTTTTGTTTCTTGCCCTGCCTATATGGTGCCTTTCCCCCACCCCTTAGGTGGTCTACTTAGGTATTATAGATCCCAGTCAGATTTTCCCAGACCAAACTGGTCTCTCAGAGGAAAGAGTCAACTGCGTCAATTTTCCCTGAGGGTGAGACCCAGCAGATTAAAAGGCTTTCCTATGAAGTCTCTGAACTCTGAGTTTTTCCTGTCCTTCCCAGTGTGTGGCACTTTTCTGCCTGTGGGTCTCACCAGCATAAGGTGATGCAGTACCTTTAACTTCAGCAGACTCTCCCTGCTGGTGGCGTGGTGCAGACAGAGGAGAGGTTGTAGGCTGGCTTTAATTGCTTCACTTTTCCAGACCCTGGGGTCTGAATTCCTTGAGGGAGGGATTCCAACTGAGCTTGGCCCCACCCCTCTCCTAGGGAAGGAACAGGCTCCAGACAAACTCTCAAACAAGCCTGTTTCTGCCTTTGCCTGGTGCAGTTGCTGCCTGCAAAGCCCTGCCACTGTATCCAAAGAGTAATCAATCTGTAGAAACACAGCCACAATCCTTTTCAGAGCAGGACCTCATTCCTCCGGTTTGCCAATCAAGAGCTTAAGTTGGTACGTTGCTCTGTGTATCTCCAGATCCTATACGCCCCCTCCTTTCCTGCAAGGCCCAGACATTTTCAGCTCCAAAAAACCCTGTTTTTTTCCTTTTTTCTTTTTCTGTTAGCCCTGCCCACTCTGCGCTGGGACAAAACCAGCGACCTGCATTTTTACTCGAGGTTCAACTGAGCTGGGGACCTATTTTTAGCAGTCAGAATTTGTTAATTAATTCATACAATTGGTGTTTGGTTGTGCTCAGCCTCTGCTGCTAGTAAAGTCCCTATCCTTTCCCCTCTGGGAAACAGCCTGTGGGCAAGGGGTGCCGGCCACTGTGGCTTGGGTCACTCACGGTTCTGGGAGGGCTTGCAGCCAGTCCAGCTGGTCCAGACTAGGGTATACTGTGTGTCTCGTCATTGACTTGGCCTCAGCAGTTGTTCTGTAGTGTTACTGGCTATTTACTAGCTGTTCTGGTGGAAGAACTAAATTCCACACCTCTCTAAGCCACCATCTTGGCTCTCAAGAGTCTGTTACTGATTTTTGCACATTAATTTTATATCCCACTACCTTGCTGAATTTGTTTATTAGCTCAAGTAACTTCGCTGTAGATGTCTTAGGATCTTCCAAGTATAGTATCATATCATCTGCAAATAATGAGAGTTTTTTTTCACTTCTTCCTTTCCAATTTTGATTCAATTTATTTCATTGTCCTGCCTGATTACTCTAGCCAGAACTTCTAACACAAAGTTGAATAATAGTGGTGACAGTGGGCATCCTTGTTTTGTAATTGATCTTAGGGGGAAGGCTTTCAGTCTCTTTCCATTGAGTATGATGCTGGCTATTGGTTTATCATATATTCCCTTTATCATATTGAGGTAGCTACCTTTGCTTCCTATCTTTTGGAGTGTTTTTATCAGAAAAGGATGCTGTACTGTGTCAAATGCTTTTTCAGCATCAATCGAGAGGATCATGTGATTTTTCCCTTTTGATTTGTTAATGTGCTGTATTACATTAATTGATTTTCTTGTGTTGAACCATCTTTGCATTCCTGGTATAAAGTCCACTTGGTCATGGTGCCTAATCTTTTTAATGTGTTGTTGGATTTGAGTTACTAATATTTTATTGGGAATTTTTGCATCTATGTTCATTAGGGAGATTGGACTGTAGTTTTCCTTTCTTATAAGAATCTTTACCCGGTTTTGGTGTTAAAATGATATTAGCTTCATAAAATGAGTTAGGTAGAGTCCCTTTTTCCTCAATTTTTTTTTTAACATGGGCAGGCACTGGGAATCCAACCTGGGTCCTCTGGCATGGCAGGCGAGCATTCTTGCCTGCTGAGCCACCGTGGCCCACCCCTTTTTTCCTCAATATTTTGGAAAAGTTTGAGCAGAATTGGTGTTAGTTCTTTTGGGAATGTTTGATAAAATTCCCCTATGAAGCCATCTGGCCATGGGCTTTTCTTTGTGGAAGATTTTTGTTGACTGATTGATTCTCTTTAGTTGTGATTGGTTTGTTGAGATCATCTATTTCTTCCTGAGTCAGTGTAGCTTGTTTGTGTGTCTCCAGGAATTTGTCCATTTCATCTAAGTTGTTAGCTTGCTGGAATATAGTTGTTCATAGTATCCTCTTATGATTTCTTTTATTTCTTCAGGATCTGTGGTAATGCACCCCTTCTAATTTCTGATTTTGTTTATTTGCATCCTCTCTCTTTTTTTCTTTTTCAGTCTTGCTAGAGGCCCATCAATTTTTTTGATTTTCTCAGAGAATCAACTTTTAGTTTTATTGATTCTTTCTATTGTTGTTTTGTTCTCCCATTCATTTATCCCTGCTTTAAACTTTGTTATTTCTCTTCTTCTATTTGCTTTGGGGTTAGTTTGCTGTTCTTTCTCAAGTTCCTCCAGGTGTTCTGTTAAGTCCTCGATTTTTGCTGTTTCTTGTTTTTTAGTATAGGTATTTAGGGCAATAAATTGCCCTTTCAACACAGCCTTTGCCACGTCCCATAAGTCCTGAAAAGTTGTATTCTGATTTTCATTCATCTCCAGATAGCTACTTATTTTTCTAGCAGTTTCTTCTTTGACCCACTGGTTGTTTAAGAGTGTGTTATTTAATCTCCATATATTTGTAAATGTTCTCATTCTTCGGTTGTTATTGAGATTAGCTTCATCCCACTGTGATCAGTGAAAGTGTTTTGAATAATTTCAATGTTTTTAAATTTATAAATCCTGGGCAGACCACAGTGGCTCAGCAGGCAAGAATGCTTTCCTGCCATGCCAGAGGACCTGGGTTCGTTTCCTGGTGCCTGCCCATGTAAAAAAAAAAATTATAAATCCTGTTTTGTGCCCCAGCATATGATCTATCCTGGAGAATGTTCCAGCACTAGAAAAAAATGTATATCCTTGGATTTGAGGTGTGTGACCTATATATGTCTGTTAGGTCTAATTCATTTATCAAGTTATTTAACTTCTCTGTTTCCTTGTTGATCATCTGTCTGGCTGTTCTATCTATAGAGGAGAGTGGTGTATGAAAATGTCCTACTATTATTGTTGAAACGTCTATCACTCCCTTCAGTTTTGCCAATGTCTCTCTCATGTACTTTGGAGCTATTTGATTGGAAGCATCAACATTTATGATTGTTATATCTTTTTGGTGAATTGACCCTTTCATTAAGTATATAGTGTCCTTCTTTGTCTCTTATGATGTCTTTACATTTAAAGGCTATTTTGTCCGATATTAATATAGCTACTCCTGCTTTCTTTTGGTTAAACTTGTGCAGAAAATCTTTTTCCATCCTTTCACATTCAGTCTATTTGTATCCTTGTGTCTAAGATGAATCTCTTGTAAGTAGCATATAGCTGGATTATGTTTCTTAATCCATTCTGCCAATCTGTATCTTGTAATTGATAAGTTTAGTCCATTAACATTAAAAGATATTACTGAAAAGCCATTTGTTTATTCCACCATCTTATCTTTTTTATTTATTTGTCAGAGCTGTATCTTCTTTTCCCTCTTTCTCTTCATATTCTTTAAATTACCCTTAGTGGTACTTTTCGATTCTGTGCCCTCCTCCAGACCTCCCTCTCCTGTCTTTTTTTTTTTTTCAGATGGCAGAATTACTTTTAGTATTTCTTGTAGGGCTGGTTTCTTGTTGACAAATTCTTACAGGACTTCTTTGTCTGTGAAAATTTTAACTTCTCCCTCAGTTTTGAAGGGCAATTTAGCTGGGTACAGAATTCTTGGCTGGAAGTCTTTCTCTTTCAGGATCTTGAATATATCACACAACTGCCTTCTTACCTCCAGGGTGCTAGTTGAGTAGTGTGAACTCAGTCTTATTTGGTTTCCCTTGCATGTATTAGATTGTTTTTCTCTTGCCACTTTCAGAATTTTCTGCTTCTCATCATCATTTGACAGACTGATTAGTATGTAACTTGGAGAAGGCCTGTTTGGATTCATTCTGTTTGGGGTTCGTTGGGATTCTTTGCCCTGTATATTTATGTCCTTTATGAGAGTTGGGAAGTTTTCCTCCATTATGTCCTCAACTACCCTTCCTAGCCCTTTACTCCTCTCTTCTCCTTCTGGGACATCGATGATTCTCATATTTGCACACTTTGTTTTGTCTATCATTTCCCTGAGTTCCAATTCAATTTTTTCCATCTTTTTTTGTCATTTGCTGTTTTGAGTCTTTGAAGTCAGTTATTCTGTCCTCTATATAACTTATTCTTTCTTCTGTCTCTTCAAATCTGATGTTGTGTGCCTCTAATATATTTTTTTATTTGGTCAACAGAGTCTCTGATCTCTGTGATATCCTCTATTTTTCTAGTTATTCTTTCAAATTCCTCTTTATGCTCTTCTACTGTCTTCTTGATCTCATTTATGTCATTTGCTATCCCACTTATTTTATTACGTAGAGTTGTATGAACATCTTTGATTTGTTGTTCTGTCTATGTCTCCTCTTGTGTTTTAATTTGGTCACTAGGAAGGACTATATCTGCCTGCATTGTGATATGCTTAGTGATCTGCTGTCTTCTTCACATGTAAATATCTTGATTGAGTTACTTTGGGAGTTAATTTCTTTCAGTAGTCTAAGGCCTTGTGTTGGTGGGATGGCATGCAGCAGGGAGCAGGACATGAGGTGGGGCACTCAGTGCAGTGATTTGTTTCAGGGCAGGTATAGGCACTGGTTGGGGATGTTACACTGATGCTTGTGAACGTGGATGCCCAGTGGCCAGGCAGGAGGTAGCTGTGTGGGTGCCCTAGTCTGTGGGGGCATAACCCTGGTATGCGCTGGTGTAAGGCATGGGACCCTTTGTGCGCGTGGGTAGAGCTGTGTCAGCAGGCCAATGTTATGCCTTTATGGATTGGGGGCAGATGTGACCTGGCTGAGCAGGTTGGCACTTTCTCAGAGCTGGGAAGTGAGGCTGAGGACCGTGCACATGCACGGTTTTAGGACTGCTGTGAAGTGCATTTCCAGAGCTGAATGATGTGATTTGGGGCTTGTGTGCATGTGTGGGCCTGGGATCGGCATAAACAGATGCACAGAGCATGAGGGGTGGGAGCAGAGTAAGGCTATGCAACACTATGGGGGTGGTTGGGGGGCCAGGGGTAGCCTAGGTATGTAGGTTAGTGCCAACAGCCTGCAGGGAACAGGGAGGGGGAGGTTGTGCTTGGGAGGGGTGCAGGAGAGGTGGATTGGGCTGCACTTGGGGTGGGGATGGGGGGCAGGTATGTGCACTGGGGGCTGTTGGGGTGGGGGTGCCTGGAGCTTGGGGAATGGGAGTGAGTGACGGGGTTGGGGTGCATGGGTTATGGGGTGAATTGCTGGTCACGGGGTGCACTGGTGAGGGTAGTGCGCCCAAGGAATACGGCCTGACTTACTTCCTAGTCCCAGTCTCTCATCTGTGCCCTCCTGCAGGCTCCATGGCTCCACGACTTGGGACCAGGCTCTGACTTTCTACCTCTCAGGTCCTCGGCCTCTGCAACCAGGATTGCTGCAGAAGGCTCTCCCAGGTCAGTGCCTTCTCTGACTGTTCTGTGGAGCAGGGCTAATCTCAAGCTACTCTATTTGGCCACGTTCCCAGAAGTCTGACCTTGTGCAGGCAGATGGCCTAGAGGAACCTCCTCCAGTGTCCACTTTGAGCAGTAATCACTCCTTCCAGTTAGGAAGCAGCAGCAGCCGGGAGCGCCCTTCAGCCTCCGAGCCCATGGAGCCAAGGCACAGCAGCACCTGTAGCCCACGGTGCAGCTACCTGGGCTCTGCATGTTTTTTTTTAAGATGAAATTCACATTACAGAAAATAAACCATTCTAAAATTCAGTGGCATTTAGTACATTCACAAAGCAGTGCACCCACTACCTCTATTCCCAAAACATTTTCATCATCCCCAAAGGAAACCCCTACCCAATAAGCAGTTGTTCCCCATTCTCCCTCTCCCCCAGCCCTGGCAACCACCAATCTGTATTCTGTCTCTGTGGATTTACATATTCTTAATATTGCATATAAAAGGAATCATACATGTGACCATTTATGTCATGGCTTCTTTCACTTAGCTTAGTATATTCAAGGTTCAGCCATGTTATAGCATGTATCAGAAATTCATTCCTTTTTATGGTTGAGTAACATCCATTGTATGGATAAACCATATGTAATTTATCCATTCATCACTTGGTGGATGGGTTGTTTCTACTTTTGACCTATTACAAATAAGATTGCCATGAACATTCATGTACAAGTTTTTGTGTGAATATATGTTTTCACTTCTCTTGGATGTATACCTAGCAGTACGTATGTTTTTTTTTTCAGGGTCTTATCTTTGTTTATTTAATGCATTCCAAAAATCAAGAAGTCCCTACTTTGTCTTCATCAGAATATGCATGATTTTGTACCCCACCACATTGCTGAATTCATTTCTAAAATTCATTTGTTTAAAGCCTTACTTAGTGACAATGTTTTTCTAAATTTGTCTTTATTACAGACAAAGCTGCAAAGAACAAACATTCTCGTATGTGTTTCCTGGTGTACATGGGTAAGAATTTATCTGTGAAATCTTAGAGGTTAAATTGCTGGGTCATAGGGTGTGTGTATTTTGTAACTTTGCCAGATGAATACTATCAAATTGCTCTCTAAAGCGGATGCGCTAGTTTACATTTCCACCAGCAGTAAGAAGCGAGTTTTGTAGGGAGCTTTTCTGAAGATTTGAATGGGATGGAAATAAATAGAGAAGTAGTTACATTGTAGAAATGCAAACAAATTCAAAATAGCTATTAGGCTATTTTTTATGCTCAAATGTCCTTCTGCCACTCCACCTCTCTGCACACAGACCGCCCCCCACCCCCACCCCCGGGGGATTCCACCTGCTGCTTAACCTCTATTGCTTCCCAGACACACGCCATCTGGCTGACAACTTTCTCCTTCTTACCTACTTTTTATGCCTCCTAATCTCCTTTACTAGGGCAAAAAATAAATTGCTCCCATTTTCTTATGGAAAGTTGCTAAATCATCCCTGGAATAATCTTGCCTTATCAAGATGGGTTCTCCCTTTGACAGTTCCCCCTTTTATCAGTTAGGAATTGCTATGTAAAAAAACACACCCCAAAACTTAACTAGCTTAAAACGCCATTTATTAGCTCATGATTCTCTGGGTCAATATATTGGGCTGGGCTCAGCTGGGTATTACCTCTGGTCTTGCCTAAGTCCATTCCTGCAGTGTGGTTAGGTAGGCGGCTTTGCATTTGGGACTTGGTTGGCTGTCAGCTGGGGCAGAGGCAATGAATTGGCCATGTGTCTCTCATGTTCCAGCAGGCTAGCCTGGGCTTGTTCTCATGGTGGTGGCAGACTTCCAAGAGTGGCAGCAGAAGCAGACCCAGCTTCTGGAGGCTCAGACCCAGAAGGGGCACAGTATCGTTCTGCCTTATCCTACTGAACAAAAGAAGTCACGAGGCAAGCCTGGATTCAAGTTGTGGAGAAAGAGACTCTGCTCCTTGACT
The DNA here is from genome assembly GCF_023851605.1 of Tamandua tetradactyla. NCBI lineage: Eukaryota > Metazoa > Chordata > Mammalia > Pilosa > Myrmecophagidae > Tamandua > Tamandua tetradactyla. The sequence continues at coordinate 19,034,098 of NC_135327.1, read as the reverse complement.
GGAGAAGCTGGAAGGATTCATTACAAGAGGAACAAATACAAGGAAGTGTGGAGGGTTGCAAGTTGGGTTCCCTGGGAAGCAGGCTCTATGATGGAGATTAGCAGAAGCAAGTTTATAAGGGAGTGTTCTGCAGGGGAACGGCTATGGAAGAGAGGGGAAGGAAGCAGAATGGAGCAGAGAGAAGTTGAACTGCAATGATTTTAGAACAAAAGCTTCAGTTGACCCCAAGGGAACTCTAAAACTAGGATAGACCTTCAAAGTTGTCCTGAGTTGGGGGAAAGGGACCTAGTTTCCATGTTATCAAGCCGGCTGATCATTGTATGCAGGCTGTCCCACAAAAGGGGGCAGTCGACATATGGCAAGTAAACCCTCTGCCCCTCCTCCCCCCAGCGTGGGACATGACTCCCAGGGGTGTAATTCTCCCTGGCAATGTGGGACAGAAATCCCAGGATGAACCAGGACCCAGCATCAAGGGATTGAGAAACCCTTCTTGACCAAAAGGGAGAGGAGAGAAATGAAACAAAATGAAGTATCCGTGGCTGAGAGATTTCAAACAGAGTTGAGAGGTTATCCTGGAGGTTATTCTGATGTATTATACAGATATCCCTTTTCAGTTTACAGTGTATTTGAGTGGCTAAAGGGGCGTACCTGAAACTGTACAGCTGTGTACCAGTAGCCTTTTTTTTTTGAAGATTACTGTATGAAGATACAATGTTTATAGTGTGACTGTGTGATTGTGAAAACCTTATGTCCAATGCTCTTTTTATCTAGGGTATGGATAGATGAGTAAAAAGTATGGATAAAAAATAAACATAATGGGGGAACAAGGGTTAAAATATATTTGGAAGATGGAAATACTAGCGGTCAGTGAGAGGGAGGGGTAAGAGGTATGGTACGTATGAGTATTTTCTTTTTTTTTTTTTCTGGAGTGACGCAAATGTTCTAAAAAATGATCATGGTGATGAATATACAACTTTGTGATGATATTGTGAGCCATTGATTGTACACCATGTATGGAATGTTTGTGTTTGTATGTTGTTTTATCAATAAAAAAATTAAAAAGGGGGGGGTGGGGCAGCCAAGAAAATTCCCAAAGAGCACTCACAGCTAAGGGCTGTCTGCCAATAGTACTCCTTGCTGCTGGGGGGATAAGTCCCCACAATGGAGGAGAGATGTCTGTGTGAGCACCAGGGTCCCCTACACTGCCATATCTCCCTAAGAAGAATTGTGATGTTAACTTTTATGATAATACAATCCACTTGCTATATACATATATTAAACATTTATAATAACTTATTAAATGTGTTGCCTTAACCACGAATAGCTTTTATATGATTGCAATGCTAAATATCACTCCTTTCAAAGTTTCATTGCTCAATTATCAAGGTCATCTGCTTACAACTTTAAAGGATGAAGAACAATTTTGCTTTTACTATTAGAAATCTAGGCAGGAACAATTTCAAACCAGGTTGGTCACAGAGCCACAGAACTGCAATTTAATTAGAGATATGATGTTCTTTGCAGTAGTAGGAGAGACTAACTTCTGGGTCATGGGAGAGTGTCAATCAGAGGGGAATATGGGAAGCAGGCATGGGGCTTTGGCAGCACCTGAGATGATGTAGGATCAAGTTGTAAGGGAAGAAAAAAGTACAGGTGAGGGCACTAAAGGATAAAAAAAAAATCCCCAATCAGGGCGACCCTTGTGATTTAGGCAGAAATTTTATGTCTTGACAAGGCAATTTACTGGTTCAGAGAATTTCCAGGGGAGTTCCTAAATCAGAATTTGGGGAAATCTGAATGGAGAATTAGTGGTACCCGCATCAAAGGGGAATTCTAGTGACCATGTGGAAAAATCCCATTTTTTGGAAATCAAAGTCTTCGGCTTTCAAATGGAGGCTTCCAGAAGAGCAAAGTTACAGAGCAGGTCTGAAAGGAAGGGATTACAGAAGTGGTCAGCAGGGAAAGCCTCAGAGAGACACAAAAAGTCAGTCACCTCAATTTAAAGTGGAAAAAGAAGTTCAGAGCGATTAAGTGATAGGACCAAGATCCCATCACAGGTTGGCGGGAAGTTGAGATTCTGAGTTGGAATTCCCAATGCTAAGTGGTAAGTTACCAACTGAGGATTTTGTTCAGAAAGAAAGTTTGAAGGCACTGGGCACCCAGACTCGCCGGGAGGAAGGAGACACACAGATAGCTGAGAAGGTACAGAGAGCACAGCGTCCTAGAGATTAAAAGGCTATAATTGTGCCATCGTGACGGCCATGCCTGGTTCTCCAGCCTTTTCAGCAAGTCTGAAAGCTCCCTAGTATATCACCCACATATTCCTCTTCTGCTTAAATCTACTAGGGCCAATTTAAATTGCCTGCATTTATGAATGCAGACTGGTGGAGGTTTACTTGGAATCCAAATGTGGAAGCACAGCCAGGCCTCCCAAAGAACCAGAAAATAGCCAAGCCATAAAGCAACCTCTCCCTCTGCTCCCACTCTGGAGCCTCAGTTTATCCCATCCTCACTCTGTGCATCTGCCACATCTTTTTCCAGCTGTGGCTTTGTCTCAATTCATTGGGAGACAATATACCTTTTCTGTTAGAAAGCAACCCCTTTGATGTCTGATCGCCTGGATTTGGATCCCAGATGTACTGCTTAGTAACTGTGAGGCTTTGGTCAGTGACTTCACCTTTCTGATCTCTGTTTCCTCATCCACACAATGGGAATAACAGAGTCTTCTGGTTTTGAGGACGGGTGAGATAATGCATGCAAAGTCCTTATCCTGCTGCTTGACTCATAGTAACCATCAATAATTGTTTTCATTATCTTCAGCAGCAACATCCCTATCAACATCATGATTCAGGGACCTTGCTGAGACTACTTAGAGCAGTCGTTTTAAACTCAAATGCCTACAGAAGCCAGCCAGGCAGCAGGAATGAGTGAAGGAGAGTGATGTGTAAGAGCACATTGAGGCAAGGCAGGGACTACGGGAAGTGGAAGCATGTACACCTGTCTAAAGGGGACACCACTGCTCAGACAGCCGATTATTGCCGTGCGGAGTATGAGTCCAGAGATGCCAGATTCCCACTACGTCAAGAGAATCCAGAAATTCAGATTTTGGGGGGAAGCCTCATGTCTTCCAAAAATGTAAAAAACCACTGTACAAGCCAGATGAAATCCTCCTCAGGTCATGCCCAGGATGCCCAGTTTGCACATTCTGAATGTGAATCTCTGGGTCCAGCTGAAATCGTCAGGGACAGAATCGGATTGGATCAGGTTTATTACATTGGCTCAATCAGCTCTGGCCATGGCTCATGGCTCGCTGAGAAGGGAATGTGGGGCAAACCCTCTGAGAAGGGAGCATGTGCAAGAATGTGGTGATGGGTATATTTCGGAAAAGAGGGTCAAGCACTGAGGGGAATGCCCCAAGAGTTGTTTCTTTTTGGATGCTGGGGACACTGAAAATAAATGCATCAGGAATGTGATAAGCCTTAGCAACTGCAGGCTTAAGATAGTGGTTTATTTTGTATAACAGTGTGTCTGGAAGTAAAGAAAGCAGGATTAGTACAAAGACTCTGATATGTCCACAGACTTTCAGACTTCCATCTTTTCACACTTCCATCTTAGCATGTGAGCACTGGTCCTCTTGCTTGTCACCTCATGACTGCAAAATAGCTGCAGCTGTGATGTCACAACTGTATTCCAGGAAGGAAGTAAGAAGAAGTAAGGGATGACCCTTCTATTGGGATTTTCTAGAAATCTCCTGCATATTTCTTCTTCCACCTCACTGGGCAGAGCTTGGTTCACACACGCATTCCTAGCTGCAAAGAAATTGAGAAGGTGAGTATTTTTAACCTGGCACATTGTAGTCTCTGAGCAACATCATTCTAAATTCATTAGAAACAAGGGGCGAATAGACCTTAGATAGGCAATCAGTGGCCTCCACCACTTTCTCTGGATACATATTATGTGTCAGATCCTGGCTAAGCCTTGGGGATAGGAGGCTGCAAGGCACAGTTTGCACAGCAGAAAAGTACAGAAGCAGCTGTGAAACCGGACCCATCTGGGTCTGGTTCCAGAGTGAGAGAGTCAGCTTCTGGCTCCTCACAGTTCCTCTAGGTCTCCCACCTTTCCTGACCCCTCTCCAGCCCTCCTGCTGTCAGTGTGCCCCCCATCCTACCCCTAGGTCCAAGCATGGTGGAAAGAATGTGTGATTAACACCAGTAGCATTTCAGGAGGAGCCCAAGAGACACTCCAGGGAGAAATATGTAACCGGTGCATCTGGTTTATAATGTATATTAATCCCTGACATGTAATTTGAGTTATATATGTAAAGGAAAAAGTCCAAGTTGATTTAGGAGCCTTATTATTACCCTGTCAGCAGAAATAATGTTCTGTTTGCACAGTTTTCTGGGTCCAGCATCTCATTTAGGGCAACAGGAAAGAGAAAGCTTTCTGGCGGGTGCTTGCTAATGTCAGAGGCTCCTGCTGATTGCGTTCATGCATCAGTCTGGATGCTTGGAGCTTTCTGGTGAGGTTGACAGGGGCTCATCTGGCCAAAGGGGGTTGGGGATTTAGACTCACCCTAGCTGGAGCTAGAGACAGTCCCCTTCTCATCCCCCAAAGGGAGAAGCAGCTTCAAGTCCTAGTAAACTGTGGGCATTGGGGTTCAAACCAGCTCTGCCACTTTCTCACCATGTGACTTTGGAGAAGTTATTTCAGCTCTCTGAGCCTCAGTTTCCTTGTCTATAAAATGAGAATCATATTAGCACCTACCTAGCAGGGCTGTTGTGATGTTTAAATAAAAATAAGGGGGGTTCTGAGCATTTACTATGGGCCAGGGTAGTGTTCCAAGTGTTTTACATGTATTACCCATTGAATCCTCACAGGACCTCATGAGGTAGATACTATTAAGATCCTCAATTTACAGATGAAGTAAATGAGGCACACAGAGGTGAAGTAACTTGCTCAAGGCCACGCAGCTAGTGACTGCCAGAGCTGGGGTTCAAACCTAGACACTCTGGCCTTTGAGATGCTGTAACAGGCTGCTACATTTCGCAGGAAGGTTTATTAGGCCAGTGATGCCCAATAGAATGCTCTGTGATGATGGAAATGTCTTATAATTTTGTACTTTCCCATATGTAACTACTAGCCACATGCGGCTGTTAAGCCTTTGAAACGTGGCTAGCATGACTAAGTTAAACGTAATCTAATTTTAATTAATTTACATTTAAATAGCTACTTTGGGCTAGTGGCTCCTGTACTGTCCAATAACTTGAAGCTTAACCCCTGCAGCTGTTAACTAGGTTAACCCCTGCAGCTGTTGGGCTGGAACCTGGGAAATCAGTGGCCTAACTGGGTAGGACTCTAGCAACAGTTTGTATGAGCTGAACAAGGAGGAGGGTCGTGGTTCAGACCCGTCCTGTGCTGGTTAGAACATGTAGGATGCTGCCCTTTTAAGATAAGTTGGGGCTCAAGGCCCTAAGCCCTTCATGGAGCCCCTTAGCAGTGAGCTTCAGTATCCTAGATACTGTCCCAATCAATGAGATTGTAAGACAGACATGGTCTCTAACCTCCTGGAATAGGCAATCTAGCGGGGAGATGGATATTAAACAAATGATCACCCCATTAATTATTTAATAACAATTCATTAAACTCATGCCTGAATGTCACAAGTGATAAAATGGCAGTTAGAGAAAGTGCTTTGGTGGCCCGAAACAGAGAGAAATTAGCTGTGTCTGAGGATTGATCAGGGAAGCATCCAGAAAGAAGGAGAACCATGAGTTTGGCTTTAAAGAGTTGCAGATTTTAAGGATGAAGCGGGCTGGAAGGGCATTCTAGGCAGAAGGAACAGCATGAGCAAAGGCACAGAGGTATGACAATACTTTGAGGGTTCAGATAAAAGAGCTCATCAAGATTCAAGAGGCAGGGAAAGAGGATGAGCCTGGCAAGATTAGTTGGGGACCAGATTGTGAATTGCTTTGAATGCCTTACTGAGCTGCTGGGCCATTATCCTAGGGGTGATAAAGGTTTTTAAGCAGCAGAGGATTGTTTGTTTTAAAAGGTAAATGGGATTGCATTGAAGGGTGTCGAGCTCTGCTGTTCTCTAATTGGGTAATTGTGAAGCCTCCTTTTGGCCCCTCCAATCTACTCTAGAGGGATCTTTCACTTTTTTTAGGTTTTTTTTTCCACATGGTTCATAAGCCAAACATAAAAATGTACACAGTGAGGCATCTCTCTCCCATTCCTGTCCGCTTCCACCTCTTCCCATCCTACCTTCAAGGAATCTCCTTAATTAGTTTCTTGTGTACCCTTCTGGGTTTCTCTATGCATGCAAATACCCTCTTTTGAACTGTTTTTTCTTTTACTTAACAGTAATATCTTTCCTTGTCAGCATAGAGAGCATTCTCATTTTCTCTTTTTTTTCACATTTAACTTCTTAGTTTGAGATAATTATAGATTTACATGCAGCTGTAAAAAAATAATACAGGGATCCCAGATACCATTTACTCATTTTCCCCCAGTAGTGACATCTTGCAAAACTATAGCATAATCTCACGAGTGACATGTTGAAATTGATAGTCAACACTCTGAACAGTGGCGTCACCGCAAGGATTTCTTCTGTTGCCCTTTTACAGCCAAATCCAACTTCTTCCCTAACTCTCCCTCCCTTACCCCTGACAACCACTAACTTGTTCTCCATTTCATAATTTTGTCATTTCAAGAATGTTATATAAATGGAAGCATGCTTTTGAGATTGACTTTTAATTCAGCATAATTCTTTGGCAATTCATCTAGGTTATACGTATCAGTAGTTCCTCCCTTTTACTGTTGAGCAGTAGTCCACGTTGTGGGTGCGCCCGTTTGTTTAACTATTCACACACTGAGGAACATCTGGGCTGTTTCCAGTTTTTGGTTATTATGAACAAAACTGCTATGAACATTCACATACAGATTTTTGTGTGAACCTAAATTTTCATTTCTCTGGGATAAATGCCCAAGAGTACAACTGCTGGTTTGTCAGTAGTTGCGTGTTTAGTTTCATAAGAAATGACCCAACTGTTTTTCAGAGTAGCTGTGATCCAGTTTCTTTGCATCCTCAAAAGGATGCAGAAGTGTTGTTACCATATTTTATTTTAGCCATTCTGATAGGTGTCGTTTTAGTTTACTAAAGTTTCCAAAATGCAAAGTCCCAGAAACGGGTTGGCTTTTACAGTGGGGATTTATTAATGAACAAGTTTACAGTTCTGAGGCCATGAAAATGTCCAAATCAGGGCATCAACAGGCAAGGCTTTCTCCCCGAAGATTGGCTACCAGTGACCTGGGACTCCTTGTCACATGGCAAGGCACATGGCCAGCATCTGCTGGTGGCCCTTCTCTCCCACGTTTTGTTTCTTTCAGCTTCTGACTGCTTCTCTCTCCTAGCTTTTCTATTTTCTGGGTGTCCTTCACTCTCAGATTTTCTGGGTTTTCTCTCTCAGCTTCTCTGTGGGCTACCCTGAATTTCATTTCTTATAAAGGACTCCAGTAAGAGGATTAAGACCCACCTGGGGCATGCCTCAACTGAAATTACCTAATCAAAAGGTCCCACCTGACTGGTGCATGGGTGGTTCAGTAGTAGAATGCTCACCTGCCATGCAAGAGATGTGTGTTCAATTCCCAGTCCATGCTCCCCTCAAAAAATAAAAGTTCAACTTCCAATAGGTTTACACCCACACAGATGAATTAGCTTTAAGAACATGATCTTTTTGGGGGATACATAGGCTTTTAAAACATCACAGGTGTGACGTGGTATCTCATGATGCTTTAATTTGCATTTCCCTAAAGGCTAATGATGTTGAACATTTTTTCATGTGCTTATTTGCCGTCTGTATATACTTGTTTTAGTTGTTAAAGCTGCTGGGATATACTATATCAGAAATGGAATGGCTTTTAAAAGGGGAATTTATTAAGTTGCAAGTTTACAGTTCTAAGGCCATGAAGATGTCCAAATTAAGGCACCAACAAGAGAAATCTGCACTCAAGAAAGGTTGATGCCATCTGGAACAACTCTGACAGCTGGGAAGACACATGGCTGGTATCTGCTGGGATTTTTGGCTTCTGGACACTTCTGTAGGCTGGGAAGGCGCATGGTGACATTAGCTAGCTTTTTCTACCAGCTTCTTCAAATGGCTTCCCCCGGGGCATTTTCTTTCAGCATCTCCAAAGGTCTCTGGTTCTGTGGGCTCTGAAGCACTTTCCAAAATATTTTCCACTTAAAGGACTCCAGTAAGCAACCCCACCTTGAATGGGTGAAGACACATCTCCATTGAAGCCACCTAATCAAAAAGCCCCACCCATAACTGAGTGGGTCACATCTCTATGGAAACAACTTAATCAAAACGATCCCACCCAGCAATATTGAATGAAGAATAAAGAACGTGGTTTTTCTTTCTTTCGTTTTCTTTTTTGCCTGTGGATGTCCAGTTGCCTCAGTACCATATGTTGAAAAGGTTTATTAGCTTTCCTCCATGGACCTAGTTTTGCACCTTTGTCAAAAATCAGTTAGACGTATTTATGTGGATATATTTTTGGTTTCTCTATTCTGTTCCATTGGTCTATGCATCCATCCCTTTGCCAATACCACAGTCTTGATTATTGTAGCTATACAGTAGGCTGTAATCCCTCCCTAATTTTATTTTTCTTTTTCAAGATTGGTTTAGCTATTCTAAACTTGTCTATATCTAAAAATTCTTGCTGGAATTTTGATAGGAATTGCATTAAACCTATAGATCAATTTGAGAAGAACTAACTTCTTAACTATTTTGAGTCTTCCAATGCATTTAGTTAGGTATTTGATTTATTTTATCAGCGTTTTGTAATTTCAGCATATGGATCCTTTACATAGTTTGTTAAATTTATAACTAAGGGCTTAATTTTCTTTGGAGTGATTGTAAATGGTATTGTGCTTTTAATTTCAGCCTCCACATGTGCATTGTTAGTATACAGAAATGTGACTTATTTTTGTTTGTGTCTCTTATAACCTGTGATGTTACCGAACTTGCATATTAGTTCTAGAATTTTTTTTTTTTAATTCCTTGGGAGAGTCTACATAGGTAGTCATGTCATCTGCATATAGGAACAGTATGATTTCTTCCTTTCTTTTTCTTGGCTTGTTGCAGTGGCTATATACTCTAGTAGTATGTTCAATAAGAGTGATAAGAGTGGACTACTTGCTATGTCCTTGATCATAGAAACATTGTCTTTCACTAAATGTAATGTTAGCTGTAGTTTTTATGTAGATGCTTTTATCAAGTTGAAGAAGTTCTCCTCTATTACTAGTTTGCTGAAAATTTTATCATGAATAGGTGTTGAATTTTTGTCAAATGTTTTGTCCCTGTCAATTGACATGATTATATGATTTCTTTCTTTAGTCTGTTGATAGGGTGGAATACAGTGACTGATTTTCAAATGTTGAACCAACACTGCATGCCTGAAATAAATCCCACTTGGCCATGGTATATAATTCTTTTTATACATTGCTGGATTTAATTTGCTAATTTTGTGAGAATGTTTGTGTCAGAATTCATGAAAAATGGTGGCTTGTGTCTTCCTTCTATTTCCTCTCTCCCTCCTTTTCCTTCCCTTTTCTCTTTCTTTTTTTTTTTTTTTATAAAATGAACTAGAAAGTATCACCTCCTCTTCTAATTTCTGGAAATGAGTGTATAAAACTGTTGTTAATTATTTTTCAGATATTTGGTAGAATTTTCCAGTGAAGCCATCCAGGCCTGGAGGTTTCCCTTTTCAGGAGTTTTTAAATTACAAATCTATTTTCTTTCATGGTTATAGTACTATTTCCAGTTGGTTGAGATTTGAAGGTTGTAGTTTAAAGTAGTTGGTCTGTTTCTTCTAAGTGTTGAATTTATAAATGTAAAGTTGTTTGTAGTATTCATTTATTATCCTTTTAATGGTTTCAGGATCTGTAGTGCTATCCTTTTTTCATTCCTGATATTGGGGATTTGTGTCTTCTCTTTTCTTAACATTGTCAGTCTAGGTGTTTATTTTTATTATTTTATTTTTTCAAAGAATAAGCATTTTTTTTTTAAATAATAGAAATTTATTGTCTCACGGTTCTAGAGGGTATGAGTCTGAAATCAAGGTATCAGAAGAGCTATCCTACCTTGCCTAATCTATCTTCTGGTGTTTGCTTGTTCATGGAAGACTATTGTCCACATGATGGGTATAATTCTTGCTGAAAGTTAACAATTGTCATAAAGTAATATACCAAGAATATCTGACTTTGGTAAAAAAAGAAAAAACTTTGCTTCATCTATTTTCTTGGTTGTTTTCCTGTTTTCAATTTCACCGATTTCTGCTCTTGTCCTTAGTATATCCTTCCTTCTGCTTGCTTTGGCTTATTTTGTTTTTCTTTTTGTAGTTTCTTGAGGTTGGAACCTAGACTGTTAATTTGAGATTTTCCTCTTTTCTAATGCAAGCATTTAGTTCTGTAAATTTCATTCTCAGTTCTGTTTGAGTTGTACCCCACATATGTTGTATTTTTCATTTGAATTCAATTCTTTTAGTTTTAGTTTTTAATTTCTTTTGAGATGTTCTCTTTGATTTATTTGGAAGTGTGTTGTTTCGCTCCCAAGTGATTGGAGACTTTCCTGGTTTCGTTCTGTTAATGTTTCTAGTTCTATTGTGGTCAGGAGCCATACTCTATGGTTTCAATTCTTTTAAATTTGTTGAGGTTCGTGTTTTATGATCCAAGATATAGTCTATCTTGCTGAATATTCCATGGGTATTTGGGGGAAAAAAAAGTATATTCTGTTCTGGTTGGGTGGCATATTCTAGATGCATTAATTATATCCTGTTGATTGCTTATGCTGTTCAGTTCTTCTATATCTCGACAGATTTTTGGTCTCATTTTTCTATTAATTGTGGATAGTGGAGTGTGGAAATCCCCAACTCTAATTGTGAATTTGTTTCTCCTTTCAGCTCCATCAGTTTTTGCTTCATGTATTTTGATGCTCTGTTTCTTGGCACATATACATTTAGAATCATTACGTTTTTCTCTTGGTCTCTAGGAATTTTCTTTGCTCTGAAGTCTACTTTATCAGATATTAATATAGCCACCCCTGCTTTTAAAACAATTGATGTCTGCATGGTGTGCCTGTTTGAAAGGTTTATGTACCCTAGAAAAGCCATGTTTTAATCCTGATCCATTTTATGGAAGCAGCTGTTTTTTTTAATCCCTAGTCAATACTGTAGGTTGGAAACTTGGTTAGGTTATCTCCAGGGAGATGTGACGCACCCAAGTGTGAATAATAACCTTTGATTAGAGGGAGCTGGGACTCCACCCATTCCAGGTGGGTCTTGATTAGTTTACTGGAATCCTTTTAAAAAGGAAGCACTTTGGGAAAAAATGCTTCCAAAATTTTGGAAAACATGCAGCAGAGCCATGAGAACTACCAGAGCCCACGCAGACAGAGACCTTTGGAGATGAAAGCGGAAAACACCTGCAGAGGAGCTTCATAAAACAAGGAGCCTGGAGAGAGGCTAGGGGCGTTGCCGTGTTCACCACGTGCCTTCTCAGCCGGGAGAGAAACCTTGAACTTCATCGGCCTTTCTTGAGCGAAGGTAAACCTCTTGTTGGTGCCTTAATTTGGACATTTTTTATAGACTTGCTTTAATTGGAGCATTTTCATGGACTTAGAACTGTAAACTTGCAAGTTAATAAATTCCCCCTTACAAAAGCCGTTCTATTTCTGGTATATTGCATTCTGGCAGCTAGCAAACTAAAACACATGGTCTATCTTTTTTCATCCTTTTACTTTCAACCTACCATGATGTTGGATTTGTAGTGAGTTTCTTATATATACATTATATATTTATCATATTGTTACGTCATGTGTCATTATTTTTTTTTTAACCCAATCTGCCAATCTCTGTCTTTTACTTGGATGATTTACACCTTTAGTGATACGTTTGAGCATAAATCTGCCATTTTATTATTTATTTTCTGTTTGTTTCCTCTGTCTCTTTTCTTGTCTTTCTGTAGATTACTTGAACATTTGCTGGAATCCACCTTGATTTATTTATGGTGCTTAGTTTCGATGTATAGTTTAGTCTAGTTATAGTGTTTATTTTCTTAGTGATTGCTCATGGTATTACAAAATACATACCTAACACCACAATCTACTAATATCAATGTTTTAACCTAAGTGCATGGAAACTTGAATAGGGTGTGAGACTTTGTTGGTTTGTCCACAATAGTATGATAACCCTGATATAGCCCACAGTAATTTGGGCAGTGAATAAAGAAGTATTTGCAAGGTCTGCTTGGGGCACTGGGAAAGGAGGAAATGTTTAACTTCCTTATTTGGAGAATTTCTGATATTCTCACAAACAGTAGCGAAGGCCAAGTCAATAGGCCAAGCCCTTGATCTTGGGGTTCGCCCCTGTGAAACTTATTCCTGCGAAGGATAGGCTAAGCTTACTTGAAACTTGGCCTAAGAGTCACCCCCATAAAACCTCTTTTATTGCTCCGATGTGGACTCTCTCTCTAAGCTGATTTGACAATTGAACTTACTGCCCTCCACCCCTACATGGAATATGACTCCCAGGGGTGTAAATCTCCCTGGCAACATGGGACCGAAAGCCCAGGATGAACTGGGTCACAGCATCAAGGAACTGAGAAAATTTTCTTGACCAAAAGGGGAAGAGAGGAATGACAAAAAATAAGGTGTCACTGACTGAGATATTGCAGAGTCAAGAGGTTATCCTGGAGGTTATTCTTATGCATTATATAGATATCCCTTTTTAGTGTATGGTGTGTTGTAGTGGCTAGAGGGAAGTACCAGAAACTGTAACACTGTGTTCCAGTAGCCTTGTTTCTTGAACATGATTGTATAATGATACAGCTTTTACAGTATGACTGTGTGATTGTGAAAACCTTGTGTCTGATGCTTTTTTATTTAGGGTATGGACAGATGAGTAAAAAATATGGATAAACAATAAACAAATAATAGGGGGGACAAAGGTTAAAATAAATTGGGTAGATGGAAATACTAATGGTCAATGAGAGGTAGGGGCAAGGAGTATAGTATGTATGAGTGTTTTCTTTTTTATTTCTTTTTCTGGAGTGATGCAAATGTTCTAAAAAATGATCATGGTGATGAATACACAATTATGTGATGATATTGTATACCATGTATGGAATGTTTGTATTTTAAGAATGTTTCTATGTTTGTATGTTAAGATTTATCAATAAAAATAATTTAAAAATCAATGTTTTACCACTTCAGGTGAAGTGTAGAAACTTCTATTTACATTCTTTTACCTTGCCTACATTTTTTGGGGGTAGGATGGGGGTGGGAGAAGCCATCTAAATTTATTCTCCAACAGACATAAAGCATCAGCAGGTAAAACTACAGGATGTCTCCATAGATTATACATTCACAAGGCATGATTAACTTGACAGTGAGAAAACCTCTGGTCTCTCTGTAACAATGTCTACTTCACAGGGTAAGCAGGTAATAGTATTATGTTCACTTAGAATTCCAGAGGGAAAGGCACAACTTGGCAATTTTTCTTAATCCTAAAAAGTAACGTCCAATAACTAAGAGACAAACTTTGGTAACAGTCTTGATCTACATTTCAATTTGTGGGTCTTCCATATAGAGAGGAAAGATTTCTCTGCCCTAGGAGTTAAACCCTGCCTACTTTAAAAATATAATGGTCTTGAATATTTCTTCTCCATACATTGACCTCACATCAGATGGTGTATTAATTTTTGATTCAATCATCAAGTATGCTTTACGAAACTCATGAGGACAACCTATTATATTTATCTCTCTCTCTCTTTTTTTTTTACTCATTCTGATATTTTTCTTTCCTTTCTGAAGTTCTGACCTTCTTCTGTTATTTGCTTTTTGTTCAGAGAACTTTCCTTAGCCATTCTTTAACAATAGGTTTGCTAGAAATTAAATTCTTTTAGTTTTCCTTCATTTGAGAATTTCTTTATTTTCTCTTCTTTTCTGAAGGATATTTTCACTGGATATAAAATTGAAGGTCAACAGTTCTACTTGGAAAATGTTGTGCCATGTGTGCTTCTGTTTTCCATGGTTTCAGATGAGATATGTGTTGTTATATGAATTGATCTTCCCCTATAAATAATGTGTCATTTCTCTATGGCTGCTTTCAAGATTTTTCTTTGCCTTTAGTTTTTTTTTTTTTTTTTTTTCTTTTATTAATTAAAAAAAGAATTAACAAAACAATTAGAAATCATTCCAATCTACATGTACAATCAGTAATTCTTAATAACATCACATAGTTGCATATTCATCATTTCTTAGTACATTTGCATCGATTTAGAAAAAGAAATAAAAAGACAACAGAATAAGAATTAAAACAATAATAGGAAGAAAAAAAACAAAAAAAAACAAAAACAAAAAACCTATACCTCACATGCAGCTTCATTCAGTGTTTTAACATAATTGCATTACAATTGGGTAGTATTGTGCTGTCCATTTCTGAGTTTTTATATCAAGTCCCGTTGTACAGTCTGTATCCCTTCATCTCCAATTATCCCTTCTCTTTTTTTTTTTTTTTTAATTAACGGAAAAAAAGAAATTAACCCAACATTTAGAGATCATACCATTCTACACATGCAATCATTAATTCTTGCCTTTAGTTTTAAGAAGTTTATTTATGATGTCTTAATGTAAAATTTCTTGGGATTTATCCAATTTGGAGTTCAGTCAGGTTCTTGAATGCATAGCTTTATCTTTTGCCAAATTTCACAGTTTTAAGTTATTTTATTGAATACTATTTCAGTCTCTGTCTCTCTCTATCTCTCTCTCTACCTCAAAGGGATTTATTGAGAATTAAATTAATACACTAAAGCCTACTTTGGCACAATGCTTGGCATATAGTAAATAATAAATGACAGCAATACTTATGGGCAGAGAAGTTATCACTATTTTATAAATGAACACACTGAGCTCCAGAGAAGGTAAAGAATTTGCTCAAGGACACTTAGGGAATAAACAGCTGCAAGACCCAGATGGCAGCTTGCAGTGTCCAAAAGAGGACTTAGAAAATTTCACAGCTGAGCTCTATGCTGGACGAGGGGAGGCGCTCCTCTGGCACGTTCCGTCTTCTGAACTCTTTCTTCTGGTACTCTGATAATGTGAATGTTAGCTCTTTTCTTATTGTCCCACAGCTCCTTGAGACCCTGTTCATTTTTTTTTTCACTCTATTTTCTCTCTGCTGTTCAGATTGGCTAATTTTATTGATTCTGGCCTCAAGTTCACAGATTCCATTCTCTGTCATCTCTATCCATCAAGTTAAAAAATCTTTCTGTTAATATTTTTTTTATATGCTGTATGGCGGGGTCACGTTTCATTCTTTTTCCATGTGAGTATCCTGTTATTGCAGCACCATTTGTTGACTTTTTGCTTATTTGTTTGTTTATTTTTTGGGAAGTGCATGGACCAGGACTTGAACCCAGGTCTCCCACATGGCAGGCAAGAATTCTACCACGTTGTGATTCTTGGTAAAATGAGTGATTTCCGATTGTATCCTGGACATTTCAGATATTATATATGAGTCTCTGGGTCCTATTTAATCTTATTTTTGTTGTAGGCAGTCCTTTATTGAAGTGTAGCATGAAGGCTGGCTGGGTGTGTATGTTTAGCTTCCTCCTGGGTCCCACCAACATCACCCCAGCAAAAGTGGAGCACCGACTCTTGCTGCCTCATTGCCAGTGGATGGGATGGAAGTTTAGCTCTCCCTTGTCCTGTTGACACTTTGTTGGCTGAAGTGGGGCACTACCTCACAGTGCTTCATTGCCTCCATTGGGGGTATAAGATCCGCTTCCTGCTGGGCTCTAATGACATCAGGAGTGTAAGAAGAGGGATGACTCAAACAGCTTTGTTGCTGCAGGGTGGGGGAGGAAGCTTGGCTTTCTGATGAGCCCTACTGACACCAGGAGAGGTGAATGGGGGAAATGGAGTGTCAGCTGGCCCTGCCTCCCACCACCTCATCCTGCTTCCTTGCTGCTGGGTGGAGGTGGACCCTGATGACACTACTACCCTCATGGGAACTGAAGCATCACTTGGTTCTGCCAGGTTAGGGATCAAGATCAGCTTCCTGCAGATACTAGGAAAATATAGAATCAAGTTTTTCTCAGCCCCACTGAAACCATGGGAGAGTAGTACATGTGCAGTTTTTCCATTGATTTTTGGCCAACAGTTGGGTAGGTATTGCCAAAAAGGCCACTCTTTTGATACTGATCAGAGTACAGGTAGTCTGCCCAGTGTGCACATTGACCAGTCCTGTGACACTGGGGTTTCAAAGGAGAAAGAGCTTTATTGCAAAGCACAAAGCAAGGAGAACAGGAGGTTTATGGGCTTCAGATCTGTCTCCCCAAATTGTAGTAATGCTGAGAGTTTTATGATATTCAAAGACAGGCAGGTTTAGGAGAATGAATATAATGGCTCAAAATGACGAAGTTAGAGATGTGCAAATCGATGACATGTTTAGTCACAGAACATATGTTAGAACATGGTGACCTTAACTTGATGATGGGCATGATTTTCAGTTTTACAATGAGGTATAGGTCACCTATAGGTTAAAGTTTAAGCTACTGTGCATTTCAGGTGGGCCAATTCTGGTTAGAACCAGCTTTGTTTAATAAGATGGCCTAGGAATTGGAGTGGGTTAGTTCTGAGCTGACTCAGGATCCCTCATTAATAAACATTAGGGGGCTATGTCCTCATAAGACTTCAAAATTGTAAAACAAGATAAGGGGGTACAAGTGGGGCCAGGCACAAGTTATTATAAGGCTTTACAGTTAAAAGGTAAAGAGATAACCACTACAAATGATCAAGGCATCTGGGTTACAGTTCAGTGAGTTTCAGTAGTTACTGGTATTTACTTTTGGCTATTCTGTAATATACAAGAAAGTTAGAAAGCATCTCTATAATGATTCAGTAACTATAATCATTTGTTAACTCAACTCTCAGTTATACTTTTTCTAATCTTTGGTTAGGGGCACAGGCTTTTCTTGGGGCCTTTTTGTTTGGTCTGTTTGGTGGCAGTTCTGGTTGGAGGCTTCCGTGGTGCCCCGTCTGGGATATTTGGGAGGCAGTAAGGAGACCAGGGAACTCACCACTGGGTCTTTCTTCAAATCCCAATATCCCTAGGCAGTCTGCCTTCTTTTCCCCATTTCTCAGTCTTCCTGTGCTTGTTGTATTACGTCTAGTGTATTTTAGTTATAAGAGGGAGGATCTGGGAGGAATGGGGCTGCTCTATCTTGGTAGAACCTGAAGTTCCACTCATTTTATTTTCTTTTATTTACAGCTGTATATTATTTATGGATGTACCATAGTGTATTTAACCACAGTGGAAGGGAAATGAATATCCCTGTGTATAGTGAATACCCTGGTGTATGGTACACTAAGATTCTTTCTAATCATTTGCTAATATGAATAATGCTCAAGTCACTTTGTGCCTTTGTCATTTTATACTCATGGCAAATGGAAGTTCTCAGAAATGAAATTGTTCCATGAAAATGTATATACATTTTTAATTTTGATATTTCCGAGTTGCCCTCAATAAGGGTTGCACCAATTTGCAATTCTCACTCTCTTCCCCAGCACTAGATGAGACTGCCGTGGCCTCCTCAACACAGTGTAATGTTAGGGTTTTTGCCAATCTGATGGTGGAAAATGGTAGCTCAGTGTGTCTTAATTTGCATTCTTCTTATTATGAGTTAAGCTGAGCCTCTCTTCATGTATTTTTTTTCTGTTCTTATCCTTTTCCCATTTTTATATAGGACTGTAAATGTTTTTATTTTTGATTTCTTGGAGCTCTTTTATATTAGGAGTTTAACTTTTTGCCTGTGATACGAGTTTATGGAATTCTATTCCCCAATTTATAGTTTGTCTTTTAAATTTGCTTCTAGTATTTTTTGCCATACAGTTTTTTTTTGTTGTTGTTGTTGTTGCTATTGTTTGTTTTTGTTTTTGTAGTCATATTTATCACTTTTGTCTTTAATAGTTTCTGGATTTTTGAGTCATAATTATACCTTGTCTATGTCAATAAAATAAAGGAATTTTCCTATGCTTCCTCCTAGCCTATTTATTTTGCGATGAAATCTTTGATCCATGTAGAAATTATTCTCTTGTAAGAATAGATCTAACTTTTTTTTTCCATATGGTATTTTTTCCATATCCAGTTGCCCCATTAACGCTCTTGGAATAATTTATCTTTTCTTGTTCAGTGTGGGATGCCTACTTTATCATGTACTTAATTCCTATATGAATTTTGAAACATCACAACACTGTTTTAATTTTAATAAGTGTGCATGTCTGATAGGATAAGTCTTCTCCCATTCCTCTTTAGAATTTTTCTAAGCTATTCTTGTTTATTTTTAAAATAAATTTAGAATAGCCTTTTTTAGTTTAAAAAATAATTGTTGGTATTCTTATTGGGAACAGGTTAAGTGGATATATAGACATAAAGGAAATGACGTCTTTATGTTACTGAGTAATCTTAACCAAAACTATGTTATGCTTTCCTATTTGTTCAAATCTTTCCAGTCGTTTGGTAGTATTTTAGTTTTCTTCATATCGGTCTTATACTTTTAGTCCCAGGTATTTTGTAAATAAATGTTTAAGTTCCTTTACAAATTGAACCTTTTTACATCTTTTTTGTTGTTATCATAAATGGGATCTTTTCTTCCATTATGTCTTTTAAGTCATTTTTTTGCATATATGAAAGTGGGTGATGTCTGTTTATTAATGCTTTATCAAGTTATTCTACTGGATTTTTTGTTGTTGTTTCTACCAGCTTCTGAATGGATTCTCTTGGTGTTTCTAGTTATATGATACTATCTTCTCCAAATAGAAATAAATTTTCTTTCTCTTTTCCAAATTTATACCTAATAAGGTTACCTAAAAGAAGTAAGGGTTCAATAAGTGGAAGCTAATATTATCATTTCCTGAGTGCCTACTATTTTCCAAAACAGAAGAAGGGAGCTCAGTTCCCTACCCTTGGAATCCATATGGGAAAGAGATAGCTCAACAACTTAAACATAATAAAGGAGACAAAGGCAGAGTGAAGATGAGAAGCTTAGATCTCTGGAATTCCGGTTCAAGTTCATTTGCTGTGTATTGTCCAGCCTCATAGACAAAGGCTTTACCTGCCCCCACCTCTCCATCCCTGCTGCTCCTCAAATAGTCTGTTTATAACTGTCTCTCAGAACCCAGCCATAATTTGTGCAGGCTGGGGCGGAACCAATTTAACTAAAAATCACACAGAGGGGTGAGGGGAAGAAAGGAAAGGTGGAAATGCTGAGTTACCTGGCTTTGCATAATGGCTCCTGGATAAAGGTTTCACATTAGTACCTGCTTCACTTTCCTGGAGGGGCTGAGAAAATTCAGTGGAACGAGAACTAGAACCTTTGCAGCAAATGATATATTTCCAAGGTATATTGCTAAATAAAATATTCATGTTGCAAAACAATGTGCTAAATGAGCCTGTTTTATTTTTTAAAAAATTATTATATGTTAGATTTGCATAGAAAAAGAGATCTAGAGGAATGTTAAGTAAGATTAGATTAACAGTTCTCTCTAGAAGTTGTCATTATAGGGATTTTTATTTTCCATGTTATCAGTGTCTGTGATGTTGATAGGTCTTTATAACAACCAGATATAACTTTTGTTATTAAAAATGTGTAACACTAATATATACTATAATGTTTGTATGTATGAATGAGATATGATGTCTGATATTTTCTTCAAAAAAATACGAGCAAGGAGAAGGTAGGTGTGGGTAAAGATGAAATCAAACTAGCCATGATAAATCACAGCTGCTGGGAGATGGGCATATGGGACATTGTTATATGATCCTCTACTTTTGTATATGTTTGAAATTTTCAGTGTTAAAATTTTTTTAAGTAGAGATGGTTTTATAGACATGAATGTGAGAAGATATCCGTGCTATAATTTTTTGTCACAGATTTTTATGTATATTATCTCATCTGTGTGTGTTGATACTTATATGTTTATTATAAACATATATATATAAACATATATATATGTTTATTTATATATGTATATGTATGGGAAAAAATCTGGAAGAATTGAGTATAACAAGCAAATTATTGAACACTTTAGAGTGTGTCAGGCAGCATCCTAAGCATAGAAATCCTTAGCTTCTTAAAAACTACGAAAAATATGTATACATATAAATGCATATATGTGTGTGTGTGTGTGTGTGTGAGTGAGTGTGTATTTAAAACCACCAGCTGCAGGTCTTTTGGAAATCTAAATCCTTGCTAATCCTGGTCTCCAATCCCCAGGAGAGGATCCATATCCTATTTTTAGGGTTGGGGAACCTAGCTAAGCTCCAAGGCCAGGGAATGCCATTGCAGTCAAATTGTTTTCTCTTTTTTCTCTACCACCTGACCAGGCTCCTCAGAATTTGCTGGTGCAGTGGAAATGACCTGGCATGTGATTAAAAGGCCTGAGTTCATGTCTGCTGATATCCTCTGACCAAAGTCAAGGGGGAAGGAAGTATCCTCCATCCATGGATGTAGAAGGGAAGTGATAGCCCTGTCAACAATCTAATGTATCATCTATCAAAACCCACAGTTCCACCTCTTGTCAATTTTTCCTCATACAAAGACCTCAAGCCCTCTTTCAAGACGTTTATGGTTAAAAAGAGGCCAAAATGACATGGGACAGAAATCCCAGAATGAGCTGAGACTCAGCATAAAGGGATTGAGAAAACCTTCTCGACAAAAGGGGGGAGAGTGAAATGAGACAAAGTGTCAATGGCTGAGAGATTCCAAACAAAGTTGAGAGGCTATCCTGGAGGTTATTCTTATGCATTAAGTAGATATCACCTTGTTATTCAAGATGTAATGGAGAGGCTGGAGGGAACTGCCTGAAAATGTAGAGCTGTGTTCCAGTAGCCATGTTTCTTGAGGATGATTGTATAATGATAAAACTTTCACAATGTGACTGTGTGATTGTGAAAACCTTGCGTCTGATGCTCCTTTTATCTACCTTGTCAACAGACGAGTAGAACATAAGAAATAAAAATAAATAATAGGGGGAACAAATGTTAAAATAAATTTAGTCTGAAATGCTAGTGATCAATGAAAGAGAGGGGTAAGGGATATGTATGGTATGTATGAATTTTTTTCCTGATTTTTTTTTTTTCTGAATAGATGCAAATATTACAAGAAATGATCATGATGATGAATATGCAACTATGTGATGATATTGTGAACGGAATGATCAAAATAGAAATGTTTGCATTTGTTATGTGTTTTTTGGTATTTAAAAAAATAAAATTAAATTAAAAATTAAAAAAAAAAAAAGGAGAGGCCAAATTGCTTTCCTTATAAGAAGGGGAAAATTGGATGTAGAGACTGAGGGGAATGCCATCCAATGACAGAGGCAGACAGAAGTTGTCAATGAACCACTAGAAGTTAGCAAGGATTCTGCCCTACAGGTTCTTTTTTTCCTTCATTTTTAAAAACATTATTTTATTATGAAATATAATATATATACAAAAATGTTGTAACAAATAGTTATAGGACGGATTTCAGAATTTGAAAAAAATTGTTCTACAATTTTAGGTTTTTTCTTCTCGCTGCTCCAAGACACTGGAGACTAAAAGAAGTATCAATATATTGTTTCAGTAGTCATTCTCATTTGTTAAATCCTATCTTCTCTGCTGTAGCTCCCCCTTCTCCTTTGATCCTTCTCCTAATGTTTAGGGGTATTTTGCCCTACAGGTTTAAGAGGAAGCATGGCCCTGCTGGCAGATTTATTTTATACTTTGAGCCTCCAGAACTGTGAGACAATAAATTTCTCTTGGTTTAAGTCACCTATTTGTGATACTTTGTTATAGTAGCCCGAGGAAACGAAGACTGTGTCATTTGTTATGATTACCTTTTCCAACCAATATATTTAAAAAATTTATTTATAAATGCATTAACTTTTTTTCTTTATGTAAGAATCAAACTTTTAAGTTTAGCTTTCTCAAAGGTGATGCAGACAGGGAAAGGGGAGGGCCTCTGACTCCATCTTAGAACTGGTGCCAAATCCTTAAGTCCAGGGTCATTAAAAATGTGAAACCTGGGGTGGGCCATCGTGGCTCAGCAGGCAGAGTTCTTGTCTGCCATGCCGGAGACCTGGGTTCCATTCCTGGTGCCTGCCCATGTGAAAAAACAAAACAAAACAAAACTAGAAAGTAATCAAAGGCGGAACCTTTGGAGGGAAGTTCAAATTAATTAGATTTCCTGGATAGGCGGTAACCTCTGGAGTATCTAATCAGTGGAGAAACAGGGGAGGGTCTGGGGATCAGGCACAGGTATAAGCATCTTGGCGTTCTATTGTTTGGTGTGCGAGCCACCATTTTGTATTCGCGTCACCATTTTGTGTTCAGCTGGGCACCCATTCTTGCAAGAGTATGAATAAATTATTTTCTCTTCCACAATCAGATGAGTGTTTGTTCTCCTTCAAGTACGGCATTCTTTCTAACATTTTTGTTTATTTATTTATTTGGTATGCTGTGCTTTGGGAGTCACGTTTCATTCTTTTCCATATTATAATGTTATAGCACTATTTGTCTAACCAATATTTTTGATTCACTGACCAAATATCTATCTTGATAACATGTGAAAAAGGGGTTTCTGCCACATGTGCTTATATGTTTATTGTCTATCATCCCCCAATAGAATATCTAATGGGTATAATGTTTTAAAATATTAAACACAAGGATGTGGAAAATTGAAACACTAGTATATTGTCGGTAGGAATGTAAAATGGTGCACCTATTGTGAAACAGTTTGGCAGTTCCTTAAAAAGTTAAACATAGAATTACCTTATGACCTGGCAATTCTACTCGTAGGTATATACCCCAAAGAACTGAAAACAGGTTCTCAAACATATATTTGTACACCAATGTTCAATAGGATTGTTCAAATAGCCAAAATGTTGAAGAAACCCATATGTTCATCAACAAGATGAATGGAATAAGAAAATGTGGTATTCTTATACAATGGGTATTATTCAGCCGTTAAAAAAGAATGAAGTTCTACCAGGACCATTCCAGCCCATCCTAAAAAATACCTAGGGCAATTTATA
Source organism: Tamandua tetradactyla (assembly GCF_023851605.1). Classification (NCBI taxonomy): domain Eukaryota; kingdom Metazoa; phylum Chordata; class Mammalia; order Pilosa; family Myrmecophagidae; genus Tamandua; species Tamandua tetradactyla. The sequence goes on along the minus strand of NC_135327.1, from coordinate 19,010,960 downwards.
AGATTCCTCAAGAGTTCCAGGCACTAGAATAACTTCCAGAACCCTACAACCTCCAGGTGGGTCCCTGGTCCAGATAAGTCCTGAAACCTTGCCCAGCCTCTCCAGAACATCAGTTAGTTCCATCTCCCTAGTCCATATTAGTGACAGACCCTTCTGCAATATCAAAAACTTAGAATTGCCATAGCCCAAACAACCCCAATGAGAGGTATGGAAAGATCAAAGGTAATGGTGGAATTACACATAGAAGATAGGACTTAACAAATGAATATGAATTCTGAATCATTAAATTTATATCTCTTAGTCTCCGGTATTTTAGAGCAGCTAGAATTAAAACCTAAAATAGTGAAATTGTAACCCATGTCAAACTCTGAAATATGTTCTATAACTAATTGTGATGCTGTGCTTGGAAATTTTTGTGTATATGTTATTGTTCACAAAAAAAGAAGGAAAAAAAGCCGATTGTAATGATAAAAAAGTATTTAAGCCTGCTAGCCTCCTATATTCTGGAGGAAAAATATGAGAGGATCATATGGTAGCCCATGACAAACTCTGGAATCTGTCCTGTAACCACTTTTTGAAGAGTGCTTTGAAAACTATTGCTTTTTTATTTCTTTGCTTTGCATATATGTTATACTATACAATAAAAAAAGTTAAAAAACAAAACAAAACACAGTGAGATACCACTTCACATCCCCTAGGATGGCTATAATAAAAAATACGGACAATAACAAATGTTGTAAGAAGGTGGAAAAATTGGAGCCCTCATACCTTGCTGGTAAAAATGTAAAATCATGCACTTGCTTTGGAAATCAGTCTGCCCGTTTCGCAGAAATATAGAATTACTATATGACCTAGAAATTCCAATACTAGGTGTATCTATCCCGAAGAAATGAAAACATGCGTCTATAAAAAAAACTTATAAATTAATGTTCATAGCAGCATTTATTTATAATAGCCAAAAAGGGAAACAACCCAGATACCCAGAATAGGAAAATATATAAAGATAGGAAGTAGATTAGTGGTTGCCTTAGGCTGGGAGTTAGGAGCAGGAATGCATGACAGCAAGTGGGTACAGTGTTTCTTTTGGGGGTGATGAAAATGTTTTAGAATTTATATACTGGTGATTGATGAACAACTTTGTGAATATACTAAAAACCATTGAATTGTATATTTTTAAAACGTGAACTTTCTGTCATATGAATTAAATTTCAATAAAACTTTTCTTTGAAAAACAAAAATGAACAAACAAACAAAAAAAGGGATGAAGTTCTAATATATGCAACGACATGGATGAAACTTGAAAATATTGTGCTGAGTTGAAATTAGCCAGACACAAAAGGACAAATACTGTATGATTCCATTAATATGAATTATCTAGGGTAAGTAGATTCATAGAGACAGAAAGTTGATTAGAGGTTACCAGGGACTGGTGGCAGGGAGAAAAGGGGAGTTATTTTGCTTTGGGGTGATGGAAGAGTGTTGGTGATGGATGATGGTGATGATAGCACCACATGTGGATATAATTAATGCCACAAAATTGTATTCTCAAAAATAGTTAACATGGCCAATTTTACCTTATATATATGATACCACAATACAAATATTTAAATAAAATATTAAATGGATGGGTCTTAGGGTTACCTCCGATCTCAGAGGTAGATCCTGGCACAAGAATTTTGACACCAAGGGGATGAGCCCAGGAAGCACTGTTAGTAGAGTGGGGAGTGAGACTGAGAAGGGAAGGCTGCCAATGAATCCTGTGAGATCACTGTGGGCAACTGGAGCTTAATCCCCCTGGAGACAATTACAGACCCTCCTTGGGTAATTGCAGGGTGAGGACCCTGGGGTAGCCACCAACTCCTATCTGCCATTTGTTAAAGGATACTTCTGGGGCATGCTGTCTCCAGTACTTCTGTCTTGTCCAGTATGTGGTCTAGCGTGCTCCTGAGGGAGAAAAGAGCTCTCAAGAGGGTCACAGTTGTTGTAGTAATCATATTTGGAGTATGGAGGTGAGTGCTGAGGGGATGTGGGCAGAGTACTGCAGGTGAATTTCCATTCCCCTGAAACCTGATATCTTGGGGTGCCCTACCACCACTCATTGAATTAATGAGGAGGGGAAGGTGGTCTACATATGGACTTATGTTCTGCCCCTTAGGTCTTTTTGGTCTTTCAGGTATCATTTCCAGAAGACTCACGTATGGAGTTGACCATACCTAGATGCCATCTTGAGTAGAGGAAGGAGTCAGGGGCACAGAAAGACTAACCCTATACTCAAAAGATGCTAAATACTTAGGTATGTGAGATTTTTAACCTGGAAAAGATCGAGTTACTGCTAAAATAAAAATAAAAGGTGGGAGCATAAGAAAAAAATTGTCAATTACAGAAAATAAAGAACCTAAACATTTAAAAAAAATTTATTTATTAATTAAAAAATTAAGAACAAACAAAAACATTAACGTATCATTCTGTTCTACATATATAATTAGTAATTCTCAATATCATCACATAGCTGCATATTCATCATTTCTTAGAACATTTGCATCAATTCAGAAAAAGAAAAAGATAACCAAAAAAGAAATACAATGATAACAGAAAAAAAAAAGATTATACATACCATACCCCTTACCCCTCGCCTTCATTGTTCACTAGCATTTCAGACTAAATTTATTTTAATATTTGTTCCCCCTATTCCTTATTTTTATTCCGTATGTTCTACTCATCTGTTGACATGTAGATAAAAGGAGCATCAGACAAAAGGTTTTCACAATCATACAGTCACATTGTGAAAGCTATATCATTATTCAATCATCATCAAGAAACATGGCTACTGGAACACAGCTCTACATTTTCAGGCAGTTCCCTCCAGCCTCTCCACTACATCTTGAATAACAAGGTGATATCTACTTAATGCATAAGAATGACCTCCAGGATAACCTCTCAACTCTGTTTGGACTCTCTCAGTGTCAATACACTTTGTCTCATTTCACTCTTCCCCCTTTTGGTCGAGAAGATTTTCTCAATCCCTTGCTGCTGAGTCTCAGCTCATTCTAGGGTTTTTGTCAATCCCTTGATGCTGAGTCTCAGCTCATTCTAGGATTTCTGTCCCATGTTGCCAGGAAGGTCCACAACCCTGGGAGTCATGTCTCACATAGAGAGGGGAAGGGCAGTGGGTTTGCTTGATGTGTTGGCCGAGAGAGAGAGGCCACATCTGAGCAACAGAAGAGGTTCTCTTGGGGGTGACTCTTGGGCCTAATTTTAAGTAGGCTTAGCCTATCCTTTGTGGGGTTAAGTTTCATATGAACAAACCCCAAGATTGGAGGCTCAGCCTATTGCTTTGACTGTCCCCACTGCCTGTGAGAATATCAAGAATTCTCCACTTGGGGAAGTTGAATTTCCCCTCTTTCTCACCATTCCCTCTAAGGAACTCTGCAAATACTTCCCTAGTCACTGTTCAAATGGCTCTGGGATTTATCTGTGCATCACTCTGGAACAAACCTACAAAATCTCATGCCCTATGCAAGGTTCCAAGTACTATGGTTTTCAATTAAGCTGTCCACATAAGTTATATTAGGAAATGCAGTAGTCAAAATATAAATTTTGTACCAAACAAACATTGTTTGAGAAGCCATGTTTTAATCCTGATCCTTTTGTGGAAGCAGCCATTTCTTTGAATCCCTATTCAGTACTGTAGGTTGGAGACTTGATTAGATGATCTCCAGAGATGTGACACACCCAACTGTCACTGATTTGATTAGGAGACTTGACTCCACCCATTTGATTAGAAGGAGATGTGACGCCACCATTCCAGGTGGGTCCTGATTAGTTTACTGGAATCCTTTAAAACAGGAAACACTTTTCGAAAAAGCTGCAGAGCCACAAGAGCCAACAGAATGCAAGCAGAGACCTTTGGAGATGAAGAAGGAAAATACCTCAGGGGAGCTTCATGAAATAAGAAGCCTGGAGTGAAAGCTAGCAGACTTCGCCATGTGCCTTTCCAGTTGAGAGAGAAACCTTGAACATCATTGGCCTACTTGAACCAAGGTATCTTTCCCTGGGTACCTTAGATTGGACATTTCTATAGCTTTGCTTTAATTTGGACATTTTCATGGCCTTAGAACTGTAAACTAGCATCTTAATAAATTTCCCCTTTTAAAAGCCATTCTGTTTCTGGTATATCGCATTCCAGCAGCTTACAACTAGAACTGCAGTGCAGCACTCATAGAGTTTGATTTATCTCACAAAACAAGAAAGCTTGAGGAATCCTACCTCTGCCTTTCTACTTTGCCATCCTCTTCAAGTCAATCTTTGTTCTCAAGGTTTCAAGAAGACTGCTGTGATTCTGTGCATCACATGGCTGAAGAAGAATGCTCGTTGGGTTTCTTTTTTTAAAAAATTTTTTTTTCTGGTAAAAACACCAAGTAACTCCCACTTGTCATGTGGCCAACCCTAGCTTCAAGGGAGCCTGGGAAATCAAGTATTTTAGAATTCTAGCCTTCTTAGCAAGGTAGGCTGGGAACAATTTGGTGTTAGCCAACTCACAGTATCTGCTATGTACACATTTTTTCTGTGTAATCCCCCACAAAGGCTTTAAGTGGCTAGAAACACTATGATTTCTGTTTTACAGATAAGACACCTGAGGCCAAGAGAGGCAGAGAATAGCCCAAGGATATACAACTCATAAGTAGCACAGTCAGAATCAGAACCCAAGACTGGAGAGTCACCACCACAAAATGCTGCACAGTCTACCATGAGGCCTGGCATACAGTAAGTGCTTAATAGGCGTTAGTTCCCTTCCACTCCTAGCTCATCTTTGAGACTCCACCAGATATAACCCTTTAGGCCTTTGAGGCTGGGCTTCTTCATGCCTTCCCCTGCAGCACAGCCGGACAGGTGAGAGGGCAGGAGACGAGAGTCTGGGGAGAAAGACGGTGGGCCAAATCCAAGGCTTCCCCACTGTTCAGACTCTGTGGCCCCGAAATTAGAAGGAAGTTTTCTCTCAGTGTATACAGCATGAGGTGGGGGTGGGATAGGTATCCTTCTTTGATGCCATGGTAAACTTCAGCAGATATTTAAAAAAAATTTTTTTTAATTGTGAAATATATAAACAGAAAAGTGATAATTTTCAAAGTACAGTTTAACAAGTAGTTACAGAGCAAATTTCAAAGTATAGCATGGGTTACATTTCCACAATTTCAAGTATTTCCTTCTGGTTATTCTAATGCACTAGAAACTACAAAGAAATTTCTATATAATGATTCAGTAGTCATAATGATTTGTTAAATCCTAATTTCTCTGTTATAACTCCTTCCTCTCATTTGATCATTCAATCTTCAGGGATATTTGGGCAATGAAAATTCTAACTTGTTCAAGGTGAAAAGAAGTATCAGAATTATGGGGTAGGGAAATACAACTGGTTGATGTTCTGGGAGAGGCTGGTACCTCTAAGTTTCAGGGCTTATCTGGCATAGGAACGAACAATCTGGAGGTTTTACATTTCTGAAAACTGAACTGAATTAGTAAAACTTTTATAAAGTCTTAGAGTCCTGGATATTCTTTAGGCTTTTCAAGAATACTGGTGGTTGGGGCGTGGCATAACATGACAGTTTATAATATCTGGCTGAAGCTTGCATAAGAGTAACCTCCAGAATGACCTCTCAATTCTATTTGAAATTTCTAAGCCACTGAAACCTTATTTTGTTATATTTCTTTTCTCCCTTTTGGTCAAGAAGACGTTCTCAAACCCATGATGGCTGGCAGATATTTTAAATTAATATGGACACAGGGTTTCAAACCAGGAATTTGCAAGTCAAATATATATATATATATATTTTTTTTTTGGTCTCACACAATATTTTTACAAATTTAATTGAATTCAATAAAATTTTAGTGTTGGGAAGTTTCACATTATAACCTACTCTTGCTCTCTAAGGAAAAAAAATCAGGCAGCCAGGCCATACTGGATTCACATTTCCATACGGTAACAATTGGTTAGAGCCAGGTAATAGTTTTCCCCTGTAGTTGAATGTGTCCATTCACACAGTTCTCATTCACCCTGCTTCCCTTGTCTATGCTATTTGCCTCATTCCTGTGAGCATTTGAGTTCATTTCTCTCTCACTGAACAACTGGAACAACTGAAGTTTAGGGAGGGAAATTGAGTTATCCAAACTCATACAGCCAAACAATGGAGACTTCCAACTGGGTCATTGTGACTCCCAGTTCACTGGTCCTTCTGCAGCTTCTTTTGTTATTTATGCTTTTTGTCTGAATAGGAGCTATTGCAATGGAAGAGACAGTGGAAGCTGCTGACTCAGAAGAACTGTGCGCCAGCTCCGCCTCTGCTTGGTTTGTTGTTGCTTCCCTTCTTTTGGCCTCAGCTTTCCCATCCATAAAATGGGGATGACAATGTTCCTATTCTTGCAGGTGCAGGAAGCACTTGAGAACTCTGTGGAGCTAAGGAAATGTTACTGAATGTGATTGCTATGTTGACTTTCTATTGCTGTGTAACAAAGCACTCTAAAACTTAGTGGTATAAAACAACCATTTTACTTGCTCATGAGCCCTCCATCTGGGCTGGACTCAGGTGGGCAGTTTTTCTCCTCATTTGGCTGGTGGTCACTCTTGTGCCTGCATTAAGGTACCAGACTGGCTGAGAGCTGGGTTTAGCAGGGAAACTGCTGGGATGGCTGGACTTCTGATTCTCTCCATGTAGTTTTAGAGAATCCTTCCTATTGGTCTCTCCAGCATGGTAGCCAAACTTCTTATCTGAAAGCTCAGGGGTCCAAAGAGTAAGCATTACAAGAGGACTAGCCCCGGGGTACAAGCATTTATCAAGCCTCTGCTTGTATCCTGACTGCTAATGTCCCACTGGCCAAAGTAGTTGCATGGCCAAACCCAGAGTCAATGTGGAAGGGGGCTACATGAAATCACAAAATCTGGGAAGCATGGTTCCTTGGGGGTCACCCAAATTAACAGTCTACTACAATTATTTTCATGGTATCTGACCAATGGCTAGGGTAGGGAGAGTGGGCCTTCACAGCAGGGTGAAATTTGATAGTTCCTTAGTCTCCCTACTTAGATTTGTCTCTCCTAATGAACTGGCCCAAAATTGGAAGTTTTCCCTTACTTTACAGCATTGGTCTGGTAAGACCAGGCTTTCAGAGAACAAATTAAGTTTCAACCCATGGTGTCAATCCAAATGATTGGTATGGCTTTCTACGTGTGGGAAGGGTTCTACCGCGGGTAGAGGGTTGGAATGCCCTGATTGGCCAGCCTGCATCAGGTCCCATCACCAGGGCCTAGGGGAAAGTGGCCATTTCCTTCTGCAGTAATAATAAAATAATAAATACATTAAATGAGTGTTTACTATGTGATAGGCACTCTTCTAAACATCTTATGTGTATCAACTCATATTATCCATCCAACAGCTCTGTTAGGTAGATATTATTTTCCACATTTCTTAAATGAGAGGTAGAGAGGTTAAGGAATTTTCCCAGATTCACAAAAGTAGTAAATGGCAGAACCAGGATTCAAACCCAGGATGTCCAAATTTAGTATCTTCACTCTTTATAAAGTTTGGACCAAGAATGGGAACTGGGGGTTCATTGGAAATCCAGGCCCTAATTCCAAGAAAGGGAAATTATACAGTGCAGGGAAAAACAGTATCTAGAACTTACAATCTACTTCAGGTGGGATTCTCTTCATCTCAGTGTCTCCTGTTTGGATCAAAAGCTGAGAACTTCTAGGACCACCTGGTTAAGAAATCCTGAGGTACAGCAAATAAGAACATCTGAGAACTCAAAGGTACTAACATGTGGCTGAGAATTTTTAAAAGGATATGGAGGTGTCATACAGATGACACATATGACTAAGAGTTGGAGTTGTGCAGCTCTGAAAGTCAGTATTCTTACATAAAGCAACTGTAAAGAAGCCAAAAAAGAGATCAGACTTCAATTAGAGATAAAACAAAGCTGATCTGGCTGGGACTAAGATAAATCAGACACAGGGTAAAGGATGATGGTGTTTGTGTTTTACAATTTCATCTACTGCATGAGACTAAAGGATGAGAGGTTTATTTTGTCCAAAACTTAAATTTTCCATAGCACACAATCTAACTTAACCTATCTGGCCAGTTCAGTTAAGCAGCCTAAACACATGGAGTCTAGCATTGGGAATGAGGTCTTGCAATTCTGTATAGCTTAATATAATACCCAGATACATTCCAGAATACGTTGGGCAGATAATTAAAAAGTAATGGCAAAATCCCTCGAGGGACTGAAGAAAAATTACGGAACTATTAAACTTTCCCACTTGGGAAATCTGATACTGTCTCAAACATTAGGAACTCCCAAGTTAATAAGCCAGGCCCTTGATCTTGAGGCTTGCTCTTATGAAACTTATTTCTGTAATGGAGAAGCTAAGCCTACCTATAATTATGCCTAAGGGTTACTTCCAGAGAAACTCTTTAGTTGCTCAGATGTGGCCTCCTCTCTCTCTTAAGTCCAATTCTGCAAGGAAAATCTTTACCTTCCCCCCTACGTGGGACATGATGTCCAGGAGTGTACGTCTCCTTGACAATGTGGGACATGACTCTCAGGGATGAGCCTGGCCCTGGTACCACGGCACTGATAATGGCCCCTGACCAAAAGGGGGAAAATGTAACAAAATAAGGTATCAGTGGCTCAGACAGTTCAAATAGAGTCAAGAGCCTTTTCTGAAGGTTACTCTTATGCAAGCTTCAGCTAGATATTGCTAATTCCCATGGTATGCCAAGCCCCAACCAACAGTATTCCTATAACTCCTAAAATATACCCAGGGCTCTATCTGAGATTTATAAAAAGTTTCCCTCACTAAGTTTATTTTTCAGAAACCTACAACCTCCTGATGGGTCCCTAGGCCAGATAATCCCCCAAACTCAGAGTTACCAGTATCTTCACGAGCATCAACCAGTTGCATCCCCATACACCATAATGTTGAAACCCTTCTTCAACATGAAGTTAGATGGTTCTTGCCCAAATATCCCTACAGATTGGGAGAAGGATAAAAGGAGGAGGAGTTTTAACGGAGAAAATAGGATTTAACAAATGAAAATGACTACCGAATCATTATATTGATATTTCTTCTTAGTCTCCAGTGTCTTAGAGCAGCTAGAAGGAAATACCTGAAGCTGTGGGACTGTAACCCATACCATACTTTGAAATTCATACTGTAACTACTTGTTAAAATGTACTTTGAAATCTATTTTTTTGTGTGTGTTATATTTCACAATAAAAAAGTTTTAAAAAAAGAATATGGAGGAGTGGATTTGGATAAAGAAATGGAGAACACGAAGGGGAAATGTGATGGATGACATCTGCAGAAATGCATCTCGGAGACTAAAGCCTTTCTGAATATTGGGAGGCATGGGTGGGGTGGGAGGCCTCATAATCATTTCCTGGGTACATAATCCTTTTTGAGTAAGATGCTCTAGAGATGCTTTTTCTCATTAGAACAAATGCCACATACACAAAGCCTTATTCATTTTATAATTTCTTTGAATGTGCTTGAGCATGTGAGCCCTTAATGTCAATTTCAATTAATGCAATGCATATGATCTTGGTGGTGCAGCTAATGGATTGCAAAGAGGGGCAGAGGGAAGGTCACTTGGACTGGTACTCTCTCTGTTAGGAGGTTTGAAGGCTGAGGTGAGAGAGGCATTGGGAGGGAAGGTCTGAATTTGCTCTCCCTACTTAATGAAGCCCATACTTTGAAGATGCCACCCTGTCTTTTGTTTGATAAGAAAAAACGGATTTGGAGACCCCTGGCAAGACAGACAGGAGAGACAAGGGCCCAGGGCTGAGCTGGTGAGGACCAAGAGAGACATAATATATTCTTTCATTGACTTAGGAGAACCGTCCTCATAACCTTGAACCTCTCCCCCACCCCCCTCTCAGCCACCAATTGTGGGTTATAGTTTCACAATTTCATGGAGCAGATTCTTTCAACCTTGACACTTGATCATTCCAAAGCACCCTCTGCTCAAAACCGTTCAATGATTCCCACTGTCTGTCAAGCTTAGCAAAGAAATCAGTTCTTTCCAGAATCTAGTTCCAGCCTATACAGAAGTGTAGATCTAACTGCTGATCGGGCAGAGCTACAGCTCTTGATTCAAGTTCTGCTCAGAGTAGAGAATCTCGTTTTTCAGGTAGATTCTGGGGGAAACGATATGATAAATACAATCATGAAATCGCAGGCCAGATTGGATGAGACATGGAGAATTTTTCTAGTCAGTTCCCAGTTTTCAAGGAGGTCCATAACTGAAGACTGAAAGGCACCAGTCCTTTTGTGCTCTCAGAAAACTCCTCTGGCTGTTCTGTGGAGGCTGGGGCTTGGGGATCAGAGACTCTGGCGAATGGACTAGTGATCCAAGTGAAAAATTCAACAGCGGAGATGTTTAGGAGGGAGAACCACCACTCAGATCAAGTTAGAAAACATTCCCTGCAGCCAGAAGTATAAAGAGACTTACTTGAATTTTACCTTTATATATTTTTTAAGTCCTCCCCCAGAGTTCCACCGTCACCGCAGCCTCTTCCCCTAGTTCCAGCTTAGACATGAAGCCCTAGTGCCTGGTTCCTTGAAAATTAAAAGACCTTGTGCTTCTTCTCTACTTCCTCTTTTCCGGATCCCTAGAGCATTGCCTCCAGGCGACGAGTTTGAGCCCCATCCCCACGCCCGGCTAACGCCAAGCACCACCCACTCAAACCTTCTTTAGGTCACGCCTCCTTCCGGCTCCTCCCGAGAGTCTCCACCTTTCGGGCTCCTCCTCCTGGCTCTGCTTCCGGGCCCGCCTCCTCCGGTCCCGCTTCAATCGTTCCTTCTTTCGTGGCTTCTCCTCAGCCCCTCCTTCTTCCAGCTTCTCTTGGTCTTCCTCCACCGTGACTCCTCCTCTGGGTATGGCCGCCCTCTAGGCCCGAGCACAGCCTCTCCTTTCCAGCTCTGAGGGAGCTCCAGGCTCTCCGAGGCCTCCACTACTTTCTTTACCTCTCTTGCGCTCCTCTTGTTAGGGATTCACAACCCTGCTAGCCTTGCCCCACGTTCGGCTCCCTACTAGTACAAGCGAATCCCTCTTCCCGCCCTTACGCGGGTCCCCAGGCTCCCACCTCAGTCCCGCCTCCCTATCAGGCCCCGCCCCTGCCCCGCCCTTTGCCTCTCCCCGCGGAAGCTCTGGACCTTTCCAAAGCCGAGCCGAGGGGTGAAGAGAGCCCAGGCGTTGGGGGCGGGGCCGGTTGTGCCTGGGCGAGGTTCCAATCTCGTTGCACTACTGTCGTAGCATCTACCCGGGAGACAGGAGTGGAGGGGAGGGAAGCCCAGGTTAGGACTAGGGCGGAGGGCGGGGCCAAGCTGAGGGGCCCTACCCCTGCGCGCCTCAGTGGTGTAGGCCGAGGGAAGGACTCGCGGCTGCGGAGCTCGCGCCGCTGTCAGTATAGCTGGACGCGCGAACGGCGCGGGCTCTGGGCAGATCAAGCCGCGAGAAGCTGTGGGGGCGGTAGCGGCGGCGACGACGACGACGCCGCAGACGAGGGCTCCCGCGCTTGTGTTCAGGCTCCTCACGCCGCGGTCGGGGCCGCCTCCCTCTCTCCCTCCCTTCATTCCGCCCCCAAGTGCGGCGGCACCGCCTCCTTCCTTGCCGAGCTTCTCTCTCCAGATCTCTTGGCGCGGGTGAGTGGGAGCCGCGGGCGTCTCCTCAAGAGAGTGTGTGAGTGTGTGAGTGTGTGAGTGTGTGTTCCTGTGCTTCTTTTCGGTCGCTCACCTCTTCAAGCGGGCCGTTACCTATTTTTAGAAACTCTTTTTCTGGTCATTCCGGAGCCCGGAGAGCCGGAGTAACTCCAGATCCCCTCCTTCCGCACATTCCCTGTACCCGAGCCCGCCGCCCCGTGTCGCCCGCCCCGGCAGTTCCGCGGCCCGGGCCTGGGCCAGGAGTTGGCCGGGTGGGCCCGCGCCGGCTCGGAAGTTGGAGTCTTTTGTGTTTGCGCCCCGCCCCGCTCGGCGAGGGGAGGAGGGAGTGGAGCGGAGGCCGCGCCGAGGAGGCCTCGGCGGGCAGGGCCAGGACTCTGGCCCCGGGCTTTTTTCCGCCTCCACACTGCCCTGCTGTCCTCCTAGGCTGGGTCTGTGGATCCCTGAGACGGGTACAACTGGCCCTGACTCGACCCTCGGGGGCCTGAGCGCCCCCGATCCTACTTCTCCCGGTCCTGAGCTCATTGGTACACCTGGGGCTTGGAGGGGAACAACCACAGGCCTTCGAGCTGGGGCGTTATTTCGCACTTCACGCAGTGCTCTTCGCGGCCCAGCCTGAGTTCGCGCCTCGGTGAAATGGGGGAAAAATGAAATTCGTTTCACAGGGTGTTTGCGTGCTCGATGAGGGAACTAATAAATGAGAACTGTTTAATACCAACAGGTAAATTTAATGAGACTTGATCATGTGCTAGGCCCCTTGCCAGGTATTTCATAAGGCGTTTTTTCATTTAGTGCTCACAACGGCCTTCTGGAGTTATTCCCATTGCACAGAAGCAGAAATAAAGGCACGGAGAGACTAGTTTGCTCCAAAACACCCTGTAGCCACAGAAGTGTAAGGCAGTGATGCTAATACCTGTTATTTATTTCCTAATGTGAGCATGTATAATCCCTAGTGCAAAAGGAGTTATTCCTGGATCAACCATGAGTTAGGGGCATTACTAGGTCCTTCCTGACTTTTGGGCCATTTTCCACATGAAATACCATTCTAGGCTACCAAAACTCCGAGGGAAAGGAGGATAGAATGACTTTCTGCTTACCTTTCCTCTAGAAGTTGGTGGATGCAGGGAACTCCAGGTCTCAAGCGTAACTGAAATTCCCTGGGACTTTGGCTCAAGGAAGGTGTAAATCCAAGTGAAGTCTGTCCATAATTTTGTTCATATTATGTTCCTCCTCCATTATCTCCCCTCTTCATTCCAAACCTTGCATTTCTCTGGTGTTTAGATTTACAGATTTCTGTGGGTTAGGGGTGACAAATCATTTACTCAGGTCTGCTTTCAAGTAGGGTTTTATTTCCCTTATTTTCAGATAAGGCCCAGAGAGCTTAAAGTGAACTAAAATTAGCTTTGGGAAGTGTTTCAGTTTTCCAATATGTTTGATTTCCAGTATGTATGAGGAGTCTGAAAATCAGGCAGGGGAGTTCCTGAGCTGAATATTGAGGGGTCTCTTAGGAAGGGAGGTCTTACCCTGATATTTGATGTCTGTCTTAATCCCTTGGAATCTGGTAGGTGTACTGTGCTTCCCCCTCTGCATCCCAAGAATCATGGTAGGGAGGAATTGTTCCCCTTTCTGTATTAATAGTAAGTTCTAAATTAAAACTGCCTTAGTGATAGAACAAGAACTAGAATCTCCAGTCTTCTGCCTCTCAGTTCAGTAATTTTTATTTCTGCCTCATGAAAGGGCATTTAACCATTTATTCAGCCCTGGAAAGACCAAGAATCTTGAGTGAATGGAAATTCCAACGAAGTTGTGTAGTCCCAGCCACTCTCTATGCCTCAGGTTTAGCAGTAAAAGGCCAGATTTTGTGCACAGGTATACCATTTTTTATAAGTTGCCACTTTTGTTTTACAGTACTTTATAGTTTACAGCACTCTTTTGTAACCATCATCTGATTTCATTTCTAATTCATTTCTGTGAGGGAGTTTACTGAGCTAGGTTTGTATTGCCATTTTATTACGTGGAAATTGAAATACAGCAAGGTTAGGGCACTTGCCTTAGGTCATGCAGTTAAACAAGAGATGGGGCAGGACATCTCTCAGGCTGAGGATTTGATTTGGCCTCATCAAATGAGCCACTCATTGTGACTCTAAGCTTCGATTTCCTTATCTGTAAACTCTCACAGGATTGTTGAGGGTTTATGAGAAAATGGCTGTGAAAGTAGTTTGTAGTGTTAGTAATAATAACTAACACTTATTCAGCATTTGTCATATAGCAGGTACTGTATGTCTGTGTCTCTTTTAATCCTCAGAGCAAACCTCTGCATTAGATACTGTTATTATCCCTGTTTTACAGAAGAAAGAACAGGCTTCTGGATGTTACAGGACTTGCTCAGGGTCATATAATTTAGTAAGTGACAGAGCCAGGATTCAATTTGCAGACAATATAACTTGTGCTCTTAGTGTCTTCCTTAACCTACTGCATCTGCAGCAGGGCATGGCTTACAGTCTTAGAGCAAGAACCCATGCCTTGTGGTACCTTTGGTTAAGTTCTCCCCTCTGGATTGAAGCTCATCACTGAAGCCTTTTTTCTTTTTTCAAAGATGACTGCTGACCCCTTCTCTATTTTCGGAAGAAACTACCTACCCTTGAAATTAAACCGGATGATCCTCATCCTTGTCTGCCTCTCTGACTAACCAGGGTTTGGACATATGTGGCTGCAGTGATCGAAATAGTAGTGCTTGACAGTGGTTTGCAAGAATGATTAAGTGGAAATGAAATGTTCCCACTCTGCCTCCCCCCTTCCGTAAAGGCACACAAGAAATACTAGTTTTGGGGTTCCTGGAGGGTGTTTATGGATCTACACTGCTTGCAGGCATCTGGGTCTATGTATTTGGCAGTGGGGAAGAGAGTATTTGTATGTTTGTGAAGGGTAGTTGAAATTTTGTCCTGACAGCAACGGGTTGGAGGCTGGGAGGGTGTTTCAGAGTTGAGTAATAGGGCAATAGACACAGATCTGATCATGTTTCTTTTTTTCTTAAAAATCTGATGGCTCAACATTGCCTGCTTATTGAAGCCAACACCCCTGTGTGTGACCAGTGAGGTCAGAGAGTGTTGAGTTATTAGATAGAATCTTGTAGTTGAGGGTCCTTAAAGTCATTTAGAGCAGCCACCTGGTCGACATTTGAACTGGCTACCTATTTGAATTTCTGATTTGTTGGACACCTTGTTACTGGAAAGTTTTCCATTGGCAGGCCAATTATTAAATATCTGTTGTGTGACAGACATAGTACTAAACTTGAGGACCTGTTCCAGTCTTCAAGGTTTATATGGCTTAGTAAGGGAGACAAACCCAGAAACAGGCACTGTGAGATGTGTTGTGATAGGAGCAAGCTTCATGAGAACACAGAGCAGTGATACCTCACCCAGTCTTGGAGGGTAAGGGAAGGCTTCTTTGGAGGAGAGGAAGACCTCAAGAAAAAAATAGACATAAGCCAGAAAGAGAAGAAATTTGTGGAGTCAGAGAAGAGGCAAAGAGAAGACAGTTAGAGGCAGAAGAGGCAGCAAATCTAGAAATCTTGGTGATGGTAGGTGAATTTTTTTGCCATTTACTATATTTACCAGGTACTGTTCTAAGCATTTAACATAATATAAGCTCATTTCTTCCCATAACCACTCAGAGAGAGATACTATTATTATTCCCTTTTTGTGGGTGAGGAAACACGTCTAGAGTGGTTAAATAAGTTTTTCAAGATCCCTGGATGGGACATAGAGCATGAGGTTAGATGGGATATGGCAAGAGATGAGAGTGGCAAGGTAGGCAGAGCAGAGGCCAAGTCATGAAAGGGCTTGTTACCCATATTGAGGAGTTTGGACTTTATCCCAAAGTAAGAAGAGGGCCATAATCTAGTCTACATTTTAGAAGGATGTCTCTGGCTGCTTGTTTGGGGAGTGGTTTGGAGGGGTAGAGCACCATGGGCAAAGAGAGCATAGGAGGCCGTTGCAGTAATAATTGGCAAGAGGTTATGGTGTTTGAAATGAAAGGTGTGTGTGTATGCGTGCACGCATGTGTGTGGATGTGTGTATAGAAAGAAGATGGAATTGAGTGATGAGGAGATACAAAGATTCTTGGTGTGAAGAGTAAGGGGAGGAATTGTTCTAGTTTGCTAGCTGCCAGATGCCATATACCAGAAACGGAATGGCTTTTAAAAAGGGGAATTTAGTAAGTTGCTAGTTTACAGTTCTAAGGCTGAGAAAATGTCCCAATTAAAACAAGTTATAGAAATGTACAATCAAAGGCATCGGGGAAAGATACCTTAGTTCAAGAAGGCCCATGAAATTCAGGGTTTCTCTCTCAAGTGAGAAGGCACATGGTGAACACAATCATAGTTTCTCTTTTGGCTGGAGGGGCACATGGCAGAAGGCATCATCTGCTAGCTTTCTCTCCTGGCTCTATTTACCACCCTACCCCTCCCATGAATAGAGACAGGAATCTGCCCAAATATTATTTTAGTTGTCTTTTCTGTTTTCACAGTTCTTTCTTTTCCTCATAGTATTAGTGTCTTTTTGTCGCTTCATCATGGCCTCCATGGTATTAAATATGTTGTACTTCCTGGGAGAAAGGGAGGAAGGATGAATATTGTCCCTAAGCCTAAGTTCCAGAAAAGCCATTTAAGCTCTCCACTGCACCCTGCACTCTGTGCCAGGTTAGTGGGTTTATGGCTGAATACTCAAGTTTTTTGTGCTCCATTGACTAAAGTTCAAATCTGGCCATCCTTCCAATATTCCTAGTGCAGTTTCACTAGGGGAAATAGCATTTACTAGACTTTTGATGTTGGTCAAACTCACATTAACTGTAATTACCTAGTACCCCTCTGAGATCTCATTTTTCCTATCTGTAATACAAGGGGGTTGGACTAAATAATTTTGAATGATATGTCTATCCCTTAACTGTCTATGAATTTCTAGTTTTATGCAGGTGACTTAAGGATTTATGTCTGTGAGGAGAAAGTAATTTGGTAGAGTGTGAAGAGTATCTCTGAGGGTTAAATTTTGGGCTCATAGATACCTTTTAATATATAAACAGAAATCGCTTTTCAGAGTGGCAAATTGCTAAAAAATTGCTTTTGAGATGAGTTGATCAAATTGTCTGCTGCGTTCTCTTATAAACTGGAGTTATAGTTCCATGGGATAAACTTGGAGTCCAAGACTATGTACATTGTATTTGAATATGAAACAGACTGTTTAAAGTAATGTAATAAAGGGAAAATAAAAAAGCATTGTAAGATTCTCACATAGTGCTAGGACTGGAAACACATAAGACTAGAAATTTTCATTTCCATAGGACTTTAGCCTTGTGATGTGGAGACCCGTACTGAGGTTACTGGGTCTTTGATATGGCATTTCTAGAGACTGAGTTCCATGTAAGTATTCTTTTTTAGAAGGGCATATTTAGACACTTAATGTCACTGGCTGGGCTTTCTTCAATCCAGAGGCTGGTATTTTGCTGTCTTTCTTTTTGTTTGTTTTATTAAAGATACTGCTTGCGTGGTAGCTGATGATAATGTTTGTCTAGTTTCCTTTGAAATTCTTTGTGTTAGTGGAAGCAAGCCCAGCAGTCATTTCCATAACCGTTATTTTTCTAGATCTGAGTTTTCTTTTTTGAAGATATGATCATGCCATAGTGAGAAGTCAAAACATTTGTTTCCTGCTTACACAGGCCATTTTAAAGCTTTGGAACTTTGTTCTTGCAGATAGCTGTAAGATTTCCTTGCACTGGCACTGAGTAAGAGTGCTGTCATAATGGCTGTATCTGCATCAGTTGATCGCAGTATATTTTCTTGAAACCTTAAAGACTCACCCTAATTAATTTTGATACCAATTACAATAAACTCTTACTGAAATTAGGGTCTTGATTAGTGTTACCATCATAAGCAGGTTACATAACTGAGGTGACATGATTGTGCTTCTTGAAAGAGGTTCACTGGCCTTCCATCCCTAAGCCCAGCCATTCATTCCAGTATCTACTGTGTTTTCCTTATGGAGAAAATAAAACCCAAGCAAGATATGAATCTTGCCCCTGTATTTCTTTCAGTCTTATGAGGGAGACAGGTAAATAAAAATCTTAGTACCTTTCTACTCTTGCTGCCCTAGCCCAGATACTGGGGTTAAGGATCCAGACTGGAAGTAGTATGATTGCCTATCATTAGGCAAGGAGAAATTTAAATCCCTGACTTCCAGTGTTTAGATTTATTTTCAATCTTTGCTCCTTTCCCTGTTCTACTTACTATTCATATATTTCTCCTCTGTTGCCAAGATATCCAACTCCCAGTGTGTAAATTCTAGAACATTAGGGTAGGAGACAGCATTGCCCTTCAGGTTTGGGTATCCAGACATCTACTTAGTGCCTTCCCTGTTCTCACATCACTTCTCTGGTTGGCTTCCAGAGAGGTTTGGTGTTGTCTAGCTTTTTATTTAAGAATGGAGAAAACTAAGTTTCAAATTGAGTGATTTTAAATTTTATTTTACTTCTTTTAGAAATAAAATAGTTTTCTTATTTTGCTTGTAAGTGGAATTATTTGAGTTGTGGTTTTGGCATTTGACCAGTTTGAGACTTACTGTGTTTAAATTCTGGCTCTTGAAACCCATTGCCATTGCTTCTGCTACTCTTTGAAAACTTTGTAGCCTGGAGCTCTGAGATATTAAGGGGACATTGAGGCTGCCCTGATCTTGAAGGGCTCCTCTTCCTTTCTCCCTACCC
Source organism: Tamandua tetradactyla (assembly GCF_023851605.1). Classification (NCBI taxonomy): domain Eukaryota; kingdom Metazoa; phylum Chordata; class Mammalia; order Pilosa; family Myrmecophagidae; genus Tamandua; species Tamandua tetradactyla. The sequence goes on along the minus strand of NC_135327.1, from coordinate 18,992,497 downwards.
TCAAAAGAGAAATGTTATTTGGGATGTTTTGTTGTGTTCTTTATTTCTTCCAGCAATTTAGCATTGCCTATAGGGGTCTAGGAAAATAGGAAGTATGCCTGTGTCAGTCCTTGACTATTGAAATCAGTTGATGATACTGTTTGGAGCCCACTTGAGTGACGTACTTGGTCCTGTGAGGGGTGTAAAAATATAAAGCATACTCTTTGTATGAGAGGTTATGGTCTCTTTGGGAAGATTATAAAACCATCAAGATATAGTTGATAGTAAAGCAGTTTGGTCTAGAGCTTGGTTCAGAAGATCAATCTACTCTTGTTCCTTGGTACTAATAAGACCAGGTGAACTGGAGTGAGTCATTTTCCCTCTCTGAACACTTTTTTTTTCATTTATAAAGTGGGGTTAATATGCTTATCTTGCCTTCTTCACAATGCTGTCGTGAAGAGCAAGTTAAATAATGTTACTGAAAGTACATTGTAAAACCAGATGATGCAGTTCAGATCTGAAGAATCATTGAGTAATTTGTCAGAAATAATAGGGTTTTCCATAGGAGGGGAGAAACCTCTCTGGGTTACAGTGGTCCGAGTTAGCCTCTAAAATTGGGAGAATGATGGAAGCATTTAGACAGGGGCAATGTTGGAACAAGCGACTGTAGGCAAAGCTCTTTAGGGGGAAACTATAGGTGAGTGTTCCCCAACCTCATACTCAAGTCATAGAGTAGTTGTATGTCCAACTTTAGTAGTTACTGTCAGTTTTCAAAGGCATATACTCTCAACAGCAGTGAATGAGAGAATTCCTTTTGCTCTGTGTCCTTGTCAGCACTTAGCATTGTCTGTTTTCATTTTACTTTATTCTGGTTGGTGTGCCCTTTATAGATAAGAATTTTAAGAAACAATATGAACTGTCAGGTAGCAAAAACTATAAAGGGATAAAATGATTGAAAAGTTCAGAGAAAGGAGAAATTGTTTACTTTGTGGGCATGTGTGTAAGGCTGTGTGGTACCCAGGGAATGGAGGAGCTAACATTTGAACTAGACCTTGTAGGGTAACTATAGTGACCATACTTCTTCCAGGACCATCCTAATTTCTAATATTCTGTGTCATCGTGCTTTTTAATTTGTGAAGTAACAATATTTCTGTGTCTGAACTTTATCTTCCAGGCTACCCAGCAACAATAATCAGATATCTTTTCTCAGTTGCTTTTTTCTCCAGAAAGTAAATTTACAGGAGATTTAGACTGTAGAGACAGAGAAAGAACACTCTGTGCAGTGGGGACAATTCGAGCAGAGACACAGCTATGTCAGTGACCAGCTCAAGTGGCATCCATTTTCTTTGCTAATGAGCAGAGAGGGGAGATGCTGTCACATATGATGGGGGTGAGTGATGCCTTTTCATAGCCTCTTGGAGCATATAAAAAAGTTAATGCCTTTCCCAAGCTAACTTTTATTTTAACTGGGTAGAACGATGAGGATGACCTCCTTGCCTATAATTACATCATTTCAAAGAAGGTATTAATCCAGCAAGTAGGCATACTTTTGAAGGATGTAGAAAGGGAATTTTTCTTTTCTTAAAATGGAGGGGGAAAGAAAGGAACACCAAAACCTAAAGTGCTTTAGTCTCTCAGAGCTTATCTATTACTTGTTTTTCTAGTTTGCTAGCTGTCTGAATGCAATATACCAGAAATGGAATGACTTTTAAAAAGGGGAATTGAATAAATTGCTAGTTTACAGTTCTAAGGCTGAGATAATGTCCCAATTAAAACAAGTCTATAGCAATGTCCATTCAAAGTTATCTAGGGAAAGATACCTTGGTTCAAAAAGGCTGATGAAGTTCAGGGTCTCTCTCTCATCCAAGAAGGCACATGGTGAACACAGTCATGGTTTCTCCCTCAGCTGGAAGGGCACATGGTGAGCACAGCCTCATCTGCTAGCTTTCTCTCCTGGCTTCCTGCTTCAAAAAGCTCCGGGAGGCATGTGCTTTCTTCATCTCCAAAGTACTGGCTGATGGACTCTGCTTCATGGTGCTGCAGCATTCTCTGCTCTCACTGAATCTCTTCCGTTTTCCAAAATGTTTCCTCTTTTATATGACTCCAGTTAACCGATCAAGACCCACGTGAATAGGTGGAGATATGTCGTCACCTAATCCAGCTTAACAACCACTCTTGATTGAGTCACATCTTCAGGGAGATGATTTAATTGCAGTTTCAAACATACAGTATTTACTAGGGGTTAGAAGATACAGCTGCCTTTACAGAATGGGATTAGGATTAAAACATGGCTTTTCTAGGGTACATACCTCATTTCAAACCAGCACACTTGTACACTTGCTTAGAAAAAATTGCCATTTCTTTGTCAGTTTTTATCCTGCTGGGTGGATCCTAGGTGGGTATTTATTTTCTGTCGTTTTACCAAAGCACTGTGAAGATTGGCATGAACGTTGCTCATGTTTTAGAGCCTTTCCTCTTTGTTCTGTTGGCAAATATTAGAAAATATACCTTAAATTACCTGTTTGGAGAAATAAGGTGGCCCTGCCTGCTTCCAGAGAGCAACACTTTCATGTTAATCGTTAGTCAGCTCCTGATCCTGTGTCTTGGGTGTTTTTCAGGAGGACCTGGGGGTATTGAAGCTGCTATGGGACACTTACCAGAAAGTACCTAGGCTCTCTGTTGAGAACACTAGTTGAGTACTTGATTAAAAATCTAGACCCAACTCTGCCTTTTCGTGTTAATAACAACTACCATGAATTGAGTACCATTGTGTCTAGACCATGTGCTTGGTACCTGTGTTCCTACTGTTTATGGAAGGTTCCTATGTGCAAAGCCGTTTATATATATGATCGTATTTAATTCTCATTTCTACCCTAAGAGGTATGTTCTGTTGCTCCCCATCATACGGATAGAAAACTGAGACACAGGTTAAGAAATATATCCATGGTAACATTGCTAGTTAATGGAGTTGTTAAGATTTGAACCTAGTTAATTTCAGATACAAACAGAAGCAGTCAGTAAGTTAACAAAGCACATTGTTCCTCAATTTGTGATGTCATACTTTGTTTATACCCCTACCTACTTCTTTTCATCCTATGATCAAAGAAAATTTCAGCTGTCATGTTTTGATATTAAATATTTCATTATCTATCTTTATAAGATGACTTTAAAAAACACAACTACAATGCCATTATCACACCTTAAAAATTGAACAGTTCCTGAATGCTGTTAAAATCCAGATTGTAAAAATTTCTGTTTGTTTTATAAATGTCATAACTTTATTTTTACATTTGTTTGATTCACAATTTATCTAAGGTGGTACACATTGTAAGTGGTTATGTTTGCCAAGTCTCTTTTAATATGTAAATGTCTCTCCCCACCACCCCCAGTTAATTTGTTCAAGAAACTGGGTTGTTTGCCATGCTCTGGATTTTGCTGATTACATCCCTGTGGTGTGTTTAATATGTTTCTCTGGCCTCTGTGTTTCCTGTAATTTAGTGGTTGTGTCTAGAGGATAGTATTTCTAAATCCTCAGGACAACCCAGAAAAAACAGGTATTGTTCCTATTTTACATTTGCGGAAACAGACTGAGGAAGGTTGGTTGAGGCCAAGTCTGGATTTGAATACAAATCTCCTTGCCTCTAAAGTTTTGCTCTTTCCATTTCACCACTAAACCACTCTTTTCTTTCGGCCTTAGTTTCTTTGATGTGTACACTGAGATCTCTTCTGGGAGTTATGTTCTGTGTATCGGTGACTGATATGCCTCCCATGTGGTGGCATGATTCTGGATGCTGTGGTGATCCTCATACAAGTTAAACTGTCTTTAAGGAACAAATAGTTAGGCAGGGACTGCAAGAATATAGTTTGTTTCAGACATGAAGTCTGATTTGGTCAGAGTGGGGCCATGGGATTCTCAGTCCCCAAGAACTACTTAATCAACCTCCCTGCATCCTGTTTTGCCTGCTTCCATGCCATACTACTAATTGCTACCAGGTGCCTCTTCCTAAAAACATTTTTTTAAAACATTTTTTATTGTGAAATATATACACAAAAATAATAAATTTCCAAGTGCAGTTTAACAAGTAGTTATAGAACAAATTTCAGTTTGGTATGGGTTATGGTTCTACAATTTCGGGTTTTTCCTTCTAGTTGCTCTGAGACAACAGAGACTAAAAGAAGTATCAGTATAATGATTCAGCAGTAGTACTCATTTGTTGAAACGTATCTGCTCTGTTATAACTCCTCCTTCTCCTTTGATCCTCTCCCAATCTTTAGGGATATTTGGGCTATACCTCTTTTAACTTTTTCATGTTGAAAAGGGATGTTGACAATATAGGGGGATGAAACTAGTAGATGTTCTTGGAGAGGCTGGCGCCTCTGGGTTTCAGGACTTATCTGTTCCAGGAACCCATCTGGAGGTTGTAGATTTCTGAAAAGTAATCATATGCATGGAACTGTTTTTTTGTTTTAATATTTTTACTGACAAGTCTTCACACGGATACATTCTATACACGGCGTACAATCAGTGGCTTACAGTATCATCACAGAGTTGTGTATTCATCACCATGATCATTTAAAAAATTTTTTTTACTAATAAAACCAGTCAACATACAAACATGAACATTCTTAACATATGAACATTCCGTACATAGTGTGCAGTCAAGGCTCACAGCATTATCATATAGTTGAATATTCATCACCATAATCATTTCTCAGAACATTTACATCACTCCAGAAAAAGAAAAGACTCATACATACCATAGCCCTTACCCCTCCTTTTCATTAACCACTAGTATTTCCCTCTACCCAATTTATTTTAACATTTGTTCCCCTTAGAATTTATTTATTTTTAATCCATATTAAACTCAATTAATATGGAACGCCCATATGGATTAAAATAAATACATATTTTTCTTTTTTTAAAATTTTTTATTAATTAAAAAAAATTATAAGAAACACAAACATTCCCAACACATACACTTAGCAATTCACAATATCATCACATAGTTGCATATTCATCATCATGATCATTTCCCAGAATATTTGCATCAATTCAGAAAAAGAAATAAAAAGACAACAAAAAATATAACAAAAACAGAAAAAAAAATTTTACATACCATACCCCTTACCCCTCCCTTTCATTGATCACTAGCATTTCAAACTGAATTTATTTTAACATTTGTTCCCCCTATTATTTATTTTTATTCCATATGTTCTACTCATCTGTTGACAAGGTAGATAAAAGGAGCATCAGACACAAGGTTTTTACAATCACACAGTCACATTGTGAAAGCTGTATCATTACATAATCATCATCAAGAAACATGGCTACTGGAACACAGCTCTACATTTTCAGGCAGTTCTAATCCATATTTTTTACTTATTTGTCCGTACTGTAGATAAAAGGAGCATCAGAACAAGGTTTTCACAATCACACAGTCACTTTGCGAAAGCTATATCACTATACATTCATTTTTAAGAAACGTTGACCAATGGAACTTTTGTAGAATCTCAGCTAAAGCCCTATGTGTTCTTTAGGGTTAACAGGAATGATGTTGGTTGGGATTTGGTAAACTGTGGCAATTAACATTATCTAGCTGAAGCTTGCATAAGAGTAATCTCCAGAATAGCTTCTTGAGTCTATTTGAACTCTTTTAGCCACTGATACCTTATTTTGTTACATTTTTTCCCCCTTTTGGTCAGGAAAATCAAAGAAGCTCAACAGAACTCCAAATAGAATAAATCCAAATAGGCCTTCCTCAAGATACATACTAATCAGTATGCCAAATGTTGAAGAGAAGCATAAAATCTTGAAAGCACCAATAGGAAAACAATCTACTACATACAGGGGAAACCATATAAGACTGAGTTCAGACTACTCAACTGGCAGTATGGAGGTGAAGAAGGTGTTTTTGATCCCGCAGTACCAGGGCCAGGCTCATCCCTGGGTGTCAAGTCCCACTTTGCCAGGGTGTTCTAGTTTGCTAGCTGCTGGAATGCAACACACCAGAGACGGATTGGCTTTCAATAAAAGGGGACTTATTTAGTTAATGTATAGTTCTTCAGAGAGAGGAAAGGTAGCTAACTTTCAACTGAGGTTCTTTCTTACGTGGGAAGGCACAGGGTAATCTCTGCTGGCCTTCTCTCCAGGCTTCTGGGTTCCAGCAACTTTTCCCGGGGTGATTTCTTTCTGCATCTCCAAAGGCCTGGGCTGAACTGCAAGTGCTGAGATGAGGTATGTTGAGCTGCTTGGGTTGCACTACGTTGAACTCCCTCATTTACGCACCATCCAATTAAATCAAACATCCTTCATTGCAGCAGGTATGCCTCCTAGCCGACTGCAGATGTAATCAGCAACAGATGAAGTTCACATGCCATTGGCTCATGTCCATAGCAGTAGCACTAGGCACCTTCGCTTGGCCAAGCTAATGCTTGAATCTAGCTACCACACAGGGAGACTCACACCCTGGACATCATGTCCCACGTAGTGGGGAAAGCGTGATGATTTTTCTTGCAGAGTTGGGCTTAAAGAGAGAGAGGCTACATCTGAGCAGCAAAAGAAGTTCTCTGGAATTAACTCTTAGACATAATTATAGGTAGGCTTAGCTTCTCCGTTATGGGAATAAGTTTCATAAGAGCAAGCCTCAGGATCAAGGGCTTGCTCCCCCTTATATGGGGCGTGACACCTAAGGGTATAAATCTCCCTGGCTACATGAGACAGAACTCCTGGGATGAGTCGGGACCCGGCATCATGGGATTGAAAAACCTTTCTTGACCAAAAATGGGAAGAGAGAAATGAGACAAAATAAAGTTTCAGTCGTTGAGAGATTTCAAACAAGATTTCCTCCTTTTTTTTTCTTTGCATGGGCAGGCACTGGGAATAGAACCCGGGTCTCTGGCATCAGAGTTGAGAGATTATCCTGGAGGTTGTTCTTATGCATTATATAAATACCCCTTTTTGGTTTATGGTGTATTGGAGTGGCTAGAGGGAAATACCTGAAACTGTTAAGTTGTGTTGTAGTATCCCTGATTCTTTTTTTTAAAACTTTCTATTTTCAAATTCCTTCAAACTTCAGGACAGTTGCAAAAATAATATGAACACTGTACAGAGAACTCCAGCGTTCCCCACTCCCAGATACCCAGATTCACCAATTTTAACATTTTGCCACTTTTGCCTTATCAGTCTAATATCTATCTATCTACCTAGCTATCTAATCTATTTATTTTCTGAATATTTTTTTCTTTAAAAAAGTGGTTTTAACTGAGACTTGTACCAGTACATAATCCATTTTGTAGGTATATAGCTTTTTTTTAAATTGACAAACCATAACAACATACAAGCGTGAACATTCTTAACAAATGAACATTCTAGTCTTGTTATATAATCAGTGACTCCCAATATCATCACATAGTTGTATATTCATCACCATGATCATTTCTTAGAACATTTGCATCACTCCAGAAAAAGAAATGAAAAAATAAAAAATCATGTATACCATACTCCTTATCCCTCCCTTTCGTAATTTCCATCTGCCCAATATATTTTAACCTTTATTCCCCCTATTTTTTCTATACCCCTTACCACTCCCTTTCATTGATCACTAGTATTTCAGTCTCAATTTATTTTAATATTTGTTCCCTGTATTATTTATTTTTAATCTATATGTTTTACTAATCTGTCCATACCGTAGATACAAGGAGCATCAGACACAAGGTTTTCACAGTCACACAGTCACATTGTGAAAGCCATATCATTATACAGTCATCTTCAAGGAATATGGCTCTGGTAGCCTTTAGTCTCATACAGTAGGTGAAGTTCATATCATCCTTTATCCTATACTCTGCTTTACCTTAGTCCCAACCAGATTGACTTTGTTCTTACCTCTGATTGAAGGCTGATTTCTTTTTCAGCTTCTTTAACAGTTGCTATGTATGTAGGAATGTCAGAACTGTAGAACTCTTACTCTGAGTCTTAGGTGTTACACAGGTATACCCAAAGTTCTAGGAAAATAACAGGTTATACACAGCATCTCAGAATTTAGAAATAACGCAGTTTAGAAATAAATCTGACTGCTGTAAGGGCTTACAATTTAGGTCCCACTTTTTTAATAATATTTTTAAAAAGAGACCAGCAGTATTTGTCCTTTTGTTTCTGGCTTATCTTGCTCAACATAATGTTCTTATGGTTCATTCACTTCGTTGCATGCCATGACTGTGTTCTTTCTGTGGCTTCACAATATTCTATCATATGTGTACACCATAGTTTGCCCTTCTTCTCTGTGTACCCTTAGGCCACCTCCATCCATTTTGTATCATGATGAATGTTGCCATAAACATCAGTGTACAAATGGTCTGTTTGAATCTCTGCTTTCAGTTCTTTCAAGTATATTCCCAGTAATGAGATTGATGGGATTGCCTGCTTGTATGGTGACCCTATATTTAGCCTTCTGTGGATCCAATACATTATCCTCTGGAAGGACTGCCCCATTCTACTGTCCTGCCAACATTGAATAGGTATACCTCCACATTTTCTCTAGCACTTGAATCCTTGTTTATTTATTTTGAATCTGCAGGTATTTTTTTGACATATAGTCATATAGCATATATTCTCTTCAAAATAGCCAGTTGCTGTTTATCATCAGGCTAGCACTTTTTAAAAAAATATTTCGTCAGCCACATTCTTCTTTATTTTTTTGGGTACATGGTCTGGGAATTGATCCTGGCTTTTGCTCATGGGAGCCACTTTCATTTTTGCTGCCTGCTTGGCCCCTGAGGGCCAGCCTAGCTCCAGATAGAACTCTCTAATGTTGAAGGACTTCACCCAGTTATAGTGCTCTTAGTTCCTCTGGGATAAGGTGAATTATCTTCGTTTTGCTAAGAACTTTGGTGTCCCTGTTGGCTAGTAAGTCTGTCTTCTGACTTTAATATAGCAAACTTGTTCAAGGCCCAGTGGACCTTATCCTTGTCAAGTGGGCATTTTCTGCAGTTTACTACACTTACAAACCAGGGGATTCTATGAATCTAATTCAAATAAAAATTCTTTTTCTTGCAAGTTAGTACTTGGTCTCTGCCCAACCTCCCAGGTGCAGTGAGCAGCAGCTCCTATGCGTTGAAAGTAGGTGACTTTCTGAGTGATTCTCCTCACTTCCTGTTCCCTTTGGCTTATTATAAGTACTATGACATCATCATCCTGTATGTGGAACACCATGGTAATTTCCCTTACAACTGATTATGATTTCCAAGATAAAGGGAGCCAAGGTAGTAAGTGATAGGGACTTGAAAAAAAGGGTATTGGGCTAAGGTCTCCTGAGGCCAGAACAATTTGGGAGCTGGAAAGGACTTTTTGGCAGCAGTTGCCTAATTAAACCTCCTTTTATAGATGAGGAACCAAATTCAGAGTTTAGCAACTTGCCTAAGGGGTCACTTGATTGTTTGTGGAATAAACTCCAGATCCATAGTTTAGTAGTTCTTTAGACCTCCTATTCTGTTTGGCTTCTTTCCATTATATCCCACTGGCCCACGAGCTCTGTGAAGGCAGAAACCATGCCTGTCTTGTTAATTAATGTTTCCTCAGTGCCTACCATAGGAATAAAGTATTTCTTGATTGAATGAATAAACTATGTTGTAGTTTCTCAAACTGGGCAAAAAGACTACATATTGGATGATACATTAAATCACAAGATAAAAATGATACATCTTCCAGAAGTGTCAGTCCACTCAGATTTTTTTTTTTGTAGTGGAAATTATTTTAAGTACTAATATTCATGTTTTAAAAGCTTAGTTTTTATATTAAAATCATATTTTGGATTGGATGGTAAATTAGCATTGATTTTTGAGATAAAATGAGTCATCAGATAAATTACAAGATTATAGTAGGCCCTTTGACCTAGACCCCGGAAGTTTATTGTTGATAGATCTATGACATTTTTAAGGGAAACTAGAAATAAAATTTTTTTTTGAATGTAATGATTTGCGTTTTTTTTTTAAACATTTGTTCCCCCTATTATTTATTTTTATTCTTTGTTTTACTCGTCTGTTGATAAGGTATACTGAAAAGGAGCATCAGACATCAGGTTTTCACAATCACACAGTCACATTGTGAAAGCTATATCATATAATCATCTTCAAGAAACATGGCTACTGGAACACAGCTCTACATTTTCAGGTAGTTCCCTCCAGCCTCTCCATTATATCTTGACTAACAAGGTGATATCTATTTAATGCGTAACAATAACCTCCAGGATAACCTCTCGACTCTGTTTGGAATCTCTTAGTCATTGACACTTTATTTTGTCTCAATTTGCTCTTCCCCCTTTTGGTTGAGAAGGTTTTCTCAATCTCTTGATACTGAGTCCCAGCTCATTCTAGGATTTTTGTCCCATGTTGCCAGGAGTGTCCACACCCCTGGGAGTCATGTCCCATGTAGACAGGGGGAGGGCGGTGAGTTTGCTTGCTGTATTGGCTAAAGAGAGAGGCCACATCTGAGCACCAAAAGAGATTCTCTTGGGGGTAGCTCTTAGGCCTAATTTTAAGTAGTTTTGACCTATCCTTTGTGGGGTTAAGTTTCATATGCGCAAACCCTAAGATTGGGGGCTCAGCCTGTTGTTTTGGTTGTCTCCACTGCTTGTGAGAATATCAAGAATTCTCCACTTGGGGAAGTTGAATTTTCCCCCCTTCTCACCATCCCCCCAAGGGGACTTTGCAAATAGTTATTTATTCATTCTTCAGATTGCTTTGGGATTTAGTGGGGCATCACTCTGGACAGACCTACAAAATCTTATACCCTACTCAAGGTTCCGTGTACTTATGGTGTTCAATTAAACTGTCCACATAAGTTATATTAGGAACTGCACTAGTCAAAACATAAATTTTGTACCAAATAAACATTTTTTGCTTTAGTCTCACACATGAATTAAAATTTTTAAATATTAATTACTATCTATTTTCAGTATCCTGCAGTAATGGCATTCCTTTGTTCTTCCTCATGCAAAAACATTTTTATACTTGTACATTTAATCACTATCATTATATACTCTAGGCATTCCTAGATTATACCATCTCAGTCTTCATCGTCTTTCTTTCTGATTTCATTTGTGCCCCCAGCCCTCCTTTCTCTATCATTCTCAAATTCAGCTTCATTCAGTATTCTAACATAATTGTATTATAGTTAGGTAGTATTGTGCTATCAATTTCTGAGTTTTTACAGTTAGTTCTGTTGCACAATCTGTATCCCTTCAGCTCCAGTTACCCAATATCTTACCCTATTTCTTTCTCCTGATGGTTTCTGTTCTTAACTGAAATTCTCCAAGTTTATTCACTAATATTAGTTGATATCAGTGAGACCATGCGGTATTTGTCCTTTTGTTTCTGGCTAATCTCACCCAGCATAATGTCGTTAAGGTCCATCTATGTTGTTACATACTTCATAACTTTATTCTGTCTTATAGCTGCATAATATTCCATCGTATGTATATGCCACAGTTTGCTTAGCCACTCTTGTGTTGATGGATATTTGGCTGTTTCCATCTCTTGGCATTTGTAAATAATGCTCCTGTAAGCATTGGTGTGCAAATGTCCATTTGTGTCCTTACCCTTATGTCCTCTAAGTAGATACCTAGCAATGCTATTGCCAGGTCATAATGGCAGTTCTTTACTTAGCTTCCTGAGAAACTGCCACACTGCCTTCCACAGTGGTTGTACCATTTGACATTCCCACTAACAGTAGATAAATGTGCTTCTTTCTCCACATCCTCTCCAGCACTTGTTGTTTTCTGTTTTATTGATAATGGCCCCTGTGGTGGGTGTGAGATGATATCTCATTGTGATTTTAATTTGCATTTCCCTAATAGCCAGGGAAGTTGAGCATCTTTTCATGTGCCTTTTGGCCATTTGTATTTCTTCTTCTGAGGAGTGTCTGTTCAAGTCTTTTGCCCATTTTGTAATTGGGTTGTCTGTCTTTTTGAATAATTTGCTTTTAAATGTTGGCAGTTAACTCAGAGGTTTTAAAAACAATCGGTGCAGATCAGACAAAATGCATCGTTGGTCCTGAGAACCGGTTTGTGACTTGTGAGATAAAATACATATCTGGGCAGGGACTAGACTTTAGACAGGGCCATATAAGTTGTGGCATCAAGAATGGCTGTCATTCTGGGCTTGGATCCTTCTCACCTTCAGAATGTCCATAGCTTGTAGTGGAAAATATAAAGTTAAGAGATTTCGTAGGTTAGGACAAATTCTACTATCACTCTTTGTGAGAAACTTCTGTTAATTCACAGACTACTTTAGCCCTTAGAGAGTGTCATGTTCACTCACTCGTTTTGTAGATGAAGCTAAGGAAACAGAGCTTTCCACTGAAATACTGTGCAGCAGTAGAAGGTCCTTGGTAGGTTCCACTTTAAACTCCAGAGCTTTGTTTGGTGCTCCTGTTTCACAGACTCTTAGGGCAAGGGGCTTCTTGCATATTTTGGGATGGTTGGTCGTTCTGAGTCAACTCTCCTTGGTACAGCTTTATTATCCTGAGGAGGGCGGAGGGTTGGGGTGTTAGTTGGTGATATTCTTGGCCATGCCTTGGTGCAAGGGTCTATTTCTGTTACTAGTGTCCAGTTGACCTTTTTTTTTTCACCTAGCTACCCTAGAGGGCAGCTCAGCAATAAGGACCCTTAGTGTCAAAATAGATCTGTCCTTTTGTTCTTCTCTGCGTCTTCTCTCTTCTTCCCTAGCTCCTTCCTTCTTTCAGTCCTATTGCCCTCTGTTCTGCAACTTCTCCCCTCACCCTCACTATTAATTGTTTTTATCTAGTATTGCTCTTCTTCTCCTTGGGAAATGCTTTTTTATTTTTAATTTTTTTAACTTCTTTAATTGTGAAATATATACAAAAAAGCAATAAATTTCAGCATATGTTTTAACAAGTACTTACAAAACAGATTTCACAGTTTGGTATGGGCTACAGTTCCACAATTTCAGGTTTTTTCCTTTTAGCGCTTCCAAGACACTGGAGACCGACAGAAATGTCAATTTGTTGATTCAGCAGCCATACTCATTTGTTAAATCCTGTCTTCTCTGCTATGCTCCTTCTCTTTAAATAGCATATATACCTAAAAGTAATACATTTCAAAGTACATCACAACAGATAGTTGTAGAACAAATTCCAAGTTTGGTATGAGTTTACAATTCCACAGTATTAGTTTTTTATTTCTAGCTGCTCAAAGATACTGGCGGCTAAAAGAAATATCACTAAAATGATTTGGCACTCATTTGTTAAACATAGCATTCTCTGTATAACTCCACCATCACCTCTGATTTTTCTCACACTCTGTAGGGGTATTTGGACTATGCCCATCCTAACTTTTTTTTTTTAATTAAAAAAATTTTTTTTGTTGTTATATAGTATAACGTATATACAAAGCAGAGAAATAAAAAAGCAGTAGTTTTCAAAGCACTCTTCAAAAAGTGGTTACAGGATAGATCCCAGAGTTTGTCATGGGCTACCTACGATCCTTTAATATTTTTCCTTCTAGCTGCTCTAGAATACAGGAAGCTAGAGGGCTGAAGTACTTTTTTATCATCACAATCGACTTTTTTTTTTTTTGGTGAACAATGACATATAAAAAAAGCTATACATTTCAAAGCATAGCACTACAATTAGTTGTAGAACATATTTCAAAGTTTGACATGGGTTACAGTTTCACAATTTTAGGTTTTTACTTCTAGCTACTCTAAAATACTGGAGACTAAAAGAAATATCAGTTTAATGGCTCAGCATTCATATTCATTTGTTAAATCTTATCTTCTCTGTATAACTCCATCATCACCTTTGATCTTTCCATACCTCTCTTTGGGGTTGTTTGGGTTATGGCGATTCTAAATTTTTGTTATTGAAAGGGTTTGTCACTAATAAGGGGTAGAGAGATGGAACTATCTGATGTTTTGGAGAGGCTGGGCTAAGTTTCAGGACTTATCTGGACCAGGGACCCATCTGGAGGTTGTAGGTTTCTGGAAAGTTACTCTAATGCTTGGAACCCTTGTGGAATCATATATTGCCCTGGTGTTCTTTTTGTTTTGCATGGGCAGGCACCCGGAATCAAACCCGGGTCTCTTGCATGACAGGCGAGAATTCTGCCACGGTGGCCCACCCCCTGGTGTTCTTTAGGATTGGCTAGAATGGTCCTGGTTGGGGCTTGGCAGATTATGATAGGTAACAGGGTCTACCTGAAGCTTGCTTTAGAGTAACCTCCAGAGTAGTCTCTCAACTCTATTTGGACTTTCTCTGCCAGTGACGCTTTATTAATTATGCTTCTTTTCCCCCTTTTGGTCAGGATGGAATTGTTGATCCCACGGTGCCAGGTCTGGATTCATCCCTGGCAGTCATCTCCCATGTCACCAGGGAGACTTTCACCCCTGGATGTCATGTCCCATGTAGAGGGGAGGGCAATGATTTCACTTGCAGAGTTGGGCTTAGAGAGAGTGAGGCCACATCTGAGCAACAATAGAGGTCCTCCAGAAGTAACTCTTAGGCATCCTTATAGGTAAGCTTAGCTTCTCTGCTACAGAAATAAGCTTCAAAAGAGTAAGCCTCATGATTAAGGACATGGCCTACTGATTTGGGTATCCCTCAAGTTTGACACAGTATCAGGGGATTCCCTGATGGTAAGGTTTAATCGTTCCATATTCTTTCTCTCATCCCTCCAGGGACTTTGCCAATACTTTTTGATTATCTGCTTAATATACTCTAGGATGTTTCCAGGCCTTACAATAATCTATACAGGCTTAAAAGACCTCTTTCTTATTCTGTGCTTTCTGCGTTTCAGTTGTTCAAATGAGCTATGCAGATCGGTTGAATTAGATTATGCACTACAGAAAATTTCAATTCCCGATCAAATAAACCTTTCTTCCACTGGTCTCAAAGTGTATGTGTGGTTCTGAAATATAGATACTGTCTTTCTTACCCCTATGTTCTGAATTACTTTAACCCCAACCTGTTTGGCTTCATTCTTCTCTCTAAATACCAGGTTACATGTATAAAACTGCCTCTCAGAATCCAGAAGTAATAATCGCCGCTCTGGACTTTGTGTGTTTGATCTAAAAGCATTTTCTAAAGGTGACCATACCATTGCTGTTTTTTTGTTTCTGGCTTATTTTGTCTCACTAAATGTCCCACATGTTCATTCACATCGTTGCATGCCTCATGACATTGTTCCTTTATGTTGCAGCCTTCTTTGTCTCTTATGATGTCATCACAATCGACTTTTTTCTTTTTTAATTTTATTTTGAAAAATAACATATATACAAAAAAGCAATACATTTCAAAGCACAGCACCACAATTAGTTGTAGAACGTATTTCAGAGTTTGGCATGGGTTACAATTTCGCAATTTTAGGTTTTTACCTAAAATATTTTTAGGTTTTTACCTAGTTGCTCTAAGATACTGGAGACTAAAAGAGATACCAGCTTAATCATCCGGCATTCATATTCATTTGTTAATCCTGTCTTCTCTGGATAACTCCACCATCAAAATGTCAATTTTAATGAGCAATTTCTGCAGACAGCTTTGCCCTTGAGCCTTCAGGCAAAGCTTGGCTGTATGAGTCAGAAACATTCATGAATCTGTCATCTTCCTGTGCATACAGGTGTATAGATAGGTGATACAGATGCACACACTCCCTCCCATCCCTGCAGGCTCATATGCCTTGCAATACGTAGATACACACAAAATAGACTCACAGAGCACATCCATCTCTTCCTTACTCTTCCATACACAGCCATACTATCTCCTTTATACTTTATCTTCTGTTCCCCTCCCCACTGCCTCATATACCCACATATATATTCTCTTTACAAAGGAATGTACGTTTTACTTTTTTACGCCAGGGCCCTGTCCCACTGTCTTTTACCCAGATACCTAGAATTGTGTGTGCCACAAAAGTATGTGCAAGCTTGTACTACCTTACATGTAGAAATGAGTCCTCCCCTACACACATGCCTTTGCAGACACCCAGACAGCTATGCCTATGCCTCAGGTCCCATGCATTTAATACCACACCATCTCCCACCTGTTCCTTATATCCAGGGTACCAATAACTGTTCCCACCCCCACTCCCCCAAATTTCTTTATCTCCAGAACAAACATTTTAGTTTCAGACTAGTTTCAAAAGGAAATGTCTCTGCTGACAGCCAAACTAGTGAGCTCTTAGGAAATCTGAACTTTTATGACAAACCTTTCTGACTAAGGACCCCAAAATAACCCTGTTATGATGGGGCTGCGGGGGACTGGATCAGAAAACATTGGGTTACTTCTAAGTAGCACTTTTATGACCCAAAGTGAGCGTGAACCTAGTTCCAAACTGGATCTTGTGATTTCAGTTACCTTGTGTTGGAAGGTGATTATATACTTAGCAAAGTTTCCTGAGTTCTTCTGTTGTGTAGCTGGGGTGGGTGGTGGGTGGTGGTGTGTGGAGTATTTATCTGGAGAAAAGAGCTGGAAGTAAGATAAGAAGATCTGCATTATCTTCCTGTAGTACCTAGGATAATTTCTTTTCTAGACCTCAGCTTTCTTGAATGTCATATAACAAAGCTCATGCTTATGAAGGATTATTTCATTCTGCTTTATGGTGAGTTCAATCTGGTATCTTTTTCTACCTCAGAATTGAAAACTGGAGGTGAAGTGTTTGTGTCCCTTCTCTGGGTCTACTGTGGGCCAGGGCATTTTAAGCTTTGGTCAGAGGCCAGCAGGGGTAGCCTAGAACCTGACCTTCTGTTAGAAGCACAGACAGAGCTCCTAATTAGAAATGGATCAAAATGGACCTGCAGCCAGCCCTGGGAGGAGACTAGAGGACTGCTCCCAGCTGGGAAGAATCTGATTACCGTGAAATAAATCTGGCTACATTTGTCAACACAACAATTCTGCTGGTATAGCCATCCTCCTCTGGGACCAGCAGGCAGGGTTGCCCAAATAGTGTATTGGTTACCTTGTATTCCCTTTTTAATATGTTTTCCTCACCTTTTTAAACTTATATACTATGATGTTGGATACATAGTACAGGTCTCCTTCCTCAGATAGAAAAAAATCACTTATTGAGTATCTACTAAGTGTTAAGTATTAACCTTTGTGTGTTTATTCTCCCAGTATTAACCTACTGGGATAGGTTTGAAAAGGAAACTGAAACTTAAGAGAAGTGAACTGACTTGACTGTTCTATGTCATATAGCATTTTCTTTATTGTACTGTGCTGCCACTCCAGGCTGCCAAACTGTTTTCTACCAGAGTCTTCCTGTACCCTTCTGCATACTAAATTGGGGCTTAGATCCTCTCACTGAAGGTCCTCTGAGCTTTGAAGAAGCTCTTTAAAACCAATTGTGGGGCAGTTGTGACAGTTGGGAAGAGATGCTCTGCTTGCTTTTGCTTTCTCCTCTCCTTTATAGGTCCCTAAGGAATGAGCAGGCTCTAATGGGAGAAATTAGTTATCATTTGGGATCAATTGGAGAGCTTCCTCCTGCATGGAGTGCAGAATTGGGGTTTTGAACTAGCCCTATGCAAGGAGAGGAAAGGGACCAATGATTGGGTTTTTATAGGCATTGAAAAACCTAAGACTTAGCATACTTAACTACATATGCATTCAGACAAAATTCTCCTTATAGTTGGTCATCCAACAAATGTTTCAGTCCTTTTTTTTTTTCAGGGCTTGTGCCTAGTGTGTGAAGGATTATTAGATGAAGACAACCCAGTCCCTGCCCTGAAAGACCTTACCATCTAGCATCAAAGTTGCACAAATAAACAAAACGTAGTATACTGTGTGTGCTTTAGTAGAGGCATGTGCAAATAACTGGGGTTACAGAGGCAGGAACATAGGCTTTGGAGGGGGGGATGAGTAACTTTGAGCTTTGTTTTGAAGGAAGAATAAGAGTTAAGGTGGTTAAGGCAGAAGGCACTCCAAATCATGGAACTAGTACAAACAAAAGTATAAAAGTATCTACAGAAACTCTTTTTTTTTTTTTATGAAAAATGTTTTTATTGAGAAATACTCACACACTACAGTCCATCCATAGTATACTGTCATTGGCTCACAATATAATATCATCACATAGTTGTGTATTCATCACCAAGGTCATTTTTAGAACATTTGCATCACTCCAGAAAAAGAAATAAAAAGAAAAAAGAACTCGTACATCCCATACCCCTTACCCCTCCCTCTCATTGATCACTACTATTTCAAGCTACATAAATTTTTACCCTTTATTCCCCCTGTTCTAGTTTGCTAGCTGCTGGAATGCAACACACCAGAGTTGGATTGGCAATTTTTTTAAATTTATTTTTTTATTTATAATACATAATCACATACAAACACAAACATTCTTATTATATGATCATTCCATTCTTGTTATATAATCAATAACACACTATCATCACATAGTTACATATTTATCATCATTTCTTATAACATCTGCATCAATTCAGAAAAAGCAATAAAAAGAAAAGAGAAAAAAAACCCATACATAAC
This sequence comes from Tamandua tetradactyla, assembly GCF_023851605.1. Taxonomy (NCBI): domain Eukaryota; kingdom Metazoa; phylum Chordata; class Mammalia; order Pilosa; family Myrmecophagidae; genus Tamandua; species Tamandua tetradactyla. The sequence continues at coordinate 18,974,025 of NC_135327.1, read as the reverse complement.
ATATCCCTTACCCCTCCACTTCACTGATTACCAGCATTTCAATCTACTCAATTTATTTTAACATTTGTTCCCCCATTACTTATGTATTTTCAATCCATGTTTTACTTGTCCACCAATAAGGTAGACAAAAGGAGCATCAGACACAAGGCTCTCATAACCACACAGTCACACTGCGTTAGCCATATCATCATACAATTATCTTCAAGAAATATGGCCACCGGAGCACAGCTCCACATTTTCAGGCAGTTCCCTCCAGCTTCTCCATTACACCTTAACTAAAGAGGTGATCATCTATTTAATGCGTAAGGATAACCTCCAGGATAACTTCTCAACTCTGTTTGGAATCTCTCAGCCATTGACACTCTATTTTGCTCTCCCCCCTTTTGGTCGAGAAGATTTTCTCAATCCCTTGGTGCTGAATTCCAGCTCATTCTAGAATTTCTGTCCCATGTTGCCAGGAAGTTCCACACCCCTGGGAGTCATGTCCTACATAGAGAGGGGGAGGGCAGTGAGTTTGCTTGCTGTGTCGACCAAGAGAGAAAGGCCACATCTGAGCAACAGAAGAGGTTCTCTTGGGGGTGACTCTTAGGCCTGATTTTAAGTAGGTTTAGCCTATCCTTTGTGGGATTAGGTTTCATATGAACAAACTCCAAGATTGAAGGCTTGGCCTATTGCTGTGGCTGTCCCCACTGCCTGTGAGAATATCAAGAATTCTCCACTTGGAGAAATTGAATTTTCCCCCTTTCTCACCATTCTGTGCAAATACTTCCCTATTCACTGTTCAAATTGCTCTGGAATTTATGTGGGCATCACGCTGGACAAACCTACAAAATCTCATGCCCTATGCAAGGTTCCAAGTACCATGGTGTTCCATTAAGCTGTCCACATAAGTTGTATTAGGAAATGCACTAGTCAAAATGTAAGTTTTGTACCAAATAAACATTTTTTGCTTGTCTGACACATACGTTAAAGTTTTAAAATATTAATTACCATCTATTTTCAACACCCTGCATTATTGACATTCCTTTGTTCCTCATGCAGAAACATTTTTAAATTTGCACATTTAGTCACTATCATTATACACTTTAGGCATTCCTAGATTATACCATCTCAATCTTTATTGTCTATCTTTCCTTCTGATTTCATTTGCGCCCCTAGGCTTCCTCCCCTTATCATTCTCACATTCAGCTTCATTCAGTGTTCTAACATAATTGTTTTACAATTAGGTAGTATTGTGCTATCCATTTCTGAATTTTTGCAATCACTCCTGTTGTACAGTCTGTATCCCTTCAGCTCTAATTACCCAGTATCTACTCTATTTCTATCTCCTGATGGTCTCTGTTACCAACTGAAATTCTCCAAGTTCATTTGCTAATGTCAGTTCATATCAGTGAGACCATACAGTATTTGTCCTTTTGTTTCTGGCTAATCTCATGCAGCACAATGTCCTTAAGGTCCATCCATGTTGTTACATGCTTCATGACTTTATTCTGTCTTACAGCTGCATAATATTCCATCATATGTATATACCACAGTTTGCTTAGCCACTCCTCTGTTGATGGACATTTTGGCTGTTTCCATCTCTTGGCAATTGTAGATAATGCTGCTGTAAACATTGGTGTGCAAATGCCCGTTTGTGTTCTTGCCCTCATGTCCTCTGAGTGGAAACCTAGCAATGATATTGCCAGATCATATGGCAGTTCTATACTTAGCTTCCTGAGGAGCCGCCACACTTCCATCCACAGTGGTTGTACCATTTGACATTCCCACCAACAGTGAATAAGTGTGCCTCTTCTCCACATCCTCTCCAGCACTTGTCGTTTTGTTTTATTGATAGTGGCCATTCTGATGGGTGTGAGATGATATCTCATTGTGGTTTTGATTTGCATTTCCCAAATAGCTAGGGACATTGAGCATCTCTTCATGTGCTTTTTGGCCATTTGTATTTCCTCTTCTGAGGAAATACAAATGGCCAGTTCCATACTGTTTTGACCACTGTAGCTTCATGATACGCCTTAACGTTAGGTAGCGTGAGGCCTCCAACTTTGTTTTTCTTTCTTGGGATATTTTTAGGTATTCGGGCACCCTGCCCCTCCAGATAAGTTTGTTTATTGGTTTTTCTAGTTCTGAGAAGTAAGTTTTTTGGATTTTAGTTGGTATTGCATTGAATCTGTGAATCAATTTAGGTAGAATCAACATCTTATATTTAGTCTTCCATGGACTGACTTTTAATAAAGGGGCTTTATATTGTTAAAAACATATAGTTCTTCAGAGAAAAGGCAGCTAACTTTCAACTGAGGTTCTTTCTTATGTGGGAAGGCACAGGACAATCTCTGCTGGCCTTCTCTCCAGGCCTCTTGGGTTCCAACAACTTTCCCCGGGCTGATTCCTTTCTGCATCTCCAAAGGCCTGGGCTGAGCTGCGAGTACTGCGATGAGGTATGCTGAGCTGCTTGGGCTGTGCTACATTGAGCTCTCTCATTTAAGCACCAGCCAATTAAATCAAACATCATTCACTGCAGCAGGCACACCTCCTAGCTGACTGCAGATGTAAACAGCAACAGATGAGGTTCACATGCCATTGGCTCATGTCCACAGCAATAGAGAACTAGGCATCTTCACCTGGCCAAATTGACCCCTGAACCTAACTGCCACACCCCTATTATTTATTAATTTTTTATCTTTTTTTTTAACTCCTCTGTCCATACCTTGTATAAAAGGAACACCAGACATAAGGTTTTTACAATCACCCAGTTCCATTGTAAAAGCTATGTTGTTATACAATCGTCTTCAAGAATCAAGGCTACTGGAACTCAGTTCAACATTTTCAGGTGATTCCCTTTAGGGATATCTATATGAATGACCTCTAGGATAACCGCTTGACTGTTTGAAATCTCTCAGCTACTGAAATTTTATTTAGTCTCATTTTTCTCTTCCCCCTTTTGGACAAAAAGGCTTTCTCAATCCCATGATGCTGGGGTCCTGGCTTATTGTCAGGGAACTCCTGATAAAGGGGTGGACATTAGAGTAATCTCTAACATGTAGCAAATCACATTGCTCCAAACCCTTGCTGCTTTGTCCATTTAGAGCTATAGCAGTAGCTATTGGATGAGAGTAACAGAGGAAGGCAGTACGTGCGGAGAAGTAGGTGAGCCTCTTAGCAGGTGCAAAATGAAACTTATTTCTAAAATTCTGTGGGGGAAAGTGGAGGAAAACTGAAGAGTAGCAGCCCTCTGTTCTTGGCCAAGCCTGCAGACGTTCTGTGGGTCCTGGCAGTAGTTTGAAAGCTTATTTGGCATTGGCAAATATCTTTGCTTCTCTGATGGCAAAATCCTCTGTTTGTTCCACTTAGCTCACCCTACCCTTCTGTATTCTTCGAAAAAAAAGAAATTAATGGAATCTATTCAGCATACCCTTGAAATGAAGTAACATTTTTAACTCTAATTACCCTCATTAAAACTTGACAGCTGTAATCCTGGAATGGCAGATATGCTAAGTACCCTGTGCCTGTAACATGCTCACTTACCCAGATGGAATTTTGTCCTGTTCTGGGCTAAGGAGAAAAAGATTATTTTGTGAGTTTGTTTCCTGCCCCCCCCCACCCCGCCCCCAGCTGTTTAGTCTTTGACGGTACTTGTGGGGTAGGGGTAGCGGCTTGGTAGGTCCCTTAATCTCCATAAAGGTCTCTTTGTACCCACAGGTGGTATTTCCAACTGTTCTTACTCTGTACCTTTGAGTTCTGCCTTTATTTGAGGCTAGACTGCATTCCCTGACCCTTTCCCTCTGTGAATTCCCTTGCCTTTGGAGACCAAGAATCTTTACTTGTTAGAAGGCTGTTGATATAGGTCAGTTTATGGCTAGTATTAAAGATACACTTTGAGGTCAGGGACAAGGAGCTCTGAAAATATAATCCCTCTTCCCCACATAACTCCAGTTCCCTCAACTCAGCACAGGCTAGAGCCATCTAGTGAGAAGCTTGGTCTTGGCGTTTGCCTAACTGCTGATTCCATGACCAGACCCAAGGAACACCATGAGGAGGGGAAGTAGGCAGCTCTTGAAGTAACCATCGATGCTGTGGATTTTTTCAAGTTTCTGCTAAGTAGTGATGTACTCTCAGCCTGGAAGCCTGTTTAGTAAGTAGGCATGAGTACATTAGGTACTACAAGGAATACAAGTTGAATAAGACAGTTCCTGCTCCAAGAAACTTAAATTTGTGAGGAGTGGGGAGACAGTGGGGGGGGGGGGCGTGATGGACAGCCATATATGTGACTAATTATGTCAGTCAGTATAAGATTTATTCAGTATATATAAGGCTTGAGTGCCTGCTGAGTACCAGATTCTGAAAAGAGTGTATTGATATGTCAGACAGTTCTTGCTTTCAAGAAGCTCCTGGTAAATTAGGAGAGATTGACATGTGAAGGTTTGCTGTAACAGGAATATGTTGAGGACATGCTGGACAATTTTACCTGGAAAGGGAGCTGGTTAAGAGAGCTTTGTGCCAGGGAAACCGAGGAAGGATTGATTATTAACTCCCAATGAGGACACCAGTCAGCAAAGACTTTTCATAGATGTTGGCATTTGAGCTTGTTCTTGAATAGATAATACAGGCAGAGGAAAGGAGAATGGCATTGTAGGTGTTTGGGAACAGCACAGGGGAAAGGTAGGAAGCTGTTAGGGGACAGCCCGGCATGATTAGAGTATAGTGTGTAAGGAAAGGATATAGTAGAGGATGAGGGTGGAGAGCTAGAAAGGTACTTAAATTCTGTTTTGAATAGTTAATTTTTTTTTTTAACTTTTTAAGTTGTGTAATACAACATGCATAAAAAGCAAAGAAAGAAAAAAGCAATAGTTTTCAGAGTACTCAACAAGTAGTTACAGGACAGATCCCAGAGTTTGTCATGGGCTACCATACCATCATCTCAGATTTTTCCTTCTAGCTGCTCCAGAACATTGGAGGCTAGAAGATACATATTTTTTATCATTTTTTTTGTGAAAAATAACATATATACAAATAAGTAATAAATTCCAAAGCACAGCACAACAATTAGAACAGAGTTTGATATGGGTTATAGTTCGACAATTTTAGTTTTTCACTTCTAGCTGCTCTAAGATATGGGAGACTAAAAGTAATATCAGTTTAATGATTCAGCAGTCATATTTGTTAAGCCCTACCTTCTCTGTATAACTCGACCATCACCTTTGGTCTTTCTATCCCATCTTTAGGGGTGTTTGGCTTGCGGCCACTCTAACTTTTTCATGTTGGAACATGCTGTCAATAGTATGGGGGGTGGGGGGGAGATGAAACTAGCTGATGTTCTGGACAGGCTGGGCCCTCTAGGTTTCAGGACTTACCTGGTCCAGAGACCCATCTGGAGATTGTAGGTTTCTGGAAAGTTAGCCTAGTGCATGGAATCTTTGTATAATTTTATATATTGCCCTAGGTGCTCTTTTTTTTTTTTTAAGACTTTTTTATTATATAGTATAACATATATATATATATATATATATATATACAAAGCAAAGAAATAAAAAAGCAATAATTTTCAAAGCACTCTTCAACAAGGAGTTTCAGGACTGTTCCCAGAATTTGTCATGGACTACCGTATAGTCCTCTCAAAATATTTTCCTTCCAGCTGTTCCAGAATATAAGAGGCTAGGGGCTTAAGTATTTTTTAATCCCAATTGACTATTTTTCCTTTTTTTTTTGTGAAAAATAACGTATACACAGAAAAGCAGTAGCTTTCAAAGCACATGAATGTGAGGAGAATAGAGGGAGGAGGGCTGGGGGCACATATGAAACCAAAAGAAAAGATAGATGATGAAGTCTGAGATGGCAGAATTTAGGAATGCCTATAGTGTACACTCATAGTGACTATATGTACCCATTAAAAAATGTTTTTGCATAAGGAAGAACAAAGGGTTGTCAGTATTTCAGGGTGCTGAAAATAGATGGTCATTCATATTTTAAAATTTAATTTATGTGTGAGATTAAAGCAAAAAATGTTTATTTGGTACAAAGTTTATGTTTTGACTAGTGCATTTCCTAAACAACTTTGAGCACTGTAAGTATATAGAATTTTGAATAGGACATGAGATTTTGTAGGTTTGTTCATTGTGATGCCCCGATAAATCCCAGAGTGATTTGAAAGTGAATAAAGAAGTATTTGCAAAGTCCCCTAGGGGTAATGTCGAGAAAGGGGGAAAATTCAACTTCCCTATTTGGAGAATTCCTAATTTTCTCCCAAGCCGTGGGGACAACAGGATCAATAGGCCGAGCCCTCAGTTTTGGAGTTTGTTCATATGAAACTTATACCTGCAAAGGATAGGCTAAGCCTTCTTAAAATTAGGCCTAAGAGTCATCCCCAGAGAACCTCTTTTGTTGCTCAGATGTGACCTATCTCTTCTCAGCCACCATGGCAAGCAAACTCACAGCCCTCCCCCCTCTACGTGGGACATGACTCCCAGGGGTGTAAACCTCCCTAACAGTGTGGAACAGAAATCCTAGAACGAGCTGGGACTCAGCATCAAGGGATTGAGAAAGACTTGTTGACCAAAAGGGGGAAGAGAGAAATGAGACAAAATAAAGTGTCAGTAGCTGAGAGATTTCAAACAGAGTCTAGAAGTTATCCTGGAGATTATTCTTACACATTATATAGATATCCCCTTTTTAAATTTAAGGTGTATTAGAGGGAAGTGCCTGAAACTATAGAGCTGTGTTCTAGTAGCCATGTTTCTTGAAGATGATTGTATAATGATATAGCTTTCACAATGTGACTGTGTGATTGTGAAAACCTTCTGTCTGTTGCTCCTTTTATCTTTGGTATGGACAGATGAGTAAAAAATATGAATTAAAAATAAATTATAGAGGGAACAAATATTAAAATGGAGTAGAATGAAATACAAGTGATCAATGAAAGGGAGTGGTAAGGGGTATAAGAAAAAAATTAGTGGGAACAAAGGTTAAAATACATTGGGTAGATGGAGATACTAGCGGTCAATGAGAGGGGGGTAAGGGGTATTGTATGTATGAGTTTTTTTTTCTCTTTTTATTTCATTTTCTGAAGTGATGCAGATGTTCTAAAAAATGATGTGGTGATGAATATACAACTATGTGATGCTATTGGGAGTCATTGATTATATACGAAGAATGCAATGTTCATATGTTAAGAATGTTTGTGTTTGTATGTTGTTATTTTTTGCTAATTAAAAAAAATTAAAATTTCAAAGCAGAGCACCATAATTAGTTGCATAACATATTTCAGAGTTTGACATGGGTTACAATTCCACAGTTTTAGGTTTTCACTTCTAGATACTGGAGATTAAAAGAGATATCAACTTAATGATTCAGCACTCATATTCATCACCTTTGATCTTTCCATCCCTCTCTTCAGAAGTGTTTGGGCTGTGGCCATTCTAAATTTTTCATATTGGAAGGGTCTTTCACTAATATGGGGTAGGGAGATGAAACTATCTGATGTTTTGGGGAGCCTGGGCCCTCTAGGTTTCAGGACTTATCTAGACCAAGGACCCATCTGGAGGGTTGTAGGTTTCTGGAAAGTTACTCTAGTGCATGGAACCCTTGTGGAATCTTACATATCACCCTAGGTGTGTTCTTTAGGATTGGCTGGAATGTTCCTGGTTGGGGGTTGACAGGTTATGATAGGTAGCAAGGTCTAATTGAAGCTTGCTTAAGAGCAACCCCCAGAGTAGCCTCTCGACTCTGTTTGAACTCTCTGCCATTGATGCTTTAATAGTTATGCTACTTTTCCCCCTTTTGGTCAGGATGGAATTGTTGATCCCACGGTGCCAGGTCTGGTTTCATCCCTGGCAGTTATTTACAGTGTCACCAGGAAGACTTTGACCCCTGGATGTCATGTCCCACGTAGGGGGGCAGGCAGTGATTCCACTTGCAGAGTTGGGCTTAGAGAGAGTGAGGCCACATCTGAGCAACAATAGAGGTCCTCCAGAAGTAACTCTTAGGCATCCTTATAGGTAGGCTTAGCTTCTCTGCTACAGAAATAAGCTTCAAAAGAGTAAGCCTCATGATTAAGGACATGGCCTATTGATTTGGGTATCCCTCAAGTTTGACACAGTATCAGGGGATTCCCTGATGGTAAGGTTTAATCGTTCCATATTCTTTCTCCCATCCCTCCAGGGACTTTGCCAATACTTTTTGATTATCTGCTTAATATACTCTAGGATGTATCCAGGCATGACAATAATCCATACAGAATTAAAGGACCTATTTATTATTCTGAGTCTCTTGTGTTCAGTTGTTCAAATGAGCCATACAGATAGGATGAATTAGATTATACACTACAGAAAATTTCAGTTCCAGATCAAATAAACCAAATAAACCTTTTTTCCATTGGTCTCAAAGAGTATGTATGGTTCTAACATAGAGACACTGTCTTCCTTACCCCTATGTTCTGAATTACTTTAATCCCTACCTGATCAGCTTCATTCTTATCTCTGAATATCAGCTTATATATATATATATATATATATATATATATATATATATATATATATATAAAACAGCCTTTCACAATCCGGAAATAATAATCACCGCACTTCGGACTTAATGCATCTGCTCTAAAAGCTTACAGTCTAGGTCCCCGTTTTCTTAGAAGCATTTTCTAAAGGTGACCATACCATTGTTGTTCTTTTGTACCTGGCTTATTTTGCCTCACCACATGTCCCACATGTTCATTCACATCTTTGCATGCCTCACAACTTTGTTCCTTTTTATAGCAGCACAGCCTTCAGCACAAGTATGCACCATTGTTGACAATCTACTTCTCAGTTGAGTAAATCCTTTTGCCACCTGCTTTCATCAGGCATCATGTATAGTGCCCAAAGTCCACAGTTCATCAGCATCTCAATTTTAGATAATTTCATTCTTCCCAAGAGAAAGAAAACCAATAAACACACCCTCGCCAAGCAGGAAATCTAAACCTCCTCTTAACTCTTGTCTCTGTTCCCATTATTTACCTCTGTTGTTGCTGTGGTAGTGTTGATGTTTTCCTTTTGGACATAGCCCACAGCATGCAATAGCAGTTTTCCTCCTTTACCCTGGACTTAAACACTGTTTGTACACGAATCATATCTTTGAAGTAATTCTTGCAAGAACTAATGTGTATTTCTAGTGTTGATCAAGGGGACATATAGGTCTATACAACCCTCTAAATCTTGTTCACTTCAGTCTGGTAATATTACTTGTATAGACCCACTAGAGAACCACCTTCATTTCTACCTGTTCCCTTACATTGAAGTTCAACCTCATTAGCTAACTGTTCATCCATCTCTAGCTTTTATCTATTTCTCAGTCCCCTGTATTCTGTATTATAAGCCTCTGATTATACCTTTATGTTGGTCATAAAAGTGGAATCATAACAGTATCTATTCTTCTGTGTCTGGCTTATTTCACTCAGTGTTGTCTTCAAGGCTTATACATCTTGTCATGTGCTTCAGGATGACATTTTTGTCTTACTGCTGCATGATATTGCTTTGTATGTATATATCACTCATCGATTGATGGGCACTTGGTTTGTTTCCATCGTTGGTGATTGTGAATAATGCTGTGAACATCAGTGTGCAAATGTCTGTTTGTGTCATTGCTTTCAGCTCTTCTGGGTATATGCCAAGTAGTGCTATTGCTTGGTCATAGGGCAACTCGATATTTAGTTTCCTAAGGAACCTCCAAACAGTCTTCCATAGTGGCTGCACCATTATGCATTCCCACCAGCAGTGTGTAAGTGTCCTAGTTTCTCCACATCCTCTCCAACATTTATAGTTTCCTGTTTGTTTAATAGTAACCATTCTTATAGGTGTGAGGTGGTATCTCGTACTCTTGATCTGCATTTCCCTTATAGCCAGTGAAAATGAGCATCTCTTTATGTGCTTTTGAGCCATCTGTATTTGCTCTTCAGAAAATGTCTGTTCATATAACAACAGAGGTAAATAATGGGAACAGAGACAAGAGTTAAGAGGAGGTTTAGATTTCCTGCTTGGCGAGGGTGTGTTTATTGGTTTTCTTTCTCTTGGGAAGAATGAAATTATCTAAAATTGAGATGCTGACGAACTGTGGACTTTGGGCACTATACATGATGCCTGATGAAAGCAGGTGGCAAAAGGATGTACTCAACTGAGAAGTAGATTGTCAACAATGGTGTATACTTGTGCTGAAGGCTGTGCTGCTATAAAAAGGAACAAAGTTGTGGGGCATGCAAAGATGTGAATGAACATGTGGGACATGTGGTGAGGCAAAATAAGCCAGGTACAAAAGAACAACAATGGTATGGTCACCTTTAGAAAATAGCACATGTTATGATTGGGTTGTTTGTTCTTTTGTTGTTGAGTTGTATGATTTCTTTGTATAGACAGGACATCAAACCTTTGTCTGATATGTGATTTCCAAATATTTTCTCCCATTGAGTTGGCTGCCTTTTCACCTTTTTGACAAAGTCTTTTGAGGTGCAGAAGCATTTGATTTTGAGGCATTCCCATTTATGTATTTTTTCTTCAGTTGCTTGTGCTTTGTGTGTAAAGTTTTGGAAGTTACCTCCTATTTAGGTCTTGAAGATGTTTCCCTACATTTTCTTCTAGAAGCTTCATGGTGCTAGTTCTTATATTTAGGTGTTTGATCCACTTTGAGTTAATTTTGTGTAGGGTATAATATAGGGGCCCTGTTTCATTCTTTTGGCTATTAATATCCAGTTCTTCCATTCCCAATTATTGAAAAGACTATTTTGTCCCAGTTCAGATGATTTGGGAGCCTTGTCAAAAATCAGTTGACCATAGATTTAGATTTGGTGGTCTATTTCTGCACTCTTGATTTGATTCCATTGGTCAGTGCTCCTATCTTTGTGTCAGTATCATGCTGTTTTGACCACTGTGGCTTTATATTATGTCTTAAAGTCAAAGAGTGTTACTCCTACCACTTCTTTCTTCTTTTTTAGGATGCTTTTAGCTACTTGGAGTCTCTTTGCCTTCCAGATGAATTTAGAAGCTTTTCCGAGTCTTCAAAGTAGGTTTTTGGAATTTTGATTGGTATTGTGTTGAATCTATAGATAAATTTGGGGAGAATTGACATTTTTTTTGCTAATTTTTTAAATTTAAATTTTTTTTTAAAATACCAAAAAAACACCAAACACAAACATTCGTAGTTTTTTATCATTACGTTCTACATATATAATCAGTAATTCACAATATCATCACGTAGTTGCATATTCATCATCATGATCATTTCTTGGAACATTTGCATCTATTCAGAAAAAGAACTAAAAAGAAAACAGAAAAAAAATCATATATACCGTACCCCACCCCTCCCCCTCACCGATCACCAGCATTTCACTCTAAATTTATTTTCACATTTGTTCCCCCATTATTCATCTTTATTTCATGTATTTTACTCGTCTGTTGATAAGGTAGATAAAAGGAGCATCAGACACAAGGTTATCACAATCACACAGTCACATTGTGAAAGCTGTATCATTATACAGTTATCTTCAAGAAACATGGCTACTGGAATACAGCTCTACATTTTCAGGCAGTTCCCTCCAGCCTCTCCATTACATCTTGACTAACAAGTTGATATCTATTTGATGCGTAACAATAACCTCCAAGATAACCTCTCGACTCTGTTTGGAATCTCTCAGTCATTGACACTTTATTTTGTCTCATTTCACTCTTCCTCCCTTTGGTCGAGAAGGTTTTCTCAGTCCCCTGATGCTGAGTCTTAGCTCATTCCAGGATTTCTGTCCCGTGTTGCCAGGAAGGTCCACACCCCTGGGAGTCATGTCCCCCATAGACGGGGAAGGTGGTGAGTTTGCTTGTTGTGTTGGCTGGAGAGAGAGGCCACATCTGAGCACCAAAAGAGAGTCTCTTGGGGGTGACACTTAGGCATAATTTTAAGTAGGCTTGACCTATCCTTTGTGGGGTTAAGTTTCATATGAACAAACCCCAAGATTGGGGATGCCTATAGCTTTGATGGTCCGCACTGCTTATGAGAATATCAAGAATTCAACTTGGGGAAGTTTTTCTCCCTTTCTCACCATTCCCCAAAGGGGACTTTGCAAATACTTTTTTATTCACTGTTCAAATCACTCTGGAATTTATTGGGGTATCACTCTGGGCAAACCAACAAAATTTCATGCCCTACTCAAGATTCCATGTACTTATGGTGTTCAGTTCAGGTGTCTACATAAGTTATATTAGGAAATGCACTAGTCAAAATATAAATTTTGTACCAAATAAATATTTTTTGCTTTAGTCTCACAAATAAGTTAAATTTTTAAAATATTATTTACCATCTATTTTCATCACCCTGCAGTAATGACATTCCTTTGTTCTTCCTCATGCAGAAACATATTTTAAATTTGTACATTTTGTCACTATCACTATACACTCTAGGCATTCCTAGATTATACCATCTCAGTCTTTATCGTCTATCTTTCTTTCTGATTTCATTTGTGCCCCCAGTCCTTCTCCCTCTATTATTCTCAAATTCAGCTTCATTCAGTGTTCTAACATAATTGTATTACAGTTAGGTAGTATTGTGCTATCCTTTTTCGAATTTTAAAAATCAGTCCTGTTGTACAATCTGTATCCCTTCAGCTCCAATTGCCCAATATTTTACCCTATTTCTACCTCCTGGTGGTCTCTGTTAACCAATGAAAGTCTCCAAGTTTATTTGCTAATGTCAGTTCATATCAGTGAGACCATACAGAATTTGTCCTTTTGTTCCTGGCTAATTTCACTACTTCAGAAATTTATTCTGTCTTATGGCTGCATGATATTCCATCATATGTATATACCACAGTTGGTTTAACCACTCGTCTGTTGATGGACATTTTGGCTGTTTCCATCTCTTGGCAATTGTAAATAATGCTGCTATAAACATTGGTGTGCAAATGTCTGTTTGTGTCCGTATCCTCATGTCCTCTGAGTAGATACGTAGCAATGGTATTACCAAGTCATATGGCAGTTCTATATTTAGCTCTTTGAGGAACCACCAAACTGCCTTCCACAGCGCTTGTACCATTTGACATTCCCACCAACAGTGGATAAGTGTGCCTTTTTCTCCACATCCTCTCCAGCATTAGTGATTTTCTGTTTTCTTGATAATGGCCATTCTGGTGGGTGTGAGATAACATCTCATTGTGGTTTTGATTTGCATTTCCCTAATAGCCAGAGAAGTTGAGCATCTTTTCATGTACCTTTTGGCCATCTGTATTTCCTCTTCTGAGAAGCGTCTCTTCAAGTCTTTTGCCCATTTTGTAATTGGATTGACTGTCTTTTTGTTGTTGAGTTGAACAATCTCTTTATAAATTTTGGATACTAGACCTTTATCTGATATATCGTTTCCAAATATTGTCTCCCATTGTGTAGGCTGTCTTTCTTGATGAAGTTCTTTGATGCGCAAAAGTGTTTAATTTTCAGGAGTTTCCATTTATTATTTCCTTCTTCAGTGCTCGTGCTTTGGGTGTGAGGTCTAGAAAACTGCTTCCTAATATAAGATTTATAAGATATTTCCCTACATTTTCTTCTAACAGTTTTATGGTCTTAGATTTAATGTTTCGGTCTTTGATCTATCTTTGTGCCAATACTGTGCTGTTTTGACCACTGTAGCTTCATAATATGCCTAAGTCAGGTAGTGTGAGGCCTCCAACTTCATTTTTTTCCTCAGGATACTTTTAGCTATTTGGGGCACCCTGCCCTTCCCAGATAAATTTGGTTATTGGTTTTTCTGTTACTGAAAAGTAAGTTATTGGGATTTTAATTGGTATTGCATTGAATCTGTAAATCGATTTAGGTAGAATTGACATCTTAACTATATTTAGTCTTCCAATCCATGAACACAGTATGCCCTTCCATCTATTTAGGTCTTCTGTGATTTCTTTTAACAATTTCTTGTAGTTTTCTTTGTATAGGTCTTTTGTCTCTTTAGTTAAATTTATTCCTAATATTTTATTCTTTTGGTTGCAGTTGTAAATGGAATTTTTTTCTTGATTTCCCCCTCATATTGTTCATTACTAGTGTATAGAAACACTACAGATTTTTGAGTGTTGATTTTGTAACCTGCCACTTTCCTGTACTCATTTATTAGCTCTAGTAGTTTTGCTGTGGATTTTTGGGGGTTTTCGACATGTAGTATCTTATCATTTGCAAACAGTGACAGTTTTACTTCTTCCTTTCCAATTTTGATACCTTGTATTTCTTTTTCTTGTCTCATTGCTCTGGCTAGCGCTTCCAACACAATGTCGAATAATAGTGGTGATAGAAGACATCCTTGTCTTGTTTCTGATCTTAGGAGGGAAGTGTTCAGTTTTTCCCCATTGAGGATGATGTTAGCTGTGAGTTTTTCATATATTCCCTTTATCATGTTGAGGAAGTTCCCTTGTATTCCTATCCTTTGAAGTGTTTTCAACAGGAAAGGATGTTGAATTTTGTCAAATGCCTTTTTTGCATCAATCGAGACGATCATGTGGTTCTTCTGCTTTGATTTGGTGATATGGTGTGTTACATTAATTGATTTTCTTATGTTGAACCATCCTTGCATACCTGGGATGAATCCTACTTGGTCATGGTGTATAATTCTTTTAATGTGTTGCTGGATTCGATTTGCCAGAATTTTGTTGAGGATTTTGCATCTATATTCATTAGAAAGAATGGTCTGTAGTTTTCTTTTTTTGTAATATCTTTGTCTGGCTTTGGTATGAGGGTGATGTTGGCTTTGTAGAATGAGTTGGGTAGCTTTCCCTCCTTCAAAAAAATTCAAAAAAATTCCCCAATTTTTTTGAAGAGTTTGAGCAGGATTGGTACTAATTCTTTCTGGAATGTTGGTAAAATTCACCTCTGATGCCATCTTGTCCTGGACTTTTCGTTTTGGGGATTTTCTTAATGACTGATTTAATTTCTTTACTTGTGACTGGTTTTTTGAGGTTGTCTGTTTCTTCTCGAGTCGAAGTTGGTTGTTCATGCCTTTCTAGAAATTTGTCCATTTCATCTACATTGCCGTGTTTATTAGCATAAAGTTGTTCCTAGTGTCTTGTCATTACTTCCTTTATTTCTGTGGGGTCAGTGGTTATGTCTCCTCTTCCATTTCTAATCTTATTTATTTGCAACCTCTCCCTTCTTCTTTTTGTCAATCTTGCTAAGGGTCCATCAATCTTATTTATTTTTTCATAGAACCAGCTTCTGGTTTTGTTGATTTTCATAATTGTTTCCATAGTCTCAATTTCATTTATTTCTGCTCTAATCTTCATTATTTCTTTCCTTTTGCTTGCTTTGGGGTTAGTTTGCCCTTCTTTCTCTACTTCTTCCAAGTGGATAGTTAATTCCTCAATTTTTGCCCTTTCTTGTTTTTTGGTATAGGCATTAGGGCAATTGTGAATTTTCTGGCACTCTGCCTATTATTCATTTCCAACTTCATTCCTTTATGATATAAAAAACTTTTGTATGATTTCAATCTTTTTAAATTTATTGACACTTGCTTTGTGACCCAGCATATGGTCTGTACTTGAGAATGATCCATGAGCACTTGAGAAAAAGGTGTATCCTGCTGTCATGGGGTGTAATATACTATAAATGTCTGTTAAGTCTAGCTCATTTATTGTTTTATTCAAATACTATGTTTCATTGTTGATCCGTAGAAACACAACCACAAAAACTTCTGTTTCTTTTTTTTTTATTTTTCTTTTTCCATCAGCCCTGTCCCCTTAGCACCGGGGAAATAACCAGCAACCTCCACTTTGACCAGGTTCACCTGAGCTGGGGGCCTATTTTTAATAGTCAGAATTTGTGAATTAATTCCAGACTCGAATCTTAGTTGCCCTCAACACCTCCTGCTGTTAAAGTCCCTTTCCTGTCCCCTCTGGGAAGCAGCCTGTGGGGGAGGGGCACTGGCCACCACGACTTGGGGAACTCACGGTTCTGGGGGGGCTCGCAGCCGGTCCATCTGGTCCAGACTGGGGTATGTTGTGTGTCAGATCACTGACATGGCCCCAGGAGCTGTTTTTATTGTTCCTGGTTATTTAGTAGGTGTTCTGGAGGATGAACTGTCTTACACCTTGCTAAGCCGCCATCTTGTATGCTGAGACTTGACATCTTAACTATTTTTAGCTTTCCTATCCATGATCAGGGAATGTTTTTCCACCTATTTAGTTCTCCTTTGATTTATTTTAGCAATGTTATGCGTGTAGTTTTCTATGAACAAGTCTAAAGTTCATTCTTCAGTACTTGATTCTTTTAGTTTCTATATTGAATGGAACTTTTTGCTTAACTGACTCTACATCTAGGTCATTGCTTGTATATAGAAACGTAACTGATTTTTGCACATTCGGGACATAAACTTAATTTATTTACTCAGGTAACTTTTCTGTAGATTACTCAGGCTCTTCCATGCATAGTGCCATGTCATCTGCAAATAATGAGAGTTATAGTTCTTCCTATCCATTTTGGATGCGTTTTATTTCTTTGTCCTGCCTGATTGCTCTAGCTAGAACTTCTAGCGCAGTGTTGAATAATAGTGGTGACAGTGGGCATCCTTGTCTTGTTCCTGATCTTAGGGGGAAAGCTTTCAGTATTTCTCGATTGAGTATGATGTGGCCTATTGGTTTTTCATATATTCTCTTTATCATATTGAGGTGGTTACCTTTGTTTCCTATCTTTTAGAGTGTTTTTATCAGAAAAGCATGCTGAATTTTGTCAAATGCTTTGTCAACATCAGTCGAGATGATCATGTGATTTTTCCCTTTTGATTTGCTAATGTATTGCATTACATTAATTGATTTTCTTGTGTTGAACCATCTTTGCATTCCTGGTATAAATGCCACTTGGTCATGGTGTATAATTTTTTAACGTTTTGTTGGATTCAATTTGCTATTTTTTTTGAGAATTTTTCCATCTATGCTCATTAGGGAGATTGGCCTGTAGCTTTCCTTTCTTATAGCATCTTTACCTGGTTTTGGTATTAAAATGATATTAGCTTCATAAAATGAGTTAGGTAGAGTTCCTTTTTCCTCAATTTTTGGAAAAACTTGAGTAGGATTGCTGTTATCTCTTTTTGGAGTGTTTGATAAAATTCCCCTGTGAAGCCATCTGACCCTGGGCTTTTCTTTTGTAAGATGATTTTTGATGACTGATTGAATCTCTTTACTTGTGATTGGTTTGTTGAGATCTTCTGTTTCTTCCTGAGTCAGTGTAGCTTATTTGTGGGTTTCTAGGAACTTGTCCATTTCATCTAAGTTTGTTTCTTTATTAGCATATAGCTGTTCACAGTATCTTCTTATGATTTCTTTTATTTGTGGTTACACACCCCTTTTCATTTCTGATTTTGTTCATTTGCATCCTCTCACTTTTTTTCTGTCAGTCTTGTTAGTGGCCCATCAATTTTATTGATTTTCTCAAGAACCAACTTTTGGTTTTATTGATTCTTTCTATTGTTCATTTGTTCTCCTATTCATTTATCTCTGCTTTAATCTTTATCTGTTCTTTTTGATTTGGGGTTCGTTTGCTGTTCTTTCTCACGTTACTTGAGATGTGCTGTTTAAGTCTTTGATTTTGCTCTTGTTTTTCAATATAGGCATTTAGGGCAATAAATTTCCCTTTCAGCACAGCCTTTACCACATCCCATAAGTTCGTATAAGTTGTATTCTCATTTTCATTTGTGTCCAGATAGCTACTGATTTCTCTAGTAATTTCTTCTTTGACCCACAGGTTGTTTAAGAGTCTGTTATTTAATCTCCATGTATTTGTGAATATTCTCTTTCTTTGGTCATTATTGAGATCCAGCTTCATCCCACCATGATCTGTGAAGTGCTTTGATTCATTTCAGTGTTTTTACATTTATAAAGACCTGTTTTGTGCCTCAGCATATTATCTATCCTGGAGACTATTCCATGAGCAATAGAGAAAAATGTATATCCTTGCGCTTTGGGGGTGCGGTGCAGTGACCTATATCTGTCCGTTCTAATTCATTTATCAGGTTATTTAACTTCTCTCTTTCCTTGTTGATTTTCTGTCTGGTTGTTCTATCTATAGAGAAGATTGGTGTATTGAAGTCTCCTGCTATTATTGTTGAAACATCTATTGCTCCCTTCAGTTTTGCCAATGTCTGTCTCATGTACTTTGGAACTCCTTGATTGGGAGCATCAGCATTTATGATTGTTATATCTTCTTGGTTAATTGACCCTTTATTTAGTATATAGTGACCTTCTTTGTCTCTTATGATGTCTTTACATTTAAAGTCTCTTTTCCCCAATATTAATATAGCCACTCCTACTTTCTTTTGGTTACAACTTGTGTGGAAAAATCTTTTTCCATACTTTCACTTTCAGTCTATTTGTTTCCTTATATCTAAGATGTGTCTCTTGTGAGCAGTGTATAGCTGGATTATAGCTCTTAATCCATTCTGCCAATCTCTATCTTGGTAAGTTTAGTCTGTTTACATTCAAAGTTATTACTGGAAATATGTTTCTTGAATCCACCATCTTATCTTTTTAATTTGTCAGATTTGTATATTCTTTTCCCTCTTTCTCTTTTTATCCTTTAAATTACCCTTACTGGTACTCTTCAGTTATGTACCTTCTTCCAGTTCTCCCTCTCCTTCCTGTCTTTTTTTTTTTCCAGCCAGTAGAACTCCTTTCATTTTTTTTTTTTCATTTTTGACATGGCAGGCTCCAGGATCTCTGAACCCGGGTCTCTGGCATGGCTGGTGAGAATTCTGCCCCTGAGCCACCATTACGCTGCCTTTTAGTATTTATAGTAGAACTGGTCTCTTGTTGACAAATTCTTTCAGGATTTGTTTGTCTGTGAAAACTTTAATCTCTCCCTCACTTTTGAAGGACAGTTTGGCTGAGTACAGAATTTTTGACTGGAAGTCTTCCTCTTTTAAGAAGCTTAAATATAGTAGATTGTTTTTGGCTAACCAGTTTCAGAATTTCTGCTTCTCTTCAAGATTTGACAGACTGATTAGTATATGTCTTGGGAAAGGCCTATTTGGATTTATTCTGTTTGGAGTTCATTGGGCTTCTTTGACTTGTCCTTTATAAGGTTTGGGAAGTTTTCCCCTTTATCTACTCAACTTCTCTTCCTAGCCCTTTACTCCTCTCTTTTCTTTCTGAAACACCAGTGATTCTTACATTTGTGAGCTTTGTTTTGTCTGTCATTTCACTTGAGGTCCAATTCAAATTTTTCCCTTTTTTTTTTTTTGCCATTTGCTGTTTTGTGACTTTGAAGTTGGTTATACTGACCTCTTTGTTGCTTATTCTTTCTCCTGCCTCTTCAGTTCTGGTGTTGTGTGCTTCTTGTATGTTTTTTATTTGGTCAACAGAGTTTCCATGATATCTACTATTTTTCTATTTATTCTTTCAAATTCCTCTTTGTGCTCTTCTACCCTCTTCTTGATTTCCTTTGTGTCATTTTATTAAGTAGAGTTATATGAACATCTTTGATCAGTTGTTTCAACATGTGTGCTCCTCTGGTGTTTTTAATTTGGTCATTAGGCAAGGCTATATCTGTCTGAAATGTGATATACTTAGTGATCTTCTGTTTTCATCACATGTAAATATCTTGATTGGTTTACTTTGGGAGTTGATTTCTTTCAGTAGTCTAGGGCCTTGTGTTTGTGGGATGGATGTACAGCAGGGAGCAGGGTACGGAGCAGGGCACAACTGTGCGGTGATTTATTTCAGAGCAGGTATAGGTGCAGGTTGAGGATGTTATGCTGGTGCTTCTGAACATGGGCGCCCAACGGCCAGGGAGGATGTAGGTATGTATGCAGGTGACCGGTCTGGGGTATGTACCCTGGTGTGCACTGATCTAGGGTGTGGGGTCCTTTGTTCGCATGTGTGGAGCTGTGGCAGCAGGTCAGTGTTATACCTTCATTTTTTGGAGGCAGATGTGACCTGGCTGCACAGGTCAGCACTTTCTCAACTAGGAAGTATGACTGAGGGCAGTGTGCGTGTGCGGACATACCACATATGAAGGTGAAGGGAAAGGCCTTTTTTATATTTAAGGAACTGGGTCATCCACAAATGCCTTGCGACAGATAAAAGTATTTCTACTTTTTTGTAAACCAATGCGAATCCATTATGCAAAAACAAATTCTGATATAATATCTTAAATGTGTGGTACATTTGCTGGCAAAGAAAAGAAAAAAGCCAAAACTGTGAAACAGACTGCAACAACTGTAGACAAAAAGCCTGGTCTGGGAACACCAAGTTCAACTAACACCCAAGGAAATACAACACCAGATCCTCAGTTTCCTGATTATTTTCCAAACTATATTTTATTCCTTAAAAATGTACAGGAAGAGACTAAAAAGATGATGTTATCTATACTGTTTAGTCAGTTCCCTAGTTTTAAGGAAGGCCCTTTGGTACTTGGAAGACATGATATTACTTTTGTTAAATTTGAAATTGCTGGCAGGCTGGTGCAGCCAGGATGTGTTACAAGGTTTTAAGATGACACCACCTCATGCCATGAAGATCAGCTATGCCAAGAAATAACATTTGGGACAGTCTTCTTTAAAAGGACTTGGTAATATTTATAGTGTTTGTTTTGAGAACATTTTGGTCAGGCCATTTTTAATAATTGAGGACAGGACATAGTAAAAGCAAAAGTTTTGTGAAGATCTTAAAAATTATCCAGTCTTTCTTTTGCCTTTCCTGTGGAGTGTAAAGACCTTAATTTTGTACAATAAACTTTTATTTTAATTTTTTACAAAAAGTTGAGTATCCAAGTTCTATAAGAGAAGATAAAGATCAGAACTAGGCCTGAAATGGATTGTGGATATTAAGTGGGACTTGAGACAACATGATTTGACAGAGTACCTGTCCCATGTCCACCCCCCACCCCCCATACCTCTCAAAACTTTGTAAAAGTCAAATTTGTTCACAGTCACCATGGTCACAAAAGGACACTGGATGTGAAGTCCTAGTTAGCTAGCTGTGTGACCTTGGAGAAGTCACTTAACCTCCCAGAAGTTCAAGTGAATATGGTGATTAGAACAAAGAAGAGTCTCGTCTCAATTGGATTCTTCCTCACCGGGGCATACCTCTGACCCTACGTCTTCTCTATACTCCACCCCACTTTATAGGTCTGAGGGTCCTCTAGAAGGTGAACCCTGGTGGTCAGCACTGATGGTATCCTGAAGTACCAAGGACTCCATGATCCCTCCTGTGTTGTAGGTTAGCAGGGAAGAAAGGCTAGTGATATCCAGGTCTTATCAGTAAAGGATTCGAGTTAGGGCTAACACTTTTTAAGTATATTTCCTACCTGGAGTCAGAATTTGAATTGCTGATTGGATATGCATTGCTGATTTCCATCTGAAAGAATAGAGCCAGGATACTCAGTGAGAGGCATGAAAAGGGAAGGAATTTTAGAGGCTGGTTGGGGCCAATCTTCAGGTTAAAAACTAGAGGACTTTTTAGAGTCTATAAATTATTCCGTCTCGAACCATTTTCTTATCATAGCATTTGCAAGTGGTGGCTCTTTTTCCCACAGCCCCTACCTTCCTTCTCTGACCATGGCTAGCAAATAAGCTGTGGCTGGCTCTGGACTTATACATTCTTCAGTCCTTTTGCTTCACTTGGGGCCCTCTCCTGTGAAACCCCACATGTTCAATTTTTTCATCTGTGAAAATAAGGGGATTGGACTTGGAGACTAAAGACTCATTCTGTGGTCCTAGTTTTCTGTACTCAGGAGCTCCTTTATATACCAGACCTGAAGTTCATGTCTATAGGCTGTCTCCACCTTTGGTACCTACAACTCAGTTGAATCCCAAATAAAATTCGCAGATTCTTTTCTTGTCTGACCACCTGTTTTGGTTTCTAATGCTGCTGAAATGCAATATACCAGAAATGGATTGGTTTTTATAAAGGAAATTTATAAGTTACAATTCTAAGGCATGAAAATGTCCAAATTAAGGCACCAGCAAGAGGCTACCTGCACTCAAGAAAGGTTGATCATGTCTGGGGTTTTTTTGTCACATGGGAAGGCATATGTCCTTCTTTCCTGGCTTCTGATTTCATATGGCTCTCAGCTCATGTAAGCTTTCTGGCATCTCCTGGGGCAGTTTCCTTCTGCATCTCCAAACATCCCTGTCTAGGCATCAGCTAGATGTCTGCTTTCTATATTGGCTCTGAGCTCTTTCTCCATGTGCTCCTTTAAGGACTCCAGTAAACTAATTAATACCCACCTTAAATGGGTAAGGTTATAACTCCATGGGTATTATTGTGGGGTCCCACCCACAATAACCTGCACCCACAAGATTGGATTTGGATGAAAAGAACATGGCTTTTCTGAGGTACATAACAGTTTCAAACCAGCACAGCACCTACCTGTGATTTTTTTCCCCCTTTGGCTTTTTAAAAGGCGAATTTATCAAGTTGTAAAAGTTTACATGTTCTGAGACTGTGAAAATGTTGAATTAAAGCAAGGCTATAGAAGTGTCCAATCTAAGGCATCCAGGGAAGGATACTTTAGTTCAAGAAGACTGACGCTCCGGGTTTCTCTCCCAACTGGAAAGGCACATGATAAACATGGCATCTGCTAGCTTTCTCTCCAGGCTTCTTGTTTCATGAAGCTCCCCCACAGTTATGTTCCTTCATCTCTAAATGTCTCTGGTGGCATGGGCTCTGGCTCTTGTCATTTTCTAAAAAGAAGCTCTCTCCAAAATGTTTCCTCTTTTATAAGATTCCAGTCAAGGCCCAACTGGAATGGGTGGAGACACATCACCCCCGCCCCCCCTTAAAATTTTATTACTAAAACTAATCAACATATAATATGAACATTTTTTTTTTATTACATAATTTTATATTCATCATCATGATCATGGTTTTAATTTTTGTGCAAAATTGACATCTTTACTCAGATCCTGGCCCTCTGTCCCAGAGCTGGTATCTTTGGGCCTAGTCCACATCTGCAGAACATTGTCATTGCATTTTAAAAACCTATTCAGAAACCCAATATATGAACTTAAAACTTGCTGTTCCAGTCTGCACATTAGGACACTCGTAAGCCATTCTGTATCGTAGGAGGTCAGGGTCATGTGGGAAGTGTTGGGAGTAAGGAGAGTGTTTATGGCCCTTCCATTTACTTCTGTTATATGCTTTGGAAACCTTCCCTATCCGTACTGGTCATAACTCCCCAGCTGTGAAATGCAACTGTGTTCTCATCAAGGACAGGAAATCATCTTCAACACAATCTCAAGTTGCATGGAGCACCTTCTGTCCTGAGCTTTAATGTGTGGTTAACTGATTATAAAGCCATAGGTTCTTGCTTCCAATGCAGGAGGGGGAAGGGTAATCATCCAATTGTCTTGTTAGCATGGAGAAAAGAAAACAGTAATTACTTTTGCCTCCCTTGATGTTTCCTTCGGGGTTGGTTCTTCAAGGGAAGGAGGAAGGGAAAATAGGAGACAGTGTTAGCTGAGGAAGAAGAAATGCCATTAGCTGCCCAGAGAATGAAAAGGCAAGAATGATTGCCTTGCACATCTATTGTATTTCTTGGAGACTACCTGGATTGAACTTAATCAACCTATGGCATGCATAATGTCCTACGTGGACATGGGTTGAGCTTGAGAACCCTAGTGTCACCTGTCATTAAGAAATCAGTGTACACCCCCCCCCCCCCCCAGTTTTCCTTTTGTGTTATGATAGGCATTCTGAAACCTGTCTTTGATGGGACATGGGGTGTGGTGTCACTGAGCCATTTTATGATCTGTCTGTATTTTTATTGCATTGTGAGGTCATTTTTCTTATTAATTAAAAAAAATATATAGCAACAAACAAAAACATTCTTAAACATGATCATTCCGTTCTACATATATAATCAGTAATTCATAATATCACATAGTTGCATATTCATCATGATCATTTCTCAGAACATTTGCATCAATTAGAAAAATAAAAAGGCAACAGAAAAAAATTCACACATACCATACCCCTTACCCCTCCCTTTCATTGATTACTAGCATTTCAATCTACTAAATTTTTTTTAACATTTGTTCCCCCTATTATTTATTTTTATTTCTTATGTTCTACTTGTCTGTTGACAAGGTAGATAAAAGGAGCATCAGACACAAGGTTTTCACAATCACACAGTCACATTGTGGAAGCTATATCATTATACAGTCATCTTCAAGAAACATGGCTACTGGAATACAGCTCTACATGTTCAGGCACTTCTCTCCAGCCTCTCCATTACATCTTGACTGTAGACTCTCCCTCCCCTCCTCCCCTCCCCCTCTTCCCTCCCTCCTCCTCCTCCCTTTCCCTCCCTCCCTCCCTCCCTCCCCCAGGAAGTTGTCACTTAACAGCAGCTCCTTTAACCAGTCTTCCTGCAGACCCTACAGATTGCTCTACTCAGCAAACGTTTGTTTTTATTTTTATTTATTTTTAAATATGTCTTACAAATGTAGGAGATTTTTTTCCTATCAAAATCTCTTCCTAGCTCCCTGAAGTGCTCCTCTTCTCTTGTCCCAGAAATTAAACTTGGTTTCCTACCCTACCAAAAGCCCTTGATTTCTAGGCCCTAGTCCTTCCTATAATTTTCTCTCTTTAGTTCAGTTCCTGGCACATTTCCTTCTAGCTGTGGATTTCTAGTTTCTCTGTACTTTTGTAGAGCCTGTTCCGTACTATTTTATAGATGGAATGCTTCAATCCTCCAGATCCTGGCTCAGGGGAAGAAGTGCTTCTTTCCAGACTGACTCCCAGTGATCCGGGCCATAGTAAAGACTTACCAGAGATAGAGTCAATATCACACACAGGATATGACATACTGATTCTTGCAAAGGTGTTTACGTCCTCATATCCCCTCAAAAGAGTGTCTTGATCTGATGTTGCATTTTGATCCAGGCACCTCTCATGGCTTCTTCTTGCCTGATTGTTACAGTTTAGGAACATCCTGTCCTTTACTGAGGTATCTAAATTATTACCAAAATGCTGTAAGATGGTAATAATTCTAACCTCAAAAGGTTATTAGGAATAAATAAAATGAAATGAACATTTCTCTTGTGCCCAGAGGATCCCTCTCCCCGACCCCTATATCAAAGTAGTAGATACCTATAATAAAGTTTTAGGAACGGGGCCAAATTCTAACACTTTGTACCTGATGAAAGCTGGTTTTGCATGCCTGGGACTCTATGAAGGTGTAAAGTTTCAGAGTTACAAGATTTTTAGGCCCTCCCAAGATGCTGTAAGATGGTAATAATTCTAACCTCATGGTAATAATGCTATAAGATCGTAATAATTATTCCTCCACTTGATATCTTGGCACTGTTGATATATGCGTAGATTACCTATCCATCACTCTCCTACCCTAATAGACACCAAATTACCAAGCGTGGTTGCTGAGTGGTTACTTTCAAACTTGGAAAAGTGATATGCTTCACATCAATACAATTATTTTAGTTTT
Source organism: Tamandua tetradactyla (assembly GCF_023851605.1). NCBI lineage: Eukaryota > Metazoa > Chordata > Mammalia > Pilosa > Myrmecophagidae > Tamandua > Tamandua tetradactyla. The sequence continues at coordinate 18,948,604 of NC_135327.1, read as the reverse complement.
CTTAAAAAAGACAAATGACTAACATGCAGCTTACATATATGACAATTCTGCATTAATACTTAAAGTAGATTACACAAGTTTTAAAAAACACATTGGTTATTTTCAAATAGCAAAATGACAGTGATCTATAGCTATAATTAAAGGCATATCAGCATATTTTAAAATTAAGAAATAGACAAAGTTCTAATGCTGTTCACAGCTCAATTTTGTATGTATTTTTAAAATTTCCTTCATACCTACATACAATCTAGCCTTTATTGGTCAAAATCTCCATTCGAGGGTCATCACATACATGTCCTGTAATTGGAACTAGGACTTTTGGAAGCTGAGACTTGACAATTTCAGACGGTCACAAATGGAAACAAAGGGGTCTGAATGGATGGTTTTGGTAGGATCACCATAGATAGTATGACATGGGTCGGAAGACAGCTGAAAAATTTGAAACAGTAGTTTGTATGTGAAAATTTTATGAATGTGTCAAGAAAGTGAGGAAAGCAAGTCTATCTGAGATGCACAAAATACAGAGAAGAAATGTTATTGCTGGTGAAATTACAGGGTAGAGAAGGAAGATATTAAGTAACCTATGCCCAGTGTTAATGATTTCCCCATTGAGATGCCTTTTCTAGATAAAACCTTGACAAATTCATAGAGTCTAAGCTGGGAAAACAATCTCTGGACTGTCAGTAAATTCTCAAAGGACTTTTCTGTCACATCCAATAGCATATACAATTGCTATGGATATCTAAACTCAAGTCCTGAAGAAGCAAAAAGATGGCCATTATGGTTGAAAAAAAGGATAGGAAAGGCCAATTCAGGTGATCTGGCACCAAAAAAAAGGAAAAGATGACCACTGCTAGCATCATGAGGGAGAGCCCATGAAACTAAGATCACCAGAAAATTAATCAGTGATGAAGTCAGCCTTGCATGAAATTTTTTCCTTTTTGTTTTCTCTAGTGGAAGGCAGTGGTTTCTTATTCCAGCTTTATCAACACTGTCAGAACCAAAGACTCTGTACTATCCACTGATGCCCATGAACATAGACTAAGATTAGTAATTTCTGAATGTCTACACTGATAGGAAAGGGGAACATGAATTTATGTGCATCTTGTGAAAAAGATATAAATGTAATCATTTAAAATACATTTATAGTTGTCATTACCTCCCTACCCCACTTGAAAAGAATGAAAGATAAGAAATCCATCCAACCTCTTTGTTTTTTCTACTTTTAAAAAATCAGAAAGCTCTCAAATATTTCTTACTACTGTGCTTACATGCAGAGGAGAAAGCACATCCAGTTAGACTGAAGGTATCATTCCGTGCTGAGCCAGGGACTACTGTGAAAAAAGGCATAGACACAGAAAGAAAAGAGAACAGCGGTAATAACAAACAAAATAGTGTTGGGGAGGAGTGGGAGAAAAAAACTCAGAAGCAATACATTAGGGGGGAAAATGCTCTATATCTTTCTTTTGACTTTTTATTCCCTGACTCTATATGTTTTATTTTATTTTGAAAATGTTAGGCATCAGCCTTTCTTGAGTGAAGGTCACTTCTTGTTGGTGCCTTAATTTGGATATTTTCACGACCTCATAACTGTCAACTTGCAACTTAATAAATTCCCTTTTTAAAAGCTGTTCTTCTTCTAATGTATTGATTTCTGGCAGCTTTAGCAAACTAAAACAAGCAGATGCTATCATCCCCATTTTACAGCTATGGAAACTAAGTTCCAGGAGGTGAAATGACTTGCCCAAGGTTAACACAGTAAATTAATGGCAGAGCTAGAGCTAGCTTTTAGGTTTTCTGACTGTGAGTCCAGTACATCTTTCACTAATTTAGTAAGGGGGAGAGGTAGGTATATATAATATACAGATCAGATCTTGAGAGGGAGGATCTAGAGCTTACTTAAGGGACCTTATCTTCTCTATCCATCTCTTCACCCCAGTCCACTCACATACTTGGGGGAAATTCAGTAGAAAATGAGAACCACCTTCCTCTCTGGGTTCAACAAAGTGTTCTTGATAGGGGCCTGTGGGTAAGGGTCCAGAGAATGTCAGTAGCCCCTTTCCATAAGGAAGGCTAGATTCCTGGAGCTTTATTAGCCTAGAGTAAGCTTTGGTAGAGGTTGGAGCAGAGGAATAGAGGAATAATATAGTTTATTAGCTTAAACTAGGTGGGGGTTGGGTCTGAGAGGGGAGCTCCCAGGAGCTGTCTTTAAGTGCTTCACCTTGCCTCCTGCTGACAGGTTTAGTCTGGGGTTTGGGCAAGCAAATTCCCTTCATTTAAAACTTACAAAGCGAAATTCCTCTTGCTGCTTAAAAAAAAAATTCCTTGGTACTGCAGTCAGCAGGAATAAGAAACTTTTTCCAAAGTCTAGGCTTCAGGCATTTCGATCCTGCCTAGGTATCCCCTTCCTTTTTGTCTTCTTATCCTTCTCTCCTCTCACCCCTTTCCTCTTCCCTTTCTCTTCTTTGTGCTCTACCCACCTTCCCTTCTTATCCTTATCTTTCCTGACTTCTCCCCTAACTTGTAAAAACAAGAATGGGGAAAGGACTTCTTCAGCCATCAGATTAGTAGATAATTATTGGAGAACAGATCCGTAGACACTGGGGCTGAGTGTCAGAACATTGAGATTCTGGACCCTCTAGTGCTCAAAACAAGGTTGATGGGGCAAGTGCTTATTCTCTTACTTATTTTTTACTCACTCACATGGAAGTAAATACTTAGTGCCTATTACCTGCTGTGTTCTGTGTCATACTACAGTGAATGTGACCAAAATCCTGCCTTTAGAGATCAGATTCTTTTTATTTTTCTTTGACATGGGCAGGCACCGGGAATCAAACCCGGGTCCTCTGGCATGGCAGGCAAGCATTCTTGCCTGCTGAGCCACTGTGGCCCACCCAGAGATCATATTCTTATGGGGAAGCATAGCAGCAGCATTATCAAATCATTGAAATTTTTTTGTTTTAATTTTGAAAGAATTTCAAGCTTACAGGACAGTTGTAAAAATAATATAAACTTCATACAGAGAAAGAACTTCAACACAATCCCCACCCCTAGATATCCAGAACCACCAATTTTAACATTTTGCTGCTATTTCAGTTTGCTAAAGCTGCTGGAATATACCAGAAATGGGTTGGCTTTTTCAGTGGGGGTTTGTTAGGTTACAAATATACAGCTGTAAGGCCATGAAAATGTCCAAATTAAGGCATCAGGGGGACGAAACTTTCTCTGAAGAAAGGCTGCTGGCGTTCGAGGTTCCTCTGACACATGGGAAGGCACATGGTATTGTCTGCTGGTCGTTCTCTCCTGGTGTTGGTTTCATTGGATTTCTCTCAGCTTCTGTGGGTCCTTCTTGTTTCTCCTGGGGCATTTTCTCTCTTAGGCTTGCTGGGCTTTTATCCTCTTCATAAAGGTCTCCAGTGATGGATTAAGACCCACTTTGAATGGACTGGGTTACTTCTCAGTTGAAGTAGCCTAACCAAAAAGTCCCTCTCACAATTGGTCTGCCACACAATAATTGATGAAAAGAACATAGTCTTTTCTGGTGTACATAACAGATTCAAACCAGCACAGCCACTTTTGCCATATCATTCTATCAATTATTTATGTATTTTCTGAACATTTTGAGAGCAGGCTGCACACTTCATACTACTTGAACACCTACTATTTCCATGTACATTTCCTACAAACAAGAGTATTTGCTTATGCAATGACCTTAAGTGTAGTTATCAAGATGGAGAAATTTAATGTTGATAAAACAAAAACATTCTGTACTTCAGATTTTTCTTATGTCCCAGTAATGTCCTTTTGAACCCTTTCTCCATACTTAGATCCTACCTAGTATCAGGTATTGTATTTAATTGTCATTGTATCTTTTTAGTTTTTTTTTGATTGTGGAAACAACATACAACATAAATCTTCCTATCCCAATCCCTCCATAAGCATACCATTCAGTGGGATTAAACATATTCACAATGTTGATATGTTTTCCCACTGTCCATTAATAGAACTTTTTTCCTGTTACTTTACTCATTTATTTTTTCTTCAGTGATTTTTTTATTGAAATATAATCATCTAAAGTGTACAGTCCATGGGTCACAGTTATCATCATGAAGCTGTGCATTCATCATTACAGTTGATTTTTTGAACATTTTCATTATTCCAAAAAACCATAAAAATAAGGAAGAAAAAGTAGAAAAGAACACCTGAAACATCCCAGAACCACCATACCCCCCAATTGTTTATTTACTTTGTCTTTTTTCCCCCCTTACTAATCTTTTCCTGTGACAGTCATAAGGTTTTCACACTGACATGTTCACACCTTAAAAGCTCTATAGTTGTTTAGTCATCTTCAAGAATCAAGACTATTGGAATACAGTTCAACGATTTCAGATATTTCCCTCTAGCTACTCCAGTGCACCAAAACTGAAAAGGGATATCTGTATACTGTGCAGGAAAAACCTCCAGAAAGACCTCTCGACTGTATTTGGAATCTCTCAGCCACTGAGACTTTATTTTGTTTCATTTATTTTACTCCTTTTTGATCAAGAAGGTTTTCTCATTCCCACAATAACCATTACTAGAACTTTTGCTTCACCTCAAGCAGAAATGCTGCACACAATTTGTATTAACTCCTCAGTGCTCCTTTCCCTATCCCTGGTAATCTTAATCTGTACTCTGCTTTCTGTTTCTGCAGTTTTGCCTGCTGTCTACTTTTTGTCTCTGTGACTTTGCATATTCTCTGATATTTTCTTTGTGGTTACCATGGGGCTTAAATTTAACATCCTAAATTTATAACAGTGCTTTGATACTGTTCGAGTTTGCTAGCTGCCGGAATGCAAAATACCAGAAACAGAAAGGCTTTTCAAAGGGGGAATTTATTAACTTCCAAGTTTACAGTTCTAAGCCTAAAAAAATGTCCCTGTTAAAGCAAGTCTATAAAAATGTCCAAATTAAGGCATGAACAAGAAGTTACCTTCATTCAAGAAAGGCTGATGAAGTTCAAGGTTTCTCTCGCAACTGGAAAGGCACATGTGAACATGGTGACATCTGCTAGCCTTCTCTCCAGGCTTCTTATTTCATGGAACTCCCCTGAGGATGTATTCCTTCTTTATCTCCTAAGGTCTTTGATTTCATGGGCTCTTGGGGTTCTTGTGGCTCTGGCATGACTCTCTCCAAAATACTTCCTCTTTTAAAGAATTCCAGTAAACTAATCAAGACCCACCTAGAATGGGTGGAGTCACAGCTCCCTCTAATCCAAGGTTAATACCCACAATTGGGTGTGTCACATCTCTGTGGAGATAATTTGTTTCCAACCTATAGTACTAAATAGGGATTACAAGAAATGGCTGCCTCCACAAGATGGATCAAGATTAAAACCTTTTGTTTTTAGGGTACATAATCCTTTCAAACCGGCACAGATACCAATTTAACAATTTCAATGGCATACATACATTGTATTCTTAGACCCTCTGTCACAAATCTCCTGTGCCAGAATGCAATAACCAGAAATGAAACAGTTTTTAAAAAGGGGAATTTAATAAGTTGCAGGTTAACAGATTTTAGGCTGTGGAAATGTCCCAGTTAAAGTAAGTCTATAATAATGTCCAATCTAAGGCATCCAGGCAAAGAAACCTTGATTTAAGAAGGCCAGTGAAGTTCAGGATTTCTCTCTCAAGTGTAAAGGCACATGGTGAACACAGTCAGGGTTTCTCTCTGAGCTGAAAGGACACATGGCGACCATGCATCATCTGCTAGCTTCCTCTCCAGCTTCCCTGGAGGCGTTTTCCTTCTTCATGTCCAAAAAATTGCTGGCTGGTGGACTCTCTGCTTTGTGGTACTGTGGCATTCTCTATTGTGGCTTTCTCATGGCTCTGTTGTTCTTCTCTGCTCTGAATCTCCTGTTTTGTCTAAATGTTTCCTTTTTTGTAGGATTCCAGTAAAGTAATTAAAACCTACCTGGAATGGGTGGAGACATGGCTCCACTTAATCCAGTTTAACAGCCACTCTTGATTGAGTCACATCTCCAGGGAGATAATGTAATTAAGGTTTCAAGCATATAGGGAATAGGGATTAGAAGAAGTGGCTGCCTTTACAAAATGCGATTAGGATTAAAATATGGCTTTTCTAGGGTACATACATCCTTTCAAACCGGCACACCAGAGACCTTTATTTCTTCTGGTGGCCTTAGTCAACTTTCCAGGGTCCTTTCCTTTAAACTTGTAGAACTCCCTTTAGCACTTTTTGTAGGGCCGCTAGACTAGTGGGGACCAAAAATCCCACAGCTTTTGTTTATCTGGGAATGTTTTAATTCTTCTGTCATTTTTGAAAGACACCGTCTCTGGATATGGAATTCTTGGTTGGCGTTTTACTTTCAGCACTTTAAATATGTCTTTCCATTGCCTTCTTGCTTTTATGGTTTCTGATGAGAAATTGGCACTTGTGGTAGTTAGATTTAGGTGTCAACTTGGCCAGGTGGAGGTGCCTAGTTCTGTTGCTGTGGTCATGAGCCAATGGCATGTGAACCTCATCTGTTGTTGATTACATCTGCAGTTGGCTAGGAAGTGTGCCTGCTGCAGTGAATTATGTTTGACTTAATTGGCTGGTGCTTAAATGAGAGACTCAGCTACACAGCCCAAGCAGCTCAGCATACTTCATCTCAGCATTCACAGCTCAGCCCAGGCCTTTGGAGATGCAGAAAGGAATCAGCCTGGGGGAAGTTGTTGGAACCCAGAGGCCTGGAGAGAAGGCCAGCAGAGATTGCCCTGTGTCTTCCCATGTAAGGAAGAACCTCAGTTGAAAGTTAGCCTTTCCTCTGAAGAACTATACGTCAACTAAATAAATCCCCTTTTATTGAAAGCCAGTCCATCTCTGGTGTGTTGCATTCCTAGAACAGATTTGGTACCAGAGAAGTGCGGTGCTGCTGCAGTTTGCAAACACCAGATATTTTGGACCAGTCTTTTTGATGTATAAGGGGAAGGTTTTGGAGGAATTGTGAAGAGAATGATGGAGAAGTCTTGGAGTGCTTGAAGAGACTGTTGGTGTAAATGAAACCACTGCCAGTCTGGACAAAGAGGGACGCAAAAGGGACAAATTGGAGTTTGCAGAGTGAGAACCATGGAAGCTTGTATCCGAAGCCAAGACCTCGGCCAGGAGTGTGGACCGACCCATATACGTGGAGAGACTGAGTCTCCCACCTTGTTATAGTGGAAGAGTTGTGCTCCCTTAGGCCTTGGAAAAGGTACAGCATTCTCCTTGGGGACTGGGGAGAGCCTGGCTGCCACCACATGGAGGGGTTGAGTGTGTGCCCTGGAAATGGCAGAGAGCGTAGGTGTGGCTCCCCCAGTGTCTGCAGAGGGTGGAGCTGAGAAAAAGGTGGTCTCCTCAATGTCCCCCAAGGTTGATTCAGAAAGAGGCAGCCCACTGCATAGGCCCTTGGAAAGGGTGAGTCTGCCACTTTCTAAGCCGAAGGATAAATGACTTTCAGACTTTGAAATCCAGTGGAGTTTGCCCTGCCGGTTTTTTCCTTCTACTTTTTCCCAAGGAAATGACTGTCCCTCCTTTGCATACTGGCACCAGATAACTTGTTTTGAGACTCATAGGTCCACAACCAGAAGAGAATTTTTGCCACTTTAATATCATTTAAGATGATGCATATTGTTGCCAAGTTGACAAGTGGTTGACATGTGGTAGTTAAATTCAGGTGTCAACTTGGCCAGGTGAAGGTGCCTAGTTCTATTGCTGTGGACATGAGCCAATGGCATGTGAACCTCATCTGTTGCTGAATACATCTGCAGTTAGCTAGGAGGCATGCCTGCTGCAGTGAATGCTTGATTTAATTGTCTGGTCCTTAAATGAGAGAGCTTAACTTAGCACAGCCCAAGCAGTCCAGCATACCTCCTCTCATCACTCACAGCTCAGCCCAGGCCTTTGGAGATGCAGAGAGGAATCACCTGGGGAAAGCCGTTGGCACCCAGAGGCCTGGAAAGAAAGCCAACAGAAATTGCCCTATGCTTTCCCATGTAAGAAAGAACCTTAGTTGAAAGTTAGCTGCCTTTCCTCTGAAGAACTATACGTTTTTAACTAAATAAATCCCCTTTTATTAAAAGCCAATCCATCTCCTGTGTGTTGCCTTCTGGCAGCTTTGGTAGACTAGAACAAGGTACAGTGACCTATATATGTCTGTTTGGTCTAATTCATTTATCAAATTATTTAACTTCTCTATTTCCTTATTGATCTTTGGAGATGCAGAAAGGAATCACTCTGGAGAAAGTTGTTGGAACCCAGAGGCCTGGAGAGAAGGGCAGCAGAGATTGCCCTGTGCCTTCCCATGTAAGAAAGATTAGAACAGCACTTAATCTTATTGTAGTTCTCTTATAGCACTTTGCTTCCCTCTCTTTATCTTTGGCATTTGACAATTTGGTTGTAACATGGTTGTGATGTACATCTATTTAGATTTATCCTTTTGGAGTGTATTGATGTTCTTGGATAGGTATATTAAAACCTTTCATTACATTTGGACAGTTTTCAGCCTTTATTTCTTTGAATACTCTCTCTCCCTCATTTTTTCCCTCCTTCTTGGAGTCCCACAGTGTACATATTGGTATGTTTGCTGGTGTTCCTCAGGCTTTGGTCAGTTTTTCTTCTTTCTTTTGCTTCTCAGACTGGATGATTTTAATAGTCTTTATCATCATATTTACTGATTCTTTAAATTAGTTAATTCTGCTGGCTCCAATTTCCTGTCAAACTCCCTCTGAGATTATTGGTTTCTGTGGTCTTCAGCTCTGGTTCATTTTAATATCTTCCAACTCTTTTGATAGTCTCTCTGTTCATCTGTAATTTCCTGATTTCCTTTAGTTGTTTTCCATGTTTCTTTAAGCTCTTTGAGCATATTTAGGACTATTTTTTATAGTCTATCTGGTATATCCCAGGTCTGATTTTACTCATTGGTGGTTTTCTTATACTTCAATCTTCTCCTTTGCCTGGGCCATCATTTTCTGTTTCTTTGTATCTTTTGTTGAAACCAAAACATTTTGTTATTTTCATGTATTATCACTGGAATTTAGACTTAATTTAGGCAGTTATTCCTTAAACTTATAACATCTAGTATTGTGACAGAGCTTTTCTTGAATGCCTGGAGCTAACAAAAGAATGAAGAAAATACCTTTCCCAGTCCCAGATTGACCTGGGTACGTGCTCTCCTTCAGGGCTTATGCATGTAGTGAGTTTGGAGAATTGCTGCAGGATAAAGCATAGGAGCTTCCCTGAACTTTTCTGTCCATGCTTTGCCCCTCTGGCCCTAGGAATTCTGTTAATATTATTATGAATGTCACCTCTTCTGTAATACTCACAAATGCACTCTATGTCCTATCGGCAATCCCTTGCCTTAGACAGCTTGATTTGACTATTCTCCCACAACATTTTTAAAAATATTTTTTATTGTGAAATGTAACATATAGAAAAAGAAAAAGCAATAATTTTCAGTGTACATTTTAGCAAGTAATTACAGAACAGACTTCAGAGTTTGCTGTGGGTTATCATTCTGTTATTTAAGGTTTTTCCTTCTAGTTGCTCTAAAACGCTGGACACTAGAATATCAGTAATGTAGTGATTTATCTGTCATACACCTTGTTTGTTAAATCCTGTTTTTTCTGTTACAACACCTCTTCCTCCTTTAACCCTTCTCTCAGTCTGTAGGGATCTTTAGGCAATACCCATTCTGACATTTTCATGTTGAAAAAGTGTCGACACTGAAGGATTAGGGGGATGTAATTAGTTGATAATCTTGGACAGGCTCATTCCTCTGGGTTTGAGAATTTATCTGGCCTGGTAACCCTCTAGAAATTATAGCTTCCGGGAAGGCAAATTTAGTGCAGGAAAAGGTTATAGAAACTCAGTTTGAGTCCTAGGTGTTCTTCAGAGTCAACAAGAATCATGTTGGTTAGGGTTTAGCAAACCATGGCAATTAGCATTGTCTTACTGAAGCTTATGTAAGAATAGCCTCCAGCACGGGCTCTTGACTCTATTTGATCTCTTTTGGCCGCTAATGCCTTATTTTATCACACTTTTCCCCTTTTTGTCAGGAAAGCGTTGTTGATTTATTCTGTTTAGGGTTCATTGGACCTCTTTGATTTGCATGTTTATGTATTTTGTAAAGGTTGGCAAGTTTTCTACGATTATCTCTTCAGCTATGGCAAGTTTTCTGCGATTATCTCTTCAGCTAAACTTCCTAACCCTTTTCTCATTTCGGGATACCAGTGATTCTTTTTTTATTTATTTTTATTGACAAAATCAACATACAGAAATGAATATTCTTAACATATAACATTCCATACATGGTATACAGTCATTGGCTCTTGATATCATCACCTAGCAGTATATTCATCACCATGATTATTTTTAAGAACATGTGTGTCACTCCAGAAAAAGAAATAAAAAGATAAATCGCATATATACCATATCCCTTACCCCTTCTCACTGACACTGGTGTTTGCATCTACCCAATATATTTTAACCTTTGTTCCCCCTATTTTTTTCTATATCCCTTACCATTCCCTTTCATTGATCACTTGTATTTCAGTCTACTCAATTTATTTTAATATTTGGTCCCCCTATTATTTATTTTTACCATAGATAAAAGTAGCAACAGATACAAGGTTTTCACAACCACATAGTCACATTGTGAAAGCCCCATATCATTATACATTCATTTTCAAGTAAGATGGCTACTGGAACACAGCTCTATAGTTTCAGGCACTTCTCTCTAGCCTCTCTAATACACCTTAAATTTAAAAAAGGGATATCTGTATAATGTGTAAGCATAATCTCCAGGATAACCTCTCAACTCTGTTCGAAATCTCTCAGCCACTGACACTTTATTTTGTCTCATTTCTCTCTTCCCCCTTTTAATCGAGAAGTTTTTCTCAGTCCCTTGATGCTGAGTCCCAGCTCATTGTAGGATTTCTGTCCCACGTTGCCAGAGAGGTTTACACCCCTGGGAGTCATGTCACACATAAAGAGGGGTAAGGTGGTGAGTTTGCTTGCCATGTTGCCTGAGAGAGAGAGAGAGAGGCCACATCTGAGCAGCAAAAGAGGTTCTCTGGCGGTGACTCTTAGGCCTAATTTTAAGTAGGCTTAGCCTATCCTTTGCAGGGATAAATTTCATATGAACAAACTCCAAGAGTGAGGGCTCAGCCTATTGATTTGGTTGTCCCACTGCTTGCAAGAATATCAGGAATTCTCCAAATGGGGAAGTTGAATTTTCCCCCTTTCTTGCCATTCCCCCAAGGGAACTTTGCAAATACTTTTTTATTTGCTATTCAAATCACTCTGGGTTGTTCTGGGGCATCACACTGGACAAACCTACAAAATCCCGTGCCCTGTTCAAGGTTTCATGTACTTATAGTGTTCAGTTAGCCTGGAATACCAGTGATTCTTATATTTGTACTCCTTTTTTGTCCATCATTTCCCTGAGACCCATTTCCATTTTTTTCCATCTTTCTTGCTATTTATTCTTTTCTGTGCGCTAGTTCAATTTTTCTGTCTTCTAGCTCACTTATTCTTCTTTTGGCATCCTTGAATCTGTTATCATGTGTCTCTAGTATATTTTCTGCTATTTTTCTATTTAATCATTCAAATTCTTCTTTATGCTCTTCTAGATTCTTCCTGATAGCCTTCATTTCTTTATAAATGCCCTTGAATAGTTGTTCCATTTTCTCAGTCCTCTGTGGTGTTTTTATTTGATTGTTTGGCGGGGTCATTTCTGCCTGGATCTTCATAAGCTTTGTGATTCTCTGTTTTGTTTGGGGCATTATCTTCATGAAGTTATTTCTCAAGTTGGTTTCCTTCACTCATCTAGAGTTTTTTTATTTATTTGGTTTTCATTGAAAGTTTTCCTTCTGTACTTGGTTTGTCAGTAATTTCCTGCTAAACCAAGGCCCGGATCTTATGTAGGGGCTAGAATTCTACTTGATGGTGTATTCAGAGGGATGCACGGGTAATTCAGTGGCAGAATGCCTGCCTGCCATGTGGGAGACCCGGCCTCAATTCTCTGCCCCTCAAAAAATATGTACCATCCCTTCAAAAAAGAAAAGAACATACCTCAGCAATAATAGGCCCCGAAGTCAGGAGATATTTTGAGAATGAACTTAGACTGGTGCCCACAGGAGGGAGCGAAAATTTTAAAAAAATAATTAAAATAAAAAATACTAATAACAAAATATAGAAAAAATATTTTGAGAAAGAAACAAAAAAACCCCTAGGCATATAGGGAGTTTGCCAGAGTGTATGTACCACTTCTTCCCAGCATGTGGCATTCCTGAAGCACCTCCTTGTCTCAGGCCTGCCCCTCCCTGACTGCAGCAGCTGGCTTGGAAGGTGGCGTGTGTGGCAGGAGTCTGCTCCCATTGGGAAGTGGCAGGTTGGCCAGTCCTGGCACACCAGACAAGTGAGCCAGTTATAATGCTCCAGGGAAACAGCTACTTGCAGTGCCTGGCCAAGCTGCTGTTCACCAGACCTGAAGGGCTGGCTATTCCTTGTGTCTGGCTGGGTGATTGTTCCCAGTGCCCAGGGTGTGGCTTTTCACAGTGGATAACTAGGCACACCCCTGGGCTCCACACAGGTGCTGCCGACTATTGAGTTGTGCAAGGAGGTTTCCCCAGCCAATAGTTGGGGCAGGCTGGGGCAGAGAAATGGTCATTTACCTCCGATTTGCATTTCTCTGTATCATATCATCCACCCCTGGTGGGGGGTCATGGCCAGTCATACCCGCCCTCCTCTCCCTGTCTGGGTCTACCCATGTCTGTCCTCCCTACGAAATATTGAAAACCCTCTTTGATCGTTCACCCCCCTGGGACTGCAGTCCCAGTTATGTTTCCCTGTTCTTGTTCTATGGAGCAGGGGTGAATCCAGCCTCCCCTACTCTACTGTCTTCCCAGAAGTCTTTCTTTTTAATTTTTTATGAATTAAAAAAAAATTGCAAGAAACACAAACATTCCCAACACATACACTCAGCAATTCACAATATCATCACATAGTTGCATATTCATCATCATGATCATTTCCCAGAACATTAGCATCAATTCAGAAAAAGAAATAAAAAGACAACAGAAAAATATAACAAAGAAAAAAAATTTTACATGCCATACCCCTTACTGATCCCTTTCATTGATCACTAGCATTTCAACTAAATCTGTTTTAACATTTGTTCCCCCTATTATTTATTTTTATTCCGTATGTTCCTCTCATCTGTTGACAAGGTAGATAAAAGGAGCATCAGACACAAGGTTTTTACAATCACACAGTCACATTGTGAAAGCTATATCATTATACAATCATCATCAAGAAACATGGCTACTAGAACACAGCTCTACATTTTCAGGCAGTTCCCTCCAGCCTCTCCATTACATCTTGGATAACAAGGTGATACCTACTTAATGCATAAGAATAACCTCCAGGATAACCTCTCGACTCTGGAATCTCTCAGCCATTGACACTTTGTCTCATTTCACTCTTCCCCGTTTTGGTCGAGAAGGTTTTCTCAATCCCTTGATGCTGAATCTCAGCTTATTCTGGGATTTCTGTCCCACGCTGCCAGGAAGATCCACATCCCTGGTAGTCATGTCCCACGTAGACAGGGGGAGGGTGGTGAGTCTGCTTGCTGTGTTGGCTGGAGAGAGAGGCCACATCTGAGCAACAAAAGAGGTTCTCTTGGGGGTGACTCTTAGGCTTAATTTTAAGTAGGCTTGACCTATCCCCTGTGGGGTTAAGTTTCATATCAACAAACCCCAAGACTGGGGGCTTGTTGTCCACACTGCTTTGTTGTCCACACTGTCCTTTGGTTGTCCACACTGCTTGTGAGAATATCAAGAATTCAACTTGGGGAAGTTGAGTTTTCCCCCGTTCTCACCATTCCCTGAAGGGAACTTTGCAAATACTTTCCACTCACTGATCAAATTGCTCTGGGATGCATCAGGGCATCACCTTTCCCAGAAATCTTTCCCATGACATTCTCTAAGGGAGCTTGGGTTACCTTTTGCATGCAGGGCAAATTCTGGGATGGTGAGTCCCTCAGACTACCACTAGAGAGATTGGGTCAGACAAACGTGTTTCCAGTATGTACAAGAGTTATTCTGCTCCTCTGGAACCAGGGCCAGTGATCCATACTTGGAGCATTGGTCAGCTCCATGCTGAACTGGTGAGGCAATGAAGAGGGGCCAGTCAGGGCACCATTGGATCCTACTGATCTTTTTTTTTCCTGGTACAGCTTTTTTTAAACAATATTATTGTGAAAGATAACATATATACAAAAAAGTGATACATTTCTGTGAACATTGTAACAAATAATTATAGAACAGATTTCAGAGCTTGAATAACTTGAAATAACTGTATAAGGGATACAGTTCCACAATTTCAGTTTTTCCTTGTAGCTGCTCTAAGACAATGGAGATTAGAATATCAGTATAATGATTCAATGGTTATGCTCGTTTGTTAAGTACTATCTTCTCTGTCATAACTCCTCCTTTGATCCTTCTTCCAATATTTAGAAGTATTTGGGCTATGCCCGTTTTAATTTTTCATGTTTGAAAGGGGTGTCAACAGTTAGATCCTGCCTAATATCCCTTGAGGAAAGTTAATTCATCCCTATCCTGAACTACAAAGTACCTAAGGACAAGCCTTACAGTAAGGCCAACCAGGCCCAGGAAATGTATGTTTACTGATTGGATATACTCATTGTTGTTCAAAACAGAAAAAACTGTTTTAAGAACTGGATGGGAGTCTCCCATCATTTATCTCCCCACCTTTCCTACTTTTCACACTGATTCTCACAAAAATCCCCATATACTCTAGCCAGAATGGAAGTTGAGTCCCTATTTTGCAGAAGAGAAATCTGAGGCTCAAATTAGAACCCAAGTCTCTCCTTAGAACATAGATCTGAGCTGGAAGAATAAGAACAGAAATCTTAACTCACCAGGCTTCCATTTTCAGAAAGTAATAGGAATTCCTACAAGAGAGAAGAGGACCAAGAAACTGAATTCCTGAGCCTTAGCCATTTTGTAGCCATAAGCTGGAGATATTTTTAGAACACAGAGTGTGTGGCTAATTTAAGAAATCAGCTAGGCCTTAAAGATTAAGCAGGGTTTGCATATGCATAAATAAAGATGGGCGTTTCAGGGGAGGGGACAGTATGGACCAAAGTATGGGTGCTGGAAAGCCCATTGCCCAGGTAACAGAGATGATGACAGAACGTAATATACCTAGTTATTGGGAACCATGATGGGTTTTTGAGCAGGATGTGGCATTAGGAACATTAGTCTGTCAATGTGGGCCCAGTGGATTGGAGCAGGAGGGTGGGGGGAGAGTGGTGAGAGACTAGGGAAAACGCTACTGTAACAGTCTGTCCTTGTAATGTTAATACATTTTGAGAACTATTTCAACAGGACAAGCAAGGGATGAGATTCTGAATTAAGTTGACACGGTAGGAAATAAAGACCAGTTTGGACGTAGAACTCCTAGTACGTTTAAAAAATAAATGAATAAAAAGCCACAGAACTTGGCAATTGTGGGAATCAGAAGAAAGGAGGTGTAGGAGAGCATGAACATTTGTAATCTGAGTGCCTAGGAGAATAGTTATGCCATTTACTAAGCAACAGAGGCTGGGAAATAGAAGATGATTTCAGTTTGAACATGTTGAATTGGAGGTACTGATAATCCAACCCCTTTACCATCAACTTTTTAGCTATCCACCCTCTAGTGGCTCTGCTTTTGCTGTGACCTAAAGCTATAGAGAATCTTCAGTTTCATGTGTTTTCCCATTCAGAGGTGCTAATTATATTCATCATGTTGTGCCACCATAACCACCATCCATTACCAAAACTTTTCCATCATCCCAAAAGAAACTCTGTACCCATAAAGTATTAATTTCCTATTGCCCACCCCAACTTCTGCCTCTGGTAACCTACATTCTTATTTCTGACTATGAATTTGTGTGTAGCTTATTTTACTTAACTTGATATCTTCAAGGTTTTGCCATGTTGTAGCTTGACCATGCTTATTCTTGCTTATTGTTGTCTCAGAGTCTTTGCAGTTGCTATTCCTACTCTTTAGAACACTTTCCTCAGATCTTTGCATGTCTTCCTTTTTTCATGTCTTGTCCTGATAACACCCTTTGGAAAGGCCTTCTCTGACCATTTTATCTAAAATAGACTCCACTCCTACTTCTTGTCACTTTTTTCTTTCTTCACGTTGCTCTATTTTTCTTTACAGCAGTTAGCACTATGTGAAATTATATATTTAATTATTACTTTATTTGTATCTTTCCCTAGGACACAAGATGTGTGGGAATAGGAGCTTTGATTGCCCATACTGACCTAAGTTCATACCGTTTTTTGAGTGGGGCTGTTGACTTACTTCTCTTTCTTTTGTAGGTGAGTCCTGTTCCTAGAGGCAGCTGGTGCTGGCCCTGTAACAAATTGGAGGAGATAGCTGGTTTAACTCAGCCTTGATACCGGTGAGTTAGGGTGCCTGGGCAAACTGGGGGTAAGCTTAGGCCAAAATATAGGGAAACTAATTGGGGGATTATTTTTGACAAAATATAGGAAAACTAGTTGGGGGATTATTTTTCCCTATTTCCCTTACCATTTTTACAGATAACTGATGATTACTCTCTTATTTGATGTCTAAAGACATCTTAGACAGGGAGGAGAGTTGCGATAACATTTCTGGAGCTGCCAAGAGAAGCTCTGGAATCATTGGCTATGAGTAAGGGAAGACAGGCTTAATTCCTTCTTGTTTCTGCCCACTGTGTTTTGCTGGGGGGTATCCTCGGAGCTCACAATTAAATGTATTCTCCCACAAACTTTCTTAATGTGATCTCACAGTCCTTAGGGTCTTTGCTGTGACTTTGTAAGCCCTAGGTCAGCTTCAGAAAATCCTCTAGTTTTATTGATCCCGCAAACTGATCATGAAACTGATCATATGGTGAGAGTGGGAAGGCTCTTTAAAGGGGATATCAGGTGATGCTCAGAAGGAATACAGTACATGATGAGAAGAGAACGGATATCAACACATTACGAACTTATTTCTCTATTAGTAAAATTGGAATGCCTCTCCCTTACATGTTTGTTGTGTGTTCACCAGCTATATGGGGATGTTGTAGGGAAGCAAATGAGAAATGCAGATAGGAAAACCCTTTGAATTGAAAAGCAGCACAATGGAAATGAAAATGAGAGGAAAGTGTTAGAAAAATCCTTGGCATCTCAGTCCCTGACCTGTTTGCCATTCTACCTCCCAAAGGTAAAAAGAGTTTCCTATGGAAATCTGCATTGTAAATCTTCTCTCATGCCCTCATCCTCCTCTCCTTCTTCTGTGGATCCTCTGATGTACCCAAAGGTCAGTTTTTCTATAAGGGAAGGGATTCCAGGATGCAGATGACAAAGCCAAGCAGCATTGGCAGTCCAGATTTGTAGCATGTGGGTTGAAAAATACAGGCTGAAATACCTTCACACACTCAGGCCCTTCACATACTCAGGCCCCAAGGCCACTGCTGACATAGATAATTAAGCAGTTCTCAAGAACCGTCTCCAGCATATGTCTGTACTTCTTCACTAAATTCACTGAGATATTGTGTTGTTCCCATCCATCATCCCAGAAGAAGAAGGCAGTTTCTATTTGGGTCCTAGGCTCCCTGCTGTACCTCCTTCCCTTGTGTCACCTTCCCCTCCCCACAACGTGTAGTGAAAAATATGCTTATTCTGTTAAGGACTTATCTTACTGGAGGCCAAGCTTATCTGGTTTTTTTTTTCCACTTTCTGTTTTCCTTGGCCAATGATGTAGTCCCCTCTCTTCATACTCTATAACAGTGCATCATGAACATTGCATTGCTTCCTCTGCCTGAGGGTACTTAAAGGGGTCTGTCTCCCAACCTCATGCTCTTGGACTCCATATTGGCCAGCCCCAACTTTCCTTCTCTCTGTGAGCCTACAGGCTATTGTTGCCACCTTCTTTTGGCTTGTTAATCTAAAGTTCTACAGCTTTCATAGTGGGGACCCAAGCCTGGTTCTTATTGTTCTTACAACAACTGTCTTGTGAAGAAGTTCTACTACTGGTTGTTTTAAAATATCTTGTAAATAAGTGTATAATATACATGTATCCATATAGTAATATCTTATTTATCTGACACCTTCATTTTCCAGAGCTCAACTAAAAAAACAAGAGGGAAGTGCAAAGCAGTGTCATCCTTAAACCCTTGCGCAGCACTAACTTATTCTTATTTTTATGTCTTGTAACAAGCTTGGCAATGTGGTTTCTGAACCCCCATAAGATAAAAGGCAGTAAATAAAAAAAAGTTTCTACACTAACAGAAACTAGAGACCAAAGCTGAAAGCTGATAGTAAAGGGAGAGGTGAAAGAATGATGAGAAAGAAAAACCAAAGCAATAATTTAAGTACACGAGCCTTACAATATCTTATGTACCTCAGTAAGATAGGAGTGGTGCTAGGGAATTTTTAAGTTAAAAAGTTTTAATTAAAAATTGAAGGCCAGAGATATCAAAAAATGTTAAATGATTTGCCCAATTGATATTTGTTGAATCTAATATCAGGCACTGCACTGAATGTAGAAAAATTATTCCATTTTCATAGCACCTTGTGAGTTAAATGGTGATATTCTCATTTTGTAAATTATTGACCCTTAAAGGACACACTGGCAGCGAGGGAGTGGAAGACCTAAGCTTAGAACACAGGAGATTCAGGCTCCAGAGAAACAAGTCTTTTTGTTATCCTGCCTTGAACCTTTCCCCCATCTAGTCCTTATAAACCACTTGGCCTGGGGAGTTCCCCCTCTTTTATTCATTCCCCTATACATTTTTTTATTTTTAAAGTTGTCTCTTCTAATTGTGTTGGGTCTTTCTGGGGATTTGCATAACTGAACAAACTTGCCTTAGGGCATTTTATCTTTTTCTTGTCCTCAGAATGAAGCAGTCTCTTCTTTATAACCCAGGTGTTGTGTGAGGACCATCTCTGACCATCTTATTTAAAATAGCTCTTCTCTCTTGTCTTTCTCTGTAACTTACCTTATTTTACTTTTCTCAATAGCAGGTATTGATATTTGCTGTGGTATGTATTTGTTTGTGTATCATTTGGCTCCCATGAAAAACAGAAGCTCTATTAGGGTAATGCTGCCCTTTTTTAATTCTTTTTTTTCTTTTCCTCCTACTGTGTTGTCCTTAACATCTAGAACAGTACCTGGCATATGTACACCCTCTTTAAATATTTCTTGGTTGATTCAATGACCAGTGCAGAGTAAAACATGATTGTCTCCTCCATTCTGGACGTTATCCCTCTGTTAATGCCACCTCACGTTGAATTGTCTTTTTTTTTTGGTATGCTGTGGGTGGGGGTTATATTTCATTCTTTTTTATGTGAATATATCCCATGTTGCAGCACCATTTGTTTGACTGTTGTTTTTTGAATACATGAGCCGGGAATAGAATCCAGGTCTCCCACAGGACAGGTGAGAATTCTACCACTGAACCCATGCACCCCTTGAATTAAGTCTTGACAGCTACATCCTACAGCTGCCTTGACTCACTCTGATCCAGAAAAATACTAAATCACCTTTTCATACTTGTTTGATCCAATCTGTCTTTACTTCTGTATCTTGTGTTACGACAGGGTTTAGGTGTAATGCTTAGAGTCAGGTGGGGATGTTATATCTATTCCCAGTTAGTCTTCTGGTTTCAGTTCACTTGCTAGTTTCATCAGCACTATCTTGTTACACTCCTTGAGATTTCTCTTTAAATGTTGAACAGGCCAGGGCTGAGTCCAAGACCCTGTGAGATGTCGCTGAATTCTTCCTAAGTCACAGCTATTGGGTAAAACTGTTCAAGCAGACAGTCAAGGTTCTTCATTTGCAAGGAAAGAGGGACAGACCTTGCTAAAATCCAAGAATATTACAACTGTGGTTACTCTTCCGCTCCCAAGCCAGTAGTCCATTTTGAAAAGAATAGTTTCATTTCCTTTGTGGTAAGTCCTGAAGGAAATTTCAGAATAGGGGAGGGAGGTGATAAACCAAAGAAGAGCTAGAGAAAGTGGCCAGTCCAGATGACCAGCAATCATACCATTCTCATTATTTCTCTTCTATTTGCTTCTTGGTTAGTTTGCTGTTCTTTCTCAAGTTCCTCCAGCTGAGAGGTTAAGTCCTTGATTTTTGCTCTTTCTTGTTTTTTATTCTCGTTTTCATTTGTCTCCAGGTAGCAACTGATTTCTCTAGGAATTTCTTCTTTGACCCACTGGCTGTTTAGGAGTGTATTATTTAATCTCCATATGTTTGTGAAAGTTCTTGTTCTTTGGTGGTTGTTGATATCCAACTTCATACCATTGTGATCAGAGAAAGTGCTTGGAATAATGTCGTTGTTTTTACATTTATTAAGACCTGTTTTGTACCCCGTCTATCCTGGAGAATGTTCCATGAACAGTAGAGAAGAATGTGTATCTTGGTGTTTTGAGGTGTAATGACCTATATGTGTCCGTTAGGTCTGATTCATTTATCAGATTGCTTAACTTCTCTATTTCCTTGTTGAACCTCTGTCTGGCTGTTCTGTCTATATAGGAGAGCAGTGTATTAAAGTCTCCTGCTATTATTGTTGAAACATCTGTCACTCCCTTAATTTTTGCCAATGTCCGTTTAATGTACTTTGGAGCGCTTTGATTTGAAACATAAACATTTAAGGTTGTTACTTCTTTTTCGTGGATTGTCCCTTTTATTAATATATAGTGTCTTTCTTTGTTTCTTATGATGCGTTTACATTTAAAGGCTATTTTGTCCAGTATTAGTATAGCTACTCCTGCTTTCTTTTGGTTGTAGCTTGCATGGAGCATCTATTTTCATCCTTTCACTTTCAGTCTATTTGTATCTGTGTCTAAGATGAGTCTCTTGTAAACAGCATGTAGCTGGATTATGTTTTGATTGTGTTTCTTAATCTATTCTGCCAATATGTATCTTTTAATTGGTAAATTTAGTCTGTTAACTTTCAGAGTTATTACTGAAAAGGCATTTCTTGAATCCACCATCTTATCCTCTGGATTTTATTTGTCAACTCTATATATTCTTTTCCCTCTTTCTCTTTTTATCCTTTAAGTTACCCTTACTGGTACTCTTCAATTCTGTGCCCTCCTCCAGACCTCCCTCTCCTGTCTTTTTTTTTCAACTGGCAGAAATCCCTTTGGTATTTCTTGTAGGGCCGTTCTCTTGTTGGCAGATTCCTTCAGGATTTGTTTGTTTGTGAAAATTTTAATTTTTCCCTCAGTTTTGAAGGACAATTTGCCTGGGTACAGAATTCTTGGGTGGAAGTCTCTTTCAGGGTCTTAAATATATCATAACACTGCTTCTTCACCTCCTTAATGTCAGTTTAGTAGTCTGAACTCAGTCTTATGTGATTTCCCATGTATGTCGTAGATTGTTTTTCTCTTGCTGCTTTCAGAATTATCTGCTTCTCTTCAACATTTGACAGACTGATTAGTATATATCTTGGGGAAGGCCTATTTGGATCTATTCAATTTGGACTTCGTTGGGCTTCTTTGATTTGTGTATTTATGTCCTTTATAAGGGTTGGGAAATTTCCCCCCAGATATCCTCAACTAATCTCCCTAGCCCTTTACTCTTCTCTTCTTCTTCTGGGACACCAGTGATTGTTACATTTGTGCACTGTTTTGTCCGTCATTTCCCTGAGATCTAAGTCAAATGTTTTGAGAGTTAGAAATCAGTTCTCCTGTCCTCTAGTTCGCTTATTCTTTCTTCTCCCTCTTTAAATCTGCTGTTGTGTGTCTCTAGTATATTTTTTATTTGTTCTACAACATCTTTAATCTCTTTGTGATATCTGCTATTTTTCTGTTTGTTCTTTCATACTCCTCTTTATGCTCTTCTAGTGTCTTCTTGGTCCCCTTTATGTCACTAGCCATGCCATTTATTTTATTTCGTAGAGTTATATGAACATCTTTGACTAGTTGTTCCAATGTCTATGTCTCCTCTGTTTTTATTTGGTCATTAGTTTGGGCTGTATTTCTCTGCATCATGATATGCTTAGTGATCGTCTGTTGTCTTCGAGTAGTGTAAATATCTTGATAGGTTTACTTTGGAAGTTGATTCTTTTAGTAGTCTGAAGCTTTGTATTTGCGGGATGGATGTGGAGCACAACAGTGTGGTGATGTCTTGTGGTGCAAATATAGGTACAGGTTGGGGATACTACCCTGGTGCCTGTGAGCATGGGGTGTGGGTCGTGGAGTTGTGGACGTGTGGTGCAGGAGCCAAGGGTATGGGGTACAGGTCAGGCAGACCTTGGAGCGCAGGAGCAGAACACACAGAGGTAGAATGTGGTGGGAGCTGGATGGGGAGGCTGTCTGTATACATGGGGGATGGTGTGTGGGTAGTTGTGGGTAGGCATCTGGTGGGGGTGTCAGGATGCAGAGAAGGTGGCACAGAGATTGGGGCATGGTTGGGTAGAGGGTGCGGGTGTGTCTTTGTGCAAGAGGAAGGGTCCAGAGGGCCCTGGATGCAGATGTGAAAGTGTGCAGGGGTGGGTATAGGTCACTAGGATTGCAGGTCGTGGGTTGGGAGTGTGTGTGTGTGTGTGTGTGTGTGTGTGTGTGTGTGTGTGTGGCCATGGCCATTGCCCTGGCGTGGGTGCGCAGGTATGGAGTAGTTTGGTAGGTTGGAGCAGGTATGCACACATGTATAGGGTGGGGGCTATGTAATACAGATTTGACCATGAGCACCTGCCAGATGTGGGAGCAGGGTACTTGTGCTGAGGTGGGTGGGTCAAATGTGCACATTTGTGGGGCAGGAATCGGGGTGCAGGGGTCAAGAAGTCAGTACATGAATCCTTGGGCACCTGGTGGCAGGGAGGATGTGGCTGTGCATGCAAATGGGTCTGGGGGTGAGGCCCTGGTGTGCACTGGTCTAGGGGGCCGGGCGCTTGACTGCACATGTGCAGAGCTTGGGGTACCTGGCTGGGGTTGCGTCTACGTGGGCTAGGGTTGAATGTGGCCTAGCTGTGCAAGTCAGTGCGTGCCCAGAGCTGGGGGCACCCATTTCTATAGACTTGTTTTAAGTGAGACATTTTCTCCACCTTGGAACTGTGAACTAGCAACTTATTAAATTCCCTTTTTAAAAGCCATTCCATTCTGGCATCTAACACTAGAACAGGGCGCATTAGGATGTTTGCGCCAGCCAGACAGTCTCTGGTTTTCTGCTTCTCAGTTCTTCAGCTTTTGCAACCAGGACTTCCCTGGGTGATGTTCAAGACCCTTCCAGGTCACTTAAACCCTGAAATCGCTCTCAGTCACTTTCCTGTCCCTTCTCTAGCTGTTCCTTGGAGCAGGGTTGAACTCAACCTATCCTATTCTGCCATCTTCCTAAATTCTCCATGCCATTCTAATTATAAATTAGACTGTTAAAAAGAGAAAAAGTCTTGTATTCTT
The DNA here is from genome assembly GCF_023851605.1 of Tamandua tetradactyla. NCBI lineage: Eukaryota > Metazoa > Chordata > Mammalia > Pilosa > Myrmecophagidae > Tamandua > Tamandua tetradactyla. The sequence continues at coordinate 18,925,133 of NC_135327.1, read as the reverse complement.
CCAGACTTTGCTTTCCTGGAAGTTTTTCTTACTGAACTTGGTCTTGCTTTCAGGACTTGTACATAAAATCACACTTCACCTTTGTTTGAAAATTATAGTCAGTCTTTCTGAAGTCCCCTCTTTTCCAGACTAAACATCCCTTGTGTTTTCATCTGGTGTACTTATGTCTTGGCTTTTTGGCCCTTTACTAACCTTGGAGGCCTAATCTGAATATGTTCCATTTGGTCATTGTCCCTCTTTATAAATGGGGCAGTTCTTTTGGCTGATGGGTTCTGTGCACAATTATCATCTTCGAATACATGCCCTCAATAACTTTTTTTTTTTTTAATTTTTTTATTAATCAAAAAAAAGAAAAGAAATTAACACAACATTTAGAAATCATTCCATTCTACAAATGCACTCAGTAATTCTTAGTATCATCACATAGATGTATGATCATCATTTCTTAGTACATTTGCATCGATTTAGGAAAAGAACTAGCAAAACAGCAGAAAAAAATATAGAATGTTAATATAGAGAAGAGAATTAAAATAATAATACTAATAATATATATATATATATAAAAAGGAAAAAGAAAAAAAACAAAAACAAAAGATACAAACACACAAACAACCAAACAAAAAACCATATTTCAGGTACAGCTTCATTCAGTGTTCCAACATAGTTACATTACACTTAGGTATTATTGTGCTGTCCATTTTTGAGTTTTTGTATCTAGTCCTGTTGCACAGTCTGTATCCCTTTAGCTCCAATTACCCATTATCTTACCCTGTTTCTAACTCCTGCTGGTCTCTGTTACCAATGATATATTCCAAACTGATTCTCAAATGTCGGTTCACATCAGTGGGACCTTACAGTATTTGTCCTTTAGTTTTGGGCTAGACTCACTCAGCATAATGTTCTCTAGGTCCATCCATGTTATTACATGCTTCATAAGTTTAGTCTGTCTTAAAGCTGCATAATATTCCATCGTAGGTATACGCCACAGTTTGTTTAGTCACTCGTCTGTTGATGAACATTTTGGCTGTTTCCATCTCTTTGCAATTGTAGATAATGCTGCTATAAACACTGGTGTGCAAATGACCGTCTGTGTCTTTGCCCTTAAGTCCCTTGAGTAGATACCTAGCAGTGGTATTGCTGGATCGTAATCCATTCTGCCATTCTATGTCTTTTGATTGGGAAATTCAGTTCATTAACTTTTAGTATTATTACTGTTTGGATAATATTTTCCTCTACCATTTTGGCTTTTGTATTATATATATCATATCTGATTTTCCTTCTTTCTACACTTTACTCCATACCTCTCTCTTCTGTCTTTTCGTATCTGACTCTAGTGCTCCCTTTAGTATTTCTTGCAGAGCTGGTCTCTTGGTCACAAATTCTCTCAGTGACTTTTTGTCTATAAATGTTTTAATTTCTCCTTCATTTTTGAAGGACAATTTTGCTGGATATAGGAGTCTTGGTTGGCAGTTTTTCTCTTTTAGTAATTTAAATATATCATCCCACTGTCTTCTAGCTTCCATGGTTTCTGCTGAGAAATCTACACATAGTCTTATTGGGTTTCCCTTGTATGTGACAGATTGTTTTTCTCTTGCTGCTTTCAAGATCCTCTCTTTCTCTTTGACCTCTGACATTCTAACTAGTAAGTGTCTTGGAGAACGCCTATTTGGGTCTATTCTCTTTGGGGTGCGCTGCACTTCTTGGATCTGTAAATTTAGGTCTTTCATAAGAGTTGGGAAATTTTCAGTGATAATTTCTTCCATTAGTTTTTCTCCTCCTTTTCCCTTCTCTTCTCCTTCTGGGACACCCACAACACGTATATTTGTGCGCTTCATATTGTCATTCAGTTCCCTGATCCCCTGCTCAAGTTTTTCCATTCTTTTCCCTATAGTTTCTGTTTCTTTTTGGAATTCAGATGTTCCATCCTCCAGTTCACTAATTGTAGCTTCTGTCTCTTTAGATCTACCATTGTAGGTATCCATTGTTTTTTCCATTTTTTCTTCTTTGTCCTTCACTCCCATAAGTTCTGTGATTTGTTTTTTCAGATTTTCTGTTTCTTCTTTTTGTTCAGCCCATGTCTTCTTCATGTCCTCCCTCAATTTATTGATTTGGTTTTTGAAGAATTTTTCCATTTCTGTTCGTATATTCAGCATTAGTTGTCTCAGCTCCTGTATCTCATTTGAACTATTGGTTTGTTCCTTTGACTGGGCCATATCTTCAATTTTCCGAGCGTCATCCATTATTTTCTGCTGGTGTCTGGGCATTTGATCAGATTTCCCTGGGTGTGTTACCCAGCTGGTTGAAAGCTTTTTCTGTGAAATCTCTGGGCTCTGTTTTTCTTTTCCTGCCCAGTAGGTGGCGCTCGTCTGTCTGTACCCCAGTCGGCCCGGGAAACCGCGCGTGGAGGTGGGGGTCGCTGGCCGCCGCGGCTTGGGAGAGTGCCGGTCCTAATTGCCCAGCTGGCCCGAAACACCAAGCGTGACGGGAGGGCCCCGCTATCCAACGTTCCCAGTCAGGCCGGGGAGCCACGTGCGTGGAGGGGACCCCAGTCGCCAGCCGCCCCGGCCGGGAAAACGCGCGCCCCTCGGGTAGCTCACCGCAGCAGATTCTCCCTGCCCGTTCAGCTGTTCCAGAATGGGGTACGCTGTCTTTTTGGTCTCTGTCGTGACTCCGGGAGCTGTTTCGTATTGTTTCTGTTTCTTTAGTTGCTTTTCTGGAGGAGGAACTAAGACCCGCGCGTCTTACTAAGCCGCCATCTTCTCCGGAAGTCCCCTCAATAACCTTTTTGATAGATTTATCTATCCGTTAAAAGACTGAACAAAGAGGGAACCTCTGCAGGCTGGAACAAAGGCTAAGACTGAATAGATTGGAGACAGAGTAGTGAAGCAGAATTTAGGAAGCTTGGGGACCCAAAAATATCTCAACTGATTCTGTCTAAAAATACATTTTTACAAGTCTTTAGCAACTGAGATGACTGAAGTAGGGAAGACTCGGAGACAAACCCTAGTCAGTACCACATCAAAACTGCTTTTTTGATGTGTCTGTTGTGCTGTTCTAAGAATGGCTTTTTTGGGGAGTCTGTTGTGCTGTTCTAAGAGCATCAGGATCCTGTACCAGCCAAAGCAAATCAAACATGAGAGCTTATAGAGTGTTTGTTTCTAAATCAAGCATAAGCTGCATTATGACACAGGGGAATTGAGGAGGCTGTTGGCGGAGATGCTAAGAAAGCTGACATGCTTTCAGTTCTAATCTTTGCTATTACATAGAGGAGTAGAACTGACCTTGGTTCTAGGAAAGGAAAGAACCCTATGCTGAGACACGAGATCGTTTCTAGTCTGAAATTGATCCTGAGCAGGTGTCGTAACATCTTGGTGCCTCAGGTTTTTTCTCTCCTCCTACAATAATAGTAAATATCTGTACCTACTCCATCATCACTGCTCTATTTTCTTATGAAGAAATTATGGTTCAGAGAGATTAAGCTTTAGTTAGCAGCAAGAATGTGAATTCAAGGTCTCATGTCAAAGTATAAAGGTCTTTCTGTGCTCATGCTTCGTCTCTCAGTATTAATTGAGGGAGGTTGGACTTAGTTGGAACAAGACATTCCTCAATTTGAAAATAGTATGGTTCTACGTCACCTAAAATTGTGATTTCAAGACATTCTAAATTCTCTTGGGCTGGACAAAGCCTACCTGGTTGAGAAGCCTTCTCCACTAAATGAAATCCTCAACACCAAGGGCAAAAGTGAGACATAAGCACAATTTGAGAGCCAATGAAATTTCAGAAAATCAGCCTTGGAAAGATCCTTAGAGAATACATTGCCTGACTAGCTCATTTTGCTTCTGGGAATATGGCAGCCACCAAAAGAGAAATAGCTTAGTTGGGAATGCTAGCAAGTAGGTGATGGAGCACAAGCTGAGCCCACTTCTACCTTATGGTCTTGCTCACATTTGCTATTTACTCAGCCTCAACATTCCAGGCCATTCTGATGATCTTCTTTTTGATAGCTCTTTTCCAAAAGCTGATCACTGCCACTGCATGAGACTCCCAGCCACTTCTAACATCCTCTCAATTTAGATAATGGTTTTCTTTATAACTCTTCCTGATGCAGCATTAAGCAGGGCTGAAGTTGAGACTTCTCTGGCACTTTCTTCTCTCTCCTCTTTTTCCTTCTTTGCTATTTGATGCCATTAACCACAGACTAATGTGCCTTTGGAGGCACAGAACTGGAAGAGAAATCAACAAGGATAGATCAACTTTCTGCCTCCCTCCCTCTTCTTAGAGCTGAGGAAACAAAGGCCAAGAGATATTAAATGCCTTTTCCATGATTTACTTGGTAGCAGATCTGGGTTCAGAGCCTGGGTTACCATATTTTCCTTCTATAATCTGAGACTGAACATGTGGCATTGGAATTTATTTCAGTCACCAGTGGCTGAACACCAATCCAGGGCTTTTTTTTGGAAGGTACATGATCCGGGAATCGAATCTGAGTCTCCCTCATGGAAGGTGAGCATTCTACCACTGAACCAACCACCAGTGCACCCTCAATTCAGGTCTTTTTTTTAAATTAATTAAAAATTTTTTTTTAAATACCAAAAAACACCAAACAAACGCAAACATTCGTAACTTTTGATAGATTTGGTGGTCTGTTTCTGCACTCTTGATTTGATTCCATTGGTCAATGCTCCCATCTTTGTGCCAGTATCATGCTGTTTTGACCACTATGGCTTTATAAAACTTCTTAAAGTCAGAGAGTGTTAGTCCTACCACTTTGTTCTTCTTTTTTAGGATGCTTTTAACTACTCGTAGTCTCTTTCCTTCCAGATGAATTTGGAAGCTTTTCCGAGTCTTCAAAGTAGGTTTTTGGAATTTTTATTGGTACTGTGTTGAATCTATAGATAAATTTGGGGAGAACTGACATTTTTTATTTTTGCTATTTTTTCTTTTTTTATTAATTAAAAAAATTTTTTTTAAATACCAAAAACACCAAACGTAAACATTCATAATTTTTGATCATTCTGTTCTACATATATAATCAGTAATTCACAATATCATCACATAGTTGCATATTCATCATCATCATTTCTTGGAACATTTGCATCTATTCAGAAAAAGAACTAAAAAGAAAACAGAAAAAATTCATAAATACCATACCCCCCACCCCTCCCCCTCACTGATCACCAGCATTTCACTCTAGATTTATTTTCACATTTGTTCCCCCTGTTATTCATCTTTATTCCATATATTTTACTCATCTGTTGATAAGGTAGATAAAAGGGGCATCAGACACAAGGTTTTCACAATCACACAGTCACATTGTGAAAGCTATATCATTATACAATTATCTTTAAGAAACGTGGCGACTGGAATACAGCTCCACATTTTCAGGCAGTTCCCTCCAGCCTCTCCATTACATCTTGACTAACAAGTTGATATCTATTTAATACGTAACAATAACCTCCAGAATAACCTCTTGACTCTGTTTGGAATCTCTCAGTCATTGACACTTTATTTTGTCTCAGTTCTCTCTTTCCCCCTTTGGTCAAGAAGGTTTTCTCAATCCCCTGATGCTGGGTCTCAGCTCATTCTAGGGGTTTTCTCAATCCCTTAATGTTGAGTCTCAGCTCATTCCAGGATTTCTGTGCCACATTGCCAGGAAGGTCCACACCCCTGGGAGTCATGTCCCACGTAGACAGGGGGAGGGTGGTGAGTCTGCTTGTTGTGTTGGCTGGAGAGAGAGACCACATCTGAGCAACAAAAGAGATTCTCTTGGGGTGACTCTTAGGCCTAATTTTTAGTAGGCTTGACCTATCCTTTGTGGGGTTAAGTTTTATATGAATAAACCCCAAGACTGGAGGCCCAGCCTGTAGCTTTGGCCGTCCACACTGCTTGTGAGAATATCAAGAATTCAACTTGGAGAAGTCGAATTTCTCCCTGTTCTCACCATTCCCCGAAGGGGACTCTGCGAATACTTTTACACTCAGTGATCGAATCACTCTGGAATTCATCAGGGCATCACTCTGGACAAACAACAAAATTGCATGTCCTACCCAAGATTCCAAGTACTTACGGTGTTCAATCAACCTATCTACATAAGTCATATTAGGAAATGCACTAGTCAAAATATAAATTTTGTACCAAATAAACGTTTTTTTGCTTTAGTCTCACACATAAGGTGACATTTTAAAATATTAATTACCATCTATTTTCAGTACCCTGCAGTAATGACGTTCCTTTGTTCTTCCTCATGCATAAACATTTTTAAGATTTGTACATTTAGTCACTATTATTATACACTCTAGGCATTCCTAGATTATACCATCTCAATCTTTATCATCTGTCTTTCTTTCTGATTTCGTTTATGCCCCCAGCCCTCCTCCCTCTATCATTCTCACATGCAACTTCATTCAGTGTCATACAAGCATTCTTGTCATGATTACAATCAATGGCTCACAATTATCATCACATATTTTGTGCATTCATCACCATGATTGTGTTTTTGAACATTTGCATCTCTCCAGAAAAAGAACAGAAAAAAAAAGAAAACTCATACATACCATACCCCTTACCACTCCCTTTCACTGACCACTAGTATTTCAATCTACTCAATTTATTTTAACCTTTGTTCTCCCTATTATTTGTTTGTTTCTTACCCGTATTTTTTACTTATCTGTCCATTCTGTAAATAAGAGGAGAATCGGACACGAGGTTTTTGTAATCACAAGTCCCATTGTGAAAGCATGGGATACAGTTATCTTCAAGAAAGATAGTTACTGGAACAGAGCTCTACAGTTTCAGGTACTTCGCTCTAGCCATTCTAATACACCATAAACTAAAAAAAGGGATATCTATGTAATGCGTAAAAATAAATTCCCCAAGTTCACTCATTAATATTAGTTCATATAAGTGAGACCATGCTGTATTTGTCCTTTTGTTTCTGGCTAATTTCACTCAGCATAATGTCCTCAAGGTCTATCCACTTTGTAGCATGCTTTGTGACTTTATCCTGTCTTACAGCTGCTCAATATTCCATCGTATGTATATTACCACAGCTTGTTTAACCATTCAGCTACTGATAGACATTTGGGTGGTTTCCATCTCTTGGCAATTGTAAATAATGCTGATATAAACATTGGTGTGCAGGTGTCTGTCTGTGTCCTTGCCCTCATGTCCTCTGAATAGATACCTGTGAATGATGTTGCTGGATCATAAGGCAGTTCTATATTTAGCTTCCTGAGGAACCACCAAACTGCCTTCCACAGTGGTTGTACCGTTTTACATTCCCACCAACAGTGGATAAGTGTGCCTCTTTCTCCACATCTTCTTTAGCACTTGTCGTTTTCTGTTTTATTGATAATGGCCATTCTGGTGGGTGTGAGATGATATCTCATTGTGGTTTTGATTTCCATTTCCCTAATAGCCAGAGAAGTTGAGTATCTTTTTGTGTGCCTTTTAGCCACTTGTGTTTCCTCTTCTGAGAAGTATCTGTTCATGTCTTTTGCCCATTTTGTAATTGTCTTTTTGTTGTTGAGCTGTGCAATCTCTTTATATATTCTTGATACTAGATACTTATCTGATATATCGTTTCCAAATATTGTCTCCCATTGTGTAGGCTGTCTTTTTACTTTCTTGGCAAAGTTCTTTGATGCAGAAAAGTGTTTAATTTTGAGGAGATCCCATTTATCTCTTTCTTTCTTCAATGCTCATGCTTTGGGTGGAAGATCTAGGAAACTGCCCCCCTATTAAGAGTTTTATAAGATATTTCACTATGTTTCCTTTCTAAAAGTTTTATGGTCTTAGATCTATTGTGTAGATCTTTGATCCATTTTGAGTTAATTTTTGTATAAGGTGTGAGATATGAATCCTCTTTCATTCTTTTGCGTATAGGTATCCAGTACTCAAAGCACCATTTATTGACGAGACTGTTCTATCCCAGGTGAGTTGGCTTAACCTCCTTATCAAAGGTCAATTGTCCATAGGTGAGAGGGTCAGTATCTGAACACTCTGTTCAATTCCATTGTTCAGTATATCTATCTTTATGCCAGTACCATGCTGTTTTGATCACTGTAGCTTCGTAATATACCTTAAAGTCAGGTAGTGTGAAACCTCTGACTTCGTTTTTCTTTCTCAAGATATTTTTAGGTATTTGGGGCAGCCTGCCTTTCAGATAAACTTGGTTATTTGTTTTCTATTTCTGCAAAGTTAGTTTTTGGGATTTTAATTGGTGTTGCACTGAATCTATGAATCAACTTAATTAGAATTTATATCTTAGCTATATTTAGTGTTCCAATCCATGAACACAGTATGCCCTTCCGTTTATTTAGGTCTTCTATGATTTCTTTTAGCAATTTCTTTTAGTTTTCTTTGTATAGGTCTTTTGTATCCTTAGTTAAGTTTATTCCTAAATATTTTATTCTTTTGTTTGTAATTGTAAATGGAATTTTTTTCTTGATTTCCCTTTCATATTGCTCATTACCAGTGTATAGAAACACTACAGATATTTTAGTGTTGATGTCATGAACTGCTACATTGCTATAGTCATTTATTAGATCTAGTAGTTTTGCTGTGGATTTTTTGGAGTTTTTGACAGAGCATTGTATCGTCAGTAAACAGGGTTTTACTTCTTCCTCTCTGTTCTAGTTTGCTAGCTCCCAGAATGCAATATACCAGAAACGGAATGGCTTTTAACAAGGGGAATTTAATAAGTTTCTAATTTACAGTTCTAAGGCCGAGAAAATGTCCCAATTAAAACAACTCTATAGAAACGTCCAATCAAAGGCATCCAGGGAAAGATACCTTGGTTCAAGAAGGCTGATGAAGTTCAGGGTTTCTCTCTCAAGTGAGACGGCACATGGTGAACTCAGTCAGGGCTTCTCTCTCAGCTGGAAGGGCACATGGTGAATATGGCGTCATCTGCTAGCTTTCTCTCCTGGCTTCTTATTTCATGAAGCTCCCCGGAAAGTGTTTTCCTTCTTCATCTCCAAAGGTCACTGGCTGGTGGACTCTCTGCTTCATGGTGCTGCAGCATTCTCTGCTCTCTCTAAATCTCTCTCTCCAAAATGTTTCCTCTTTTATAGAACTTCAGAAACTAATCAAAACCCACTCAAGTGGGTGGAGACATGTCATCCGTTAATCCAGTTTAACAAACCACTCTTGACTAAATCACATCAACCAGGGAGATGATCTCATTACAGTTTCAAATATACAGTATTGAATAGGGATTATTCTACCTTTATGAAATGGGATTTATATTAAAACATGGCTTTTCTTAGGGGGCATACTTCCTTTCAAACCAGCACACTCTCCAATTTTGATGCCTTGTATTTCTTTTTCTTGTCTAATTGCTCTGGCTAGAACTTCCAACACAATGTTGAATAACATGGTGACAGTGGACATCCTTGTTTTGTTCCTGATCTTAGGGGGAAAGTGTTCAGTCTTTCCCTATTGAGGATGATGTTAGTAGTGGGTTTTTCATATATTTCCTTTATCATGTTGCATAAGTTCCCTTATATTCCTATCCTTTGAAGTCTTTTCATTAATGAAGGATGTTGAATTTGTCAGATTCCTTTTCTACATCAATCGAGATGATCATGTGGTTTTTCTGCTTTGATTTGTTGATATGGTATTTTACATTAATTGATTTTCTTATGTTGAGCCATCGTTGCATACTGGAATAAATTCCACTTGGTCATCGTGTATAATTCTTTTAATGTGCTGCTGGATTCGATTTGCAAGAGTTTGGTTGAGGACTTTTGCACCTATATTCATTAGAGAGATTGGTCTGTAATTTTCTTTCCTTGTACTATCTTTGTTTGGCTTTTGTTTGAGGGTAATGTTGGCTTCATAGAATGAGTTAGGTAGCCTTCCCTCCTCTTCAATATTTTTGAATAGTTTGAGCAGGATAAGTACTAATTTTTTCTTGAATGCTTGGTAGAATTCATATGTGAAGCCATCTGGTCCTAGACTTTTCTCTTTTGGGAGTTTCTTGATGACTGATTCAGTTTCTTTACTTGTGATTGGTTTGTTGAGGTCGTCATTTTCTTATCAAGTCAGTGTAGGTTGTTGTACCTCTCTAGGAAGTTGTCCATTTCATGTACGTTTTCTACCTTATTCACATAAAGTGAACAACACATAAAGTTGTTCGTAGTATCCTTTCATTAACTCCTTTATTACTGTGGGGTCGATGGTTATGTCTCCTCTTCCCTTTCTGATTTTATTTATTTGCATCATCTTTTTCTTTTTGTCAACTTTGCTAATGGTCCATCAATTTTGTTGATTTTCTCAAAGAAGCAACTTCTGGTTTTGTGATTTTCTCGATTGTTTCCATGTTCTCATTTTCATTTATTTCTGCTTTAATCTTCGTTGTTTCTTTTCTTTTGCTTTTTTTTGGGTTAGTTTGCTGCTCTTTCTTTACTTCTTCCAAATGAACAGTTAATTCCTTGATTTTTGCTCTTTTTTCTTTTTTGATATAGGCGTTGAGGGCAATAAATTTCCCTCTTAACAGTGCCTATGCTAAAAAGCATCCCATAAATTTTGATATGTCATATTTTCATTTTTATTTGCCTGGAGACATTTACTGATTTCTCTTGTAATTTATTCCTTGGTTGTTTAACAGTGTGTTGTTAAGCCTGTGTATATTTGTGAATTTTTTGACCCTCTGCCTGTTAACTGATTTCCAGTTTCATTCCTTTCTGAACTGTGAAAGTGTTTTGTATGATTTCAATCTTTTTAAATTTATTGAGACTTGCTTTGTGACCTTGCATATGCTCTGTCCTTGAGAATGACCCATGAGCACTTGAGAAGAAGGTGTATCCTACTGTTGTGGGGTGTAGTGTTCTCTTATGAATGTCTATTAAGTCTAGCTTGTTTATTGTATTATTCAAATTCTCTGTTTCTTCATTGATCCTCTGTCTAGATGTTCTGTGAATTGATGAGAATGGGGAATTGAAGTCTCCAACTATTATGGTAGATGTGTCTATTTCTCTTTTTAGTGTTTTCAGTGTTTGCTTCATGTATTTTGGAACACTCTGACTTGGTGCAAAAATATTTGTGATTGTTATGTCTCTTGTTGAGTTGTTCCTTTTATTAAAACATACTGTCCTGGGTGGGCCACAATGGCTCGCTGGCAGAGCTCTCACCTGCCATGCCCAAAGCCTGGGGGTTTGATTCCTGGTGCCTGCCGATGCAAAAAACAAACAAACGAACAAACAAAAAACTGCCCTCCTTTGTCTCTTTTGATTGTTTTACATTTGAAGTCTAATTTGTTGGATATTAGTATAGCTACTCCTGCTCTTTCCTGGTTGTTGTTTGCATGAAATATCTTTTTCCAACCTTTCACTTTCAATCTATGTTTATACTTGGGTCTATGATGGCATCTCTTGTAGACAGCATATAGATGCGTCTGGCTTTTAATCCATTCTGACAGTCTGTGTCTTTTGATTAGGGAGTTTAATCCATTAACCTTTAGTGTTATTACTGTAAGGGCAGTACTTCTGCCATTTTGCCTTTTGAATTTTATGTCATATTTAATTTTTCTTCTTTTTACCTTTACTGATAGTCTTCATTTCTACACTCTTCTCTACACGTCTCTCTCCTGTCTTTTCCTATCTGTCTCTAGTGCTCCCTTTAGTATTTCTTGCAGAGCTGGTCTCTTGGTCACAAATTCTCTCAGTGATTTTTTTGTCTGAAAATGTTTTGATTTCCCCTCATTTTTGAAGGACAGTTTTGCTGGATATAGAATTCTTGGTTGGTAGTTTTTCTCTTTTAGAATCTTAAATGTATCATCCCACTGTCTCCTCACCTCCATGGTTTCTGCCGAGAAATCTATACATAGTCTTATTGGGCTTCCTCTTTATGTGATGGATTGCTTTTCTCTTGCTCCTTTCAAAATTCTCTTTCTCTTTGACATCTGACATTCTGATTAGTAAGTGTCTTGAAGTACACCTGTTTGAATCTATTCTATTTGGGGTACCCTGTACTTCTTGGATCTGTAATTTTAGTCTTTCATAAGAGTTGGGAAATTTTCAGTGACGATTTCCTTCATTAGTTTTTCTCCTCCTTTTCCCTTCTCTTCTCCTCCTGGGACACCCACAACATGTATATTCCAGCGCTTCATGTTGTCATTCAATTCCCTGAGTCCCTGGTCTTATTTTTCCATTCTTTTCCCTATATTTTCTTTTGCTTGTCGGATTTCAGATGTTCCGTCCTCCAGTTCACTAATCCTATCTTCTGCCTCCTGAAGTCTAACATTGTAGGTTTCCATTGTTTTTTTCATCTGTTCTGCTGTACCTTCCATTCCCATAAATTCTGTGATTTGTTTTTTCAGACTTTCGATCTCTTCTTTTTGTTCATTCCTTTCCTTCCTTATAGCGTCCCTCACTTCACTGATTTGATTTTTGATGAGGTTTTCCATGCCAGTTTGAACATTCTGAATTAATTGTTTCAGCTCCTGTATTTTATTTGAATTATTAGTTTGTTCTTTTGACTGGGCCATATCTTCAGTTTTCCTCATGATTCATAATTTTTTGCTTGCATCTAGGCATTTAATGTCCTTAATTAGTTCATTCTGGAGATTGTTTTCACTTTTTTCTTTTAACCTAGGATTTTCTTGCTGGATGGTTTTGTTGTCCATGTGTTCTTTGCCATTCAGTTCAGCTTATTCTAGATCTCTAGCTTAGGTTTGTTTAACAGATCAGAATTTTTCAATTCTTGTTTTCTTGTTTTATCCTCTGCCTGTATGATGCCTTTTTTTTTCACCTTAGGAGGGTCTACTTAGGTATTATAGATCCCAGTCAGATTTTCCGAGACCAATGTGGCCTCCTGACAGGAGGAAAGAGTTACCTGCCTTGGTTTTCCTTGAGGGCGAGTCCCAATAGGTTGAAAGACTTTCCTATGAAGCCTCTAGACTCTGTTTTTCCTATCTTGCCAGGTATGTGGTGCTTGTCTGCCTGCAGGTCCCACCAGCATTAGGTGATGTGGTACCTTTAATCTCAGCATACTCTCCCTGCTGGGGTTCTGATTGAGACAGAGGAGAGGTTGTAGGCTGGCTTTAATCACTTCAGTTTTCCAGACCCTTGGGTCTGAATTCCTTGAGGGAGGGATTCTACCTGAGCTGGGCCCCATCCCTCTCCTGGGAAAGGCACAGTGTCCAGACAAACTCTCAGAGAAGATTAATTCTGCTCATACTTGGTCATTTGGAGCCTGAGAAGCCCTGCAGCTGTATCCAAATAGCAGTCAAACTGTAGAAACAGCCACAAAAAAACAATCCTTTTCAGAGGAGGACCCCTGTTCCCCAGGCTTACTAGTCAAAAGCTTAAGTTGGTATGTTGCTCTGTTTATCTCCAGGTCTGGTGTGTCCCCACCTTTTCTTCAGGGTCCTGACCCTTTCATGTATTTTGTGCTGTTCTATCCAAAAAACCTCTCTTTTTGGGTTTTTAAATTTTTTTCTTTTTTCTTTTGTCCATCAACCCTGCCCCCTCTGCGCTAGGGCAGAAACCACCAACCTGAGGTGTTTTATTCAAGCTTCAGCTAAGCTAGGGGCCCATTTTTTTTTTTTTTTTTTTTTAAAGAGAGAGGGAGGAAGGGAAGGAAAGACAGAGAGAAGGAAGGAAGGATGGAAGGAAGGAAGGGAGGAAGAAAGGGAAACATCTTTAAACATTTTCTTGTTTTATTATATTTTGTTTGTTTGTTTGTTTTTTACATGGGCTGGGGCCGGGAATCGAACCGAGGTCCTCCGGCATGGCAGGCAAGCACTCTTGCCCGCTGAGCCACCGCGGCCCGCCCGGGGCCCATTTTTAATAGTCAGATTTTGTTAATTAATTCCACAATTGGAGCTTGGTTGTGTTCAGCCCCTACTGCTAATAAAGTCTCTTTCCTTTCTTCCCTGGGAAGTAGACTGTGGGGGAGGGGGGCCAGCCGCTTACGGAACTCATGGTTCTGGATGGGATCGCAGCTGGTCTAGCTTGTCCAGACTGGTATGCCCTGTGTTTCTGGTAACTGATGTGGCCCCAGCAGTTGTTCTATACTGTTCCTGGCTATTTACCAGATGCTCTGCAGGATGAACTAAATCCCACATCTTACTAAACTGCCGTCTTCTTCTCCCTTTCACTTTTAAAAGATAGTCTTTTGTCACAATTCTTGGTGAGCAGTGTTTTTGCTTTCAGTACGTTGAATGTGTCTTACCCCTGGCCTTCTTGCCTCCCTGATTTCCAATGAGAAATTGGCACTTAATCTTATTGTAACTCCTTTGTATGTAACATGTTGCTTCTCTCTTGTGACTTTCAGAGTTTTCTCTTTATCTTTGACATTTACATAGTTTGATTATAATGTGTTGTGATGAGGATCAATTTGGGTTTATCCTGGTTGGAATTCCCAGAGCATTCTGAATGTGTTTAAAAGTTTAGAGGATAGCTCCTGGCCATTATGTAGAGACCTTCCTGGTCCTTTCCATGCATGCTTCTTGTCTTAACCATGTATGCCTGGCCCTAGGAGTTCCCCAATTTACTTGGGTGTGAATGTCTTCTGTTCTCTAGGAACCAATTTCCTTATGTTCCTAGGCCCTGCAGATGTCCTACAGGTAGCAATCCCTTGCCCCAGGCACCTGATTGCTCTTTCTCAGTTTTCTAAAGCAGAGCTCTATGAGCTGCCTTCTACATGCAGGACAAGTTTAGGACAGTAAGTCCCTTAGGCTACTGTAAGAGTGATTTGGGAAGACATATATAGTCCCCACAAGTGCAAGAGGATCACTGCACCCATGTGGAACTGGGACTAGGGATCTGTACTGGGAGTGCAGGGCTGCTCCACACTACACATGAGAGGAGTTTAAGAGGGGCCAGCCAGGGCATCATGTGATTCTTTTTTTTCCGTTTAATTCTTAAGAGTTCAGCTTTATATTGAACACATTACAAAAGGCATTTATAGTAAAAAAGACCAATGGTCATGTCATCACCAGACTCCTCATATTCTTCTTTCTTTGCTTCTACTTTCTTTTCCTGATCTGGGGCAGCAGTGGGGGAGGGAGAATAACCTTCTGTTAGTGCAGCATCCATTGCTGGGGCAGAAAACTAGCGCCTACATTTGCAAATTGAGGTTCCCACTGTTGATGTTGGCGAGGGTCCTTGCAAATAAACCAGGTCAGAACTGTTCACCATTTATGCTCGTTTCTTTAATGAGGGCATTTTTCTTAGCCTCCATGATGGTGATCTCATTGTCATGGGAGACGAAGGCTAAGTAGATGTAGGTGTGCGTGCACTCAGAGGTGGAGGCCATGATGTTGGTGAGTGCTGGGCAGGCAGCTGTTAAGCACAGTGCTAATCACTGGATGGAGTGATGGCCTCACCCTGATGTGGTCTTAGCGTCCTCAAAAGAACTGAGCACCTTGAAAGCAGCTATGGAAAATGAATTGTGAGTCTATGTGCAGCATCTTTTACATGATCCTGCTGCTTTTAAATAGGCTTTTTCTTAATTTGGTGCTCTCCCTGTTACTGCAGTACTTTGTTTTCTGGAGCTTTGAGAAAAGTGTTTCTGCCAGTTGTTGCTCAAAGTTTCTGTGGTGGGACAGAGCCCTGAAGCATCTGACTCCATCATCTTGTTTGGGGGTGGAGTCTCTTAACTTCGCAGTTTTAAAACATTTGGATCCTAATCATTTGGAAAAGAACAAGCCAAAATTCTATTCTCTAAGAATGTCAAATGACCCACAGGAGCATATTACAAACAATTCCAGCATGACTTTAAAAGGGCACACAATAATCTCTTTGCCCTATTTCCAAGTTTTGGATAGTTTTCATAACATACGGCCACCAAAAATGTTCAGAAACTTATTTTAAAGCTGTTTATAGGGCGAGGCAATGGTGGCTCAGTGGCAGAATTCTTGCCTGCTGTGCCGGAGACCTGGATTTGATTCCTGGAGCCTATCCCATGGTCAGGGAGGCTCTTTACCTGCTCCTGGTTGCCCTTAGGGTTTATCTTGGATACAGAGAGGTCCATCATTGAAGACATGATAGGGTCCCATTTGGAGGAAAGCTGTTTTGAGCACAGAACCAGTTCTACTCATACTCATAGGAAAAGGAAGCAAGTGCTTTCATTGTGTGGTTTTTGCCTCTATACACATTTTGCCTTTCTCCCCTGTTTTAATTCTCAACAAACTAACCTACGCCCCTCTGGTCTTTGCCTCTCAAATATAGTTACTATTCTCCCTCAAAAGATTTTAAAACACGGGTCTTATTCCTGTTACTCCCTGCTCATAATACCTCTAGAATAAATCAGATCTTCTTAGCATGACAGTCAAGCCTCTGCAAAGACCAGTCTCCCTTTTGTTTCCAGCCTTTTCTCCAGTCCTGTCTTCTTCATGCTCTTTAGTGGGTGGGCATATCAGGAAAACCAATTTCTGGACTGTATGAAGGAAGAATATCCTGGTCAAGTCTGTCAATTAAGGGTTAAAAACTTTCTTAGTTGTGGGGCCATGTTAAGATCCAATTTGATCATTTGTTCCAGTGTTTAGGGATAAGGAAAAAGCAAACACATAGTCAAGGCCTTTGGAGCCCACTGTTCATTCATCATGGAGGATGGGCAGGTAAAGAGTAAGTCATTTGCAGTGATAATCACTATAATGGAAGCGTGTAGAGTGCTTTGGGAGCTTGAAGAGTAGCACTCGTTGCCTGAGAATTCAAGGAAGCCTTCACAGAAGGGATGAAGAGTTGACCTTTGAAATGGAAGTCTTTGGCAGTTGGAAAATGGTGGCTGGCTTCCAAACTGTGTGTTTCAGGGAAAGGAAACAGAATTTTAGCAAAATGCAGTTAGGGTTGAGGTATCAAAGTAAGTAGCTGTGAAGGACCTAATATTCAAGGCTAAGGAAGTATTATGCATATATTTTTCACACATGGCAGACAATAAATGACTTTTTTTTAATGTTTTCTTTTTTAAAAAAAAATCTTTTTTTAATGATTTTTTTTTAAGGTAATAAATGACTCGAATGAAGTGGTATGTATTTTGTTTGTACATTTGTAGCTGGGTGTTAGGATATGTGTATCACATTTGGAGATGGTTTTTGAAGAACCACTGAGGTATGAAGCAGGTATCAAATATTGGAGCCAAGAGGATAGGTTAAGCGTGAGCTCACCCAGGTTTGGAACTTCTGAGATATTCACCACTTCTGCAAGCCCATAGGTTAATACGTTAGTCATCATATGCCAAAATTGGAAAGGCCCTTAGATACCTACAGTTCATAAATACGTAATTCATTTATCCATTCAGCAAATGCCTAGTGCTATTCTTGGAGTTGGGATACAGTAGTGAAGAAAACACTGCCTTCATAGAACTTTTTTTGAAGGGAGACAGAAAATTAATAAACCAATAATTATTATATAATTTCAGGTATTATGTGCAATGAAGAAAAATGAAGCAGGCGTAAAGGGTTAAAAAAGTGTCAGGGGGAGGGATCTCTGAAGAGAAAGATAATTCCTAGCTGAGAAAAGAACAGGTAGAGAGGCCTGAAGCAAGAGCATTTTGGTAGAATAACTAAAAATTAGGCATACTGACTTGAGCAGCTTCAATGAGAGGGAAAGAGGCAGGAGATAAGGTTGGAGAGGAAGCAGCTGAGGCCAGAACATATTTGGGGGCCCTAAGGTCCATTTGGTAAGTGAGGAAATTAGGCTGACTATAAGAGCCACACGCCAGTTAGTAGCAAGCCTAGGTTTGGTACTGTCCTGGTTCAGCCTGCTTTCCATTACTCCCTACTGTCTTCTGGCCTTTGTCCAAGATTAACTGCAATCCCATCTAATACCTTTATTTTTGTCTTCTTCACTTAGCTTTCTTTCCCTCACCCTGTGCCCAGTGTTCTATCAGACCATTGTGTTTTTTTTTTTCATTCTAGGCTGCTTTGCCTAATCACATCATTAGTGTTTCTCACACCCATATTTGGTTACATGACATAATGATGGGGGATTTCTGGTATGTCAGAGCTCGAGGTTCTTGGATATCTTGTGTGTCTGTGTGTGTGTGCGCGCGCGCGCGCGCGTGCTGTATAGCAGAGTCACATTTCATTATTTTTTCATGTGAGTATCTGTTATCGTAGCATTATTTCTTGAATTTTTTTGTTTTGTTTGTTTGCTTTTGGGGAAGTGCATAGAACCCGGGTCTCCCATATGGCAGACGAGAATTTTACCATTGAACTACCCTTGTGTACCCTCTTGAATATCTTTCAGTTCAACCTTCTAGTATTTGAAACCCAGAGAGGGGAAGTGACTTACCCAAGGCCACTTATCTAGTTAGTGGTAGAACTTGATTTTCTTTCCCTAGCTCTCTTGCCTCCCATTCTCTGGCCCTTTATTTTCTGTTCATGCTACCCCCACACCTGAAACAGCTGCCTCCTCTTAACCATCAGTCTATATCCAGGCTTGTCTTTGTAGCCCAGCCCTACCCGGTCTTATCTCCAGAAAAGCAGTGTGAAAAATGCATGGGGTTTAGAGTTGGACATGCCTGAATTTGAATTTCCGCTTTGGCCTATGCTGGCAGTATAGTTTTGGACAAGTTATTTACCTCTCTGAGAGCATTTCTCATCTCTAAAATGGGACTATTAATACCTGCTTCATGGGGTCATTGCAAGGTTTATTTAAGGTACTGTACATTTTGTAAAATGTAAAGAACATTTTAAGCATTCAGTAAAGAGAAACACCTTTTCTCTTCTTCTCAAAGCCCCTTTCTGAAGCATCCTTTTTTTCTTAATTATCTCATAGATAACATTTCTTGGGAGAGTTTCTTTGTGCTTGAGTGGATTTCTGTGTGCCAGGCACTGTGCTAAGTGCTTTTAAGAAGCATTTATCACTCCAGGTGAATCTAAAATTGAAAAATTTAATTACAATTTTAAAGAAAGTATGTATCTCATTTTGTGTATACTTGTGTTGAATGTGGAAAGAGGCTAGCTTAGGATTCAGTATATACTTATTTTCCAGTTGTGTTGTCACCTAGTTGTGCAAACTTGGACCTCACTCTGTACCTCACTCTTGTGTGTTTCTTGCACTAGAGCCCTAAAATTCAATCCCATAACCATTTGGAAACCTGACTTGCTTACCCACTTCCTCATCTTGGAAATTGTGTCTTTCTGTTGGTAACAGAGCAGTAGTAAATGGCCTGAGTCTGCATGACCTGGAGAGGACAGGATGGGAGGCAGAACACTGGGTACCTGGGAATTGTTAGATCAGGGATCACCAATACCTCATAAATCAATTATTCTTGGTTGCAGTAGCTGGGGGTAATGTTGATGGTGTCTCTGCTTGAATTATTTTCTGGGGATGGGGTTACTGCCAACTCAGTTGAGTGAAGAACCAGCAGTGCACAGCTTCCCTTGCTTGTGCCTGGGCAAAAGTCTGTGTTTGGTGGCAAGTGGCCCAATATGGCTGTGGCTGCCTGCAGGCTCTGACAATCAGAACATCAGCTGTTGTCAGCCCCTGGACATTGCAAGTGTAGTTTCATAGTAAGAGCCCAGGCTCTAGAATTCCACAGATTAGAGTTCAAATCTCTGCCTACCAGTTACTAAATGTGTTCCTTAGGCTAATTCTTACTTTGCTTCTCAGAGCCTCGGTTTTCCCATCTGTAAAATAGGGTATTGATATCTAATTTTAAGGATATTGTGAAGATTCAAAATGAATTTGGTAAATAGGTGTTACATAATACATGATGTACTTAGTTAGGTGAATAGCAAATTGATCTGTTGCTTTTAGCCATTTGAAGACTACTATCCCTATGAGATGGTTGTAAAGTCAGGGCTGCTCTGATTCTCTGACCACCACCCCCTCCCCAAATGCCTCCTTTCCTTCCTCAAGTTCAAGTTCAGGCCTCAGAAATGATCAGCAAGAGGGAGCTTCCCAGGTCAGACTCTGTCCTACCAGGTATCCTATTTGAGTAAGAGAGATCACTACATACCAGACATACAGAGCAGGGCAGGTAGCTCAGGCAATAGGTGATGAATAAATGCTAACTCTCTGTTTCCAGTAAATTAGTCCTTAGGGATCCTAGCTTTGAAATTCTAATTGACACAGGAAGGAAAAGATTCCTTAGGCTCTGGACTCATTCAAATGCTCTATTGCTCTCTTATGATTTATGTTTGGCAGTTCATCAGGAGGAATTAAGTAAACCAGTGGGGATGGGAGGCTGTTGACAGAGTCCAGTGTGCCTGGTGCTCTTGGAGTTGTGTCAGGCCTTCTGTACTGAGGAGCACACACATGGCTTCAGAAGCACCTTACCTCCAGTACTTAACATGTATTCAAGCTTGCATATTGTCAGCACTAGAAGAACTTTTTGAGGTCATTCATGTATGGATAGACCAAAGAAGGACTTGTGGTTTGTACAGATAGCCTATCATTTAGTGGGAGAAATAGAATTAGTTAGGTTTCCTGACTTCCAGGTCAAGAATCTTACATCACCTTTGGATTTCTAGACCCAGTATTTCATTCACTCAATCTTCAGTAGATATTTTGACACTTTCTGTGTGCTAGGATTCTTTGACACAGGGAAGGGGGAAGCACCTGACCCAATCTTTGGAGGATTAAAAAGTGTTCCAGAAAGTCTGAAGGTTGGATGGGAATTATCTCATCAAAGATACAGATGAGCAATGCTCAAGGCTGAGGAACCTGTACCTACAAAGGCCCGGAGGCTCTTTCCAGGAATGGAAAGTTGAGTCTTAGAAGAGTGAAAGAATTGGGTAAAAGTGAAAATGCGCCAGATCCGTGAAGTTTGGACCACTTTATGGATACAGGGAATCCTGGACCTGGGAATAGGAATTCTGGATTCTAGATAGAGCTTTGCTACCAATATGGTAGTCATTTGTCATTCAACTAACATTTATCTAACATCTTCTAGGTATGCCATGCCTGGTTATTGGGGTACAAAAATGCATTAGATGTGTTCCCTCCCTCAGTGATCTGTCAGATTAATGAGGCAAAAAACTAAAATAATCCTTACAATAAATAAAAGGAACATTTGCCTCTGATAGAGGAAGTCAGAGTTGAGCTGTGTTACTTGAAGCATTTATCTGGGCTTTAATGATCTCACCTGTGAAGTGGTAATATGTAGCTATCCTGTGTAGCTCTTGAGCTGATGTGGAGATAGCTTTGTAATAACTAGCATTTATGTGGGTTACAGAATACTTTTCACATCATTAATTCATTGAAACTCAGTACAATCTCATAATTTAGGAAATTTTCCTCTTAAGGAAGCTAAGACTGCTTGCCTTAGCATTGTTCACATGACCATGAGGGATGTGTGAGATATCATGAATAAATGTAATATATCCTTTTTTGATTTATAAGTTACTTAAAGTTGAGGCATGTTTAAGGTTTTATAGCTTTTGATTAAAAGCTAGAAATATAAATCCAAATCCTGTGCTTTGTTTCACACTAGAGAGACCCAAACAAACTTTGGAAAGTAGAAAGATGGCAGCCTTTTTTTCCCCTACTGAAGTGGCAAATTTTTTTACCTCTTCCTTTCCCAGTTATTAGAAATGCAAAAAAAAAAAAAAAAAAATTTCAGATGTCTGAAAAGATGTTTTATGTTGGCTGGTGAAAGAGAAAGGGAATTATTCTGAGCATTCCTTAGACTGGACTCTGAATTTTAAGATCATGCGTCCCAGTGCTCCATCAATTCCTGTTCTTCCATTCCCTGCTGTTTATAGTGTGCTGTTCAACCGTTCATTCACTCATTGGCTACTCACAACTTGTCTGTTTGACAGAGCCTGTTTAAAGATGGGTAAACTGGGGTCCACAGAAGTTAAGTAATTTACCCAGAATCACTTAACCATTCATGCCAGAGCCAGGGCTGGAATCTAGGGCTCCTGACACCAAGCAGGTTATAGAACGTGAGCTCTTTTGAATCAATTCAGTTCAAACAATCCTTTAAACTACTCCATGTGCCAGAGACTTTTACTATATAAAAGAGCCCCTAGTAGGGGACAGACATGCAAACAAACCATCTTGGTGCAGTGTGTTCCTTAGGGGCTTGGACTTCTGTTATTTACTGCTCTGTTCTTAGCTTAGAGCCTAGCTCCAAGAATATTTTGCTATTGTTTTTGGCCTTAGCCTGCCAGAAGCTGGAGGAAACAGATGTACATTCCAGTGTGGATCATGAGGGTGTGGTCGCAGGCAGGGCTGGAGGATGAATTGAGAGCCCTATCCCCATCCACTGCTGTTCCAACTGCCTAGACCCCTACCAAGTATTCTCCATCCCAGAGCAAAGTGAGTGCAGCTCGTCAACCTTGGATCTGTTTCCCCCCCTCCTATCACGTGTCCCCTGCATTCCCCCCTAAACTTTTACCCAATTCTTTCACTCTTGTAAGACTCACCTTTCCATTCCTGGAAAGAGCCTCCGGGCCTTTGTAGGCACAGGTTCCTCAGCCTTGAGCATTGCTCATCTGTATCTTTGATGAGATAATTCCCATCCAACCTTCAGACTTTCTGGAACACTTTTTAATCCTCCAAAGATTGGGTCAGGTGCTTCCCCCTTCCCTGTGTCAAAGAATCCTAGCACACAGCAAGTGTCAAAGTATCTACTGAAGATTGAATGAATGAAATACTGGGTCTAGAAATCCAAAGGTGATGTAAGATTCTTGACCTGGAAGTCAGGAAACCTAACTAATTCTATTTCTCCCACTAAATGATAGGCTATCTGTACAAACCACAAGTCCTTCTTTGGTCTATCCATAAATGAATGACCTCAAAAAGTTCTTCTAGTGGTCTTCTGGCATACAAAGGCTGCTGAGATCTGCTGTCCCATATCACCAATTTCCCTGGCCATGTTCCAATATGAGTTTAAAGAGTATCTCCACAGCCATTCTGGCATTTCTTCTATCTATATAACTCTGGGTTGCAGACCTCCTATCACTCTATTTCTGACTCCTAAAGAAGCAGATTGGCTGCTTAGTGTGATTGTTCTAAACAGCTTAAAGCATAATCAATACTGAGAGGAATGGACATGTTCCGTTTATCCAAAAATCCATACTGGAAAGTTTTAAGAAACATTATTTGTCGGAGGTGCCTGGGATAAGGACAGTTAGCTTTCATGATAGGAACTCTGTAAGAACCTTAAGTAACCTTAAGTAACTTATAAGTCATAAATGGATATATTAACATTTATTCATGATGTTTTACACAACCCTCATAGTCATGTGAGCAACTCTAAGGCAAGCAGTGTAAGGATTATTGTACCATTTGACAATTGAGGAGACAAAGGCCAAGGGGCGGGGGAGGATTAGGGAGGGGTAATGACCATCTAATAAACAAGGTTCAAAACAGAATCAAAATTTGAGAGACAAGAGGTCATGGGTTTGAAATCTGATATTTACCACTTTCTTTCTAGCTCTGCCACCTTGGACAAGTTACTTTGTCTCTCTGAGCCTCAGTTTCCTTTTCTGTAATGTCAGGATGATAATGCCTACCTTGTATTGTTATCTAAGGTTTAAATGATAGAATGTATGTAAAATGCTGGGACAATACAGAACATGTAATAGTTGCCAGTGACTACAGGTTTCCCATTTTAGTGTTCTAAGTGTATTGCATTCTAAATCTTTGAAAATTGCTAGTCTCACTACAGTAAAATGACCTGCATATAATAAATCCTTGTTAACCAGAATATCATTTTAATGTAAGTGCCTCACTGATTTAAGAGAACTGAATTAGTGTGAAACATGGGAGCTTCAGAACATGGTTAAATATTTCTGGTACAAATCACAATAGGTGAGGGTCAATAGAGAAATCTGTTCCAGTGTCTCCCAAATTGTGTTGTCCTCAGAAGAGATGTTAATAATTTGGGAAAAATCACACCACATACTGTTTAAAATATTTCTTTACCTCTGAATTCTTAGAACTTTATACTCTTAAGAGTGTATTGTGACTCTTTGGAAGGGGGGAGGAATGGAAGATGCCACATTTCTCATGTTTATTTGACCTTGGAGCCTCTTATCTGAGGAACGCCCATTAACATCTTGATGAACACAGGTCTCCCAAGGAATCATGCAATGCTGATCTGGTCCCTGTTTTTGAGATGAAGCGACTAAGATCTATAAACAAGGTTACAGAGCTAGTACATAGTGGGAGCAATTCTAAGCTCAGAGTTCCTGATGTCCTCTTAATTATATGACTCATTGCTCTTTACCATTCTTCCTATCCTAGCTAGGAAGCCCTAAAGTTACAGGAGATTCTATGAAATAATAATCAGGATATGGTTAGAGCATCAAATTTTTTTTTGTTTGATGTGTTTATCCCAATTACCAGAAAAATGAGGATGCAACATGCTAATGGCCACCAAATGCTTCCAAGCAGTTCAGAAACTAGGAGCCAGTAATTAGCTCAGTGTTTGGAAATGTATCTCTAACTCAAAAAGATTAGGTCTGTCTTTACTATAAGAGTTTGAGTTGTATCCAGAGCACTTATCCAGGAGGCCCACAGTGCAATTCCATGTGAGGACACTAAGGCTCAGAGAAGAAATAGTGACTTGTCTAAGGTCTAACAGCAAGTCAGTGATATGTTCATTGTGTCATAGGTGCCCAAGAAATGATTAAGTAAAAAATTAATACATTCTCAGAAGTAGATTTAAGTTCTCCTAGCTCTTTGTCTGGTTTTCATTTCATTAAACCAGCTCAGTAGGGCCCCCTGGTTGGACTCATTGCAGGTTCACAGTTAAACCTCAGAGATGGAGGGCGGGGTTTCCCTTGCTGTGTTGATTACTGACAAGGATGGTAATTTCTGGCTCTTGCTGCTCACTCTTTGGTGAGGACCTTGTATATCTTCCCTACTATTGAAAACCCAGTTTCAGCAGTCTCTAGGCAACAGAATCAACCTCTCTGTTGAGTCTCTACCCCTTCGAGTATTTTACAGAACTCTGAACAAAGACACCAGTGGCCCCCCAGCTTCCCAGTCTACTCCTTCTTTGTTTTCTGCCTCATCACTGGTCTTGCCTCCCCTTCTGCCCTACTGGTGAGTGAGGGACTTGGTCTCATTTCATGAGCACCAACTATAGAGTTCACTTGTAAGCCGTAGCCATGTCAGGAACTCTGAGAAACCAGTTATGGAAACAATATCCAGCTCTAGGATTCTTTCATCTATTTATTAGCAGACATTCACTGAGTGTTACTGGTTGCCAGGGTGTGCTGGAGGCTAGGATTGCAAAGATTAATAAAAGAGCTCTGCCCTTTAGGAATTCAGAGTCTGATGGAAGGGGACAGGTGTGTGAATATGGAAGTGTAGCAGGTGTTGTTGAGTCAGATCTGTAGAGGATATGGGGGCCCAGAGGAGAGAGTGATTGAATCTGCCTGGGGAATAAGAAATAAAGGCCTTTCTAAAGGGTTTTCATCAGGGACATCACATCAACAAATTTGTACTCAGAAAAGGCTTCTAGCCCAAGCCTGTCACCGAAATAGAAATTGCAGTCCTGCTTGACTGATGAAGCCACAGTTTTTCTTAACCTTAGTTGGTGTTATGAATGTGATATTTGGAGCCATATATTAAATGGGATCAGTAGTAGTAATAGTAATGATTATTTCATTACGAAAATCCTGAATGGTTAACTTGCTGGTACATTATCTCATTAAATTCTCTCAACAATTTTATGTAGAAGATACTGCAATATTGTTCCCATTTTACAAACAAGGAAATTAAGGCTGATAGGTTAAATAATTGACCAAGGATCATACTGCTGATACATGATAGAGCTAGGATTTGAACCCAGGCAGCGAGACTCCAGAGCCATTCTCCTAAAAGGCCCTCAGAAAGACCATTATGACTTTGATGTATTCTTATCTCAAAGAATTGTTGTTTTAGAATGAGAAATATAAAATACATAGCAAAGTACCTACCACAGAAAAGCAAGTATTAAGTCATGATGATCATTTATTATATTACGGAACAGCCTTTCACAAAGTTGGAGTGGATTGGGCCCCTGCAAAGATGCCTCCTTTCTGCCTCTTCCCAGGCTCTGGCACCCTGCTTTGTTTCTTACAATGGGTGGTTGGAGAACGGGTAGGGGCTGTAGTACAGCTCTCATCAGAGTTCAGTTCAGCAGCTACTCCCTGAGCACCCACCTAGGCCAGGATCTATCCTGAGTTTTAGTGGGAATGCTGAGATGATTTAGATTGTGGTCCCTGCCATCTAGGAACTCATAGTCACTCTAGGAGAAAAGACCAACACTGAAACATCATTTTAAAAAGTTTTCTTAGATGTATCTTAGCCAACATCACATCAGACCCTACCACCTACACTCATGCCACAACTAGCAGGGCAAGAATGCCTTGCTGTTAATATTCTTGTCATCATTAGAGCAACTGCTATTAGGGTTAGAAAGTGATAATACCTTGAGAACATAGCAGCAGCTACTCAAAGGAGACTTTACATGTTCAGATGGAAAAATTCATTTTGTTTTGTTTGTGGTAGTAAGATGGGGGGAGTGGAGGGGCTGGCTGAGGATGTTGTTACTAAACTGCTGGTAAGGTTGAGAGAGGAGTGTACTATGGAGAAGGATTTATGTTCCCCCTTGGTCTCCCCTGATGGTCTTCTTAGTTACCACATACTTTGTAGCTTTTGTACTCAGGCTCATTTCTTAGCAGAATGAACAAGAAGAGTGAGGTAGCTCTCTGAGGGAGCCATCTGCCAAGAGAGGCAGTGACTGAACATCTGCTGAGATTGGCGGGGGTTATGCTAGGACAGTAAGGGCTACCTGAGTGTATATACTTTTGCATGAGGCATCTTCAGATATTTTATCTGGACCTCCTCCTATGTGTCTTGCTGTGTGCTAGTTGAGAAAGAAAATACCCAAAATGCTACCAACATCCTCTCTATACTGCTTAGTGAAAGAAGAACTACATATAAGACAAAAAGAAGTGAACACAAGATGGAATGCTTTGTTTAGGGGTTGGAATTATGTGGTTCAGATGAGCTATAGGGACTTAGAAGTGCTTCCTTACTGAATTTGACATAGGAATGGGTTATCTTCCCCTGAAAGTACAGGCTTTCATTGGCCTATCAGGCCTTTCTGATCTAGGCTATACCAGACTCTCCATGGTGCTATCTCCTGTAACATCTGTTGTTACACTCTATGCTGCTGCCAAATCACAATCCATGTTATGTTAGTCCCTAAATTTGGAACCTCTGTCAAACTATGTAACTTTGCTTATGCAGTTTTCTCTTTCTCCCTCTCCCCTCTGAGTGGGCTAACTCAAACCTGTCCCTCAGGACAAGATCAGAACTCTTCTTTGACTACTTCTTCACCCTTCAAAGCTTAGGTAAGTGGGAGGACTTTGGAAGGATGGAGTAGGAAGCTCCAGGAAATCAGGTTCTCCATCAAAATAACTACTGAACTGGAAATTCTGGAGTATAGTGGAAAACTGTGAGCCATCCAAGGAAGATTTGGGGAAAGTGTCTGGTATATTGTGGGGAAATAGTAGTGAGTTTCTTCCGCGGTGCAGTGACTACAATCATTCATCCCCCATTGCTTGGCAGGCAGCAGTGGGGACTCCAGCCCTGGCTTATGGTGCAGCTTCCTAGTACTAGGGTGGGCTATAATTTCCTAGGCCTCCTATATATCCAGGTGTGTGGTCTGATTGTTGATTACTACTTTTGAATAGCTAACTTCAGTTTGAGGATAGGGCTGTTCTGAGGTTGGCCATTGTTTCAGTTCCCCTCAGATAAAAGTGACAGTGGAGTCTTAAAGAGGCAGCACCTTTTTTCCCCACTTGTTCTTTCTATTTCTGTTCCCTGTATGAGAGAATAAATAGTTTGAAAAAGTCACAAGTTGACCACTCCAGCCCTCAACAGCAACAAACCTAGTAATCCCAGAGGAGTGAGAGAACTAGATTTCCAGAGTTTATAACAAGATAATACTCAGCATGTCTAGTTCACAACAAAAAGTTACAAAACACAAAAGAACAAGGAAAGTATGGTGGCCCATTCACAGGGCCAAAAGAACTTGTCAGAAACTCCTTAAGGAAGCTCATACATTGGAACTATTTATTCAAAGTCTTTAAATCAACTGTCTTAAGTATGTTCAGTGAGCTAAAGGAATCTATATACAATGAAAATAAAGGATATTAGGAAAATATGTCTCAACAAAATAAAGAGATGGAAATTATGAAAGGGAACCAAATAGAAATTTTGGAACTGCTAAGTACATTAATTGAAATGTAAAACTCATTAGATGGATTAACAACAGATTTGAACAGGCAAAAGAAAAAATCAGCTAACATGAACACAAGACAATTGAAATTATCTAGTGTGAGGAGCAGGAAGAAAAAATAATGGACAAACATTGAACAAAGCCTGAGAGATCATATGCATCATTGGATTCCCAGAATGACAAGAGAGAAAGAAGGGGGCAGAAAAAGTACTTAAATAAAAAAATGGCGGAAAACTTCCCCAATCCAACGAAAGACAGAAATGGACACATTACGGAAGCTCAGCAAACTCTAAGAAGGATGGACTTATTAAGAAATCTACACCAAGATGCATTATAGGGAAAATTGTCAGTTTCCCAAGATTTTGAAAGCAGCAAGAGAGAAGCAGCCCATCACATACAAGGAATTACCCTGATAAAATTAACAGTGATCACCAGAAACTATGGAGGCCAGAAGACAGTGGGATGACGTATTTAAAGTCTTTAAAGAAAAAACTGTCAACCAAGAATTCTGTATCCAGCAAAATTATCTTTCAGAAGAAAGAGGAAATAAAGACATTTACAGAAAAACAAAAGCTGAAGTAGTTCATTACCAGAAGATAAGCCATATTAAGAAATTTTAAAACGTTGTTTGACTTTCTTCATTGCTGAAACAACATATAATTTGTGGGCTTATAGTTTTGAGGTTAGGAGAAGTCCAAATTTGAGGCATCAGCAAGGTGACTGTGGCATTCTGAGCCTGACTGCCAATTTTCCTTGGTCCTTGGTTTTACTGTCACAGTGCAGTGTGCACAGTGGCATCTAATTTCTCTTTGGACTTTATTGACCTGCAGCTTCTGACTGTTCCCCATGGCTTCTCCTTCATGTCCGATTCCTTTGCTTATAAACACTTCAGCCATGGTGGATTAGTAAAGAAGACTCATTTTCATTTCATTTTGTGCATACCTTACCTATTAAGATCTTTAAAGGTCCAATTAAAAATGTATTCACACTTACAGGACCAGAGGTGGGGACCTGAACCTACCTTTTGTGGGGATTATGATTCAATCCCTCACAATTGGTAAAGGTAACCACATAAGTAAATATAAAATCCTATATTACTATACTTTTGGTTTTTGTAATCGCTTTTTTCCCCCTATATGTATTAACAGTGAAATATGTTTAAAATAAATCACATTAAATATGTTAATGGGCATATGAGGTATAAAGGTACACCTTTATATGAGGTATAAAGATATAATCTGAGACAATGACAATATAAGGGAAGATGGATGGAGATACAGAAGTAGAGAATTTGTATAGTACTAAAATTAAGTTGGTATTAATTGAACAACATTAGTTTCAGATGTTCATTTTAATTACAATGATAACCACTTAAAATAATTTTTAAAAATACATAAAAGAAAAAAGGGAATTAAATGGTGCATCACAAAAACAACTAAATAGAAAATAAGGCAATAATGGAGTAATTGAAGAACAAAAAATATACAAGACATACTGATAACAAATAGCTAAATGACAGAAGTAAATCCTTCTCAGTTATTACCTTAAATGTCAGTTGCCTAAACTCCCCTATTAAAAGGCAGAGACTGGTGGATTGGATACAGTGGATTTTTAGTTTCACAACAAAACCCACAAGCAACAAAATAAAAAAATGGAGAAATAGACTTCCTTAAAATTAAAAACTTTTGTGCATCAAAGGAAATTAACATGAAGGTGAACAGAAAATGCTCAGAATGGGAGAAAATATTTGGAATGAGAGTTTAATACCCAAATTATATAAAGAATACTAACAACTCAATGAAGTGACACACAACCCTATTAAATAGGAGGCAAAAACTTGTATAGACATTTTTCCAAAGAAGATATACAAATGGCCAATAAGCACATGAAAAGATGATCAACATCATTAGTCACTAAAGAAATGTAAATTGAAACTATGAGATAGCACATCATATCCATGGTAACAGCTATATTTTTAAAATTGAAAAAAAAGAACAGAAAATAACAAGTGTTGGAAAGAAATGGAGAAATCAGAGCCCTCGTACATTGTCAGTTGCAATGTAAAATGGTACACCTCTAGACCCAAAAGAATTGATTGAATTCAGGGACTCATTTGTCCGTATATCTGTAAACTGAAGTTCATAGAGTATTATTCACAAAAGCAGAAAGTTGGGAGCAACCCGTATGTCCATCAACAGATAATTAGACAAACAAAATGTATATACATACAATGGAATATTTTTCAGCTGTAAAAAGAAGTGAAGTGTTAGTGTATATTACAACACACCTAAGCCTGGAAGATGACTTGTTGAATGAAGTAAGCCAGGCAGAAGAGGTCAAATATTGTACGATTTCTATTATTTGAAAAAAATACTTAAAACAAGCAAATTCACAGAGGCAGAAAGCAGAATAATAGTTACCATAGGTGAGGGGAGGGAAGAATGGGGAATTATTGGTACATATATGAGTATGAGTTTTGTTTTGGGTGATGAAAATAGTCTGAAAATAGTGGTGAAAGTTACACAGTACTGTCAATCTTCTTAATGTCAAGAAATTGTCCATTTAAAGTGGTGAAAATGATTTTTATATTATGTGTTGTGGTAGTTAGGTTCAGGTGTCAACTTGGCCAGGTGGAGGCACCTAGTTCTGTTGCTGTGGCCATGAGCCAATGGTAGTGAACCTCATCATTGCTCATTACATCTACAATCGGCTGGGAGGGGTGTGCCTGCTGTAATGAATGATGTTTGATTTAATTGACTGGTGCTTAAATGAGAACGCTCAACGTAGCACAGCCCAAGTAGCTCAGCATACCTCATCTCAGTACTCGCAGCTCAGCGTAGGCCTTTGGAGATGCAGAAAGAAATCACCCTGGGGAAAGTTGTTGGAACCCAGAGGCCTGGAGAGAAGGCCAGCAGAGATCACCGTGTGCCTTCCCACATAAGAAAGAACCTCAGTTGAAAGTTAGCTGCCTTTCTTCTGAAGAACTAATGAAATAAATCCCGTTTTATTAAAAGCCAACCTGTCTCTGGTGTGTTCCATTCTGGCAGCTAGCAAACTAGAACAGATTTTGGTACTGGAGAGTGGGGTGTTGCTGCAGTTTGCAAATACCAGTCATGTTGGACCAATTTTTTAGATGGGGTAAGGGGAAGATTTTGGAGGAACTGTGAAGAGAATGGTGGAGAAGTCCTGGAGTGCTTGAAGAGACTGTTGGTGTAAACTGAACCACTGCCAATCTGGATAAAGGGAGACATATTAGTATAGCTACTCCTGCTTTCTTTCGCTTACACCTTGTATAAACTATCTTTTTCCATCCTTTCACTTTCAGTCTATTTGTGTCCTTGGATCTAAGATGTATTACTTGTAAGCAGCATATTGATAGATTATATTTTTTAATCCATTCAGCCAATCTGTATCTTTTAATTCACTAGTTTAGTATAACGCTGAAAGTTGATTTTGTAATAGCAGTTCTTGAATCTATCATCTAATATTTTAGTTTTTATTTGTCAGAGGTATGTATCCCCCCCGCCCCGCCCATCCTTTAAGTTACCCTTACTGGTACTCTTCAATTCTCTGCCCTCCTCCAGGCCTCCTTTTCTTGTCTTTTTCTTTTCCCCAGCCAACAGAACTCCCTTTATTTTTTCTTGTAGGGCAGGTCTTTTGTTGTTTAGTTCTCTCAGTCTTTGTTTGCTTTTGAAGATTTTACTATCTCTCAATTTTGAAGGATACCTTGGATAGATAAATAACTTTTGGCTGAATGCCTTTCTCATTCAGAATCTTAAATATATCTTACCATTGTCTTATTGTCTCCATGGAGCCTGTTGAATAGTCCAATTTCAGTCATATATAGTTTTTCTGGCATATACTAGATTGCTTTTCTTGTGCTGCTGCTTTTCAGGACTTCCTGATTCTCTTCAACGTTTGATGGCCTGATTAGTATGTGTCTTGGAGTAGGTCTGTTTATCCTGTTGAGGTATGTTGGACCACTTTGATTTACATATTTATGTCTTTTATAAGGGTTTGAAAGTTTTCTGTAACTGTCTCTTCAACTAATCTTCCCAGCCGTTTGTTCTTCTGGGACACCAGCTAACACATGAGTACAGCAAAGTGTCGAGTTACAAATCCAACACTCAAAAATCTGTAGTGTTTCTATACACTAGTATAGAAATGAACATTCTGAGGTGGAAATGAAGAAAAAAAATCCATTTACAATTGCAATCAAAAGAATAAATATTTAGGTATAAATTTGACTAAGGATACAAAAGAGCTTTACAAAGAAAACTATAAGAAATTGTTAAAAGAAATCACAGAAGACCTAAATAAACGGAAGGGCATTCCGTGTTCATGGATTAGAAGAGAGATGTGAGTTCTAACTAAATTGATTTACAGATTTAATGCAATACCAGTTAAAATCCCAAAAACTTACTCTTCAGAAATAGAAAAACCAGTAACCAAATTTATCTGGAAGGACAGGGTGCCCTGAATAGCTAAAAATATCCTGAGAAAGAAAAATGAAGTCAGAGGTCTCACACTACCTGACTTTAAGGTGTACTATGAAGCTACAGTGGTCAAGGCAGCATGGTACTGGCATAAAGATAGATATACTGACCAATGGAATAGAATAGAGTGTTCAGATATAGACCCTCTCATCTATGGACAATTAATCTTTGATAAGGCAGTCAAGCCAACTCACCTTGGACATAACAGTCTCTTCAATAAATGTTGCCTAGAGAACTGAATATCCACATGCAAAAGAATGAAAGAGGATCCATATCTCACACCCTATACTAAAATTAACTCAAAGACCTAAACATTAGATCTAAGACCGTAAAACTTTTAGAAAAAAACATAGGGAAACAATCTTATAAATCTTATAAATCTTATAATAGGAGGCAGTTTCTTATGTCTTCAACCCAAAGCATGAGCATTGAAGAAAGGAATAGCTAAATGGAAATTCCTCAAAATTAAACACTTTTGAGCATCAAAAAACTTTGCCAAGAAAGTAAAAAGACAACCTACACAATGGGAGACAACATTTGGAAATGACATATCAGATAAGGCTAGTATCCAGAATATTTAAAGAGAGTGTTCAACACAACAACAAAAAGACAAACAACCCAATTACAAAATGGGCAAAAGACATGAGCAGAATCTTCTCAGAAGAGGAAATACAAATGGCTGAAAGGCACGTGAAAAGATGCTCAACTTTCCTGGGTATTAGGGAAATGCAAATCAAAACCACAATGAGATGATATCTCATACCCACCAGAATGGCCATTATCAGTAAAACAAAACGACAAGTGCTGGAGAGGATGTGGAGAAAGAGGCACATTTATCCACAGTTGGTGGAAATGTCAGATGGTACAACCGCTGTGGAAGGCAGTTTGGTGGTTCCTCAGGAAGCTAAGTATAGAATTGCCATATGATCCGGCAATACCATTGCTAGGTATCTACTCAAAGGACATGAGGGCAAGGATACAAATGGACATTTGCACACCAATGTTTATATCAGCATTATTTACAATTGCCAAGAGATGGAAACAGCCCAAATACCCATCAACAGATGAGTGGCTAAACAAGCTGTGGTATATACATATGGTGGAATATTATGCAGCTGTTAAGACAGAATAAAGTTAAGAAGTATGTAACAACATGGATAGACCTTGAGGACATTATGCTGAGTGAGATTAGCCAAAAACAAAATGACAAATACTGTATGGTCTCACTGATATGACCGAACATTAATGAATGAACTTGGAGAATTTCAGTTAAGAATAGAAGTCATCAGGAGATAGAAATAGGGTAGATATTGGGTAATCGGAGCTGAAGGGATACAAATTATGCAATAGGATTGATTGTAAAAATTCAGAAATGGATAGCACAATACTACCTAACTGTAATAGAATAATGTTAGTTCGCTGAATGTGAGAATGATAGAGAGAGGAGGGCTGAGGACACAAATGAAATCGGAAGGAAAGATGGATAACAAAGACTGAGATGTTATAATCGAGAAGTGCCTAGAATGTACAATGATAGTGACTAACCGTACAAATTAAAAAATGTTTTTGCATGAGGAAGAACAAAGGAATGTCAATATTGCAGGGTGTTTAAAACAGATGGTAATTCATGTTTTAAAACTTTATAACTATGTGTGAGACTAAAACAAAAAATATTTATTTGATACAAAATTTATATTTTGATGAGTGCATCTCCTAATATAACTTATATGGACAGTTTAATTGAACATCAGTAAGTACCTGGAACCTTGAATAGGGCATGCGATTTTGCAGGTTTGTCCAGGGTGATGCCCCAATAAATTCCAGAGTGATTTGAACAGTGAATAAAAATATTTGCAATGTTCCCTTGGGGGAATGATGAGAAAGAGGGAAAATTCAAGTTCCCCACGTGGAGAAGGCCTGATATTCTCACAAGCAGCGAGGACAACAAAATCAATAGGCTGAACCCTCAATCTTGGGGTTAGTTTGCATGAAACTTATCCCCGCAAAGAATAGACTAAGCCTACTTAAAATTAGGCCTAAGAGCTACCCCCTAGAGAATCTCTTTTGTTGCTTAGATGTGGCCTATCTCTCAGCCAATATGGCAAGCAAACTCACTGCCCTCCCTCTCTCTATGTGGGACATGACTCCCAGGGGTGTGAACCTCCCTGGCAACATGGGATATAAATCCTAGAATGAACTGGGCCTGAGCATCAAGGGATTGAGAAAACCTTCTAGACTGGAAGGGGGAAAAGAGAGAAATGATACAAAATAAAATATCAGTGGCTGAGAGATTTCAGATAGGATTGAGAGGTTATCCTGTACACCTTAATTTTCTCATCTGCCTTTAATGATAGGGGTGTGTTTTATTCATTTTTGGCTCTCCAGCATCTAGCTAGACAGTGCCTGGTATATGATGGGTATTTGGTACTTAGGTGATTGATTACACTAGATGATCTCTAAGGGTCCTTTCTATCTCTGCTTTCTTTGAACATAGGTACGTTTCATCCTCATCCCTCCCTCCTGAGCATCATATTCCCCACGCACTCCATCTGGCAGTATGATCTTATTTCCTCATGTCTTTCTTATGCAGCCTTAATCCCATGTACCCATGTTTTTACTTAACTCTGAAATATACCTAGGATCAGCCATCAGGGGTTACACAGGGACTGGAAGGGTCTGGGTCAGAAAGTCAGAAACTCTGTTCCTACCTGTTGGTGCGTGGTCTTTGGATAGTTCCACTGGCAGCTCTGCCAGGCCTGAGTAATGGCCACAGCTTGGAACATGGTTTTCCATGAGCTCTGTCAGGGTCTCCAGTAATTCGAACATGGCACCTTCCGACTTGTAATGGATGACAGAGCAAGATGGATGTTTGTCATTGCCTGACTTCCTTGTGAGAATGCAGCTCATAAGTCACAGTTGACAAACTTCCATGACTTTTAAATTTCATTTACAGAAAAAAAATAGCTATAATCAACCAACAGCAAGCAGTGACTAATCTTACCACATTATCATTGTAAAGAACCAGCCCTTTAAGGCTTTGGAAGGGGAGAGGGTTATCTCCCAGGCTCACACTAAATACTGACTGGCTCTTGGACTTGAGAGTGTGCCTTTGCAGGTGCCCTGGAATGATCAGGGAGTGTTACAAGGTAGAGAAAAAAGCTGGTTCCTAGTCATGTACAGGTCCACACCCAGCTTGAGTCCATTCTATGCCAGGGTTGAATACATAAGCTTGGTCTTAACAGAGTACTCCAAGTTCTGCCATTTTCTGGCCAGGGTAGGACTTGGGTTCTAAGCCCTAGTTTCCTTACTTGTGCAATAGATAAATACTATCATTGCCCATCTCATATGAGAAGATGTAAGCAAATGGCTTAATGTACACTTCTTGTCATGTAGTAAGTGCTTATAAGTGTTCGTTGTGATCGTGACCACACTTTTAATTCTGGAAGAGCCCTTATGATCACATGGTCCAGAACTCTTGTTTTATACCCAGGTCATGATGTATACATGAGCAGCAGTACCAGGACCAATCTTCCTGTGGCATGAAGGGGTCAGGTCAGTAGGGGCAATCTAGTGCAGTGGGAAGAGCACAGGCTTTAAAATCAGCTTGTGTTCTTTTATTCCTATTCTGCTGTTTAATGTGACCTTGAAAAATTATTTAAGCTTTCTCTGAATCTTTTTTTTTATACTTATTTTTATAGTCAAGGTGGTGCTACTTATCTCATTAGAATGGGATCAGGATTATGAGAAATTACACCTATAAAGATTCCAAACAGTGCCTGATGTAAAGTTGTGTGTTCTCTTTTTGATCTCTTTTGAGACAAGAATAATAATGCACCTATCAAAGGAACAGAAAGAAAGTGCTCTGAAGAAGTTCTCCTATTTCACACTTTTACTTCTGTCCCTGACCTACATATACTTGCAGGAGGAAGTGGGGAAGTAGGGAGCAAGGATGAGAAAAGGGCACAATTTGTACATTGTTCCTTCTCCAAGTCAACCTACTTCGCACCACCACCCAAAGAGAATTCATTTTAAGCATCCTCTTCTTACAGAACCTTCTGTGGTGCACCTGCCTCTTTTCTGACCTCATGTGCTTTCACCTGTTTCTGGGACATGGACTCCAGGCCAGGGCACTATGTGCTTTAAGACCATGTCTATCTTCTGCTGGATTGGGAATTCCTTGGGTTTCGGTATGACAGCAGTTGCTGGATAAATGAGAACATACATTGAAAATGTAGACAGACACAAATAGAAAATTAGTTACACAAAAAACAGAAATGGAAATAGTTTTGAGAGGGGCAAATAAAAGATTGAATATATTATCTCATACCATTTCAACCTTTTTGCAGAACAATTCTTCTAGCTAACATCTTTAACTGTAACGGTAGTATTTTCATTTTATATCACATTGAGGCCAGGTTATGTTACAGAAATAAAACCTTTATTTTAATAGACTCATAACCAAAATCTTTTAAATTTTCAGTACAGCCCAAAGGCTTTTTTTCTGTAATCAGTAACTAGTTAGGAACATTTGACCAATAGAAATGCAGAGACATGCTAGTTAATAACTAGACGGAACACACCAGCTAACATACAGGCATTAAATGCTTAACACAGCAATAAACAATTAAACATCAACTCTTTACTATACCCAGGTAACAGACTGGCTAGCATTTACTTAACTTCTTTGAATAGCAATTAATTGTTGGATTACTCTTTTTTTTTTTTTTTTTTTAGGCGTTTAGGCAACAAATTTAGGCCAGGGCCTTGAGCCCTGTACAGAACACACACCAAACACATCAATTAACAATAAATAGACAAATAAATAAAAACAAAAGATAAAAGATATAAAACACTTATCACACCAATTTAACAGTGAGCCAATGACCAGGTAACACACTAGCTAACACTTAAACAGGCCTACTTAGTTTCATTAAATACCAGTTAATTGTTGGATTAGGGCACAGCTTCAAACCCTGTATAGTATGGTACCCAAAATCAGAAGGTATACAGGTCAGAGCAAAGGGGATCATTCTGGAAGTATGACCCTGGCGTAGGTTAAGGGGACTTGAACCACCTGTTTACTGCCCAGTCCATTTCTACCCTGATGACCCATTCACCCAGTCACATGTCTGGACATGAACTGGAAACAGTTTCTCTCTTTGAAGCTTTTTAAGGTGCCAAAAGTCTCTGGAGTGCCAGCAGAACAGAGAAACCCTGGCTGCTGAGCCTCTAGACAAAATTCAGTCCAACAGCCACAAAAGGCTCAGTTACCTGGCTTTTCCTGCTCTGCTGGAGCCCCAGAGCCATCCTGGATGGCTGCCAAATTGTTACAAAAAGGCCATTGATTCTTTTGCCCAACATGCTCAATAACCAATTCCTGAGACACTGGGCTTTAGAGAAAGAGTTTATTACCTGGTGCATAGTAGGAAAGCAGATGGCCTAGCAGCCCAAAATCTGTCTCCCCATTGCTGGATAATGAATGAACAATTTATTTATGAATTGACACCTGGTCTGTTGTTGGCTCAGTGTGTCTTTGGAGATCTAGAGTTATAATTAGATAGGTAGGCATGGGCATGTCTTTGGATGATTTCTTTGGCAAAAATAGTTTGGATGGCTTTTTTTTTTTTAATTTATTAAAAAATAAAGAAACAAAATAAAACAACATACATGATCAGTAATTCACAATATCATCACTTAGTTGCATATTCATCATTTCTTAGAACAATTGCATTAATTCAGAAAAATAAAACGAACACAGGAAAGAAAAAAGAAAAGATTATACCTACCATACCCCTTACCCCTTGCTTTCATTGATCACTAGCATTTAAACTAAATTTATTTTAGCATTTGTTCCCCCTATTATTTATTTTTATTCCATATGTTCTACTCCTTTGTTGACAAGGTAGATAAAAGGAGCATCAGACACAAGGTTTTCACAATCACAGTCACATTATGACAGCTGTATCATTATTCAGTCATCCTCAAGAAACATGGCTACTGGAACACAGCTCTACATTTTCAGGCAGTTCCCTCCAGCCTCTCCATTACATCTTGAATACCAAGATGATATCAACTTGATGCATAAGAATAACCTCCAGGATAACCTCTCGACTCTGTTTGGAATCTCTCAGCCATTGACACTTTGTCTCATTTCCCTCTTCTCCCTTTTGGTCGACAAGGTTTTCTCAATCCCTTGATACTAAGTCTCAGCTCATTCTTGGATGGCTTCTTAAACAGTCATTTGTAGGTCTCTAACTCAGTACTGTGATTGTCACCTCCCTAGCTCCATAGCTCTGAAGGGGTGCTTGTTACAAGATGCTAAGCCATAGCAGAGTACAAGCCTTTGAACACTCTTGTGTGTATTACCAGCATCTCCACAGCCCAAGCACAGTGTAGAATAGTCAGAAAATGTTTACTGAGTGAATTGTGGGTTGAGAATTAGGTAATAATAGAAATAGATATAATCTCATCTCCTTTTACAGCATGTTATGGATACAACAAACAAAGCACATGCACCATATGTTAACCTATTGTATTCATTCATCACATCTGAAAGGTAATCAGGGAAAAGATCATTTCTATTTTCAGAATAAGAATAATGAAGCTCAGATATGTTATGTGACTTGGTGAAGGTCACATGGCTAAGAACAGCAGAATCAGGGCCTACCCTCCAGAACCCCTGAAGGGGTTTATACTTCCACCCCACAGAAATCCTCAGTATTCAGAATGCTGGGAGCTAGGTTTCTCATAGGAGTAATCAGGACCTAAAGAGCACTTCTTGGGAAATTATTCCTGTCTGGCCATAATGATGATTTGGCAGTGCTAACGAACTGGGGCCTGGCAAGTTTAATGAGATTGATAGATGTTCTGTCATCCCTGGCCCTCTCGTAACCAAGAGCTTCTGGACCAAGATGGCTGTGGGCACTGATTAGTCTTTATTGCTTGGCTTTCTCAAGAGATAGCCTCCCCATCATTGAAAGCTATTTCTCCTCAAAAGTTACTCATGTTTCCCTAGGGTTATTGAAGGACAGAAGCCTGGCTACAGAATGGTTTGAGCTTCCTCTCCATTCTGGAGAATAAGGCCAAGAGTTGTTCAGCAAAACTGAACCAGACCGAGACTCTGAACAGCACCCAGGGACATTTAAAACGAAGAGCAGCAGCTCCTTTGAAATGAATATTTGAAGAGAAAGGGATCCAGTGGCTTGGGAGGATTTAGAGTTGAGAGAGTAGGCATTCTGGTGACTGTCGCAAAGGTCAGACTGAAAACTAAACTTGATCCTGATAGGCAAGATTGAGAGAACATGAGGGGTAAGATGATTAAAATCAGAGGTTTAGGGCATTTTTTGAGACAGTGCATGTAGAGTGTCAGTTGGGTCATAGAGTCTGGTACAGGGAAACAAGAAGCTATCCTGGATTTAAACTCCCTACCTGTTGCTTTCCCTAGTGGTGTAACCTTAAATAAGTCACTTAACTTTGACTCTCAGCTTATTCATCTATCAAATGGAGCTAACAATGTTAGGATAAAGGGGATAAATGACTTTGTTTGTGAAATTCCTGTGGAGATGCCAATAACTGTTGTAGGAAGGAGGACCAGTTAAAGGGTGTGGCTGGCTCAGGGTAACATATTCTCCCCATGGGAATCGGTACACAAAGCATCTCTATGCATAGGTTTTTGGAGTCAAACACGTCTGGATTTCAATTCTGGCTTTGATCTATTAACTAGCTACTTTGCTTCTTTTCACCTCAGTTTTCCTATCTCAAATACCTTCTTACTGAGTTGTTGTGAGGTTTAAAATAGGTGAGTTAAAGTCTCTGGCATGTCACTGGCCCTAAGTAATTAGGGGCTTTTCTTTCTGTGACGGCCCTCTTGGGTTCTTATTCACCCAAAATTCAAGGATGGAGGTGTTTGTGGAGCTTTTCTATGTTTGCAAAGCTCTGTCACTTTTCTACTTGTTCAGGTTTGGCTCCTGTGTTCCAAGATGTAGTTTCCATCTCAAATGTTTCAATTGGGAAAAACAATTTCTTTTGCCAAATTTCCTCTGGCCTTTTTAGCCTGGAGAAGAGAGCCCATCCCTTTGAGCTATAAATTGCATTTTAAAGCCTGTGTCCCTGGTGGTTTTAATTAGCTTAAAGGCCCAGCTTTCATGCAACAATCGTTCCTCTAGCAGGTAAATATGAAGATGCTTTACTCAGGAACCAGTTCCCAGTTTTCTCAAATATACCGTATTTTAGACACCCCTCTCCCGGCTCCTCACTGTGCTGGGGATCTGTTTCACCCTGGCCTAATACGAAAAATGGAGAAAAGAACCCTAGACTTGGGGGTGCAAGAGTAGTTCTGTGGTAGAATTCTTATCTGCTGCTCCAGAACATTGGAGGCTAGAAGGAATATGTCATGGTCAGGTTCATATGTCAGCTTGGCTAGGTGGTACCTGTTTTTCTGATTGGGCAAGTGCTGGTCTGTCTGTTGCTATGGGGACATTTCATAGAATTAAATCATGATCACAATGGCTGCATCCACAGCTGATTGCATTTGTAATCAGCCAAGGGGAGTATCTTCTGCAATGAATGACACTTAAATCTAATCACTGGAAGGCTTTTAAGGAGGATTCAGAAGAGACAGTTTCTCTTCCTGCTTTGGCTGGCCAGCTTCTCTTGTGGATTTCATCCAGACCCTTTACTGGAGTCGTCAGCTTCACAACCTATCCTACGGATTTTGGACTCTACATTTCCCCAGTAATATGTGACACTTTTATAAATTTTATATCTATGGATATTTCCTGCTGATTCCGTTTCTCTAGAGAACCCTAGCTAATATAGAATATATATATGTTTATTTATTATTATTGTTTTGCACAGGCAGGCACAGAATATGTGTTTTCTATCATCACCTTTTTCTTTTTGTGAAAAATAACATATATACAAAAAGGAATAGAGTTCAGAAGCACGCAAATTAGTTGTGAAACAGATTTAGAGTTTGGTATGGGTTACATTTCCACAATTTTAGGTTTTTACTTCTAGCTGCTCTAGAAATATGAATATAATGATTGAGTAATCATACTCATTTGTTAAACCCTACCTTCTCTGTATAACTCCACCATCACCTTTGATCTTTCTCCCCTTCTTTAGGGGTATTTGGGATATGGCCAGTCTAACTTTTTCATGTTGGAAGGGGCTGTCAGTAATATGGGGTAGGGAGATGGATCTAGCTGATGTTCTGGAGAGGCTGGCCCATCTAGGTTTCAGGACTTAGCTGGTCCAGGGACCCATCTGGAGGTTGTAGGCTTCTGGAAAGTTACCTAGTGCATGGAACCTTTGCAGAATCTTATATATTGCCCTAGGTGTTCTTTAGGAATGACAGGAATGGTTTTGATGGGGGGTTGGCAGGTTATGATAGGTAGCAATATCTAACTGAAGCTTGCGTAAGAGTGACCTCGAGTAGCCTTTCCACTCTATTTTAACTCTCTCAGCCACCAATAACCTTATTTTTTATACTTATTTTCCCTTTTGGTGAGGATAGCATTGTTGATCCCATGATGCCAAGGCCAGGCTCATTCCTGGGTCCTTTTGTGTAGATAACTTTGTTCATAGTTACCATAGGGATTATTTTTCACATACTAAATCTAGTTTGTTTTGATTCCAACTTGAATTCAGTAGCCTACACATAAAAAATACCTATATCCCTCTGTTCCTTGTCACAAATTAAATCTTTATGCATTTGAATTTTTAAGGCTTATGAGAGGTGTGGTGAAGGACAGTGTTACAAATGAAAAATTAGTTAACACTGGCGTATATATTTAATCATATTGTTACTTACCCCAGAGATCTTTATTTCTTCATTGCAGCATCAAGATAGTCTTTAGTGACCTTTCCATTTAACATGGAGGACTCCCTTGAGCATTTCCTGTAGGGCAGGTCTAGTGGTAATGAACTCCCTCAATTTTTGTTTGTCTGGAAATGTCTCAATTTCTTCCACATTTTTGAAGGAAGACTTTGCTGGGTATATTATTCTTGGGTAACAGGTCTTGTTTTTTTTTCCCTTCAGCATTTTAAATATATCCTCCCCCTGCCTTGTGCCTCCATGGTTT
This sequence comes from Tamandua tetradactyla, assembly GCF_023851605.1. NCBI lineage: Eukaryota > Metazoa > Chordata > Mammalia > Pilosa > Myrmecophagidae > Tamandua > Tamandua tetradactyla. The sequence continues at coordinate 18,882,406 of NC_135327.1, read as the reverse complement.
CTTTTCAGAGATTGGATGTTAATCTTTTTAAGGATCCCTTATATGTGGCATGTCACTCCATTTATGCTGTCTTTTTCCTTGGCTTTGGACAATTTGATTATAATATGTTTCCACGTATATCTTTTTGGTTTCATCCTGCTTGACATTCGTTAAACCTTTGGATTTGTAATTCATCGCAGTCATCAGATCAGGGAAATTTTCTGCCATTATTTCTTTAAATATTTTTTATTGCCCTCTATCTCTCCTTTCTTATTTTGGAATAGCTATGATGTATGTATAGTCTGTGGGCTTGATAGGCCCCACAGATTCCTCAGGCTCTGTTCATTGTTTTTTGTCCTTTTTTTTCTTCTCAACTTGGACACTTTCAGTTGCTTTGCCTTTGAGTTCACTAATCCTTCTTCTTTCTCTAATATGCTCTTGGACCCTCTGTTGGATTTTTCACTTCAGTTATTAAATGTCTGTGTCCCAGAATTTCCATTAGGCTCTTCTTTCAGGTTCCATTTCATTATATTGAAATTCTCATTTTGTTCATATATTTTTTCCTGATTTCCTTTAGTTCTTTGTTTATGCTTTTGTTTCTTTCATTGTTCTTATTTATGAGAGTTTTAAAAGATCTTTGATTAGTAATTCCAGAGACTGTGCTTCTTCTGGAATATTTTCTGTCAAGATTGTCTTTTTCCTCAGACTGCCATGTTTCCTGTCTCCTTGTTATGTTTCCTTCTCCTCTTCTCCCCCTCCCTCCTCCTTTGCCCTCTCCCCCTCCTCCCTTTTCCCCTCCCATTCTGAGTATTATATTATAGATGCTCTGGAAATCTAGTTCTGTCACTATACAATCCACTAGACAAAGAACAAGAAAAAAGAAAAGACAAGAAAGGGGAGAGATAATACTAACAGACAAAACCCCCTACAAAGGAAAGAAAGAATGAAGTACACCATCTTTAAGTCTCCTGTCATGTGCTGGTGGGATGCCAAAAGGTACTGCTTCTGAGGCCAAAAGTTAGGCAGGGTCCCTGTTTATCCCTCAGGGATCCACCATACCCATAAATTTTAAAACAAAGAAAGAGTGAATGAGAGAGAGAAAGAAAGAGAAAGAAGTACATTGGCTCTTTATGTCCATGTAGATGCTGTTTTAAGGCCAAAAGACACTGCTTCTGAGAGAAACCAAGTCTAGATTCTGCTGGGCCCTTGGGTCCACTAGATGAAATAACACAAGCAAGACAAAGAAGAAATCCAACCAGTGAAGTGCTCTGAGTCTCTTAAGTCTTGGTAGATGCTGGTATGAGAGCGAAAGCTGTTCCTGAGAGGGCTGAAACCAAGGATAGAGTCTGTGTTGTACTCTCCGGGATCTACCAGACCAGGCATGTCCACACACAGAAAGGAAGAAAACAAAACAAATGCTTTATGTTTAGGTGAATATGCTGGTGGGAGGCTGGAAATGCCACAGGCCAGAGGTTGAAAACTGAGGTCAGTTTCTGTGCTGGTCCCTCAAGGGGAATCCCCTAGATTGACCTCAACCCCAAATTGTAGAGGTGGAATCTCAGCTCCAGCCTATAGTTTCTTTGCAAACAGTGCCACCTGTTGGCCAGACTGTGCCAGCTCCTGGACTTGGAAAATTTGGTTGAAAATGGTCTCTTAATTTCTAGAGCAAAAGATACATATATTCTCAGTTTTATACTCCCACTTCTCTAATTCACTGAAAAAATTTCCTTTCTGCCTGGAAATGTTAGTTGTATATACTGGTATTTATAGTTAGCTTAGGCTGATGAGAGTTTTATACATGTTTCTTGGGGTGCCTAGCACCTTCTTGAAATGGCTCTAGGATGGAGCTTTGAGATGGGAATGCTGTAAAAGGAAGTTGTACCAACCCATGCGAAGGAGCAGAAGACTGGACTTGGAAGTATAAATGGCATGGCCTGACTTCAAGCCTTTCTTACTGAGATTTAACCTCCTCTCCCCCTTTCCTTCTCCAACCTGTGCCCATGTGTGACCTGTACTGGGAGGAGGTAGAGATTTGTACAGCCCTTTGCCACAGGGTAGAGATCAAATAGTAGATATAGTATGATCTCTAGAATGAGAAAGTATTAAAAAGGATAACTCTAAAAAAATTATTTATTAAAAACAAGTCCCTGCAAAAACTCCCTGATAATATGCTTGCTTACTGTAATATTTAAATTGGTTTAGGTCTAGTAAACAGACTGTTGAAGTTGAGAGAAATAGGCTTTAGTGGCAGACTGACTTGGGTTGAAGGCCCATTGCTGGCAAGTTAATGAACTTGTTGGAGTCTCAGTTTCTGGTATTATGTGAATAATAATAGTACTCGTTTCATAGGGTCTTAGGATTATTTAATGTGTGCTATTTTTAGCCCACAGTGAATGCTCATTGAGGTTTAGCACACCTGTTTCAAAATGGTTGGTCCTGTAAAGATAGTCATAGTTAAGTCCATGTTTGGATTAGACTGAAATAATTTAATATTCTGTATTAGTGTAGATCAAGTACTAATTGGCAGTTACCATGGGGCATCTTTGTCATGGTTCTAGATTGATGCTTAGAATAAAAGCAGCTCTAGAAGATCTTCAAATTCAAATCCTAAATGGGGTTAACATTTGAGATAAGCATAAAAGAAGGAGGGGTTGGGTTTAAAATGATTGGAGACAAGCAGATTAGGGTTCAAATCCGAGTCTTGTCATTTACTAGCATTGTGATCTTTCTGAATGTGAGGTTTCTCACTTGTAAAATGCGGTAGCTCTACTTACCATGTGAGTATCAAATGAAGGAACATATAAAGAACCTGGAATGAAGTCCTCAGTCAGTAAAGGGCAACTCTTGGTTACATAACAAGAAAACAAATGAGGGAGGCTAGGTGCTATAGGAAGGCAAAAAGCCATCCAGTTTAGTCAGGAGGTAGGCCATGGCCTGCCCTAACCCAACCTGGGGCACAGTCTTACAGTGCTTTTCTCTGTCCAGGTGGCCACCATGTCCTTGAAGATCCAGACAAGCAACGTAACCAACAAGAATGACCCTAAGTCCATCAACTCTCGGGTCTTCATCGGAAACCTCAACACAGCTGTGGTGAAGAAGTCAGATGTGGAGACCATCTTCTCCAAGTATGGCCGTGTGGCCGGCTGCTCTGTGCACAAGGGCTATGCCTTTGTCCAATATGCCAATGAGCGCCATGCCCGGGCAGCTGTGTTGGGAGAGAATGGGCGGGTGCTGGCCGGGCAGACCCTGGGTAAGTATCTCTCCACAGCTTGTTCCTGTGTTCTTCAGAGTAGCTGCAGTCCTTCATTTTACAGCTCCCATTTTTGCCCCCCCTTTCCCCATTTTCCCGTATAAACTAGTGCTGCTCTGAGATTTTTTAACTTAACTAGGTAAAATTATTTTTGTCTTAAGTGAAGTAGTTAAATAAAATTGATACCTGAAGGGGAGAATTTTATAAGCCCCTTGGAAAATGCTTTTGACAATCCCTTGCTTAGCTTCCTCAGTGGCTCCTAATGAAGAGCATTACGATTTTAGTTAAAATGCAAATTCCCCTGAGAAAACAGTAAACTAGCATAGCCTCCTGGGTTACTAATGACTTAGATTAGAACTCTTTTTGAGGGCTGGGAGAAGTGGCTGGGAGCATAAGGATTGCATACAGGTGATTATGATCATGCTGGTGGTCGTTCCTTGTGTACAGTGTTTGGTGTGTCTGGACATACTTTTGTGTATATATGTATGTTTGAAAAGGGGTATTGTTCTAGTTTGCTAGCTGCTGGAATCCAATATACCAGAAATGGACAGCTTTTAAAAGGGGAATTTAATGAGTTTACAGTTCTAAGGCCAAGAAAATGCCCCAATTAAAACAAGTCTATAGAAATGTCCAAACAGAGGCATCCAGGGAAAGATACCTTGGTTCAAGAAGGCCGATGAAGTTCAGGGTTTCTCTCTCAAGTGAGAAGGCACATGGATGGCGAACACCATCAGGGCTTCTCTCTCGGCTGGAAGGGCACATGGCAAGCAAGGCGTCATCTGCTAGCTTTCTCTCCTGGCTTACTGTTTCATGAAGCTCCCCGGGAGGCGTTTTCCTTCTTCATCTCCAAAGGTCGCTGGCTGGTGGATGCTCTGCTTCGTAGTGTTGCTCTCTCTGAATCTCTCATTCTCCTTTTATAGGACTTCAGAAACTAATCAAGACCCACTCAAATGGGTGGAGACATGTCACCCCCTAATCCAGTTTAACAACCTCTCTTGACTAAATCACATCATCCAGGGAGATAATCTCATTACAGTTTCAAACATACACTATTGAATAGAGATTATTCTACCTTTATGAAATGGGATTTATATTAAAACATGGCTTTTCTTAGGGGGCATACTTCCTTTCAAACCAGCATAGATATCTATACATATATTCCTGAATGTATGGTATATGGATGTGACTGAGCACATAGAGAATATGTGGACATTTACCTTTGCATGTATGCTTGTAGTGTGTGTGAGAATATACTTGTATGTAAGCATATATGGATATGTTCATTTACCAGACATTTATTGAGTTTCTATCATGTCCTTAGCATTATGCTAGGCATAAAGATATTTGCATTGGTTCATTTGCATATGGGTAGTTACATGTGTGATGTTGGAGCCTAGTCAGAGTGTACTTTAAAGTATCTATGTTATTTGTGTGTATCTCTTTCTTACCTGGATATTTGAATTGTGTGTGAGGGTGTGTCTAGACATTAATTCTGTGTAACTGATTTGTGTTATTACATGAGTATACTTGAGAATGCATATGTGTGTGATGTGCATGGTGTTTGTGTGTATGTATGTTTATGAACATACATGTATGTCTCTGAATGTTATGAATATGTAACAAGCATATCCACGTGGTGTCTGGGTATGAGTCTAATGTTTAAAGTCTAAATGTATAAAGACCTTTGGTCATTTCAGTGTATATGGTATGAGTTAACTCCATGTGTATATGTAAGCATGTAAATTGTTACATGTGTACATGAGGATGTTAAGTGTATGGGACACGGCTGTTATGCTAGCATTCTGATTCTGTTCCTCCTCTCTCCACACAGACATCAACATGGCTGGAGAGCCCAAGCCCAACAGACCCAAGGGACTAAAGAGAGCAGCCTCTGCCATATACAGGTAGGTACTCTGTCTGTCTAAGTGAGATTGGTCTCTCTTGCCACAGAAGGAGTGAACCTTGGTGGTGATGGTATGCTGAGCTTTTGTACTTGGGCAAGCATTGAGAGATGAGGGCCTGTGGAGAGTTCCTAAGCCCTGGCCTCTCTCTCCTTTGTTTCCCTAGTGGCTACAGCTTTAACTATAATTACTACCAGGACGATTTCTTTGACAAATGAGCAGGGGAAGGGTGAGCCTAGGCATGAAAGAGCCAAGCTGGAAGGGTCCCGAGAGATTGCTGGTGAAGCCCATTCAGTTCTCCAAATGGGGAATACATCTTGGAGGTATGGACAGGCCTTTGCCCAAGATTACTCAAGAAATAGGTGGCAGAGGGACTAAGCCAAAGTGACTAAGGTCCAGTTCTGCTAGTACCTAGACCAGAGCAACCACCACACCACAAGTCTCCCACTCTGACTGCCCTTCCTACTGTGGTCCTCGGGTGAGATTTGAGGGTACTATACAGCCAAGGGACATGTAAATGTAACTAATAAAATACAAAACAAGGCACAGGACCAGTTTCAGGAGGTTTGAGCCTTTGCACTTTAGCTTTTCAGTCATCTCACCTCTGAGCTATCTGTAACTAACCCTAGAGCTCAGTCTGAGCCTCTTTGCCTTCATATTTATAGTCAAGAGGCCAGCAGCCTCCATTTGGAGGTCTGCATTTGTCCCTGTAGGCTGTGGCCTACCCTCTAGCCCCAAGACTACCTTGAGGATATTGACTCCCACTCCAGTGGCACCAGAAACATTGTTGAGTGTGGATCACAGTGGAGACTGACCCAAACCTCTCCTTCCTAACTCCCCCACTTCAGCGTGGCTCAAACCAGGCTGTCCCAGGAAGAACAGAGCCTCGATTTTCTCACCTGTGAATAGTTTCAAGAGATAGTGTGGTATAATGGATAAGTGCTGTAGTCTGGAACTTAGAAGATGTAGCTGCTAATCCCATCTTTACCACTGAACGGATTATATGACTTTGGGCAGATCTTCTCAGTCTGTAAAATGGGCTTCTGCCAAGTGCTCTCTCTGGGTGCCTCCAGCTCTGGGATTCTGTGGTTCAGTGATTCTGACCAAGGCCAGGGCTGCCCTCTCCCCTTGGAGGCAGAAATGCAGGGTCTAGGACTGGGTCCATTAGAGACTCAATCTCCAGCCATCACCTCCCTCAGACAGGGGCTCCTGAACACAAAGAAATGCCAAAGACTGGGGCAACAAATTGCCCAGTGGTGGTGGGTTTCTGGCTGTCATCAGGAAAGTGGCCCCAAAAGATTCCCTCTGATGCTACTGTTTTACCGGGTATCTGAGGTCACTGTTCTCTGCAGAAGGGTGGTAGAAGCAGACATGGTAGAGAAGTTCCTACTCAGCCAACCCAGTCACTTTGGGGCAGCAAGGACAGAAGCCCTTCTTGAAAGGGCTGGGTATGATGGCATTGAGGGACACCTTATAGTCTAGGAGCCCTGGAGTCTGATTTACATGCTCATTTCTTTCTGGCCTCCATCTCTGAACTAGAATGAGGAAAGGGAATTGGGCTCCATTCTCATGCCTCTTGAGGTCATGGGCCCCTAAGATGACTGTCTCAGCACCTAGCCTTTTACTGAAAGTGAAAGTGTTTAATCATGTTCTCTCATGCTCTACCCTTTAGGCAGTCCTCATGGGTAGAAGGAAAAAAGCTCAGGTAGGCTTAGGGATTGGCTTCACTCTGACAGCTGGGGATTCATGCTGCTTTGGTCAGAGATTGGGTAGCAGCTGACTGCAGAGCAGGGTCCTGTAATATTTGCAGGTCTGTGTGTATCTAGGGAAGGCTCCTTCTGGGGCTGTTGAATGAAGCCATAACCACTATCACCCCTACCCTATTTTGACTTGTAGGGGAGGTGGATGGATGTATTAAGGACCCCAACAGCCATCAGGGTCCAGAAAGCCCTTCTTCTTCACCCCATGGCCTGTTGGGAGCAGGCACAGGTGTGCAGTGCTGGGCATCCAATCCTCTGTCAGCAATTTTCAGGTTGGGCTGCAGTCACAGTGTCTCCTGGTGGCCACAGACCATGTTGCAACCTCTGATCCATTTGTCCTTCTAGGCTCTTTGACTATCGGGGCCGCCTGTCACCAGTGCCAGTACCCAGGGCAGTCCCTGTGAAGCGACCTCGGGTCACAGTCCCGTTGGTCCGGCGTGTCAAAACAACCATACCTGTGAAGCTCTTTGCCCGCTCCACAGCCATCACCACTGGCTCAGCCAAGATCAAGTGTGAGTGACTGTATCTTTTTTGAAGAAGATAATTTTTATTTTACCATTAGCAAAATAATAGAATTGCATTGTTTTTACATTGGAAAATAGATAAAGGAACAAATCTCCCACAGTTCTGCAGCTATAACACAATCAAGTGAGTATTTTCATGCTTTTCTAAGAGAAAAAGTCTTAACATTTGTGAAGGCAGGACTTGGATTGGGCACAGAGAGTCCAGTGCTGTGATATGGAGCCCAATGAGGAGATGGTGTTGTCTTTTTTTCCATTAAGGGCAAGGGCAGATTTATAGAGGCCCACTACTTCATATTCACTGGTGTACACATACTACAGTCAGCATGTACACTGTTGAGCACCCCAGAAATCTGATTGCAAATGACCCACATTAATACACCTTTAAAGACAACCCTGAGCACAAGCAAAGACACATACACTTGTTCAAAGTGCACAAATGTGCACAGCACACACCTGCATTTTTGTCCACCTCCTGTCCATTTCAGAGTTGAGAGATCCGAGGAGAAGATGTCCAGGTTCGGAGATTTATGTTGGTCACTGTAAGGAAAGCCTGCAGAGAGTGTTGGGGGAGAGCCCTAGGCAGCTCCAGCTTTTCCCCTGGCTAGAACAGTAGACAAGGACAGTTCCTGCCACTGGCATGCCTTTCTAGTTAACAAAATGGGGCTGGGATCTTGTTTTAGTGTCCAACTCCCAGCCCCCAAGTGACAGCCCTGTCCCCCTTCCACTCCTAGTAAAGAGCAGTGAACTGCAGACCATCAAGACAGAGCTGACGCAGATCAAGTCCAACATCGATGCCCTGCTGGGCCGCTTGGAACAGATCGCTGAGGAGCAAAAGGCCAACCCAGGTCAGACCTTGAGGTTCTTAACTCAGCTCAATGACTAGAGATACAGGGTAGAGTGTGGGGAGGACAGTGCATGGGGAAGAAAGGAACTGGGGTGGCCCCCAATCCCAGGAGCCCTGCAGACCTGGACCCATTCATTGTGCCTAGCTTCCTCTAAGGTGCTCCTCTGGGCAATTGCCCCAGGATGAATTTACCCATGTTTCCCTTTTCTCCCTTCAAGATGGCAAGAAAAAGGGTGACAGTGGCAGTGGCACTGGCACTGGCGGTGGCAGTGGCACTAGTGGCACCAGCAGTCGGCCACCGGGCCCCCAAGAGGACATAGCTTCTGAGGCAGGCACGCCGCAGGGAGAAGCACAAGCTCGAGATGATGGAGATGAGGAAGGGCTGCTGACACATAGTGAGGAAGAACTGGTGAGAGCTTAGCCCAGGGCATGGCTGGGAGGGCCTGGGACTTGGCTTTGCACTCTTAGTTGCAGGAGGACAGCAGGGGATGGGGAAATCTCTGAGTTGTGAGCTTCTTCCTTCCCAGGGGTTCTAGTCTTCTGGGGAAGAGAAAGGAATCAACAGGAAGAAGTTGCCTATTTCAATTGCCACTTAGAAGTCCCTCTCAGGAGTGGGCACACCTCTGCTTGAGCTCAGGAGCTATGCTGGATCCTATTCTCATCATGGATTGGGGAACAGAAGAGTCAGGGGCTTGCGGGAGCAGACATGGTCTGCAGAGCTCTAGAGAACAGGATTGCCTTAGGAAAACACTGGTAAATAAGTATCCCCTCCACATACATGCATGAAATAGATTACATTATAAGGGAGTGAGCTCCCACTCTTACTGGAATTATTCAGGCTGAAGCTGGGAAAGCATTTCACAGGGAGCTTAATACATTGAGTGAGGCAGTAGACGAGCTTCTATAAAGTATCTGTTGTGTACTTGCTGTTCATGTATTGAATGAACACTCATTGAGTACCAGGCCCTGTACACCACATTTCAGTACTTCGTTTAACCTTAACAACAGCCCTGTGCTCTATAAGGTGTTATTGTTCCCACATTTTTCCCTTTGAGGAAACAGAGACTTAGGTTTTGAGGCTCTTACTTAAGGCCTCCCTAGTAATAAGGGCTGAGCCATGATTTGAGCCCAAATTTCTTCTGGGTCTTGGATTTTTTTTTTTCCTTCACTGCTGGGTTCCAGCATGAGGACAGATAAGTTTATGTCCACAACAGACCAGAAATCCTCCACATACCAAGCTTGTCTCATCTTCTTTGAGCCTAGCCTGATACTTCATCTTACCTTCTTGGGCAGAATATTCTCTATTAAGGCCCTAATAAAGGCCCAGACATCCCAAAGATGGGGAGCTTCCCCATTCTACAAGATATATAGTATGTTCCAATCCAAAAAAGTCTTTCTGTGTCAGAAATCTGCCCCCACTACCTCCAGAACACTTTTGATTGGTCATTTTTCCTGAGGGGCCCTTAGACACCCTGTTAAAATGCTAAACCAGTCTTGTTTAGACTGGTATAATAATCCTCTTAGCTGCCTCCATACCCTTTCTGATTGTATCCTTCAGTTAATCCTCTGGGTCCTAGGGTCCTTCTGGACAACTGGCCCAGGGCAGAACTCAGAACTTGGAGTAAGTGATGTGCAGTCTCTATTGCCTCTTCCCTATCAGGAGCACAGCCAGGACACAGATGCAGAGGATGGGGCCTTGCAGTAAGCAGGTATGGAGTCCTGATGGGCATGGGGTGGGAAAGCAGTGAAGTCCTGATCTCTAGGAGGTTATGCCTTTTTCTAGGGTTGGGCAAGAAGCATCATGAAGCAGACCTTGTAGAGTAGTACCTTGGCCAGGAACAAAGGCCCTCCATCCTACCACACCCCTTTGTAGTTGGGGCTAGACGGCTGAGGGAGCAAGAGTCATAAGCATGCTTGTCAGGCCACCCAGCAGGAGCCCTCAGCACACAGCCGTGTTGCCTGTCTCTGTTCTAAACCATTACCACCCCAATGTGAGTAGGATCACAACAGGGAAGTTCAGGGAATGGGAGGGTTGTGGTGGAAAAGGTAATGTGTAGCTGAGCTTGCTTATGATTGTGAGAGAGAAGCATTCCACATCAAGGGAATAGTGGAAACACAGAGACATGACAGTCCTTGATGTGTACGAAACAGCCATGAGCCTCCTATAACTGCATTTCCAGCTCTACATAGTGGGGAGAGGAGAGGAATCTGCCCATCATAAGAGGGCTGATTGTGAAGGGTTTTCTAGCCAGACTTAGGAGTTTGGACTTGACCTATCATGGGGAGAAAATGGCAGAAGCTGTACCTGCTTTATCTGATTTAATCTTCAGCAACCCTGCAAGATTGTGATTGTGCCAGTATATAAGAGATATGGAAAGTGAGACACTCGAAAGGTGTAGGGAAATGTCAAGTATTGCCCAAGATGCCAGGTTATTAATTGGTGAAGCCTAGATTTGAACCCAGAGTGTGTGGCTTTAAAGCCCACTCTCTGGCCACTATTGACCACCCAACTCTGCCCTGCACTAGAGAAGAACCAGGCAATATCTAGCTCTGCCTAATCTCTGACTCATTTCTTTGGAGCCATGTTCAGAGTAAGATGGGCCTGGGGAGGCGTCTTGAAACATGAAACATTCTTACTGTAGGATGCTCTGGAAGCAAGGCTTTCCAGAGCAGTTAAGTTTAGGAAGTTCTGCATATGCAGTCTTTTCTCTTGGTGCTTCATGATTTGTTTTACAAAACAAAAGGCTAAGTTTTACCTTGTTAAGCCATTTCACAGATATGGTATGAGGAAGTGGGGCTTAGGGAGGGGGAAAGACTTGCCCAAGGTTACATGGCCAGAAAATTATGAGGCATTCTCAAAACTCAAGCAAATATCTGTCTGCAAACACCATTCCTCCCCCTTTCTTCTTTGCTGCCTGTTAGCAAGAATATGAGTATCTCTTCCTCTCAGTCTTAGTCTTTTCTTTGTCTCCCTCTTTCTCAGCCCAACAGAAGCGATGGCCACCGGGAGGAGAAGGGTGTGCATTGTCCCAGGCCTCAAGCTGGGCACCCACCCCTGGATGCCACCCCCTCAACGGGTACCAGAGGAGAGCTGGCAGCAGGCACCTCTTCCCCACCATGCATCCCAGACAATGCCACATCTTCTCCAGGTGGAACTATCCACCTTTCCCTTCCCCATGCACCTCCTTGTCTGTACTGCCTGGGCCAGAGGGCAGAGCACAGAGATTTCCTCACATTCTGCCTCCTATCCCAAGACACGCCTAGGTGTGGGATTTTCTGTAGGTTTGGAGAGGGGAGGCCACAGGGAAGCAACCCTGACAATAAAGAGATTGGATCCCACCCTGCTCTGAGATGGGATGGTTTGTATTTTCTTATGATGGTATCCTGCCCCTCCTGTCCAACCAGGAAGCCAATCTGTTGTACCCTTCTGTTCTCGTCCCCTTTTCTCCTCCCTGCCAGAGAACATTTTCTAAGATTCAGAACACTGATCCATCCAGCTCTTAGGTTTTCAGCTAAAATGAGAGTAAAAGAGGCAAGTTGGGTTGTTGGGAAAAGTTTGATGTGCCAGTGACCTTGAGAGCACCTTGCTTACTTAAAGCGCCAGGCAGATGTGAGGGCATTGGTGACTACTCAGTTTCCCAGTGTTAGGCCGAGGCCTCATTCTTCCCTCAGCTTTCCCTAAGTCAGGTCAAAAATGATTCTAAAATCTTACTATCTTTTCCATCTTCTCTGCTATCCTGGTTTAAAGATACTGTGGTTTTCACTTTTTTTGTCCCCCTACCAGCCTCCCAAACTCCAGCTTCTCAACTCTGCCTTATTTCCCATCAACTGCCGGCTGCCACATGTGCTTGGAAACATGTCTCTTGTCTACATAAAATCTCTTTACTGACTGATTCTTCATCTTTAGGACAAAGTCCCAGTTCTTGAATGTAGGGGACATGATCCTGCTTGCTCTAGCCTCTACTGTCTCTGTTGCCACTTCTTTCCTAACCCATACAAAAACACACCTCACGCATACAAAACATGCTAGCCCTTTATATTTGTAGGAACTTTTGATGGCAAGGAACTGCATCCCACTCTGGTCACTTCAAGCAGTAAGTCTGCATCAGGAGCGTGTGGCGTATCTGTACCAGTACCATCTATCTCTAGATCATTGCTCTGTTCTCACTCTAGCAATTGGCTGGGCTAGTTCCCACTTCTGCTCCTTCAGTTTACACATGGCCCATCGTATTCCCCTAACCTCACTACCTTTCCCCTTCAGTCCCCACAACAAATTGATCAGTTTTCCCACATTGAGGTTCCCAAGAGAGAGTTAGCTAACACAGGAGATACTTTTGAACCACCCGTAAGTTACAAGTACCCACTCAGATCCCAGTCAATTGGGTGGTACAAATGGGGTCACTTTAAGTCTGGTCTTACCGGTGTGGGGCTGTAGGAAGGCAGGCTTCCAGAAACATATGTTATTCTAGCCCTGGCACAGACTCTTCTGTCTCTTACTTTCTTCACCTGGGAAATAGCCACTCATCATAGCCACCTGTGAAGCCCCCAGACCTACTTCTCTTCAAGAACTACTCATCCCCTCTTCTGAGCAGCCTTCCTCCCAACATAGGTAATTTAATCCCATTATAGCCTACTGGAATCCTTATTTGAAGTTTCCAGTTTCAAACCAATTATTCTACATCATGGTCTCCGCCAAAGCTTCTCCTTGGACTTTGGCTCCAGGTTTTGGTGGAGGATTGAAGCCTGGGTTTTGAACAGTGCTCAGGGCACCCTCGGGTTTAGAAACCTGGGGAAAGTCTTTGTTGTCTCATGCCTCTTTCACTGGGCTGCCCTCCTACCTGTCATCATTAGCCTGGAGCCCTAGTGTGTGACTTTGGGTCTCAGCATTCTCAAGCTCTGGTCAGTCCTTGGCCATGGCCTCTTGGTGTGATCTGGAAAAATATTTCTGCCCCCTTTGAGATACCCACTGGGCAACTAACTAATGCTTAGTCTCCATACAACAGCCTGCCAGGAACCCTGTGCATTAGCAGGGGAAGGGCTGGGGGTTTTGTAAAATGGGCCACATCCTCATGGCCAAGCTGAGACCTGGAGTGAGAAATAACCCCTTAGAACTGGGCTGGGTGTTGGCCTAGCTTAGTCAGAACAAAAGGCTTAAATCCAGGGAAAGGAAGAGGCTTAGTCCACAGGAGGTGCCCCCCTTCCCCCAGAAGAGTCCTGAGTGAAACACATCCCTTCAGTCCCTAAACCCACAATCTTGCCCTGATGTCCATAAGGCCAGAGCCCAGCTCTATAGCAGACCTGCTCATGTTCCTGGGCAGTTAATGCTGTGAAGAAACCAAGGCTATATGGAGAAGCCACGTGTAAGATAGATGTTCCAGCTGACTACCTGTAATCACTTGTCAGACCCGAGTGAGTAAACCTTCCGGATGTCTCCAGCCTCATCCACCGTGTGACTGCAGCCTCATGAGAACTGAGTAAGAATTACCTAGCTGATCCCAGTATAACCCCAGCACCAAGAGAGATAATAAAATGATTACTGTTTTAAGCTACTGAGCTTTAAAATGTGTTAAATGGCCAGTAGATAACCAGAACAGAAACAGGCTCAAAGAGATTAAGAAGCTTATTGTACTTTCAGAGGACTTGAATCGAACTGAATTCCTATCCAAACTATTTGTAGTGTGACCTTAGACAATTGAGTTAACCTGAGTCTTATTTTCCTTACTTGAAAAACTATACTTAATAAATAAGAACATTTATTACCAAAGCCAAACCAGATTCAAGTGATATCACTTAAAAATAAGCCCCCCCAACCCAATAAAAGAATAAATAGAGCATAATTTTCTCTTTTTTCTTTTCCCACCTCACTTATTTATACCCACCAGTTCCAAAAAGTATTTCAGGCAGCATACAAAGAGGAAATTTGTAGAAAATTATAAAAATGAGGCAAAGATAGATGAGGGCAAGAGGGCTTTTTTTGGTATTCTAACACCTGTGAGTTTTTGAAGAGGGATGTGCTGTGCCAGTCACTAGGCCTGTGGGGTGAGTGAATGGACACTCCCCCTCTAATTGTGGACATTTACACACACGTCCCTCCCTGCACCTCTGCCTCAGTGCATGTCCTATTGGGAGCCCATATCATTAGAATGTGCTTCCACAAAGGTGTAGCATCTGGACCTTTTTGGGCAGACACAGAGGTGGGGTTCTTGGTGGACACAACAGAAGTGTCACCCATTCTCACCTCCCCTAACCCAGACCCTATCTCTATCCTCATCCACCAGTTCCTTCTAAGAGTAAGGTCCTTCTCTTCCCTTAAGCCCCATCTTAAGTGGCTCCTCCCTCCTTACACACCCTGACATCATCTTCCTGATCACATGGAGCTGCCAAAGGTCAGAAACTGTCTTTCTTGACTTTGTCCATAAGTGTTTTAAAACAAACCAGTGTGTGATTCAGTCAACTAAATGATTATGGAACAAATGCAAACAACCTAATCCAACATCTACCTCTGCAGCATTTGATGCCATAAAAAGGGATATTATAGTAATGTTAACCAGAAGTTCTGTTAAATGCTTTATATTGTTTTATGTTATTTATTTAGCTATTTTCTTTTTATTTACTATTTACCTTACCCTCACAACAGTCCCCCAAGGGTAGGAAATAGTCATTCCTGAATTACAGATTGGGAAACTGAGACTCAAGGTTGAACAATTTGCCCAAGATCATGTAACTGGAAAAAGGAAGCAGGGTACAAACTTGGCCAGTCCTCCTACTCATCCACCCTGCCATAAATGATTCTTGAAATTCTTTTCATTCTTGTCAACTATAGTCTCTTCTGGCTCCCTGCCTCTGAACACTTCTGTTTCTTTTGCTAATTTTTCCTCTTATGCCAGCATCCCTCTACCCTTTAATCCACGGCTTGACTGCACACATCCCTTCATAATTGCCACATCCAAATCTTCCCCATGAGCATCAGAGGGATATATGCAAAACCTTAGCAGATAGCTACACTTGGATGTCCACAAGGACCTTGGTTGAGCTTCTCATCCTCCTGCTCTGTACAGTTCCCAGTCTATGTTTTTCATGAATTCATTTTGGGGGATGAAGACCATCTACCCTGCCACCCATGGCAACATCCTCTCCCTCTTCCTCAGTCATGTTCATTTCCTAACATGGTATGTCTTGGTTCTAACCCCTGCTCTTCATTACCACTCTCTTAGGTTAGGCCCTCTTTCTCTTCTACCTGGACTTTTGCAGTAATTTTCATCTCCTCACGTCTTACTTTCCACCAGCCTTTTCTCTTGACCACTGTTAGATTTACTCACTGCCCACGGATAAAATACAGACCATTAGTGTGGCAAATAAGCCTTCCAGGATTGGACCCTCCTCTCTAGCTCAGCACCTCCCCTCTTCCATTCTGCCCCCTAATTCTCAAGCTACATGGAACAACTTGTAGAAAAGGCTGGGTTTTTTGGCCTTTGCCTTTTCACATGCTATTTCCTTTATCTGGACGACTCTTCGTCTTCTCCCACTGGTTAACTCTTGTTCTCCTTTCTTGCTCAGTTAAGAAGTCATCTTAATGATACCTTCCTGGCCTGAATTGGTACTACTTTATCACAACTCTTAACAGATAATATTCACCAATGGTTTCTCATCTGTCATTTCCACTAAACTAGAAGCTCTTGGAGGGCAAGGACTGCCTTTTGCTTGCAGGCATTTGGGTAACGTTTTTGTATGTACGACACTTATCAGTGAGAGGCAGCAGCATTGCAGAATGGTTA
This sequence comes from Tamandua tetradactyla, assembly GCF_023851605.1. Taxonomy (NCBI): domain Eukaryota; kingdom Metazoa; phylum Chordata; class Mammalia; order Pilosa; family Myrmecophagidae; genus Tamandua; species Tamandua tetradactyla. The sequence goes on along the minus strand of NC_135327.1, from coordinate 18,866,373 downwards.
AGAACACAGGCTCTTGAAACCCAAATACCTGGGACTGTATCTTGGCCCTACCACTTATCAGCTGTGTGACCTTGGGCAAGTTACTTAACCTGAGACTCCATTCACTCATCTGTAGAATGGGGATAACAGTATGCTTACCTCAGAGGGTTGCTGCAAAGATTAAATGACCTTTATATATACAAAATATACACATATACATAGGGAATGCCTAGAATGTAAGGACTTTATGGTAATATGGCCATTTACTATAATGTAAATGGCTGCTTAATAGTCCCAATTCTGAGCCTCACAAAAGGTTATCTGCCATAGTGTAGTAATAAATTTGAGACTGAAAAATGAAGTGGCATTCACGCAGAGGCCAGAATAGTTTTGACATTGAAGTTGTTGCTGCTTATGATTAGGTTTGGGCAACTTCTCATATAAGGTTTTGGGTTTGATTTGTTTTCTAGCACATTCTAAAACTTGTGAAAATTCTATAGCTGATGAATATTTGAAAAGATGTCCATTAAAATGTTGTCAGTTAATGTGCAGAATATCAGTACTTATCCTTTAGAACAGATGGTTCTCCTGTGGCTTTAAATGTTTATATAAAACAGAAGCTGAAATCTAGGTGCAGTGATTAAAAGGGTACACAGGATATCACGGTATCAGAGGTTGGAAGGGCAGAAGAGGATCCATGGCAGCCACAGGGTACCCAGCAGAGGTGTGTTTGATCCTTTTTTCTCTATGATTATGGAGCACTGCCATATATGACAAAGTTCCACCTCTCCTTGGAGAGTTTGTCCTGAGAATAGGAGTAGCAGAATTTATCAAGTTTTGTGCCAAGGGAAAGACTACAAGGCAGGCCAAAATCAGTCTTCAACAGCAAGTCAATGAAGTAAACCCACCATTATCATAAGAATGGAGAAACACCTACAGTCCTCAGGATTTGGTGTGAAAAGCACGTGCTTAGCATGACCAACAGGTACCATACCTTTTGGGAAAAGAGATACGGTTATAAGTATTACCAGCCATGAGTAGGCTCCTGCCTTGACCCTGGAAATTCAGCCTAAGGGAAGTATTTAACAGAAAGAGAATAGTTCTATGTACCAGTCAGGCCCGGATTAAACACTTCCTATACATTATCACACATTACTTCTTTGGGTAGGCACTTTCCCATTTTATAGATGAGAATACAGGTTAATAACCTATGGTATAGGAAAATTGCTACTCTAAGCTGTCCAAAGCCTATATTCATAGCATTATCAAGAATTAGCAAACACAGAAAACACCTACCGTTAGCATTTAAATTAGTGAACTGATTTAACTATGGCATAACATGAATAGAATTTTATGCAATTTTTTAACAATTGGAAAAAAATGCTCGATACTAAAATGCTATGATGGTTGAAAAAGTAGGAGTTTCAAATTTAACATTTTAACTTTTCGATTAAAAAAAAACACAAAACCCACGTGCTACAAAGCCTAGCTTCTAGAGAAAATTACCGCAAAGTCTAACGTTCTTTTCAAATGTGAAACCTTTAACATTACCAGGGTGAAGTCTATGGACAGGGTAACCTGGTTACAGGGCTGGGGCCTCAAATACATATCATGGCAGCACTTCCAGTCATCCAGCCCAGTATTTTTGTTTCTGCAGAACACTTACCCTACAAGATTAATGCAGGGAAGGCAGAGGTAGTTGACAAAATTCTGTGTATTTTATACCTCTTTGAAAGATGTCCACTCACTCAAATATTTATGGAGAACCTACAACTTGCTAGGCATTGCTTCTTGGAAGTTGGAGTACTTGAGTGAACAAAATCTTTGCTCTGAGCTTATGTCCTGGTGAGCTGGGGGTAAACTATCTTAATACCATGGGCAGGGGCCTGAAGAAGTATGAGTGACCCATGTGGGTATTTGGGGAAAGCTTTTTAGGCTTTTCTGTAAATTAGAGGTGTTGGGGTATGGGGTGGTAGAATATGGATTCAAGAGAGTTTTCTAAAGATTAGCAATATAATGGCATGTTTATATTTCCTTAAGCAGCCGGGGAACTTTTTTTTTTCCCCTGAGTTGTCTTTTGGCTTAAGGAAGAATGACCCTCAATGCTGTTTCCTAAGACAATTTCCAACATAACTCTGGCAACCTGCCAAGTTGTAAAGTTTGATGCCTTCCATAAGGAACCCACTAAGAAATAAAACACACATACATATAAAAGCAACAGAGTGCTAATTACGTAAGAGATACTGCTCCTTGCTTTATTCAAATTGCAACATCCAACATTACAGCTTGTTCTTCAAACTCAAAATACCTTCAGAAACTTGGGTTCCCTGCAGCATTCCATCGAGTAGTTGAGTAAAACCGAGGATTGTGTGGATATAGACACAAGGGAAGTGGATCATAAACAGCAGTTGGATTCATCATGGTAGAGGTGACAGTTCAGCCAGCGTGGCGTCCCCTCAGTAAGACCAGGTTGAGGGAAGCCTCCCTGCACTGCTTCATGGCCAAAGTGTTCTACGGCACTTGGTATATATTTGAAAATGAATCATCAGTGATTAAAAAACATGGCAAAAATACTCAAGGCCTTGTGAATGCCCCAGGGCTACTTAGGAATAGTCTAGCAAGGAGCTGTGTATATATGCCCTTATCCTATTAAGTGCATGCAAGGCACAGACAAGATGATCTTCCCCCGTGATCCAAGGAAAAACACCCCTGACTGCTAAATCCTCAGTGCGCAGAACTGTAGTCTCCAAAAGTACCATACAGGCAGTGCCTCTTGGTTTCTTATAGTCACATTTAAAGTTGTTGTAATGTAGAAAATAGAAAAGCATTTGTGGTAGGCCTTTTTCAAAGTGGAAAAAAGAAAAGCTGCTTCTAACACCACCACTGGTAACCGGAAGCATCCCCTGGTCTGCACAAACCACATCACTTCCTTGTCAACAGGAAAGCCCAACTAAGGTTTTTCTTAGTGTGTTTGTTACAAGACACTTAGAGGCTATGCTTTCAAGACCCTCTCAGTGAGAGTACCTAGTACCTTGCACTCATGTGGTAACAGCTTGTAGGTCTTGGCAGTGAGGCAGGAGCAACAATCTTCAACATAAAAAAAAAAAAATTAGGTAATCATTCCCCTGGACACTGAAAACAGGCAGTTCTTCCACACCTCAGACTCAAACTCCACTCTCATGTGAAGTAGTCTCTACTTTAACTCACGAGAAGCTAGCTGCCTGTTTCTAGGGACAGGTATAGAGACCTCACCCAAGTCCAGATACCCAACTCTTTGCTGAATTCACCAAATATAATTAGAGAAAAGAAAACCGAAGGACAGGCCAAGTTGAAAGAATCATTGTTATAATAACTTTAATTTATTTTGCATTTTACAGAAGTCTATGAACGATTTTAAAAAAGCACCTCCTTACCCATCACACGTTTCTCTGACAGTTGTTAAAGTAGGCAACGAGTATATCAACAGCTTGAGCGTCGGCATCTTGCAAGGATTTCACAGACCGACCAACCATACGCCAAAGAACTTGGCAGCTTTTCTATCTTGTTTTTAATAAAATGGTATATCCACTCTTGTAAACCTGTCCAGCCAAATCTCCATAACATACTTTGCAAAATCGGCGGCGATTAGCAAATTAGTTAGCTTTGGCACGGAGCTGTGCTCGCTTGCCCGTGACCGCCTGGAAGCCAGTTTTGATGCTGGCAACAGAGCATCGAGAATGACAAGTTTCGCACTGTAAGAAATAGAGTCGGGTGTCCTTCTGCAGGATTGTGTCTGGTGATCGGCACGTGTGGCAGGTGACGTATTCCTCTGTGGAAAAAGCAACACATGACATTACCTGGGGGACTTCACTGAGCCCGAGGTTTCTTCCCTCTGAAATACATTTAGTCCACTAACTCAGACTGAAGCAATAGATTGATTACCTGGGTACCTACACCAGGGAAGTTTAGCTATTCTAGGGATGAGGAAACAAGCTTCTGCTATGATGTTTCAGGCACTGAAAAAGGAAGGGTGGGCATCGGCAGGGGACTCCAAATGCCCAATAAAGCAGGGAAGTTGCCAGCTGTCTACTCCCGGCTTTATCAACAGGTAAGCCAGTTGGGGGGAACTTAGTAGGTCTCCAAAATGGGAACAGACACGCCAGTTTTAAGTCATGAAGAAGGTAACAAAGGAACCAGGCTAGGTCTGAATCACAGATGGGCTTCTCTGACTTGGTCTTAAGCCCTGGAACCAACCAGCAGCCTCAATCAACTGGGCTTTCTTAGGAAATTCAAGCCATCTCACCGCACACCCCTGCATCAAGGGCTAAAAGGCACGTTCTATCATTTTCCCCAGTTTTAAGGCCAGCCTCATTATAAACCACCAACAAAGGGCTCCCCCAAAACAATGCAGCCCGATGAGAACATTTCAGAGTGAAATAATAAATTAGACTTACTGATATATCTTCTCAAGACATTCTCTATCTGTTTCTGTTGAAATCTTCCTTTAATTACAAGTTGGTTATTACCATCTATAGAACCACTATGAAAGGGGGGGGAAAAATCTCCATTAACATTATTTTTTCCTGTAAGAAAATGAATTAAGTCCTAAGCACCAAATGTTTTGACTCAGTCACAGGTAAAAGTATAGCTGAAAATGTCTTAAATTGATTGTGGTAATGGTTGCCCAACTCTCAGAATATACAACAAAGCCACTGAATTGTACACTAAATATGTGAAGATGTTGACAAGCACTTTTAAGAAAGCAATCTCTGAGTAAGACATTCTCATTTGTTAAAAATTACAGAGTGAAACAAAATTCAGCCAGATTGAGTTAAATTTATATTTGTTCTGTATCATCATAAAAACTAACATTTGCAAGAACCTCTCCTGTGAATTCTCCTTGAACTACAAGGGTTTAATATCCTCCATGAACTGGGGTAACTCTTAATCTTCAGGTTATGGTGATTCCATTACTTAATGTAGAAAATTTTTTTTCATTTACTGTCTGTCAGGATAAATTGTATTTTCTCAACAACCCTATACTATTTAACCTGACCATAAATTCACTGGCCAGTTTGCTATAATTTACCCCACACCTCTATAAAAAATATAGACTATTCTCACAAGTAGGAAAAACATTGCTAGCTTTTGCTCCTTCAAGTTTATACAAGTTAAACAATGACTGTTAAAAATTTAAAACATGACTTCCCCATAACTCTTTAACCTCACAGCAAGTGTGGCAAATTACAAGTGTATGAGTTGGTTCATACAACCAACTGTGAACTTCAGGGAGTTAGGAAGAAAACAAGAGAGCACCTTGGTTATCTCTGTACTACCAGTAAGACCTAGCTTTTTAGCCTTTTAAGAGCTCAGCCTCCAGAGAAAGAAAGACCTGAATTTGTATCTTGACTGTGCCACTAACTGGTAATGTGACCACCTGCAACTTCACTTCACCAAACCTTTACCAAATCTGATATGACTGGAAATTATACTAATTTCTACCTAACAGGATTGTTGTGAAGATTGAGATGGTACAAACAGAACGCTTGGCATAGTGCCTGGCACAAAACAGGTGCTCAATATGTAAGCTGCCATTATCATAAGTCTGCATTACTTATTTTTAAAAGGCCATTCAGCTTCCCAACACCTGTAGCGGTCAAACTCCTGGGATCCTAGCCTCCCTGAATAGGGATGAACTGGCTCAATGCCTTTAGTAGATAAACAGTGTAGACCGAGAAATAGCTATTTTATCATGGATCCTTTCAATGGATTCTCTTATGCCACTCAACTCACAAACTGGGTTTCTACAATACAGCCTATTACCAATTTAGGGAAAAAAATTCATTCTAACTTAGAAAATGGCTTCCTCTGAAATCAGAAAACATTTCATATTCCATAAAAAGACCCAAGAGAGTTCACATCAGTGACTGGAAACTCTAAACATGGCAGTGCCCTTTGGTACTCACTTTGGTTCACTAGCAGGCCTGCTGTCAGCTCTGTATCTATTCCCAAGCAGCCAAAAGCCATTCCACAGAAATGAAGTAATTTAGCTCCCTTCTCTGGCCTAAAAGTTCCTCTGATAATCAAGTGAATGTTTTCTAAGCATATTACATATCCTTTTTAAGTTAAGAGAAGTTCTTATGAAATGTCCAATAATACAGTGTATAAATATGAATGCATTTTTTTACCTTGTACCCAATTCAGCCAATAGAAATGCAAGGAGATGTTTAGGCTGACGATGCAATCTAAAAAGAAAGAAAGTGAAATATTACAAACCTTACCTGGTTCACTATTTCAAGCTGTGATTATTTAGCTATTAGATAAACTTAAAGGGGAGATTCAGCTATCTACCAGAGATGTAAATAAAAATAGGAAAAACTGATTAAAAAAAAAAAGGCAAAGGGATGAGAAGTTTTAAAAAAAAAAAACCTCAAGAGGGCGGGCCACGGTGGCTCAGCAGGTAAGAGTGCTTGCCTGTCATGCCCGAGGACCTGGGTTCGATTCCCGGTGCCTGCCCATGTTAAAAAAAAAAAAAAAAACCTCAAGAATAACTGAACCAGATTTCAGATCAAAAGATTTATGGTCAGCATGAGAGGTAAAAGTCATTTATACCTAACACTTGCAGATTAAAAAAATATATACACTTTAGAGATGAAATTAAGTATCAAATGAAATATACCTGGATGTCCCCTATAACATTCTCTATCTAATGTCCATCTGAAGTGAAATAAGGATATATATGTTATATAATTTACTCATATCCATAAAACAATACATGTTATTTATGAAAACATTTAAGTAAATGTCTGGAAACATGGACAGGAAAGGTAAATAGCAACTTTAAGGGATCATGTCTTCCTCTAGGAAGGAAGAGGAAAGGGATCAGAAAAAGACAAACAGATGGCCTTAACTGTAACTATAAAACCTTTTTTTAAAGAAATAAAAAGATCTAAAGCAAATGTCTCAAAAATGTCAATATATACTAAATGTAGGTGAAGAGTACTTTGTTGTTTGCTAGGCTAATCCCTAAATATTTCCTTTTTGAAATGCCTCATTTAAAATATGTGAAAATAAATAAGAATATTTCAAGAAAACACTTACAATAGAGGAAAAACTGGAAACTGGTTAAATTATGATATATGGTATAGCTTTTGAGAACAAGATAGGTCTATATTAAAAAAAATTAATATAAACTAAAAAAACGGACAGTAATGTAATTCAACATTTTTATTTTAAATTCCATATACTCTGGCACTGTTTGAACCTATTTCAAAAAGCAGGTACTAAATTTCCTCTTTCCCACTGGAATCGAGGATGTCAAAGAGAAAGTTCCAGCCATGCCAGAAACCTTTAAGAAAAAGCAAAGGAATTTCGCTGAACTGAAGATCAAGCGCTTGAGGAAGACGTTCGCACAAAAGATGCTTCAAAAGGCAAGGAGGAAGCTTATTTCTGAAAAAGGTAAGCACTATCACAAGGAAGATGTACAGAACCAAGATGTGAATGGCCAGAATGGCAAGAAAAGCTGGTAACTTATATCTACCTGCAGAACCCAAATTGGCATTTGTCATCAGAATCAATATCAATGGTGTGAGCCCAAAGGTCGAAAAGTGTTGCAGCTTCTTCGCCCTCGCCAAATCTTTAATGGCACCTTTGTTAAGTTCGACAAGGCCTCAATCAACATGCTGAGAATTGTGGAACCATTTATTGAATGGGATACCTGAACCTAAAGTCAGTGAATGAAATGATCTATAAACATGGTTATGGCAAAATCAGAAGCGGATTGCCTTGACAGATAACTATTTGATTGCATGATCTCTTGGTAAATATATCTGTATGGAGGAACTGATTCATGAGCTCTCTATTATTGGGAAATGCTTCAAAGAAGCAATTTCCTGTAGCCCTTTAAATTATCTTCTCCCAGAGATGGAATGGAGAAAAAGATCACCCATCTCTAAAGGGGGAGATGCTGGCAACAGGGAAGACCAGATAAATAGGCTTATTAGAAGGATGAACTAAGGTGTCTGCTATGATTATTTTTAATAATCATATTAAATTAATTAATAAAGTGACTGTTCCCAAAGTCGGAAAAAAAGTAGGTATTATAATAACAAAGGTATCTTCTCCCAAATGTTGGTGAAAATATAAGGAAACAGGTTCCTGCTGGAGTACTATATTCAGCCCCCTCATGATTCACTCTCATTGGTCACCACTGAATGAACTTTTCTGACCTCTAGGTGCCCGGAGTAAACGAGTGTTGGAAATTTAAATCAAAAGAACTGACAGACAAGAAAGAACTGTAACATCCTTCAATCCAACCCCTATACCAATGCATTCTCTCTTTTTTTTTTTTCGCAATAAGGTTCTGTTGGGATATTTAACACACTTAAAACTCTGGGACTCTGGTATTTGGGAAGGAGCCTTACTGGTAATCAACTTACAGTTTACAGATATCTGTAAAGTTGACAAAAGAAGTTTTCTTGGTTCCTACTCGGACAACCTGTGGAGGTTTCATGACAAATTTCCTTTTCTCTCCAGCAACCATATCTGGATTCTTTTCCCTCATGATGTTGAAAACTCGATTCAGTAACTATAGAGATAAAGAGCACATTCTTTGCAATAGCATTCGAGTCAATTTTTGCTTTTCACTTTAAACAGAGAAAACTGAACTTTTTTACTAAATATACATATGCATCATCTCATGTTTTAGAAGCTGTTTGAGGGCAAGGACTCCATCCCTATCCCTAACCAGGTCCTAGTGCATTATTAATGCGCAGCAATGCAATGTCCAAAGTTAAATGAATGAATAAATCCCTACCAATTCTGCTTTTATGGGAAAGTGATATGTGGAAAAGTAAGATTCTGGAAAGCCCAAACAATCTCCAGCTGTGTGACCTCTCTGGATCTGTTTTACCATTAATCTGTACTTCAATGGCCCTTCCCCATTGAGATGTTTAGGGGGAGAAGGGGGAACATTTATCTTACTTTTCTTTGAACTCTAATGAAAAGCTTAACCCGTTTAAACAAGAGAATTTGTCTTACCTCCTCATATGTATAGTCTCTTTCTGATCCAGCCCAAGCAGGGCCTGTCTGGTTACTGAATGAGATACCATCATCTTTTTTGCTCTCTTCATCTTCTAAAGCTGCAGATAACAAAGACTGTAAGAATGTGGGATGGGCCCTGCTATAGCAACAAAAAATAGAAAGGAAGGAGCAGATACAGAGAAATGAAAGCCTCCAAGACAGCTACCTTCACTCCCATAACTGCATTCACAATCTCCTAAAGCATAAAGGTACCAGGGCTCACAAACATTCCTTTTTTTCTTAAAGACAGGATGTTATGACTTTCATAAAAGACCCTTATTAGAGACTGCTCTAATTAGGAATTTTTGTCAACAGACACACTGAAATGTTTCTTGATTTAACACAAGATAAAATAATGCATAAGGATCATTAGAGGAAACTTTTGAACCACTTCAACATCCATATCCATAAAAACCCATCTGCCAATTATATTAAAGTTTTCCAAAGACCCTAAAACACAGAATAAAACCACACTTTTAACAAAACATGTAAAAACCTTACCAAAAAAAAAAAACATTTAAAATTCAGTTACCATAATTTTCTGAAGTTTTCTGAATTAGATTTTTTTGAGACAAACATGTTTATTTACTGCAGTTTTTCAGAGCCTTTAAATACTACCATACCAATCATAAAAATAACAGTCATAAACAGTCAGTACTTAACGAATATATCAACTTTATATTCGTAAGGACTCTATGGGGTGGGTGCTATTATTTTTCATATGAAGAATCAAAGCCACAGAGAGCAAAACTTGCCAAAATTATACAGCTAGCAAATCAACTTTGAGGGAAGGATCCACTACACAGAATTTCAGAAATTTTTTTTTTATTAAAAGAAGTGTAGGTTTACAGAACAACCATGCATAAAACAGAGTTCTCATATACCACCCTGTTATTAACATCTTGCATTAGTATGGTACATTTGTTGCAATTGATAAAAGAATATTTTTATAGTAACACTAGCTATGGTTCACCTTAGGATTCACTGTGTTGTACAGTACTATGGTTTTTTTTTGTTTGTTTGTTTTTTAATTCTAGTACCACATATACAATGCAAAATTTCTCTTTAACCACTGTGGAGACCCAGGGCCCAGGCTCCCCCTCTACATTAAGAATAAGCTGCTGCACACAGCTGCCTATGTGACTGGGACAGAAGTTAATGGTCAAGTGACTTCCTCAAGGAGAAAAGAATATACAGATAGTACTGTAAACCACTTATCTTGTAAAGCATTAAAACATGTTATTAACATGCCCTGACATGTTAATAACAAATCTCCAAACCCCTGGAACCCTGTTCTCATACCTTACAGAATGTCCTTGTCCTAAACTGTTATAAGCTGCCCCTTGCACTCCCCGCATTTGCAGAGCGCTGACTTGCATTATCTAGATGTCTATCACCAAAAAAATCTCCCGTTTATAAATCCTAATACAACTCAAATCTGACTCCATGGTTAATTTGTTCTTTGGTCTTGGGGCTGCGCTGACCCGGGCCCTTCAAGATCTAGGTTGCAACAACCATATTCAAATATATATTTCAGGGCTATTAATTACATTTACAATGTTGTGCTACCATCCTCAACTTCTTACACCATCACTTTTTTCCTTGTGATACTTAAATAAATCAGTATTATATGGGATATAGTCTGGGAAACATTCTAGGGGAAACTGTATGGAGGAATGCTGGGCAGAATGCTGCAGAATTTTTTGTATTTTCTCAGTCATAGGAGACAGGTATTATAATATCCCCAAGAACAGGAAGCTCTTCCTCACAATTCAGAGGTCAAGAATGTTATTACAGGCCCATGATTTGACAGTCTATAGAACCTAGTCTTCCTTCCAAGAAATTTACTTCCATTTCTACTAGGTAAGTCTTTGATATTTAGAAACATTTTGAAAAGAGAGAATAAATCCTAACATATGCTGTGTCAAACATAATTTCTATGTTCAAAACCCTTTTATAAACTTTTCATATGGCCTCAATCACATTAGATAAGCCTCAATTCTGACCATAATCAGATAACCAAGAATAGCAATAGCTTGGCTAAGTTCCTTGCTCATACTAAAATTGCATTCTTCTTAACAGGTAGTGCAGTAAATAGTATAATAAATGACCAGCAAACATGTAAAATGTTCAGATTCTCTCATCAACAAATAAATTGAGAGTGATGAAATATTTTTCCAACCAATTAAACTGGTAAAATTTAACAAGCCTGACAGTGCCAGGGTGGCAAAGGTCCTTAAATGAATTTTGGTGAGAAAGTAAAGTATTGCAACATACGTAGAGGAAATTTGGCATTATCCACCAAATTGAAAAATAAAATGTGCATATCCTTGGGGTTGGTCATGGCTCTTGTTTATAGTTTCAGGAAGTTCTCCTTTGTTCTTTCTACATTCTTTCCTGTAAGATGGTGGGCTGTATATTATTTTCCAGTTATTCTGTCTTTACAATACGATTACACATCCTCATTCATTGATGTGTTTTACAGTGTCTCTCTCAAAGGAAGAGTAACTTCTCATCCCTCTGACACCTTGGCAATGCGATTTATTTTAGCCAGAGGGATGTGAATGAGCAGGACACATGCCATGATTGAGCAGAAGTTTAAAAGCCTAGGATTGGCTTCACTAATTCCTACTTTCCTTCTGCCAGGAGACAGAGATAGAAGTTGCTCCTTTGGTTTTAGTCATAATGGAAGATTTCAGAACTTCACCTGATGCCATTTCAATAGTCGTTTATTTCAGTCTACATACTTCTCAAAAATGTCACCATCTAATATTTTTCCTGAAGATTTTTCTGGAAACATAATGCCTCCTTTGGTTACAGTTCTGGCTGCACTCCTTTAAACCAAAACTTGGTCAAAGATGGGAAGACACTTTCTAATTAATTGCCTGACCTGCCATGTCTCCAGCTCCCTTAACTTGTACTGGGCTCTGCAAGCACAACAGCCCTGGAGTCCACCCCTCCAGAGTTTATAGGTTTTTAATGTAATCATAATTGCCAAATTCTTCCCCAATGAAATCTCTAATCATCACTATCAAGTAAAATGCCATTTTCCTTTCATCTTCTATTATCGGGCAGTGGGAAGAGGAGCAGGAAAGAATAAAAAAGGAGCCCGCATCAAGGAAACTAGTCCAAGGCCTGAATAACCTAGAAATGAGCTGTTGAGTCCCCCAATATTACCTTCATCTTTCTCTAGTATTTCATCCTCATCTGGGAACTTGACATTTTTCTTTTTCTTCTTTTTATTGCCAAGCATAATGTCAAGGTCGTCTTCTGGTTCAGCTGGTTCTTGAATATCACTTTCAATCTTTAGATCCTAAGAAAATTGAGACGAGACTCACCATATTGATACTGGGTTTATTCTTTTAAAAAACAACATAGGTGGTAACATGTTGGAGGAAAAAATAAAATCTGCAAAACTGAAGTTACAGATTAGAAATATTTATCACAGGTATGAGACACTCTTTGACATTTAGCATGGAAATCCCTCAGGACACTTTTGTGGAATCTATCTATTCTCTACTATCCCTTCTTTTCTTCTTCAGCCTCAGCCTCTTATTATAGTTATTTTCCATGTTCCCAAACTAAGCAGTCAGAATCCCTTGGAAAACTTTAAAAGATTCTTAAATCACCTCATTAATAATCTTCAGCAGGTATGAGATTCCGGAGTACTTTAAAACAGAGCTTATCACAGCCTTCTAATGAGTCATAAAATACCCTAGAAGACCAGAAAGAGCCAATCTCCATATTCAGCCTTTTATTTTCTCCCTCCTCTCACTGGCTTATCTTACTCCCTGCCCCAAAGTGCACTGTCAACATTACCTATCAATTAACATCTGTTTTGTGTGTGTGCCTGCATCCTGAATTACTGTGACAAAGGCTACAGGAATTTCAGAAATCTTATCAGCAGGAATAAGAGAAAAGTTGGAATGAGTGGGAGTAACTGAAGACTTGGAATCCCAAACCCAGCTGTGTAGTTTGGGTGCTGGTTCGGCCATTAAAGACCAACCTGTCCATATATGTACCACATAGACAGGAAATCAAACCCTGACCTTGTATCTAAGATAAAGGAGAAACTTAGAGATGCTGAATATAAACTAGCACACAATAGCCAACTTCTAATTCTATACTATCCCAAAATGATATACTTGCAAACTGCAGCCAAGATACAGCTAAAGGCAAAGAATAGGAATAAGTGGTTTTTCAGGGTTTTCCATACAGGTAAACTATATAAAAAAAACTTATGATGGGAGAATTACCCTAGACTTCAAAAACATTTCAGCTTCAAGTTAACATTATATCTTTATGTTATAACTTTAAAAGCACTTTTCAACAGAGAAAAATTACCAATAGCAATTTTCAATAGAGAAAAATTATAATAAGAGTAGAGCTTATAAAGTGATTCTTCAAGATAAAAGCTAATAAAGAAATCAATAATTATCAACAAAAATTGCCTTGTTAATCAAGACTTTCTGTGGCATATACCTGATGTGTCACCTTGTTTGCAGGTAAACTTTAACTCCATTTGTTTGTATTATCTGAGCATTTATCTACCTCACTTCCCTACAATAGCATAAAGAGAAGAGTCCTCAAGCAAGGAGAGAACAAGATGAATCCAGGTAAAATCATCTTGTTTTTAAGGACTCTGGATTATCTCTGAGCTAAAATAACTGTAATAGCAGGTAAAATAATAACTTTGAGATATTTGTATTGGAAACCAATCCAGTAATAAGTCAAGACAACTGCAGGATCTAAACTCCCTTCAGGATCACAGAACTCCATAAAATGGGCCTGAGTGCTCTGGTTTGACTATAGCCACACATCAGCCACCAACTGGCAGAGGCTGGGGTTCATTCTTTGCTGCTCAGGGGTACGCCCCTAAGTCTGTATACATTTAACATACTACCAAAAGTTAAACCGAAAAAATCAGAGAAGTATTTGCTCCACAGGGTTTCTCATTCAGAAATATCTCTACTCGGGCCAAACAATCTCAGAATGATTAAGGACAAGGAGCATTTTGTGATCCTGTTGATGGCACACATTACAGTAGATATGACCTAAATTGACATTTTTAAAAAAATTTATTTATAAATTGACATTTCTTAAATCATAATTCCTTTAATACGTAGACTCACTCCAAAGAAAACAACCTATATAAGTTGTGATTAAGCGATTAATAACAAAGCTCTAGCAAGAGAAGAGACAAAAAGTAAAACACATCAGCCATTAGCCAACTTTCAAGAGGTCAAATTTTACCTTCAACAAGAAAGCAACAGATGTTTAATACTACCTTTACACCTTCTTCAGCTTCATCAATATCAAATATCTTTTTTGTTTTTTTCTTCTTTTTCTTTTGATTAAAAAAATTCAAGTCATCTAGATCATCAGATGCATCTAAAAAGGTAGATCACGGATTAACAATTATTTACAACAACCAGCAGAAGGCAAAGCAGCAAATTATGAGTTAAACCGACAGGCTGAAGCTATTATTCAAGCCAATAGAAGAGAGATCAGGTATTAATACAATAGTCCCTCTATAACCACAAAGGTTAATGGTTCTGAAAAACTTAATGGCATTTCAATTCAAAACTTTGTAGGGAAAATCTGGTTAAGTGACCATGTTGGGATTATTTTAGTATACCTAGCTTATCATTTCCTTGCTTTAAAAATCTTCAATGGCTCAACAATGCTCACAGGACAAAGGTCAGGGCCCTAACACAATTTCCAACTCTTCAGCTTTATCTCTCCACTTCTGCCTAGCCCTTCACCCCTATCCCCGAACCTCCACCTGAACTACCGGTACAAGCCCAAGTGAAGTGCTTCCAATTATAAATGCAGGGTGATCTTTACTTCTAGGCCTTCACATGGGCTCTTCCCACACAGGTCTTATTACTGCATTTTACAAAATCTTGGTCAGAAGTCACTTCTACCAAAAGCCTTCTGTAAGTTTCAGTCCTCTTCCCCGCACCTGGGTTAGGGCCCCTACAAGTTGCTTGGATAGTACCTTGTACCCATCACAACTAAGTTACTTATTATTGGCTTACTTGTCTGTCTCCTTACTAGATACTGAGGTGTAAAGCCTTATTCACTTAAATCCCTAGTGCCTAATTCAGCAATTTACTGAATTATTCAATTAATGAAAGCCCTTATCAATTATATCAGATTCATTAAAATAAGGCTATACAGTAACTATGAATATCAATGAAATTTTAGCCACAATAATCAGTTCTTTTCAACTGTTTTCCATTTACTGTCCTGTTGTACATAAGAATGTTTCAGGATCTGTCTGCTACAATGTTTTTCAAAAAGCAATTATGATTTAATTTTGTCTTGTTAGAACAGGAATGATACTCCCTGCAAGTTTGTTTTGAGTATGTACAAGATGCTTAGCTCATGATAGATGCATTGAATATTAGTTCTCTCTATCCCCAGCAGTGTCTCATATTCAACAAACATTATTAATTATATTTACTGAATCATTTATTTTTTCTCAAATACTCAAAATGTGTCTATATTAGAGCACAAGAGTAAAGCTGAAGATGAGTAAAAAGAATAAAGCTAATGCCTAACCCCAAACATTTTAGCCTATAATTTAAACCTCTTTGATGTATTTTTGGACCTGTTCAGACACCAAACTACCTATCCCTGTCTTAGTATTTCCTGCCTACGCTCATAAAATCAGCATTAAAGTGAGAGAAGTTATTTGGCAGGTAAGACTGGAAAACCAGCCCTGAGATGAAGAAATTTCATCATATCTACAACTTTTAAGTTCAGTGGGAATTTACCTAGAAGAAGCCGTAAGAAATCTAGCAAGGTCCAGTGCACACACAGTTTCCAATGCCCTTGCTGTCATGGAAACAGCCCTACTGGGATGATAAGTGACTGCATGCACATAATCTGAAACACTAGTGGAAGAGTACCAGGTACCCCAGGACAATGACCCTCTCACGTCAACCACTCACCCTTTTTCCTACTGTCCTCTTCATCAGCTTCCACATCTTTGTCCTCAGTTGGCTCTGGCTCCACTTCTTTTGTTTCTGAGGGTTGGGTTTCTTCTGTCTGGGCATCTCCTTCCTCATCTAACATAAAGGGCTTCTTCTTCTTTTTTTTCTTCTTGCTCATAGTAGGATCAAAAATCATCTGTTTAAAAGAAAAAGGGGGTAAAATTCAGTGATTGTCTTTAGAGATGCTCACATTCCAAAGATACTGTATCCTCAGAAGGCATGCTCTTATCCTGCCCCCCCCCCCCCACATTCATGTTATTTATTAGTGCAGGGCTTGAGGGCTCTAGGGGAGGAGAGGGAAACTCAGACATAATACAATATTCTTATGAAGAGCACTGTAAAGGAAAATAAAGCAGAATAAAAGTTACTAGGGTGGGTGTGCTCTTTTATATAGGGGGTTCAGGGAAGGTTCTACTGCTGAGGTGACGTTTGAATAAAGATCTGGAGAGTGAGCCATATATATATATATGAGGAAAGAACATTCCAGGCAGAGCAAATAAAAAGGTAGACCCTGAAACTGGAGTGTGCTTGATGTGTTCAAAGAACAGCCAGGAAGTCAGTGTAGCAAAAAGAGCAGGAAATGAGTTTGGAGAAACAAGATGGAAGCCAGATCACTTAAAGACTTACAGAAAAAACAAAAACTGTCCATCCAATTTTGGATTTGTGTCTGAAACATGCAAATACCTTTCAAATTTGTAAGGTATCACAAGAAACAGCAATGTTACATTTAGTTTCATGAGCAAATTTGGAGAGGTTATAAATCATGGAATTCTGGGAGGGAAGCTTTGTAATTACGTGCACGAAGCCCCTCATAATTTTACTGATGAGAATACCAAAGCCTAGGAAGGTTGTCAATTTTTATTCAAAGCTCATGACCCAGGGTTGTTACACCAAAAGACTTGTTCTGACTAAAATATATATATTTAAGGATATATTTTCATATATATGAAATTTCATATATATATATATGAAATCCTTAAATTCAGACAAGCCTTTCAGGAAATAAATCAGCAACCCCTCGTATAGCAAATCCCTAAGAAAAAAACTTCTATACAACACTTTCTTTTTGTTTCTGGGAAAACCTTAAAAGTTGTCTTAGGTTATTTTTTTATCTAATGTCCACTTTAGAACAAGTAAAAATCTAATTTATAACTTGAGACTGTCCCGATCACTTTAAAAAAAAACAGATACTTATTATTTTAAACATATAGGGCAGAAGCCCAGTGGAAACAGCAAAGATTTTTAAGTCAAACAGAATTTGATTCAAATCCCAACTAATTTTTTTCTCAGTCTCTTATCAATCTTTGTCCACATCCTACCATGCTTAAATTTCTCATTTTGCACAGGTTCTGCCCACCAGACTATATTCAAATCCTGACTGTGGCTCTTGTGTTACCTAAGTTCTATCCCTTTCTGTGCCTCATGTGTTAAGCAGGCATCAATAGCAGAACCAAAACCAACCTCACAAAGTTATTAAGAGGATAAAAAAGAGTAAATAAATGTAAACCACTCTGCACAGGCTGAAGACACAGGTACTCAATTAAGTGTTAGCAATTAGCATCATATTTATCTAATGTCTTACAATTCACAAAGCATGGTTTCTCTTGATTTCTGTCACTGAAATTTCATCAGTTTAGGTCTAATTCCTAAGACATACATGAAACTCTAAAAAAAAAAAAAAAAAACCCCCCAAATTGGTTATATAATTAACTTAAATTTCTTTATGTTCCAACTATATTAATGAAACAAAGCTACATTGAAACCAAACTATATAGTCTGTAATAAATTTAAGTAGTTATTGTCCTCACCCAATTCAGAAATATCCTCAAAGCATTCTGGATATTTACACAGCCTTATTTCAAAGTTATTCTTCCCTACCTTAACAAGGATCTAACTGCATAAATGAATAATTCTCAAATGTGGTCTATCTGAAGAACATTATCCAACGAATTTAAAACATTCCTCTAAGAGGAAGTTGACTCATTACTGCTGACCTGCTAGGCCTTGGGTCACCCAACATGGAATGCTGCAGTCTGTTCCTTATTCCTGAAACAGGACGACTTGGCAAAAGGATGGACAGCACTCCAGGCACTATAAATGTGGTCGTCTGGCAGGGCTTACAATTTATTTATTACATTTTTTCAAGAATCAAGTTCCCTGGAGTATTAATTGCCAGTTAGCAGTTATTCAATAAGACAAGGTGAGGGAGGACAACCTAACATTGCCTGTCTTATTCCTTGAAAAACATTCGAATTTGGGTTTACAGGGAAGCAGTTTGGCTGTAGCCTAGCAAAAGTTACTAAACATATAGGAATCATACACGGAACTAATTAACATTTCTCAATTACCACCTCCAATGTACTAGATAATTAACATATAACCCATAGCCTGTTTATTCACACCAGCCATGCAAAGAGGAGTTTAAAAATAAGGAAACCAGGTATCACAAAGCAGTGCCTGAGGTAGACTTGTCCAAAGTCACAAAGTCATATTAGTCTTGACTAAAGCTGACTATATCCCAAATGTTCTGATTATAAGACTAGTTTGGATTTGAGAAGTAAATAGTTGCTGACAGTGCAACTATTACAGAAAACCATAGAATCACTTGTGTTTTCTTGTGTTGGAGAAGGTGAGGAAAAGGATACAATGAAATGACTTCAACAATAAATTGAAGTGCTTCATAAAACTGGAAGCCTACTCCCACCTACTAAATCTTACCCAAGATATCCGTTTTATGGCTATGCCACACCCAGAAAGTGGATGTAAGTTACAAAAGAACCCAGAGAGGCAAGGCATTGATCTCCATTCTTTCAAGAAAGGAGAACAAATGCTAACAGTGTTGTCAACTCTGGGTGATAGGATTCTGGGATATTCTTTTTTCCTCTTTGTATTCTTCTGTGTTTTATAAACTTCATAATAACCACATTCCACTTTTAACCAGAAATTTTTTAAGTTTAAAGTTTCTTTTGCACTTGTACCATACTAATGAATCCATATTGTGTCAAAATTAGATGTTCTAACATCTTGTGAAAGGGGCTATGGTAAACAATACTTAGATATTGACAGCACTTTAAAAAATGGTCTGAAAAATACTAAATGCCTGCTGATTAGGAAGGGATTCCCCCCCCCATTAGGTAGCATTCATATTTCAAGGATACTACTTTACTCAACTGGTTCTACAGTCAGTCCTCTGCTTCTTTTTCCATCTCTACTTGTCAAAATCCTGTTCACCCATCAACAGTGCATTCATATTTTAATCCCTCCAAAATCTGATACCACTGTTAGAAATGATCTCTTCAGTCATGAAAATCGCTATGTTAATGGCCTTATTTATTTCTTCCTCTTGTAGAAACAAGCAAGTTCTGCCTTGCATTAGTTATATCCTACCCCCCTTAAACCTCAAATGCTCTACCATCTGAACCATACACAGAATAGGACCCCACAGTATCTTGCATTGCATAAGCACTACATTTGCTAAATGCTCTCTATGAAAAGCTTGAAAAATTAATACAAACAAAACATCTGTGAAACACTGCCAACTCTCAAAACTTCTGAAATACAGTAATCCAGAACAATGCCTACCACCACCACCAAGAAAGAACCATTATTTACCCACCTACCTCATTTAGATTCTCACCTCATTCAGTAGCTCAGTTTCTCTCCAAAGCTAGTGAGAGCCTCCTAGTCATCCAGATGGAGGCAATAATATTACATAGATTTGGAATTCTATTATTGGTTCAGTCACTTATTATTTGATCACGGCATTATAACCTCTCTAAGCCATAATTTTCTCATCTTTAAAGTGGGCATAATACACCCATCTAACAAAGTTGTTGCAAGAACCAAATGCGAGACAAGTCCCCTTCAGAGTTAAATCCAAGTTCCTTAACTTGGTTTCAAAACCCTCCATGATATAGCCACAACCTAATTTCAAGCCTTTACTCCTTAATTCTTTGTCAAATTAGAGAATGCTCCACTTTTTGAGCACTTTTTTTTTTTTTTTACCTTTCTAAACCACTCCTTCACCCTTTGAAGTCTTTCTGCTGCCCAAGGAAATCGTTCAAAGCGTACTTCAAAAGCCAAGTCTCTAGGAAATCTCGAAATCTGTCTTCCTCCTCCCTAGGCCCTATAGGACAAGCACTTAAATATTTCTAGAAGTATATATTCTTTATGGGCTCTTTTTTTGGGGGGGGGATGGTGTTCACCGGTAAGCAGGAGCTCTACCTCCAGATTTAGTCAATACCTACTTATAGCACTTATATTTATATTAAAGCCGTTTGTTTTTACATGAACTGGAATAAATCTAGCAAAGTGTTTAGGGAAATTCTCTGAGGTACAAGCACGATGGCAGGAAAGGATCAGCCAGCCTCTAATCCCCAACTTCCCGTTCACGTCGCTGAGTTTTCTGATAAGAAAAGTTCAGGGGCAAAGAACCTTTCCGGGCAAGTCAGTCGCTCTTTGAGGGTTTTTTTCTCCTTTATGTTCTCCCCCTTGTCATTTTAAGAATTAATAATTGAAATGAGAACAAGAGCGGGATACCGGCCCGGACAAACCAGTCTACAAAGTTTCTAACAAGGGCGCTCCCGCTGGAGCCAACAGAGGCGTCTCTCCTCAACTCCGGCGCCTAACGAGGGCAGAAGTAAAGGCATGCAGGGGTCGCCAGGCCCAAGCTCGTTCAGTCGGGGCTTTAGCCGGTCATTCCGGCCCCCTCTAGGGCGGGCGGCTCAGTGTGTGCTCTCCATTCCGGAAACGCCGGCCACAGGGAAGACGCCGGCCTCAGCGCCACCACCCTGAACGTGGGTGCGGCCAAGCCCGTGGCTCCGGAGTCCTCGCCGGCTCTGCCGCTGTGGGCAGGCTTAGGCCCAGCTGCCCCACATGGCGGCGGCCGTACACTAGGCCGCAGGCTCGGTCTCCCACACTGGGATGGATCTGGCTCCCCCCCTCAGTCCTTCGTCCTGGCGCTGGGCTCGGGTCCTCACCTCGTCCCCGGACATGGCTGCTGCTCGAGTGGGATCGTCACAGACGGGAAGTTGGACAGACGAGCCTCAAGCCCCAGCGCCAATGTTGCTCCTGCGGATACCTCTCCCACCACCGCACTAGGTTCTTGCATCAGCGAAAGGGAACGACACTCCACCCCCTCCTCCCAAGCACCGGAAGTGCGCCTGCGCAGGGCCCACCAAGGTGCAGACGCGCGGAAAAGTCAACCTAGCATGCCTCGGCTGGCGCGAGTTACTAGGCGACGCCGCGGCGCCGGGCATGCCGGGACTTGTAGTCCTCCTAGAAGAGGCTTGCGCTTGTGCGGTAGCCGCCAGGCACTCCGTGCGTGACCCCGAGAGCCGTTGCCAGAAAGTTCTGTGTTACCTGCGGTGTACGTTATCTCAGCCTTTCGCATAGCAGTGAATTTGCACTGTTCTTCACTGTTTGTAGAGTGAATTCGGTACTGTTTCCGCCTGAGTTAGGGCGGCGGTTAAAACTCAGTATGAAGTCTATGGGGTTTTAGTTTTCCCGCTACTGCCGTCATCTTAGCCGAGCTGTGTTTTAGTGTTTGAGTAAACACTAAACATAGTTGGGGCTGGAGGCACGCACTTTACCGATAGGTTTTACTTGGTGAGAAATTTTAACTTATCTGCTGGATTTCCAGTTGGGAGATCGAAACCAAAACGTCACCTGAGGAGAAGCGGCGTGGTACGAGACAGTCTAACCGGAAGCCTCAAAGCACTTGTTTACGAATCCGTGTTTGAACACTGTGAGTGGATCTTGCCACTGTCATTGCTCTCCAGTTAAAGATCACCAGGAACACCCCGATATTTGTTTGTATGTCTGAATACAAACAAAACGAAGACATACCAACAAAACCAACTTTGTTCAAACCAACCAAAGTTGGGCTTATTGTCTTCCTGGAACGAGGGAGAACACATACCATGAGGAATAGCCGAACTTCTCAGGAAGACGCTATTGGAAAGAACTCTTAAGGTTTTCTGTGGGCATGTTCGGTAATTTGGGGGAGGGTCGAGGAAACATGCTTCTCTATGACAGGAAGTGGGGTAATTTTATGATTGGATATTTTAATGATTCTTATCTAATAAGGGAGAAGAACAAAGTGAGGCGAAAGTTGAAACTGATAAAGAAGCAATGGTCGCTCATATTAGCCAAGGTAAGAGGATAGTTGGTCTTTTTTTTTTTTTTTTTTGTGGTGGGTACAGTGTTCTTGGTTTTGTTTGTATTCAGACATGATTATAAAGGGTTCTTGTTTTTGTTTTGATCCATCCTGCCCAGAATGGTCCTATCTGATGCTGTTTTTTTGTTTTGTTTTTGTAAAATTGTTTGAGTTCAACAGGACAGCACCTTCTACTGCCAGCCTACCTCCCAGCTATCAGGGGCTGCATTTCTCCTCACTGTGCTTCATATCACTTATTGCAAATTCTTTTCTTTGGGTCTCAAAACAACTGCCGGAGACAATTCACGAGTATTTCCCTGATCTAGGCATGTCAGGTAAAAGTAGGTCCCTGCCTCCAAGGAACTTAAAGCTTAGTGAGACAGATACATTATTAGCCCCTCTTTCCAGATGTGGAAACTCTGCCTTCATGACATTAATTAGTTCAAAGTTATACATCCAGCAAATTGGAGAACCTGGGAGTCTAGTGCAGATAATTGAATGCTAGAGGCTACCACTTTAACACCTTGAGAATCTGCATTCCATAGGAGGCTGAGCTACTGCAGCTAGACCTAAGTCATCTCCAGCTATAGATACCTGTGCATACCAGACCAATCAATAGCAGCAGTATTGACATTTAAAAAAAAATATTTTTATTGAGATATACTCATGCATCATACAGTCTATCCAAAATATACAATCAGTAGCTCAAAATATCATCACATAGTTGGATATTCATCACTATGGCCATTTTTAGAATGTTTGCATCACTCCAGAAAAAGGAAGAAAAAGAAAAACCCATGCATCCCATACCCCTCACCCCTCCCTCTCATCGACCACTAGTATTGCAGTCTACAAAAACAATTTTTTTACCCTTTATCCCCCACCATTATTTATTTATTTTGTCCTTATTTTTTTACTCATCTGTCCATACCCTGGATAAAGGGAGCATCAGCCACAAGGTTTTCACGTTCACACAGTAAACATTGCAAAAGCTATATAATTTTACAGTCATTGTCAAGAAACAAGGCTACTGGAGTACTGTTCAACAGTTTTAGGTATTTTCCTCTAGCCACTCCAATATACCATAAACTAAAAAGGGATATTTGTATAATGCGTAAGAATAACCTCCAGGATAACCTCTTGACTCTGAAATCTCTCAGCCACTGAAACTCTCATTTTTCTCTTCTCCTTTTTGGTCAAGAAGGCTTTCTCAATCCCATAATACTCCTGGATCATCCCTAGGAGTCATGTACCGTGTTGCCAGGGAGATTT
The DNA here is from genome assembly GCF_023851605.1 of Tamandua tetradactyla. Lineage (NCBI taxonomy): Eukaryota > Metazoa > Chordata > Mammalia > Pilosa > Myrmecophagidae > Tamandua > Tamandua tetradactyla. The sequence goes on along the minus strand of NC_135327.1, from coordinate 18,842,904 downwards.
ACACCCCTGGGCATCATGCCCCACGTAGAAGGGAGGCAGTGAGTTCACCTGCCAAGTTGACTTAGGTTGGTTGACTTAGAGAGATTGGTCACATCTGAGCAACAAAAGAGGTTCTATGGGGGTGACTCTTAGACATAATTATAGATAGGCTAAGCTTCTCTTTTGCAGAAAAAAGTTTCACAGGGGCAAACCCCAAGATCAAGGCCTCAGCCTATTGAATTGGTTGTCCCCACTAATTACGAGAGTATCAGGAATTCTTCAGATGGTGAAGTTGAATATTTCCTCCTTTCTCCCTGGTCCCCCAAAAGAACTTTGCAAATACTTTTTTGTTCTCTGCCCAAATTACTCTGGGAGATATCAGGGCATCACACTTACCTGTACAGACCAACAAGATCTCACTCCCTAGTCAAGAGTCCATGTAATTGTAGTATCCAAATAAACTGACCATACAAGTTAAATTAGATAATATGCTACAAAAAATATAAATTGTGTACCAAATGAAACTTCCCTTCCTTTGGTCTCGCACAGAAGTTGAAGTTTTAAGATACAGACCATATCATCTTTTACCCTGTATTCTGATTTATCTTAGTCCTATTCAGATCAGCTTCATTCATATCTTTATTCGAAGTCTGATCACTTTTTCAACTTTTTTAACAGTTGCTGTATGAAGTAATGCTGACGTTTATAGTTAGAGTTTTTGAGCTCTAACTCTGAATCTCAGGTGTCATACAAATACCAAAATACCAGGGAACAACTAAGTTATACACCAATAACAGTATTTCAGAATTTAGAAATAACAGTTACAACTACAGTCACAACTGAAACTCTATGGTATGGGCAGATAAGTAAAAAATATGAATAAGAAATAAACTCATAATAGGGGGAACAAAGGTTAAAATAAATCGAGTAGATTGAAATACTATTGGTCAATAAAAGGGAGTGGTAAGAGGTATGGTTTGTATGAGTTTTTCTTTTTTCTTTCTTTTGCTGGAGACATGCAAATGTTCAAAAAAATGATCATGGTGATGAATACACAATTATGTGATGATATTATGAGCCATTGATTGTAACCATGTCAAGAATGTGTGTGTGTGTGTGTTACTTATTATAGAAATATTTAAAAAAAAAGATTCAGCCTACATGTTACTTCTTAAAATAAGCTATAATTTCCCAAAGGGAAATAAAATCTATTCTTTTATTTATACTCATTTTCTCTATTACAGCCCTTATATCATATTGTAGCTATCTTTAAGAATATGGAGGGCAGGTCTGTGCCTTATTGATCCTTTTCTTCCCAGTGCATAGCACATATTTGTGAATTCGAGAACTCATATAGAGACATGACATCCAGGTTGAAAGTCTCCCTTGCAACCTGGGAGAGGACTCCCAGGGATGAATCAAGACTTGGCGTCATGGGATCAACAATTGCATCCTGACCGAAAGGAGGAAAAGAAATGTAATTGATAAAGTATTAGTGGCAGATCCAGTTCATATAGAGTTGAGAGGCTACTCTGGGGGTGGCTCTTATGCAAACTTCAGGTAGACCTTGCTACCTATCATAAGCCGCCAACCCCCAACCAGGACCAGTCCAGCCAATCCTAAAAAACACCTAGGGCAATATATAAGATTCCACAAGGGTTCCAGGCGCTAGAGTAACTTTCCAGAAACCTACAACCTCCAGATGGGTCCCTAGTCCGGATAAGTCCCGAAACCTAACCCAGCCTCTCCAGAACATTAGATAGTTCCATCTCCCTACCCCATATAAGTGATAGACCCTTCCAATATCAAAAATTTAGAATTGCCATAGCCCAAACACCCCTAAAGAGAGGTATGGAAAGATCAAAGGTGATGGTGGAATTATACGTAGAAGATAGGACTTAACAAATATGAATGCTGAGTCATTAAACTAATACCTCTTTTAGCTTCCAGTATTGTAGAGCAGCTAGAAGTAAAAACCTAAAATTGTGAATTTGTAACCCATGTCAAAGTCTGATATGTGTTCTACAACTAATTGTGGTGCTGTGCTTTGAAATTTATAGCTTTTTTGTATATATGTTATTTTTCACAAAGAAAAGAAGGAAAAAAAGTTGATTGTGATGATAAAAAAGTAATTTAAGCCTTTTAGCCTCCTATATTCTGGAGCAGCTAGAAGGAAAAATATGAGAGGTTCGTGTGGTAGCCCATGACAAACTCTGGGATCTGTCCTGTAACAACTTGTTGAAGAGTGCTTTGAAAACTATTGCTTTTTTATTTCTTTGCTTTGTATATATGTTAAACTATACAATTAAAAAAAAACATATGGAGTGAAAACTTTGAGCACTAATAAGTATCTTGCAGTAGTCTTAACTTCTTGAGCATAGCTTCCTTTCCCAATGGAAAATGGGAAACTTACCACTTATATTCTGTTTGGAATATTTGGGTGTGAACAGTCTGGAAAGAAATGTGCTCTACATATTCCCTTTATGATTCACTATAAAAGGTGATAACATTATCCTAGACAGATCAGCAGGCTCTCAGAAAGAAATCATTCAGTGCACCTTGTACACACTTAGTAATTTGGGTTGTGAACTGGGTTTGCCCATCTTTCTCCTTTGCCCTTGAGAGACTTTGTAACCCCAACACCAAGTACAGCAACTGCAAGTTATTAGAAGCAAAATAAATGCATGCACAATAATGCATGAATTAATAAATGGTTTTCCTCATCTCTAAGATAATTTAAGCCCTCCCTTTTAAAATATTTTCAGGTGGAAATTGCTCTTTAAAACCTGTTCTGACTAACTCTGCCTATTTTAATTTTACCCTTCTTTGTGTTCTTGTAATACTTATCAATAAATATGATTGATTGAGAGTTTTGCCTGTGCTATGTTGTACTGTTTTGTTTTAAATTTATTTTGATTATCAAACCAAAACAACAATTTAAAATGAACATTCTTAACATACAAATATTCCATGTATGGTGTACAATTAATGGCTCACGATGTCATCACATAGTAGTATAGTCATCACCATGATTATTATTTTAGAACGTTTGCATCACTCCAGGAAAAGAAATAAGAAGAAACTCACATATTTCATTGACCACTAGTATTTCTATCTACTCAATAGATTTTTAACCTTTGTTCACCTATTTTTTCCCATACCCCCCTACCGCTCCCTTTCGTTGTTCACTAGTATTACTCAATTTATTTTAACATTCGTTCCCCCCATTTATTTTTAAACCATATTTTTTACTCATCTGTCAATATCGTAAATAAAAGGAACATCAGATGCTAGGTTTTCACACTCACATCGTCACGTTGCAAAAGCTGTATCATTATACATTCAACTTCAAGAAACATGGCTACTGGAACACAGCTCTACAGTTTCAGGCATTTCTCTATAACCTCTCTGATACACTTTAAACTAAAAAGGGGATATCTATAAAATGTGTAAGAATAACATCCAGGATAACCTCTCAAATCTGAAATCTCTCAGCCACTGACACTTTGTCTCATTTCTCTCTTTCCCCTTTTGGTCAAGAAGATTTTCTCAATCCTTTGATTCTGAATCCCAGCTCATTCTAGGATTTCTGTCCCACGTTACTAAGGAGGTTTACACCCCTGGGAGTCATTGCCCACATAGCAGAAGAACGGTGAGTTTGCTTCCTGTGTTGGCTGAGAGAGAGAGAAGCCACATCTGAGCAACAAAAGAGGTTCTATGGGGTGACTCTTAGGCCTAATTTTAAGTCTTTTTGTGGGAATAAGTTTCATACAAACAAACCCCAAGATTGGGGGCTCAGCCTATTGATTTGGTTGTCCCCACTGCTTGCTAGAATACCAAGAATTCTCCAAATAGGGAAGTTGAATTTTCCCCCTTTCTTGCCATTCCCCCAAGGGAACTTTGCAAATATTTTTTATTCACTGTTCAAATCACTGTGGGATTCATCAGGGCTTCACTATGGACGAACTTACAAAATCTCATGCCCTATTCAAGGTTCCATATACTTACGGTGTTCAATTAAACTGTCCATATAAATTATATTAGGAAATGCACTAGTCAAAATAGAAATTTTGTACCAAATAAACATCTTTTGCTTTAGTCTCACCCATAAGTTAAAGTTTTAAAATATGAATTACCATCTATTTTCAACACCCTGCACTATTGACATTCCTTTGTTCTTCCTCATGCAAACACATTTTTTTTTTTTTTTTTTTTAAAGGAAAGACAGAGAGAAGGAAGGAAGGATAGAAGGAAGGAAGAGAGGAAGAAAGGGAAACATCTTTTAAACATTTTCTTGTTTTATTGTATTTTGTTTCTCCGTTTTCGTTACATGGGCTGGGGCCGGGAATCGAACCGAGGTCCTCCGGCATAGCAGGCAAGCACTTTGCCCGCTGAGCCACCGCGGCCCGCCCCACATTTTTTAATTTGTACATTTAGTCACTATCATTGTACACTCTAGGCATTCCTAGATTATACATCTCAGTCTTTATCGTCTATCTTTCCTTCTGGTTTCACTTGTGCCCTCAACCCTCTTCTCTCTATCTTTCTCACATTCAGCTTCATTCAGTATACTAACATTATTGTGTATAATTAGGTAGTAGTGTGCTACCCATTTCTGAATTTTTACAATCAGTCCTGTTGCACAATCTGTATCCCTTCAGCTCCAATTACCAAAGTCTACCCTATTTCTGTCCCCTGATGGCCTCTGTTCTTAACTGAAATTCTCCAAGTTCATTCATTAATGTTAGTTCTTATCAGTGAGACCATATGGTATTTGTCCTTTTGTTTCTGGCTAATCTCACTCAGCATAATGTCCTCAAGGTCCATCCATCATGTTGTTACATGCTTCATGGCTTTATTTTGTCTTACAGCTGTGTAATAAATATTCCATCGTATGTATGTACTACAGCTTGTTTAGCCATTCATCTGTTGATGGACATTTGGGCTATTTCCATCTCCTGACAATTGTAAATAACGCTGCTATAAACATTGGTGTGCAAATGTCCGTTTGCATTCTTGCCCTCATGTCCTCTGAATAGATACCTAGCAATGGTATTGCTGAATCATATGGCAGTTCTGTACTCAGCTTCCTGAGGAACCGCCAAACTGCCTTCCACAGCGATTGTTATACTATTTATTTTTAATGCGCATGTCCTTTTTTTTCTATCTAGACCATAAAATCTTTAAGAGTAGGGACAATGTATTACGACTGTACCTCCCGCAGACTCTTACATCTAGTATAATCTCAGTGCTGACATTTGTTGATGATGTCTCCCAGGCTTGCTTAGCATCTTGCCACCTCCACTGCAGACTTTGAAACTCAAGATTATTTTTTCAGCAGTAATTTTTCCAGAATTCCAGTGCCTATTATGCCTTTTAATCTTCATTATAAGCTTTGTATTTTATTTCATAAAAAAATTCCTAAAGATGCTTTAGCAATGACATATCACCACTTCAAAGGATATGTGTACCCTTCAAAGGATATGTGTAGTCCTTCCAATCTGGGCTGCTCACCATATAATTTGATCCTGGGGAAAACAGCAAGTAAACTGTCTTTATGAGAACTACTGATGACCTAAGATGTTAATTACCAGTGTGGTTTAGCATTAACTAGGATATACAAGCTCAAGATTTTCATGTTAGTGTAAGAAATCTGGCCCCAAATTAGGAAAATAAGAGGAAGAATTACCATCTGTTGAGTACCTACTAAGTGTCAGGCCCTATAGCAGATGTTACATGCCTTATCATTTAATCATTACAGAAGTATTGTCATGTTAATATTATACCTGTATTATAAATGGGGTAAGTAAAGCTTAGAGAGGTTGTCACTCACTCATGATCATTCAATGATTGATGACAGATGGGATTCAAGTCCAGGTCTATGTGATTCTGAAGCCCATACTCTTTTCTACTATGTTACACTGCCTCTCAAAATATTTTTGACTATGCATATTGGTAATAAAGTTAATGGTAAATGAGGCCACCCAGTGTTCCTGGTCCAAGTCTTGGAGCTGCAAGCCCAACCCTGGATCTGGACTGAGGTGGTCTGGGATTTGCAGTGGCTGTGGGGCAGCTGGACATCTCCACCTAGCCAGTCTACCTGAGAGGCAGGTACTACCAGGCAGTAAATTTAAGAGAAATGATACTGAGAGGGACTCAGATGGTCATTTAGATTGCCACCTGTGGTAGTTAGGTTCAAACGTCAACCTGGCCAGGTGACCATCATACCTAGTTCTGTTCATGTGGACTGGAATCATTAGCATATGAAACTCATCTATGGCTGATTACATCTGCAGTCGGCTAAGGGGAGTGCCTTCTCAATGAATGATGTTTAATTTAATTATCTGGAAGCTTAAAAGAGAGAGGTCAGAAGAGAGCTCAATGCAGCACAGCCCAAGCAGCTCAGCATATCTCATCTCACAGCTCAGTCCAGATGTTTGGAGATGCAGAAAGAAATCACTCCAGAGAAGGCCGTTGGATCCCAGAAGCCAGGAGAGAAGGCCAGCAGATGTCACTGTGTGCCTTCCCATGTAACAGAGAGCCTCAGATGAAAGTTAGCTGCCTTTTCTCTGAAGAACTATACATTTTTTTACTAAATAAATCCCCTTTTAATAAAGCCGATCCATCTCTGGTGTATTGCATTTAGCTTTGGCAGACTAAAACACATGGTTTAAATTTTTTTTTAATTTTTAAATTTAAAAAACGCCTGATCAAGGTGGCAGGGTAAGATGCTTCAGGGTTCCATCCCCTCACAGGGCTCCATCCCCTCACAGAAGCTTTCAGCAAGGTCTGAAATAAATCTCTTTCTCAAAGCTCCAGAAAATATTAAAGGATTACAGTAACCGGTTGAGTCCCAAAATCAAGAAAAAAGCTACTTAAAAATATTAGAATCTTATAAAGCAACTGTTATGGGGCTTGGGAGATCATTGGAGTATCATGCAACATCCAGGGAAGAAGGGGACAAAGAGATGGAGAAACTACGGTGAGTCACTTGCTGGGCCTTGGCTCCAGTGTCCACCGCCAATCCTTGAGGCAAGCAGCTTCTTGTCAGCCTGGTTTCTGCCATTGACTGGGAGAGTCGGGGAAGCCCTCCCTGCAACCCCCAGGAACAGAGGGGGATGCTTCACAGTTCTGACCTAGCTGTTGGCCAGTGAAATTAGACCTCTGGGTCCACAGCCTTGACTTTTATGGACAGTTACCCAAGGTGCCATTGTTTCCACCTGTCTCAGAAGCGGAGTGGACAGAGAATTAAAATATCCCACCTTTCTAGGACTGTGGGGACTAGGTTTTTGAAGAATGCCATCTGCTGGCCAGGCTAGGAAACAGCAGTCTTGGAAAACCGCTTTCCAGACCCTCTTCCCAGTGCCCTGTGGAACTTGTCTGCACTCCCAGTGTGGGTCCCTGGTCCTGTTTCTTTGTTTTGCTTTTTGCTTTTGTTTTTAATTTGGCAAAGGAATATATACATATTTTTTGTCCCCCCTATTATTTTTAAATTTTTAATCCATATTTTTTACTCATCTGTCAATATTATAGATAAAAAGAGCATCAGACACAAGGTTTTCACAATCACATAGTCACATTGCAAAAGCTATATCATTATACATTCATCTTCAAGAAACATGGCTACTAGAACACAGCTCTCTCAACTCTGAAATCTCGCAGCCACTGACACTTTATTTTGTGTCATTTCTTTGCTCTGGCCCTGGTTTTGACTGAGAAGTACAAGCCAAATGCCAAAGTAGAGCTTTAACATGAACCTAATCAACAACAAAAGCCTAGAGAAGAGATGAGACTGACCCAGAGAATAATCTCAAGATAATTAGATGCCCATATACTGGCAAAATAATTACAAGCCATACTAAGAAATAAGAAGATATGATTCAGTCAAGGGAACAAATTAAATAGCTGAGGAGATGCAGAATTTGGAAAAACTAATCAAGATGTTCAAGCAAAGCTTCTCAACCAATTCAAGAAGATGAAGGAAAATATGGCTAATGAGATAAGTGGTATTAAGATGACACTGGGTGAGCATAAAGAAGAATTTTAAAGCATGCAAAGAAAAATAACATGAGAATGAAGGGCAAATAGATGTGATTAAAAATATGCTAGAGGCATACAACAGCAGATTTGAACAGGCAGAAGAAAGGATCAGTGACCTAGAAGACAGAACAGAAAATTGAACAGACCAAAGAACAGATAGAGAAAAGAATTTAAAAATTTGATCATGGTCTCACCCATTTGAATGACAATACGAAGTGCACAAATGTATGCATCATGGGTGTCCCAGAAGAAGAGTGGGGAAAGGGGCAGAAAGATTATTTGAGGAAATAATGGCCCCAAATTTTCCAACTCTTATGAAAGACATAAGGTTGTGAGTGCAGGAAGGGCAATGTAATCCAAACAGAATAACCCCTAATAGACCCAATCCAAGACACATACTAATCAGACTGTCAAATGCCAAAACTAAAGAGAATTCTAAAAGCAGCAAGAGTCACATATTTGTCACATACAAGGAAACTACGATAAGATTAAGTGCCAATTTCTCATCAGAAACCATGAAGGTAAAAAGTCAGTGATATGATATATATAAAGTACTGAAAAAGAAAAACTGTCAGCCAAGAATTCTTTATCCAGCAAAACTGTCCTTCATTAATGAGGGAGAGTTTAAAATATCTGCAAATAAACAGATGCTGAGAGAGTTTGTTAATAATAGACTGCCCTGCAAGAAATATAATGGAGTTCTGCAAGTTGATGGAAAAAGGAGAAAGAAGAGTAAAGGAGAGTGTAGAAATGATTATCAGTAAGGGTAGCTAAAAGGGTAAAATGAGATCAAAACAAGATGTGAGCTGAAAAACTCTTCCAAAATAACTGAAAAGGAAGGAATACTATGTTACTCATTCTATGGGGTTACCATCACTCTAATAGCAAAGCCAGATAAAAATACTACAAGAATATTACAGACCAATTTCTCTAACGATAAGGATGCAAATATTGTCAATAAAATACTTGCAAATTGAATCCAACAGCACATTAAAAGAATTAAACACAATGATCAAGTGGGTTTTATCCTAGGTATGCAAGGGTGGTTCAATTCAAGAAAATCAATTAATGTAATTCAACGCATTAACAAATCAAAGGGCAAAAACCACATAATTGTCTAATTGATGCAGAAAAGAGATTTAGCAAACTCCAGCAATCTTTTTTGATAAAAACAATTCAGAAGATAGGAATAGAAGGAAACTTCCTCAACATGATAAAGGGAATATATAAAAAACCCATAGCTAACATCATACTCAATGGTGAAAGACTGAAATCTTTCCCTCTAAAATCTGGAAAAGGACAAGGATACCCACTGTCACCACTGTTACTCAGCATTATGCTAGAAGTTCTAGCTAGAGCAATAAGGCAAGAAAAAGAAAGAAAATGCATCCACACTGGACAGGAAAAAGTAAAACTTTCACTATTTGCAGATAACATGATCCTATATATAGTAAATCCCCCAAAATCTATAACAAAGCTACAGAGATAATAAATGAGTTCAGCAAAATGGTGGGATACAAGATCAACACGCAAATATCAATAGTGTTTCTGTATTCCAGTAATACACAATAGCAACTAAAAGAATCAAATATCTAGGAATAAACTTAACCAAGGATGTAAAGGACTTGCACATACAAAAAAAAAACCCCACAAAACATTGCTAAAAGAAATCAAAGAAGACATAAATAAATGGAAAGATGCTCTTGTGTTCATAGGTTGGAAGGCTAAATATCATCAAGATGTCAATTTTTCCCAAACTAATTTACAGATTCAACATAATTGCAATAAAAATTTAAAAGGTCTACTTCGTAGAAATGGAAAAGCAAATTATCAGATTTATTTGGAAGGGTAAGGGGCCCCAAACAGTCAAAAACAAAGTTGGAGAACTCACACTTCCAGACTTTAAAGCATATTACAAAGCTACAGTGATCAAAAGAGCATTGTATAGATATATTGACCAATGGAACAAAATTGACAGTTCAGAAATAAACCCTCGCATCTATGGCCAATTGATATTTGACAAGGCTGCAAAGTCCACTCAAATGGGAAAGAACAGTCTGTTCAATAAATGGTGCTGGGAGAACTGGATATCCATAAGTAAAAGAATGAAAGAAGACCCCTATTTCACACTTTACAGAAAAATTAACTTTAAATGGATCAAAGACCTAATAAAAGAACCAGGACCATAAAATTCACAGGGAAAAATGTGGGGAAGCATGTTCAAGATCTTGTGATAGGCAATGGTTTCCTAGACTTGACACCCAAAGCACAAGCAATGAAAGGAAAAATAGATAAATGAGACCTTCTTAAAATTGACTTTTGTAATAGGGGAAACAAAGGCTAAAATATATTGGATAGATGGAAATACTAGCAATCAATGAGAGAGAGAGGTACGGGGTATGGTATGTATGAGTTTTTTTTTTCTTTTTATTTCTTTTTCTGAATTGATGCGAATGTTCTAAGAAATGATCATGGTGATGAGATTGCGAGTTGTTGATTATATACCAAGAATGGAATGATCATATGGTGAGAATGTTCATGTTTGTACATTGCTGTGTTTAAAAAAATAAAATAAATAATAAACAAACAAAAAAAAAACAAACAAACAAGATGTGACATATAAAAGCCAAAGAACAAAGTAGCTGAAGTAAGAACCACCTTTGTAGTAATAACATTGCATGTTAATGGATTAAATTCTACAATTAAAAGACACAGATTGGCAGAATGGATTAAAAAAAGATGATCCATCTATATGCCATTTACAAAAGGTTCAGCTTAGACCTAAGAATATAAACAGGTTGAAATAGATAATAAAAATAGATTTCTCTACAATAACAGTTGGAGAGTTCAATACACACTTTCATTAATAGAACAGGATCAATCTAGTCAAGATTGATAAAAAAACAATTTGAATAAAATGATAAAGAAACAAGACCTAACAGACACTTTATAGGATACTACACCCCAAAACAGCAGGATATACAGTCTTTTCAAGTGCTCATGGATCATTTTCCAGGATAGGCCACATGTTGGGTTACAAAAAAGGGTCTCAATAAATTTAAAAGATTGAAATTTTACAAAATTATACAAAGCACTTTCTCTAATCATAATGGAATTACATTGCAAGGCAATAGTAGGCAGAGAATGGGTGTGCTGGTTTGAAAGGATGTATGTACCCTAGAAAAGCCATTTTTAATCCTAATCTCATTTTGTAAAGGCAGCCATTTCTTCTAATCCCTATTCAGTATTGTATGTTTGAAACTGTAATTAGATCATCTCCCCAGAGATGGGATTTAGTCAAGAGTGGTTGTTAAACTGGATTAGGTAGAGGCAAGTCTCCAACCATTTGGGTGGGTCTTGATTGGTTTCTAAAGTTCTATAATAGTGGAAACATTTTGGAGAATGAGAGATTCAGAGAGAGCAGAGCAGAATGACATAGCCATGAGAAGCAAAGTGCGCCAGCCAGTGACCTTTGGAAATGAAGAAGGAAAACACCTCCCAGGGAGCTTCGTGACAGGAAGCCAGGAGAGAAAACTAGCTGATGATGCTGTGTTTGCCACATGCTTTTCCAGATGAGAGAGAAACCCTGACTATGTTCACCATGTGCCTTCTCACTAGAGAGAGAGAGACCCTGAACTTCATCAGCCTTCTTGAACCAAGGTATCTTTCCCTGGATGCTTTGATGGGACATTTCTATAGATTTGCTTTAACTAGGGCATTTTCTCGGCCTTAGAACTGTAAACTAGCAACTTATTAAATTCCCCTTTTTAAAAGCCACTCTGTTTCTGGTATATTGCATTCTGGCAGCTAGCAAACTAGAACAATGGGAAAGTTCACAAATATATGCAGGTTAAAGAAGACACTCTTGAGCATTCAGTGGGTCAAAGAAGAAATTGCAGGGGAAATCAGTAAATATTTTGAGGAAAAAATGAGAACAGAACATATCAAAATTTATGGGCTGCAGCAAAGGCAGCGCTGAGAGGGAGATTTATAGCCCTAAATACCTACATTTAAAAAGAAAGAAAGGGCTATAAATCAAAGACCTAGCTGCATATCTGGAGGACCTAGAGAAAGAATGGCAAACTATTCCCAAGACAAGCAAAAGGAAAGAAATAACAAAGATTAGAGCAGAAATAAATGAAATCAAGAACAAAAAAGAGGAAATCAACAGAACCAAAAGTTTGTTCTTTGAGAAGATCAATAAAATAGACAAACCCTTCACTAGACTGATGAGGAAAAAAAGAAAGAAAATGCAAATAATAAAGCTGAAATGAGAGGGGTAACATTACTACTGACCTCACAGGAAAAAAAAAAAAAGACCGTAAAAGGATACTTTGAACAACTATATACCAGCAAATTAAATACAGATGAAATGGGCAACTTCCTAGAAAAACATGAACAACCTACACTGTCATTTAAGAAATACAAGACCTCAAAAGCCAAATACAATTAAAGAAATTGAAATAGTCATCAAACACCTCCCAACAAAGAAAAGCCCAGGACAAGATGGCTTCACAGGTGAATTCTAACAATTATTCCATGAAGAATTAATACCAATCCTCCTCAAACTCTTCCAAAAATTGAAGAGGAGGGAACAATACCTAGCTCATTTTATAAAACTAATACCGAAGCCAGATAAAGATACTACAAGAAAAGAAAATGACAGACAAATCTCTCCAATGAATATAGATGCAAAAATCCTCAACAAAATACTTGCAAATTGAATCCAACAGCACATTAAAAGAATTATACACCATGATCAAGTGGGTTTTATTCCAGGTATTCCAAGGTGGTTCAATACAACAAAATCAATTAATACAATACATCCCATTACCAGATTGAAGGGGAAAAACCACATGATTAAGTCGATGCAGAAAGACTATTTGACAAAATCTAGCATCGTTTCTTTCTTTCTTTCTTTTTTACTTTAAGACCCACTTTTTATTTTGAAATGATTTCAGAGTTACAGAAGAGCGGCAAAATGAGTATAGACTTCACCCAACTCCCCCTCAGGTTAACACTTTACATAATCATTGTACAGGTATCAAATACAGGAATTAACATGGATCTGATACAACTGTCCTTTTCCTGGTCCAGTATCCCAATTAAGGATACCACATTGCATTTAGTTGTCATGTCTCCTTGTTCTCCTCCAACCCAGGGCAGTTTTACAGTTTTTCTTGGTTTTGCGTGACTTTGGCACTTTTTTTTTAACTTCTTAAACTTTTTTTTTAATTTATTTTTTATTATCAAACCAAAACAACATACAAACATGAACATTCTTAACATACAAACGTTCCATGCATAGTGTACAATCAATGGCTTGCGATATCATCACATAGTAGTATATTCATCACCATGATCATTTTTTAAGAATATTTGCATCACTCCAGAAAAAGAAATAAGAAAAAGAAAAACTTATACATACCATGCCTCTTACCCCTTCCTCTCATGGACCACTAATATTTCCGTCTGCTCAATATATTTTAACATTTGTCACCCCTATTTTTTTCTATAGCTGTTACCACTCTCTTTCATTCTTCACTAGTATTTCAATATACACAATTTATTTTAACATTTGTTCCCCCTATTGTTTATTTATTATTAATCCATATCTTTTTACTCATCTGTCAATATCATAGATAAAAGGAGCATCAGATGCAAGGTTTTTACACTCACATATTTAGATTACAAAAGCTGTATCATTATACATTCATCTTCAAGAGACAAGGCTACTGGAACACAGCTCTACAATTTCAGGCACTTCCCTCTAGCCTCTCTAATACACCTTAATCTAAAAAGGGGATATCTATATAATGTGTAAAATAACCTCCAGGATAACCTCACGACTCTGTTTAAAATCTCTCAGCCACTGGCACTTTATTTTGTCTCATTTCTCTCTTCCCCCTTTTGGTCAAGGTTCTCTTAGTCCCTTGATGCTGAATCCCAGCTCATTCTAGGATTTCTGTCCCACATTTCCAGGGAGTTTTACACCCCTGGGAATCATGTCCCACATAGAGAGGGGGAGGGTGGCGAGTTTGCTTGTCATGTTGGCTGAGAGAGAGAGGCCACATCTGAGCAACAAAAGAGGTTCTCTGGGGGTGACTCTTAGGCTTAATTTTAAGTAGGCTTAGCCTATCCTTTGCAGGGTTAAGTTTCATGTGAACAAACCCCAAGATTGAGGGCTTGACCTATTGATTTGGTTGTCCCCACTGCTTGTGAGAATATCAAGAATTCTCCAAATGGGGAAGTTGAATATTCCCCCTTTCTCACCATTGCCCCAAGGGGACTTTGCAAATACTTTTGTCTTCACTGTTTAAATCACTCTGGGATTTATTGGGGCATCACACTGGACAAACCTACAAAATCCATGTCCTATTCAAGTTTCCATGTGCTTATGGTCTTCAATTAAACTGTCCATATAAGTTATATTAGGAAATGCATTAGTCAAAATATAAATTTTGTACCAAATAAACATTTCTTGCTTTAGTCTCACCCATAAGTTAAAGTGTTAAAATATGAATTACCATCTATTTTCAACACCCTGCAGTATTGACATTCCTTTGTTCTTCCTCATGCAAACACATTTTTTAATTTGTACATTTAGTCACTATCATTGTACACTCTAGGCATTCCTAGATTATACCATCTCAGTTTTTATCATCTATCTTTCCTTCTGGTTTCATTTGTGCCCCCAGCCCTCCTCCCTCTATCATTCTCATATTCAGCTTCATTCAGTGCACTAACATTATTGTGCTACAATTAGGTAGTAGTGTGCTACCCATTTCTGAATTTTTACAATCAGTCCTGTTGCACAGTCTGAATCCCTTCAGCTCCAATTACCAAAGTCTGCCCTATTTCTATCTTCTGTTGGCCTCTGTTCTTAATTGAAATTCTCCAAGTTCATTCATTAATGCTAGTTTATATCAGTGAGGCCATACAGCATTTGTCCTTTTGTTTCTGACTAATCTCACTCAGCATAATATCCTCAAGGTCCATCCATGTTGTTACATGCTTCATGACTTTATTCTGTCTGACAGCTATGTGATATTACATCACATGTAAACACTACAGCTTTTTTAACCACTCATTTGTTGATGAGCATTTGGGCTGTTTCCATCTCTTGGCAATTGTAAATAATGCTGCTATAAACATTGGTGTGCAAATTTCCATTTGTGTCTTTGCCCTCTGAATAGATACCTAGCAATGGTATTGCTGAATCCTATGGCAATTCTATACTTAGCTTCCTGAGGAACCACCTGCCTTCCACAGCAGTTGTAACATTTTACATTCCCACCAACAGTGGATAAATGTGCCCTTTTTCCACATCCTCTCCAGCACTTCTCATTTTGTTTTATTGATAATGGCCATTCTGGTGGGAATGAGATATCTCATTGTGGTTTTGAGTTGCATTTCCCTAATAGCCAGGGAAATTGGGCATTTTTTCATGTGCCTTTTAGTCATTTGTATTTCCTCTTCTGAGAAGTGTCTATTCATGTCTTTTGCCCATTTTGTAACTGGGTTGTTTGTATTTTTGTTGTTGGGTTGAACAATCTCTATATATTCTGGATACTAGACCCTTGTCTGATATGTCATTTCCAGATATTGTCTCCCATTGTGTAGGCTGTCTTTTTACTTTCTTAACAAAGTTCTTTGACGCACAAAAGTGTTTCATTTGAGGAGTTCCCATTTATCCATTTCTTTCTTCAATGCTCATGCTTTGGGTATAAGATCTAGGAAACCGCCTCCTGTTATAAGATTTATAAGATATTTCCCTCCATTTTCTTCTAAAAGTTTTATGGTCTTAGAGCTAATGTTTAGGTCTTTGATCCAGCTTGAGTTAATTTTAGTATAGGGTGTGAGATATGGATCATCTTTCATTCTTTTTGCATGTGGATATCCAGTTTTCTAGGCACCATTTATTGAAGAGACTGTTTTGTCCCAGGTGAGTTGGCTTGACTGCCTTATCAAAGATCAATTGTCCATAGATGAGTGTGTCTATATCTGAACACTCTATTCTATTCCATTGGACAGTATATCTATCTTTATGCCAGTACCATGCTGTATTGACCACTGTAGCTTCATAATATGCTTTAAAGTTAGGTAGTGTGAGACCGCCAACTTCATTTTTCTTTCTCGGGATACTTTTACCTATTTGGGGCACCCTGCCTGTTCTAGTTTGCTAGCTGCCAGAATGCAATATACCAGAAATGGAATGGCTTTTTAAAAGGGGAATTTAATACGTTGCTAGTTTACAGTTCTAAGGCCAAGAAAATGTCCCAATTAAAGCCAGTCTATAGAAATGTCCAATCCAAAGCATCCAGGGAAAGATACCTTGGTTCAGGAAGGCTGGTGAAGCTCAGGGTTTCTCTCTCAAGTGAGATGGCACATGGTGAACACAGTCAGGGTTTCTCTCTCATCTGGAAAGGCATGTGGTGAACATGACGTCATCTGCTAGCTTTCTGTCTTGGCTTCCTGTTTCATGAAACTTCCCAGGGGGCATTTTCCTTCTTCATCTCCAAAGGTCACTGGCTGGTGGACTCTGCTTCTCATGGCTGCAAGGTTCTGCTCTCTCAGAATCTCTCTCATTCTCCAAAATGTTTCCTCTTTTATAGGACTCCAGAAACTAATGAAGTCCCACTCGAATGGGTGGAGACACACCTCCAGGTAATCTAGCTTTACAACCACTCTTGATTAAACCCCATATCCAGGGAGATGATCTAATTACAGTTTCAAACATACAATAGTGAATAGAGATTCGAAGAAACGGCTCCTTTTATGAAATGGGATTAGAATTAAAATATGGCTTTTCTAGGGTACGTACATCCTTTCAAACCAGGATACTGCCCTTCTAGATAAATTTGGTTATGGTTTTTCTATTTCTGAAAGTAAGTTTTTGGGACTTTAATTGGTATTGCATTGAATCTATAAATTAATTTAGGTAGAATTGACATTTTAAATATATTTAGTCTTCCAATCCATGAACATGGTATACCCTTCCATTTATTTAGGTCTTCTGTGATTTCCTTTAGCAATTTCTTGTAGTTTTCTTTGTACAGGCCTTTTGTATCCTTAGTTAAATTTATATCTAAATATATTATTCTTTTGGTTGCAATTTTAAATGGAATTTTTTCTTGATTTCCCCTTCAGATGGTTCATTACTACAATCTGTAGTTCAAACTACAGATTTTTGAATGTTGATTTTATAATCTGCCACTTTGTTGTACTCATTTATTAGCTCTAGTAGTTTTGCTGTGGATTTTTCAGGGGTTTTAACATATAGTATCATATCATCTGCAAACAGCAAGAGTTTTACTTCTTCCTTTCCAATTTTGATGCCTTGTATTTCTTTTTCTTGTCTAATTGCTCTGGCTAGAACTTCCAACACAATGTTGAATAAAAATGGTGATAGTGGACATTCTTGTCTTGTTCCTGATCTTAGGGGGAAAGTTTTCAGTTTTTCCTCCTTGGAGATGATGTTAGCTGTGGGTTTTCATATATTCCCTTTATCACGTTGAGGAAGTTCCCTTCTATTCCTATCCTTTCAAGTGTTTTCAACAAGAAAAGGTGTTGAATTTTGTCAAATGCCTTTTCTTTATCAATTGAGATGATCATGTGGCTTTTCTGCTTTGATTTGTTGATATGGTGTATTACATTAATTGATTTTCTTTTATGTTGAACCATCCTTGCATACCTAGGATGAATCCTTGATTATGATGTATAATTCTTCTCAATTGCTGCTGGATTCGATTTGCAAGAATTTTTGCTGAGGATTTTTACATCTATATTCATTAGAGAGATTAGTCTGTAATTTTCTTTTCTTGTGGTATCTTTATCTGGCTTTGCTATGAGGGTGATGTTACCTTCATAGAATGAGTTAGCTAGCTTTCCCTCCTCTTCAATTTTTTTGAAGAGTTTGAGCAGGATTGGTATTAATTCTTTCTGGAATGTTTAGTGGAATTCACATGTGAAGCCATCTGGTCCTGGACTTTTCTTTTTGGGGAGCTTCTTAATGACTAATTCAATTCCTTTACTTGTGATTGTTTTGTTGAGGTCGTCTATTTTTTCTTGAGTCAACATTGGTTGTTCATGCCCATCTAGGAGGTGGTCCATTTCATCTACATTGTCTAGTTTATTAGCATAAAGTTGTTCATAGAATCCTCTCATTACCTCCTTTATTTCTGTGGAGTCAGTGGTTATGACTCCTCTTCCATTTCTGATTTTATTTATTTGTATCCTTTCTCTTCTTCTTTTTTTCAACTTTGCTAAGGGTCTCTTCTAGTTTGCTAGCTGCAGAATGCAATATACCAGAAATGGAATGGCTTTTAAAAAGGGGAATTTAATAAGTTGCTAGTTTACAGTTCTAAGGCCGAGAAAATATCCCAATTAAAACAAGTCTATAGAAATGTCCAATCTAAGGCATCCAGGGAAAGATACCTTGGTTCAAGAAGGCCAATGAAGGTCAGGGTTTCTCTCTCAAGTGAGAAGGCACATGGTGAACACAGTCAGAGTTTCTCTCTCATCTGGAAAGGCACATGGTGAACATGGTCAGGGTTCCTCTCATATGGGAGGGCACATAGTGAGCGTGGCGTCATCTGCTAGCTTCTTCTCCTGGCTTCCTGTTTCATGAAGCTCCCTGGGAGGCATGTTCTGTCTTTATCTCCAAAGATCTCTGACTGGTGGACTCTGCTTCTCATGGCTATGTTGTTCTGCTCTGCTGTCTCTGAATCTTTCATTCTCCAAAATGTTTCTTCTTTTATAGGACTTCAGAAACTAATCAAGACCCACCCAAATAGGTGGAGACATGTCATCACCGAATCCAATTTAACAACCACTCTTGATTGGGTTACATCTCCAGGGAAATAATCTAATTACAGATTCAAACATACAATATTGAATAGGGATTATTCTGCCTTTACAAAATGGGATTTTGATTAAAACATGGCTTTTCTAGGGGACATACATCCTTTCAAACCAGCACAGGGTCTATCAATCTTGTTGATTTTCTTATAGAACCAAGTTCTGGTTTTGTTGATTTTCTCAATTGTTTTAATGTTCTCAATTTCATTTATTTCTGTTCTGTTCTTCATTATTTCTATCCCTTTGCTTGCTTTGGAGTTAGTTTGCTTTTCTTTCTCTATCTCTTCCAAGGGAGCAGTTAATTCCTTGATTTTTGCTCTTTCTTCTTTTTTGATATAGGCATTCAGGGCAATAATTTCCCCTCTTTACACTGCGTTTGCTGCATCCTATAAATTTTGATATGTTGTGTTTTCATTTTTGTTTGCCTCAAGATGTTTACTGATTTCTTTTTTAATTTCCTAAAATTAAAAAACCCACTGGTGGTTTAAGAGTGTGTTGTTGAGCCTCCACATATTTGTGAATTTTCTGGCACTCTGCCTATTATTGATTTCCAACTTCATTCCCTTATGATCTGAGAAAGTGTTTTGTATGATTTCAATCTTTTTAAATTAATTGAGACTTGCTTTGTGAGCCTGCATATGTTCTGTCCTTGTTAATGATCCACGAGCACTTGAGAAAAAGGTGTATCCTGCTGTTGTGGGGTGTACTGTTCTATAAATGTCTGTTCAGTCTAGTGCATTTATTTAATTATTCAAATTTTCTGTTTCTTTATTGGCCCTCTGTCTAGATGTTCTGTCCATTGATGATAGCAGGAAATACACATCTCCAACTATTATGGTAGATGTGTCTATTTCTCTTTTCAGTGTTTGCCTCATGCATTTTGGAGCACTCTGGCTCAGTGCATAAATATTTATGATTGTTATGTCTTCTTGTTGAATTGTTCCTTTTATTAATACATAGTGTCCTTCTTTGTCTCTTGGACATTAGTATAGCTACTCCTGCTCTTTTCTGATTGTTGTTTGCATGAAATTGTAGGAGTCAAGGGTTAAAACAAGACCTGCAGAATTTGTTGGGAGCAGCTGGCGTCAGGGTGGTGGCTACAGTAAACTGTGGAGATTGTTATGTAGAGCAGTCTGGGAGGAAGAGAATGTTTACCCCAAATGGTTATATTAAGTATGAAGTAAGAGAGCACTGAAAATTAAGCACTCTGATTCCTCAAGAAATGCATGCATGCCTTTTGTCACCCTGTAATATATAGGCTGGATCTGATTAAGAATAAAGTTTTCTGTTGTTTGTTATGGCTGATCTTCAGACTCCCTGATCCCATCTGTCTTTCTTTCTCATCGTTCCTTAATATCCTTCAAGCTCTGTTCCATAGGAAGCAACATGAAATATCTTTTCCCAACCTCTCACTTTCAACCTATGTTTATCCTTGGGTCTAAGATGTGTTTTCTGTAGACAGCATATAGATGGTTCCTGTTTTTAAATCCATTCTGCCAGTCTATGTCTTTTGATTAGTGTTAACACTAATAACAATAGTGTTATTACTGTATGGGTAGTACTTTCTTCTACCATTTTGCCTTTTGGATTTTATATGTTATATCTAATTTTTCTTCTTTTTACTTTTACTATTAGTCTTCCTTTCTACACTCTTCTCCACACATCACTCTCCTGTCTTTTCATATCTGCCTCTAGCACTCCCTTTAGTATTTCTTGCAGAGCTGGTCTCTTGGTCACAAATTCTCTCAGTGATTTTTTTGTCTGAAAATGTTCTAATTTCTCCCTCATTTTGAAGGACAGTTTTGCTGGATATAGAATTCTTGGTTGGCAGTTTTTCTCTTTTAGTATCTTAAATATATCATACCACTGTCTTCTCACTTCCATGGTTTCTACGTATAGTCTTATTGGGCTTCCCTTGTATGTGATGGATTGCTTTTTTCTTGCTGCTTTCAAGATTCCCTTTCTCTTTGACATCTGAAATTCTGATTAGTAAGTGTCTTGGAGTACATCTAATTGGATCTATTCTGTTTGGGGTATGCTGCACTTCTTGGATCTGTAATTTTAAGTCTTTCATAAGAGTTGGGAATTTTCAATGATAATTTCCTCCATTAGTTTTTCTCCCCCTTTTCCCTTCTCTTCTCCTTCTGGTGCACCCACCATATGTATATTTGTGTGCTTCATGTTGCCATTCAATTCCCTGAGTCTCTGCTCATATTTTTACATTCTTTGCCCTGTATTTTCTTTTGCTTGTCAGATTTCAGATGTCCCATCCTCCAGTTCATTAATCCTATCTTCTGCCTCCTAAAATCTAACATTGTAGGTTTCCATTGTATTTTTCATCTCTTCTGCTGTGCCTTCTATTCCCATAAATTCTGTGATTTGTTTCATCAGACTTTCTATTTCTTCTTTTTATTCTTTCCTTGAGTTCTTTATATCCTACCTCAATTCATTGATTTGATTTTTGATGAGGTTTTCCATGCCTGTTCAAACATTCTGAAATAATTGTTTCAACTCCTGAATCTCATTTAAATTGTTGGTTTGTTACTTTGACTGGGCCATATCTTCAATCTTCCTATTATGATTCATTATTTTTTGTTGGTGTCTGGGCATTTAATTTCCTTAATTAGTTTATTCTGGAGATTATTTTCACCTAGGATTTTCTTGCTGGATGGTTTTTGTGCTGGTTTGAAAGGAGGTATGCCCCCTAGAAAAGCCATGTTTTAATAAAAATCCCATTTTATAAAGGTAGAATAATCCATATTCAATACTGTACGTTTGAAACTCTAATCAGATCATCTCCCTGGATGATGTGATTTAGTCAAGAGTGGTTGTTAAACTGGATTAGGTGACGATATGTCTCCACCCATTTGGCTGGGTCTTGATTGATTTATTGGAGTCCTATAAAAGAGGAAACATTTTGGAGAATGGGAGATTCAGAGAGAGCAGAGAATGCTGCAGCACCATGAAGCAGAGAGTCCACAAGCCAGTGACTTTTGGAGATGAATAAGGAAAATGCCTCCTGGGGAGCTTCATGAAACTAGAAGCCAGGAGAGAAGAAGCTAGCAGATGACACCGTGTTTGCCATGTGTCCTTCCAGATGAGAGAGAAGCCCTGACCGTGTTCAACATGTGCCTTCTTGCTTGAGAGAGAAGCCCTGAACTTCATCAGCCTTCTTGAACAAGGTATATTTCCCTGGATGGATGCCTTTGATTGGACATTTCTTTGGATTTGATTTAACTGGGACATTTTCTCAGTCTTAGAACTGCAAACTAGCAACTTATTAAATTCCCCCTTTTAAAAGCCATTCGATTTCTGGTATATTGCATTCCAGCAGCTAGCAAACTAGAACAGCTTTGTTGTCTGTCTGTTCTTTGACATTCAGTTCAGCTTATTCTAGACCTCTAGCTTAGGTTTTGTTTAACAGATCAGAAATTTTCAGTTCTTGTTTTCTTGTTTCTTGCTCTGCCTGTATGGTGCCTTTTTTTTTCTTCCTTTAGGCGGGTCTACTTAGGTATTATAGACCTTAGTCAGATTTTCTCAGACCAAACTGGCCTCCTCTCAGGAGGAAAGGGTCACCTGCCTCAGTTTTCCCTAAGGGTGAGACCCAGCAGGTTGAAAGACTTTCCTTATGAAGCCTCTAGACTCTGTGTTTTTCCTATCCTGCCTAGTATGTGGCACTTGTCTGCCTGTGGGTCCCACCAGCATGAGATAATGTGATACCTTTAACTTCAGCAGACTCTGCCACCTGGGGGTGTTGTTGTGACAGAGGACAGGTTGTAGGCTGGCTTTAATCACTTCAGTTTTCCTGACCCTGGGGTCTGAATTCCTTGAGGAAGGAATTCCACCTGAGCTGGGCCCTACCCCTCTCCTGGGGAAGGCACAGGCTCCAGACAAAGTCTTGGACAAGCTTTATTCTGCCCTTGCCTGGGGCAGTTGGAGCCTTTGAAGCCCTGCAGCTGTATCTGAAGAGTAGTCAAGCTGTAGAAACACAGCCACAAAAAAAAAAAGAAAAGAAAACAATCCTTTTCAGAACAAGACCCCAGTTCCTTGGGTTTGCCAATCAAGAGATTAAGTTGGCACATTGCTTTGTGTATCTCCAGGTCCTATGTGCCCCCTACTTTCCTTCAGGACCCAGACCCTTTCAAGTATTTTGTGCTGTCCAATCCAAAAACTTCTCTGGTTTTTTGGTTTGTTTGCTTGTTTGTTTGTTTTTTTGTCTTTTTCCATCAGCCCTGCCCCCTCTGCACTGGGGCAAAACCCAGCAACCTCAGCTTTTACTCGAGGTTCAGCTGAGCTGGAGGCCTATTTTTAGTAGTCAGAATTTGTTAATTAATTCCACAATTGGAGCTTTCTTGGGCTCAGCCCCTGCTGCTGGTAAAGTCTCTTTCTTTCCCTTCTGGGAAGCAGCCTGTGGGTGAGGGGTGCTGGCCACTGTGGCATGGGGGACTCACAGTTCTGGGTGGGCTCATAGCAGGTCCAACTTGTCCAGACTGGGGTACTCTGTGTGTCTGGTTGCTGATGTGGCCCCAGCAGTTGTTCTGTACTGTTCCTGACTATTTACTAGCTGCTCTGGAGGAGGAATTAAATCCCACACCTCACTAAGACACCATCTTGGACCCCTTGAACCTGGTCAATTGATTTTGGGAAAAATTTCTGGAAAAATTAGTGATAATGTTACAGAAAACTTGGAAAACAGGGGGAAAAAAGGCAATTTTTAATTCCAAGAACAAAAAGTTGTACAAGAAAGGAAATGTAATTGTAATACAATTCATTGATTCAGAAGCAAAACACACTTGTTTAGTTATCATAAGGTTAACATGAAACATTATTTAATGTATGGTGATATAACATTAAAATGTTGGAGAAAGAGATAGTATGTGGTATTAAATCCTCATCTTTCACATTAGACACTGCTTAAAATTTATACATTAACATTGTAGGGATCCAGGGCCCAGGATCTCCCCCTTGATATTGATAGCATTCCTCTCCATATTGACAGCAAGTCATTGCACGTAACCACCTATGTGACCGGGACAGACATTAAAGGTCATCAGACCTCCTCGGGGGGAAAGAATGTACAAATGGTATCAAAAACAAGGCATTAAAACTCCCCTCCCCTGATCACTGCTAATAAAAAACCTCCAAACTCTTGTGTCATGAGACTCTGCTGAAACTCTGTTGTCATGCCCTATGAAATTTTTTTTTTGTCCTGAACCCGTATTTAGCCACTCTCTGGCACTCCCCTCCTTTTGTGGAGGCCACCCTTCATTTTCCATGGCTGGCTTGCCAACATGGAAGATCTTCTTCGGTCTGTAAATCCAAATAAATTAATGCCTAACTTTGTACCAGGTGTATTCTTTTGTCTTAGGACTGAGCTGTGTTGTAACAAGATATAGTAGTATAAGTATTTTATTTGGGAAAATGACAGTGAAGTATGAAAATAATTAAGTGAAAGAATCTGGGAGGATGTCTCATGGTTTAGAAAGGCCTTATTGGTCTTGCAGTACCACTTAGCTTTTTATTTTTGTATGGTGGGGGATGCATTTCATTCTTTTTTCATGTGAGTATCCCCTTATTGCAGCACCATTTGTTGAATTTTTTGTTGGTTTGTTTTTTCATTTGTTTGTTTGGGAAGTGCGTGGCTGGGAATCAAACCCAGGTCTCCCACATGGTAGGTGAGACTTCTACCACTGAACTACCCTTGCACCCCACCCCACTCCACTTGACTTTTTAAAAGTATGTACATTTATTACCTTGATAAACAACTAAAGTACTAAAAAAAGGAAAAAAGAAGAATGAGTATTTTTAGTTTCCATTCAGACCC
This sequence comes from Tamandua tetradactyla, assembly GCF_023851605.1. Taxonomy (NCBI): domain Eukaryota; kingdom Metazoa; phylum Chordata; class Mammalia; order Pilosa; family Myrmecophagidae; genus Tamandua; species Tamandua tetradactyla. The sequence continues at coordinate 18,818,201 of NC_135327.1, read as the reverse complement.
GTAATATAAAATGATGTTAAGAATTTTCTTTGTAGAGAAGTCCTGGAGAAAATTAGTGAATAATAACCCCATTTTATTTGAAGTGTCACATTTAGTTTGGAGTGCTACAGGCTCTACCCTTTCCATAATATGAGAAATAAAGTGGAATGCTTGAGCATTACTACCTTCTGAGTTCTAGTCAGTCTTCCTAGATATTTTTTTATTCTGAATTGAATGAGTGTCATAGATATTCTGAGGTCTGAAGATGTTATCTTCAAGGTTAATACTATGAGACTGTCTTATATATGAAATTAGGAGACCTGGGCTTAAGTCATTTTTCTACAACTGATTGTCTCTGTGATCTTAGTTAGATTAATGTCTCTGGTTCTCCCATTTCTTCTATTTACTCCATAAACTAAATTGCAATGAATTACTGTCCAAAAAGAACTGTTTCATGCTTCATCTCTCTCAACAGTAAATAGGTTCCAGTGTACTTATTATGAATTATTTAGTCTCCTCTATGAAACCATAAGAATCTTAAAAGTAGCAACTATATATTTGTCTCTGAAATTTCCCATGGATTTTATCACAGTTCTCTGCTTCTAGGGGACACCAAATAAATGCTTCTACAGATTTATTGATGGTCATTGTGAAGAGAATGTTAAGTGTTCCATTTAAGAAAATTCTATTTTCATTGTTAAATCTAGCTTTAAATTGGTGCTACACCATAAAATAAAATCAAATAGTCTGCTTTCTCCCCAAAGAGAAATTCCTTAATGATTTATATTTTTATGAAGAGGAAATAATTTATCCAAAACACTGAAGTATCCTAGTGATTTAACCAAGTTAATTCCTATTCTTATTTCTATCTATGTGCTTAAGAGTATTAACAATAGAATATGTGAGCCATCTAAACAATAAAACTGTAGCATGGAAAGATAGAACCTGATGAGAGAGCTGTAAACAGAGCTTTTATGATCTTGGAAAGTATAAATAGAGTATGCCTTAATTTGTTTAACACTGCCTAGAATATTAGCACTTGAGATCACTCTTGAAAATTAAATATACACTTTAGGAAAATAAAATGACCTTGAGAAAGTGGGTCTTCAGTTTATAAAACTTCTAAGCATTTCATATATTTTAGAGCACTAAAATTTTTTCAATTATGGCTATGTTATTACAGCTAATTTTATTGAGTGTTTCCTTTTGAACACTCTGCTAAGCTCTTAATGCATTTTAAAATTTTTCTATTGCAGCAACCCTGTGAAACAAGTACTATAATTATTCCTGGTTTATAAATAAGAAAATAGGCTCAAAGAGATTAAATAATTAAATATCATATTCCAGATGTGATTTGATCAGTTCAAAGTGCAGAGGCCTATTTTCTTAACCTAGCTATTATTCCTCTTATACATATGACACACATTTAGTTAATAACAAAGTAGGGATTGGATCCTAATTCTTCTATTTTCTAGCCATGTATTCTTTTCACTCCACCACATTGGCTTCATTTTGTGGCATTTTTTTTTATCCTTGTTCTGTTCTTTGGTATGGTCCTAAATGAAGTCATAAGTATTGTTCTAAACGTAATTATCAAGACATGCCAGTGAACAGAACACAGCTTTCTCTAGCCTTTTTTTCCTTTTGCAGACAGATTTAAGTCAACACATTTGTTTTTGGAGAAAAAGCAGATCCTGTTCCTGAATATTATAGGCTAAGAGGGGAAATGTTTCTTTGTTGTAAAGTTTTCAAAAAGAATTGTGAGAGCCCTACCCTATCAAGATGGTGGAACTGCTCATCTTTTGATACCATAAAAGTAACAGAATTACTGCAGTGTGGGGAGACAGATTTTTGGGCCTATAGGCCACTGATCTGCTTCAGACCTAGCAATAAACTGTTTCTTTCTTTGAAACCCTAGTGTCTCAGGAATTGGTTATTGGGTGCATCAGGCAAAGAATCCACTGCCTCTGCCCAGTAACAAACAAAGCCTGTGGAACCATCAGGAGTACCAATATACACAAGGAAGCCCCAGGAGAAGAGAGAAAGGAGCAGAGAGACTATTAAAAAAATAATGGCTGGTTAAAAAACAAACAAACAAACAAAAAACCAATGGCTGGTACAGTGCAAAAGTAGCTATGTGGCAGAATTCTCACCTACCATGCCAGAGACCCAGGTTGGATTCCCGGAGCCTGCCCATATCAAAACAAACAAACAAACAAACAAACAAATATCTGGTAGCACTTGGCATAGCCAGGGCCTCTCTAGCCTCTGCTTTTGCAGCTCTATGATTTCTCCCTTGCACATTGCCTTTGCAGACAGCTGCTGTGGTCCTGTGGGTTGGGTGACAGCAACATGGAGAAATTCAACTCCAAAGACTTCTCCACCTCGGAGGAAGACTAAGACTACATGCCTTTGGGTGGAGAGTATAGTGAAGATGATGTAAATTGAATTAGTGAAGGAAGATGAAGTGGATGGTGAAGAGCAGAAACAGAAAACCTAAAGGGAGAAAAAGAAAGTCTTAGAGAAGACTTTCTTTCTGGCTAGGAAGAGAAAGCAAGACAGCCTCCCATTAGAAGATGAAGAGGAGGAGGATTCTAAGACAGAATCTGGAGGAAGCAGCAATGAGGACAAAGACACAGTTGCAGACCAAGACAAAGGCATTAGGTCAGAGGATGAAAGAAAAATGAAGGAGGATGAACTCTAGGCCAGCTTCCTCAATGATGTGGGACCAAAATCAAAAGTGCCTCCTAGTACACATGTTAAGAGAAGACTCTGAAGAGATGAGTTCAAGTAATTGTAGGTCAGAGCAGAAGAGCTAGAGAAACCTAAAGATATAGAAAATATTAAAATCCCCAAGTGTTTGATTTTGTGGATAAAGAAGTCAGGGTGACTAAGGAATTGGATGCTGCATCCAAAGAAGCCAAATCCTTCTTCAAGCAAAATGAGGAGAAACCTCAGGCTAATGTCCCTTCGCCACTGTCCTCACCCATGAAGGGTCAGGAGTCATGCAACCATCACCACAATCATTGTTATCAAATCCTAAAGAAACTCTGAGTTGGTAAGGCCCACCCCAATCAAGATGACAGTGTGAGATGCTTAAGGGTTGAAGCTCTGAACAACCAACAAGAACTGGCAGAAACATCATTCTAAAAACTCCAGAAAGTAATCTCATACCACTCAGGCTGGCCCCTTTCCCCATTCCTCTTACCAACTTGACTTGGTCCTGGCCCATGCTCCCAGTGCTGATCCCTGGTCCTCATGCACATACTGGGAACATGTTTGTCTGGCTCAGTCTGTTGGGTGGTGGCATGAGAGACTTAAGCTGTTCCATAATTTACCCCACATATAGAAAACAGCTACCAAGTTTTCCTATAGAATGCTGTGGAAAATCATTCAAGTCGTGCTGCATGGAGCAAGGGATTGCTGGCAGTAGGATTTAACAGTGTTGTGCTGGAGAGGTTATGATAATGAGCAGAGTGGCCCCAGGTGATGTAATTAGAGGTGATATAATCATTGAGCATGTGCAGACTGATTATATGCTTAGTCACAGAACATATACAAGAAAATGGCCACCTTAATATGATGATGGGTGTAATTTTCAGTATTATATTGAGGTATAGATAACTTAGAGGTTAAAGTCTAAGCTACTGCACTTGTCAGGCAGGCCCATTTTGGCTAAATTCCACTTTGGTTATCAAGATAACTTTGGACTTGAGGTGAGTTAGTTCTGGGCTGACCCAAGATCCTTCATTAATAAACATTAGGGGCTGTCTTCAGTGATCACAAGACTCTAAAATCAAAAACAAAAACAAACAAACAAACAAAAACTGGATAGATGGGTACAAGTGAAGGTTAGTCACATGGTTTTACAATCACAAGGGCACAAGATAAAGGCATTATCAGAGATCAAGGCAATTGGATTACAGTTCAAAGACTTCAGCTAATTCCTTCTCTCTACACCAATATACCAGAAAGCAGAAAAGAATATCTATATAATGATTCAGCAACCATAATCATCCTTAAATCTTAATTTCTTGGCTACATGTTCACTTTTCTTCATTCTTTCCTCTCTCTACTCCTCAGACTGGATGATTTCAATTGCCTTATTCCAAAATTCCCTGATCTTCTGCCAGCTCCAAACTGCTGTTAAACCCTTGTAGAAAGTTCTTAATTTTTGTGACTGTGGTCTTTAGCAATGTTTGGTTCCTTTTCGTAATCTCCATCTGTATATTAATAATCTGTTTGTGTTCATTTATTGTTTTCATGATTTCCTCTAGTTCTTTGTCAATGTTTTCCTTTAGCTCTTTAAACATATTTAAGACCATTTTAAAGAAAGCTTTCTCTGAAATGTCCCAGATCCCTACTCATTGATGGCTTCTAATGCTTTAATCTTCTTTGCCTGGGTTATCACTTCTTGTTTCTTTGTATGTTTTGCAATCTTTTGTAAAAATCTGGACATTTTGATATCGATTAATGGATTATTGATGAATTTAGACTCTGAGATATCTGTTCCTTAACCTTAAATCCAGCTAGAGTTATGACAGAGCTTTCTTTGAATGGCAGAAGCAAACCAAAAAGAAAAAAGAAAAACAAAAGAAAATACCCATCCCAGTCTTTGCAGATTAACCTCTACCAGTGCTTACAGACATACGTACTCCTGTATGTGCATGAAGGTTACTCTGCTCCCTTTGGAACCAGTACCAGGGATCCCCACTGGGAGTGTGGGCCAGCTCTACACTGAGCTGCTGAGGTTATGATAGCTGGAGAATATGCTTACCCTAGCTCAGGTTAGCAATTTACTCCTTGTACATAGTTCTCAGGACATTAACCGGACTTTCTTGATTTTACTTATAGAAATAAGATAACAGAATAGCATCAAGAACACCCTGTGGCCCAGTAAATCAGTGACTTCCTTCTCAAAAGATACAAGTTTAACATTTCTAAGGATCAGCTAAGAAAAGCACCATGAAGACCCTGCGCACAAGAGCCTGCACATTAATATTTAAATTTAATCACTGAATCTGGAACAAGACATGCTTGAGACAACACAGGATAAGACATTTGCCTCAAATAGACCCAACATCATCACTGCTCTGACAAAAATGAATCATACGGAAATTGCTTAGTTTTTTTACCCCTACATCCTTTCCTTTACCTATAAAAACCCTAACCCACCTCCCCACTTTGAACTGGTTTGGGGAAGAGTCCTCCAGTTCCTTGCAAGAAATCACATTCATGCTGAGAGACAGATGGGCCCTTCTATAGAAAGTGCTGTGCTTGTGGTAACAGGTATGGGGGAGGGGCTAGCCAGAGCAACTTGAGATCTTAATGCTTTTTCTTAATTCAGTGCTTACCAAGTTCCTGCAATCCTTTAACTATTTTTCTGGAGCTTTGAGAAAGACATGTCTGCCAGTTATTGCTGGTTGTTCAAAGCTTCTCTGTGGGTGGGGATGGAGCCCTGAAGTGTTTCAACTCCGCCATCTTGATAGGGTAGGGCTCTCACAATTCTTTTTGAAAACTTTACAACAAAGAAACATTTCCCCTCTTAGCCTATAATATTCAGGAACAGGATCTGCTTTTTCTTCAAAAACAAATGTGTTGACTTAAATCTGTCTGCAAAAGGAAAAAAAGGCTAGAGAAAGCTGTGTTCTGTTCACTGGCACGTCTTGATAATTATGTTTAGAACAATATTTATGACCTCATTTAAGACCATACCAAAGAACAGAACAAGGATAAAAAATTACCATAAAATGAAGCCAATGTGGTGGAGTGAAAAGAATACATGGCTAGACAATAGAAGAATTAGGATACAATCCCTACTTTGTTATTAACTAAATGTGTGTCATATGTATAAGAGGAATAATAGCTAGGTTAAGAAAATAGGCCTCTGCACTTTGAACTGATCAAATCACATCTGGAATATGATATTTAATTATTTAATCTCTTTGAGCCTATTTTCTTATTTATAAACCAGGAATAATTATAGTACCTGTTTCACAGGGTTATTGCAATAGAGGTTAGGAAACTGTTTCTTACAGAAGAGGAGAACTTTGAACCACATAAACTACAAATTTCTGGGGCCACACATGCAAACCCATAACAAGTTGCTTGCACAGAAAGGAGGCCTTTATACTTTAGCCTGAAGCTATTCTCTAAACCCATTCTATGGATGAGCCCTGAAGGAGAGCACTGGCACAGGTCAATTAAAAAAAAAACTACTGGAGGTGATAGACCAGCAAAGGAGAAAACTGAAGCATTAGAAACCACCAATGAGGAGGACTAGATCTGGGACATACTAGACAAAGACTTCTTAAAAAATTGTCCTAAATATGCTGAAAGACTTAAGGGAAGACATGGACAAAAAACTAAAGGAAATCAGGGAAATGATAGGTGAACACAAAGAGAATAACAATAGAGATGATGGAATTATGAAAAGGAACCAAGCAGAGCTAAAGACTGCAGGAACAGAAATTAAAAATTCCCTAGCAACAGCAGATTAGAGTTGGCAGAATAAATAATCAAATAATAAGAAGATAAAAATATTGAAATTACTCTGAGGCAGAGACCAAAAAAAAAACAAAGGAAAAAAGTGAATGGAAACTGAGGAGCCTGCCTGGCAAAACTGTCTTTCAAAAATGAAGCTTTGGATTTTCTCTCTTTTTTCTTGGAGTAAGGAAAATGTTCTAGAATGATGTGGTGATGAATGCACAACTATGTGATGATACTGTGAACCACTGATTGTGCACTTTGGGTGATGATACGTTATGTGAATATATCTCAATAAAATTGCATCAGAAAACAATGACTGAAAATTATCCAAATTTAGCAAAAGAAGTGTATACACACATCTAAGAATATCAATGAATTCTAAACATGATAAACCCAAACACACCCACACCATGCCATGTTATAATCAAACTGTTGAATGCCAAAGATAGAATTCTGAAAGCTGCCTGAGAGAAGCAACATGACACATACAAGGGAGCCTCAATAAGATTAAGTGCCAGTTTCCCATTGGAAACCATGGTGGCAAGAAGGTAGTAGGATGACATATCTAAAATGCTGAAAGAAAAAATTTATCAACCAAGAATAATATATCGGGCAAAACTGTCTCTCAAAAATGAAGAATTGGGTATGCAAGAGTAGTTCAATGGTAGAATTTTTGCCTGCCCTGTGGGAGACCTGATTTCAATTCCCAGCCCATGCACTCCCACCCCCCTCAAAAAAAAAATTTCAACAAATGGTGCTGCAATAGAGAGATAGTTACATGGAAAAATAATGAAATGTGACCCCCACCATACACTGTACAAAAAAAAAGAAAAAAAATGAGGAATTAAGACATTCTCAGATAAACAAAAACTGAGGGACTTCATCACTACTAAACCAGCCTTACAGGAGATTCTAAAGGGAGTTCTATGGTTTGAAAAGAAAGTATGCTAAGACAAGTGACTGGAGCCACATGAAGAAATAAAGATCTCCAGTAAAGATAACGACATAGATAAAATATAAATGCTTGTACTATTGTATTTTTTATTTATAATTCCACTTTTTATTTTTTGTAGGATCTAAAAGGCAAATGCATAAAATAGTTATAATAAATTAATGGTTTTGGACTCATAATATAAAAAGTGTAATTTGTGACAAGTACTGCATAGATGTGGGGGATCAGAGAGGTATAGGAAAATAGTTTATGTATGCTATTGAAGTTGTTAAGTTGGCATCAAAGCAAACCTTGTTGTTATATATTTAGGACATTAAATTTAAACCTCATGCTTCCCAGTTCCTTGTGGAACTTACATTTTATGAGGCAAGACAGACAATAAACATAATAAACACATTATGTAGCTTGTTAGAAGGTAAAATGTGCTATTGATAAAAAGAAAAATACAGCAATGGGCAAAGGCAATCATGCAATATAAGGAAATGTTGAAAGATGGAAACCTATTAGTTTAAAGAAGAAAAGGTCAAATGACGGTAGGAGGCAGTAGACTTTATAATTATCTTCAACTACCTGAAAGCCAATCAGGTAGATGTCACATGAAAGACAATGTGATATTTGTGACCATTTAATTTATAGGTTCGGATTCACAGACAACACAGACTTTAGTGATATAAAAACAGATTTTAATAGGAAAGTAATTAAAGAGCTTTCAAAATTAAGGTATAGTTGCATCACCAGATAAGATGGCACCTACATCTGAAGAGAAATGCTGGGAAGTCTTGGAAGTAGCATTCAAAGTCTCATTAATAAAAAACCCACAGCAATCTTGGAGACAGCTCCATTCAGAGTCTCCTTAATTAAAATCCACAGCAAAGCATCTTTTCCCAGATAAGATTCTGATGAGATGCTCTCTCTTTCTCATAAGATTCTCCTCTTTCTTTCTCTTCCTTTCTTCTCCTACTCTTCCAACCACTTGCATGCAGTTTTTATGATATTTTTACACAGTAGTGGTCAAATTCCAATTAGTTTGCATGACCAGGCCCAGTTGGGTCTTCTGGGAACTGGCTAGGTACTGAGAGGAGCTTTCCAGAACCTAGATATCTTTATCAAAGTACCCCTCCTTCTGGGAAGATAGGCAGTCCTCCCGGCTAGAGTGCACATTTCAACTGTTTCTTACCAAGGTCATGGAATGACAACATCAGTTGAACAGAACAGACACTACAAATTTATCTTTTCCTTACAGTAGAAAAGGGCACAATTTACTCTTTATAGCTCCATGACCAGAACCAGTGTGTACAATTTACAAGGAATTAGGATTCAGCTAAAAATTAGAATTTTCCCATAATTCAAACAATACAAAGGCATAGGTAATACATTTTTTACCTCAGGTGGTGGGTTCAGTCAGAAGTTGTGCATGACAAGGTTGTTGAACTCAGTATTCTTGAAGGATTTACTTACATTAAATGATCTTTCAGATCTCTTCCAACCCTAGAAATCTCTGATTCTGCAGGTTTTTGTTTGGTTTTGTTTTTAGCTCTAAAGAAGCTGTTTGTCCATAGATTGAAGGTTTGGAAAAATGAAGTAGAATGGGAGAAAAGACACCTGACAATTTAGTTATTCTATGTATTGCCTCTCTGTGCCTTCATCTTTTTATCTATAAAGTGAGGATAATAATAGCTACCATGTTTGTAAATAATGAATATGATATTACTTCATACAGTGTCTAACACATTTTTCAGTGTCACTAAAAGTTGCCAAATCAATGATGATATGCTAGGCTATGCTGTGGTGACAAACTGTACCCATATCTCAATAACTTATAACAACAATGGTTTATTTCTTTTTCAAAATTACCTGACCATTGTGGGTTGGCTGCAACTCTGCTTTAAATCATCTTTACTCCAGGATCCAGGCCTTCTATTTGGAAAATTGCCTGTCTTGTGGAAGAAGAAAAAGAGATAGGCAAACCATACATACTTAAAGCTTCTGCCCAGAAGTCACATATGTCATCATTTTTGGGGGTCAAAGAAAATCACATGATGGGGTGGTGTGCTGGTTTGAAATTGTTATGTACCCTAGAAAAGCCATGTTTTCTTTCCAAATTCAATCTTATAGAGGCAGGCCTATTGTTTAGAGTGGAAACTTTGATTGAATTATTTATGTGGGAGTGTGGCATGCTCATTGTGGGTGTGGCCTTTTGATTGGATTGTTTCCATGGAGATGTGTTTGTGGGTGTGACCTTTTGATTAGCTGGAAATCTAACTCTACCCATTCAAGGTGGGTCTTGATTAGTTTACTGGAGACCTTTGAAAGGGGAAACATTTTGGAGGAAGCTTAGATGCTTGGAGAACAATTGCTTCAGAGCCAACACAGATAGAGACATTTGGAGATGCAGAAAGAAAATGTCCCTGGGGAAGCCATTTGAAACTAAAGCCAAAGACCAGCAGATGCCAACCACGTGCATTTCCTGTTGACAGAGGTGTTTGGACCCATTGGTCTTTATTGAATCAAGATATCTTTCCCTGGGTGCCATAGTTTGGTCGTTTTTATGGCCTTAGAACTATATACTTGTAAATTAATAAATTCCCTTTTTAAAAGCCTTTGCATTTCTGGTAATTGCATTCTGGCAGCATTTAACAAGCTAATACAGGTGGTTTTCAAAATAAATACACAAATTATTTGATACATCTCTGTCATGGTTAGGGACAGGTGTCAACTTGGCCAAGTTGTGGTACCTGTTCATCTGATTGGGCAAGCGCTGGCCTGTCTGTTGCAATGAGGACATTTCATAGGATTAGGTCATGATCACGTCAGCTACATCCACAGCTGATTCCATTTGTAATCAGCCAAAGGGGAGTGTCTTCTGCAATTAGTGATGCTAAATGCAATCATGGGAAGCCTTTTAAGGAGGACTCAGAGGAGACAGGTTCCATTCCTGCTTTGGCTGGTGAACCTCTCCTGTGGAGTTCATCCAGGCCATCCATTGGAGTCATTGGCTTCGCAGCCTGCCCTGTGGATTTTGGACTCCGCATTCCTACTGTCACGTGAGACACTTTCATAAATTTTATATTTGCAAGTGTTCTCTGTTGATTCTGTTTCTCTAGAGAACCCTAACTAATACAATCTCCCTTCAAAAAGTGGAGCTTAATTCCTCTCCCCTTCAGTGTGGGCTGATAGAATCATTTGCTTCTAATGAGTAGAATATGAGGGAAGTGACAATGTGTTACTTCCAAGATGAGGTCATAATAGACATTGCAGCTTCCTCCTTGGCCTCTTTTTTTTTTTTTTATTACTCATTCTGGAGGAAGCCAGCTGCCATGTCATGAAGTAAGCAACCCTATGGTTAGGCCCATGTGGTGAGGAGCTTAGGCTGTTCAGAATAGCTAGTAGGAATTCAGTCTTCAGCCAAGAGCCATGTGAATAAATCCTCTTGGAAATGGATCCTCCTGCCCCAGTCAATTTTTCAGGTGACTGTAGCCTCAGCCAACACCTTGACTGAAACTTCATGAGAGATCCTGAGCCAGAACTATTCAGTTAACTAATACTGAATTACTAACCCACAGAAACTGTGAAATAATATATATATATTTTTTACCAACAAAATATTCCAAGTTTATTCACTAATGTCAGGTCATATCAGTGAGACCATACAGTATTTGTCCTTTTGTTTTTGGCTAATCTCAGCATAATGTCCTCAAGGTCCATCCATGTTGTTACATAATTCATAACTTTATTCTGTCTTACAGCTGCATAATATTCCATCGTATGTATATACCAGTTGTTTAGCCACTCGTCTGTTGACGGACATTTGGGCTATTTCCATCTCTTCACAATTGTAAATAATGCTGCTATAAATATTGGAGTGCAAATGTCCTTGCCCTCCTGTCCTTTGAGTAGATACCTAGCAATAGTATTGCTGGGTCATATGGCAATTCTATATTCAGCTTTTTGAGGAACTGCCAAACTGCCTTCCACAGCGGTTGCACCCTTTGACATTCCCACCAACAGTGACTAAGTTTGCCTCTTTCTCCATATCCTCGCCAGTACTTGTCATTTTTTGTTTTATTGATAATGGCCATTCTGGTGGGTGTGAAATGATATCTCATTGCATTTTTGATTTGCATTTCTCAAATGGCCAGGGAAGTTGAGCATCTCTTCATGTGCCTTTTGGCCATTTGCATTTCCTCTTCTGAGAAGTGTCTGTTCAAGTCTTTTTCCCATTTTGTAATTGGGTTGGCTGTCTTTTTGTTGTTGAGTTGAACAATCACTTTATAAATTATGGATACTTGACTTTTATCTGATATGTTGTTTCCAAATATTGTCTCCCATTGTTTAGGCTGTTTTTTACTTTCTTGATGAAGTTCTTTGATGTGCAAAAGTGTTTAATTTTCAGGAGTTCCCATTTAGTTTTTCTTTCTTCAATGTTCTTGCTTTGGGTGTAAGGTCTATAAAACCACCTCCAAGTATAAGATTTATAAGATATTCCCCTACATTTTCTTCTAACAGTTATGGTCTTAGATCTAATGTTTAGATCTTTGATCGATTTTGAGTTAACTTTTGTATAGCATGTGAGATATGGGTCCTCTTTCATTCTTTTGCATATGGATATCCAGTTTTCTAGGCACCATTCATTAAAGAGGCTGTTCTGTTCCAGGTGAGTTGGCTTGACTGCCTTATCAAAGATCAATTGTCCATAGATGAGAGGGTCTATATCTGAACACTCTATTCTATTCCATTGGTCTGTATCTCTCTCTTTATGACAGTACCATGCTGTTTTGGCCACTGTAGCTTCATAATACAACTTAAAGTCAGGTAGTGAGAGACCTCCAACTGCATTTTTTCTTCTCAGGATTTTTAGCTATTTGGGGCACCCTGCTTTTCCAGATAAATTTGGTTATTGGTTTTTCTATTTCCAAAAGGTAAGTTTTTGGAATTTTAATTGCTATTGCATTGAATCTGTAAATCAATTTAGGTCGAATTGACATCTTAACTATATTTAGACTTCCATTCCATGAACATGGTGTGCCCTTCCATCTATTTAGGTCTTCTGTGATTTCTTTTAACAATTTCTTATAGTTTTCTTTGTATCAGTCTTTTGTCTCTTTAGTTAAATTTATTCCTAAATATTTTATTCTTTTGGTTGCAATTGTAAATGGAATTCGTTTGTTTATTCCCCCCTCAGATTATTCATTACTAGTGTATAGAAACACTACAGATTTTTTAGTGTTGATCTTGTAACCTGCCACTTTGCTGTACTCATTTATTAGGTCTAGTAGTTTTGCTGTGGATTTTTTGGGTTTCTCAACATACAGCATCATGTCATCTGCAAACAGTGAGAGTTTTACTTCTTCCTTTCCAATTTTGATGCCTTGTATTTCTTTTTCTTGTCTAATTGCTCTGACTAGAGCTTCCAACACAATGTTAAATAACAATGATGATAGTGGACATCCCAATCTTGTTCTTGATCTTAGGGGGAAATTTTTCAGTTTTACCCCATTGAGGATGATATTAACTGTAGGTTTTTCATATATTCCCTTTATCATTTTGAGGTAGTTCCCTTCTATCCTATCCTTTGAAGTGTTTTCAACAGGAAAGGATGTTGAATTTTGTCAAATGCCTTTTCTGCATCAATCGAGATGATCGTGTGTTTTTTCTGCTTTGATTTGTTGATATGGTGTATTACATTAATTGATTTTCTTTTATGTTGAACCATTCTTGCATACCTGGGATGAATCTTACTTGGTCATGATGTATAATTCTTTTAATGTGTTACTGGATTCAATTTGCTAGAATTTTGTTGAGGATTTTTACATCTACATTCATTAGAGAGATTGGTCTGTAGTTTTCTTTTTTTGTAATATCTTTGTCTGGCTTTGGTATGAGAATGACGTTGGCTTCATAGAATGAGTTAGGTAGCTTTCCCTCCTCTTCAATTTTTTTGAAGAGTTTATGCAGGATTGGTACTAATTCTTTCTTGAATGTTTGGTATAATTCACATGTGAAGCCATCTGGTCCTGGACTTTTCTTTTGGGGGAGCTTCTTAATGACTGATTCAATTTCTTTACTTATGATTGTTTTTTTTGAGGTCGTCTATTTCTTCTGAAGTCAAAGTTGGTTGTTCATGCCTTTCTAGGAAGTGGTCCATTTCATCTATATTGTCATATTTATTAGCATAAAGTTGTTTATAGTATGGTCTCATTACTTCCTTTATTTCTGTGGGTTCAGTGGTTATGTCTCCTCTTCCATTTCTGATCTTATTTATTTACATCCTCTCTCTTCTTCTTTTTGTCAATCTTACTAAGTGTCCATCAATCTTATTGATTTTCTCATAGAACCAACTTCTGATTTTGTTGATTTTCTCTGTTGTTTTCATGTTCTCAATTTCATTTATTTCTGCTCTAATCCTCATTATTTCTTTCCTTTTGCTTGCTTTGGGGTTAGTTTGTTGTTCTTTCTCTACTTCTTCCAAGTGGACAGTTAATTACTCAATTTTTGCCCTTCTTTTTTGATATAGGCATTTAGGGCAATAAATTTCCCTCTCAGCACTGCCTTTGCTGCATTCCATAAGTTTTGATATGCTGTGTTTTCATTTTCATTTGCCTCGAGATGTTTACTGATTTCTCTTGTAATTTCTTCCTTGACTCACTGGTTATTTAAGAGTGTGTTGTTAAGCCTTCACATATTTGTGAATTTTCTGGCACTCTGCCTATTATTGATTTCCAACTTCATTCCTTTATGATCTGAGAAAGTGTTTTCTATGATTTCAATCTTTTTAAATTTATGGAGACTTGTTTTGTGACCCAGCATATGGTCTATGCTTGAGAATGATCCACGAGGACTTGAGAAAAAGGTGTATCCTGCTGTTGTGGGGTGTAATCTTTTATAAATGTCTGTTAAGCCTAGCTCATTTATTGTAATATTCAAATTCTCTGTTTCTTTATTGATCCTCTGTCTAGATGTTCTGCCCATTGATGAGAGTGTGGAATTGAAGTCTCCAACTATTATGGTAGATATGTCTATTCCTCTTTTCAGTGTTTGCCTCATGCATTTTGGAGCATTCTGGCTTAGTGCATAAATATTATGATTGTCATGTCTTCATGCTGAATTGTTACTTTTATTAATACATAGTATCCTTCTTTGTCTCTTTTAACTGTTTTACATTTGAAGTCTAATTTGTTGGATATTAGTATAGCTACTCCTGCTCTTTTCTGATTGTTATTTGCATGAAATATCTTTTCTCAACCTTTCACTTTCAACCTATGTTTATCCTTGGGTCTAAGATGTGTTTCTTTTAGACAGCATATAGATGGGTCCTGTTTTTTAATTCATTCTGCCAGTCTACGTCTTTTGATTGGGGAGTTTAATCTATTAAAATTTAGTGTTATTACTGCATGGGTAGTACTTTCTTCTACCATTTTGCCTTTTTGATTTTATATGTCATATCTAATTTTTCTTCTTTTTATGTTTTCTGAGAGTGTTCATTTCTACACTGTTCTCTACACATCTCTCTCCTGTCTTTTCCTATCTGTCTCTAATGCTCCCTTTAGTATTTCTTGCAGAGCTGGTCTCTTGGTCACAAATTGTCTTAGTGATTTTTTGTCTGAAAATGTTTTAGTTTCCCCTCATTTTTGAAGGACAATTTTCCTGTAAATAGAACTCTTGGTTGGCAGTTTTTCTCTTTTAGTAATTTAAATATATCATCCCACTGTCTTCTCACCTCCATGGTTTCTGCTGAGAAATCTATGCATAGTCTAATTGGGTTCCCCTTTTATGTGATGGATTGCTTTTCTCTTGCTACTTTCAAAATTTTCTCTTCCTCTTTGACATTTGACATCCTGATTAGTAAGTGTCTTGCAGTGCATCTATTTGGATGTATTCTGTTTGGAGTATGCTGCACTCCTTGGATCTGTAATTTTAAGTCTTTCATAAGAGTTGGGAAATTTTCAGTGATAATTTTCTCCATTAGTTTTTCTCCTCCTTTTCCCTTCTCTTCTCCTTCTGGGACACCCACAATATGTATATTCATGTGCTTCATGTTGTCATTCAGTTCCCTGAGTCCCTGCTCATATTTTTCCATTCTTTTCCCTATATTTTCTTTTGCTTGTCAGATTTCAGATGTCTCATCCTCCAGTTCATTAATCCTATCTTCTGCTTCTTGAAATCTAACTGTTCTAGTTTGCTAGCTGCTGGAATGCAACACATCAGAGATGGACTGGCTTTCAATAAAAGGGGATTTATTTAGTTGACATATAGTTCTTCAGAAGAAAGGCAGCTAACTTTCAACTGAGGTTCTTTCTTATGCGGGAAGGCACAGGGTGATCTCTGCTGGCCTTCTCTCCAGGTCTCTGGGTTCCAACAACTTTCCCTGGGGTGATTCCTTTCTGCATCTCCAAAGGCCTGGGCTGAGCAGCAAGTGCCAAGATGAGGTATGCTGAGCTTCTTGGGCTGTGCTGCGTTGAGCTCTCATTTAAACACCAGCCAATTAAATCAAACGTCATTCATTGCAGCAGATACACCTTCTAGCTGACTGCAGATGTAATCAGCAACAGATGAGGTTCACATGCCATTTTCTTATGTCCACAGCAATAGATCTAGGCACCTTCACCTGGCCAAGTTAACAACAGAATCTAATTACCATATGTCCATGCCTTGTCAACTGGGCAACTACATGCATCACCTTCAACAATATTAAGGTGCAAAAAAAATTCTCTTCTAGCTGTGGACCTATGAATCTTAAAACAAGTTATCTGGTGCCAATATGCAAAGGAGGACAGTTACAGGATACAACTTTTCATTTCCATAGGGAGAAATTGGAAGGAACACAAGAATCACAAGACCCAAACAGCTCTGGTGACCTGCAGGGCAACCTCCTTTGGATTTCAAAGTCTGAAATTCATGTATATTTCAGCTTCAGAAAGTGGCAGTCCCACCCTTTCCAAGGGCCTATGCAATGGCTCACCTCTTTCCAAATCAACCTTGGGGGACATTGTGAAGACTACCTTTTTCTCAACTCCACCCTCTCCAAGCATCGGGGCCACAGCTGGGCTCTCTGCCAGTTTTTGGGGCACACGCTCAACCCCTCCATGTGGTGGCAGCCAGGCTCTCCCCAGTCCCCAAGGAGTGTGCTGTACCTTCTCCAAGGCCTGAAGCTGCACAACTCTTCCACTGCAATGAGGTGGGAGACTCATCCTCGCCCTTCAGGGTTAACTCATCCTCTTCATGTATATGAGTGGGTCCACTCTCCTGGCCGAGGTTTCTTGGCTTCAGACCGAGCTTCCATGGTTCTCACTCTGCAAATTCCAATTTTTCCCTTTTGTGTCCCCCTTTGTCCAGATTGCCAGTGGTTTCATTTACACCAACAGTCTCTTCAAGCACTCCAGGACTTCTCCATTGTTCTCTTCACAGTTCCTCCAAAACCTTCCCCTTATCCATTCCAGCGTATTTGGTATGGGCAAATAGCAGCAGCACCCCACTCTCGGTACCACATTTGTTCTAGTTTGCTAGCTGCTGGAATGCAACACACCAGAAATGGACTGGCTTTCAATAAAAGAGGATTTATTTAGTTGACCTATAGTTCTACAGAGGCAAGGCAGCTGACTTTCAATTGAGGTTTTTTCTAATGTGGGAAGGCACAGGGTGGTCTCTGCTGGCCTTCTCTCCAGGTCTCTGGGTTCCAACAGCTTTCCCTGGGGTGATTCCTTTCTGTATTTCCAAAGGCCTGCTGAGCTGTGAGTGCTGAGATGAGGTATGCTGAGCTGCTTGGGCTGTGCTCTGTTGAGTCTCTCATTTAAGCACCAGCCAATTGAATCAAACATCTTTCATTGAAGCAGATACACCTCCTATCCAACTGCAGATGTAATCAGCAACAGATGAACTTCACATGCCATTGGCTCATGTCCACGGCAATAGATCTAGACACCTTCACCTAGCCAAGTTGACAACTGAATCTAAAAACCACATCCAACTTTATAGGTTTCCATTGTTTTTTTCCATCTCTTCTACTGTGCCTTTCATTCCCATAAGTTCTGTGATTTTGTTTTCAGACTTTTGATATCTTCTTTTTGTTCATTCCTTGCCTTCTTTATATCCTCCTTCAATTCATTGATTTGATTTTTGATGAGGTTTTCCATGTCTGTTCAAACGTCCTGAATTGTTTCAACTCCTATATCTCATTTGAATTGTTGGTTTGTTCCTTTGACTGGACTGTACCTTGTTGGTTTGCTCCTTTGACTGGGTCATATCTTCAATTTTCTTAGTATGATTCATTATTTTTTGCTGGCATCTAGGCATTTAATTACCTTAATTAGTTTATTCTGGAGATTGTTTTCACTTTTTAATTTATTAATTAAAAGAATCTCACAACAAATGAACAAAAACATTCTTAACATATGATCATTCCGTTCTACATATATAATCAGTAATTCATGATATCATCACATAGTTGCATATTCATCATCATGATCATTTCTTTTATTTATTTATTTATTTATTTATTTATTTATTTTTTATTAATTAAAGAAAAAAGAAATTAACACAACATTTAGAAATCATTCCATTCTACATATGCAATCAGTAATTCTTAACATCATCACATAGATGCATGATCATCATTTCTTAGTACATTTGCATCGATTTAGAAAAAGAACTAGCAAAACAACAGAAAAAGATATAGAATGTTAATATAGAGAAAAAAATAAAAATAATAATAATAGTAAAAAAAAAGACACAAACAAACAAACAGACAAACAAAAAAAACCCCTATAGCTCAGATGCAGCTTCATTCAGTGTTTTAACATGATTACTTTACAATTAGGTATTATTGTGCTGTCCATTTTTGAGTTTTTGTATCTAGTCCTGTTGCACAGTCTGTATCCCTTCAGCTCCAATTACCCCTTATCTTACCCTGTTTCTAAGTCCTGTTGGTCTCTGTTACCAATGACATATTCCAAGTTTATTCTCGAATGTCGGTTCACATCAGTGGGACCATACAGTATTTGTCCTTTAGTTTTTGGCTAGACTCACTCAGCATAATGTTCTCTAGGTCCATCCATGTTATTACATGCTTCATAAGTTTATCCTGTCTTAAAGCTGCATAATATTCCATCGTATGTATATACCACAGTTTGTTTGGCCACTCGTCTGTTGATGGACATTTTGGTTGTTTCCATCTCTTTGTAATTGTAAATAATGCTGCTATAAACATTGGTGTGCAATGTCCGTTTGTGTCTTTGCCCTTAAGTCCTTTGAGTAGATACCTAGCAATGGTATTGCTGGGTCGTATGGCAATTCTATATTCAGTTTTTTGAGGAACCGCCAAACTGCCTTCCACAGTGGTTGCACCATTTGACATTCCCACCAACAGTGGATAAGTGTGCCTCTTTCTCCGCATCCTCTCCAGCACTTGTCATTTTCTGTTTTGTTGATAATGGCCATTCTGGTGGGTGTGAGGTGATATCTCATTGTAGTTTTGATTTACATTTCTTTAATGGCCAGGGACATTGAGCATCTCTTCATGTGCCTTTTGGCCATTTGTAATTCCTCTTCTGAGAGGTGTCTGTTCAAGTCTTTTTCCCATTTTGTAATTGGGTTGGCTGTCTTTTTGTTGTTGAGTTGGACAATCTCTTTATAAATTCTGGATACTAGACCTTTATCTGATATGTCGTTTCCAAATATTGTCTCCCTTTGTGTAGGCTGTCTTTCTACTTTCTTGATGAAGTTCTTTGATGCACAAAAGTGTTTAATTTTGAGGAGCTCCCATTTATTTATTTCCTTCTTCAGTGCTCTTGCTTTAGGTTTAAGGTCCATAAAACCTCCTCCAATTGTAAGTTTCATAAGATATCTCCCTACATTTTCCTCTAACTGTTTTATGGTCTTAGACCTAATGTTTAGATCTTTGATCCATTTTGAGTTAACTTTTGTATAGGGTGTGAGATACGGGTCTTCTTTCATTCTTTTGCATATGGATATCCAGTTCTCTAGGCACCATTTATTGAAGAGACTGTTCTGTCCCAGGTGAGTTGGCTTGACTGCCTTATCAAAGATCAAATGTCCATAGATGAGAGGGTCTATATCTGAGCACTCTATTCGATTCCATTGGTCGATATATCTATCTTTATGCCAATACCATGCTGTTTTGACCACTGTGGCTTAATAATATGCCTTAAAGTCCAGCAGCGTGAGACCTCCAGCTTCGTTTTTTTCCCTCAAGATACTTTTAGCAATTCGGGGCACCCTGCCCTTCCAGATAAATTTGCTTATTGGTTTTTCTATTTCTGAAAAATAAGTTGTTGGTATTTTGATTGGTATTGCATTGAATCTGTAAATCAATTTAGGTAGGATTGACATCTTAACTATATTTAGTCTTCCAATCCATGAACACGGTATGCCCTTCCATCTATTAGGTCTTCTGTGATTTAACAGTTTTTTGTAGTTTTCTTTGTATAGGTTTTTTGTCTCTTTAGTTAAATTTATTCCTAGGTATTTTATTCTTTTAGTTGCAATTGTAAATGGGATTCGTTTCTTGATTTCCCCCTCAGCTTGTTCATTACTAGTGTATAGAAACACTACAGATTTTTGAATGTTGATCTTGTAACCTGCTACTTTGCTGTACTCATTTATTAGCTCTAGTAGTTTTGTTGTGGATTTTTCCGGGTTTTCGACGTATAGTATCATATCGTCTGCAAACAGTGATAGTTTTACTTCTGTCTTTCCAATTTTGATGACTTGTATTTCTTTTTCTTGTCTAATTGCTCTGGCTAGAACCTCCAACATGATGTTGAATAATAGTGGTGATAATGGACATCCTTGTCTTGTTCTTGATCTTAGGGGGAAAGTTTTCAATTTTTCCCCATTGAGGATGATATTAGCTGTGGGTTTTTCATATATTCCCTCCATCATTTTAAGGAAGTTCCCTTGTATTCCTATCTTTTGAAGTGTTTTCAACAGGAAAGAATGTTGAATCTTGTCAAATGCCTTCTCTGCATCAATTGAGATGATCATGTGATTTTTCTGCTTTGATTTGTTGATATAGTGTATTACATTAATTGATTTTCTTATGTTGAAACATCCTTGCATACCTGGGATGAATCCTACTTGGTCATGATGTATAATTCTTTTAATGTGTTGTTGGATTCGATTTGCTAGAATTTTACTGAGGATTTTTGCATCTATATTCATTAGAGAGATTGGCCTGTAGTTTTCTTTTTTTGTTATATTTTGCCTGGTTTTGGTATGAGGGTGATGTGTGCTTCATAGAATGAATTAGGTAGCTTTCCCTCCACTTCGATTTTTTTTGAAGAGTTTGAGGAGAGTTGGTACTAATTCTTTCTGGAATGTTTGGTAGAATTCACATGTGAAGCTGTCTGGTCCTGGACTTTTCTTTTTAGGAAGCTTTTGAATGACTGATTCAATTTCTTTACTTGTGATTGGTTTGTTGAGGTCATCTATTTCTTCTTGAGTCAAAGTTGGTTGTTCGTGTCTTTCCAGGAACCCATCCATTTCATCTAAATTATTGTATTTATTAGCGTAAAGTTGTTCATAGTATCCTGTTATTACCTCCTTTATTTCTGTGAGGTCAGTGGTTATGTCTCTTCTTCATTTGTGATCTTGTTCATTTGCATCCTCTCTCTTCTTCTTTTTGTCAATCTTGCTAAGGGCCCATCAATCTTATTGATTTTCTCATAGCACCAACTTCTGGTCTTATTGATTTTCTCTATTGTTTTCGTGTTTTCAATTTCATTTATTTCTGCTCTAATCTTTGTTATTTCTTTCCTTTTGCTTGCGTTGGGGTTAGTTTGCTGTTCTTTCTCCAGTTCTTCCAAGTGGACAGTTAATTCCTGCATTTTTGCCTTTTCTTCTTTTCTGATATAGGCATTTAGGGCAATAAATTTCCCTCTTAGCACTGCCTTTGCTGCGTCCCATAGGTTTTGATATGTTGTGTTTTCATTTTCATTCGCCTCGAGGTATTTACTAATTTCTCTTGCAATTTCTTCTTTGACCCACTCGTTGTTTAAGAGTATGTTGTTGAGCCTCCACGTATTTGTGAATTTTCTGGCACTCCGTCTATTATTGATTTCCAACTTCATTTCTTTATGATCCGAGAAAGTGTTGTGTATGATTTCAATCTTTTTAAATTTGTTAAGACTTGCTTTGTGACCCAGCATATGGTCTATCTTTGAGAATGATCCATGAGCACTTGAGAAAAAGGTGTATCCTGCTGTTGTGGGATGTAATGTCCTGTAAATGTCTGTTAAGTCTAGCTCATTTATAGTAATATTCAGATTCTCTATTTCCTTATTGATCCTCTGTCTAGATATTCTGTCCATTGATGAGAGTGGTGAATTGATATCTCCAACTATTATGGTATATGTGTCTATTTCCCTTTTCAGTGTTTGCAGTGTATTCCTCACGTTTTGGGGGGCATTCTGGTTCGGTGCATAAATATTTATGATTGTTATGTCTTCTTGTTTAATTGTTCCTTTTATTAGTAGATAGTGTCCTTCTTTGTCTCTTTTAACTGTTTTACATTTGAAGTCTAATTTGTTGGATATTAGTATAGCCACTCCTGCTCTTTTCTGGTTGTTATTTGCATGAAATATCTTTTCCCAACCTTTCACTTTCAACCTATGTTTATCTTTGGGTCTAAGATATGTTTCCTGTAGACAGCATATAGAAGGATCCTGTTTTTTAATCCGTTCTGCCAGTCTATGTCTTTTGATTGGGGAATTCAGTCCATTAACATTTAGAGTTATTACTGTTTGGATAATATTTTCCTCTACCATTTTACCTTTTGTATTATATATATCATATCTGACTTTCCTGCTTTCTACACTCTTCTCCATACCACTCTCTTCTGTCTTTTTGTATCTGACTCTAGTGCTCCCTTTAGTATTTCTTGCAGAGCTGGTCTCTTGGTCACAAATTCTCTCAGTGACTTTTTGTCTGAGAATGTTTTAATTTCTCCCTCATTTTTGAAGGACAATTTTGCTGGATATAGGAGTCCTGGTTGGCAGTTTTTCTCTTTTAGTAACTTAAATATATCATCCCACTGTCTTCTAGCTTCCATGGTTTCTGCTGAGAAGTCTACACATAGTCTTATTGGGTCCCTTGTATGTGATGGATTGTTTTTCTCTTGCTGCTTTCAAGATCCTCTCTTTCTCTTTGACCTCTGACATTCTAACTAGTAAGTTTCTTGGAGAACGCCTATTTGGGTCTATTCTTTTTGGGGTGCGCTGCGCTTCTTGGATCTGTAATTTAAGTCTTTCATAAGAGTTAGGAAATTTTCAGTGATAATTTCTTCCATTAGTTTTTCTCCTCCTTTTCCCTTCTCTTCTCCTTCTGGGACACCCACAACACATATATTTGTGCGTTTCATATTGTCATTCAGTTCCCTGATCCCCTGTCCAAATTTTTCCATTCTTTTCCCTATAGTTTCTGTTTCTTTTTGGAATTCAGATGTTCCATCCTCCAATTCACTAATTCTAGCTTCTGTCTCTTTAAATCTACCATTGTAAGTATCCATTGTTTTTTCCATCTTTTCTGCTTTGTCCTTCACTCCCATAAGTTCTGTGATTTGTTTTTTCAGTTTTTCTATTTCTTCTTTTTGTTCAGCCCATGTCTTCTTCATGTCCTCCCTCAATTTGTTGATTTGGTTTTTGAAGAGGTTTTCCATTTCTGTTCATATATTCAGCATTAGTTGTCTCAGCTCCTGTATCTCATTTGAACTATTGGTTTGTTCCTTTGAGTGGGCCATATTTTCAATTTTCTGAGTGTGATCCGTTATCTTCTGCTGGCATCTGGGCATTTAATCAGATTTCCCTGGGTGTAAGATGCCGCAGGTTGAAAGATTTTTCTGTGAAATCTCTGGGTTCTGTTTTTCTTATCCTGCCCAGTAGGTGGCGCTCGTGGCACACATTTGTCTGCGGGTCCCACCAGTAACAGGTGCTGTGGGTCCTTTAACTTTGGAAAACTCTCGCCGTGGGGGAGGTTCGCCAGCCGAAGCGGCTTGGAAGAGTACCAGCCGGCCCGGGGCTCTGAACGCGGGGAGGGTCACCGGCCGCCGCAGCCTGGGAGAGCGCCCGTCCGAATTTCCTAGTCGGCCCGGGGCACCAAGCATGGCGGGAGGGCGCCAGCCGCCGCGGCCCGGGAGAGTGCACCGTTCCCAGCCGGACCTGGGAGTCACGTGTTTGGAAGGGACCCCCCCGGTCACCGTTCTCTGCGGCCTGGGGATTTCCGATCCAATTCTCTCAGTTGGTCTGGGGGGCTGCGCGTGGTGGGGGTGCCAGCCGCCGCGGCATGAGGGGACCGCCTGCCCAATTCTTCCAGCTGGCCCGAGAAGGAGGAGGGGAGCAACTCCGGCCGCTTGCCACCCTGCCCGGGGAAGCCCGCGCCCCTCGTCGATCTCACCGGAGCGGGTTCTCCCAGCCAGTCAGCCGTTCCAGGATGGGGTACACTGTCTTTTTGATCTCTGTCGTGGCTCCGGGAGCTGTTCTGTATCGTTTCTACTCCCCTAGTAGCTGTTCTGGAGGAGGAAAGGTGAGGATGACAAGGCTGTCGAGGACGGTGGCAGAGGAGCCGGTGAAGGCGGAAGAGGGCACGGTGGTGGCTGGAGAGCTGTCCGGCGTGCCGGCGGTGGTGGTGGGTGTGAGGGACAGTCAGTGATCAGCAGCAGGCGGTGAGCTTCTGTCGGCACTGAGAGGGCTGAGGCAGCAATGGTAGACTGTGCTTGGCAGACCCCGGCAAGAAACCCACCCAGCGGCGAAGGGGCAGATACCGCACCTCCTTGGATCTGTAATTTTAAGTCTTTCATAAGAATTGGGAAATTTTCAGTGATAATATCCTCCATTAGTTTTTCTTCTCCTTTTCCCTCTGTTCTCCTTCTGGGACACCCACGACATGTATATTCATGTGCTTCATATTGTCATTCAATTCCCTGAGTCCCTGCTCATATTTTTCCATTTTTTCCCCTATATTTTCTTTTGCTTGTCTGATTTCAGATGTTCCATCCTCCAATTCACTAATCCTATCTTCTGCCTCTCAAAATCTACCATTGTAGGTTTCCATTGTTTTTTTCATCTCTTATACTGTGCCTTTCATTCCCATAAGTTCTGTGATTTGATTTTTCAGACTTTCCATTTCTTCTTTTTGTTCATCCCTTGGTTTCTTTATATCCTCCTTCAAGTCATTGATTTGATGTATGATGAGGTTTTCTATGTCTGTTGGTATATTCTGAATTAATTGTTTCAACTCCTGTATCTCATTTGAATTGTTGATTTGATTCCTTTGACTGGGCTGTATCTTCAGTTTTCCTAGTGTGATTTGTTATTTTTTGCTGGCGTATCTAGGCATTTAATTTCCTTGATTAGCTTATTCTGGAGCTTGCTTTCACCTCTTTTACCAAGGGTTTTCTCACTCAATGAATTTGTTTTCTGTGTCCTTTTTCACACTCAGTTCAGCTTTTTCTGGACCTCTAGCTTATGTTTTGTTTAACAGAGGAGAATTTTTCAGTTCTTGTTTTCTTGTTTCTTGCCCTGCTTGTGTGGTGCCTTCCCCCCCCACACACACACACACTCTTAGGAGGGTCTACATAGATATTATAGACCCCAGCCAAATTTTCACAGACCAAACTGACTTCCTGTCAGGAGGAAAGAGTCATCTGCATCAGTTTTCCCTGAGGGTGAGACCCGACAGGTTGAAAGGCTTTCCTGTGAAGTCTCTGGACTCTGTTTTTCTTATCCTGCCCAGTATGTGGTGCTTGTCTGCCTGCAAGTCCCACCAGCATAAGATGATGAGGTACCTTTAACTTTGGCAGACTCTCTCTGCTGGGGGCATGGTGGAGATAGAGGAGAGGTTGTAGGTTAGTTTTAATGGCTTCAAATTACCAAGCCCTGGTGTCTGAATTCCTTAAGGGAGGGATTCCACCTGAGTTGGGTCTCATCCCTCCCCTGAGGAAAGCACCAGCTCCAGACAAGATCTCAAAGAAGCTTGTTTCTGCCTATGCCTGGGGCAGTTGCAGCCTGAGAAGCCCTGCTTCTGTATCCAAGGCCAGTCAAGCCACCATAGAAACACAGCCACAGAAACCTCTGTTTCTTTTTCCATCAGCCCTGCCCCCTTAGTGGCGGGGCAAAAATCAGTGATCTCTGCTTTGACCAGGTTCACCTGAGCTGGGGGCCTATTTTTAGTAGTCAGAATTTGTGAATTAATTCCACACTTGAAGCTTAGTTGAACCCAGCCCTCGTAAAGTCTCTTTCCTTCCCTCTCTGGGAAGCAGCATGTGGGGGAGGGGCACCAGCTGCCACGGCTTGGGGCGCTCATGGTTCTGAGGGGGCTCGCAGCTGGTCCCGCTGGCCCAGACTGGGGTACACTGTGTGTCCGGTCACTGACGTGGCCCCAGGAGCTGTTCTTTACTGTTCCTGGTTAGTAGGTGTTCTGGTGGACGAACTAAATCCCACACCTTGCTCAGCTGCCATCTTGGCTCATCCAAAAGCTGCTAATTTCGAGTGGGGACCTGAACAAGAGGAGGCTCTGTGACAAGTCCAGGCTGTGTACAAGCTGCTCTGCCACATGGGCCATATGATACAGCAGATCCAGTGGTGCTGGAAGTGTCAGTGGCAAATAGAAATGCTGTTGGAGCCTTTGGCAGGCCCCTATAGGAAAATCACAATGCAGACCCTTAGGATTTTGGGGCAAAGCCTTACCATCTGCTGCAGATAACACTCTCCTTTTGAGAAACAGCTTTTGGCCTGCTACTGGCCCTTAGAAGAAACTGAACACTTAACCATGTGCCACCAAGTTACCATGAGCCCTGAGTTGCCTATCGTGAGCTGGATGTTGTCTGACCCACAAAGCCATAAAGTTGGGCATGTGCAGCAGCACTGTATTGTAAAATAGAAACGGTATATATGAGATAAGGCCAGAGCAGGTCCTGAAGTCACAAGTAAGTTACATGAAGAAGTGGCCCAGATGCCCATGGTCTCCATTCCTGACACATTACCTTCTCTTTCCCAGACCAGAGCTATGGCCTCTTGGGGAGTTCCTTTCAGTGAATTGACTGAGGAAGAGAAAACTCAGGCCTGGTTTACAGATGGTTCAGCACAATATACAGGTACCATCCGAAAGTGGACAGCTGCAGCACTACAACCCCTTTCTGGGGTGTCCTTGAAGGACAGTGGTGAGGGGAAATCCTCCCAGTGAGCAGAACTTCGAGCAGTGCACCTGGTTGTTCATTTTGCTTGGAAGGAGAATTGGTCAAGGTGCATTTGTATACTGACTCATGGGTGTTGCTAATGGTTTGGCTGCATGGTCAGGGACTTGGAAAGACCATAATTGGAAAACTGGTGACAAAGAGGTCTGGGGAAGAAGTATGTGGATAGACCTTTCTGAGTGGGCTACAAACATGAAGATATTTGTGTCCCATGTGAATGTGTACCAGAGGGTGACTTCAGCAGAGGAAGGTTTTAATAATCAAGTGGATAAGATGACCCATTCTGTGGATACCAGTCAGCCTCTTCCTCCAGGAACTCCTATCATTGCCCAATGGGCTCATGAACAAAGTGGTCATGGTGATAGGGACAGAGGTTATGCATAGGCTCAGCAACATGGAGTCCACTCACCAAGGCTAACTTGACTACAGCCACTGCTGAGTGTCCAATCTGCTAGAAGCAAAGACCCACACTCAGCCCCAAATATGGCACCATTCCCCAAGGTGACCAGCTGGCTACATGGTGGCAGGTTGTTTACATTGGACCACTCCCTTCATGGAAGGGGCAGTGATTTGTTCTAACTGGAATAAACACATACTCTGGATATGGGTTTGCTTTCCCTGCACACAATACTACTGTCAAAACTACCATCCTTGGGCTTATGGAAAACCTTATCCATCATCATGGTATTCCACACAGCATTGCTTCTGATCAGGGAAGACACTTCACAGCAAATGAAGTGCAGGAATGGGCACAAGCTCATGGAATTCTCTGGTCTCACCATGTTCCTCATCATCCAGAAGCAGCTGGATTGATAGAAAGGTGAAATGGGCTTTTGAAAACTCAAAGGTGGCAATACCTTGAAGGGCTGGAGTAATATTCTCCAGGAAGCTGTGTATGCTCTGAATCAGCATCCACTGTATGGTGTGGTTTCTCCCATGGCCAGGATCCATGGGTCCAAGAACCAAGAGGTGGAAATGGAAGTGGCATCATTCACTACTACCCCTAGTGATCCAATAGGAAAATTTTTGCTTCCTGTCCCTGAGACCTTGAGCTCTGCTGGTCTACAGGTTTTAGTTCCTAAAGGAGGAGTGCTTCCACCAGGAGAAACAACAATGATTTCATTGAACTGGAATTAAGTCTGCCACCTGGTCACTTTGGGCTACTCATGCCCCTGGATCAACAAGCCAAGAAGGGGATTACATTATTGGCTGGGGTGATTGACCCTGACTTCAGGGGGAAATAGGACTACAACTACACAATGGAGGTAAAGAAGAGTTTTCTTGGAATCTAGGAGATCCCCTAGGCGTCTTTTAGTACTACCATGCCCTGTGATTAAAATCAATGGAAAACTACAACAACCCAATCCAGTCAGGACTATCAATGGCTCTGAAACTTCAGGAATGAAGGTTTGGGTCACCCCACCAGGCAAAGAACCACGGCCAGCTGACGTGCTTGCTGAGGGTAAAGGGAACATGGAATGGGTAGTGGAAGAAGGTAGTGATGAATATGAACTTTGACCACGTGATCAGTTACAGAAACGAGGACTGTAATGCTGTTTTGTTCATGTTATACTATTTAAGTTGTAAGATATCAAGTTTAAGAATGAGTATTACCCAAGGACTTGCACCCTATTCTGGAGACATTTAATGTGTTTCCAGTTATAGGCAGGACAGTTGAGTATTGTTAGGTGAAAGAGAAAATGTGTGCTATACTGTTTTTTACTTAGAAATTGTGTATGGTTTAAGGTGATATGTATAGCTGCCAAGTTGACAAGGGGTGGACTGTCATGTTGAGGTTGATGTGTCAACTTGGCCAAGTGGTGGTACCTGTTTTTCCGGGTGGGCAAGTGCTGGTCTGTCCATTGCAATGAGGACATTTCATAGAATTAAATCATGATCATGTTAGCTGCATCCACAGCTGATTCCATTTGTAATCAGCTAAGGGGAGTGTCTTCTTCATTGAATGATGCTTAATCTAATCACTGGAAGCCTTTTAAGGAGGATTCAGAAGAGACAGGCTCTCTTTCTGCTTTGGCCGGCAAGCCTCTCCTGTGGAATTGGTCTAGACCCTCCATCGGAATCATCGGTTTCACACCCTGCTCTGTGGATTTTGGATTCTGTTCCCACAGTTACATGAGACACTTCTATAAATTTTATATTTTCAAGTGTTTCTTGTTGATTCTGTTTCTCTAGAGAACCCTAACTAATACAGGGGAAAACCCAACTTCCCCAACTGGAGAATTCTTGATATTCTCACAAGCAGTGGGAACAACCAAAGCAATAGGCAGAGCCCTCAATCTGGGGGTTGGTTCATATGAAACCTAACCCCACAAAGAATAGGCTAAGCCTATTTAAAATTAGGTCTAAGAGTCACCCCCAGAAAACCTCTTTTTTTGCTCAGTTGTGGCCTCTCTCTCTCTCTCTCTCTCTCTCTCTCTCTCTCAACCAACACGACAAGCAAACTCGCTGGCCTCCCCCTCTCTACATGGAACATGACTCCCAAAGGGTGGACGTTCCTGGCAATGTGGGACAGAAATTCTAGAATGAGCTGGGACTCAGCATCATGGAATTGAGAAAACCTTTTCAACCAAAAAGTGGAAGAGCAAAATGAGACAAAATAAAATGTCAGTGGCTGAGAGATTCCAAACAGAGTCGAGAGGTTATCCTGGAGGTTATTCTTATGCATTATATAGATATCACCTTTTTAGTTAAGGTGTAGTGGAGGGGCTGGAGGGAAATGCCTGAAAATGTAGAGATGTGTTCCAGTAGACATGTTTCTTGAAGATGATTGTGTGATTACATAGCTTTCACAATATGACTGTGTGATTGTGAAAACCTTGTGTTTGATGCTCCTTTTATCTATCTTTTCAACAGATGAGTAAAACATATGGGTTAAAATAAATAAATAATATGGGGAACAAATGTTAAAATAAATTTAGTAGATTGAACTGCTAGTGATCAATGAAAGAGAGGGGTAAGGGGTATGGTATGTGTGAATTTTTTTCTGTTTTTTGTCTATTTCTTTTTCTGAATTGATACAAATGTTCAAAGAAATGATCATGATGATGAATATACAGCTATGTGATGATATTGTGAGTTATTGATTATGTATTAAGAATGGAATGATTATATGGTAAGAATGTTCATGTTTGTATGTTGTTATGGTGAATAAAAAATAAATTAAAAAAATCCAGCAGTCTGGGAAATCTGTTATTTGTACCCTTATATTGAGATTGAAGAGGAACTGTATTTTTGGAAGCCAGAAAATTTTCTTAATACCCAATGTTGCTCGTTGTTGATACAGTTGTCCTTGCTTTGATTTAACTTTTAGTTCGTTGAGGTTTGTGAAAAATTTCAGCGGTTGATTGTGTTTAGAAAGAAGTCTTAAATGCTGTTATGTGACACCAACATGTCCCATTTCTACAAAGAAGGTAAGGTACTTTTTTGATAATTGCCAGAAAAGAAAATCACTCACAGTATATATATATATATATATATATACTGTCTGCAAACCATTAAGAATATCTTTTACATGTATTCAGAGATTGTCCACATTTGTATCATGGCCTGAGTATAGAAAAGTGGTGACCTATTCACTGTAAATGGGCTTGTGGAACATACCTATGTGCAGGGAGAAGGCATAGACTAGGGTATTATAAAATAATAACACTAACGTTTAAGACAAACCTTATTGAGTTAAGTAGCAAATATGATTTCAGTAACATATGTTTAAACTAACTGGCTTGGAATTCATAAAAAGTGCATTTTATTAAGTTTTAAAAAATCCTAAATACAGTTTTGTTTTCCTGAACATGACAAAGTTTGGGAAACTATATGTACTAGTTCTAATTTCCTCCATTAATTTATTCAGAAACATTCACTGAATACGCACTATTTACAAGTCACCATGCTAGGTGCTAGAGATCAGAGATGAATAAAATAATCCCTGCCATTAGGGAGCTTCCAGTCAAACAGTGATTTTGCAGTGGGGGGTAGAAAAAGCATATGCCCTTATGAAGACATACTAGAATTACTAAAGGCCAGTTATCAAAGTACAGTCCACTGGGTACCCATCACGATTCCGATTATGGAAGGAAAAGGACCTTGCTGTCTGAAAGGTGATACTGATGGTGAAGTAGGGGAAACTCTGTTTACCCAAGAAAGCACCTGAACCTCTGAGCAGTGGCCAAAACTTTACTGCCAGCAGCCCCAGAGGACTCTCTGTCCAAAGTCTGAGCCCTGTATATTCTTAGTTTCCAGATTATACAGGCTGGTAAGGCAAGAGTCACTATGGGAATGGGTAGTAAACACTGGAAAGGTATGGAATTTCTTTTGTCTGAGATGGGACATGCACAGAGGACCACAGTTCTGTGGATGTAACCCAAGGCAGGGTCTGCAGATGTGACCAGAGGCAGAGACTTGGACATGACCAGAGGCAGAGTCTGTGGACATGACCTAGGGCAGAAAGGTGCCGCAGACATTTTGTTTTACTCCCTGCTTTTGCATACTTTAAGAGTACATAATTTCAAACATAAATTCATAAGGTGATATGTGTGAATACATAAAAATTCATAAAGTTATACAATAATAATACTGAGGTGAAACACATGAATTCATAAAGTTATACAAAAATACTGAGGTTAAACTTGTAAATTGCTTCATTCCTCCCTTTTGATGATATTATTTACCACGTTTTATTTTATAAGCCAGCACCATTTTCCTTTGTAGAGACTAGCTCATATCCATGATAATTTGTGAGGCTCAGGTTCCTGAAGTAGGTGGGAGGCAGTTTTTCAGTCTATTATGGCCTCTATTGTTTGATTTACACTTCTTAACAAGCAGGGGACTAGGCAAGGTAAAATAAGTATAGCACTTACAACTCCTATTATCATTGTCACAATCTTGGACCACAGTCCAGAAAACAATGAGTCAAGCCATGAGGTCCAAGAGTTGTCCACGCCTAAATTTCTGACTAATTCTTCAGAGAGGGCCATGAGTCCACCTAGCATTACACAGACCCTCCTTTTCCTGCCAATATCATGTCTAGTACCAGTCTGTTTTCCCAGGCTACCTTGCTGGTAGAAGCTACCTGCTTGGTCAAGCCTCTAACAGCATCTTTAGTATAATTTATAAATCTTTGCTGATTGTAATAAGTGTAATTAATCCAATCTACATTTTTATTTACCATTACCCACCAAAATAAGAAAGACTCAAACCCAGCAGCTATTTGATGGCAAGCCTTATATTGGTCAAGAACTCCTCTCAGGACTAATATAATATATTAATATAATATATATTATATTAGGGTCAAAGGAGCCCTCTGGGACTTCTCACTTTTTCCTAGACCTGGGTGCCAGCTAGTGTTCTTGAGTTTGGTTTAGGTTTGTGACAGTAAATAGGATGGTGTGGTAGCTAGATTCAGTTGTCAACTTGGCCAGGTGGATGTGCCTCATTCCATTGCTGTGGACACGAGCCAATGGTACATGAACCTCATCTGTTGCTGATTACATCTTCAGTTGGCTAGGAGGCATGCCTGCTGCAATGAATGACATTTGAGTTAATTAACTGGTGCTTAAATGAGAGAGCTCAA
Source organism: Tamandua tetradactyla (assembly GCF_023851605.1). Lineage (NCBI taxonomy): Eukaryota > Metazoa > Chordata > Mammalia > Pilosa > Myrmecophagidae > Tamandua > Tamandua tetradactyla. The sequence continues at coordinate 18,785,990 of NC_135327.1, read as the reverse complement.
CGTAGCACAACCCAAGTAGCTCAGTATACCTCATCTCAGCACTTGCAGCTTACCCCAGGCCTTTGGAGATGCAGAAAGGAATCACCCCAGGGAAAGTTGTTGGAACCCAGAGGCCTGGAGAGAAGGCCAGCAGAGACCATCCTGTGCCTTCCCACGTAAGAAAGAACCTCAGTGGAAAGTTAGCTGCCTTTCCTCTTAAGAACTAAAAAAATAAATCCCCTTTTATTAAAAGCCAATCCGTCTCTGGTGTGTTGCATTCTGGCAGCCAGCAAACTAGGACAGATGGCAAACTGCACAAAGGTGCAGGTCCTCTCCCAGTCCAGCAGAGCTTGTAGGTTACAGAGTTTGTAGGCACTGTAGGTTACAGTATTTCAGATCCCCGGTGGCATTCCAGGTCTGGGCACAAGTTACCTGAGGCCACTTTCTGTTTTGCTTAAACATCATGAGATACAGGCCATGTGATTCCAGTAGCCTCCTTGGGCCAAGGGAATTCCTTTTCTTTCACCCCTTTTGGCCAGAGGAAACAATGCAGCCATGGCGCTGCAGTTGTTGTTCCCTGTGGAGTTTAGGAAGAGAGAAACCACACACTTAAGTTCTGCCTCATGCTTATCAAACCCTAAAGGAAAAGGGACTACCTGGGCACAGGATGGCAAGAAGCACAGGCATAACAATTTCTTTTTCCCAAACTGTGCACAGTGTATCTCACCCATTCCCACTAGGCATTGGTTTCACTAGATCCTGCTATTGCTGTCAAACTTTCTTTTGCATTTTTGGTCGTCATGACTTTTACTACTAGGAGATTTGGAACTAGGTGAGGTGGTGGACTTGAGGCATTTGCCTATGGCTCAGACTGGGTTGGCGGGTTTAGGACATTTGCTGGTGATGTGGACTGGGTGGGCCTAGGGAGGGGAACGGGAGGGATAACTAGGATGCAGAAACAGCCGACTGGGTCTTTGCCAGTAACGTCCACCCGGATTCCAAAAGTGTGGTTGTACTTTATGTCTCCTGGCCCTGGCAGGACAATAATGAGGGGATTACAGTTGTTTATGTGTCATTCACCCTTTACATGCCCCTTAATGAATGTTAATGGCTTAAGTGATTTGCAGTTCTCAAGTGAGGTTTACCTACAGATCCATAACCAAAATTCCAGGTGCCCTTGGGACACCACTGTTGTTGGGGTGAAGTCCAACCCCTAAAGTATGTAGTCCCCCAAACATCCTGCCATGACCAGCGTGGGCTTCTCTCCCATTCCTCTTTCCTAGCTTGAAGGCGCAGGTATTTTTCTGATGAACTTAATGCTTGCTGATTGCCCAGATTTCCATGGGAAATTCCCTTGAGCGCACAGAAGTCCAGCTGGATGACCTGAGAGTTACCCCCTTCAGTGACAGTGATGGAAGTTAGAGCAGCAGTTACCTGCCAGAGAGTGCCCAGGAGGCAAAGGGGGGCTATCATTTTAGAGATACTTTTAGCTTGTGTTACCTGGATATGAAGGGCTCCACCAAATCAAGGTAAAATTAGTGTTTGGAAAGAGGGCAAATACTGCTAAGTGAAAAACAAGCACAAAGAGTAAGAAAAAGACAATTAGTTCACAGACCCAGCAGGCAAGGATGTCCATGTGTCGATTCCTCAATCTTCAGCTGTGCATAGATCAGTCAGCTTCCAGGATGACTGAAGCAGGGCTTGAAGATTCCCTCAGGTTCTGGTCCCAAATAGACCAGTCAGTTTTCAAAGTGGTGGGGGCAGGGCAGGTGGTTTTCTTATGCAAAGTCAGACACAGTGGGTCCTCTGGGTCAGTTTGGCGTTTCCAAGACTGAGTTAAGCCATTTCCAGGCTTCATACAGGAGTGCTGAGATCACTGTATGCAAGGAGTGATCTCGGCAACCCTAACAGCTGTAGGAGTGGAAAGGAGGACCACTTAGGGCCTTACCAACAGATTAAGTGTTAACACCTGATTTTTCCAATCTTTTACCCAGACTAGCAATCCCAGGGTAAAGGGGTGCACGGGGGTGTTAACTGTAGTGGAATCTTTCATTTACCCAGCTGTGCAATTGAGACAGAGCAGAGCTTAGCCCCTGGAGCTGCCTTTGTAAAGTTAATTCTCCAAATTATGTAATATTTCCTTGGAGTTCTTTTATTAGCGGTAGAGGCCGTCTGAACAGAACTTCAAATGGAGAAAATCTTTTTTGTTTTGTGCAACTGCATCTTCTCCTTAACGACGCTATGGGAAATACATCAGTCCATTTTAAATTGGTTTCCTGACAGTTTTTTCAGGGTAACTTCCAGATTTAATTCATTTGCTCCACTCTTCCTGAACTCTGCAGCCTATATGCTGTGTGGAGATTCCAGTTTATGCAGTCAGCTTTACTGAGATTTTGTGTGATCTGGTCCACAAATGCTTGTCCATTTTCAGAGCCCAGGGAGCTCAGCAGGCCATTCCTCAGAATGATTTCTTTGCATAAGAAATGGACCACTTCCTGGGCTTTTTCTGAGCCAGTGGGGATGTCTTCCACCTATCCTGAGAAGGTACAGACTTCTACTCACAAATAGTGATACCCCCTTGCCCGGGGGAGTTCTGTGAAGTCTATTTGGATGTCATTGAATGGCAACTGCCCCATGACTTGAATTCCCGTGGAGGGGGTTGGGGGAATGTTGGCCCTTGTCAGGGGTTGTTTTGAGCACAAGTCACGCATTTAGCACAGACTGCTTGGGCAAGCTGGTGCAGTTGAGGAATGTAAAAGTACTGTTGAAGAAACTACTCCAGCGCTATTTTTCTCTAGTGACTGTTTTCGTGAACTTGCGAAGCCACAGTCGGGCCAAGTGCTTCTGGGATTGCTAATCAACCATCCTTGAAGTTCCACCATCCATTTGGTAGGAGGGCACTGCCTTCTTAGTTTATCCAGGAATCTTCAGTCTCGGAGTATTTTGGCTGTATGCCACTTATAGGTTCTGCTAGAAGGGCTGCTGTTAAGGAGGAGTGGGCTCCCCTTAGGCTGCTGCCTTGGCTCCCTTATCAGTTGGACACTTCCCTTGGGCTACTGCTGTGTTTTCTGACTGGTGCCCTGGGCAGTGGATGATGGCAACCTTCACTGGGTCCCATACTGCTTCCAGGAGGGCCAGGATTTCCTGGCTGTGCTTTATTTCCTTTCCTCCAGCATTGATCAGTCCTCTTTCTTTGTGTAGGGCCCCTGCACCTGAGCAGTATTAAAGGCATACCTTGAGTCAGTGTAAATGTTAACAAAAGAATTTGCCTCTAACAGCAGGGCTCTGGTGACTGTGATGAGTTTGGCTTTTTGAGCTGAGGTGCCTACGGGGAGGGGCTCAGATTCCACAATTGAGTCCAGGGTTACCACTGCATACCCTGCTTTTCACATCCTCTTGTGGTCAAAACTGCTGCTGTCTGTATGATATTCTGCATCAGGGTGGGTGAAAGGCTGGTCCTTTAAATCTGGTCTGCTGGAGGACACTTCTTTTAAGTTTTCTGTACATTTATGCTCGGGCAGGCCTTCTCTTTTTGGCAGGAGAGTAGCTGGGTTTAGGCTGCATATGGCTTCCACGTGAATATTTGGGTTGTCACATAAGAGGACCTGATCTTTTAACAGCTGGGGAATGGAAAGCCAGTGATATCCCTTTTGCTGAACTGCCTTGATATGGTGCAGGACACAAAGGGTTAATTACTAGCTGAAAGTTAACTTCTCAGCATCATGAGTTAGAACAACAGCAGCTGCTAAAGCCCACAGACAGGGAGGCCATTCTTTGGACAGCTTTGGCCACCACCCTTTGCTGGCTGAGAAGAGTCTATCTACTTTGATAAGTAAGCTACCAGGTTGTCCCAGGGCCTAATTTCTGAATGAGGACCCCTGTGGCTGTTCCCTGTCATTCATAAATGTACAGAGTGAAAGGTTTGTCAATGTCTGGGAGACCCAAGGCTGGGGCTTGGGTGAGTTCCTTTTTTAGCGTTTCAAAGGTTTTTTGTTGTTCAGCTCCCCAGGGCAGAGGTGGATTTTCTGCTCCTCTACCTCATATAAGAGGCTAGCAACTTCCGCAAAGGAGGAACCCAGATGTGACAAAACCCTGTGGCCCTTAGAAACTCACAGACTTGTCACTGAGATGTGGGTGTGGGAATCTGACAGATGGCCTGCTTTCTTTCAACCCGCAGGGACTGGGTGCCTTGAGTAATGTGAAATCTGAGAAATTTCACCTGTTTCTTACAAATCTGGGCCTTTTTCTTAGAGACCTTGTAGCCCCTTTGGTTTAAGTGGATCAGGAGTGCTTTAGTACCTTTTAGACAGTCTTGTGAGGTTGTGCTGGCTAAGAACAGATCATCCACATACTGAAGCGCCACACTATTATACTTTTTATTGTGGAATTCCTGCAAGTCCTTTCCTAGGGTCTGGCTAAATAGAGTGGGAGAATTCTTGAACCCTTGGGGCAAGTGCGTCCAGGTGAATTGTTGTTTTCTTCCAGTGTATGGATGTTCCCATTCAAAGGCAAAAATGGGTTGGCTGACTGGTGGCAGAGGAACACAAAAGAAAGTGTCTTTCAGGTCAAGGAAGGAGAAAAATGATGCTGTTGGAGGAATTAGGCTCAATAGAGTATACGGGTTTGGTACTATGGGATGTAGTGTAACAGTCATTTGTGTGTGTGTGTGTGTGTATTGTTATCGTGTAATTGTGTAGCAGTCATTTTGTTGATAGCCCACAAATCTTGAACAGGATGGTAATCATTGGTGCCAGGTTTTCATACCAGTAGCAGAGGAGTGTTCTACGGGGACTGGCACTCCTGTAGTATACCATGAACAAGCAGGTGGTCTGTGTGTGCCTGAATTCCCACCTGGGCTTCCCCGGGGGACTGAATATTGTTTGACACACTGGGGCAACTCCCTGGTGGAGTTCCATGAGGACCAGAGGGGCATTCTTTGCTAGCCCCGGTAGATTATTTTCTGCCCAAACAGAAGGATCAACTCCTGGCATTTGTGGAGGGTCAGGCTGGTTTTGGTTTTCTTTGGTGAGAAAGAGGCACCACTCTTCCATCTGGGGGCTGTCGGGGTCACCATGATTTTTCCCTCTGGGTTTTTTAGCATCAGGAAACATTCCCCTTCTGCACTGAAACTTATCTGGGCCTGGAGCTTTGTCGTGAAGTCTTGGCCCAGCAGGAGCACAGGGCAGTCAGGAAGGTAAAGAAATTGATGAGAAACTTCACGAGATCCCAGCAGACACTTGCAGGCTGTTAAGAAGGGATGTTGAGCCAAGATGCCAGTAGCCCCACCTTTGGTGGTTTGCTTTTTAGCTTTAGGCCCAATTTGCTGCATGGCAACAGAAAGTTCTGCGCCTGTGTCTACCATGAAGTCCATTTTTCAGCCCCTACTGTCATCATGGCCATGGGCTCCCCAGGGCCGAGTATGAAGGGGTCCGGTCTGTCTCAGTCAAAATTGTCTTCAAGGCCTGCCAGGACTACAAAATTAGTAACTATGGGCTCCTCATAGCTCGCAGGGAGCTTGCTTCCCCTTTCCTGTTTTTTGTTGGGGCATTCTGCTTTCCAGTGTCCCTCCTCTTTACAGTAAGCACACTGGTTTCTTCCCGGTGGAGATGCTCTCCTCCATTTTCTGGGCGGCCCCCAAAGAGTGGGTGTTTTATTTTCTGTCCCTGGACACTTGAAGATTCTGGGTTTTGAGGATGGGGGCCTTCTGGTGGTCTGCATAGAACCGTAGCAAGCAGGTCTGCCTTTTTCTTTAGTCGGTGGTCTGCTCCTCTCCGTGCCTCTTGGTCTTGGTTCATGTAGACTTTTGTAGCCACCTCAAGGAGCTGGGATATATTCATTCCAGAAAACCCTTCTAATTTCTGCAGCTTTCCCTGGATATCAGGTTAGGCTTGCCCAACAAATGCAGAGTTAAGTTTCTGGTTTTCTGGTGCCTCAACATCAAAAGGAATGTACAGTCTAAAGGTTTCACAGAGGTGCTCGTGGAACTGGCTGGGGGCTTCGTCTGGCTTTTGCAGGACTTCAGTGGTTTTTGACATATTTATTGTTTTTCTGGCCCCCTTTTTGTGCTCATGCCTTGAATGAGCATATCTTGGTAAAGATTCAAACTGTCCCTGCCAGCTTCGGTGTTTGGGACCCACCATGGGTCAGCACCTGGGCAGGAGTTCTGAGAATATTGGGATGCATTCATCGTACCCTTGGGAGCATTTTCTTCTAACCACGTCAGGGAGGCTTGTGAAATTCATCTACGCTCTGTGTTGGAAAGGATGATGCAGAGTTGACTGACGGCAATCGTGCCACATCAGTTGGTAGGTGTGTATAATCCACTGGAGCAGGTCTATCATAGCCTGGGGCTTCTCAATGTAGGAGGGAGTGTGGCTTTTCCAGTTGATGAGGTCAGAAGTTGAAAAAGCCTGGCAGACGAACAGGGGCTGGCCTCTGTGCAACTGGCCTTCTGGATCATAGTAAAACAGTGCCTGGGTTTCCCTCAGGGGCAGCTGTAAAGCCCCTGGGACACCACGGGCTTTCCCAGCTCAGGAGCGAAGGTTCCAGGTTGGCGGGATCTCTGGAGAGAGTTCAGGTGACCTGGGACCTAGCGAGATGGGAAACAGCTGTGGAAAGCTGGCTGGTGTCCCTGAGAACTGGAGTTCTCAGTGGAGGGCATCGGGGATGCTGACGGTATCTCTGGAACCAAAGCCGGCACTTTTGGCGGGGGTCGGGGGACTGGAACTGAGTAAGGCAGAGGGCATGGATTTTCCTCTTCAGCTGGGAGGACTGGAGGTTTTTCCGGGGTTGAAGACTTAGGAAGGCAGGGGTAAAGAGTCTCTGTCGGCGGTGGGGAGAGCACTGAGGCTCGGATAATCGCGCTCTGATGCACACAGTCGTGGAGAGCTTTTGTTGGCAGCCCGGAGGGGGTCGAGGTTCGGGCATCCACGCTGTGACACACGCAGTCGCCGGGAGCCGGGACCGAGAGCGGTGGCAGTGGTGGCGGTTTCTGTTTCTTTATCTAGGTGGTTGGGGTGCTTTTCTGTCAGCGGCAGAGAGCCTTCTGGGGTTGGAAATTTTGTAGCTGCGCAAGCTAGCTTCTTTGCAGCAGCCGCTCCAGGGAGCGGAATACCCAGGTTGGCAGGGGCCACTAGGATTGTTGCATGGTTTTCAATGCAAGCATTTAGCCATGGTGGTGAATTTTGAATAATTTGGAGCCAGAAGTCAATGTTATGGAAATTGGTCAGGGTGTCCAGGCTGTCCTGTGACAACTTGTCGGAGGGATCAGATCAGTTGGAGGTCAAACGACCCCTCTGACAGCCATTCAACTCCAAACGAGGGCCAGTCCAATTGGCAAAATTTGCGCAGCTTCTGGGGCTTGAGCTTTACTCCATAGTCTCCAGAGAAACCTTTCCTAAAGTTCTTAATGAGGCATGCTAAGGGGGTTTGCTCTCTGAACCACCCATAGTGACCCTCCTGGGGCATCAGACAACAAATAAACAAGACGACAATCGCTTTGTCCTTCTCTGGCCGCTTCCTGCAGGGTTGAATTTAGGGTATAAGGCGGGTTGGTATAAACCCCCAATCCGGACTCTCACAAACTCTTTCGTTTGCTCGCTTGAGAGCACCGCGGTGCAAGCCGTAACGAGATCCCATGGACCCGCCCATTGGGACAAGTACTCCGCCACGTGGGGGACACAGCGCCGAAGCCTCTGGACAGAGTCACGACTCATACATGCACTTTCACACACCAGGCACTGGACAACACGCCAAATTCTGTATGACTCCCTCCCCAAACCAGTGTTTCTAACCACCGGAGGTTTCTCCTCCAGCTTCTCTGAAGGTTACTCGGCCCAGTTTAGGAGGGGATCAGCCTCCTCTCCTGCCTGAAAGGCAGGACCTGACACTCCCGACCTGGTGGGCGGTGCTTACCAGTCCAACGGGTGGAGCTCCGGGTCAGTCCTCAGGGATGCTAAGGCCCTTCCCAAGTCCGGGGAAGCCAGTGCCCTGTTCCAGTCGGATGATCCCAAACCGGGAAAAAAGGTTCCAGGGGCGCCCTGAGGATGATGAAGATCAGTCTGCAGCTCGGGGACACACATGTGTCTCTTCCTCGGGGTGTGGAGCTTCCCGGCCCATGCACCAGAAATAAAGTAGTGGAAACTCCGTTTTCCCACGAAAGCCTCTGAGAAGTGGCCCAAACTTTATTGCTGGCAGCCCCAGAGGAAGCTTTGTCCAAAGTCTGAGCCCCAAATACTTGAGTCACTGTAGGAACGGGCGGTAAACACTGGAAAGGTACAGAATTTCTTTTGTCTGAGGCGGGACATGAGCAGAGACCCGGGTTCTGCGGGCGTGACCCTGAGGCAGGGTCTGCGGACAGGACCAAGGGCAGAAAGACACCACAGGCATTTTGCTTTACTCCCTGCTTTTAGATACTGTAGGAGTCCATAATTTCATACATAAATTCATAAGGTGATATGCATGAATACATATAAATTCATAAAGATATAGAACAATAATGCTGAGATGATACACATGAATTCATAAAGTTATACAAAAATACTGAGGTTAAATTTGTAAACTGCCTCAATGGAAACGTGCTGCATGAATAGACTTGTGGAAGCAGGAAAGTTGAAGACTTACTGGTATAAGAGAGACCAGCATATTAACACCCAACTATAATATAGCATGTACTTTATCAATAGATATGTAAAGGGTACTACAAGAGTTCCCAATTTTACCTAGTAGTAGTCAGGAAACATCTGATAGGCTCTTGAAGTTATGTACCCTGAAAGAAATTTCAGACTCTGGAGATACTGACTAAAGAGTGATCAATTTTTATGAGAATTGAAGCACTGAGAGTAGATGAGACCACCTAAAGAGAGCTGTGAAGATGGAAGAAAATAGTGAAATCAGCACTATTATTTCAACCATCATTGCTCAATTTTTGTTATGTTCCAAACACAGTGCTAAGTGCTTTATATACATTTCATTTAACCTCCACAAAAAACTTACAGGGTAGGTGCTATAGAATTTTTGGCAATGCTAGCATATAGGAGGCTGGTGGGTGAGGAGGCTTTATCAATGGGTGTGAAAAAAGAGCCATCAGAGAAACCAAAGGAGAGATTGATGCCATAGGAAACAAGGGAGGATAGTGTTTAGAGAAGGGAGAGGTCAGCAATGCCACATGTTTCAAAGGTGCCAAGGAAAGTGAGGAGTGCAAAGGAGCCACTGGTTTGGTAATTTATAGGATAAGAGTGACCTTATGGAATGCATTTTCAAAAGAGTGCTGAGGGAGGGGTGAGAGACATATTACCAAGCTTAAAAATTAAAGGAAGAATGTGATATTTAGAGGTAAGGCAATTAGGCAAAAAAGTTAAAACGCCAACCAAAACCATTCCTGCCAATCCTAAAGAACACCTAGGGTGTTATATAAGATTCTACAAAGGTTCCATGCACTAGGGTAACTGTCCAGAAATCTACAACCTCCAGATGGGTCCCTGGACCAGATAAGACCTGAGATGCAGAGGGCCACCTCTCCAGAACATCAACTGGTTCCATCCCGCATCCCATATTATCAACAGCTTCTTTCAACATGAAAAGGCTAGAATGGGCATAGCCCCAATACTCCTAAAGAGTGGGAGAAGAGTCAAAGGTGACAGTGGGGTTATACAGAGAAGATAGAGTTTAACAAATGAGTATGATCACTGAGTCATTATATCGATATTTTAGTCTTCAGTATCTTAGAGCAGCTGGAAGTAAAAACCTAAAATTTTGGAATTGTAACCCATACCAAACTCTGAAATTTGTTCTGCAACTAATTGTTGTGATGTGCTTTGAAATTTATTGCTTTTTTGTATATGTGTTATTTTTCACAAAAATAAAAGAAAAAGTTGATTGCGATGATAAATGCACAGCTATATGATGATATTGTGAACCATGGACTTTACACTTTGGATGATTAAATGGTATATGTTCTAGCTTGCTAGCTGCCAGAATGCAACACACCAGAGACGTACTGGATTTCAATAAAAGGGGATTTATTTGCTAACTTTCAACGGAGGTTCTTCTTACATGGGAAAGCACAGGGTGATTTCTGCTGGCCTTCTCTCCAGACCTCTGTGCTCCAACTACTTTCCCCGGGGTGATTCCTTTCTGCCTCTCCAAAGGCCTGGGCTGAGCTGTGAGTGCTGAGATGAGGTCTGCTGAGCTGCTTGGACTGTGCTATGTTGAGTCTCTCATTTGAGCACCAGCCGATTAAGTCAAATATCATTCATTGCAGCAGGCACGCCTCCTAGCTGACTGCAGATGTAATCAGCAACAGATGAGGATCACATGCCATTGGCTCATATCCATAGCAATAGAACTAGGTACCTTCACCTGGCCAAGTTGACACCTGAACCTAAATACCAAAGTATATGAATATATAATATATATCAATAAAAAAATAATTTTTAAGAAGTTAGGCTGTAAAGGGAAATGTAATGGAACTTGAAAGATTGTGGTAAAGAAACCTGTAGAGAGGGAGAAAAGAAAAAATAGGAAAGACAAGACTATAGAGAGTAACCAGCATATCCTATTTCCATAAAGAAGGTCAGTATGGAAGAGAAAGAAAAGACAGTGATGGGGTAGGGGGGCATGATCAAGAGGTCTAGTTGAAGGGTCGTCCTTGACTAGGAGGACGGAATCCCCTTTTAGTAATGCATAAAGAAAAGAAGTGGAGGAGATGGGGGAGCTCAAGGGAGTATGCTGGTTTGAAAGGATGTATGCCCTCTAGAAAAGCCATGTTTTAATCAAAATCTCATTTCATAAAGGTAGAATAATCCCTATTCAATACTGTGTGTTTGAAACTGTAATCAGATCATCTCCCTGGATGATGTGATTTAGTCAGGAGTGGTTGTTAAAATGGATTAGGTGATGACATGTCTCCACCCATTTGGGTGGGTCTTGATTGGTTTATTGGAGTCCCATAAAAGAGGAAACATTTTGGAGAACGAGAGATTCAGAGAGAGCAGCACCATGAAGCAGAGAGTCCACAAGCCAGCGACCTTTGAAGATGAAGAAGGAAAATGCCTCCCGGGGAGCTTCATGAAACTGGAAGCCAGGAGAGAAAGCTAGCAGATGATGCCGTGTTCACCATGTGTCCTTCCAGCCGAGAGAGAAACTGTGACTGTGTTCACCATGTGCCTTCTCACATGAGAACTTCATCGGCCTTCTTGAACCAAGGTATCTTACCCTGGATGGATGCCTTAGATTGGACATTTCTATAGACTTGTTTTAATTGGGACGTTTTCTCAGCCTTAGAACTGTAAACTAGCAACTCATTAAATTCCCCTTTTAAAAAGCCATTCTGTTTCTGGTATGTTGCATTCTGGCAGCTAGCAAACTAGAACAGGGAGGTTACCACCAGGACCTCTGTTTTGTTCTTCAAAGTAGGAGACAAGATCATATGCTGCAAATTAGATGGGCAGGGGCTTGAGGAGAGTGGGAAAGGATTGTGACACGACATAACTGCCCATATTCAAAACAAATAATACTCTAGTATAATGGCTCCTTCTTCCCTTTCTTTAAAAACCGTGTTTTCATAATCTCTGAACAGATCTCTGCCTTAGATTTGGAGTTGTTTTCTTTCCCCTATGGATGAGAACTGCAAAAGGCTGATTGTGATGATAAAAAAGGATTTAAGTCCTCTAGCCTCCTATATTCTGGAGCAATTAGAAGGAAAAAATGAGAGGATCATATGGTAGCCCAGGACAAACTCTAGGATCTGTCCTGTAACCACTTGTTGAAGAGTGCTTTGAAAACTATTGCTTTTTCATTTCTTTGCTTTGTATATATGTTATTCTATACAATAAAAAAAGTTAAAAAAACAAAAAAGTAAAACCTCAGAAATGGATAGCACAATATTACCTAACTGTAATACAGTTATGTTAGAACACCGAATGAAGCTGAATGTGAGAATGATAGAGGGAGGATGGCTGGGGGCACAAATGAAATCAGAAAGAAAGATAGATGATAAAGACTGAGATGGTATAATCTAGGAATGCCTAGAGTGTATAATGATAGTGACTAAATGCAAAAAAAAAAAAAAAAAAGGCTGATTGGTAGGCTGATATGGTAGGGTAAAGAACAGTTTTACATGCAGTAGAAGTACAAGGAAGGCAATTAAAGTAGCCAAACACCTTGCCTTTTCCTGAAATCCTGGTTTGAACCTAAAATTTTCTGACATGTGTACAGTGGATTAGATGCATTCTAAGTATATCTAATGATAAGCTTCTTGGAAATGTAGCTGCCTCTGAAGCAGTGGGAGAACTCTAAAGCTAACATATTCAGACATTCTTGGAGGGCACTGGTGATTTCTCCAGAGGTGTTATTTTCAAATCAAAGCAAAATGTCTAGCAGAAATAACAAGTAACTGTCTCTAATGAAGAAGCTCTCCATTTCAAAGTATCACTTGAAATAAAGCATTCTATTAGCGTATTTCTCAGAATGTGGTCTGAAGAACCAATGAATCATTATGGGGTTGGGGCAGGTGTTGGGGCAGGTAGGGACAGAAGCGATTTTAACAATGTAATTTTTTAATTCCAGTCAGTCCTATTAATTTGAATCTCTAGATTGGAGCCTGAAATCTAAATATTTTACAAATGTTCCAGGTTATTTTTAAAGCTTCTTATTTTGGAAACTTTCAGTACTATAAAAAAGTAGAGAGGATAGTAGAATTAATCCCAATCTCCCCATTGCACAGCTTTAACAACTCACGATCTATTCTGTTTTATACTTTCTACCATTGTATTATTTTGAAGCACATTCTAGACATCATGTTATTTCATCCATAAATACTTTGGTATATATCTCTAAAACATAAAGACTCTTTTTTAAAAGAAATCATAATCAAAATGCCATTATTATATCAGATGATTCTTGGCTATGCCAAAGATCTGTCTACTTCAATCATTGAAAAATATGAGGCTATGCTCACATTTTCACCCAAGATTCCAAGGCTCTATGTATCTAGCTGATAGATTATCATTCCCTCACAGGGTCAAAATTATGTTTGCAGAATGGTGGATAAGTGTTTCAAATTATGAATAGGGATCAAATTGTTCTCGTTTGCTAGCTGCCAGAATGCAATATACCAGAAATGGAATGGTTTTTTAAAGGGGGAATTTAATAAGTTGCAAGGTAACAGGCTGTGGAAATGTCCCAGTTAAAGCAAGTCTATAGAAATGTCCAATCTAAGGCATCCAGGGAAAGATACCTTGATTCAAGAAGGCTGATGAAGTTCAGGGTTTCACTCTCAAGTGGAAAGGCACATGGTGAACACAGTCAGGGGTCCTCTCTCAGCTGGAAGGACACATGGTGAACATGGCATCATCTGCTAGCTTCCTCTCCAGCTCCCTGGGAGGCATTTTCCTTCTTCATTTCCAGAAGTCGCTGGTATGGACTCTCTGCTTTGTGGTTCTGTAGTGTTCTCTGTGGTGGCTTTCTCGTGACTCTGTCATTCTTTCTGCTCTCTCTGAATCTCCCGCTTTCTCCAAAATGTTTCCTCATCTATAGGTTTCCAGTAAAGTAATCAGGACCTACCTAGAGTGGGTGGGCACATGTCTCCACCTAATCCAGTTTAAAAACCACTCTTGAGTGAGTCACATCTCCAAGGAGATGACCTAATGAAAGTTTCCAACATGCAGTGCTAAGTAGGGGTTAGAAGAAAAAGCTGCCTCTACAAAATGGAATTAGAATTAAAACATGGCTTTCTAGGGTACATACATCATTTCAAACCAGCACAGGAATCTTATTTAATAACTTTTTGGACAGCTATTAAGATAATTAGTTTTCAATTGCATTAATAAAGTTTCTAATGCAAAACTATTTTTGCAATGTTAAATTTTATGATCATGAGATTGAATTGATTTGTTAATATTTAGAATTTTTTCAACTGTTTTCCTTAATGAGATTGACCTGTAATTTTTTTTCTTCTCTTAATTGTCCTTGTTGAGTTTTAGTTTCAAGGTTATGCTAGTCTTATAAATGTTTGTTTAGATTTATCAACACACTTCAATGATTTTCTTTCCTCCATTGCTCCTTGCATTCTTGGTTCCTTCTTGGTTCCTTTTAATTCTTGTTTGAATGGATCCTTTAATACTTTCAGCCAGAGTATATTGGTGGTAAGTGTTCTAAGTCTTTGTTAGTCTTAACATTTCTTTATTTTGCTTTTACTCCTAAATTATAATTTGGCTAGATCCAACTGGTATAAACCCTGTAGATTACATGAATTTTGAACCAATTGTTATGTTAATTCCTCAGTTCAGTTCTCCTGAACTACATAAGTGATGTGAGTGAACCACATGCCTGGTGTGCTGACTTGAAACTGTTATGTATGCCAGAAAAACCATGTGGGTTTTTTTTGGGGGGGTGCATGGTCCAGGAATCAAACCCAGGTCTTCCACATGGAAGGCAAGCATTCTACCACTGAACCACCTGTGCACCCTCAAAGCCATGTTCTTTAATCCAATTTGCAAGTGCAGATCTTTTGATTAGGTTGTTTCCACAGAGATGTGATCTACCCAGAAATGTAGGTCTCACTCTTTTTGCTGGAGTCCTCTGTGAAGAGAAAGAAAAGCAGAAAACAAAGAGAAAGCAGAGAGCTGACACAGAGAGCAGAGAGATGAAACCAAGTGACAGGTGCGTAAAGAGAGAAAATGCCCCTGGAGAAGCAAAGAGAAGACCCACAGACACTTGGAGATAGAAAATGTCCTGGGAGTTGCTAAGCTAAGAGATGAAATCCAGAGTTTGCCCTGGAGAATCTAAGAGAGGATCTACAGACCCTTAGAGGAAAAAATACCCTAGGACAGACCAGAAGGACCTACAGGAGCTGGGAAAGCCATTTTGAAGTAAACCCAGGACAGAAGTGCCAGCAGATGTCACCATGTACCTTCCCATTTGACAGACCCTGGGCACAATCGGCCTTTCTTGAGTGAAGTTATCCTCTTGTCGATGCCTTAACTTGGACATTTTCATGGCCTTAGAACTATAACTTTGTAACCTAACAAATCCCCCTTGTAAAAGTAATCTATTTCTGGTATAATGTATTCTAGCAGCATTAGCAAACCAAAACACTCAGTTTAGAGAAGGCATCCAGTTCTAGTTTCCCTCCAGTGTCTATTTTCTACCCACAGACCTAAGTAATGAGGCATAATTTCCTTGTGAACCTAAAGTATCAGAAATAAAGAGCCAGGGTGCAGCCATTTTGGAAAACACTTTGACAGCTCCTCAAAATGTTAAATATAGAGACATAAAATGACCCAGCAATTTCATGCCTAGTGAAAATGCATATCCACACAAAAACTTGTACATGAATGTTCATAGCAGCATTATTCATAATAGCCAAAAAGTGGAAACAAGCCAAATGTCCATCAAGTGATGAATGGATAAACAAAATGTGGTATATCCATACAATGGAATACTGTTTGGCAATAAGAAGGTGAGACTGAAAGTAAAATAGTGGTTGTCCAGGGTTGAGGGGTGAGAGAAAGCATAGGAGGAATGGAGAATGACTGCCAATAGGCATGAAATTTCTTCGGGGAGTTAAGAATATGTCCTAAAGTTAGATTATGGAGGTGGTTGCACACTGTGAATATACCAAAAATCATTGAATTGCACACTTTAAGCTTGTGAACTTTATCATATGTAAATTATATCTCAACAAAGCTGCAAAAAGAAATAAAGAGCTAGAGCAAGGGTCAGCAAGTTTTTCTCTAAAGAGCCAGAGAGTAAATATTTTAGGCTGTATGAGCCATGTGGTCTCTGTTGCAATTACTCAACTCTGTCTTTTAACATGAAAGCAGCCATAGACAATACACAAATTAATGTGCATGGCTGTATTCCAATGAAATTTTATTTACAAAAAACAAATGGGGACCAGATGTGTCTTGTGGACAGTAATTTGCTAACACTTGAGCGAGAGTGGTAAAGGAGAGCCACAGGAAACATTGGAACCAGTTGTAAGCCATAGTCTGGAATTTCAGCAACTGCATTGCAGGAGCTATCCACCTTCAACTTTGGCTTCAACTTTTTCATCTCTCTGCTACCTGATTCTAGCACCTGGGGATTTCCTTTTCTTATTTAGAAATCAACCTTGTATTAAATGTATAGTTTGTATTTATTTCTATTTGTTTGGCAAGGGCAAGGGGACTTCCAGCTTTAGATTGCTGTTTGGGTTTGTAAGCAACCAGAATGCGAGAATGCGATATACCAAAAATGGAATGGCTTTTAAAAACGGAATTTAGGGCGGGCCATGGTGGCTCAGCAGGCAGAGTTCCTGCTTGCCATGTCGGAGACCTGGGTTCGATTCCCAGTGTCTGCCCCTGAAAAAAAAAAAAAGGGAATTTAGTAAGTTACAAGTTTATAGTTCTAAGAAGTGAAAGTGTCCACATTAAGGCACCAGCAAGAGGTTACCTTCACTCAAGAAAGGCCAATGGATCTGGAACACCTCAGGCATCTCTGGTCCCTTGCTTCTGGGCTCTGTTGCTTTCAGCCTGTTTCTGTGGGTGTTCCTCACTTTGCTTCTCTGGGGCAGGCTTTCATCTCTGGCTTTCCTTAGCTCTCTCCAGGTTCTGGCTTGCTTAACATCTCAGAGTGATGTCTGCTGGGTTCCAAGTATCTTCAAACATCCATGCCTCTGTTCTCCAAGCGTCTATATCAGCTCTCTCTGTTGACTGTGAGGCTTCTGTTGCTTCTCAGATTTCTCCAAAATGTTTCCCCTTTGAAAGACTGTAGTAAACTAATCAAGACCCACCTGGAATGGGTCTCCATCTAATCCAAAGGTCACACCCACAAAGGGGCATGTCACATCCCCTGGAGGTGATCTAATCAAAAGGTCTCCATCTAATCAAAAGGTCACACCCACAGTTGAGTGTGTCACATCTCCTGGAGATGATTGAAATCAAAAGTTACATTATTGAATTAGGATTAAAAGAAACAGCTGCCTTCACAAGATTGGATCAGGATTCAAACATAGGTTGCTGGGGATTCCCTGGAAGACAGGGAAAAAAGAGGGGTGCCACACAGGATGAAGAAAAATAAGATGCAGTAGAAAAGTGGGGTCAGGGGACTCAAGTCTTTGTTGAGGCAAGAGCCATGAATAGCCTCAGCATAACATATTTATCTCTGGTTCAACAGAAAGTAAAATTATATTTTAATTAAGAATTCTCTGAGTTGTTTTTGCATACTGCATAGGTAAGTGCTTAAAGTTTAGACCAAGTTCTCATAACACAAAAGTATCTTAAGAAACATCTTATTGGGAACTGCAGGGACAAAGTTTCAGACTGACGTAGCCTTCCTCAAGAACCTCGCCTCAGTGGTCTGCTCACTGGGCTAACAAGCACGGCATGTCAATGCTTTGAGTTCTTGATTCATAGCCAACTTACTGAGTCTCCACCACTAGCCTCCAACAGTTCCCCCTTTTTGTTTTCTTAAAGCAAACATAACAGCAGTTAATACAGCTGTTTTCATTTTGATGTTGGTATATGGCTCTCCAGACTATATAAAATAACGCAAAACAAATTAGTATCAAAACAATGGATCCTAATGAAGATCTTCCAATTAATTTAATCCAAGATAATGGGTTAAGCTTTTCTAAGCCATCTGCAATAGATGCTACAACTTCTGTTCCTTTTGTAAGTTGAGGAACTGTGTTTTTCATGTTTATAACCTGCATCTCCAACTTATGATATCAAGAGTTAAATTACCTCTATGACCTAGAAGATGTCGCTTGACTTTATCTCACTGAATTTCAGATTGATTATAGGCACAAGCAGTAACACAGAAAGATGTGATATTCCAATCACAAAGCAAATGCATTCGTAATTTTATTGAATGCAATTGATCTCCTAAATAAACCATAGTGTGTTCTAAACTGTTTAATCTTTCATTAATTTCCTGATCAATCTTGACTCACTGTTCCCATGTTTTACCAGAATTAGAATGCCTTTTTTGTACAAAATGAACTGTCTGAATTTCTTGATGCAAAGCTACTCCAGCCACTGCGGCTGGACCAATGCAATAATACCTAAAATTACCATGATCAGAGTTCCAATAAATCTTTTTGTTCTTTTAAGAATTTGTTGTAATACATGCCAAAAAATATGCATATCAGGGGAAGATTCCCAAGGCCTAGTATGATTAACGGGAATCCAAATTCCTAGCCTTCTTCACAGAATCATAAAAGTGCCATAAAAGTTTACAGTAGAACTTAAACAAGTATATAATTTACAATCAGTGCAACATATTCCTTGATTAGAAGTATTTATAATTATAAGTCCTGCTAAGATCACATATGGACTAATAACACAAGCCTTTACATAGGTGCTAGTTTGTTTAGCTGGTCCCAGAGTAGTACTAAAAAATGTTTGATTACTCTTCCAAATACTAACTTTTCTCAAAGCTAATAGTAATTTCCAAAGATATCCTTGTTTTGAACCTCCCTTTTTACTAATGCTAGGAGCTAACATCCGTTCATGTGGTCTTGTATCTAGATTACCCTTTAGTGTTAATGTTGGATTTTGACATATAGGTGATGGTACAGGCCCCAGGGTCCATCCCCAAACACTTCCATAGGGAGTATTAACAAGCAATGAATTCCCTTCACTATTACATTCAGTCTGACAGCCAAAATGAATTGACCAACAATCAGTGGCTCCCTTTGCACTAGAACTATTCTTGAACTGAAATCCTATTCCTGAAATAGCATGTAAAGGAAAATTATGGTTATAATCTGTATGTTGATATCCCATCCAAACTTTATATTTGACATATGGCAAACATACAGAGTTCTTCTCAGCTGACACTGACGTACATATAGGAACCCCTTCATAAGCCATATGAGAAGCCTTATAGAGTAAACCCTCTTCATTAGGAAAAGTCGAAGTTGGTGATCTTCAGGTCCCGGCATGTGAGTGGAATTTTTAATATATGCAGGAACAAAAGAATCATCCCAAGTAACAGGTCTTAACAGTGGTGGGTTAGGAATATAAGCCCAATATGTATAATTTGCAGAAACTGTGCAAACATTCAATAACAGAATCGATATAAATACTGTTTTCCTAAAACTTACAGCATAATTCACAATGGAAAGCATAGCTATTAACATATTTTTTTGGATTTTGAGATAAGTCTTTCACAGTCACTAATTGATCAGCTTCTTGAGCTAATTTCTTAAATTGTCCCCAAGTTGGTGGACGGGTTCCGGTAGTGCTTGCCAAAGGACCTCTTTTATGTTTTAAGTTCATTCACTTCATTCTGAACATCAACACTTTCTCCATCACTTTTTCCTCTGTTAACGGTTTCTTGTCTGGGTTTGATGTATCTGACTGGAATTCATTGGAACGGGCTTCCATCACCTGTAGAACACAAGCAAAACCTTTTCCCCAAATTATAACCCATCCTTTATGCCAGGCATTGGTGTCCAAATTCTTCCACCATATAGGTTAATACAGAAATCACGGTCCTTTTTTGCTTCAGTGGACCAGAGCCTTTTTGCTGTCATACAGTTGCCTCCACCTCTAATCGTAAAACAATTTAAAGTTAGCATTATGTTAAAACACAATACTCTTGGAGAGGTATTGCCTCTTCCTCCTTTTTGTTTTTTTAATTGAGTTTCAACACCGGCATAGTATCCAGTGCCCATTATTTGTTCTGCAGTAATCAAAATTGGTGGTTGAGCATTAGCATTTCTAGTAGCTTGTTGATTGGTCTCATCTAGTAAACATACTTTCCATTGCACAAATTGAGACTTTGTTAAAGCAGAGTGAGCCAACATTTCCCAATCCCAGGGAATTAATCTTCCAGATTGAGCAAGTCCTCATAGCAAACTAACTGTCTAAGGGAAAGAAGTCCCATACTGTGCACGAGCAGTTTTTAATTCTTTCAAAACGTTAAAAGAAAAAGAAGTCTGCTCAAAATGTTGGCCTCCCTGAAGAAATTGAGCATTAGGAATAACATGAATAGGAGTAACATGAATGGGAAACATATAAGCCTCAGGGTCTCCTAACTGGGCTTTCCAAATCCCCAAGGAAGTAGTAGGTGGTTAAGGGACAGTGACACAACAGTGAGGTGGGCACTCCACATGCATCTGATCAGAAAATGCAAAAAGTGGAGGAGGTGCAGAAATATTCTGCTGGGTTTCCTAATAGATTCCTTTTTTTGATAATTCAACTGGGGGCAGAAACAGAAACTCTACAGAATGAAAAGAGGTACTTTCATCCCTTTGAGATATTCTTTCTTTCAGGAAGGAGAGCTGTGGTCTCAGTTCTTCTAAATCATCTCCACCCTTGTATTAGTTAGGGTTCTCTAGAGAAACAGAATCAACAGGGAACACTCGCAAATATAATATTTATAAAAGTGTCTCATGTGACCATGGGAACACAGAGTCCAAAATCCTCAAGGCAGGCTTTGAAGCTGACGATTCTGATGGAGGGTCTGGACAAACTCCACAGGAGAGACTCACCAGCTGAGACAGGAAGAGCCCATCTCTTCTGAATCCTCCTTAAAAGACTTCCAGGGATCAGATTAAGCATCACTCATTGCAGAAGACACTCCCCTTTGACTGATTACAAACGTAATCAGCTGTGGATGTAGCTGACATGATCATGATTTAATTCTATGAAATGTCCTCATTGCAACAGACAGGCCAGCACTTGCCCAACCAGACAAGCAGGTACCACCACTTGGCCAGGTTGACACATCAGCCTAACAATGACAGTCCACCTCTTGTCAACCTGGCAGCTATATATACCACCTTAAACCATATGAAATTTCTAAATAAAAAAAGCAATAACACATTTTATATTTCACCTAACAATACTCAACTGTCCTACATATAACTGGAAACACATTAAATCTCTCCAGAATAGGGTGCAAGTCCTTGGGTAATATTCATTCTTAAACTTGATATCTTACAACTTAAATAGTATAACATGAACAAAACAGCATTACAGTTCTCATTTCTATAACTGATCATGTGGTCGAAGTTCATATTTATCACTACCTTCTTCCACTACCCATTCCATGTTCCCTTTACCCTCAGCAACCACTTCAAATGGCCGTGGTTCTTTGCCTGGTGGGGTGACCCAAACCTTCATTCCTGAAGTTTCAGAGCCATTGGTAGTCCTGCCTGGATTGGGTTGTGGCAGTTTTCCATTGATTTTACTCACAGGGCATGGTAGTACTAAAAGACGCCCTAGGGGATCTCCTATATTCCAAGAAAACTCTTTTTTACCCCCATTATGTAGTTGCAGTCCTACTTCCCCCTGATAATCAGGGTCAATCAACCCAGACAATAATATAATCCCCTTGGCTTGTTGATCCAGTGGCATAAGTAGCCCAAAGTGACCAGGTGGTAGTCTTAACTTCCAGTTCAGTGGAGTCATTGTTGTTTCTCCTGGAGGAAGTACTCCCTGTTTTGGAACTAAAACCTGTAGACCAGCAGAGCTCAGGGTTGCAGGGACAGGAAGCAGAAATTTTCCTAGTGGATCATTAGGGGTAATAGAGAGTGGTACCACTGCCATTTCCACCCCTTGGTTCCTGGACCCATGGATCCTGGCTATGGGAGAAACAGCACCATACAGCGGATGCTGATTCACAGCATATGCAGCTTCCTGGAGAACATTACCCCAGCCTTTCAAGGTATTGCCACCTAGTTGGCACCGTAATTGAGTTTTCAAAAGGCCTTTCTACCGTTCTGTCAATC
The DNA here is from genome assembly GCF_023851605.1 of Tamandua tetradactyla. NCBI lineage: Eukaryota > Metazoa > Chordata > Mammalia > Pilosa > Myrmecophagidae > Tamandua > Tamandua tetradactyla. The sequence goes on along the minus strand of NC_135327.1, from coordinate 18,764,287 downwards.
CAGCTGCTTCCGGATGATGGGGAACATGGTATGACCAGAGAATTCAATGAGCATGTGCCCATTCCCACACTTCATTTGCTGTGAAGTGTGTTCCTTGATCAGAAGCAATGCTATGTGGAATACCATGACCATGGATAAGGTATTCTGTAAGCCCACAGATGATAACTTTGGTTGAAGCTTTGCATGCAGGGAAAGCAAAGCCATATCCAGAGTATGTGTCTATTCCAGTTAGAACAAATCACTCCCCCTTCCATGAAGGGAGTGGTCCAATGTAATCAACTTGCCACCATGTAGCTGGTTAGTCACCCCGGGGAATGGTGCCATATCAGGGGCTGAGTGTGGGTCTCTGCTGTTGGAAAATTGGGCACTCAGCAGTGGCTGTAGCCAAGTCAGTCTTGGTGAGTGGAAGTCCATGTTGCCAAGCCCATGCATAACCTCCATCCCTACCATTATGACCACTTTGTTCATGAGCCCCTTGGGCAATGACAGGAGTTGCTGGGGAAAGAAGCTGACTGGTATCCACAGAACGGGTCATCTTATCCACTTGATTATTAAAATCTTCCTCTGCTGAAGTCATTCTCTGGTGTACATTCACATGGGACACAAATATCTTCATGTTTTTAGCCCACTCAGAAAGGTCTATCCACATACTTCTTCCCCAGACCTCTTTGTCACCAATTTTCCAATTATGGTCTTTCCAAGTCCCTGACCATTCAGCCAAACCATTAGCAACAGCCCATGAGTCAGTATACAAACGCATCACTCGCCAGTTTTCCTTCAAGCAAAATGAACAACCAGGTGCACAGCTCGAAGTTCTGCACACTGGGAGGATTTCCCCTCACCACTGTCCTTCAAGAACACCCCAGAAAGAGGTTGTAGTGCTGCAGCTGTCCACTTTCAGGTGGTACCTGCTTATCGTGTTGAACTATCTATAAACCAGGCCTGAATTTTCTTTTCCTCAGTCAATTCCCTATAAGGAACTCTCCAAGAGGCCATAGCTCTGGTCTGGGAAAGAGAAGGTAATGTGGCAGAAGTGGAGACCATGGGCATCTGGGCCACTTCTTCATGTAACTTACTTGTGCCTTCAGGATCTGCTCTGGCCCTATTTCATATATACCATTTCTATTTTACAATAGAGTGCTGCTGAGCACGCCCAACTTTATGGCTTGGTGGGTCAGACAACACCCAGCTCATGATAGACAACTCGGGTCTCATGGTAAGTTGGTGGCCCATGGTTAAGCATTCAGTCTCTTCTAAGGCCCAGTAGCAGGCCAAAAGCTGTTTCTCAAAAGGAGAGTAATTATCTGCAGCAGATGGTAAGGCTTTGATCCAAAATCCTAAGGGTCTGCATTATGATTCTCCTATAGGGGCCTGCCAAAGGCTCCAGACAGCATTTCTATTTGCCACTGACACTTCCATCACCCTTGGACCTGCTGGATCATATGGCCTAAGTGGCAGAGCAGCTTGTACAGCAGCCTGGGCCTGTCACAGAGCCTCCTCTTATTCAGGCCCCCACTCAAAATTAGCAGTCACTCAATAAATGGGCCAAAGGAGCACACCCAAATGAGCAATATGTTGTTGCCAAAATCCAAAAGACCAACTAGGCATTGTGCCTCTCTTTTGGTCATAGGAGGGGCCAGATGCAGCAACTTATCCTTCACCTTAGAAGGGATATCTCGACATGCCTCACACCACCGGCCACCTAGAAATTTCACCGAGGTGGAAGTCCGCTGTATTTTTGTTGGATTTATCTCCCATCCTCTGACACACAAATGCCTTACAAGTAAGTCTAGAGTAATTGCTACTTCTTGCTCACTCGGTCCAATCAACATGATATCATCAATATAATGGACCAGTGTGATGTCTCATGGGAGGGAGAAATGATCAAGATCCCTGTGGACAACATTATAACATAGGGCTGGAAAGTTGATACACCCCTGAGGTAGGACAGTGAAGGTATATTGCTGACCTTGTCAGCTGAAAGCAAACTGTTTCTGATAGTCCTTACTAATAACTACTGAGAAAAAAAGCATTTGCCAGATCAATAGCTGTATACCATGTACCAGGAGATGTATTGATTTGCTCAAGCAATGATACCACTTCTGGAACAGCATCTGCAATTGGAGTTACCACCTGGTTGAGCTTACAATAATCCACCGTCACCCTCCAAGACCCATCTATCTTCTGCACAGGCCAAATAGGAGAGTTGAATGGGGATGTGGTGGGAATCACTACCCCAGCATCCTTCAAGTCCTTAAGAGTGGCAGTAATCTCTACAATCCCTCCAGTAATCTGATATTGCTTCTGATTTACTGTTTTCCTTGGTAGGGGCAGTTCTAGTGGCTTCCAGTTGGCCTTTCCCACCATAATAACCCTCACTGCATGAGTTAGAGAGCCAATATGGGGATTCTGCCAGTTGCTCAGTATGTCTATTCCAATTATACATTCTGGAACTGGGGAAATAAATGCAGAATGTGTCCGGGGGCCCACTGGACCCACTGTGAGATGGACCTGAGCTAAAACTCCATTGATTGCTTGGCATCCATAAGTCCCCACTCTGAGTGGTGGACCAGAGTAATGTTTTGGGCCCCCTGGAATTAATATCATTTCTGAACCAGTGTCTAATGATCCCCGAAATATCTGATCAATTCCTTTTCCCCAATGCACAGTTACCCTGGTAAAAGGCCATTGGTCTCCTTGGGGAAGGCTTGAAGGAAGATTAACAGTATAAATTTGTGGCAGTGTAATAGAGTTCTCCTCCAAAGAGACCTACCCTCCCTTTCATTCAAGGGGCTCTGGGTCTGTAAACTGTTTCAAGTCTGGAAATTGATCAAGAGGCCATGACTCTGTGTTTTTGTAATTCAGGTTAGACATCTGTTCACTTGACCTACAACTTTTTTGTTTACACAGCTTGAACAAGAATTTAGTAGACTGTCCTTCTATTGTATTTCTAGGTACCCCATGATTTACTAGCCAATGCCACAAATCTCTGTGTGTCATATAAAATTGACACCTGCTTTGAGTTTGCTGTCTATTATAACAGCCATGTCTACTCTGTCTTTGGCAATTAAGTGCTGCCCCCTGGCTTCTGCCAACTTGAGATTCTGTCATCCCCATTGTGTTTAAGGATTACAGCTCAGTGACAGCAGTTCCTACAGTAATAATTGACCTACAGAGAGGTGCAACCACAGAGCTCTTCAGGAATGGTGGTGCTAGTCTCACAAATTTATTTCTCATGATTCTGGTAAAAGGTGCATCCTCCAGACATTCCTGGGTGTAAGAGCAGGCTTTGCATGATAAATCCACTCTAATATCTCGCTAAGCCTCTGGATCCCCTCATCTACATTATACCAGGGCAGTTCTGGCATTTCAACCTCAGGTAGTGTTTTTTGATCCATGTTTCAATCAATCATCTTAACAAACTGTTAATACCTTTTCTAACCCCTTGAACTATAACATTGAATGCAGAATCTCTGCTTAGTGAGCCGATATCAACAAATCAGCCTGATCCAGCCTTATATTCCTCCAACCATTTTCTCACACCCTTAAAATCCATTGCCAGACATATTCCCCTGATTTCTGTCTATATGAATTGGAAAACTTACACAGTTCTTTTGGAGTATATAATGTACCTCCTCATGTGTGATACTCTGTGCCTCACTTTTAGGGGCCTGTTGGGACTTTAGTCTAGTTATAGGTCTGGAAGAAATGAGGAGTGGTGGGGGTGGGTCATGAAAAGAATTAGAAATATCTTCCAAGCCATTTGCTTCAGGGCCTTCATTTGGAGGTTCATCTGGTGAAACAGGATTAATCACTCTAGGGCTAATCTCTTCTGGAGGAGGTTGGGTGGCCAACTCCTCAAGGCAGGCTGGAGGTGGGGCAGTTATGTCTTCAGGGCAAATTATTACAGGGATATCTAGAGAAGACTCAGCATGATCTAGGGTTTCAACTGCACCCCCAATGTCATTATCAGTCCATATGTCACCATCCCATTTTTCAGGGTCCCATTCCTTTCCAATCAATGCCTTCACTTTAATGGCAGACACCACGCAAAATAGAGATTTAAGTTCTGCATCTGATTTTCAGAGATCTCAAGTCTACGGCTACAGGAAATAAGATTTTCCTTCAGGACACTCATAGAAACATCTACATCTGTCAGATGGCACTTAAGCTTCTCGTTTGAAGCCTTAAGCCTATCCCTTTCACTCCTTAATGTAACCAGTGTATCTAATAACACCCAACCAACATTTCTATACCTCTTATTTCTACATAGCTCTGTAAAGGTGTCAAAAACATTATCGCAATTAGTCCTAAGAGTCACCCTCAAGAGAACCTCTTTTGTTGCTCAGATGTGGCCTCTCTCTCCAGCCAACACCACAAGCAAATTCACCACCCTCCCCCTGTCTATGTGGGACATGACTCACAGGGGTGTGGTCCTTCCTGGCAATGTGGGACAGAAATCTTAGAATGAGCTGAGACTCAGCATCAAGGGATTGAGAAAAACTCTAGCATGAGCTGAGACCCAGCATCAAAGGATTGAGAAAGTTTTCTCAACCAAAAGGGGGAAGAGTGAAATGAGACAAAGTGTCAATGGCTGAGAGATTCCAAAGAAAGTGGAGAGGTTATCCTGGAGGTTATTCTTATGCATTAAGTGGATATCACCTTGTTATCCAAGATGTAATGGAGAGGCTGGAGGGAACTGGCTGAAAATGTAGAGCTGTGTTCCAGTAGCCATGTTTCTTAATGATGATTGTGTAATGATATAGCTTTTACAATGTGACTGTGTGATTGTAGAAACCTTGTGTCTGACACTCCTTTTATCTACCTTGTCAACAGATGAGTAGAACATATGGAATAAAAGTAAATAAAAGGGGGAACAAATGTTAAAATAAATTTAGTTTGAAATGTTAGTGATCAATGAAAGGGAGGGGTAAGGGTATGGTACGTATAATTTTTTGGGGGGGTTTGTTTTATTTTTCTGTTCTCTTTTTATTTCTTTTTCTGAATTGATGTAAATGTTCTAAGAAATGATCATGATAATGAATATGTAACTATGTGATGATATTGTGAATTACTAATTACATATGTAGAATGGAATGATCATATATTAGGAATGTTTGTGTTTCTTTTTTGTAATTTTTTAATTAATAAAAAAATTAAAGAAACATTATCCCCCAGAGCCTGTCTTCGTACAAGCAAAGCATTAGGAGAATCAAATAGTGATATTTTGACTATCTCTTTTGCCAACTCACTCCACGGATTGGGAGTGTCATTCTGATTATGGAATCAGAGTCCTTAGTGTCTTTGAGTCCAGTCAGAGTAGAAAACCATTCATCACCATTTTTAAGGTTCTGTTTCTTAAGACCCACTCCTGGTACCAAGATGTATTAGTTAGGGTTCTGTAGAGAAACAGAATCAACTGGGAACACTCACAAATATAATATTTATAAAAATGTCTCACATGACTGGGAACATGGAGCCCAAAATCCACAGGGTAGGCTGCGAAGCTGACGGTTCCAATGGAGGGTCTGCACAAACTCCACAGGAGAGACTCACCAGCTGAGACATGAAAAGCCTGTCTCTTCTGAATCCTCCTTAAAAGGCTTCCAGTGATCAGATTAAGCATTACTCATTGCAGAAGACACTCCCCTTTGGCTGATTACAAATGTAATCAGCTGTGGATGCAGCTGACATGATCATGATTTAATTCTATGAAATGTCCTCATCTCAGCAGACAGGCCAGCACTTGCCCAACCAGAGAATCAGGTACCACCACTTGGCCAAATTGACACATGAACCTGACCATGACAATCCTCCTACTCTGAACTTCTGTGTTCAAAAGGCTGCAACATGATAGAAATTAAATTACAGAGGGACCATATAGAAACAGGAATTTTCTCTATTTGCCTGTAAACCTTCTTTAATTCTTTAATGACCTCATGCCATTGTTTCAATTCCAACATCCCTGGTTCAGGCAGCCAATACAATATTTTTGAATAATACTGAATAATTCTTTTTTTGTTTTTGAAACTCACACCCCAATAGCCCGCAAAAGAGTACATAATAGAGTTTCATATTCACTATAAAGTGACTGCTGCTGCCCCATAATAACCCTGATGCACAATTCTCTGAGCACTCACCCTGTGAGTTTGAAATCCGGGCTCTCTCATTCTCTGAGTTCCATGGATGTGAACACCTTCCTCGATGATCTTGAGCCTTTCTCTTCAGGTCCCTGTTCCAGTGCCACTTGCCAGGGATTCCCCAGAGAACAGGACAAGAAGAGGGGTGCTGCACCGTGAAGAAAAATAAGATACAGTAGAAAACTGGGGTCAGGGGACTCAAGTCTTTATTGAGGCAAGAGCCATGAATAGCCTCAGCATAACATACTTATTCTCTAGTTCAACAGAAAGTAAAGTTATATTTTAACTAAGCATTCCCTGAGTTGTTTTGCATACTGCATAGGTAAGTGCTTAAAGTTTAAACCAAGTTCTCATAACACAAAAGTGTCTTAAGAAGCAACTTATTGGGAACTGCAGGGACAAACAGTTTCAGACTCTGACATAGCCTTCCTCAAGAACCTCACCTCAGTGGTCTGCTCACTGGGGTGACAAGCATGGCATGCCAACGCTTTGAATTCTTGAGTCACAGGCCACTTTCTGAGTCTCCACCACCAGCCTCCAACCATAGAAACCTATTCTGGGGTACATAATAGATTCAAACTGGCACAACTGCCATATTAGCCAAAAGTTCGAAACATGCTAGCCCTTGTCTCCCTCTCCAACATCATATCTTATTATTCCTCACCTTTCTCAATAAGTTTTAGCCACACTGGTTTCTTCCCTGACATAGGGCCTTTGTAATATAGCTCTTCCCCTTGCCCCTAGATCTTTACAGGTCTGGCAACTTCTTGATATTCAAGTCAAATACTATTTCTTCATTTAGGCCTTCCCAGACTACTCAATCTAACTGCTCCTATGGCTTATCCCATTACTTTGTTCCATTTCCTTCAACAGAATCATTAGGCAGGTAACTTTGTTTCTGGGCAAGTTCTTGGTAGGTGCTTTTCTTTTGGGATTCTGTTCATGAATAGGCAGTGCCAGCTGGGTCTCCAGCTTCATTACTGTATGTGCTGTCGTTGCCCCTGTCTGCCCATGGCTTATATTTGATCATGGTTCCTATGAGTTGAAAGGTCTTGACTCCCATTTGGTGTCTGGGTTCCCAGTACTTCTTGTTATTATTGTTTTAGATAAATTTCTCCATTTCTGGTCCTTGAACATTTTTCCTGTTCTCAGTTTTATTATCACTATACATTTCTTATATATTATCTATAATTTTATCAGTTTGCAGGAGGAGAGGAGATTGCAGTATGTGCCAAATCCGACAGCTTGACACAGAAGTCATACAAACTCTTTAAAATATAATGAAGCAATGTTCACAGTTTTCATTGATCTTTTTCAACAAGTGACATGATTCCCTAGACCAAAAACATGACTTAGGCCCACTTAGGAAGAACAGTAGGGTGCTCCCCAACCCCTCTCCTAGGGCTCTGGTTGGGGCTCACTAACATAGACAGTCTGCCTTCATGCCCTCATGTCCTATTTTTCCCTTTACTACTTATTGCTGTGTGTTACAGACTGATTGATTGTAAGATATTCCCAGCTGTACTCTACCACTATCTGACCTATCTCCTCCATCCATTTAACTGTGAACATTTGCAGTCCTTCATCTCCACTCTCCACCTCACTGCCCTCCAACACACACACACACACACACACACATACACACACAAGCCCACAATATAACATGATGCCCTGCTTTGATTCCCTTTCTTTTGGGCCTGGGGAGGCAGGAGTTAGGTGGAGTTGGTAGACAAAGTATTAATGACTTGTGCCCAAGTGAAGTGAATGGACCATTTTAATGAGGGGCTATATGTAGTCAGAAGGATTGAGAAAAGAGCAAGAGGAATGTTTTTATAGTTATCCATAGACACTAAAGGATGGGTAGGATTTGGAAAGGCAGAATGAAAGAAAGAGCCTATTTCTAGTGAGAAATCCCCATGTGCAAAGTGCTGAAGGCACTAAGAGCATTTGGGAAATGGGAGGGCACTTGCACTGGAACTAGGCTTTATGTTGGTGTGCAATAGGAGATTTGGCAGAGACAAATGATGAAATTTCCTATCAGATGCCAGAATGAGGCATTTGGATTTGATTAGATAGACCTGGAGTTGGTAAACTATGGCCCACAGGCAGTCCAAATTCAGTCCACTGCCCATTTTTGTAAATAAAGTATTATTGGAACATAGCTATGCCCACTTGTTGACATATTTTAGGTGGCTGCTCTTTGGCTGTGAAGGTAGATACTATATAATCGGCAAAACCTTAACAGAAATAGTTTACTGATCCATGAGATAGCTAGTAAAGATTTGGTGAAAGTGGAATTTTAGAAAGACTTTGATTGTTAGCTAAAACTAAGACTGATCCAAGACTTAGGATGTTTTCAGGATTTTCACACCTAAATGATGAGACTCTTAGATCTAGAAACAAGGAAATATAAAGTCCTCTAAAAAGAAAGAGAATGACAGTTTTAATGGAGGCCATTTTTAAAAATCTGAAACATTTATAGCTTCTTAAATGAAGCTTCAAGGTAGGTTTAGGGAGCTTTAATTGAAATATTTTCCTGGTTCCCAAAGAAGGTGCCTTAAGGGAAAATTTAGGTTAAAATGAATCTCATTGTCTTGCTTAAGCAGCTCTTCTAGTCATCTTTTGTTTTTCCCTGGTGTTCTTTTGTTCCTGAATTCTTCACAGATCAGCTGGGGCCAATTATCTTCCAGGCAATTAAAATTAAAGTTTGTGTTAAGTAGCTCTTTAAGGCAGCTGTTTCTCCTTAATTTGGGGTATTTTTATATGACACTGTTTTCCCTCCTAACTGAAGCTTCCTCATTCTATGGTCCACGTATTTGCAAATTAACATTCCCAGTTTGCAAAGTTTAAACTTTCCTGAGCAGTATCTTCTCCCCTATATTGACAATCCAGGAGCACCCTCTGATTCATTAAAAGTGTTTGCTTTTATATTCATTTTTTATTTCACGATGAACATGCAGCAGAAGAAACAGGTAAGAGTACTATACAGGAAATAAGAAATGTAACAAAGTGGTCCCTCTGAAAAAATTACTTTCACTTATTGAAACTTGTGCCTGAAATCCCCACATTTTCCTAATCAATTAGCAGTTATTGAAGTCTTACTACACGCATGGACAATGAAGGTACAAAGAGGTATAAGACCAGCTTCCTGCTCTCTTATGAGCTTTTTGGTCTCAGGACCACTTTACAACTCCAAAAAACTGATCAAGGACCCCAAAGAGCTTTTGTTTATATGAGTATTATCTATCAATATTTACTATATTGAAATTGAAAACGATAAAATTTAAAAATATTTATTCACTTAAAATAACAGTACTCTGCCTATTATAACTTAACATAAATACCATATTTTTATGAAAACTTTTTAAAAACAAAAAATAATAGTAAGATATATGGCATTGTTTCACATTTCTGCAAATTTCTTTGTCTGGCTTAATAAAAAACAAAAGGTTTCTCATATCTGTGTCTGCATTCAATCTGTTGTGTTGTCACATGTCATATAGTTTCCAGAAAATTCCACCTATGAGTGAATCAGAGTGAAAAAGGCAAATATTTTTGTATTATTATAAAAGTAGTTTTGGCCTCATGTACCCTCTGAAGGAGTCTCAGAAAACCCCCAGGGGGTCTCTAGACTGCACTTGGAGAACCCCTGTTCTAGAATGAGGAAAAGAATCTACATATGAAACAGAAAATGACAAAATAGGCAGCACCTTCCAAGTGAAAAAGGAAAGGGTTGTAATATGGGACAAGGAAAGGTCCCATACTACAGCACAGGGAAGGAGGGAAGATTTGAGCTTGGCTTTGAAATCACAGGGGCTAAGATGTGTAGAGATCTTAGAAGAGGGCCTTCCAAAAGAGTAATTGAATAAAGGTGCTCAGCAGAAATAGCAGCCATATTCAGAGGACAGTAAAGGAACCAATCAGTTGAAGTGGAAGATTTGTGTGTCAATAAGTGACAGTATTTTAGTTTCCTAAGTCTGCTCCAGCAAATACCATGATATGGTTTGGTTTAAACAATGGGAATTTATTTGCTTATGGTTAGAGTCCAGGAAAATATCCAAACCAAGGTATCATCAAGCTCATGCTTTCTTCATGAATACTGGCTGCTGGCAATCCTTGGCTCTTCTGCCACAGGGCAAGGCACATAGAGGTGCCTGCTGGTCTTTCCCATCTCTTCTGTGTTTCATTGTTTTTACTTTTTGCTCCCATGTCTTCTCTCTCTCTGTGTGTGTCTTTTTCTTTCTATCTCTAGTTCTCATCTCTACTTCTCTTTCTCTTTCTCTCCCTCTCTCTTTTCCTCTACCTCTTCCTCTACCTCTACCTCTCTTCATTCTCTTTATAAAGGACTCCAGTAATAGTCCTGTAATAGGATCAAATTCCATTCTGAATGAGAAGGGTCACACCTTAAAGTAGCCTCATCAAAAGATCCTATTTATAAGGGAGTGGATTAGATTTAAGAATGTGTTTTTATGGGGGTACATACAACTTCAAACCATCATATACAGTTTGAAAATTTTTAAGCAAAAAAGCTTTTAGTTCAGAGAATCAGATCTCAAAGAGAGCAAGAATTCATCTTTCATTCAGACATCACATACCCTTCCCTTAGTAGAAGGGAAGAGGTCTGGATAGACAGGAATAAAATCCACTACAATATACGTAGAGCAGTAATAGAAGATGGTGTCAGAAAAAGAGGGCTAGCCTATAAAAGACCTCAAATGTTGTACTAAAGAGTGTGGATTTTGTCCTATGAGCTATAGGAAGCCACTGAGAATTTTGATGAGAGGAAGAATATGATCCTCGAACTTAGACAATCCTTGTCACTTTCTTCAGAGAGGGGACCCTATCTCATTTTTGTATCCTCTTGTATTAGGGTTCTCTAGAGAAACAGAATCAACAGGGAACACTTGCAAATATAAAATTTATGAAAGTGTCTCACGTGACCGTAGGAACGCAGAGTCCAAAATCCACAGGGCAGGCTGCGAAGCCAATGACTCCAATGGATGGCCTGGACGAACTCCACAGGAGAGGCTCACCAGCCAAAGCAGGAATGCAACCTGTCTCCTCTGAGTCCTCCTTAAAAGGCTTCCCATGATTGGATTTAGCATCACTAATTGCAGAAGACACTCCCCTTTGGCTGATTACAAATGGAATCAGCTGTGGATGTAGCTGACGTGATCATGACCTAATCCTATGAAATGTCCTCATTGCAACAGACAGGCCAGCACTTGCCCAATCAGATGAACAGGTACCACAACTTGGCCAAGTTGACACCTGTCCCTAACCATCACAGTCCACCCCTTGTCAACTTGGCATATATATATATATATATATATATATATATATCACCTTCGACCATACTTAATTTCCAAATGAAAACAAATAAGCACACATTTTTTCTTTTACCTGACAATACTCAACTGTCCTGCATATAACTGGAAACACATTAAATCTCTCCAGAATAGGGTGCAAATCCTTGGGCAACATTCATTCTTAAACTTGATATCTTACAACTTAAATAGTATAACACAAACAAAACAGCATTACAGTCCTCGTTTCTGTAACTGATCACGTGGTCGAAGTTCATATTTATCACTACCTTCTTCCACTACCCATTCCATGTTCCCTTTCCCCTCAGCAAGCACTTCAGCTGGCCGTGGTTCTTTGCCTGGTGGGGTGACCCAAACCTTCATTCCTGAAGTCTCAGAGCCATTAGTGGTCCTGCCTGGATTGTGTTGTTGCAGTTTTCCATTGATTTTAATCACAGGGCATGGCAGTACTAATAGACGCTCCAGGGGATCTCCTATATTCCAAGAAAACTCTTCTTTACCTCCATTATGTAGTTGCAGTCCTACTTCCTTCTGATAGTCAGGGTCAATTACACCAGACAATAATGTAATCCCCTTCTTGGTGTGTTGATCCAGAGGCATAAGTAGCCCAAAGTGGCCAGGTGGCAATCTTAACTTCCAGTTCAGTGGTATCACTGTTGTTTCTCCTGGAGAAAGCACACCCTGTTTTGGAACTAAAACCTGTAGACCAGCAGAACTCAGGGTAGCAGGGACAGGAAGCAAAAATTTTCCTAGTGGATCACTAGGAGTAATAGTGAGTGGCACCACACCCATTTCCACCCCTTGGTTCCTGGACCCATGGATCCTGGCTATGGGAGAAACAGCACCATACAGCGGACGCTGATTCAGAGCATACACAGCTTCCTGGAGAACATTACCCCAGCCTTTCAAGTTTTTGCCACCTAGTTGGCACCGTAATTGAGTTTTCAAAAGGCCATTCCACCGTTCTATCAATCCAGCTGCTTCTGGATGATGGGGAACATGGTAAGACCAGAGAATTCCATGAGCATGTGCCCATTCCCGCACTTCATTTGCTGTGAAGTGTGTTCCTTGATCCGAAGCAATGCTATGTGGAATACCATGACGATGGATAAGGCATTCTGTAAGCCCACGGATAGTAGTTTTGGCAGAAGCATTGCATGCAGGGAAAGCAAACCCATATCCAGAGTATGTGTCTATTCCAGTTAGAACAAATCGCTGCCCCTTCCATGAAGGGAGTGGTCCAATGTAATCAACCTGCCACCATGTAGCTGGCTGGTCACCTCGGGGAATGGTGCCATATCGGGGGCTGAGTGTGGGTCTCTGCTACTGGCAGATTGGGCACTCAGCAGTGGCTGTAGCCAGGTCAGCCTTGGTGAGTGGAAGCCCATGTTGCTGAGCCCATGCATAACCTCCATCCCTACCACCATGACCACTTTGTTCATGAGCCCATTGGGCAATAACAGGAGTTGCTGGGGAAAGAGGCTGACTGGTATCCATAGAACGGGTCATCTTATCCACTTGATTATTAAAATCTTCCTCTGCTGAAGTTACCCTCTGGTGTGCATTCACATGGGACACAAATATCTTCATGTTTTTAGCCCACTCAGAAAGGTCTATCCACATACTTCTTCCCCAGACCTCTTTGTCACCAATTTTCCAATTATGGTCTTTCCAAGTCCCTGACCATCCAGCCAAACCATTAGCAACAGCCCATGAGTCAGTATACAAATGCACCTCTGGCCAGTTTTCCTTCCAAGCAAAATGAACAACCAGGTGCACTGCTCGAAGTTCTGCCCACTGGGAGGATTTCCCCTCACCACTGTCCTTCAAGGACACCCCAGAAAGGGGTTGTAATGCTGCAGCTGTCCACTTCCGGGTGGTACCTGCATATCGTGCTGAACCATCTGTAAACCAGGCCCGAGTTTTCTCTTCCTCAGTCAATTCACTGTAAGGAACACCCCAAGAGGCCATAGCTCTGGTCTGGGAAAGAGAAGGTAATGTGGCAGCAGGAGTGGAAACCATGGGCATTTGTGCCACTTCTTCATGTAACTTACTTGTGCCTTCAGGACCTGCTCTGGCTCTATCTCGTATATACCATTTCCACTTTACAATAGGGTGCTGCTGTGCACGCCCAACTTTATGGCTTGGTGGGTCAGACAACACCCAACTCATGATAGGCAACTCAGGTCTCATGGTAACTTGGTGGCCCATGGTTAAGCGTTCAGTCTCTACTAAGGCCCAGTAGCAGGCCAAAAGCTGTTTCTCAAAAGGAGAGTAGTTATCTGCAGCAGATGGTAAGGCTTTGCTCCAAAATCCTAAGGGTCTGCATTGTGATTCTCCTATAGGGGCCTGCCAAAGGCTCCAGACAGCATCTCTATTTGCCACTGACACTTCCAGCACCATTGGATCTGCTGGATCATATGGCCTAAGTGGCAGAGCAGCTTGCACAGCAGCCTGGACCTGTCGCAGAGCCTCCTCTTGTTCAGGTCCCCACTCAAAATTAGCAGCTTTTCTGGTCACTCGATAAATGGGCCGGAGTAGCACACCCAAATGAGGAATATGTTGTCGCCAAAATCCAAAAAGGCCAACTAGGCGTTGTGCCTCTTTTTTGGATGTGGGAGGGGCCAGATGCAGCAATTTATCCTTCACCTTAGAAGGGATATCTCGACATGCCCCACACCACTGGACACCTAAAAATTTTACTGAGGTGGAAGGCCCCTGTATTTTTGTTGGATTTATCTCCCATCCTCTGACACACAAATGCCTTACCAGTAAATCTAGAGTAGTTGCTACTTCTTGCTCACTAGGTCCAATCAACATGATATCATCAATATAATGGACCAGTGTGATGTCCTGTGGGAGGGAGAAACGATCAAGGTCTCTGCGAACAAGATTGTGACATAGGGCTGGAGAGTTGATATACCCCTGAGGTAGGACAGTGAAAGTATATTGCTGACCTTGCCAGCTGAAAGCAAACTGCTTCTGGTGGTCCTTACTAATAGCTATTGAGAAAAAAGCATTTTCCAGATCAATAGCTGCATACCAGGTACCAGGGGATGTATTGATTTGCTCAAGCAATGATACTACATCTGGAACAGCAGCTGCAATTGGAGTTACCACCTGGTTGAGTTTATGATAATCCACTGTCATTCTCCAAGACCCATCTGTTTTCTGCACAGGCCAAATAGGAGAGTTGAAAGGGGATGTGGTGGGAATCACCACCCCTGCATCTTTCAAGTCCTTAAGAGTGGCAGTAATCTCTGCAATCCCTCCAGGAATACGGTATTGCTTTTGATTTACTATTTTGCTTGGTAGGGGCAGTTCTAGTGGCTTCCACTTGGCCTTTCCCACCATAATAGCCCTCACTGCACGAGTTAGAGAACCAACGTGGGGATTCTGCCAGTTGCTCAGTATGTCTATGCCAATTATACATTCTGGAACTGGGGAAATAACTACAGGATGGGTCCGGGGGTCCCACTGGACCCACTGTGAGATGGACCTGAGCTAAAACTCCATTGATCACCTGGCCTCCATAAGCCCCCACTCTGACTGGTGGTCCAGAGTGACGTTTTGGGTCCCCTGGAATTAATGTCACTTCTGAACCAGTGTCTAATAATCTCCGAAATATCTGATCATTTCCTTTTCCCCAATGCACAGTTACCCTGGTAAAAGGCCGTCGGTCTCCTTGGGGAAGACTTAGAGGAAGGTTAACAGTATAAATTTGTGGCAGTGTAACAGGTTTCTTCCCCATAGGGACCTGGCCTCCCCTTCATTCAAGGGGCTCAGGGTCTGTAAACTGTTTCAAGTCTGGAAATTGGTTAAGGGGCCGTGACTCTGTGTTTTTGTAATTCAGGTTAGACTTCTGTTCCCTTGACCTAGAACTCTTTTGTTTATACATCTCGAACAAGAATTTAGTAGGCTGCCCTTCTATTGTATTTCTAGGCACCCCATGATTTACTAGCCAATGCCACAAATCTCTGCGTGTCATATAATTTTGATGCCTCCTTTGAGTTTGTTGTCTATTATAATACCCACGTCTACCCTGTCTTTGGTGATTAAGTGCTGCCACCTGGCTTCTGCCAACTCGGGATCTTGTCATCCCCATTGTGTTTAAGGATTCCAGCTCAGTGACAGCAGTTCCTACAGTAATATCTGACCTACAGAGAAGTGCAACCACAGAGCTCTTGAGGGATGATGGTGCTAGTCTCACAAATTTATTTCTCACTGTTCTGGTAAAAGGTGCATCCTCTGGACATTCCTGGGGTGTAAGAGCAGGCTTTGCATGATAAATCCACTCTAACGTCCCAATCTCTCTAAGCCTCTGGATCCCCTCATCTACATTATACCAGGGCAGTTCTGGCATTTCAACCTCAGGTAATGTTGGCCACCTTTTGATCCATGTTTCAACCAACCACCCAAACAAGCTGTTAACACCTTTTCTAACTGCTCTAGCTATAATATTGAATGCAGAATCTCTGCTTAGTGGGCCCATATCAATAAATTCAGCCTGATCCAGCCTTATATTCCTCCCACCATTATCCCACACTCTTAAAATCCATTGCCACACATATTCCCCAGATTTCTGTCTATATAAATTGGAAAACTCACACAGTTCTTTTGGAGTATAACGTACCTCCTCATGTGTGATATTTTGTACCTCACCTTTAGGGGCCTGTTGGGACTTTAGTCTAGTTATAGGTCTAGAAGAAATGAGGGGTGGTGGGGGTGGGTCATGAAAAGAATTAGAAATATCTTCCAAGCCATTTGCTTCAGGGCTTTCATTTGCAGTTTCATCTGGTGAAACAGGATTAATAACTTTAGGGCTAATCCCTTCAGGAGGAGGTTGGGTGGCCAATTCCTCAAGGCAGGCTGGAGGTGGGGCGGCTATGTCCTCAGGGCAGACTATTACAGGGTTATCTAAAGAAGGCTCAGCATGGTCTAGGGTTTCAACCTCACCCCCAACATCATTATCAATCCATATGTCACCATCCCATTTTTCAGGGTCCCACTCCTTTCCAATCAATGCCCTCACTTTAACGGCAGACACCATGCAAGACTGAGATTTCAGTTTACGTTGTAAAGTTGCTACTCTAACAATAAGATTCTGTGTCTGATTTTCAGAGATCTCAAGTCTATGGCTACAGGAAATAAAATTTTCCTTCAGGATACTCATAGAAACCTCTACATCTTTCAGACGGCACTTAAGCTTCTTGTTTGAAGCCTTAAGCCCATCCCTTTCACCCTTTAATGTAGACAGTGTATCTAAAAACAACCAACCAACATCTCTATAACTCTTATTCCTACAAAACTCTGTAAAGGTGTCAAAAACATTATCCCCCAGAGTCTGGCTTCGTACAAGCGAAGCATTAGGAGAATCGAATGATGATATTTTGACTATCTCCTTTGCCAACTCAGTCCATGGATTGGGAGTGTCATTCTGATTACGGGAATCAGAGTCCTTAGTGTCTCTGAGCCCAGTCAGAGTAGAAAACCATTCATAAAAACCCATTTTTAAGATTCTGCTCCTTAAGAACCACTCCTGGTACCAAGATGTATTAGTTAGGGTTCTCTAGAGAAACAGAATCAACAGGGAACACTTGCAATATAAAGTTTATGAAAGTGTCTCATGTGACCATAGGAACGCAGAGTCCAAAATCCACAGGGCAGGCTGCGAAGCTGATGACTCCAATGGATGGCCTGGACGAACTCCACAGGAGAGGCTCACCAGCCAAAGCAGGAATGGAACCTGTCTCCTCTGAGTCCTCCTTAAAAGGCTTCCCATGATTGGATTTAGCATCACTAATTGCAGAAGACACTCCCCTTTGGCTGATTACAAATGGAATCAGCTGTGGATGTAGCTGACGTGATCATGACCTAATCCTATGAAATGTCCTCATTGCAACAGACAGGCCAGCACTTGCCCAATCAGATGAACAGGTACCACAACTTGGCCAAGTTGACACCTGTCCCTAACCATCACACCTCTAGTGTATTATATATGTTACATTGCAAATAGGAGGCTCTGAATAACCACTGAATTCTTTCATATTCATATGGATCCATATGAATAGAAATGGTAAGCAGGGAAAAGATAGGAGACTATTATATTAGTGATAGCTATTATATTATTATTATTCATTCAATAAATATTTATTGAATGGGAAATATGTGCCAAGTACTCTGCTGGGAACTTGATATTCTGAGATTAGCAGGTAGTTCTTGCCTGTGAAGAATAGAGTCTGCCTTGAGAGACAGTCAAGAAATCAAATAGTTACATTGTGTTTGATAAATGACTGAAGGGGCATAGAAAAGGAGTGCTTAACCTAGTCCTAGGAAATCACAGAGAGGTCTCTGTTTCTGAAAAGTAAATAAAAACAATTCTCTTACATGTACCAGAAACTTTACTAGCAGTTTTAGAAATGAGAGACATAAAGAACTGTGTCATTTCTATTATAGGGGAGAGAAGCAAGAAGCATGGTCTAACCTAGAGCTTAATGTGAATATAACGATCAGTTCTGAAAAAGGTGGAACTGATTCCAGCCATGTGTGGAACTCTTCCTCACTGCCTATCCATCAGACTGATACTAATGAAAGCAATTCCAATTGCATTTCCATCCACAGTCACAAAATAGAAGAAGAAAGAAAATACTGATTATGTGGGGAAATTCAAATTTAACAAAGCAAAAAGAAGTTATTCATTGGGATACAAAAAGACAGTGAGAGGGGCCAAGATGGCGGCTTAACAATGTGCACATTTTAGTTTGTCCTCCAGAACAACTACTAAATAACCAGAAAAAGGACAGAACAGCTCCTGGGGCCATGTCAGTGATCGGACACACAGCGTACCCCAGTCTGGACCAGCTGGACCACCTGCAAGCCTCCCCAGAACTGTGAGTTCCCCAAGCCAGGGCGGCCAGCACCCCTCCCCCACAGACTGATTTCCAGAGGGAAAGGAAAGAGACTTTACCAGCAGCAGCAGCTGAGCCCAACCAAACGCCAATTGTGGAATTAATTAACAAATTCTGACTGCTAAAAATAGGCGCCCAGCTCAGGTGAACCTGTTCAAGGCGGAGGTCGCTCATTTTAGCCCAGGTGCTAAGGGGGCAGGGCTGATGGAAAAAGGAAAAAAAAAAAGAAGGAAACAGAGGTTTTTGTGTGGCTGTGTTTCTACAAAGGCTTGATTGCCTTTGGATACAGCAGCAGAGCTTCTCAGGCTGCAGCTGTCCCAGGCATAGGCAGAAACAAGCTCATTTGAGGGCTTGTATGGAGACTGTGCCTTCCCCAGGGGAGGGGTGAAGCCCAACTCAGGTGGAATCCCTCCCTCAAGGAATTCAGACACCAGGGCTGAATAATTTGAAGCCATTAAAACCAGCCTACAACATCTCCTCTGTCTCCACCATGTCCCCAGCAGGGAGGGTCTGCCAAAGTTAAAGGTACCACATCACCTTATGCTGGTGAAACCTGCAGGCAGACAAGCACCACATACTGGGCAGGATAAGAAAAACAGAGCCCAGAGACTTCGCAGGAAAGTCTTTCAACCTGCTGGGTCTCACCCTCAGAGAAAACTGATGCAGGTGACTCTTTCCTTCTGATAGGAGGTCAGTTTGGTCTGAAAAAATCTGGATGGGGCCTATAATACCTAAGTAGACCCTCCTAAGGGTGTGTGTGTGGGGGGGGGAAGGCACCATACAAGCAGGGCAAGAAACAAGAAAATAAGAACTGAAAAACTCTCCTCTACTAAACAAAACCTAAGCTAGAGATCCAGATAAAGCTGAACTGAATGTCCAAAACAGACAGACAACAAATTCATCCAGCAAGAAAACCCTAGGTAAAAGAAGTGAAAGCAATCTATAGAATAAACTAATTAAGGAAATTAAATGCCTAGACACCAGCAAAAAATAACAAATCACACTAGGAAGATTGCAGATATGGCCCAGTCAAAGGGACAAACCAACCATTCAAATGAGATACAGGAGCTGAAACAATTCATTCAGAATGTACAAACAGACATGGAAAACCTAATCAAGAACCAAATCTATGAATTGAGGGAGGATATAAAGAAGGCAAGGAATGAACAAAAAGAAGGAATCAAAAGTCTGAAAAAACAAATCACAGAACTTATGGGAATGAAAGGCACAGTAGAAGAGATGAAAAAAGCAATGGAAACCTACAATAGTAGATTTTGAGAAGCAGAAGATAGGATTAGTGAACTGGAGGATGGAACATCTGAAATCCAGCAAGAAAAACAAAATATAGGGAAAAAATGGAAAAATATGAGCAGAGACTCAGGGAATTGAATGACAATATGAAGTGCATGAATATACATGTTGTGGGTGTCCCAGAAAGAGAAGAGAAGGAAAAGGAGGAGAAAAACTAATGGAGGAAATTATCACTGAAAATTTCCCTACTCTTGTGGAAGACTTAAAATTACAGATCCAAGAAGTGCAGCGTACCCCAAAGAGAATAGATCCAAATAGATGTACTCCAAGACACTTACTAATCAGAATGCCAGAGGTCAAAGAGAAAGAGAGGATCTTGAAAGCAGCAAAAGACAAGCAATCTGTCACCTACAAGGGAAGCCCAATAAGACTATGTGTAGATCTCTCAGCAGAAACCATGGAGGCAAGAAGACAGTGGGATGATATATTTAAATTTTTAAAAGAGAAAAACTGCCAACCAAGAATTCTATACCCAGCAAAATTGTCCTTCAAAAATGAGGGAGAAATTAAAACATTTTCAGACAAAAAGTCACTGAGAGAATTTGTGACCAAGAAACCAGCTCTGCAAGAAATACTAAAAGAAGCACTAGAGACAGATAAAAAAGACAGAAGAAAGAGGTGTGAAGAAGAATGTAGAAAGGAAAACTATGAGTAAAGGTGAAAAGAAGGAAAATTAGATATGACATATAAAATCCAAAAGTCAAAATGGTAGAAGAAAATACTACCCATACAGTAATAACACTAAATGTTAATGATAAACTCCCCAATCAAAAGACATAGACTGGCAGAATGGATTAAAAAACAGGGCCCATCTATATGCTGTCTCTACTCAAAGGACATGAAAGCAAGGACACAAATGGACATTTGCACACAAGTGTTTACAGCAGCATTATTTACAATTACCAAGAGATGGAAACAGCCAAAATGTCCATCAACAGAGAGGTAGCTAAACAAACTGTGACATATACATATGATGGAATATTATGCAGCTGTAAGACAGAATAAAGTTATGAAGCATGTAACAATATGGATGGACCTTAAGGACATTATGCTAAGTGTGATTAGCCAAAAATGAAATGACAAATACTGTATGGTCTCACTGATATGAACTAACATTATGAATAAACTTGGAATATTTATTTGGTAACAGAGACCATCAGGACATAGAAAAAGGGTAAGATATTGGGTAACTGGAGCTGAAGGGATATAGATTGTGCAACAAGACTGAATATAAAAACTCAGAAAAGGACAGCACAATACTACCTAACTGTAATACAATTATGTTAAAACACTGAATGAAGCTGAATGTGAGAATGATAGATGGAGGAGGGCTGGGTGCATAAATGAAATCACAAAGAAAGATAGATGATAAAGATTGAGATGGTATAATCTAGGAATGCCTAGAGTGTATGATGATAGTAACTGTACAAATTAAAAAATGTTTCTGCATGAGGAAGAACAAAGGAATTTCAATTACTGCAGGGTGCTGAAAATAGATGGTAATTGATATTTTAAATTTTCAACTTATGTGTAGACTAAACCAAAAATGTTTATTTGGTACAAAATTTATATTTTGACTAGTGCATTTCCTAATATAACTTATGTAGACAGTTGGTTGAACAACATAAGTACATGAAACCTTGGGTAGGTCATGAGATTTTGTTGGTTTGTCCAGAGTGATTTGGATTTTATATGTCATATCTAATTTACCTTCTTTTTACCTTTACTCACAGTCTTCCTTTCTACATTCTTCTTCACACCTCTCTCTTCTGTCTTTTTGTATCTGTCTCTAGTGCCCCCTTTAGTATTTCTTGCAGAGATTGTCTCTTGGTCACAAATTCTCTCAGTGATTTTTGTCTGAAAATGTTTTAATTTCTCCCTCATTTTTGAAGGACAATTTTGCTGGATATAGAATTCTTGGTTGGCAGTTTTTCTCTTTTAAAAATTTAAATATATCATCCCACTGTCTTCTTGCCTCCATGGTTTCTGCTGAGAGATCTATGCATAGTGTTAGTGGGCTTCCCTTGTACATGATGGATTGCTTTTCTCTTGCTGCTTTCAAGAACCTCTTTCTCTTTGTCCTCTGGCATTCTGATTAGTAAATGTCTTGGAGTACGTCTATTTGGATCTATTCTCTTTGGGGTATGCTGCACTTCTTGGATCTGTAATTTTATGTCTTCCACGAGAGTTGGGAAATTTTCAGTGATAATTTCCTCCATTAGTTTTCCTCCTCCTTTTCCTTCTCTTCTCTTTCTGGGACACCCACAACATGTATATTCATACACTTCATATTGTCATTCAATTCCCTGAGTCTCTGCTCATATTTTTCCATTTTTTCCCTATATTTTGTTTTTCTTGCTGGATTTCAGATGTTCCATCCTCCAGTTCACTAATCCTATCTTCTGCTTCTCAAAATCTACTATTGTAGGTTTCCATTGCTTTTTTCATCTCTTCTGCTGTGCCTTTCATTCCCATAAGTTCTGTGATTTGTTTTTTCAGACTTTTGATTTCTGCTTTTTGTTCATTCCTTGCCTTCTTTATATCCTTCCTCAATTCATAGATTTGGTTTTTGATTAGGTTTTCCATGTCTGTTTGTACATTCTGAATGAATTGTTTCAGCTCCTGTATCTCATTTGAATGGTTGGTTTGTTCCTTTGACTGGGCCATATCTTCAATCTTCCTAGTGTGATTTGTTATTTTTTGCCGGTGTCTAGGCATTTAATTTCCTTAATTAGTTTATTCTGGAGATTGCTTTCACTTCTTTTACTTAGGGTTTTCTTGCTGGATGAATTTGTTGTCTGTCTGTTTTGGACATTCAGTTCAGCTTTATCTGGATCTCTAGCTTAGGTTTTGTTTAGCAGAGGAGAATTTTTCAGTTCTTATTTTCTTGCTTCTTGCCCTGTTTGTATGGTGCCTTCCCTCCCCCCCCACACACACACACTCTAGGAGAGTCTCCTTAGGTATTTAAGACCCCAGCTGGATTTTCCCAGACCAAACTGGCCTCCTATCAGGAGGAAAAAGTCACCTGTGTTGGTTTTCTCTGAGGGTGAGACCCAGCAGGTTGAAAGACTTTCCTGCGAAGTCTCTGGGCTCTGTTTTTCTTATCCTGCCCAGTATGTGGTGCTTGTCTGCCTGCAGGTTTCACTAGTATAAGATGATGTGGTACCTTTAACTTTAGCCAACTCTCCCTACTGGGGACATGGTGGAGACAGAGGAGAGGTTGTAGGCTGGTTTTAATGGCTTCAAATTACCCAGCCCTGGTGTCTTGATTCCTTGAGGGAGAGAGTCCACCTGAGTTGGGCTTCACCCCTCTCCTGGGGAAGGCATAGGCTCCAGACAAGCCCTCAAATGAGCTTGTTTCTGCCTATGTCTGGGGCAGTTGCAGTCTGAGAAGTCCTGCCGCTGTATCCAAAGGCATTCAAGCTCTTGTAGAAACACAGCCACAAATACCTCTGTTTCCTTTTTTTTTCTTTTTCTTTTTCTGTCAGCCCCTGGCACCAGGGCAAAAATGAGTGACCTCTGCTTTGACCAGGTTCACCTGAGCTGGGGGGCTATTTTTAGTAGTCAGAATTTTTAAATTAATTCCACAATTGGCATTTGGTTGGGCTCAGCTGCTGCTGCTGGTAAAGTCTCTTTCCTTTCCCCTCTGGGAAGCAGCCTGTGGGGGAGGGGCACCGGCCACCAGGGCTTGGGGAACTCATGGTTCTGAGGGGCATTGCAGCCAGTCCAACTGGTCCAGACTGGGGTATGCTGTGTGTCCGGTTACTGACATGGCCCCAGGAGCTGTTCTGTCCTTTTTCTGGTTATTTAGTAGTTGTTCTGGAGGATGAACTAAAATGCGTACATTGCTAAGCTGCCATCTTGGCCCCCTAATTGGTATTTAGCATTGTTCATATCCTCCAATTACAGTTTTAATTAGCAAATTTGGTCTGTCAAATACAAGCCCCAAGCATAAATAAACCCAGAAAAAGTAGTAAAGTCACCCTGGGGTTTCTCCTGGCAGAAAGGGTTGATGAAGAAAAAAACAAAACAACAACAACAACAACAACAAATGGAGACTTCTACAGTCAGCCAAGCTAAGAATACTGAAAAACTACTTTTTATAAAGCAGTGCCCCTTTATAAAGCTGGGTAGCAACCCCAGCCCCTGCCTGGTGAAACTTTGGGGCTGGGGATTGGCTCTGAAAAGGGATTTTAGTTTACTTTTTCTCTCTTTTTTATTTTCTTTTTAAAAGTATTCTAAGTGGCTCATTAGAGAAAGCATCCGACATTTTAGTTGTCAGCTCTGACCCAGGCAAGTAAAAAGCCAAGTAAAAGAGATAATTCCCTAAAGGGCACATCTTCCCCAAGAATGTAGGGGGCATGGCCCAGTTCAAGTGGTGGCTTTCCTTCAAAGAAGTTAGATCCAAGGAGCAGGTCCCAGGGGGTGGGAATCAGAAACAGCTTAAGCTTGCCTTCCACTTTAACCTCCATCTCAACCACGCTCCTGACAGGCTGAGAATTAAACCAGTAGGGACCTGTGGGCTGACAAGCGCTATCTGCTGGGAAAAAATAAGAAAAGCACAGAGACTAGAGGCTCCACAGAAAAGTCAGACAACTTGCTGAATTTCATTCACAGTAAACTAGATACCGATTAAACCCTCCTCTTGAGATCTGGGCCTGGGAATATCTGATTGGGAGTAATTATATCTGGGGAGACCCTCTTAAAAAAAGAGTTCCTCATAGGTAGGGCAAGAATGAGGAAAACATGAGCTGAAAAATTCTGAGCAGTTAAATAGAAGCCATGGTAGAGGTTTAGAATGAGTTGAACTGAATGCCAGAAAAATAGAGAACCAAGACAACCAACAATAAAACCCTAGGTAAAAGAGTGAAAAGACCTCCAGAATAAACTAATCAAGGAAATCAAATGCAAAGACACCAACAAAAAAAAGATCTGAGTCGTAAAGAAAAACAAAGATATGGCCCAGTCAAAGGAATAAACTAACACTTCAAATGAGGCACAGGTGTTGAAACAACTAATTAATGTTCAATCAAGCATGCTAAATCAAACCAAAATCAAACTGACGAGTTGAGGGAAGATATGGCAAAATGGATGAAGACACGGGGCAAACATAAAGAAGAACGTGAAAGTTTGAAAAAACAAATGGCAGAACTTATGGGAATGAAAGACAAATAGAAGAGATGAAAGATACAATGCAGACTTACAACAGCAAATTTTAAGAGGCAGAAGAAAGAGTTAGTGGACTACAGGAAATGACAACTGAAATCCTACACATACAAAAACAGACAGGGAAAAGAATGGAAAAATATGAGCAAGGGCTCAGGGAATTAAATGACAGCATGAAGCATTTGAATATTTATGTGATGGGAGTCCCAGAAGGAGAAGAGAAAGGAAATGGGGCAGAAAGAATAATAGTGGAAATTGTCACTGAGAATTTCCCATGCACTCTGCCCTGTGCCACACCCCATGGGATGGTATATTTAAATTATTAAAAAAGAAAACTGCCAACCAAGAATTCTATATCCAGCAAAACTGTCCTTCAAAACTGAGGGAGAAATTAAAACATTTTCAGACAAAAAGTCACCGAGAGAATTTCTGAACAAGAGACCAACTCTGCAAGAAGTACTAAAGGGAGCACTAGAGACAGATATGAAAAGACAGAAGAGAGAGATGTGGAGAAGAGTGTAGAAAGGAAGACTATGAGTAAAGGTAAAAATAAGGAAAATTAGATATGACATATAAAATCCCAAAAGCAAAATGGTAGGAGAAAGTACTATCCATGCAGTAATAACATTAAATGTTAATGGATTAAACTCCCCAATCAAAAGATATAGACTGGCAGAATGGATTAAAAAACAGGACCCATCTATATGGTGTCTCTACTCAAAGGACATGAGGGCAAGGACACAAATGGAAATTTGCACACCAATGTTTATAGCAGCATTATTTACAATTTCCAAGAGATGGAGACAGCCAAAATGTCCATCAACAGACAGGTGGATAAACAAACTGTGGCATATGCATATGATGGAATATTATGCAGCTGTAAGACAGAATAAAGTTATGAAGTATGTAACAACATGGATGGACCTTAAGGACATTATGCTGTGTGAGATTAGCCAAAAACAAAAGGAGAAATACTGTATGTTCTCACTGATATGAACATCATGACATTAGTGAATAAACTCGGAATATTTCATTGGTAACAGAGACCATCAGGAGATAGAAATAGGGTAAGACACTGGGTAACTGGAGCTGAAGGGATACAGATTGTGCAACAGGACTGAATATAAAAACTCAGAAAAGGACAGCACAATACTACCTAACTATAATACAATTATGTTAAAACACTGGGAAAAAAAAGACAGACTGGCAGAATGGATTAAAAAACAGGACCCATCTATATGCTATCTACAAAAGACTCACTTTAGATCTGATGACAAAAATAGCTTGAAAGCATAAGGTTGGAAAAAGGTATTTCATGCAAACAACAATTGGAAAACAGCAGGGGTCACTATACTAATATCTGACAAATTAGACTTCAAATATAAAACAATTAAAAGAGACAAAGAAGGACATTATGAATTAATAAAAGGAACAATTCCTCAGGAAGACATAACAATCATACTTATGTACCAAGCCAGAGTGCTCCAAAATACATGAGGCACACACTGAAACACAAAGGGAGTAGACACCTCTACAATAATAGCTGGAGACTTCAATACTGCTCTCATCAATGGATAAAACATCTAGAGAGAGGATCAATAGGTAAACAGGAATTTTGGATAATATGATAAATTAACTAGACTCAACTGACATTTATAGAACATTACACCCCCAGAAAAGCAGAATATGCATCAACTGCTCATGGATCATTCTCCAGGATAGACTATATATTGGGTTACAAAGTAAGTCTCAATACATTGAAAAAGCTTGAAATAAAACAAAAAAAATTGAAATTATACAAAATATTCTCTCAGATCATAATGAGATGAAGGTGGAAATCAATAACAGGCAGAATGCCAGAAAATTCACAAACATATGGAAGCTAAACTACACACTTAAACAATCAGTGGGCCAAAGAAGAAATTACAAGAGAAATCAATAAATATCTCAGGGCAAATGAAAATTAAAACACAACATATCAAAATTTATGGGATGTAACAAAAGCAGTGCTGAGAGGGAAATTTATTGTCCTACATGCCTATATTAAAAAAGAAGAAAGAACAATAATCAAGGAATTAACTGTATGCCTTGAGAACTTAGAGAAAGAATAATAAACTAGCTTCATAGCAAACAGAAGGAAAGAAATAATGAAAATTAGAGCAGAAATAAATGAAATTGAGAATATGAAAACAATAGGGAAAATCAACAAAACCAGAAGTTGTTTTTTTTAGAAAATCAATAAAATTGTTGGACCTAGTGGTAGAATGCTCGCCTTCCATGTGGCAGACCTGGGTTTGATTCCTGGACCATGCACCCGCCCCCCAAAAAGAAAAAATTGATGGACCCTTAGCTAGACTGACAGAAAATTTAAAAAAAAAAAAGAAAGGGAGAAATGATGCAAATAAATAAAATCAGAAATGGGAGAGGGACATAACTACTGACCCCACAGAAATAAAGGAGATAATAAAAGGATACTATAAGCAACAATATGCTAATAAACTAGACAATGTAGATGAAATGGACAACTTCCTAGAAAAGCATGAGCAAGTAAAATTGACTTGGGAAGCAATAGAAGATCTTAACAAACCAATCAAAGTAAAGAGACTGAATCAATCATCAAGAAACTCCCTCCAAAAAAGAAATATCTAGGGCCAGAGAGCTTCACATGTGAATTCTACCAAGCATTCAAGAAAGAATTAGTACCAATCCTGCTCAAACTCTTCAAAAAAATTGAAGAGGCAGGAGAGCAGCCTAACTCATTTTATGAAGACAACATCACCCTAATACCAAAGCCAGGCAAAGATACTACAAGAAGAGAAAATTACAGATCAGTCTCTTTAATGAATATGTAATAAAAAATCCTCAACAAAATACTCACAAACTAGAATGGTATGATTTCTAAATGTTGGGTTAATTTCTTTTTTTCCATTAATTAATAAAAATAAATTTAAAAAATACTCACAAACTGAATCCTGCAGCATATTAAAAGAATTAAACACCACAACCAAGTAGGATTTATTCCAGATATGCAAGACTGGTTCAACACAAAAAAATCAATTAATGTAATACATGGCATCAATAAATATAAGCAGAATAACCACATGATCATCTCAATTGATGCAGATAAAGCATTTACAAAATTCAACATTCTTTGCTGATGAAAACAAACAACCCAATTTAAAAATGGGCAAAAGACATGGACAGATGTGTTTCAGAAGAGGAAATAGAAATGGCTCAGAAACATGTGGAAAGATGCTCAACCTCACTGGCTATTCTAGTTTGCTAGCTGCTGGAATGCAACACACCAGAGATGGATTGCTTTTAATAAAAGGGGATTTATTTCATTAGTTCTTCAGAAGAAAGGCAGTTAACTTCTAACTGAGGTTCTTTCTTACATGGGAAGGCACAGGATGGTCTCTGCTGGCCTTCTCTCCAGGTGTCTGGGCTCCAACAACTTTCCCTGGGTTGATTTCTTTCTACATCTCCAAAGGCCTGGGCTGAGATGCAAGTGCTGAGATGAGGTATGCTGAGCTGCTTGGGCTGTGCTATGTTGTGCTCTCTCATTTAAGCACTAGCCAATTAAGTCAAACATCATTCATTGCAGCAGGCATGCCTCCTAGCCAACTGCAGATGTAAATCAGCAACAGATGAGGTTCATGTACCATTGGCTCATGTTCATAACAACAGAACTAGGTGTCTTCTCTTGGCCAAGTTGACAACTGAATCTAACCACCACATGTCCACCCCTTGTCAACTTGGCAACTACTCACATCACCTTAAACAATATTAAGGTGCAAAAAATTGTCTTCTGGCTGTGGACCTGTGAATCTCAAAACAAGTTGTCTGGTGCCAATATGCAAAGGAGGGACAGTCACAGGATACAGATTTTCATTTCCATAGGGAGAAATTGGAAGAAAACACAGGTGTAAAACCTGCAGGGCAAGTGTCATGGGATTTCAAAGTCCGAAAGTCATTTATCCCTCGGCTTTAGAAAGTGGCAGGCCCACCCTTTCCAAGGGCCTGTGCAGTGGCCCACCTCTTTCTGAATCAACCTTGGGGAACATTGAGGAGACCACCTTTTTTTTTGGCTCCATTCTCTCCAGGCATCAGGGCCACTCCTGGGCTCTCTGCCATTTCCAGGGCACACACTCAACTCCAAGGAGCATGCTGTACCTTCTCCATGGCCTGAGGCTGCACAACTCTTCCATTGCAACAAGGTAGGAGGCTCATCCTCACCCTTCAGGGTAAACTCACCCTCTCCATGTATATGGGTGGGTCCACTCTCCTGGCCGAGGTTTCTTGGCTTCAGACCCAAACTTCCATGGTTCTCACTCTGCAAACTCCAATTTGTCTCTTTCGTATCCCCTTTGTCCAGACTGGCAGTGGTTCCATTTACACCAACAGTCTCTTCAAGCACTCCAGGACTTCTTCATTACTCTCTTCACAGTTCCTCCAAAATCTTCCCCTTAGCCATCCAAAAAAACTGTTCCAACATATCTGGTATTTGTAAACCACAGGAGCACCCCACACTCTGGTAACAAATCTGTTCTAGTTTGCTAGCTGCCGGAATGCAACACACCAGAGATGGATTGGCTTTTAATAAAAGGGGATTTATTTCATTAGTTCTTCCGAGGAAAGGCAGCTAACTTTCCACTGAGGTTCCTTCTTACGTGGGAAGGCACAGGATGGTCTCTGCAGGCCTTCTCTCCAGGCCTCTGGTTTACAACAACTTTCCCCAGGGTGATTTCTTTCTACATTTCCAAAGGCCTGGGCTGAGCTGCAAGTGCTGAGATGAGGTATGCTGAGCTGCTTGGGCTATGCGACGTTGGGCTCTCTCATTTAAGCACCAGCCAATTAAGTCAAACATCATTCATTGCAGCAGGCATGCCTCCTAGTCAACTGCAGATGTATATCAGCAACAGATGAGGTTCACATAGATTGGCCCATGTCTACAGCAACAGAACTAGGTGCCTTCATGTGGCCAAGTTGACAGCTGAATCTAACTACCACACTGGCTATTAGGGAAATGCAAATCAAAACCACAATGAGATATCATCTCACATCTACTAAATGGCCATTATAAAAAACAACAGCAACAGAATACTATAAGTGCTGGAGAGGATGTGGAGAAATAGGCACATTTATTCACTGTTGGTGGGAATGTAGAATGGTGCAACTGCTCTGGAAAGCAGTTTGGCAGTTCCTCAGGAAGCTACGTATAGAAATGCCACATGAACCAGCAATTCCATTACTAGGTATATAGACACAGGAATTGAAGGCAAGGATACAAATGAACATTTGCACACCAATGTTTACAAAAGCATTATTCATTATTGTCAAGAGATGGAAACAGCCAAAATGTCCATCAATAGATGAGTGGCTAAACAAACTGTAATATATACATATGATGGAATATTATGCAGCTGTAAGACAGAATAAAGTCATGAAGCATGTAACGATGTGGATGAAATTAAGGACATTATGCTGAGTGAAATTAGCCAGAAACAAAAGGACAGCTACTGTATGGTCTCAGTAATATGAACTAACATTAATGAGTGAATTTTGAAAGTTACAGTTGAGAAAACAGGTTATCAGGAAAAAGAGGGTAGAGATTGGGCATTTGGTGCTGAAAATGTACAGAACGTTCAACAAGACCCATTTCTGGATCAAGATCCAGAGACAGACAGCACAATATTATCTGATGGTAGCACAATATTGTAAGTACACTACATGAAGCTGAGTGTGAGTATGGTTGAGGGAGGATTGCTGGGGGCCTGTAAGAAACCAGAAGGAAAGACAGAGGATAAAGACTAGGATGTAATAATTTAGCAATGCCTAGAGTGAACAGTGATGGTGATTAAATGTACAAATATAAGAATGTTTTTTGCAGGAAGGAGAACAAATGAGCACCAACATTTCAAGGTGTTGAAAATGGGATGGTTTGTGGGGGAAATACAATCAATGCAAATGGAGAAATATACAATCAATGCAAACTAGGGTCTGTAGTCAACAGCAACATTGTAATATGCTTCCACTGAATGTAATGAAAACAATTAACTAAAGCTAAATGTCAATAAGCGGAGGATATTGGGGAAGGGTATGGGATTCTTTGAGGAAGAAATGGAAATATTTTCATATAGATTGTGGTGGTGAAACCATGGTGTGATTATACCAGGAACCATGGATTTTTTTTACTTAGGTTGGATTGTATGCTTTGTGAATAAAACTGTTTATAAATGAACAGAGACACAAGGGCTGGAGAGAGATGTACCTAGTAACTGTTGGTAGAGGAGTAGAGTGTTGCAGCCCCTCTGGAGGGCAATGTGGTGGCACCACAGGAGGCTAGGCCTGAAGTTACTGTATGACCTTGCAATCCCTTAGTTGGGTGTACACTTAGAGGAATTGAGAGTGGGAGCAAAAACGGATATTTACACATTGGTGTTTATGACAGCAGTGTTCACAGATTTGCAATGGATGAAGGTAGCCTAAGGTTATGTTGACTGAGAAATGGAAGGGGAACTGTGGTATATACATACAATAAGCTATTGAGCAACTGCAAGAAAGAATAAAGTTGTGAGGCATGCAATGAGGTGAATGAACCCTGAGGACAATATGTTGAATGAAATAAGCTAGAAATGAAAATACAAATATTATAATGTCCTGCTAATATGGACTAACTATAATGTCCACGTGAGAATTAAATTCGAGAGTATAGGCTATCAGGTGAAGGCTTGTAAAGGTTCCTAGATCATGAGCTCTTACAGCAGTCACATCTATTCTGGAGTTGTAACTGTTGTTTCTAAATTCTGAGATTCTGAGCTCTTGTATATAACCTGGTCAAAGAAGATGCTATGTGTAATTTCAGTCTTTTGCAATTTATTGAGACTTGTTTTGTGACCCCAAATGTGGTCTGTCCTGAAGAAGTATCCATATGCACTTGAGAAGAATGTATATTAGGTGTAGTTCATTTTTCATATTATCCAAGTTCTCTGTTTCCCTCCTGACCTTTTGTCTAGGTGTTCTATATATT
The DNA here is from genome assembly GCF_023851605.1 of Tamandua tetradactyla. Classification (NCBI taxonomy): domain Eukaryota; kingdom Metazoa; phylum Chordata; class Mammalia; order Pilosa; family Myrmecophagidae; genus Tamandua; species Tamandua tetradactyla. The sequence continues at coordinate 18,732,405 of NC_135327.1, read as the reverse complement.
AATGAGGGTGATGCATTGAAGTTTCCAGCTATTATTGTAGAGTAGTCTATTTCTCCTTAAGTTTTGACACTGTTTGCCTCATGTATTTTGGGGCACCATGGTTAGGTGCATAAATATTTATGATCGTTTCTTCCTCTTGGTAGATTGCCCCTATTATTAACATATAGTATCCTTCTTGGTCTCCTATAACAGCTTTTGAGTTAATATTTATTTTGTCTGATATCAGTATAGCTACCCCAGCTCTTTTTTTTTGTTAGGTTTTGCATGGAATATCTTTTTTGAGCCTTTCACTTTCAACCTATGTGTGTCTTTGGGTCTAAGTTGAGTCTCTTGTAAATGACTTGTAGTTGGATCATGCTTTTTTATCCATTCTGCCACTCAATGTCTTTTGATTGGGGAGTTTAATCCATTAATATTCAGTGTTATTGCTATAAAGGCAGTACTTACTTTAGCCATTTTTTTGTTTGGTTTTTATATGTCATATGTCATTTTTTATCTCTTTTCTCCTTTATTGCAACCTCCTTTTCTTAAATGTGTTCTTTCATGATGTATCTGACTGGCGCTTTCCTCATTTATGTTTCTATATATTTTTAAAGAATACTTTGTCGTTATCCTGGGGTTTATATTACACAGCCTACATCTACAAACTACTTATTTGAAAAAATACTATGCTGGTTTGAAGCTGTTATGTACCCCAGAAAAGGCCATATTCTTTTAATCCATTCCTATGGAGCCATACCTATTGTGGGTGGGAGATTGTGATTAGGTTGTTTCAAATGAGATATGACTCCCACAATATAAGGGGGGTTTTATCTTTTACTGGAGTCCTTTACAAAAGGATAAAAGGCAGATAAGTTTGGAGAGAGCTTAGAGAGACAGATACCCAAGGAGAGAGATCACAGAGGGAGAAAAGCCCCAGATTTGCTAAGAGAGGACCCACAGATGCTCAGGGTGAAAGTCACTAGAATCAGAAGCTAGAAGCAACAGAACCCAGAAGAGAAGGACCAGCAGATGCTGGCCATGTGCCTTCCCATGTGACAGAGGTGTGCCAGATGCCAGTGGCTTTTCTTCAGAGGCAAGGTATCAAGGTGTCATGCTCTTGATGCCTTAACTGGGACATTTTCATGACCTAAGCAGTCTAAATTGTAAGTTAATAAATCTCCATTGTTAGAAGCCAAGCTATTTCTGGTATATTGCATTCCAGCAACTTTAGTAAACCAAGACAGATTTCAGCTTAGCTTCAACAGCCTATTCCCATATCCCTCTGTTTCCCCTCTTTATGTTGTCTTTGTCCCACTTTATATTTTGCTTGTCCATTATCAGAAATATGCCTTTTCCTTGTTCAATTGTATTCTGACTCTTATAGGAATTAAAAAATAGAGTTGTATAAATGAGGATATAGTATTATTGGGTTTTGGATTTATCTTTTTAGTTACCCTTACTGATAAACTTCATTTCTTCTTGCTACTCCAAGCCCCTTCTTCTCTGTCTTTTCCTTTCAACTTGCAGAACACAATTTAGTAATTCTTGTAGGGCAGGTCTCTTATTGTTGAACTCTCTCAGTTTCTGTTTATCTGTGAATATTTAAAACTCTTCCTCTTTTTTAAATTTTTATTTCATTTTAGTTTAGTTTAGTTTTAGTGTGTGTGTGCCCATGCATATGTGTGTGTTTCTCCCTCATTTTTGAAGGACAATTTTACCAGATAGAGAATTTTTGGCTGCCAGTTTTTCTCTTTCAGTACCCTAAATATATCATACCACTGTTTTTTTTCTAAAAAACTTTTTTATTAATTAAAAAAATTAACAAACAAAACATTAAGATATCATTCCATTATACATATACAATCAGTAGTTCTTAATATCATCACATAGTTGCATATTCATCATTTCTTAGTACATTTGCATTGGTTTAGAAAAAGAAATAAAAAGACAACAGAAAAAGAAATAAAATGATAATAGAGAAAAAAAAGATTATACATACCATACCCATTACCCCTTGCTTTCATTTACCACTAGCATTTCAAACTGAATTTATTTTGACATTTGTTCCCCATATTATTTATTTTTATTCCATATGTTCTACTCTTCTGTTGATATAGTAGCTAAAAGGAGCATCAGACATAAGGTTTTCACATTCACAGTCTCATTGTGAAAGCTATATTATTGTTCAATCATCATCAAGAAACATGGCTACTGGAACACAGCTTTCTACATTTTCAGGCAGTTCCCTCCAGCCTCTCCACTACATCTTGAACAACAAGGTGATATCTACTTAATGCATAAGAATAACCTCCAGGATAACCTCTCGACTCTGTTTGGAATCTCTCAGCCATTGACACTATGTCTCATTTTACTCTTCCCCATTTTGGTCGAGAAGGTTCCCTCAATCCCTTGATGTTAATTCTCAGCTCATTCTAGGGTTTTTCTCAGTCCTTTGATGCTGAGTCTCAGCTCATTCCAGGATCTTTGTCCCACATTGCCAGGAAGATCCACACCCCTGGGAGTCATGTCCCACGCAGAGAGGAGGAGGGTGCATACCACTGTCTTCTTGCCTCCATAGTTTCTTTTTCTTTAAATTTTTTGTTGTATAGTTTAACATATATACAAAACAAATAAATAAATAAACAATATTCTTCAAAGCACACTTCAACAAGAAGTTACAGGACAGATCCCAGAATTTGTCATGAGTTACCATACGGTCCTCTCACATTATTCCTTCCAGCTGCTCCAGAATATAAGAAGCTAGAAGGCGTAAATATTTTTTATTGCCACAATCAACTTCCTTTCTTTTTTTGTGAAAAATAACATATATACAAAAAAGCAATAAATTTCAAAGCACAGCACCACAATTAGTTGTAGAACATATTTCAGAGTTTGACATGGGTTACAATTCCACAAATTTAGGTTTTTACTTCTAGCTGCTCTAAGACACTAGAGACTAAAAGAGATATCAATTTAATGATTCAGCAATCATATTCATTCATTAAATCCTATCTCCTCTATACAGCTCCACTATCATCTTTGATCTTTCTGTTCCTCTCTTTCGGGGTGTTTGGGCTATAGCAATTATAACTTTTTCATGTTGGAAGGGTCTGTCACTAATATGGGGTGGGGATGGAACTATCTGATGTTTTGAAGAGACTGGTGCATCTACATTTCAGGACTTGTCTGGTCCAGGAACCCATCTGGAGGTTGTAGGCTTCTGGAAAGTTACACTAGTACATGGAACACTTGTGGAATCTTATATATTGCCCTAGGTGTTCTTTAGTATTGGCAGGAATGGTTATGGTTAGGGGTTGGCAGGTTATGATAGGTAGCAATGTCTAACTGAAGCTTGCATAAGAGCAACTTCCAGAGTAGCCTCTCGACTCTATTTGAACTCTCTCTGCCACCAATATTTTATTAGTTACACTTATTTTCCCCATTTTGGTTAGGATGCAATTGTTGATCCCACTATACCAGGGCTGGATTCATCCCTTGGAGTTATCTCCCACATTGTCAGGGAGACTTTCATCCCTAAATGTCATGTCCCATGTGGGGGGTGGGGCAATGATTTCATCTGGAGAGTTGGGCTTAAAGAGAGTGATTGCCTCCATGGTTTCTGATGAGAAACCAGCACTTAATCTTATTGTAATCCCCTTGTATTTGATGAATCATTTTTCTCTTGCTGCTTTCAGAATTCTCTCTTTATTTTTGGCATTTGATATTCTGATTAGTATATGTCTCAGCATAGGTCTATTAAGGTTTATTTCGTTTGGAGTATGTTGCACTTCATGGACATGTATATTTATGCCTTTCTTAAGAGTTGGGATATGTCTGGCCATTATTTTCTCAAATAATCTTTCTGTCCCTTTTCCCTTCTCTTCTTCTTCTGGGACACCAATGATAAATATATTTGTGCCTCTTGCTGTCACTCAAATCCCTTTGAGACGACTCAATTTTTTTCCTATTTTCTCTAGCTGTTCTTTTGACTGTATGGTTTCAATTATCCTGTCTTCTAGTGCACTGATTCTTTCTTCTGCCTGATCAAATCTGCTGTTCTATGCCTTTAGCGTATTTTTAATCTCTATTATTGTGCCTTTCTTCCCCATAATTTCTGTTATTTTTTTTTATACTTTCAACTCTTCTTTATGCTCACACATTGTCTTCTTAATATCTTTTATGTTTATATGCATATTATCCTTCATCTCCTTGAATTGGTTTAGGATATTGTTTGAATTTCTATGATTTGTTGTTCCAAATTCTCTGTTTCCTCTGAAGTTTTAATTTGCTGCCTTGATTTGGCCATATCTTCCTATTTATTAGTATGGCTTCTAATTGTTGCTGATGTCTAGGCATCTGATTATCTTGATTAGTTAATTATAAAGGTCAGTATGATGGGTAGGTTCTGGTGTCAACTTGACCAAGTAATTATACCCAATTGTCTGGTCAGGAAAGTAGTGGCCTGATTGTTGCTGCAAGCATATTTTGTGGCTAGTTGAAACTGGAAGGCTGGTGTATTAAGTCATCAGTTGTTGATTTCATTTGTGGCTGACAACATCTGCAATCAGTTAAGGCATATCTCTCACAATGAGATAATCCAATCAGTTGAGAGCATTTAAGGAAGAAGAGAGACCCTTTCACTGCTTCAGCCAGCAGGCCTCTCCTGTGAAGTTTGTCCAGACCATTCATCAGAGCTGCCAGCCTCACAGCCTGCCCTATGGATTTCAGACTATTCCATCCCCAAGTTGTGAGAGACACTTTTACAAATCTCATATTTACAGATCTCTCCTGTTGATTCTGTTTCTCTAGATAACCTTGACTAACACAATCAGTTTTTCCCTCTTGTCTAGGGTTTTATTGTTGATTGACTTTGTGTTAAGGCTCTTCTTTGACCCTTGGTCCAACTCATTATAGACCTTTATAATAGCTCATTTCTAACTGATCAGACTCCCTCAGCGCTTTTTCATCTGATTTTGCCCTGGATATGTGGCACATTTTTTTCTGGGGATAGGGAGGTGCATGGTCTGGAAAGCCAACCCAGGTCTTCTGAATGGAAGGTGAGGATTCTACCACTGGTGTAAATTTTAAGATTGTATTTCCTATGTAATTGCTTCACCTCCCACAGAAAACTTCATTCCTATGTTCCTTCTTTGGGAATCTTGCTCTGTTCTCTTAGAGTTTGTGCAGAATTTTCTCCCCAGCTCTGTGATTTGTTTAAATTCTCTCCCTCATGCAGTACCCCATTGTTTTTACTCTTTTTAGTTCTGGGACTCTCCTGTTTAACAGCTGTTCAGTTCAAATCACACTTTATTTATGGTTTCCTTCCCATTAGGGTATTCCACCTTGGGTAGCCAGATGGGATCAATCCAAAAGGTAGGTCATCCAGAAAAGTCTGTGTGCATATAGGTGTTGCATTCAACAGAAAGTGGATTAGGTGAGCATAGCACTTTCCAGGCACAACTTTACTGCAGTCTCACTCTCTTTTTTCTTCCTTCCAGGGGCCCTTTCATATGCAGCAGCACTCCTCAGCAGCTTGTGTTCCACCCTTGGTCTCTGTGAACTTGGGTCCCTGTGCCTGGATATGTGTGGGGTTCTAGCTTACTGCTGTGGGCTCTATAGTCTGTGTCTCCAGTGGGACTGTGTGGAATCTGGGCCACTGTTTCTGAATATCTCCCAAGCTGAGTAGGACCAAGTGAGGGAGAGGGGAGTGGACTGGCAGGCCTGGGGCAGAAGCTTCCTACCTGATATTTTTCTTTCTTTGATTCAGTGTTTGTGGAGTCCTTTTCCAGTCTTTACTGTCCATCAGAATTCTAAGCCAGTGGAATTTGTCCTTGCCAGCAGACATGCTCTAAAAGAATTAAAGGAAGTTCTTTGGCAACAAGGAAAATGATACTAGAAGGAAACTTGGACCATCAGAAATGAAAGAAGAATGAAATATCTGGGTAAATAAAATAGACTTTTCTTCTATTCTGAGTTTTTTAAAATATGTTGGATTGTTGAAAACAAAAATTATAAGATTGTCTATTAGAGTCTTCTATGTCTGTAGATTGAATACATATGACAACTATATTGTCATAAAAGGAGAGTAAAAGGACTTATACAGTAGTGAGGTTTCCACATAGCACTTAAACTTATAAAACATTGCTTATAAGTAGATTGTGAAAGTTAGGTATGTATATTGTAATCCCTATAGCAACCACTAAGAGAAAACTATACAAGGAGATGTAGTAAAAACCAAAAAACTGAAACACAATAGATAAATTAAAATGGAATAACAAAAGATATTCAAATAATGCAAAAGAAGGCAAGAAAGGAGAAAAAGAGGAACAAAAATAAGAGGAAACAAACAAAAATAATAATAATAATAAAAGTAATAATAATAAAATAAAATCTAAATCCAAACATAATAATTATTAAATTAAATATAAATGGTCTATACATACCAATTAAAACACAGAGATTGTCAGAATAGAGTCTTTAAAATACCCACATATATTCTATCTACAAAAAAAGTATTTCAAATATAATGATATAACTATATTAAAAGCAAAATGATAAGAAAAGACATAACATGTAAGCACTAACCAAAATAGAGCTGTGATGGCTATATTAGTATCAGAAAAAATAGACTTCAGAAAAAAAAAAAAGACTTCAGAGCAATGAAAATTACCAGGGATAAAAAGGGATACTACATAATGATAAAAGGGTCAGTTCACCAAGAATATATAATAACCCTATATTTGTATGTACCTAACATGAAAGCTTCAAACTAAGTGAAGAAAAAACTGATACATTGAAAGAAGAAAGAGATACATCCTCTTAATTGGAGACATCAACACTTCTCCCTTAGTAATCAATAAAACTACTAGAGAGAAAATCAGCAAAACTACTAGAGAGAAAATCAGCAAAACTACTAGAGAGAAAATCAATAAAACTACTAGAGAGAAAATCAGTGTTCTAGTTTTCTAGCTGCTGGAATGCTATATACCTGAAATGGAATGACTTTTAAAAAGGGTATTTAATAAGTTGCTAGTTTATAGTTCTAAGGCCGAGAAAATGTCCCAATTAAAACAAGTCTATAGAAATGTCCAATTTAAGGCATCTGGGGAAAGATACCTTGGTTCAAAGAGACCGATAAAGTTCAACGTTTCTCTCTCAGCTGCAAGGGCACATGCCGAACGTGGCAACATCTGCTGGCTTTCTCATGGCTCTACCAAAAGGGACTCTCCAAAATGTTTCCTCTTTTAAAGGATTCCAGTAAGCAACTCCATCTTCAATGGGTGGAGACACACTTCCATGGAAATCATCTAATCAGGTTACCACCCACAATTGGGTGGGTCATATCTTCCTGGAAACCATCAATATGCTCCCACCCAGCAATATTGAATAAGGATTAAAGGGCATGGCTTTTCTGGGGTCCACCACAGAGTCAGACTGGCTCAATCAGCAAACAGAGGACTCCACCCAATAACAGCAAAATATATATTTTTTCAAATGTACATGAAAGAATCACCAGGAGAAACCATATCTTGAGTCATAAAATAAATGTAAACAAATTTCAAAGAACTCAAATTATGTGAAATACATTCTCTGACCATAAAGAAATTCCAGTACAAATCAAACCCAGAAAGATGACAGGAAAATCTCTGAACATTTTGAAATTAAATAACACTCTTCTAAATAATCAAAATGTCAAAGAATAAGTCTCAAGTGAAATTATAAAAATCTTGAACTGAACAAAAATGATAATTCGATATATCAAAATTTGTAGAATTCAATAAATTAAGTGCTTAGAGGGAAATTTATAGCATTGAATATTTATATTAGAAAAGAAGAAAGGTCTCAAATCAGTCATATAAGCTTGTACCTTAAGAAACTAGAAAGAGAAGAGCAAGTAGATTGGAAAGAATCTACTTGAAATTTGGGTAATTCACTGGTGAGGGATTTGAAAAATAAGTATTTCTCCTAAGGCTGAACTTCAGAAAAATGGGCCACTTGTCTGGAAGGGTAGGAAGTCTAAAGCTGGAGAAAATGGTAAAAAGAAGCATAAATGGGAGGAAGGTAAAGTTTGGGGAAATATTTGGAAGCTGGGAGAGGGGTCTAGAGGAAAGGAAAGAGTTTAGGTTTAGATCTTGTTTAAGATTCAGGGAGGACAGAGAACCTCTTTTGTTGCTCAGATGGGGCTTCTCTCTTTCTAAGCCAACTTGGCAGGTGAACTCACTACTCTCCCTTCTACATGGGACCCAACTCCCGGGGGTGTAAACCTGCCTGGCAACATGGAACAGAAACTCCCAGGATGAGCCTGGATCTGGCATCATGGGATTGAGAAAGACTTCTTGACCAAAATGGGGAAGAGAGAAATGAAATAAAATGAAGTTTCAGGGCAACTGAGAAATTCCAAACAAAGTCGAGAGGTTATTCTTATGTAGATATCCCTTTTTAGGTTTTGGTGCATTGGAGTGGCTAGAGGGAAGCACCTGAAACTGTTGAGTTGTGTTCCAGTAGCCTTGATTCTTGAAGATGATTGTATAATGATATAGCTTTTACAAGTGTTACCATGTGATTGTGAAAACCTTGTGTTTGATGCTCCTTTTATTCAGGGTATGGACCAATGAGTAAAAAAAAATGGATAAAAACAAATAAATAATAGGGGAGATAAAGGGTAAAAAGTTGGGTAGATTGAAATACTAGTGATCAATGAGAGGGACGGGTAAGTGGTATGAGATATATAAGCTTTTCTTTTTTCTTTTTCTTTCTTTTTCTGAAGTGATGTGAATGTTCTAAAGATGATCATGGTGATGAATACACAACTACGTGATGACATTGTGAGCCGTTGATTATATATCATGTGTGGTAGTTAGATTCAGTTGTCAACTTGGCCAGGTGAAGACACCTAGTTCTGTTGCTATGGTCATAAGCCAATGGTACGTGAACCTCATCTGTTGCTAATTACATCTGCAGTCGGCTAGGAAGTGTGCCTGCTGCAGTGAATGATGTTTGACTTCATTGGTTGGTGCTTAAATGAGAGAGCACGATGTAGCACAGCCCAAGCAGCTCAGCATACCTCACCTCAGCACTTGCAGCTCAGCCCAGGCCTTTGGAGATGCAGAAAGAAATCACCCCGGGGAAAGTTGTTGGAACCCAGAGGCCTGGAGAGAGGCCAGCAGAGACCATCCTGTGCCTTCCCATGTAAGAAGGAACCTCAGTTGAAAGTTAGGTGCCTTTCCTCTGAAGAGCTAATGAAATAAATCCCCTTTTATTAAAAGCCAATCTGGGTGCAACCACTGTGGAAGGCAGTTTGGCGGTTCCTCAAAAAGCTGAATATAGAATTGCCACATGACCCAGCAATACCATTGCTAGGTATCTACTCAGAGGACTTAAAGGCAAAGACACAAATGTACACTTGCACACCAATGTTTATAGCAGCATTATTTACAATTGCAAAGAGATGGAAACAGCCAAAATGTCCATCAACAGAAGAGTGGCTAAACAAACTGTGGTATATACATATAATGGAATATTATGCAGCTTTAAGACAGAATAAAGTCATGAAGTATGGAACAACATGGATGGACCTTGAGAACATTATGTTGAGTGAGAATAGCCAAAAACTGAAGGACAAATACTGTATGGTCTCACTGATATGAACTGACATTAGTGAATAAACTTGGAATATGTCGTTGGTAACAGAGATCATCAGGAGATAGAAATAGGGTAACATATTGGGTAATTGGAGCTGAAGGGATACAGACTGTGCAACAGGACTGGATACAAAAACTCAGAAATGGACAGCACAACACTACCTAACTGTAATATAATTATGTTAAAACACTGAATGAAGCTGCATGTGAGAATGAAAGAGGGAGGAGGGCTGGGGACATAAATGAAAATCAGAAAGAAAGATAGATGTTAAAGATTGAGATGGTATAATCTAGGAATGCCTAGAGTGTATAACAATAGTGAAATGTACAATGTACAAAATTTTAAAAATGTTTTTGCATGAGGAAAAATAAAGGAATGTCATTATTGCAGGGTGCTGAAAATAGATGGTAATTAATATTTTAAAATGTCACCTTATGTGTGAGACTAAAGCAAAAAATCTTTATTTGTTTCAAAATTTATATTTTGACTAGTGCATTTCCTAATATAACTTATGTAGATAGTTTGATTGAACGTCATAAGTACTTGGAATCTCAGGTAGGACATGAGATTTTGCTGGTTTGTCCAGAGTGCTGCCCTGATGAATTCCAGAGTGATTTGATCAGTGAGTGGAAAAGTATTTGCAAGCCCCCTTCGGGGAATGGTGAGAGCGGGGAGAAATTCAACTTCCCCAAGTTGAATTCTTGATATTCTCACAAGCAGTGTGGGCAACCAAAGTTACAGGCTGAGCCCCCAGTCTTGAGGTTTGTTCATATGAAACTTAACCCCACAAAGGATAGGTCAAGTCTACTTAAAATTTAGGCCTAAGAGTCACCCCCAAGAGAACCTCTTTTGTTGCTCAGATGTGGCCTCTCCCTCCAGCCAACATGACGAGCAGTCTCACCACCCTCCCCCTGTCTATGCAGGAAATGACTCCCAGGGGTGTGGACCTTCCTGGCAATGTGGCACAGAGATCCTGGAATGAGCTGAGACTCAGCATCAAGGAACTGAGAAAAACCCTAGAATGAGCTGAGAATTAACATCAAGGGATTGAGAGAACCTTCTCGACCAAAAGGGGGAAGAGTGAAATGAAACTAAGTGTCAATGGCTGAGAGATTCCAAACAGAGTTGAGAGGTTATCCTGGAGGTTATTCTTACACATTAAGTAGATATCACCTTGTTATTCAAGATGTAGTGGAGAGGCTGGAGGGAACTGCCTGAAAATGTACAGCTGTGTTCCAGTAGCCATGTTTCTTGATGATGACTGAACAATGATATAGCTTTCACAATGAGACTCTGTGAATGTGAAAACCTTGCATCTGATGCTCCCTTTATCTACCATATAAACAAAAGAGTATAACATATGGAATAAAAATAAATAATAGGGGGAACAAATGCTAAAATAAATTTAGTTTGAAATGCTAGTGATAAATGAAAACAAGGGGTAAGGGGTATGGTATGTATAATCTTATTTTTTTCCTCTATTATCATTTTATTTCTTTTTCTGTTGTCTTTTTATTTCTTTTTCTAAATCGATGCAAATGTTCTAAGAAATGATGAATATGCAACTATGTGATGATATTAAGAATTATTGATTGCGTATGTAGAATGGAATGATATCTTAATGTTTATGCCTTGAACTCTGTCAACTCAGAGATCTTATTAATTTTTTTAATTAATAAAAAAAGTTTTAAAAAAGGTGCAGTTGTACTAAATTCATTGCAGATAAGTTGAAAATCCTCATTGACAATTTCAACCAAAATCCTCACCCAGTTTATGCTTCCAAACAAAAACTTGCTGTAGAAATTGACACTAAAGAGTCTAGACTCCAGATTTGATTTCAGAATCAAAGACATAGACACTCATTCTAGAGAAGACCAGAACATGAGTAGATCTTACAATCAAGCCAAGCCCACAGGCAAGATCCCCCTGCAGAGATTCAACTTAAAGAAGCCAGATGGTGCCATACACCTATACCTCTTCCCAAGTATGCACTCTCATCAAGGCATTTAAGAACAACCCTTACCCTGGGATTGATTCCAGAGAATGATTTGCAAAAGAAATTGGGGTTCCAGAATCAAGAGTTCAAAATTTCAAAACTGAAGATCTAGATTCCATGTCCAGAGAAAAGAAAACTTGATAAGATCATAGAGCAAATACAAAACAAAGGACAAGATCTCTGAGTTGACAGAGTTCAAGGCATAAAGCTACACAAAATATCACCAACCTCACTAGCAACTGTTTTATTTCTCTGGAGCCAGAATGAGAGGGCACAGAAAGAAGTTCAGTGTATCTGATATCATCCTGAACTCCAAATCTTTCTCACTCTTTTGGAGAATGCATCCTTTCTCTGAGACTGCAGCTTTCTAGAAATACTAAGACTTCAGGAGGCAGAGGTAGGTCCCGGAGACACTCCACAGTGCTACTGACCCAGCCTAGGTTTGGAGTTCAACAGAGCTTAAGGATGGCGAAAATAAAACTAATACATACAATTTTATAATCATCACAGAAATAATTGATTCAGGCAAAAATCGTCACTGTATGTAAAAACCTCGAAGTGAATATATTCTGAAGAACGAGATATTGTCTCAAAGAATATACCCACAGATTACTTATTAATTACAAAATGAAAAATGGTAAATTTTCAATGGAGAAACCTGACAGACTCCATCTTAACCAAGTGCTTAAAATTTACTTTAACAACTATAACACAGACTGATATGAGGTGCCTCCTGATATGAAGCATCTAAGACAGACACAGTATCCCTTCTCTGATATTACTGCCAAAAGGGTGCCAGTTTAATTTAATAATAAAGAAACACCAGACAAGCAAAACTGAGTGACATTCTGCAAAGTAACAGACCTGACTCTTCAACAACGGATTGAATAATTGCAATAAAGACAGAGACAAAGTATGCTAACTTAGGAAGTCTCCTGCAGTTATCTTGTGTCAGTAGCATGTGCTACCATTTATGTGGGGGAATGGACATAAATTCAGAAGACCTGTTTATACCTACAATTTCCCTGCTAAGATGCTCAAGGAACTGATAGCAGCAATGATCTCTTTTGTTTATAAATTTATTGAGATATATTCACACACCATATCATCCATCCAAAGTATACAGTCAGTGGTTCACAGTATCATCATATAGTTGTGCATTCATCACTATGATCATTTTTAAAACAATTGCATTACTCCAGAAAAAGAAATAAAAAGAAAACCCCAAACATCACATTCCCCTTACTGCTCCCTCTCATTGATCACTAGTATTGCACATTACCCAATTGTAAGTCTTAAAATAGAGGTACATTAACTCAATGTAGAATTGTCACTGATATTATATTATATTATATTAATTATATTATGTATATTACTGGAGCAGAACAAAACATCCAGAAGTAAATCCATAAAACATGGGCAACTGTCTTTTTTTTTTTGCAATACAATCATTATCGAAGATCGGGGCTACTGAATTACAGTTCAACAACTTCCGGTATATCCTTTTGGGTATTCTGAAATACTATACACTAAAAAAAAAATCTAAATAATGAGTCTATAGTCATAGTCATCTGTTAAATCCTAATTTATCAGTTACAGCTCCTCCCTCTCACATTAGTAACTTCTTGAGAAGAGAGGTGGAAAACTGTAGAACTGTTTTTTCACTTCAACTTTTCGTTTTTGGTACTTTTTACTGTGATACCAAATATACACTTCAAAAGTTCCCATTTTAACTGCTTTCAAGTGTACAATTCGCTGGCATTAATTCTGTTCACAATATTGTGCTGCCATCACTAGCATCCATACCGCAACTTTTTCATCACCTCAAACATAAACTCTGCACCCATTAAGCAGTGACTCCTCCCTTCACCACACCCGCTGTCTCCCTCTCCACTACCGTGATTGCTGGTAACCTGTAATCTGTCTGTCTGTATGAAATTTTCTTATTATAGGTATTTAATATAAATGCGATCATACAGTCTTTTATGAGTTTTTGTCTTTCTCTGTCTGGCTTATTTCCCTCAACCTGACATCTTCAGGGTCCATCCATGTTATAGCTTGTATCAGAAGTCTGTTCCCTTTATGTGTGAATAATATTCCATTGTGTGTATAGACCACATTTTATTTATCCATTCATCTTTTGATAGACTCTTGGGTTCCTTCCACCTTTTGGCTATTGTGAATAACGTTGCTACAAACATGGGTGTACAAATATTTGTTTAAGTCCATGTGTTCAATTATTTTGCTGACATATCTAGAAATGATTGCCAAGTCATATGGTAATTCTATACTCAACTTTCTTAAGTACCACCAAACTGTTTTCCTTTATGGTTGCACATTTTAAATTCCCACCAACAATGTACAAGGCTTACTATTTCTCTGCATCCTTGTCAATGCGTTATTTTCTGTTTTTGTTTTTTAAATAATAGCCATCCTAGTGGGTGTGCAGTTGTATTTCATTGTGGGCTTGATTTTTGTCATGATCAGGTTCATGTGTCAACTTGGCCAAGTGGTGGTTGGGCAAGTACTGGCCTGTCTGTTGAGATGAGGACATTTCATAGAATTAAATCATGATCATGTCAGCTGCATCCACAGCTGATTCCATTTGTAATCATCCAAAGGGATGTGTCTTCTCCAATGAGTGATGCTTAATCTAATCACTAAAAGCCTTATAAGAAAGATTCAGAAGAGACAGGCTCTACCTGCTTTGGCTGGTGCGCCTCTCCTGTGGAGTTCATCCAGAACCTCCATCGGAATCATCAGCTTCACAGCCTATTCTGTGGAATTTGGACTCTGCATTCCCGCAGTCATGTGAGACACTTTAATAAATTTTATGTTTGCGAGTGTTCCCTGTTGACTCTCTTTCTCTAGAGAGTGCTAACTAATACATCTTGGTACCAGAAGTGGTTCTTAAGAAACAGAATCTTAAAAATGGGTTTTTATGAATGGTTTTCTACTTTGACTGGACTAAAAGACACTAAAGACTCTGATTCCCATAATGAGAATGACATTCCCAGTCTATGGAGTGAGTTAGCAAAAGAGATAGTCAAAATATCACCATTCAATTCTCCTAATGTTTCACTTGTATGAACCCAGGTTCTAGGGGGATAATGTTTTCTACACCTTACAGAGTTTTGTAGAAATAAGAGGTATAGAGATGTTGGTCGGTTGTTGTTAGATACACTGACTACATTAAGGGGTGAAAGGGATGGGCTTACGGCTTCAAACAAGAAGCTTAAGTGCCGTCTGAAAGATGTAGACATTTCTATGAGTATCCTGAAGGAAAATCTTATTTCCTGTAGCCGTGGACTTTAGATCTCTGAAAATCAGACTCAGAATCTTATTGTTAGAGTAGCAACTTTACAAAATAAACTGAAATCTCAATCTTGCATGGTGTCTGCTGTTAAAGTGAGGGCATTGATTGGAAAGGAGTGGGACCCTGAAAAATGGGATGGTGACATATGGACTGATAATGATGTTGGGGGTGAGGTTGAAACCCTAGATCGTGCTGTGTCTTCTCTAGATAACCCTGTAATACTTAGCCCTGAAGACATAGCCGCCCCACCTCCTGCCTGCCTTGAGGAGTTGGCCACCCAACCTCCTCCTGAAGGGATTAACCCTAGAGTGAATAATCCTGTTTCACCAGATGAAACTGCAAATGAAGGCCCTGAAGCAAGTGGCTTGGAAGACATTTCTAATTCTTTTCATGAACCACCCCCACAACCCCTCATTTCCTCCAGACCTACAACTAGAATAAAATCCCAACAGGCCCCTAAAGGTGAGGTACAGAGTATCACACATGAGGAGGTATGTTATACTCCAAAAGAACTGTGTTAGTTTTCCAATTTATATAGACAGAAATCGGGGGAATATGTGTGGCAATGGATTTTAAAGGTGTGGGATAATTGTGGGAGGAATATAAGGCTGGATCAGGCTGAATTTGTTGATATGGGCCCACTAAGCAGAGATTCTTCATTCAATATTATAGCTTGAGGGACTAGAAAAGGCATTAACAGTTTGTTTGGATGGTTGGTTGAAACATGGATCAAAAGGTGGCTGACATTACCTGAGGTTGAAATGCCAGAACTGCCCTGATATAATGTAGATGAGGGGATCCAGAGGCTTAGAGAGATTGGAATGTGAGAATGGATTTATCATGTAAAGCCTGCTCTTACACCCCAGGAATGTCCAGAAGATGCACCTTTTACCAGAACAGTGAGAAATAAATTTGTGAGACTGGCACCATCATCGCTAAAGAGTTCTGTAGTCGCGCTCTCTGTAGGTCAGATCTTACTGTAGGAACTGCTGTCACTAAGCTGGAATCCTTAAACACAATGGGGATGATAGGATCCCGAGTTGGCAGAAGCCAGGTGGCAGCACTTAATAGCCAAAGACAAGGCAGACATGGCTATTATAATAGACAGCAAACTCAAAGCAGGCATCAAAATTATATGACACATAGAGATTTGTGGCATTTGGTTAGTAAATCTTGGGGTACCTAGAAATACAATAGAAGGGCAGTCTACTAAATTCTTGTTTGAGCTGTATAAACAAAAGAGTTCTAGGTCAAGTGAACAAAAGTCTAGTCTGACTTATAAAAAAACAGAGTCATGGCCCTTTAATCAATTTCCAGACTTGAAACAGTTTACAGACCCAATTACAACTAATTTGGTCCTAGGTAAGTGACCCCTTTCTACCCAGATCCTCCCCTTGAGAGTTTTGTGTCCTATGGATGGCCACCCCAAGGCATTTGGGCCCACTTTAATATGGTGCCCCAGCCAGCTCCCCATGCATTTTTATTTGGCCTGAAATATCTGAGCACTCAGTCAAAACTCTCCAGCTCCAAGAGCATTTTTCTTTGCAGCAGTCAAAGTAATTCAGGGGACCCCTTGAATGAAAGACTGCATGCACTTCCTGATCCCTGGTGACTAACTGGGGATGCCTGCTTTGTCGTCATGAAGGATCATGGATCTGCGTAAGTTAGTCTCACTTAAAGTTATGCCTGCCTATAAGCCACCAACCAAGCTGGTAACTGTTAGCCTCAAAGGGAGCAATTAAAACTAAGTCTCCCAACTAACACATATGGAATAAAGATGAATAATAGGGGGAACAAATATTAAAATAAACTTAGATTGAAATGCTGGTGATTGGTGAGGGGGAGGGATGGGGACTATGGTATGTATGAATTTTGCTCTGTTTTCTTTTTCTGAATAGATGCAAATGTTCCAAGAAATGATCATGATGATGAATATGCAACTATGTGATGATATTGTGAATTACTGATTAAATATGTAGAATGGAATGATCAAAAGTTGGAATGTTTGCATTTGTTTGGTGAGGTTTTTTGGGGGGGTATTTTAAAATAATTTAAATTAATAAAAAATAAAAAAATAAAAACTAAGTCTCCATGAGAAGACCTCCATAAGCCCCCTGCAAGCAAAATTCTTAGTTTGTAGCAAACTGCCCCCTCCATTTTAATTGAAATTTGAACTCTGCAATACAATTTGGCCATAATACCCTTTAGAACAACAACAACAAAAAGTTGGCCACAAGATGGCACTCTTGAGTAGCACATGGTTTGATATTCCCTGCTCCCTACTCTTAAACTTAACAAATTTATTAAAATCTCGGCCTTCCTCTATGCCACTCTATCCTCCATCGCTTCATCTCCTTCATGAAAAACCTTCTAAGCTTTCTGCCCCTCAGAAAATCTCTTTAACACTGAGGAGTCTTTCATAAAAAAACTTTCTTTCACTTTCAACCTATGTTTGTCCTTGGGTCTAAAATGCATCTCCTGTACTCACTTCAACTGCACATATACTAAAATTGGAATGATACAGAGAATATTAGCATGGCCCCTGTGCAAGGATGACACACAAATTCATGAAGCATTCCATATTAATAAAATTAAAAAGTAAAAAATAAATGCATCTCCTGTAGACAGCATATAGATGGGTCCTGTTTTTAAATTTATTCTGCCAGTCTGTGACTTTTGATTGGAGAGTTTAATCCATTAACATTTAGTGTTATTACTGCAGGGGCAGTACTTTCTTCTACCATTTTGCCTTTTGGATTTTATATGTCCTATCTAATTTTTTTCTCTTTTTACCTTTACTGACAGTCTTCATTTCTACAATCTTCTCCGCACCTCTCTCTCCTGTCTTTCCTATCTGTTTCTAGTGCTCCCTTTAATATTCTTTCAGAGCTGGACTCTTGGTCATAAATTCTCTCAATGATTTTTTTGTCTGAAAATGTTTTAATTTCCCTCTCATTTTTGAAGGACAATTTTCTGGATATAGAATTCTTGGTTGGCAGTTTTTTTCCTTTAGAATCTTAACTATATCATACCACTGTCTTCTTGCCGCCATGGGTTCTGCTGAGAAATCTACACATAGTCTTACTGGGCCTCTCTTATATGTGATGGATTGTTTTTCTCTTGCTGCTTTCAAAATTCTCTCTTTCTCTTTGACATCTGACAGTCTGATTAGTATATGTCTTGGAGTATGTCTATTTAGGTCTACTCTGTTTGGGGTATCCTGCACTTCTTCTGGCTTTAATTACTTCCCTTTTCCAGTCCCTGGGGTTTGAATTCCTTGAGGGAGGGATTCCACTTGAGCTGGGCCCCACCCCTCTCCTGGCTGAGGCATAGCCTTCAGGGATTTAACTCCTTTCACCTGACCAGCCACTTTGTCTCTCAGACAAGCTTAACTCCTCCCTTACCTGGGGCAGTTGGAGTCTGAGAAGCCTTGCAATTCTATCTAATGAGAATTCATAGCTGGTCCTGCTGGTCCAGACTGGTGTACGCTGTGTGTCTGGTCACTGATGTGGCCCCAGCAGTTGTTCTGTACTGTTCCTGGCTATTTACTAGCTACTCTAGAGGACAAACTAAATTCTACACCTCACTAAGCCACCATCTTGGAACCATCATTAGTTTTTATGCACTTACATTTTAGCACCTCCACCTTCTAGAAAGAAGTGGAGTTACATATCAAAAAATACAATGTAATAGTATTAGCATTTATAATTACCCATATGTTTTATTATTTTTCTACTGGAGGTCTTTATTTTTTTATACTGCTTTGAACCACTTTCTAGTGTCCTTTCCCTTCAGTCTGAAGAACTCCTTTTTGTATTGCTTGTAGGGCAAGTATAGTGGTCATGAATTCCCTCAGCTCTTGTTTAACTGGCAATATCTTAATCTCTCCTTCATTTTTGAAAGAAAGTCTTAACAGATATAAAATACTTGGTTGGCAATTGTTTTCTCAAAGCACTTTAAGTATTTCAACTCACTGCCTTCTTGCCTCCATGGTTTCTGAAGAGCAATTGGCATTTATTGTAATTTGGTACCCCTTTTTGTATGAGTTAAAAAGGTTATTGTTTAACTTAAAGCTTGCAAACACAAGTCTGTGAGGAAATGCAGACTTGAGCTTTCAGGATCTGGAACTTCAGTAGAAGCTGAGATATGCAGATAAAGCACAATGAGGTGTGGAAGAGACTTGCTTAAGGGAAATCAACATCCTAGCATTAGAAGTATTTACTTCCTTGAACTTGTTTTTGCATCATATAGCTTTTGCATGCAAACAACCTTTATTACCTTTCTTTCTAGTATATAATTTTGTACTTGGCTGAAAATAAACTTGTCTGAAGACTGATGTCTCCGGATCCCCTGATCCCAGTCTCTCTCTCGTTTTACTTTAACATTCCTTAGGGTCATAGCTGTGGCCAACACCTTTTCTATAATACATTGCTTTTCTCATGAAGCTTTCAGAACTCTCCTTGTTCTTTGCATTCTATAGTTTGACCAGTATGTGTCTGTGTACATTTCTCTTCAGCTTTATTCTGTTTGATGTTCTTGGGGCTTTACATTATAAATTAAATAACTATCTATAATATGAAACTTCTGTGCTGGTTTGAAACTGTCATGTACTCCAGAAAAGCCAAGTTCCTTAATCCTCATTCAATATTGTGGATGGTAATTTTTGATTAGATGGTTTCCTTGGAGATGTGTCTCCACCCATTCAAGGTGGGGTTGCTTACTGGAGCCCTTTGAGAGGGAACAATTTTGGAGAAAGCTTTAGTGCCTACAGAGCCCACACAGCTAGAGATCTTTGAAGATGCAGAAGGAAAATGCCCCTGGGGAAGCCTTATGAAATGAGAAGAGAAAGCTAGCAAATGTGTTGCTGTATGCCTTCCCAGCTGAGGAGAGGTATCCAGAAGCCAGAGACCCCAGCAGATACCATCCATGTAATTTCCCAGCTGACAGAGGTGTTCCAGATGGTATCAGCCTCTCTTGAGTGAAGGTAACCTCTTGTTGATGCCTTAATTTGGACATTTTCATGTTCTTAGAACTATAGCTTAATGAATTCCCTTTTGAAAAACCATTCCATTTCTGGTATATTGCATTCCAGCAGCTTTAGCAAACTCAAACACTTCTAATGACATATTTTCGTGGTAAGTACTTACACTTTAAAAGCCATATAGAACAGCCACATATGAACTAAATGAACAGCCTAGTGCATTCAATCACATACTGTAGGATTAAAATCATTGCCATCCCCAAGACTCTGGGCTTAGTTATGTTCACAAGGAGTCCTGGTCATGCCTACTGAGAAGCTTGTCTCTGAAGTGGATATTGAAATCATTTTCAAGTGGGGCTGGATTCAGACAGTGGATCTCTCAGTTTTACCAACGTAACCTAGGATCTGAGACATTAAAAACCAATTCTTGTGACTACCTAGGGCTTCTAGCCCACTTAGCAGTGCTTGTGAGGAACATTTTCTTCAACTTAAACTTCACCTTGTTTACTAAGCAAGAGATGAGGCAGGTGAATAGATTCTCTCTGAAATATAGAGAGGATTAAGGAAGCTGAAATTCATTAAGCATCTACTATGTTCTACACATAGCATATTTCATTTAAACCTCACATTAACACCGTGGAGTAAGTATCATTGCCCCCTACCCCCCACACACACCTTATGTGTCTGAGAAATTTGAAACTCAAATTGTTAGATAACTTGTCTAAGGCCACATAGCTTGTAACTAGTAAAGCATGTTTCAGACTTGGAGAAGTGGATGAAGACCTAGTTCAGAAGTCTGTTGGATCCAGATTCTAGTAGGGCACCATCATGGCTTAGTGATGTTTCAAATTATCAAACTGCTCCAAAGCCATGGGCAAAAGGCCCCCCCACAACCGGCTCAACTTCAGGGAGACCCAAATAGGGCCTGAAATTCAATCGCACCAAATCCCCTCTGTCTCCACAAACTGTGTTTTGCACCTTAATTCCATGCTGCTTCCTGACTAAAAATGTGATATTTTGCTTGCCATAAGCAAAGGAGCTCACAGGAGGGAAACCCTTGCCAAGTAGGCAGCACCCTGGGAGGTGGGATCCTTGAAGCAGGGGAGGCCAGGGAGCAGAGGAATATAACAGCCTGTTAGCCCTTAAAGCACAGAAGATCCGGAAAGCCAGACAGAGCGGCCAGATGGGGTGGCCTCATAACTGGAAGTCATTAACAACCCAGGGTTGCATAAAAAGCAGTGGAAAGGCTTGAGATGACTTTTGTCAGGCTGCCAAAGTCACTGAACCAGACAAAGCCTGGACCCTGAGCTCACCAACTTTTCCACAAAGCTATGTCCACAGGTAAGTACAAAGGGTGATTGCTCCAGAATCAGACAATATAACTCTGCTCTGCTGATATAAGGATGTCATCATCAACGCTGGCAAGAAAATAAGTCACTGATGAGGGCATATTTTATTAATAAGGCCAACTTTCATTTTATGGGGAACTTGGTAGGAATTTCCTGAGACAGTAGTTGATCCCCAAACCAATGATATTTGACTTTGGAATTTGGGGTAGATTTTCACAGCAATGGAGTTTAACTTCCTGATTATGTTTTAGCTGGGTTGAAAGTAAAAATAACCAGTAGTCCTTGGGAATGCAAAGACTGAAGGGTAGGTCCAGAAAATCAGACAGTTCCATCTCTCTACCCCATATTAGTGACAGACCCTTTCAATTGAAAAATTCAGAATTGCCATAGCGAAACACCCCTAAAGAGAGGAATGGAAAGATCAAAGGTGATGGTAGAGTTATACAGAAAAGATAGGACTTAACAAATGAATATGATTGCTGAATCATTAAATTGATATCTCTTTTAGTCTCCAGTATTTTAGAGCAGCTAGAAGTAAAAACCTAAAATTGTGAAATTGCAACCCATGTCAAACTCTGAAATATGTTCTACAACTAACTGTGGTGCTGTGCTTTGAAATTTAGAGCTTTTTTGTATATATGTTATTTTTCACAAAGAAAAAGAAGGAAAAAAGTCAATTGTGATGATGAAAAAAATATTTACGCTCTCTAGCCTCCTATATACTGGAGCATCTAGAAGGAAAAATCTGAGAGGATCGTATGGTAGCCCGTGACAAACTCTGGGATCTGTCCTATAATTACTTTTTGAAGAGTGATTTGAAAACTATTGCTTTTTTATTTCTTCGCCTTATATATATGTTTTACTATACAATAAAAAAATGTTTAAAAAAAATGTTTAAAAAAAATGTCAAGAGGCAGGAACCCGCGATCCAACAGAGAAAGTGTGTGTTTAAAGAACATAGAACAGTTTTTAAAGGAAAGCTGTTTCCTGCCTGGTCTTCTAGCTCACTCAATAAAAAAGGTCAAGGTTTGAGGTTAGGCTAGATTATATAGAAAGTTGATAATTTTTCTTTTCATTTTTCAAGTCTTTATCAAATGGTAAGATACATACAGAAAGGTGCATATATCATGTACAATTCAATGAGTTTCTATAGACTTAACTAATCTATGTAACCATCACCCAGATGGCAAAACATTACAAGCGCTCTAGGTAATGGAGCATTACCAGTTCTAAAAGCCCCCAGTGCTCCCTCCCCAAGGTTAGCAGGACCCCAACTCCTTTTTTTTTTTTTTTTATGGTCATTCCGTTTTACATATATAATCAGTAATTCACAGTATCATCACTGTTCTGGTTTGCTAGCTGCTGGAATGCAACATACCAGAGACAGATTGGCTTTTAATAAAAGAGGATTTATTTCATTAGTTCTTCAGAGAAAAGGCAGCTAGCTTTCAACTGAAGTTCTTTCTTACATGGGAAGGCACAGGATGGTCTCTGTTGGCCTTCTCTCCAGGCCTCTGGGTTCCAACAACTTTCCCCAGGGTGATTTCTTTCTGCATCTCCAAAGGTCTGGGCTGAGCTGCAAGTGCTGAGATGAGGTATGCTGAGCTGCTTGGGCTATGCTACGTTGAGCTCTCTCATTTAAGAACCAGCCAATTAAGTCCAACGTCATTCATTGCAGCGGGAACGCCTCCTAGCCGACTGCAGATGTAAATCAGCAACAGATGAGGTTCACGTACTATTGGCTCATGTCCACAGTGACAGAACTAGGTGCCTTCACTTGGCCAAGTTGACAAGTGAATCTAACTACCACAATCACATAGTTGCATATTCACCATCATGATCATTTCTTAGAACATCTGCATCACTTCAGAAAAAGAAATAAAAAGACAATAGAAAAAAAATTCATACATACCGTACCCCTTACCCCTCCCTTTCATTGATCACTAAATTTCAATCTACTAAATGTATTTTAACAGTTGTTCCCCCTATTATTTATTTTTATTCTATATGTTTTACTCGTCTGTTGATAAGGTAGATAAAAGCAGCATCAGACATGATGTTTTCACAATCACACAGTCACACTGTGAAAGCTATACCATTATATAACCATCTTCAAGAAACATGACTGCTGGAACACAGCTCTACATTTTCAGGCAGTTCCCTCCAGCCTCTCCACTACATCTCGACTAACAGGGTGATGTCTATTTAATGGGTAAGAATAACCTCCAGGATAATCTCTCACCTATGTTTGAAATCTCTCAGCCATTGACAGTTTATTTTGTCTCATTTCACTCTTCCCCCTTTTGGTTGAGAAGGTTTTCTCAATCCCTTGATGCTGAGTCTCAGCTCATTCTAAGATTTCTGTCCCACGTCTCCAGGAAGGTCCACACCCCTGGGAGTCATGTCCCATGTAGAAAAGGGGAAGGCAGTGAGTTGGCTTTTTGTGTTGGCTGGAGAGAGAAGCCACATCTGAGTAACAAAAGAGGTTCTTTTGGGGGTGACCCTTAGGCCTAATTTTAAGTAGGCTTGACCTATACTTTGTGGGGTTAAGTTCCATGTGAACAAACCCCAAGACTGAGGGCTCAGCTTACTGCTTTGGTTGTCTGCACTGCTTGTGAGACTATCAAGAATTCAACTTAGGGAATTGAATTTTCCCCCTTTCTCACCATTCCCCGAAGGGGACTTTAAAAATACTTTTTTATTCACTGTTCAAGTCACTCTGGGATTTATCAAGGCATCACTCTGGACAAACCAACAAAATCTCATGCCCTACTCAAGGTTCCATGTACTTATGGTGTTCAAATTAAGCTGTCTACATAAGTTATATTAGGAAATGCACTAGTCAGTATATAAATTTGGTACCAAATAAAAATTTTTTGCTTTAGTCTCACACATAAGGTAAAATTTTAAAATATTACCTTCTATCAATTTTCAACACCCTGCAGTAATAACATTCCTATGTTCTTCCTCACGCAAAAACAATTTTTTAATTTGCACATTTAGTCACTATCATTATACACTCTAGGCATTCCTAGATTATACCATCTCAGTCTTTATCATCTTTCTTTCTGATTTCATTTGTGCCCCCAGCCTTCCTCTATCACTCTCACATTCAGCTTCATTCAGTGTTTTAACATACTGAATGAAGTAACATATTGTACTATCTAACATATTGTACTATCCATTTCTGAGTTTTTGCCATCAGTCCTGTTGCACAATCTGTATCCCTTCAACTCCAATTACCCAATATCTTACCCTATCTCTATCTCCTGATGGTCTCTATTACCAATGAAATTCTCCAAGTTTATTCACTAATGTCAATTCATATCAGTGAGACCATACAGTATTTGTCCTTTTGTTTCTGGCTAATCTCACTCAGCATAATGTCCTTAAGGTCTATCCATGTTGTTACATAATTCATAACTTTAGTCTGTCTTACGGCTGCATAATATTCCATCGTATGTATGTACCACAGTTTAGCCACTCATCTGTTGATGGACATTTTGGCTGTTTCCATCTCTTGGCAATTGTACATAATGCTGATATAAACATTGGTGTGCAAATGTCCACTTGTAGGACCCCAACTTCTAACAGGAGAGGTTGGTTTTGTCTGTTTTTGTTCTTTATAGCATTGGGTGCATTTGTAGTGCATTTTCATTGCCATATGGTGCTTTGTTATGATAGGACTAGACAACTATTTATTCATCCATTCAATTACGCTAGACATTTTAGCTGTTTCCCTTGTTGGACTCTCATGGACACACACTGCTGCAGTGAGGATACTCTTCACCCTCCACCCCCAACAGGGTCACATTTTAATTCTTGAATTTTATAGTTCAGCATTAATATTACCACATGTATATACATGGTAAAAAACAAGCCCAGTGGTATTTTTGACATGGAACAAACTTGTTTTATGGAAAAACTATCTACAGAGATAGCCCATCTTTTCTATTCAATGGTCAAAATTAAAATTAAACATAAAATCTCTAATTCAGGGGGAACTGCTTCAATTTAAGTTATTCCAGGAAAAACGGACCAGTTCACATATTGCAAGGGTGATTTAAAGATTGTAACTAGAATTACTATTTTTGGTTGTCCCTTCCCTTCCCCACAATAAATTAAATTGTAGTTTGGGGACATTTTTCTCTGTTCAGCATGGTCTCAGATCATAGATGAGCAAGCAAACCAACATTTAATTACTTACAGTCAACTTGCTGTTCTAAACATAAAAGTTCAATTTATTATTTTGAATTCAATTACATCCATGGAACATACTTTTACTCTTTTAAAAAGTAGTTTTTATATTACATCCTTGTTTATGGAAAAGCTTTGAGTGCTGTACGTTGGCCCTGACACTTAAGAAGCACTGGCAGTGGCAGAAAGTAATTCTGAAGCCCCAAATGTCCTTTTGGGAAGGTTTTGCTTGTCATCATTTTATTTTGCTTTTTAGTCCCCCTGAATTTTCCAATAACTATCTGGAAAATCATCTTCTGGCTTTGATTTTTCCATTGGTGCCTGTTCTAATTTGCTAGCTGCTGGAATGCAACACACCAGAGACGGATTGGCTTTTAACAAAGGGGGATTTATTTTGTTAGTTCTTCAGAGGAAAGGCAGCTAACTTTCCACTGAGGTTCTTTCTTATGTGGGAAGGCACAGGATGGTCTCTGCTGGCCTTCTTTCCAGGCCCCTGAGTTCCAACAACTTTCCCTGGAGTGACTTCTTTCTGTACCTCCAAAGGCCTGGGCTGAGCTACTTGGGCTGTGCTACATTAGCACCAGCCAATTAAGTCAAATGTCATTCATTGCAGCAGGCACGCCTCCTAGCCGACTGCAGATGTAAATCAGCAACAGATGAGGTTCACGTACCATTGGCTCATGTCCACAGCAACAGAACTAGGTGCCTTCACCTGGCCAAGCTGACAACTGAATCTAACTACCACAGTGCCACAACTGCTTTTTCTTCCTCTTCATCTTCATTAAACCACAACCCTTCATCCTCTTCCAAGGTTGAGAAATCTATTACTGTGCAATAAAGATGGTACACTGTTCAGTTTCTGATTTTGTCTTTCTCCTGTTCATAATTAGTCTTCAATCCTTTGAATGTCTGAACATATTCAATTGATTCAAGTGCTTTGTACATGTCTTCAACTTTATGTTCAGTAAGGGACTTGAAATCTTCCACTATTATGAATTCAAACAGCCAAATACCTGCTGAATTCACAGAGTATATCCAGTTTCATTATCCAGAAGAGCATTTATGACAGGTTAGAAAAGATTCCCCTTGGTGATGTAACAATGATAAAATTCCTCTTTAAGGTCAATTATCTGCTTTATAAAGCGAAGAGCACACAAGAAAGCGTGCTTTGAATTAATTAAGACCATGACTCATCTTAGCAAGTCCTTTTTTCATAAATGGAATTTCTATGTGTCATGTGTTCCACACGAAATGCTAATGGCTCAAAAATTAAGGCAAGACTGAAGCGTGGGGCACAAAGGGGAACCATTTGGGCATTTAGAAATTGTCATCAATGATCTACAAAAGGCAGTGGTGGGAGTCATAAATAAATAATTCTAGCAACAGTTAGAAGCTGGTTCTTCATACCATTTGGGCACAGAGTATCAGCACTAAACTAGGCTAGGGAGAAAGATTCATTAACCAGAAGACTTCTGAAATCTTTTGCATAGCTGGTTTATATCCTTTCAGAGAGGAATTTCTTTTCTTTTTTTTTTTAAAAAAACAACTTGCTGAGATTTTTTTTTTTTTTTTTTTTAATATTTTATATGGGCAGGCACCGGGAATTGAACCCAGGTCCTCTGGCATGGCAGGCAAGCATTCTTGCCTGCTGGGCCACCGTGGCCCACCCGAGGAGTTTATTTTCAATCTCTGTTTTCCTTTGGCCTCTAAAGTCCTTTCTCCAGAGAAAAAGTCAATTCCTAGTCAGACTATGTTCTAGTTTGCTAGCTGCTGGACTCCAATATACCAGAAACAGAATGGTTTTTAAAAAGGGGAATTTAATAAGTTGCTAGTTTACAGTTTTGAGGCCAAGAAAATGTCCCAATTACAACAAATCTAGAGACATGGCCAATCAAGGGTATCCAGGGAAAGATACCTTGGTTCAAGAAGGCCGATGAAGTTCAGGGTTTCTCTCTCAAGTGAGAAGGCACATGGTGAACACGGTCACAGTTTCTCTCTTGTCTGGAAGGGCACATGGCGAGCAAGGCATCATCTGCTAGCTTTCTCTCCTGGCTTTCTATTTCATGAAGCTCCCCGGAAGGCATTTTCCTTCTTCATCTCCAAAGGTCGCTGGCTGGTGGACTCTGCTTCTTGTGGCTATGTCGTTCTGCTCTGCTCTCTCTGAATCTCTCATTCTCCAAAATGTTTCCTCTTTTATAGGACTCCAGAAACTAATCAAGACCCACCCAAATGGGTGGAGACATGCCTCCACCTAATCCAGTTTAACAACCACTCTTCAATAAATCTCATCTCCAGGGAGATGATCTAATCACAGTTTCAAACATACAATGCTGAATAGGGATTAGAAGAAACGACTGCCTTTACAAAATGGGATTAGGATTAAAACATGGCTTTTCTAGGGTACATACATCATTTCAAACCAACACAGACTAGATCAAAGTATAACGTTTGTCAGTTTCCTCTTTATCCACAGGCCTAGCAACTTTAAGATGGTTTTGCCCAGGGCTGAGTATCCACTGACAGTGCTTTTTCTTAGCGCTCAGAATTTCCCAATTTGCCTTTGAGAAACTCATACTTCATTTTATAAATAATAGCTACAGGCTTTATCATTCACTAATTTTATTTACAGAATCAAGACAATATGCCATCGTGGATACAAACTTAGAGTACCAGTCTCTTGAGTATGGGAGGGTAAGATGTATTCTTTGAAGGTTTGTTATCAAACAAAGATACAGCTGGGGGACATCACTTACTGTAAATGACCTTTAAGAGGGAATCGAATTTGAACTTGTTTTACCACTTGAAAATTGGACAGGGCCGTTACAAGAATAAATACAGGTTTTCATCAAAGGCCATTATTTCCAAGGCCAAAAGCTGAGACAGAACATTTTTTGCAAAATTCAGTCCTTAGAACCAATTCTGCTCTGCTTGCATTTACACTAAGTCCGTTATTGCTTGGGGGTGGAAATAACAGATTTCTGAAAATGTAGTCTTCATGTGTCAGACTAGAAAGAAATATTTCTTTTTCCCACCTAGTCCAACTAATGTTTCTGTTTGTGGCCCATTCCTACCCCTTCTTGACCTAAACCAATTCAAGACTGTGATAATGACTAATAATGGGTTAGAATATTACTTCTCCCCCTAATAAACATTACAATAGGACTTTCAGGTCTTGAGCCTGGTGGAAAAAGAAAAGATAAGATCTTTTTATAGTAAATGAAACTTTCATGGTAATGCTAATAATGAGTGCTGCTACTGGAGCACAACTCTAATCATGAGAACTCGGATGCATTTTTCAGATGAGGAAACTGAGGCACGAAGAGATTAGACAACTTGTTCTTAGTCACTCAACCAAGTAAGGAGCAGAACCAAGATTCAAACCAGGTTTTTTCCACTCTGTCCTCTGTCTCAGTGGGTACCCACTTGCTCTACAAGGATGAAAAGGTCTGAGGAACAAAGGGAACATTTGAGCAAGTTCACACTAATAGAAGAGTGAACCTCAGAAATGCTGTAGAAATATATTCAGAGTGGGTGAGACCACTTGGAGGAAAAGAGGACGCTGCCGCCTAGGTAGGGAGTGTCCTTATTGTCTTCCTCTCTCTACCCTGCCTTCTCCCACACAGTCTCACAGACCTTGTAGGGCCAGGCCAGTCTTGATGCCTCTGATGGTCCCAGGCATTCAGGAAGGAGCAAGTACTCTTGCTCGTCCTCCTTTATTTCTGTCTCTGCAAAACTGTCTTCTTCTCAGCGCGCAGCCCTCCCTCGGTTGGGGATCGTGCACTGCAGCCCTAAGGACATGCAGAGGCTGAAAGTCTGCACCTGTTTCTGGAGAAGAGTCCCCTGCAAAGTTCCTGCCAGCTCTGTCCTTGACCCTCAACAGCCTTTCGAACCCAGGGCCGCAGGCCAGCTGCACTCTTAACCAGGAGTCTAGGCAAGAGTTTCAATAATTCCTTTAGGTTAGCCTGCTGTGTCATGCTAACCTGGGACTTCAAGCCAATAACTGGGAATATCCTCTGCGACATGGTGCAGAGGTCAGGGGGGAAGTGCTGGCTCCCCACATCCTGCCTACCTGATGGGTCAGATCTATTGCAGCCATGGAATCATGGGTATTATCACAATAACACCTGATTATACCAGTTCATTTACAGAACCCCTCAGATGAGAATGGAGAAAGAAAACGGATATGCATATGGTAAGAATGTTTGTGTTTGTACGTGGTTATGTATCATAAATTAAAAAAAAAAATTCCAGAAACTGAAGTTCAAGAAAAAGTCCCTTTGTAGGAAATAAAGTATATATAGCTGAGAAAGGGAATTGTCAGGGAAATGCCTATATAATAAGTTAAACTCCAAATAATTGCAAACACATTGTATGATACGTACCAAGACTCAGTAAATTGAATGAAAGGTTAAAGAAAGAAAAGAAAATGGATATGAAAGCAGTTGGTAACTTCCAAAGCCCCAGAAATAGTTAAAAGGCTACATAACCAAAGCTTTCCTGGCCCATTCCAGAGTTTAGTCCTTGGATCTCTGTTCTTTTCTCTGATCCCATTCTCCCTGAGTGATCTCATCTGTTCCAAGGTTTTAATCACGAGTTACATACTAATCACACCTAAATCTACGTGTCTAGATGTAGACGTCTCCCTAGAACTTTAGATTTTTATTTCTTACATTCCTAGATATCTCTATTTCAGCGTCCGACACATACCTTAGAGTAAAGAGAGCACATCCTCTTGTGCACAAACCCCTGCTCTTCCTTCTGAATTCTCCATCTCATCTCAAAGGTGATAGCATTAGCTACACAGTCACCTGAGCTAGACACTGAAGAGCCTTCTGTGTCTCCTCCTCTGCTCTCATTCCCTTTCATGCAAGGCTCTTATATCTGTTGCTTCTTCCCCAACCTCACCAATTCAGATATTCGTTTCTTTCCCCTATGTTATTGCACTCTCACCTAGATGATGTTCCATGTTCTCCTTGTCTCCAGATCTGTCCCATCAATCAACCCTCCAATCTACCCTTCTGCTCGCGTGATCTTTGTACAATTTAAGTCTGTCCATAAGACTTCCCAGCTTAAAACTCCTCAGTGATGTCCGGATAAAACCCAAGCTCCTTAACCTGACAGATGCAAGGCCTTCCCTGTCAGCCTCTTCTGGCCTCCTCTGCCCCCAACCTTGTTTCTCTCTGTCTTTGCTGGTATTGACCTTTCTGTCTGAAGTATGGCCTCTTTCTCATATCACTTCCTCTATATCTCTCCCCGTAGCTAAATCCTATTTCTCCTTTAGATTCAGATTAGATATCGTTTCTTTCAAGAAGGCTTCCCTAACTAATTCCATCCCCTGGTCCATTAGGTGCTTATATTTGTATATCCTACATAAAATTGTATCATTGCACAGAACTAATGTATTATCATTATTTGTTATTTCTTATAATTACATTATACTGTGCGTCTCCTCTCCAGGACTGTAATCCGTTTGGAGGCAAAAACGTGTTTTTATATTCTTAGTTTCTAGTATAGAGCATGGCAAAAATTAAGCCCCCAACAGTTTGAATGAATGAATGTCAGAAAAGTAGTCTTAGCTTTTAAAAAATGTTTTCAATGGTAAGAGATGAAAAGTTGTTTTAGCCAACCCTCAATTACAAGGCATTCAGTTAGTGAACTGAATCTATTTCTTTGAATATGTTTTAAGTTGATGCCAACAGTTGTATGGTAACATTGCTGAAACAATGTGCCTTAAACAGTCCAGTGCCCAATTGAGTGATTGTAGATCTTGTCTTCTCCTCTTGTCTCCCCACAGCTGGGTCTCCAAAGAGTTTCAAATGGAAGAAGCAAACACTTCCAGCCCTATCAGATCTGGTCTTCTCCCTACACCACCTGCAGAGCAGAGCTCCGACGTGACCACCTGGGGGCAGTGCTGACTTGCTGATGGGTTTCACAGCCAACCTGAGGGAACCCCAGTGCTGAGCGATCCCACTTCTAAAGGATGTCTTTGGCTGAGTCCACCTTGGACTTAGGTTCTCGATGAATTGACAGGGAAACAACTGGAATAGGTACCTGGTATGAGGTATCCTCACAAAGCAGGATACACAACCATATACACATCTTGGAACACCTCCAGCCTCTCACACCTGAGAGGTAGGGTTAAATGAATCAAGCTGGAGCCTCTTTGAGTTAGGAAACCTAAATACTTGAAATAGGAAAATATGGGGACTGCTGTTAACTTTTGATCGTTTTGTTCCATGATATAACAAGTCATGGAAATGTCACATTTCTTCAGTTTCCTAAATTAAATATCCTTGGCTCCCATTCACCAACTACTAGAAAATCAAATCTTTGTCCTTTTTCAGGAGTTTACAGATGTTTGAGGGGAAAAGTCTCTCAGTCTGTGCTTGCCACACGTTTTGCTCTTTACCCGTAACATTGGTCCCTTTCTCTAGGCCTCCTCCCTGGGGCGTAGGGGTCTCTGCCAAGACTCCCAAACAGCTGTGGTCTTTGTCCACCTCCCTAATTGCTAGTAATCACCATTCAAGGTTCTCACACCGCAGGGATCTGTGGAAGAGCTGAAGCAAGTCCTGACCACACAGGGAGGCTGCAATGCTTGTTGGCACCACCCCCCTCCAAGCCAGGCTCGGGAAATTCTCTCTGTTCTGCCCTCCTGTAATCCTGGGCCCTTACTTCTCTCAGACAAAACAGCTTCATAGCCTCTGAGACCCTGCGGCTTCATAGCCTCTGAGACCCTGAGCTGATTTCAAAAACAAAAACCTGCTGATTTGTTTTTTTCTTTTCTGAGATAAGAGAAGACCTTATCTCCAGAACAGCAACAGCACAAAATCTTAGTTACTCTTTTTGCAGCGGGAGTTGAAAGGAAGGACCTGTTCATTCTTCTAGGCAGTACAGAAACAGCTGACACCACACGAAATAAGATAGCCAATTTCTCCAGCAGTTTATCCCGTCGAACATCTTGCTCCCAGAGTAAGGGGCCTCTGCTAAAAGAGACAGGAGGCCAACCTGTAGGTGGATCTCCACAGTGAAAATGCTCCAGCCTCAGCCTGGGAGATGCTTCAAGTTGGAAGTAAGCAGCTAACATGGACTCCCCGATTTTCGGCGTAGGGTCCCAGACTCCCTGGAGAGGGTAGGACTGCTACTCTGAGGTTCCAGTTCCTTGGAGCTGGCCTACTTTAGCCTTTCCCAATTTCTGGTCTCAGGAGTTTTAAAGAACCCATGAGAGGATTACCCCAGTACCCCATCTAGCCCTTGAATAATGGAATAATAGAAGAGAACTCCCTTCACCACGGATTTCTTTTGCATACAAATTTATTTTTTCAATATTGCATTAAAGTACTTATTTTGATTACTGAGGGTCTTGGTGCCCCCTGAACCTTTACACCTGAGATGAGTGCCTTGCTCATCTCACCCTAGTCAGGTCCTGACTGCACACCCCTTCCTGGGCCACCTGGAACGTTTTTGGTTTCCAGGATGTGGGGTAGGGTCTGGGCCTAGCTGCTTAAGACCCCTGGTTGGATAAAGGCATCACAGACTGACCCTAGGTGGAGGATGGAGGCCCAGTGTCCTGGGCCAGCACTTCTCTTGGACCCTCAGCTGACTATCTCGAGTCCACACTGGTGAAGTACATTGAGATACCTTGCCATCAAGACAAAAGTCCTTTGGTAGATTTTTGTCATAGGTGGAGAGAATTCACTAACATGCCATTTATCAGGGGTCACAGGAAGATCCAAGAATTTCCCTACAAAATATAAGTTGTCCTAAAAAAAAAATATATATATATATGTATTTAATTGGTCCTGATTTAAGTTCACATTCTCTAATGCGGCCTATAATAAGGCCAGCCCTTTGTCACTTCATTCCATCCAGATTTCTAGCCTCAGATCTAGCCATTCCCCAAACACACTCTGCTTTGGTCATGGGGAGCAATTTGGTGTATTTGCTGTCGCCAAGCATAAGAAATATTTTCAGGCCTCCATGCCATTGCTAATGCTATTTCTCTACCTCAAATACCCTTTTTCTTCCTCTCTGCCTGATGAACTCTCTATATCCAAGGCCCAAATCAAATGTCCTCTCCTTTGTTGTATCCCCTGATATGATCCCCTTACTGAACTGCACTAACATTTCTGACAGTACCCATCCCATTTTCATGTAGATGTTTTTTTATTTACATCTTCCTATAAGATGGTGAATTCAGTGAATGGCTTGAGAACTCAGGCATAAGCAACTCCTACATTTACTTCCTCTCCCCACTATCCTCAGCAATGCATCATTCACCCTCCATCCCAGCTTTTAGCATAATGCCGGGCACATAGGACGTGCCGAACAATCATTTGTTGAATATGATGAAAGCTGAAAACCATTAGGTAAAATGTGTTGTTCTCTTATTTTCACTTTCTATTTATGCTTCTTAGGAGATTTTAGTTCCTGGTTCCAATTTGCTTTCCTGATGTTCTTTCTGGCCATGTTTATCCCATTCCAATTTTAACTAGCTTTCTTGGCTATTTCTACCACCCCTTACCCTCCATTTATCTACTTATTCAGCAAATATTTACTGACCAACTGCTATTCTGCAGGCATTTTTCCAGATATTAAGGATACAGCAATGAACAAGACAGATGGGAGACTGTCATGGAGTTTAAATTATGATTGGAGAACTAAACCAAAACAAATAAACAATATAATTTCAAATAGGGATTGTGTTAGTTAGATTCAGTTGTCAACTTGGCCAGGTGAGTATACCTAATCTTGTTGCTGCGGACATAAGCTAACGGTACGTGAACCTCATCTGTTGCCAATTACATCTGCAGTCAGCTAGGAGGCATGTCTGCTGTGGTGAGTGATGTTTGACTTAATTGGCTGGTGCTTAAATGAGAGAACGCAATGTAGCACAGCCTAGCAGCTTGGCATTCGTCATCTCAGCACTTGCAGCTCAGCCCAGGCCTTTGGAGATGCAGAAAGAAGTCACCCCGGGGAAAGTTGTTGGAACCCAGG
This sequence comes from Tamandua tetradactyla, assembly GCF_023851605.1. NCBI lineage: Eukaryota > Metazoa > Chordata > Mammalia > Pilosa > Myrmecophagidae > Tamandua > Tamandua tetradactyla. The sequence continues at coordinate 18,697,948 of NC_135327.1, read as the reverse complement.
GGCCTGGAGAGAAGACCAGCAGAGACCATCCTGTGCCTTCCACATAAGAAAGAACCTCAGTGGAAAGTTAGCTGCCTTTCCTCTGAAGAACCAACAAAATAAATCCCCTTTTATTAAAAGCCAATCCGTCTCTGGTGTGTTGCATTCCGGCAGCTAGCAAACTAAAACAGGGATTAAAGTCAGGGAGAAAATAAAGTGATGTTATAGAGAGTGAAGTGAGGTTAACTTTAGAGAGGCTGGTCAGCTAAGCCCTCTCCGAGGAGGAGATATTTGAAATCTGAAGGGCAAGCAGGAACTAGCAATCTGCTGGAAAATCGTTCCAAGTAGAGAGATCAGCAAGTGAACAAGTCCTGAGACAAAAACAAGTGATGAAAGTTATAAAGCAAATATCTAAATAGATAAAATGATTAAGGTTTTCTTAGCCTATCACAGTCTCTTCACCCCTTTCACCCAAGAGTAGCTTTTGTCCCTTCCAGAAAGAGACCAGTTTCTCTTAGCTTTCTTCTCCATTACCCCAAAAATCACAGAATTTTCTTCCAGCTAATCCTATTGGAGCTCATCTGAAGTTTATCTGATCCCAACACTCTGGTTAACTGAAGCACTAAACTGTGAAATTAGAAGTTTTGTGTGGTTCCTATATCTGACACACTTCTCTCCCCTATCTCTTTCAGAAGGAATAAGTGCTAACTCTCCCTTCTCCGGGGAAAGGGCATCTCACAGTAAGACTCAGATGGAAATCCAGTGGTTGCATAGAGGGGAACAGGCCAACTCTGGACAGACACCCACAGGTGTCTTAGCTTAGAGTCCACGTCTAGAAATCCCAGAAGTTTCTCCCTCTCACAGCCATTCTTGTTACCCCTCCTCCAGCCACACATTGCCCTCCCCTGGGGTGCCATCACCAGCTAATGAGGAAGTCCGAAAGAGTTGGCCTCCTCTCTTAAGATACCAGAGAAGCTGTTTAAAGAAGCTGGAGGACTTCCTGCCACCCAAGACATTAAACAGTCTCAGCAGATCAGGAGTGGAATCGAAAACATATGGTTTACTTTGCAGTAAAAGGTCACAGGACCTGAAAAATCAGAGGAAGTGGGGCCAGGCAGAGGGCAAGCTCTTTAGGGTGAGGGAAACATACCTACCAAATTTTGACTGTCCTCTTTCATAAATGGGGAAGGCCTGCCGCCTCACAGGGATTCCTGGCCTACTTAAACTTCTTCAGGTCCAGAAAGGCAGAAGGTTCAAACCACAAACCCCAAAGAATGAGGCTACCGACTCCCTGAAACTTTAGGATTCCCTAAAGGACTTCTGCCCACATGCCCCCAGAGTGAAACCTGACCGTGTTCACTCTTCTCTAATGAATTGACATACTCCGCATCTTAGAAATATTCAGCAAGTAGCCCCCTTTCTGCTTGTTTACGATGTATTTATATAGATAGAGATTCTCAAAGAGATGTCTTAGATTTTTCCAAGGTGCCCCTAGGGTGAAGTCCACAGGCATTAAAAGTAAAATCATGCTACTGACCTCTTCTAAAAGGATAGGCTCCATGGGCCTAGTGCAGGAAGTCTGGATTTGAATTTTCTTGGGGACTTTAAATGCCAGCGCTTGGGTTAGTCCCAGTTAGTTCCCACACTTACTGAAATGTTAGAGGGATGGTTTATGGACAAGCTGGGATAACCAGCAGCGTCTTCTCTGCAGAGCCACCTGAGCAGAGGTTGCAACCTAATTCTCACTGCCCTTCTGCTGCCTCACGAGAGAACCCCCAGTTTTTCCAGAAGTGGCAAGGACCCTCCCCACTGGGCACAGAATGCTTGTGTGGTATGTCTGCCCCACCTCCTCCTACCAGGGACTTGGTTACAGCTCTAGCATCTCAACAATCTATTTAAACCTACTCGCAGTAACTGGCAGCAAAGTATTCCTTTCAGGCTGAGGGCCTGAACTTCTGCAGATGTGGAAGAGGGAATCATTGGCTAAAACATTCAGGAGCCGGAGCCAGGGTGTCCTAAAGAGGTATGTCACATATTCCATACAGATGTTGGGATGGCTCTTTTTTTGTTTCTTTTTTTTTTTTTTCCAATCATTTTCAAAAAGGGAACAAGTTGTTTTCGGCTTATCAAGCAAAGCGGGAAGAACATTGCATCTTTTATTTCTGAATGGGCCTGCACCAAAGGAGTGAAAGGACCGGGACTATCTGGGTTATACAGGGTGAATTTGTATTAATTAAGGATCACTTTGAACACATAGCAGAATTATCTGGGTAAGTATGTTGTGATGGAAACACTTCACCAAAATTCAATTAGAGACCTCTAAATTCATTCTAATTTACAGCTTCCTCATTCTTACCTGTGGTATAAGCAGCTCATCTAATTTGGAAGCTTTCTAGGAAACTACGGTTGTGCAAGTTAGTCCAACAAATAGCTAGAAATGCTCCTTTAGAAAAGGAAAAGCAGACCTAACTATAAGGCTAAATGTTTTCTCAAGGCATGTGAGCAGTCTAACAGTCATGGTATATGGCTGACCAATTGGGCTATTAGATAACTCACAACACTCCTCTCCGGCAGCTCAGATTCTTCTGGGGTTAACTCTTGTGTGGAGCTAGGATGAGAAAAAAACAGATCTTCCTAAACTGCAGACCTATTTTATGTCTTTTTTACTCCACATCTGAGCATCTGCTTCCTGGAAGAGAAATCTGAGTAAAGACAGTCGTGGCAGCAGAGAAGCTTCTTCCTGATAGTGGATGCTTTTGACTCCAGAGCTATGGGCAATGAGCTAGAAAGCAGTTCTGAGAGATAGGACGAGAAAGTAAACGGTACTGGGAAATGTCCCCGACATTCCTTTGAGTAAGATGTGTGTAGTGATAACTGACTGGATATCTGCTTTAAGTCAGTTCAACTGTGAAATAAATTAGAAGGCCTTTTCAATCCCTGGCATTATTATGAATTAGGGCACAGAGGCGAAACGGCTGCACGCTGTGCTGCGGAGGGCATTCACCGCTAAGAGCTCCAGCGTGGCCGAGTGGCTCAGCCCGAGCAGCAGAGTGTAGTGAAAAAAGCTTGAAACCAGGTTCCTGCATCCTCCTCTAACTGCCTATAAACCTTAATATAATCATAGATCTTCTCAGGTCTTCAGTCTTCTGGTACATCAAATGGTAAAACACAGACTAGCATTCCCCGCTTGTACTTAGAAGGATTCTTGCAGACAAGATGATAGCCTTAAGTATTTGCCGTAGCTGGGGGAGAAGAGGATCAGAGAGAAAAGTAGCTGGCTTTTTCACTTGATTGCTTAATTTCTTTAATGCTTATCTCCTTCTTCCCTAGACTCTTATTAAATTTTCTGGACATACTTTTATTTTCTTTTAAGTAAAATTTTGATTGAAATAAAACATACTTACGGAAAAGTGTTTCCTTAGATGACGTTTCACTATGTGAACACACCTGGGAAACCAGACTCCAGATCTAGAAATAGGACATTACCGCCACCAAAAATTCCCCTCATGACCCCTTCAAGTCACTTTCCCTCACAAGGGTCACCACTAACCTGACTTCTAACCCCATAAATGAAGTTGTGCCTGTTTGGGTGTTTGATATCTATATGTGTGCTTTCGTGTGGCTTCTTTTGCTCAATATTATGTCTGTGAAATTCCCTTATATTGTTGCACGTAGTAAGATTTTATTTTCACTGCTGTATTTCATGAATTAATATACCACAAGTATTTTTTGGTTCTCTAATTGATGAACATTTGGGTTTTTCCAGTTGGGGATTATTGTGAATAATGGACTGTGGACATTCTTAGCACCACGCTCTAACCAACTGAGCTAACCTGCCACGCCGGGCTGTGAACATTCTTGAACAGCTTTTTGATGAACATGTGAAAGCATTGCTACTAGGTATGTTTAGAAGTGGAATTGCTGAATCCTAGGGCATTTTTGTGTTCACCTTTAATACACTGGCAGTTTTCCAAAGTGGTTGTATCATTTTACATTCCCACTAGCAGTATCAGATTTCTGGTTGTTCTATATCCTCATCAGCCGTTGGCATTGTCTGTCTTTTTCCTTTAGCCATGTTGATGGGTGTGTAGAGGAATGCTTTTTTATTTCAATTTTTCAAATCCCTCCAAACACACACACGCACACACACACACACATAAAAGCCCTACTGACATTTTTAATGGGATTGCATTATATCTGTCAATCAATTTGGGAATCTTTGCAATATTAAAAATTCTAATCCAGGAAATAATAACTCCCCCCATTCATTGAAGTCTTATAAAAATTTTGTGATAATACTGTAAATTTTTGGTGTAGAGGGATGGCACAGCGTTCACTGGATTTATTCCTAACTAATTATATGTTTTATACTTTGTTAAGTGGAATGTTTTGATGTTAGTTTTTAAATTGTTTGATTCTGGTATATAGAAGTAACAATCGATTCAGCTTGTATATAACAATCTTACTAAATTAACTTATTAATTCTTACAGTTTATTTATAGATTCACATTCATGTAGTGTGCGAATAATGGCAATTTCCTACTTTCTATCTTACCTGTCTTTGTTCTTTTTATTGACTTATTGGACTAAGTAGGCCCCTAAGTACAATGCTGAATAAAAGTGAAGAGAGCATACATACTTATCCTAGTTCTGCTCTTAGAGAGAAAGCTTTCAATATTTTAATTAAGCAGGATGTTTCCTGAAGTTTTTTTGTATGTGTGTGTGGTATTAAGAGAAAAGGAAGTTCTCTTCTATTCTAATTTGATGTGATTTTTTCATGCAGTTATTTTTTTAGATCTATTCACGCACCGTACAAACATTTGAAGAATATAATCACTGGTTCATAGTATCAGCACATAGTTGTGGATACATCCCATGATCACTGGTAGAACATTTTCATTACTCCAGAAAAGAAGTAAAAATGAAAAAGGAAACCCTAATCCTCCCATACCCCTGATCCCCCCTTATTATTGACCCATAGTATTGGTGTGGTACACTTGTTATTGTTGATGAAAGGATATTAAAGTATTACTGTTAACTACAGTCCATAGTTTGCAATCGGTACATTTTCCCTATATACCCCCCCATCTGTGGCTTATGCATTCATTTTCAAAATGGTGTCTTTTGATGAACAAAATTTTTTAATGTTCTTGAAGTCCAAAATTTCACTTTTCATTTTGATAGCTAGTACATTTTATATTCTGCCTAAGAACATTTTGCCTTCTCCATGGTTGCAAAAATATTCTTGTAGAAGCTTTATGGTTCTAACTTTCACGTTTAGATCTATGAATCATTTTGAAGTAATTTTGGTGTGTGGTTTAGAGTTGTTTGTCCATACAGATATAGAATTGTTTCAACACAGTCTGTTAAATAGGCTTTCTTTTCCCCCATTAAATTGACTTGTGACTTGGTTTAAAATCAATTGACTTGTATTTATCTGGGTCTATTTCTGAAATACAATCTGTTCCACTGATCTATTTCTATTTACTACTGCTGTGAGTCTATGGTAGCCTTAAAGTAAGTCTTGAAATTAGGAGTATAGTCCTCTAACTTCATTCTTTTTTTTCAAGATTGTTTTGGTTATTTTAGGTCTTTTGCATTTGCATGTAAATTTTAGAATCAGGTTGTCAGTTTCGTCAGAAAAGCCTACTGGGCTCTGTAGATAATTTGTGGTTCTGTATGATGTTATTTGAGAGGACTTACATTTGCTTTGTCAAGCAGACTGACCAGGGGCTTAACAAACCTTTGTCCAATCAGTGTCTGAGACATTAAAAGCTGACTGTTCTAGTTTGCTAGCTGCTGGAATGTGATATACTAGAAATGGAATGGTTTTTAAAAAGGGAAATTTAATAAGTTGCTTGTTTACAGTTCTAAGGCCGTGAAAAATGTCCAAATTAAAGCAAGGCTATAAAAATGTCCAATCTAAGGCATCCAGGGAAAGATACCTTGGTTCAAGAAGGCCTAGGACATTCAGGGTTTCTCTCTCAGCTGGAAGGGCACATAGTGAGATCTGCTAGATTTCTCTTCAACAGCTTCCCTGGAGCTCTGTTGATTCTATTGTCTCTGTTGGTTCTGGTCGTTCTATTGGCTCTGGTGGTTCTAAAGCTTTTTCCAAAATGGTTCCCTCTTAAAGGGCTCCATGCAGTAAAACCCCACCTTGAATGGGTGGAGACACAGCTCCATGGAAACCATCTAATCAAAAGTTACCACTCACAATTGGATGGGTCATATCCCCATGGAAACAATAAAAAATCTCCCACCCAGCAATATTGAATGAGAATTCAAGAACTTGGCTTTTCTGAGGTTCATAACAGATTCAAACTTGCACATTCCATCCTTTGGACTCCAAAAAGACATGTTCTTTCCAAATGAAAAATACATTCATTCCATAACAATATTGGATAGCCTTAAACCATTTCAGTAACAATACAAATACAATACAAAGTCAGAAACAGTACAAAATCTCATAAAAGTCAGCTACAGGCATGGTCTGTACTAAGGCAGATTTCTCCTCTGGCTTTGGACCTGTAAAATTCCGAACAAGCCATCTGCTGCCAACATACAAGGGAGAGACAGTCATAGGATACATATTCCCATTTCAATAGGGAGAAATTGAAAGGAACACAGGGGTCACTGAACCCAAGCAATTTTGAAAACCTGCAGGGCTAACTCTGTTAGATTTCAAAGTCTGAGTATCATTTATCTTCAGGACTTTAAAAAGTAGCAGTCCCAGCCTTTCCAAGGGACTAAGCAGCAGCCTGCCCCTCTCCGAATGCTACCTCAGGGGACATTGGAGAGACTACCTTTTTTTTCTGACTCCACACTCTCCAAGCACCTGGGCTACACCAGGCTCTCTGCCATCTCTGGGGCACATGCTCAACCCCTCCACAACAAAGTGGTGGCAGCCAGGCTCTCCCCAATCCTCAAGGAATGTGCTCCACCCTTTCCAAGGGCTGAGACAGCACAACTCTTCCACTGCAATGAGGTGGAAGGCCCATCCTCTGCCTTCGGGGCAAACTCACCCTCTCCAAGTACTTGGGTGGGTCCACTCTCCTGGCCCAAGATCTTTTGACTTTAGACCTTAGCCTCCATGGTTCTGTCTCTGAAGACATTTTACCTTCGCTTTTTACCTTTTCTGAGCCCTTTAGTCAAGACTGGTAGCAATTCCATTTATACAGATCCCACAACACTCTTGTTGGTTTTCTATGCAACATGCTCGGATCACCCATCAGACAAAAGGAGTTTCCACAAGTCCTTTCTGAATAACCCTATCTCCAATCCTGGCTTTTTCTGAAATGGCTGACTGGTTCCATGTTTGGTTAAATCCTCATATAGGGCACTATTCTCTGGGGTCTCCCTTTCTGAAACCCCAGAATTTTCCAGACCATCAATTTCTGGTTTCTATATACCCAACAGTTCAGTTCTCAGCTTATGTCTTTCTTGTTGCATTTCACTATAAGCTGCAAGGAGAAACCATGCTACACTTCCTACATTTAATTTGGAAATTTCTTGGGCTAAATATCCAACTTCACGACTCTTAAAATCTGCTTTCCAGGGTGGACCCCGGTGGCTCAATGGCAGAGTTCTTGCCTGCCATGCTGGAGACCCGGTTTGATTCCCAGTGCAAAAAAAACGAAAGATAAAATCTGCTTTCCAGTGAAAACCACTAGTCAATTTGTCAGATTATCTGCCATTTTAAAACAAGGATCACCTTCCTTCCAGTTTGCAATAACACATGCCTCATTTCTGTCTAGAGCCTTGCCAGAGGTATCTTTAAAGTCCACATTTCTACCACTAGTCTCTTCAAAGTATTCTAGGTTTTCTCTATCATGCTCCATGCAATTCTTCCAAAATCTTCCTTTTATCCATTTAGAAAGCTGTTCCAACAAGTCTGGTATTCGCAAACTGCAGCAGTACCTCACTTCTTCAGTACCAAAATCTGTTCCAGTTTGCTAGCTGCCAAAATGTGATATACCAGAAACAGAACAGCTCTTAAAAAGGGGAATTAATAAGTTGCTAGTTTACAGTTCTAGGGCCATGAAAATGTCCAAATTAAAGCAAGACTATAAAAATGTAGAATCTAAGGCATCCAGAAAAAGATATCTTGGTTCAAGAAGACCAATGCCATTCAGGATTTCTATCTCAGCTGGAAAGATACACGGCAAGATCTGCTAGCTTTTTCTTCAACAGCTTCCCCAAGGCTCTGTCCGTTCTGTTGGCTCTGTTGGTTCTGGTTGCTCTGTTGGCTCTGGTAGCTTGCATGGCTCTAAAGCTTATTCCAAAATGGTTCCTTCTTAAAGGGCTTCAATAAGCAATCCCACCTTGAATGGGTGGAGACACATCTCCATGGAAACCATCTAATCAAAAGTTACTAACTGTGTTCCAGTAGCCATGTCTCTTGAAGATGATTGTACGGCAATATAGCTTTCACAGTGTTACCGTGTGATTGTGAAAACCTTGTGTCTGATGCTCCTTTTACTAACAGATGAGTAAAACATGTGGAATAAAGATGAAAAATGGGGGAACACATGTTAAAATAAATTTAGAGTGAAATTCTGGTGATCAGCGAGGGGGTTATGGTACGTATGAATTTTTTTCTGTTTTCTTTTTATTTCTTTTTCTGAATAGATGCAAATGTTCCAAGAAATGATCATGATGATGAATATACAACTATGTGATGATTCAGTCAATTACCGATTATATATGTAGAATGGAATGATCAAAAATTATGAATGTTTGCGTTTGTTTGGTTTTTTTGATATTTAAAAAAAATTTTTTTAATTAATTAAAAAAAAGTCACTACCCACAATTGGGTGGGTCATATCTCCATGGAAACAATAAAAAATCTCCCACCAGCAATATTGAATGAGGATTCAAGAATTTGGCTTTTCTGGGATACACAACAGATTCAAGCCAGCACACTGGCTTTCAGTCATTATGAGGGCTAGTCTATTTCCTGTTCACCCTTATTTCTAGGGTGAAACCCTTCATCTCAGTCTAAAGCCTAGAGCATTTACTAGGGCTTTTCTCCTCTTCAGACACTTTACTACAATTTTGTCCTCTCAGTCCTGGCTGGGAGACTCCTGAAAGCTCTTTTCAGCTTCTCAACCTCTCAGTGCTGCTTTTGTTTTTTAAATCAGCAATTATCTTCACATCAAAGTGTCCCTTAACACCAGGCTCACTTCTTTTGACTTTTCTTTTCTTCCAGAGCTTGCATTAAATTCTCATACTTTAGGTATAGCTAAAGGTATACCTAAAGGTATAGCTACCGTATACCTCCAAATTGGTACATAAAAAGTAAGTATTTATCCAGCATTGTTCTCAGCAAGAGGTCTGTTTGAAACAGCCTAGTTAGTCAGCCTTTGCTGGAAGTGGAACCCTCAAGATATACATTTTTAAAGTATAAGTTAATTAAAATTAATTTTGTTTTGGAAAATATGTGCAAGCTTTCCACATGATCTTAGAAATGATTGGCAATTACATAGAAGAATGGACATGACTGACATGGAGATATGGCTTCAGCATTATTGGTTGGGAAAGCTACTACAGACCCTCAGGTCAGAATGAGAGAGCTCACAAACAGAATGTGAAATTTAGAGATGCTCACCAAGATTACTTGGTGTGCCCTATAAATTTTCTACTCCCTATCCTCCTGCCCCACCAGAAAAAAACAAGGTTAGCAGGAACATTCCCTTGCCCTTTGCCTTCATCTAGCCCCACTAAAGCAAAATACAATTCATCACTTTTCAGTATTAAGCTATAGCTGCATGTGGGTTTCAGAGCTGGATAATATTGGAGTGCACTCCTCTTATTTGCTTTGAGATGCTGATGGTGGAGTCTGCTCACTCTAGCCTAATCCCAGGAACTTCTCAGTGCTGTCATTTAATGGGGAGTGGAAGGAATTGGGCTGGTGGAAGTGGCAGCAGCAAGAGGAAAAGAGAATGTGCCTATTCAACAATTTTAACTTAAGCCTCTGAAATTTCTCAAACCAAATATGAGGTTAACTGGAAGTCCATGCTCTTATAAACTGGAAGTCATGCTCTTATACACAGATGTACACACATAGGCAGCCATATAGGAATCCATACACATCCCAAGTACACACATATTACACAATTTAAATGGATGTAGACATAGACTCAAAGTTCATATGGAACAGGTAATCAGGGACATGAAGCTTACCTTAGGCTAAATCAGGTAATGTCTTGGAATCCACTGGATACTCTGTGGGAAAATGTGGCTCAAATGACCCTCCTGAGGAAGTATAGGATCAAGGAGTAAGAGTGCCAACAAAATAAGTTGTTCCAAGTATGGTGCTAATCCATATTTAATCCTCATAATGATCCTATATATCATATTTAATCCTCATAATGACCCTACAGAATAGACATTTTTGTCCTCATTTTTCATTTAAGGCTCAGAAAGATGATACCTAAGGTCAAATAGCTAGCCTATTTGCAAAACCAAGATCCAAACCTAATTCTGCCTAACTCTAAAGCCTATACTCTGAAAATATTAAACAGAAGCAGAGGTTCTTATTTAAACAATTAGAGTCTGCAATAATCTAAACAGAAGTATAATTAATATATTTAGTTTATTGTTTCTCCCACACTGTGGCCATCAGCATTAATCTCAGTGAATAAGAGTCTATTGAAAAACAGTATTTGCAAAGTCCCCTTGGGGGAATGGTGAGTAAGGGGGAAGATTCAACTTCCCCAAGTGGAGAATTCTTGATATTCTCACAAGCAGTGGGGACAACCAAAGCAATCGTCTGAGCCCCCAATCTTGGGGTTTGTTCATATAAAACTTAACCCCACAAAGGATAGGCTAAGCCGACTTAAAATTAGGCGTAAGAGTCACCCCCAAGAGAACCTCTTTTGTTGCTCAGATGTAGCCTGTCTCCAGCCAATACAACAAGCAAACTCACCACCCTCCCCCTCTCTACATGGGACATGACTTCCAGGGGTGTGGTTCCTGGCAATGTGGGACAGAAATCCTAGAATGAGTTAGAATGAGTTGGGAATCAGAGTCAAGGGATTGAGAAAACCATCTCAACCAAAAGGGGGAAGAGCGAAAGGAGACAAAATAAAGTGTCAATGGCTGAGAGATTCCAAACAGAGTTGACAGGTTATCCTGGAGGTTATTCTTATACAGTATATACACATCAGCTTTTTATTCAAGGTATAATGGAGAGGTTGGACGGAGCTGCCTGAAAATTAGAGCTGTGTTCCAGTAGCCATGTTTCTTGAGGATGACTGAATAATGATATAGCTTTCACAGTGTGACTATATGACTGTGAAAACATTGTGTCTGATGTTCCTTTTATCTACCTTATCGACAGATGAGTAAAACATATGGATTAGAAATAAATAAGTAATAGGGGGACCAAATGTTAAAATAAATTTAGCAGATTGAAATGTTAGTGATCAATGAAAGAGAGGAGTAAAGGGTATGGTATGTATGAATTTTTTTCTGTTTTCTTTTTCTGAATTGATGCAAATGTTCTAAGAAATAATCATGATTATGAATATACAACTATGTGATGATATTGTGAGTTATTGATTATATATCAAGAATGGAATGATCATATGGTAAGAATGTTTCTGTTTGTATGTTGCTATGTTTAATAAATTAAAAAAAGGAGTCTATTGAGTACGTAACTAAATGCTCAGTTCTAAGCTTTGATGGGTAAGGGTACAAGTAGTGAGAGGAACAGAATACAGAACTGACAACATAAACAAACTTTTTCTTTAGCCCCTAAGTGTTGAGCTGGGTACTGAGAATACAAAGACAAGAAGTATAAAATATGTTTTCTGCCCTCCAAAGCTTAAGAGCATAGTTACTTCATGGATCATTTATGTAGCATCTAAATGCACAGACTCTACATACTTGTATAAGGCACCAAGGATATAAAGACAAGTAAGCCTATACCTTTTGTCCTGAAACTCAGGGTCTAGGCATGATCCAGATTCATAAAGTAGCAATTTCAATATAAGATTTTGAATTAAAAGTAAGCATAGGGTATCAAAAAAGCATGGAAATGGGACATTTACCTCAACATGAGAAATCTGGTAAGATTTCCAGGAAGAAATGATTCCTGAACTAACATGGTGAGGAAGAATGAATGCACCTGAAACAGCAATGCTGACATTATATGAGTTTTAAATAGAATGATACAGATCATATGGAAAGTCAATGAGTTTTCCATAGCTGGCTGTTCCATTAATAACTCAGAATGGGAGCTATCAGACTAATCACTTTCTTTCTATTCCCTTTATTTTTTTATTTAAATGCAATTTTATTGAGATATATTCATACACCATGCACCCTCCCCAAAATATACAATCACTGGCTCACCATCACATCTCATAGTTTATGCATACAATCTCATGATCAATTTTAGAACATCTTCATTACTCCAGAAAAGAAATAAAAAGAAAAAAGAATACCCAAATCCCCCCATACCCCTTGTATCCCCTTATTATTGACCAATGTTATTATTGATGTGGAGCATTTGTTACTGCTGATAAAGGGTATTAAAATATTACTGTTAATTGAATATTCTGTAAGGTTCATTGTAAGCATTTCTAGATTGTAAGCTCTTACAAAAGTCACATTTATTCCTGAGTTTCAACCGTTATCTCTAAATTCTGAGATGCTGAGCTCTTTGTGTATAACCTGTCAGTTCCCTGGAACTTTGGGTATCTGTGTGATATCTGAGACTCAGGTATCTCTATGAAGTCTGAAGCTCTGAAAACAAGCATTACTCCATATAGCAACAGTTAAAGAAGCTGAAAAGAGATCAGTCTTTAATTAGAGATATGAATGAGACTGAACTGATTAAGAGCACGATAAAACAGAATACATGATAAAGGATGATATTGTCTGTATTTTAGAACTTCTACTTCTTTGTGAGACCAAAGGAAGAGATTTTATTTTGGCCAAAATTTAAATTTTCTGTACTACACTATTTAATTTAACCTATCTGGTCAGTTTATTTAAACAACCTAATTTTAGGGAACCTAGAATAGGAAATGAGATCTTATTATTCTGCACAGGTTATTGTAATACCCTGATACATTCCAGAGTATTTTGAGCAGAAAATAAAAAAGTATTTGCCATGTCCCTTGAGAGACTGACGAAAAGATGTGGTACTATTAAACTTCCCCACCTGGGGAATTCCTGATATTCACTCAATATTCTTTAAATTAGGGACTCCCAATTTAATAAGCCAAGCCCTTGATCTTTTCCTTATGAAACTTATTTTTGTAATGGCAAAGTAAAACTACTTATAATAATACCTGAGTCACCACCAGGGAACCTCTTTTGTTGCTCAGATGTGTACTCTCCCTCTAAGCCAAACCCTGCAAAAAAAACTTTCTACCCTTCCTCCTTTATGGGACATGATTCCCAGGGGTGTAAGTCTTCTTGGCAACATAGAACATGACTTCTAGGGATGAACTTAGCCCTGGCATCAGGGGATTGACAATACCTTCTTGACAAAAGGAGGTAGAGAAATGAAACAAAATAAAGTTCCAGTTTTAGAGATTTCAAATAGAGTTGAGAGGTCATTCTAGAGGTAGTCTCATGTAAGCTTCAGCCAGATATTGCAGATTGCCACAGTATGCCAAGCTTTAATCAACACTATTCTTGGAAAAAAAAAACCTGAAGAAGACCTTGGGTTCTACCCAAGACTCTATTAAAGTTTTATCTATTAAGTTTAGTTTTTCAGAAACATAAAGTTTCCAGATGGTTCCTATGCCAGATAAGCCCTGATAATCAGAAATATCAGTCTCCCCAAGAACATCACCCAGTTTGATTTCTCTACCCCATCATGTCAATACCCCTTCTCAGCACAAAGAACTTAGAACAGTCGTTGTCTAGATATCCCTTAAAATTGAGAGAATGATCAAATGAGAGTGAAGAATTGTAATTGAGAAGTTAGGATTTAACAAATGAATATGACTACTGTCTCAATATATCTCTTTTTGGTTTCTGGCATATTAGAATAGCCAGAAGGAAATACCTGAAATTGTTGAACTGCAATTCAGTAGCCTTGATCTTTGATAATGACTGCATAACTATGGCTTTCATAGTGTGACTATGTGATTGTAAAAACTTAGTGACTAAAACCCCCTTTATCCAGTGTGGATAGATGAGCAATAAAGATATACTAGAAAAAAAAAATAAGCTGGGAATAAGGGGGAAAATGCCCTTGTATAAATTATGGGCAATAGTTAATAGTACTACTTTAATAATCTTTCATGAATTGTAACAAATGCAACTTCTGTTAAAAAAAAAAAGTAGAATTACAAGAAAAGTGTTATCATCAATTGTAACAAGTAATTCCTAACCAATGCAAGTGTTAGTGGTGGAAGGTGCACGAGAATCTTGTATTTTATGCGTAATTGTTCTGTAAAGCCACAGTTTCTTAAATAAAAAATTATTTTAAAATATATTACTGTTAACTATAGTCCACTGTTTGCAATAGGTGCATTTTCCCTATACACCCCTCTAATATTAACTCCTTGTCATACTATCATACATGTTCTCTAGTTCATAAAAGAACTTTTTTTGTTATTTGTAGTTAATCATGGACATTGTTGACCACAAGACTCACTATGTTATACATCCCCATATTTTAACCTCCAACTTTCCTTCTGGGGACATGCCTGACTCTAAACCTTCCCTTTCCCCACACTCACACACCATTCAGCACTGTTAATGGTCCTCACAATAACGTGCTACCATCACTTCTGTCTTTTTCCAAACGTTTAAGTTCAACCTAGTTAAACATTCTGTACATATTAAGCAACAACGCCCCATTCTTTAGCCTCAGTCTATATCCTGGCAACCTATAGTCTATAGTTTATGTCTGCGAGTTTACATATTATAATTCATATCAGTGAGACCATATGATATTCGTCCTTTTAGGTCTAACTTACTTCGCTTAACATAATGTTCTAGTTTGCTAGCTGCTGGAATGTAATATACCAGAAATGGATCGGTTTTTAAAAAGGGGAATTTAATAAGTTGCTAGTTTACAGTTCTAAGGCCAAGAAAATGTCCCAGTTAAAACAAATCTATAGAAATGTCCAATCTAAGGCATCCAGGGAGAGATACCTTGATTCAAGAAGGCCAATGAAGTTCAAGTTTCTCTCTCAAGTGGAAAGGCACACGGCGAACATGGTCAGGATTTCTCATCTCGAAGGGCACATGGTGAACACGGCATCATCTTTCAGCTTTCTCTCCTGGCTTCCTATTTCATGAAGCTCCCTGGGAGGCATTTTCCATCTTCATCTCCAAAGGTTGCTGGCTGGTGGACTCTCTGCTTCTTATGGCTACATCATTCTCTGCTCTCTCAGAATCTCCTGCTTTCTCCAAAATGTTTCCTCTTTTATAGGACTCCAGAAACTAATCAAGACCCACCTAGAATGGGTAGAGACACATCTCCACTTAACCCAGCTAAACAACCACTCTTGACTGAGACACATCTCCAGGGAAATGATCTAATCAAAATTTCAGGCATACAGTACCAATTAGGGATTAGAAGAAACGGCTGCCTTTACAAAATGGGATTAGGATTAAAACATGGCTTTTTAGGGTACATACATCCTTTCAAACCAGCACACATAATGTCCTCAATCTCTTTCCCTTACTTTTGTAACTCCTAAAGCCTATTCTCTCTTATAGAGAATCTTTCTTTCTTTCTCTCTTTTTCTATTTCTCTTCTCTGTTTTTCTTTCTCTGTTCCTTTTCTAATTCATATTCTTATTCTCTCTCTCTCTCTCTCTCTCTCTGTTTCTCTCTCTCTTACAAAGAATGAGGGAAGTAATTATAAGAGCTGAAAAAAGTGGGGACATTCAACTAGGATGTTAGACTTGAAGAATCTATGGGATTTTAATATTAAAAAAATAGGTCAGACAAAAGAACAAATAGTGTATGATCTCACTGAGATAAGCTAATTATAAAATGTAGCCTCCTAGACATAAAATAAAGACTCTAGGGCTACATTTAAAAAAAATAGTTGAGATTTTATTTTAATAGCTATAATTATAGTGCTTGTCGAAATGAAAACTAAAAATAAGTACACAAAACAATTGATTACGAGTTGTTTATTGAGAGCAGTAAGAGGCTCCACAACACCAAATAAACCAGTTTGGAAGTTTTCCCCAAGATGAAGTTTGACAGCTCCAGCTTATTCAGCGTTTGTCAAAATACAAAAGTGAAAAAGGATAGAGGTAATCTTTCTCTGATGGCAAATTTGACTCGCAGGAGGATGCAGCAAAAGCTACTTCCCACAAATAGAGACAGGGGTGCCCCGAGACAGGCTGTGCATTCTAGAATGAAATAACTCTCCAAACGTGCATGCATTTCTGGTGGTAAGACCCTAGGGCCCCCGAGAGATCTGCTCTGAGTAAATAGGGAATAATGGAGGCTCCCTGCTTCGGCAAGTGGTTTCAAACAAAAGTACCACATACCTGACCAAAATAATAAGCTGCTGGCTCTTTGCTTTCTTCTAAACTGAGAGCTAAAGGTTGCTGCCATGCCTGTGGCCAGCTCACAGGCCCTCCTGTAGGGCCTTGAGTGGCCCCAATACCAGTGTCCTGGACACAGTGGGGAAGTCTAGGGGCCAGGATATAAAAGGAGGCTAAAGAATGGGGAGTGATTCCTTAATGTGTGTAGAATGTTTAACTAAATTGAACTTAAATGTTTGAAAATAGACAAAGGTGATGATAGCACATTATTATGAGATTAACAGTACTGCATGGTATGTGAATATGGTGGAAAGGGGAAATTTAGGGTCATGTATGTCACCAGAAGGAAAGTTGGAGGTTAAAATATGGGGATGTTTGTGTCTAACACAATGAGTCTTGTGGTGGACAATGTCCATGATTAACTGTACAAACGTAAAAAAGTTCTTTCAAGAGCTAGAACAAACGTACAACACCATTACAAGGAATTAATAATAGAAGGGTATATGGGAAAAAATTTACCTATTGCAAACTATGAACTATAGTTAACAGTAATATTTTAATACTTTTTCATCAACAGTAACAAATGTACTATATCAATACTACGGGTTAATAATATTTGGGGATAAGGGTTTGGGAGGATTTGGGTTTTCTTTTTTATTTTTTATTTCTTTTCTGGAGTAATGAGAATGTTCTAAAGTTGATGATGGGTTTTTTGTGCACAATTATGTGATAATACTATGAGCCGGTGAGTGTATACTTTGGATAGTCTGTATGGTATGTGAATATATCTGAATAAAACTTCATTAAAAAAAATAAAAAGCCTTGCCACTACTAGCAGACTGTATGATCTCAGGCAAGTTACTTTTCTTTTCTGGGCCTCACATGATATCAGTGCTCAGTCTAGACAACATTGCCTGATAACACTTAAATAGTTGTTAAATCTAGCTGATGGACATATAGAGATTTGTTGTACTATTCTCTGTACAAAACCTAAAGTAAAATATTGGCACCAGAATGCAACAGTACATTTAAATGACATTGAGTTTCTTGTGTGTATACACTTGCAAATTTTTTAAATTTAAGAAATGCAATTACAGAATTCAGAAGTTTAATAGATCTAAGGAGAAAAAATTGTGATCTATAGAGATGCATTTGATAAAATCCAACCCTTCTTCATGATAAAATAATTTAATTAAAAAAAAGTTTGACTATAAAGACTCTGAGAACCATTGCTTAGAGGGTAGTATTTATCAGATTGAACAACTCCAAAACTAGAGACAGAGCAAGGGGTATTTTTAAAGGCTAAAGGCTTAATATGCAGAGAAGATTGTGAAAGCTGTGTTTTCAGGACCAAGATTCTGAGATCCCAACTCAGCAGTACTGAAGTGAGGCCCAGGAATGTTTCACAATCTCTTAAGGTGATGCTAATATAAAAGCTACAACGAAGACCATTGGAGAAACATTTAGGGAAAGATAAGCTGCCTCCCCAAAAGGACAGGGCTGGTGCCTGCATGTATTCCTTCTCAGAATTGATGTAACTTCACCAGGCACAGCCTCAGAACTGTCAGACTCTTTTCCCCAGTTAAGGCTATTCTGCTCCACTGGCCACAAAGGAGAAAGAGATCCTCATGTCCCAGCAAGCCTATTGACTGACTTGACTCAGACAAGCCTACTGAATGACTCTAAAGATTTTTAGACGTCAAAAGCGTTTTTTTTTAATGATCCTCATAACAAAGTAATAAATCAGAAACATGCATACATTTTTAAAATGTGTGTGGAGGCTGGAGTGAAAAAAAGAAAGGGCTGCCCAGACTGAGAGGTCTGGTAGAACAGACTTGCTTGAGAAAATCAATCAAGACAACCAAAAGACTCCTGGGATTATTCCACCAGTACATCTGAGGAAACTAATGAGATGACTTAAAAAGTGTGGTAAAGTAGCCTTTGTAGCTCCCGCACTATCCCGGGTGAAATTGCACAACCAGGATGGGTTAAGAATCTTTGAAAAACAAAGCAAGGTCCACAAACCAAAGTTTGGCAAACCTGCCAAAGACGGTAGCTGTTCCTTCCTGGATGACTTATTTCACTCAACATCATGTATTTAAAGTTCATCCATATAGTGCCATGTATCAGAAATTCCTTCCTTTTTAAAGCTGAGTAATATTCTATTGTGTGTAAATACCATATTTTGTTTATCCACTCATCTGATGGACATTCGGGTTGCTTCCACTTTTTTTGATATATGACCAATACTGCTATGAACAGTGTATACATATCTGTCTGAGTCCCTCCTCTCAATTCTTTTGGGTATATACCTAAAAATGGGATTGTTTTCATGAATTGACCCTTTTTAAATTAATATATAGTGCCCTTCTTTGTCCATTTTTAAGAGTTTTTTTTTTCTAAGTCCATTTTATCTAATGTTAGTATAGCCATCCCTGCACTCTTTTGATTATTATTTATATGGGACATGTTTTTCCATTCTTTCACTTTCAACATACTTGTGTCTTTGAATTTAAGATCAGTGTCTTTTAAACAGTATATAGCTGTTTTTTGTCCATTCTGCAGCCTCTGCCTTTTGACTGGAGAGTGACCTTCAGAGTAGCCTCTCGACTCTATTTGGCATTTAAGCAAGTGATAATGCAAAAATTGTTTCTGCCTCTTTACTCTTTGGCTTTTGTAAATTTTATACATTTTTGTCCCTCAATTCTTCATTTACTGCCTATTTTTGTATTTAGTTGCTCCTTTGTAGTGAACCCTTTAGAATTCCTTCTCATTTCTTTCTATGAATATTTTTTCCAATATTTTCTCTGTGGTTACCATGGGGCTTAGATTTAAGATCCAAATCTATGACAATCTCGCTTGGTTTGATATCAACTTAAGTTCCATAGCATATGCAAATATGTTCCTATAGCCCTCCATCCCCCACCTTTATGTGGTTCTCATCAGAAATTTCATATTTATACATTATGAGTCCCAAACCACTGATTTCTCATAGCATTTTATGCATTTACCTTTGAGATCCTGTAAGAAGGAAAAAGTGGAGTTACAAATCAAAAATATAATAGTACTAGCTTTTATATTTATCCATGTCGTTACCTTTACCGGAGATCTTTATTTCTTCATTCAACTTCTTTGTATTGTCTATTGTGCTTTCCTTTTAACCTGCAGAATTCTTTTTACCATTTCTTGTAGGGTTGGTCTAGTGGTGACAAACTCCCTCAGTTTTTGCTTTTTGGGATTGGATTAATCTCCCCCTCATTTTTTTTTTTTAGCTTTTTTAATTGTATAATATAACATATATGCAAAGCAAAGAAAGAAAAAAAACAATAGTTTTCAAAGCACTCATCAACATGTAGTCACAGAACAGATCCCAGAGTTTGTAATGGGCTACCATACCGTTATCTCAGATTTTTCCTTCTAGCTGTTCCAGAACACTGGAGGCCAGAAGGAATAAATATTTTTGTTATCATCACAATCAACTTTTTTTCATTTTTGTGAAAACATATATACAAAAAAGCAATAAATTTCAAAGCATAGCACAACAATTAGTTGTAGAACAGATTTCTGAGTTTGGTATGGATTACAATTCCACAATTTTAGGTTTTTATTTCTAGCTGCTCTAAGATACTGAAAACTAAAAGAAATATCACAATAATGATTCAGCAATCATACTCATTTGTTAAACCCTACCTTCTCTGTATAATATCACCATCACCTTTGATCGTTCTATCCCACTCTTTAGGGATATTTGCGTTATGACCATTCTAATTTTTTCATGTTGGAAGGGGCTGTCACTAATATGGGGTAGGAAGATGGAACTAGCTGATGTTCTGGAGAGGCTGGGCTCTCTAAGTTTCAGGACTTATCTGGTCCTGGGACCTATCTGGAGGCTGCAAGTTTCTGGAAAGTTACCCTAGTATATGGAAACTTTGTAGAATCTTATATATTGCCCTAGGTGTTCTTTAGGATTGACTGGAGTGGTCCTGATTGGGTTTTGGTATGTTATGATAGGTAGCAATACCTAACTAAAGCTTGTTTAAGAGTGACCTCCAGAATAGTCTCTTGACTCTATTTGAACTCTCTTAGCCACTGATACCTTATTTGTTACACTTCTTTTCCCGCTTTTGGTCAGGATGCCCTTGTTGATTTCATGGTGCCACAGCTGGACTCATCCCTGGGCGTCATCTCCCATGCCAGAAGGGAGGCTTTGACCCCTGGATGTCACGTCCAGCATAGGAGGTAGGGCAATGATTTCACTTGCAGAGCTGGGCTTAGAGAGAGGGAGGCCAGAACCGAACAACAAAAGAGGTCCTCCAGAAGTAACTCTTAGGCATGCCTATAGGTAGACTAAGCTTCTCCGCTACATACATAAACTTCACAAGAGCAAGCCTCAAGATCAAGGGCTTGGCCTATTGATCTGGGTGTCCCTAATGTCTCCCCCTTATTTTTGAAAGACAGTGTTGCCAGATATATAATTCTTGGTTGACAGATTTTTGCTTTCAGCACTTTAAATATGTCATCCTAGCCCCAGTCAAAATGGCAGAGTGAAATACTCAGGGCTTCAGAATCATTGAAAACTCAGCAGGAACTCAAAAAAACATCTTTCTCAAAGCTCCCAATAAAGGACTACAGCAATAGGATGAATGCCAAATTGAAAAAAAAATTCTACTTAAAAGCATTAGGGTCTCCTAGCACCCTGGCTGGGCCCGCCCCCAACCCTCTCTGGCATGGTGCAGCTCTGGCCTGCAGTCCTACTGTGTGGATTCTTAGTTCTGGTTTCAAAAGGAAACTACATACTGGAACCATCTATGCCTGGCCAAATGTGTCTGGTGGTGGGTGGAGGGACTCGGTGTCCTAGAATTTTCTTTTCAGGTAGAAGGCTCACAACTTTCCTATAGAATGCTATGGAGAGTGGTCAAGTTGTCCTGCACTGGGGCAAGCAATTGCTGACTGTAGGACATAGTGCAGTGCTGGAACCTTGAGGAAACTGTTTCCTAGGGAAGAGGGGACATTTGTATCCATGTAAATGAGGGAATTTCTAGCCCATAAGCACCTTTCTGAGAGAAGATGCGTGTGCAGAAAGGATCAGGAAGGCTCTGAAGCTTTGGCCTGGTGCTATTCTTTGAACTTACTTTATTGAAGAGATAAGCCCTGAAGGAGAACACAGTCAAACCTGCGAAGACTAGTAAAGGTGTTTTATTTCCTCTTTTTTTTCTTTTTGTTAACTCCTGGCATTCAAGGAAAGCTGTGCCACCATACTAGCTAGACATAAGCTTAAGGAATAGACACCTCAGAGTCTAAATTCCAGTGATACATTAAAATTTCAAAATGTCCAGAATTCAACAAAAGATTATAATGCATACCAAAACAAAAACAAAAAACAGGAAGTGAAGGCCCTGGCAAAAGAGAAAATTAAAGCATTAGAAACCATCAGTGAAGAAGATCTGACCTGGAACATACAGACAAAGACTTTTTAAAAATGGTTCTGACTTCCTGGAAGATGGCGGCTTAGTAAGACGCGCGGATCTTAGTTTCTTCTCCAGGACACCTACTAGGGGAGTAGAAATGATACAGAAAGCGCCCAAAGCCACAACAGAGATAAAAAAGACAGCGTACCCCATCCTGGAACGGCTGGCTGGCTGAGAGAAGCAGCTCGTGTGAGATGGCCGAGGTGCGCGGGCCTTACCGGGCGGGGTGGCAAGCGGCCGGAGTTACTCCCTTCCCCCTTCCCGGGCCGGCTGGGAGAATTGGAGAGGTGGTCCCCTGAAACCAAGGCGGCTGGCGCCCACACCACGCGCAGCCCCCGGACCAACTGAGAGAATTGGATCGGAAACCCCCAGGCCGTGGAGAACGGTGACAGGTGCGGGAGGCCCCTTCCAAACCCGTGACTCCCGGGGAACATGCACTCTCTCGGGCGGGCCGCTGCCGCTGGCGCCCTCCCGCCACGCTTGTTGCCCAGGGCCGACTAGGAAATTCGGACGGGCTCTTTCCCTGGCTGCGGCGACCAGCAACCCTCCCTGCGTTCGGACCCCGGGCCGGCTCAAGCCGCTTCGGCTAGTGAACCCCCAGGACGGCGAGAGTTTTCCAAAGTTTAAGGTCCCACAGCACCTTTTACTGGTGGGACCCGCAGACAAACGTGTGCCACGAGCGCCACCTACTGGGCAGGATAAGAAAAACAGAACCCAGAGATTTCACCGAAAAATCTTCCAAACTTTTGGATCCAATACCCAGGGAAATCTGTCTAAATGCGCAGACGCCAACAGAAGATAACGGATCACGCTCAAATAATTGAAAATATGGCCCAGTCAAAGGAACAAACCAATAGTTCAAATGAGATACAGGAGCTGAGACAACTAATGCTAAATATACGAACAGAAATGGAAAACCTCTTCAAAAACGAAATCGATAAATTGAGGGAGGACATGAAGAAGACCTGGGCTGAACATAAAGAAGAAATAGAAAAACTGAAAAAGCAAATCACAGAACTTATGGAAGTGAAGGACAAAGTAGAAAAGATAGAAAAAACAATGGATACCTACAATGATAGATTCAAAGAGACAGAAGATAGAATTAGTGATTTGGAGGATGGAACATCTGAATTCCAAAAAGAAACAGAAACTATCGGGAAAAGAATGGAAAAATTTGAACAAGGTATCAGGGAACTCAAGGACAATATGAACCGCACAAATATACGTGTTGTGGGTGTCCCAGAAGGAGAAGAGAAGGGAAAAGGAGGAGAAAAACTAGTGGAAGAAATTTTCACTGAAAATTTCCCAACTCTTATGAAAGACCTAAAATTACAGATCCAAGAAGTGCAGCGCACCCCAAAGAGATTAGACCCAAATAGGCGTTCTCCAAGACACTTACTAGTTAGAATGTCAGAGGTCAAAGAGAAAGAGAGGATCTTGAAAGCAGCAAGAGAAAAACAATCCATCACCTACAAGGGAAACCCAATAAGACTATGTGTAGATTTCTCAGCAGAAACCATGGAGGCTAGAAGACAGTGGGATGATATATTTAAATTACTAAAAGAGAAAAACTGCCAACCAAGACTCCTATATCCAGCAAAATTGTCCTTCAAAAATGAGGGAGAAATTAAAACATTCTCAGACAAAAAGTCACTGAGAGAATTTGTGATCAAGAGACCAGCTCTGCAAGAAATACTAAAGGGAGCACTAGAGTCAGAACCAAAAAGACAGAAGAGAGAGGTATGGAGAAGAGTGTAGAAAGAAGGAAAGTCAGATATGATATATATATAATACAAAAGGCAAAATGGCAGAGGAAAATATTATCCAAACAGTAATAACACTAAATGTTAATGGACTGAATTCCCCAATCAAAAGACATAGATTGGCAGAATGGATTAAAAAACAGGATCCTTCTATATGCTGTCTACAGGAAACACATCTTAGACCCAAAGATAAACATAAGTTGAAAGTGAAAGGTTGGGAAAAGATATTTCATGCAAATAACAACCAGAAAATAGCAGGAGTGGCTATACTAATATCCAACAAGTTAGACTTCAAATGTAAAACAGTTAAAAGAGACAAAGAAGGACACTATATACTAATAAAAGGAACAATTAAACAAGAAGACATAACAATCATAAATATTTATGCACCGAACCAGAATGCCTCAAAATACGTGAGGAATTCACTGCAAACACTGAAAAGGGAAATAGACAAAAATACCATAATAGTTGGAGACTTCAATTCCCCACTCTCATCAATGGACAGAACATCTAGACAGAGGATCAATAAAGAAATAGAGAATCTGAATATTACCATAAATGAGCTAGACTTAACAGACATTTATAGGACATTACATCCCACAACAGCAGGATACACCTTTTTCTCAAGTGCTCATGGATCATTCTCAAAGATAGACCATATGCTGGGTCACAAAGCAAGTCTTAACAAATTTAAAAAGATTGAAATCATACACAACACTTTCTCGGATCATAAAGGAATGAAGTTGGAAATCAATAATAGGCAGAATGCCAGAAAATTCACAAATACCTGGAGGCTCAACAACACACTCTTAAACAATGAGTGGGTCAAAGAAGAAATTGCAAGAGAAATTAGTAAATACCTCGAGGCAAATGAAAATGAAAACACAACATATCAAAACTTATGGGATGCAGCAAAGGCAGTGCTAAGAGGGAAATTTATTGCCCTAAATGCCTATATCAGAAAAGAAGAAAAGGCAAAAATGCAGGAATTAACTGTTTAATTGGAAGAACTGGAGAAAGAACAGCAAACTAATCCCAAAGCAAGCAAAAGGAAAGAAATAACAAAGATCAGAGCAGAAATAAATGAAATTGAAAATATGAAAACAATAGAGAAAATCAATAAGACCAGAAGTTGGTTCTATGAGAAAATCAATAAGATTGATGGGGCCCTATCAAGATTGACAAAAAGAAGAAGAGAGAGGATGCAAATAAATAAGATCAGAAATGGAAGAGGAGACATAACTACTGACCTCACAGAAATAAAGGAGGTAATAACAGGATACTATGAACAACTTTACGCTAATAAATACAACAATTTAGAGGAAATGGACGGGTTCCTGGAAAGACATGAACAACCAACTTTGACTCAAGAAGACATAGATGACCTCAACAAACCAATCACAAGTAAAGAAATTGAATTAGTCATTCAAAAGCTTCCTAAAAAGAAAAGTCCAGGACCAGATGGCTTCACATGTGAATTCTACCAAACGTTCCAGAAAGAATTAGTACCAATTCTCTTCAAACTCTTCAAAAAAATCGAAGTGGAGGGAAAACTACCTAATTCATTCTATGAAGCCAACATCACCCTCATACCAAAACCAGGCAAAGATATTACAAAAAAAGAAAACTACAGACCAATCTCTCTAATGAATACAGATGCAAAAATCCTCAATAAAATTCTAGCAAATCGTATCCAACAACACATTAAAAGAATTATACATCATGACCAAGTAGGATTCATCCCAGGTATGCAAGGATGGTTCAACATAAGAAAATCAATTAATGTAATACACCATATCAACAAATCAAAGCAGAAAAATCACATGATCATCTCAATTGATGCAGAGAAGGCATTCGACAAGATTCAACATCCTTTCCTGTTGAAAACACTTCAAAGGATAGGAATACAAGGGAACTTCCTTAAAATGATAGAGGGAATATATGAAAAACCCACAGCTAATATCATCCTCAATGGGGAAAAATTGAAAACTTTCCCCCTAAGATCAGGAACAAGACAAGGATGTCCACTATCACCACTATTATTCAACATTGTGTTGGAGGTTCTAGCCAGAGCAATTAGACAAGAAAAAGAAATACAAGGCATCAAAATTGGAAAGGAAGATGTAAAACTATCACTGTTTGCAGACGATATGATACTATACGTCGAAAACCCGGAAAAATCCACAACAAAACTACTAGAGCTAATAAATGAGTACAGCAAAGTAGCAGGTTACAAGATCAACATTCAAAAATCTGTAGCATTTCTATACACTAGTAATGAACAAGCTGAGGGGGAAATCAAGAAACAAATCCCATTTACAATTGCAACTAAAAGAATAAAATACCTAGGAATAAATTTAACCAAAGAGACAAAAAACCTATATAAAGAAAACTACAAAAAACTGCTAAAAGAAATCACAGAAGACCTAAATAGATGGAAGGGCATACCGTGTTCATGGATTGGAAGACTAAATATAGTTAAGATGTCAATCCTACCTAAATTGATTTACAGATTCAATGCAATACCAATCAAAATCCCAACAACGTATTTTTCAGAAATAGAAAAACCAATAAGCAAATTTATCTGGAAGGGCAGGGTGCCCCGAATTGCTAAAAACATCTTGAGGAAAAAAAACGAAGCTGGAGGTCTCGCGCTGCCTGACTTTAAGGCATATTATGAAGCCACAGTGGTCAAAACAGCATGGTATTGGCATAAAGATAGATATATTGACCAATGGAATCGAATAGAGTGCTCAGATATAGACCCTCTCATCTATGGACATTTGATCTTTGATAAGGCAGTCAAGCCAACTCACCTGGGACAGAGCAGTCTCTTCAATAAATGGTGCCTAGAGAACTGGATATCCATATGCAAAAGAATGAAAGAAGACCCATCTCTCACACCCTATACAAAAGTTAACTCAAAATGGATCAAAGATCTAAACATTAGGTCTAAGACCATAAAACAGTTAGAGGAAAATGTTGGGAGATATCTTATGGATCTTACAACTGGAGGCGGTTTTATGGACCTTAAACCTAAAGCAAGAGCACTGAAGAAGGAAATAAATAAATGGGAACTCCTCAAAATTAAACACTTTTGTGCATCAAAGAACTTCATCAAGAAAGTAGAAAGACCGCCTTCACAATGGGAGACAATATTTGGAAATGATATATCAGATAAAGGTCTAGTATCCAGAATTTATAAAGAGATTGTTCATCTCAACAACAAAAAGACAGCCAACCCAATTACAAAATGGGAAAAAGACTTGAACAGACACCTCTCAGAAGAGGAAATACGGATGGCCAAGAGGCACATGAAGAGATGCTCAATGTCCCTGGCCATTAGAGAAATGCAAATCAAAACTACAATGAGATATCATCTCACACCCACCAGAATGGCCATTATCAACAAAACAGAAAATGACAAGTGCTGGAGAGGATGCGGAGAAAGAGGCACACTTATCCACTGTTGGTGGGAATGTCAAAGGGTGCAACCACTGTGGAAGGCAGTTTGGCGGTTCCTCAAAAAGCTGAATATAGAATTGCCATACAACCCAGCAATACCATTGCTAGGTATCTACTCAAAGGACTTAAGGGCAAAGACACAAACGGACATTTGCACACCAATGTTTATAGCAGCATTATTTACAATTGCAAAGAGATGGAAACAGCCAAAATCTCCATCAACAGAAGAGTGGCTAAACAAACTGTGGTATATACATACGATGGAATATTATGCAGCTTTAAGACAAGATAAACTTATGAACCATGTAATAACATGGATGGACCTAGAGAATATTATGCTGAGTGAATCCAGCCAAAAACTAAAGGACAAATACTGTATGGTCCCACTGATGTGAACGGACATTCGAGAATAAACTTGAAATATGTCATTGGTAACAGAGTTCAGCAGGAGTTAGAAACAGGGTAAGACAATGGGTAATTGAAGCTGAAGGGATACAGACTGTGCAACAGGACTAGATACAAAAACTCAAAAATGGACAGCACAATAATACCTAATTGTAAAGTAATCATGTTAAAACACTGAATGAAGCTGCATCTGAGCTATAGGTTTTTGTTTTGTTTTGTTTTGTTTTGTTTTGATTTTACTATTATTACTTTTATTTTTTTCTCTATATTAACATTCTATATCTTTTTCGGTTATGTTGCTAGTTCTTCTAAACCAATGCAAATGTACTAAGAAATGATGATCATGCATCTATGTGATGATGTTAAGAATTAATGATTGCATATGTAGAATGGTATGATCTCTAAATGTTGGGTTAATTTCTTTTTTTCCCTTAATTAAAAAAAAAAAAAGAGAAGGGATAATTGGAGATGAAGGGATACAGACTGTACGACGGGACTGGATATAAAAACTCAGAAATGAACAGCACAATACTACCCAATTGTAATGCAATTATGTTAAAACACTGAATGAAGCTGCATGTGAGGTATAGGTTTTTTGTTTTTGTTTTTTTTTGTTTTTTTTCTTTCTATTATTGTTTTAATTCTTATTCTGTTGTCTTTTTATTTCTTTTTCTAAATCGATGCAAATGTACTAAGAAATGATGAATATGCAACTATGTGATGTTATTAAGAATTACTGATTGTACATGTAGATTGGAATGATTTCTAATTGTTTTGTTAATTCTTTTTTTAATTAATAAAAAAAAACAAAAAAAATGGTTCTAAATATGCTCAAAAGCTAAAGGAAAACTTGGACAATGAACTAAAGAAAATCAAGAAAGCCATAGAACAAATAGATTAAAAACAAAGAGAATATCAAAACAGAGGTGGAAATTATGAAAATGAACCAAACAGAACTGAAGACTACAGACAAAGAAATTTAAAATTTTCTACAGGGGTTCAACAGCAGATTGGAGCTGGCAGAAGAAAGAATCAGTGAACTTGAAGATAAGACAATTAAATCATCCAGTCTGAAGAGCAGAAAGATGAAAGAATGTAGAAAAGTAAACAGAGCACAAAACCTAGGGACACCATCAAGCATACCAATATACACATTTGTTGGAGTTCCAGAGAAGAAGAAAGAAAGAATAGGGCTGAGAGAATATTCAAAGGAATAATGGCTGAAAACGTCCTAAATTTAACAAAGACATGAATACACACATCCAAGACACTCAATGATCTCCAAACACAATAAACCCAAATAGAAGCATGCTGTGATATAGTATAACCAAACCATTGAATGTCAAAGATAAAGAGAATTCTGAAAGCCACATGAGAGAAGCAAAGTGTCACATACAAGAAAGTCTCCATAAAATTAAGTGCCTATTTTTCACCAGAAACCATGGCAGCAAGAAGGCAGTGTGATGCATATTTAAAGTGCAGAAAGCCAAACTTCCAACCAAGAATCACATATCTGGCAAAACTGTCTTTCAAAAATGAGGGGGAGATTAAGACAGCCCCAGAGAAACAAAGGTTGAGGGAATTTATTACAGCTATACCAGCCTACAAGAGGTGGTAAAAGAGAGTTCTGCAGGTTAAGAGGAAAGGGCATTAGACAGACTGAAGATGCATGAAGAAATAAAGATCTCCAGTAAAGGCATACAAAAGCAAATTTGAGCAGGCAGAAGAAAGGTTCAGTGCCTTAGAAAACAGGACATCCACAATTGAATAGCCAAGAGAACAGATAGAGAAGAGAATGGAAAAATTTGAGCAAGACTTCAGGGAAATGATTGACAGCAAAGCACACAAACATATGCATTTGATGGGTGTCCCAGAAGAAGAAGTAAAGGGAAAAGGGGCAGAAAGAATATTTGAGGAAATAATGGCCCCAAATTTCCCAATTCTTTTTTTTTTAATTTTTTATTAATTAAAAAAATTACAAGAAAACAAACATTCCCAACACATACACTCAGCAATTCACAATATCATCACATAGTTGCATATTCATCATCATGATCATTTCTCAGAACATTAGCATCAATTCAGAAAAAGAAATAAAAGCACAACAGAAAAATATAACAAACAGAAAAAAAAATTTTACAGATCCCTTACTGATCCCTTTCATTGATCACTAGCATTTCAAACTAAATCTATTTTAACATATGTTCCCCCTATTATTTATTTTTATTCCATATGTTCCTCCCATCTGTTGACAAGGTAGATAAAAGGAGCATCAGACACAAGGTTTTCACAATCACACAGTCACATTGTGAAAGCCATATCATTATACAATCATCATCAAGAAACATGGCTGCTGGAATACAGCTCTACATTTTCAGGCAGTTCCCTCCAGCCTCTCCACTTCCTTTTGGATAACAAGGTGATATCTACTTAATGCATAAGAATAACCTCCAGGATAACCTCTCGAGTCTGTTTGGAATCTCTCAGCCATTGACACTTTGTCTCATTTCACTCTTCCCCCTTTTGGTCGAGAAGGTTTTCTCAATCCCTTGATGCTGGGTCTCAGCTCATTCTAGAGTTTTTCTCAATCCCTTGATGCTGGGTCTCAGCTCATTCTAGAGTTTTTCTCAATCCCTTGATGCTGAATCTCAGCTCATTCTTGGATTTCTGTCCCACACTGCCAGGAAGATCCACACACCTGGGAGTCATGTCCCACGTACACAGGGGGAGGGTGGTGAGTATGCTTGCTGTGTTGGCTGGAGAGATAGGCCACATCTGAGCAACAAAAGAGGTTCTCTTGGGTGTGACTCTAAGGCTTAATTTTAAGTAGGCTTGACCTATCCCCTGTGCGGTTAAGTTTCATATGAACAAACCTCAAGACTGGGGGCTCAGCCTATAGCTTTGGTTGTCCCCACTGCTTGTGAGAATATCAAGAATTCAACTTGGGGAAGTTGAGTTTTCCCCCGTTCTCACCATTCCCCGAAGGGGGCTTTGCAAATACTTTTCCACTCACTGATCAAATCACTCTGGGATTCATCAGGACATCACCTGGACAAACCAACAAAATCTCACATCCTATACAAAGTTCCATGTACCTAAGGTGTTCAATCAACTATCTACATAAGTTATATTAGGAGATGCACTAGTCAAAATATAGATTTGTACCAAATAAACATTTTTTGCTTTAGTCTCACACATTAGTTGAAATTTTAAAATATTAAGTACCGTCTATTTTCAGCACACAGCAGTAATGACATTTTTTTGTTCTTCCTCATGCAAAAATATTTTTAAAATTTGTACATTTAGTCACTATCATACACTGTAGGCATTCCTAGGTTATACCATCTCAATCTTTATCATCTATCTTTCTTTGTCATTTCATTTATGCCCCAGCCCTCCTCCCTCTATCATTCTCATATGCAGCTTTGTTCAGTGTTTTAACATAATTGTATTACAGTTAGGTAATACTGTGCTGTCCATTTCTGAGTTTTTATATTCAGTCCTGTTGCACAATCTGTATCCTTTCAACTCCAATTACCCAATATCTTACCCTATTTCTATCTCCTGATGGTCTCTGTTACCAAGGAAATATTCACTAATGTCAGTTCATATCAGTGAGACCATACAGTATTTGTCCTTTTGTTTCTGGCTAATCACACTCAGCATAATGTCCTTAAGGTCCATTCATGTTGTTACATACTTCATAACTTTATTCTATCTTACAGCTGCATAATATCCCATCTTATGTAAATGTCACAGTTTGTTTAGCCAACTGTCTGTTGATGGACATTTTGGTTGTTTCCATCTCTTGGTAATTGTTAATAATGTTGCTCTAAACATTGGTGTGTAAATGTCCATTTGTGTCCTTGGCCTCGTGTCCTTTGAGTAGAGACAGCATATAGATGGGTCCTGTTTTTTAATCCATTCTGCCAGACTATGTCTTTTGATTGGAGAGCTTATTCCATTAACATTCAGTGTTATTACTGCATGGGTAGTCCTTTCTTCTACTATTTTGCCTTCTGGATTTTAGATGTCGTATCTAATTTTCCTTCTTTTCACCTTTACTCATAGTCTTCCTTTCTACACTCTTCTCCACACCTCTCTCTTCTGTCTTCGTATCTATCTCTAGTGTTCCCTTTAGTATTTCTTGCAGAGCTGGTCTCTTGGTCACAAATTCTCTCAGTGATTTTTTGTCTGAAAATGTTTTAATTTCTCCATCATTTTTGAAGGACAATTTTGCTGGATATAGAATTCTTGGTTGGCAGTTTTTTTCTTTTAATAATTTAAATATATTATCCCACTGTCTTCTCGCCTCCAGGTTTCTGCTGAGAGATCTGCGCATAGTCTTATTGGGCTTCCCTTGTATGTGATGGATTGCTTTTCTCTTGCTGCTTTCAAGATCCTCTCTTTCTCTTTGACCTCTGACGTTCTGATTATTAAATGTCTTGGAGTATGTCTATCTGGATCTGTTCTCTTTGTGGTATGCTGCACTTCTTGGATCTGTAATTTTAAGTCTTTCATAAGAGTTGGGAAATTTTCAGTGATAATTTCCTCCATTTGTTTTTCTCCTCCTTTTCCCTTCTCTTCTCCTTCTGGGACACCCACAGCACGTATATTTGTGCGCTTCATATTGTCTTTCAATTCCCTGAGTCCCTGCTCATATTTTTCCATTATTTTTCCTATAGTTTCTGTTTCTTGTCGGATTTCAGATGTTCCATCCTCCAGTTCAGAAATCCTACGTTCTGTCTCTCGAAATCTACCATTGTAGGTTTCCATTGTTTTTTTCATCTCTTCTACTGTGTCTTTCATTCCCATAAGTTCTGCGATTTGTTTTCAGACTTTCAGTTTCTTCTTTTTGTTCTTTCCTTGCCTTCTTTATATCCTCCTTCAGTTCATTGATTTGGTTTTTGATGAGGTTTTCCATGTCTGTTCGTACATTCTGAATTAATTGTTTCAGCTCCTGTATGTCATTTGAATTGTTGGTTTGTTCCTTTGACTGGGCCATATCTTCAATTTTCCTAGTGTGATTTGTTATTTTTTGCTGGCATCTAGGCATTTAATTACCTTAATTAGTTTATTCTGGAGATTGCTTTCACTTCTTTTATCTAAGGTTTTCATGCTGGATGAATTTGTTGTCTGTCTGTTCTTTGACATTCCGTTCAGCTTTATCTGGACCTTTAGCTTAAATTTTGTTTAACAGAGGAGAATTTTTCAGTTCTTGTTTTCTTGTTTCTTGCCCTGCTTATGTGGTGCCTTTCCCCCACACACACTTAGGAGGGTCTACTTAGATATTATAGACACCAGCCAGATTTTCCTAGGCCAAACTGGCCTCTTATCAGGAGGAAAGAGTCACCTGCGTCGGTTTTCCCTGAGGGTGAGACCCAGCAGGTTGAAAGACTTTCCTGTGAAGTCTCTGGACACTGTTTTTCTTGTCCTGCCCAGTATGTGGTACTAGTCTGACTGCAAGTCCCACCAGCATAGGATGATGCGGTACCTTTAACTTTGGCAGACTCTCCCTGCTGGGGGTGTAGTGGAGACAGAGGAGAGGTTGTAGGCTGGTTTTAATGGCTTCAAATTACCAAGCCCTGGGGTCTGAATCCCTTGATGGAGGAATTCCACCTGGGTGGGGCTTCACCCCTCCCCTTGGGAAGGCACAAGCTCCAGATAAGCCCCCAAAAGAGCTCACTTCTGCCTATGCCTGGGGCAATTGCAGCCTGAAAAGTCCTGCTGCTGTATCCAGAGGCAGTCAAGCCTTTGTAGATACACAGCCACAAAAACTTCTGTTTCCTTCTTTTTTTCCCCCCTTTTTCTGTCAGTCCTGCCCGCTTGGTGCCAGGGCAAAAATGAGCAACCTCAGCTTTGATCAGGTTCACCTAAGCTGGGGGTCTATTTTTAGTAGTCAGAATTTGTTAATTAGATCCACAATTGGCGTTTGATTGTGCCCAGTCCCTGCTGCTGGTAAAGTCCTTTCCTTTCCCCTCTGGGAAGCGGCCTGTGGGGGAGGGGCTCTGGCCACCGCAGCTTTGGGAACTCACGGTTCTGGGGGGGCTCACAGCCGGTCCAGCTGGTCCAGACTGGGGTACACTGTGTGTCTGGTCACTGACGTGGCTCCGGGAGCTGTTCTGTACGGTTTCTGGTTATTTAGTAGTTGTTCTGGAGGACGAACTAAAACGCGCACGTTGTTAAGCCGCCATCTTGACCTGGAAGCCACCATCTTGACCCAGAACCCAATTCTTATTAGAGACATAAATATGCATATCCAAGAAGTGCTACATACTTCAGAGTAAATCCAAATAGATCCACTCCAAGACACATACTAATCAGACTGTCAAATGCCAAAGATAGAGAAATCTTAAAACAGCAGGAGCAAAGCGATTTACCACAGACAAGGGGTATCAGTGAGACTACTTGCCAATTTCTCATCAGAAACCATGGAAGCAAGAACAATTCCATTTACAATGTCATCAAAAAGAATAAAATATTTAGGAATATATTTGACAAAAGAAATGCAAGATGTATACACTGAAATCTACAAAGCATCATTGAAAGAAATTAATGAAGACCTAAGTAAATGGAAAGACATCCTAAGTTCATGTATTGGAAGGCTTAATATTGTGAAGACAGTAGTACTCCCCAAATTGATTTACAGATTCAACTCGATTTGTATTAATACTTAAAGGCTGGCTCCTTTGTGTAGAAATTGACAAGCTGATCTTAAAATTCCTATGGAAATGCAGGATACCCAGAATAGCCAAAACAATCTTGAAAAAGTTGGAGGTCTCACACATCCCAATTGCAAAACTTATTACAAAGCTACAGTAATCAACACAGTGTGGTACTATCATAGGATCAATATATAAATCAATGAAATTGAATTGAGAATTCAGAAGTAAATCCATACATATATTGTCACTTGATTTTTGACAAGGGCGCCAAGATCATTCAATGGGAAAAAAATAGTCTTTTCAACAAATGGTGCTAGGACAACTGGATATCCCCATGCAAAAGAATGACATTGAAAACTATCTTAGATTACCAGGGCTGCTGTAACAAAGCACCACAGACTAATTGGCTCGTTTACAAAATTTATTATCTTACAGTTTTGTAATAATATCTGTATTATCGTACAGTTTCGAAGGCCAAAAGTCCAAAATCGAGATGTTGGTAGGGCTATGCTGTCTCTGAAGTTTGTAGTACTCTGGTGGTGGCTTGCCAACAATGTGTAACTTGGTCTCTGCCTCTGTCACATGATTGTATTCTTCTGTTTCTTCCTCTTAATTGTGTCCTTCATTTGTAAGGACTCCAGTCATATTGGATTTAAGGCCCATCCTGATTTAGTTTGGCCTCATCCTAGTTAATCAGATCTTCTAAGATATGTTGAAACATACAATGTGATAATGGATTTAGGGTAACCATTGTGGCAATCAGGGTGGTGCAAACTTAACCAGCAGCTTGATTCCAATCCATCTTATCAGAGAATGAAACCTGACTCTGTGTATCACATGAGTGATCCACACTGTTCGATTGGCAGCCACCATTTGTTTTCACTGTTCATGATCCCAAAGAGGAGATTTTTAATCTGCTAGACTGTAAACTTCCAGTAGCAGACCAGATAGTTAGACCATTAACAGTGGCCCAAGATTCGGCAAAAATAGAGCATACATTTTTACATACATTTTTTTACCTAAAAGCCTTTACTTGCCAACCTTGTGATGAGAGGGCCAAAGATTTTTCTTTGAGTCTGAGTCAATGACTAGAGTTCCTATATAAAGCATACCCTTAATCCATAACTCTCAGATTTCCATAATCATAAATAGAACAAAATTTAAAGACACTTGTGAAATCAGCAGACAAAGAATCTTAACGAAATTTTTGGTAATGTTTTACAAGTACCTTGCTCATACCTAATTTGGCAATAAATTTTTTAGCAGCTTAGTTTTATCGAGGTTTTTCTAAGCATTCATCTTAGCTTCATAGTAGTGACCTTTTTGCACTAATTTTATTTATTTGACTTAATTGCACTTTTATAATAACCAGTACAATTGGCATAAACAGGGTGGGATCCATCACTACTGACTCCTGTAAGTAGAAGTGCATAGGCACACCTTTAGCTATGATTAGTCAACGTGCTGTGGGAATCAATATCAGAGTGAACAGTGGCAATAGCAGTAGATAATCCACAGGCAGCAGAGGAAAAAAATGGAAAAGATCCTAATATTTGAATAGGTTCTTGTGAATTACAATATACTCTTACATCCACTATCTCATTGAATTATTTCATTTCCCCATAAGATGAAGGCTTCACAAGGAGATTGCTAATCAAGCAGCAGAAGAACCTGTCTCCATTAGTGGTTTTTTTTTTTTTTACTTTACCCATTTGTTGGTCAGGGCCTTCTTTCTAAAATTTTTAATTTGGAGAGAAAAAGGAATTCAAGAATCTTAGTTTGGTGGGATTGAGAAAGTCTGTCATGGTCAGGTTCATGTGTCAACTTGGCCAAGGGGTGGTACCTATTTGTCTGGTTGGTAAGTGCTGGCCTGTCTGTTGTGATGAGGACATTTCATAGAATTAAATCATAATCATGTCAGCTGCATCCACAGCTGATTCCATTTGTAATAAACCAAGGGGAGTGTCTTCTGCAATGAGTGATGCTTAATCTAATCACTGGAAGCCTTTTAGGGAGGATTCAGAAGAGACAGGCTCTCTTCCTGCTTCAGCCTGTGAGCCTCTCCTGTGGAGTTCGTCCAGACCCTTCATCAGAATCATCAGCTTCACAGCCTGCCCTACAGATTTTGGACTCTGCATTCCCACAGTTATGTGAGACACTTTTATAAATTTTATATTTGCGAGTGTTTCCTGTTGATTCTGTTTCTCTAGAGAACCCTAACTAATACAACTTGGTACCAGGAGTGGGTCTTAAGAAACAGAATCTTAAAAATGGGTTTTTGTGAACAGTTTTCTACTCTGACTGTACTCAAAGGCACTAAGGACTCTGATTCCCATAATCAGAATGACACTCCCAATCCATGGAGTGAGTTGGCAAAAGAGATAGTCAAAATATCACCATTCGATTCTCCTAATGCTTCGCTTGTATGAAGCCAGACTCTGTGGGATACTATTTTTGACACCTTTCCTGAGTTTTGTGGAAATAAGAGGTATAGAGATGTTGGCTGGTTGTTGTTAGATACACTGGCTACATTAAGGAGTGAAAGGGATGGGCTTAAGGCTTCAAACGAGAAGCTTAAGTGCCGTCTGACAAATGTAGAAGTTTCTATGAGTATCCTGAAGGAAAATCTTATTTCCTGTAGCTGTAGATTTGAGAGCTCTGAAAATCAGACTCAGAATCTTATTGTTAGAGTAGCAACTTTACAATGGAAACTGAAATCTTAGTGGTGCATGGTGTCTGCCATTTAAAGTGAGGGCATTGATTTGAATTACAAAACAATTCGAATTACAAAAACAGAGTCATGGCCCCTTAATCAATTTCCAGATTTGAAACAGTTTACAGACCCAGAACCCCTTGAATGAAGGGGAGGTCAGGTCCCTTTTGGGGAGAACCCTGTTACACTGCCACAAATTTATACTGTTAATCTTCCTCCAAGCCTTCCCCAAGGAGACCAATGGCCTTTTACCAGGGTAACTGTGCATTGGGGAAAAGGAAATGATCAGATATTTCAGGGATTACTAGACACTGGTTCAGAAGTGACATTAATTCCAGGGGACATAAAACGTCACTCTGGTCCACCAGTCATAGTGGGGGCTTATGGAGGCCAGGTGATCAATGGAGTTCTAGCTCAGGTCCATCTCCCAGTGGGTCCAGTGGGCCCCCAGACCCATCCTGTAGTTATTTCCCCAGTTCCAGAATGTATAATTGTAATAGACATACTGAGCAACTGGCAGAATCCCCACATTAGCTCTCTAACTCATGCAGTGAAGGCTATTATGGTGGGAGAGGCCAAGTGGAAGCCACTACAACTGCCCCTACCTAGCAAAATAGTAAATCAGAAGCAATACTGGATTCCTAGAGGGATTGCAGAGATTACTGCCACTCTTAAGGACTTGAAGGATGCAGGGGGGTTGATTCCCACCACATCCCAGTTCAATTCTCCTATTTGGCCTGTGCAGAAAACAGATAGGTCTTGGAGATGACAGTGGATTATTGTAAGCTCAACCAGGTGGTAACTCCAATTGCAGCTTCTGTTCCAGATGTGGTATCATTGCTTGAGCAAATCAACACATTCCTTGGTAATGGTATGCAGCTATTGATCTGGCAAATGCTTTTTTCTCAATAGCTATTAGGACCACCAGAAACAGTTTGCTTTCAGCTGGAAATGTTAGCAATATACTTGCACTGTCCTACCTCAGGGATACATCAACTCTCCAGCCCTATGTCATAATCTTGTCTGCAGGGACCTTGATCATTTGTCCCTCCCACAAGGCATCACACTAGTCCATTATATTGATGATATCATGTTGATTGGACCTAGTGAGCAAGAAGTAGAAACTACTCTAGACTTACTGGTAAGGCATTTGTGTATCAGAGGATGGGAGATAAATCCAACAAAAATACAGGGGCCTTCAACCTCAGTGAAATTTCTAGGTGTCCAGAGATGTGGGGCATGTTGAGATATCCCTTCTAAGGTGAAGGATAAGTTACTGCATCTGGCCCCTCCTATGGCCAAAAAAGAGGCACAATGCCTAGTTGGTCTCTTCAGATTTGGGCAACAACATATTCCTCATTTGGGTGTGCTACTCTGGCCCATTTATCAAGTGACCAGCCAGCTACATGGTGGCAGGTTGATCACATTAGGCCACTCCCTTCATGGAAGGGACAGTGATTTGTTCTCACTGGAACAGACCCATATTCTGGATATGGGTTTGTTTTCCCTGCACGCAGTGCTTCTGCCAAAACTACCATCCATGGGCTTACAGAATGCCTTATCCATTGTTATGGTATTCTACACAGCACTGCTTCTGATCAAGGAACACACTTCACAGAAAATGAAGTGTGGGAATGGGCACATGCTAATGAAATTCTCTGGTCTTACCATGTTCCCCATCATTCAGAAGCAGCTGGATTGATAGAAAGGTGGAATGGCCTTTTGAAAACTCAATTATGGGGCCAACTAGGTAGCAATACCTTGAAGAGCTGGGGTAATGTTCTCCAGGAAGCTGTGTATGCTCTGAATCAGCGTCCGCTGTATGGTGCTGTTTCTCCCACAGCCAGGACCCATGGGTCCAGGAACCAAGGGGTGGAAATGGGAGTGGCACCACTCACTATTACCCCTAATGATCAACTAGGAAAATTTTTGCTTCCTGTCCCTGCAACCCTGAGCTCTGCTGGTCAACAGGTTTTAGTTCCAAAATGGGGAGTGCTTCCACCAGGAGAAACAACAATGATTCCATTGAACTGGAATCTAAGACTGCCACCTGGTCATTTAGGGCTACTCATGCCCCTGGATCAACAAACCAAGAAGGGTATTACATTATTGGCTAGGGTGATTGATTCAGGGGGAAATAGAACTGCAACTACACAATGGAGGTAAAGAAGAGTTTTCTTGGAATATAGGAGATCCCCTAGGGTGTCTTTTAGTACTACCATGACTTGTGATTAAAATCGATGGCAAACTGCAACAACCCAATCCAGGCAGGACTACCAATGGCTCTGAAACTTCAGGAATGAAGGAATGGGTCACCCCACCAGGCAAAGAACCATGGCCAGCTGAAGTGCTTGCTGAGGGTAAAGGAAACATGGAATGGGTAGTGGAAGAAGGTAGAGATAAATATGAACTACGACCACATGATCAGTTACAGAAACGAGGACTATAAATCTGTTTTGTTCCTGTTATGCTATTTAAGTTATAAGATGTCAGGTTTACGAATGAATATTATCCCAGGACTTGCACCTTATTCTGGAGAGATTTAATGTGTTTCCAGTTATATGTAGGACAGTTGAGTATTGTCAGGTGAAAGAAAAAATGCGTGTTTTACTGTTTTGTTTTTTTTTTTTTTTTAAGAGGGAGGAAAGGAAGGAAAGACAGAGAAGGAAGGAAGGATGGAAGGAAGGAAGGGAGGAAGAAAGGGAAACATCTTTAAACATTTTCTTGTTTTATTATATTTTGTTTGTTTGTTTGTTTGTTTGTTTTTACATGGGCTGGGGCCGGGAATCGAACCGGGGTCCTCCGGCATGGCAGGCAAGCACTCTTGCCCGCTGAGCCACCGCGGCCCGCCTACTGTTTTTTTATTTAGAAATTAGGTATGGTTTAAAGTGATATGTATAGCTACCAAGCTGACAAAGGGTGGACTGTCATGGTCAGGTTCATGTGTCAACTTGGCCAAGTGATGGTACCTGTTTGTCCGATTGGGCAAGTGCTGGCCTTTCTGTTGCAATAAGGAATTACATAGAATTAAATCATGATCATCTTAGCTGCATCCACAGCTGATTCCATTTGTAATCAGCCAAGGGGAGTGTCTTCTGCAATGAGTGATGCTTAATCTAATCACTGGAAGCCTTTTAAGGAGGATTCAGAAGAGACAGGCTCTCTTCCTGCTTCGGCTGGTGAGCCTCTCCTGTGGAGTTCGTCCAGACCCTCCATCGGAATTGTCAACTTCACAGCCTGCCCTGCAGATTTTGGACTCTGCATTCCCACGGTTACATGAGACACTTTTATAAATTTTATATTTGTGAGTGTTTCCTATTGATTCTGTTTCTCTAGAGAACCCTAACTAATACACCTTCTTAACCAAAAGGAGGAAGATAAATGAAACAGAATAGTTTCAGTGGCTGAGAGATTTCAAATAGAATCAAGAAGCCATTCTGGAGGTTATTCTTTTACCTTATATAGATATCACTTTTCAGTTTTTGTATTGGAGTAGCTAGAGGGAAATACCTGATACTATTGAACTGTAATCCAATAGCCTTGATTCTTGAAGATGATAGTATACCTGTATAACTTTTAAGGTGGGGCCATGTGATATTGAAAACCTTGTAACTGACACTCCCTTTATCCAGTGTATGGACAGATGAGTAAGAAGATAAAGACAAAAGTAAATAAATGATAACAGGATATGGGATGCTGTGGGTATTCTTTTTTTCTTTTATTTTTCATTTTATTTTTATTTTTATTTTTTGGAGTAATGAAAATGTTCAAAAATCAATTGAGAAGATGATAACATAGCTATATGATGATACTGTGAACCATTGATTGTACACTTTAGATGATTATATGATATGTGAATATACAATATATATATCAATAAAATGCATTTAAAAAAGAATTTTGATCTGTCTCAACTCTGCTGCAAAACAATATGTGACAATGAGCAAATCTCTTGATTTCTCTGAAACTAAATTTTCTATTCTATAAACTAAGGGTGTTGGAGTACACAGACCTCTAAAGAGCCTCTTAAACTTAAAAATTCTGAGATCATGCATTCTTTCATTTTCACTGGATATTAATTGAGCATCTCTGAGGACCTGTAGATACAGTGGTAAACAAAGCATTTAATGTCCTCCCTCATGGAACTTACATTCTAGAAAGGCATTGAACAAATCACACAAATAATTCGAAATATGCTGACTCTAAGAAAGAAAAGTACAGGTTGCTGGAGAATGTATAACAAACTGGAAGCCTGAAACCAATTCAGTTGGGGCTTCAGAGGATGAGTTAAAAAAGCAGTGGACACAGCAGTAACATTGTAATATGCTTCCACTGAATGTAACAAAGGGATTAGGACAAGACCTAATGGTGGGGGGGCACTGGGGAGGGGGAATGGATTCCTTGAGGAAGAAAAGGAAATGTCTTCGTATAGATTATGGTCGTGAAGGCATGTCTATTTATTTAGGTTGGATTGCATGACGTGTAAATAAAACCGGTTAAAAATGAACAAAGAGAAACAAGTGCTTGAGAAAATGTGGAGAAAGAGATGTACCTATTCACTGCTGGTAGGGGAGCTGAGAGGTGCAAGCCCCTCAGGAGGGTACATGGTGGTTCCACAGGAAGCTCGGGGCAGGGCTGCCATATGACCCTGCAACCCCGTTGCTGAGCATATACCCAGAGGAACTGAGAGTGGGGACACAAATGGACATTTGCACACTGGTGTTTATGGTGGCAGTGTTCATAATTCACAATGGATGGAGGTGGCCTAAAGGTACAAAGACTGAGGGAAAGAAGGGGGAACTGTGATACACACATACAATGGACTACTCAGCGGCCACGCAAAGGAATAAGGCTGTGAGGCGTGCAACTAAGTAAATGACCTTTAAGGACTGTATGTTGAATGAAGTGACAGAAACATAAAGACAAATATTACCATGCCTCACTTATATGGAGTAAATGTAATGTACAAACTCAGAGAATTGAAGTCGAGAGCATGGGTTATCAGGCTGGGGCCTTTTGTAAAGGGTCCTAGATTGTAAGCTCTTACAGCAGTCACATATATTCAGGAGTTGTAACTGTTACTTTCAAATTCTGAGACACTGGAGTTCTTCATATATATAACTTGGTTATCCCCAGAAACTTAGGGTATTTTTGTGATACCTGAGACTTAGAGCTCTAAAGCTCTACTCTGTATGTGGTCAGCATTACCCCATACAGCAACTGTTTAAAAAGTTGCAAAAGGGACCAGACTTCGACTATAGATATGAATGAAACTGATCTGGATAAGACTAAGGTAGATGAGAATATATGGTAAAGGATAACATAGTCCATATTTTGAAACTTCAACTTCTGTGTAAGACCAAAGGGAGAGATGTTTATTTGGTGCAAAATTTATATCTTGGGTACTGCATTACCTAATTTAATTTGAATGGTCAGTTTAGATGAATACCATATGTACATGAATTCTTGAATAGGGCATGAGCTCTTGTTGGTTTGTACAGGTTAGTGTGATGCCCTGATATATCCCAGAGTAATTTGAGCAGTGAATAAAAAAGCATCTGCAAAGTCCCCTTGGGAGACTGGGGAGAAAGGAGGAAATAGTCAACTTCCCCATTTGGAAATTCCTGATATTCTCACAAGCAGTGGGGACAACCAGATCAATAGGCTGAGCCCTTGATCTTGGAGTTTTCTCCTATGAAACTTATTCCTGCAAAGGAGAAGCTAAACCTACTTATAATTATGCCTAAGAGTCACCCCCAGAGAACCTCTTTTGTTGCTCAGATGTGACCTCTCTCTCGAAGCCATCTTGGCAGGTGAACTCACTGCCCTCCCCCACTACACGGGACATGACTCCTAGGGGTGTAATTCTCCTTGGCAGTGTGGCACAGAACTCCTGGCATCACGGGATTGAGAAAGCCTTCTTGACCAAAAAGGGGAAGAGAGAGATGAGAAAATAAAGTTTCAGTGACTGAGAGATTTCAAATAGAGTCAAGAGGTTATCCTGGAGGTTATTCTTATGAATTATATAGCTATCCCTTTTTTAGTTTATGGTGTATTTGAGTGACTGGAGGGAAGTACCTAACATTGTTGAGCTATGTTCCAGTAGCCTTGATTCTTTTTTTTTTTTCAGTGCCCAGGATGCAGCTTATTAATTTGTATCAAGAGACATCCCTCCGAGTGAACTAGAATGCTCAGCTCACTCTCTTCCTGCTGGAAGGTCTTTTTAGCAAATTGAATCAGTATCAGAGGTTGCCTGATGGCTATGGGGTAAAAGGCACACACAAGGAGTTTGTGGAATTGCTTTGATTTGGCCATGCTTCTAAAAAATTATTTACTAAATTTTATTTTTAGTTCCATAAGTAATGTTTGTATGTATTCTTGCTATAAAACATTCAAATGGGGCGATGCAATGGTGGCTCAGTGGCAGGATTCTCATCTGCCATGCCAGAGACCTGGGTTCGATTCCTGGGGCCTGACCATGCAAGAAAAAACAAAAAAACAAAAACAAAATTCAAATGATACCAGTAAAGTAAAAGTGCCCCTAATAGAGCTCACCCTCTCCCATACCTTTTCCCAGAGGCATCAGTTGTTAGTTTGGGAAATATCCTTCCACACCTATGGTCCCTTTGGGGAGCATCTGCAACTCAGGTAGCTGTAATACGCCACTTCTTTGATTGGGACAGATTATCCCCCATATTGGATTCCTTGTGTTCATCCCAGACAAGACACCATTTCTCTTAGTGGGTCACTGGAGAAACACAGACAAATTCTAACCATCCAGCTCTGATGACATATTGGGCATCATTGTTAGGGAAAGTAATCCAGCCCACACAGATTTCTGGCTGTGGTAGGCTTATCTTTAACCAGCAGTTTTGCAGAAGGCCACAAAGGAAGGAGATCTCTTGGTGTATGCATGCATTCTTGAACACACTTTAGGTTTCGTTTTGCCACATGTTACACTAGCTACTGAAAGAATGCAGATAATCTAGCATCTTAACCTATATGTGACTCAGAAGCTAACTTTTTTTAAAGTTTTTTTATTGTATAGTGTAACATATATACAAAGCAAAGAAATAAAAAAGCAATAGTCTTTAAAGCACTCTTCAACAAGTAGTTACAGGATAGATTCCAGAGTTTGTCTATACCATGTATAGATTGTATGTGTGTGAAAATTTCTCAATAAAAATATTTTTTTTACAAAAAGGCAATAGCCACACAAAAACTACGTGAGGCTTTGTTCTAACTTGCAACTATATGAATGCAAAGTAATAAACAGTTAGCATTAGAGTCCTTACAGTCCTCTGGTATCTCCAATAAGCTTACAAGTTCAAAATGCCCACAAAACCCAATGGCAGTGCATTTTCTTATTATTCAATGTGCAGCACTGGACCTTTCAACAATTTCTAGGCTACTTGTTTCTGTAAAAACAATGAAATGACTGTGGTAGAACATTCTGTCAGATGGTCTATGCCTTGGATAGATGACCCTTCATCCCAGTTTGTCCCTGAGATGGCATGAAAACTTTCCCTAAAGAATTTCTTTCATAAATAGAAATGGAATTTTCCTCTTGTTCTCAGATTCAACCCAAATTCTCCAAAACTCTGGATTCCAGAGGCTCCAAGGCAAGTCCTTCAAATCCTCTCCCATTGTTTGATGAATGAAATCAGATTGGAGTCTTCATGGTGGCAATGAACTCCAATCTGGAGTCCATTAAAAAAACTAAGGAAAGGACCTAGAAATGAAGTGGTAGGGAGTTATGGCAGAATTTGGGTCTTCTGAGAGGAAGAAAAGAACTACTTCTGGGAGTATACAGGGAAGTTCAATATCGCAGCCCTGACTGGCCCTGAATTGCAGGCTGACCCCATGGTCATGCAAAACCCTTCTATTCTTATGTTTTCATTTGAAAATATTTCCTAACCCATCTTAGGAAGATGAAAGTTGAGCACCTTGAAATAAAGAATAAATATTTTATTTTTCTGTTTTCCCTTTAGGGTGAGCTGAAGGC
This sequence comes from Tamandua tetradactyla, assembly GCF_023851605.1. Classification (NCBI taxonomy): domain Eukaryota; kingdom Metazoa; phylum Chordata; class Mammalia; order Pilosa; family Myrmecophagidae; genus Tamandua; species Tamandua tetradactyla. The sequence continues at coordinate 18,653,007 of NC_135327.1, read as the reverse complement.
TGCAACCTAGAAAGTATTAAACAACTATGTTTACTGTCCACATTCTATAAGGGACATCTGAGAGACAGGATAGTGAAGTAGTTCAAAACAAGTCATTAACTGTTTTCTCAACTGTTAGATGAGATAATGTAGTAGTTAGGTTCAGGTGTCAACTCGGCATCTTGGTGATGTCAACTTGGTCAGTTGATGGTGGCTTGAATTACATTCTTCAAGTATTCAAATATTTTTCAAATACTTGAATGTAAGCTCCTCCCTCTTAAATTCTAGGAGGGCAGGATTCCCATATGATTTATTTATTACATTGTATGTCCATTGCCCATAATGCTTGGCACAAAGTATACACGCAACAAATATTTGTTGACTTAATTAATATACAAGAGTTCATTAAGAGCCTAGATTAGATGATTGCTTTGTGTGATTGTGGACCTTCATTCAGGAAAGCGAACTGACCTCCAAATTGCTTCGGTAAATTGTCTGCTCCTTTGTCAGAAATGTTTTCACTCAAGGTCTATCCGTTTGGGTTAAGACTTTGCTTCTGTGAGATCCTGTTACAATACAGATGTCTCTTCACAGAGAAGCTACAAATTCAATTATATTGCTCATCAGCAAAAAAAGGAAAGAAGGAAGAGAGGGAGGGCTTTTAAATAGTGCTGGAATTCTATTAAATAATCTCAATACTCACTATTCTACTTAATAATCTTATTGTGAGTGTGAAGTGAAAGATAGTAATCTGATGTTTTCCAGGGCTATCTCAATTCTTGAATGAGCTTCTTGCCTAGTGATTAAGGAATTTCTTTACAGCATGGACCCTAAATGCAAACCACTTACTCTGGGGCTCAGCTGAAGTAACAGTGATCTGTTCCAATACTGGAGGGAAAACTGTCTAAGTGAAGCATATTAAGAGACAGATTTCCAACATGGCATCTTCCTAAGGTATTTCATGGGCAATTTTGACCATATGCAATTTCACCACACATCTTTATGACTTTAGACTTTAGATAATGTAACTTCAAGTTATACCTTCATTATATTCATCTAGGATACTGTCACACATTAGTCTTGTATGTGCATATTTGTGAGCACACCTGAGCATTCTATGGCTAAAAATAGAATAATAGCTAGTTTATATTCTCAATAAAAAAAACAACTAATCATTTGTGAATTATGTTTCTGTCTAAACTTATATTCTCATTACTAATAATTTAAACAAGATCTTCTGCCTTGATTATAATTTTTAGTAAATGAATTTTAGTTTTGATGTTTTATTTTATTTTAGATTTCTATTCAAAAATATTTACTGAGCACCTACTAATCCTGGGCTTAGTGCTATCTACTTCCCTATATGTTATTTCCTTTAATGGAGTTTTTATGAAAATCCTCTTGCTCCAAAGTCACTGCGGGATTGATGAAGGGCCCAGACCATATGTGGGTCAAAGTAGAGTGTGAAATCTGCAAACATTAAGGGGAAATTATGTAAGTAAAAATTTAATGGTTCTGTAACATATTTTGGCAAAAGGGTACTTGGTTCTTCTGGAAGGAGGGAGCCATCCTTGGGAAGTCTTCTTGCTAGATTTAAGTATCAAAGAGTTCCTGGCATTGGGAGAAACAGCCTCTTCCACTGGTATGATTTTTAATCACTTCTTGACTAGAGGTCGAGAAGACAGTCTCTAGGATTGTAGATCGTTAATTGGTTTTATCACTTTACTGTTAGGATTCTTAGACTTTGTTGTGCATGGGAATCACTTGCAGTACTTGTTTCAACTGCAGGTTCCATTACTGCTTTATTGGGTATTTCAAATTGTACCTTCTAGTTTTAGTGTTCTTACATCTTATTTAATGTATCTTGAATTTCACATCAAGAAGTCAAGCTTAGCAAATTCAAATTCATGAAAGCTGATAAGCTTTAGGAGTAGCAAGTTCCAAGCATAATTTCATGAGTTGGCTTGTCCTAGTCCTAGTCTAACTATAGATTCTATCTCAGTTTATTCTGGGCCTTTGAATACAGAAAACTGCTATCTTCACCTCTCTATCCTCAGTACCTAACATAATGCCTGGCATTTAGTAGTATTTCTATGAATTAATTAGCAGGATTTTATCTATAACATTTTCTAATTAATCTATTATATTTGCTTTATTTTCTCCAAAGTTGGCTTGGGATTAGGTGTAGTCTTTTCTTTCTTAGCCTCCAGGACCTTGACTCTTGGAGGAGCAAAAGCTTATAGTTTCACAGTCTACTCCAAACTAAGGTTGAGATACAGAGATAGTCAAAATACTAAGAAGTAGATTGCTATCTTCATGGTGCTTCGGGTAGTTCCCATCCTTGCTTTGAACTAAGCTAAAAGTGTCTTTGGTATTACTCCACCATCTATAGTATTACTTCCTCATTTCTACCACCTTTCCTCTAGCCCATGTATCCATGCTTCCCCATGCTACTGCCTTAAGCATGCACTCCAATTTATGCTGTCAGTATTGCCCTCATTGCACTACTACCATCATCAAAACATGGGTCCGATTGTCTCAAGACACTAGAAAAGTCTTGAAAATTCAGAGTTGAATTAAACTTTAAAGGCTATTGTGTATGATTCTCTTCTAGAAGGCTGACACTTCCTCTACTACTGCTCTAAGCAATAATCCGTTTTATGTTTAAAAGCCTTCGGTTGCAAGAAACATGACTTCCTTGCATGAGCCCATCTCATCTTGTGCCAACTTAAATTGTTATACAATTCTTGCCTATATTAAAGTGAGCACTATTCCCCTGTGGATTTGTTCAGTAAACAAAAATTAACCCAGACTGATTCTGTGATGGCCCTGTGCTAAGTACCAGAAATATAATAAATAAGACATAGTCCCACCACATCTGACTGATATAAATTTTAAAGTCTGGCAAACCAACTATTGGCAAAGATGTAGGGAAATAGAAACTTTCATAAATTTCTATGGGGGTAAAATCAGTACAACTGTTTTGGAAGGCAATTTAGGAATATCTAATAAACTCAAACATGTAAATGGCTTCCCTTTCTGGCAGTGTTACAGATTAGATACTGTAAACGATCTTCTTGCCAAAAAGAATAAAATGTGGTATAAGATATCTTTTCACAAATCTATTAAATGCATCACTGAGCAGACACCAAAATAAAGAGTCCACAGAGTCCAAAAGCAAAATGAGTCAGGTTTCACTAAAAAAGCCAAGTTTCACTGAAAAAGGTTTCTATTAATCCTTGGAAATTTTGAAATTCTTGGTTGATGCCTGCACAGGGCACAGGGATAAGAGATAAAGCAATAAAGCATATGGCCAACCCAGGACAGAAATCTAATAGAAGAGCTCTGCATTAATCCAGAGCCTCAAAGTCCCTACATCCTTAGTGTAAGGATGAATCAAAAATAAATCTTGACATGCAAAAAGAACAAGAAAGGAAACTGGCTTCACTCTACCTTGGCACTGGATGGAGGGCGAGAAGGCCTCTAGTAAGGCTTGGTACCCAGAAGCTACGTTTGTAGTCAGAATTCATACTTCTTGTGTGGTCTGAAAAGCCTCAAGAAAAACAGTTGAAAGTGATGCTGAGTTTATAGCAACTGTCAAAAGCAAACAAACATCCCTGTAAAAATTCACATCAAACCAAATTTAAATAATTCTCTCAAACTTTTCAGGAAAATACACAGTCTACTCTCTTTCTCCGCCGGCCCGCCACGCGGCGCCCACGCCCCGCAGCAGCCGAGCCGCCCGCCCTCCTTCTCCCCTCTCTTTCTCCGCCGGCCCGCCGCGCGGCGCCCACGCCCCGCAGCAGCCGAGCCGCCCGCCCTCCTTCTCCCCTCTCTTTCTCCGCCGGCCCGCCGCGCGGCGCCCACGCCCCGCAGCAGCCGAGCCGCCCGCCCTCCTTCTCCCCTCTCCTCCCCCTCCTGCTCCGGCTGCTCTCCAACCACCACGGTGCCCTCTTCCCCCGCCTTCACCGTGCTCCTCCGCCACCAGCCTCGACAGCCTTGCCGCCCTCACCTTTCCTCCTCCAGAACAGCTACTGGGGGAGTGGAGATAATACAGAACAGCTCCTGGAACCACGAGGGAGATCAAAGGGACAGCGTACCCCATCCTGGAACGGCTGACTATCTGGGAGAACCAGCTCCGGTGAGATCACCAAGGGGCACGGGCTTTCCTGGGTGGGACGGCAAGCGACCGGAGTCCCTCCCTTCCACCTTCCTGGGCCAGCTGGTAGAATTGGACAGGCGGTCCCCTTAGGCCGCGGCGGCCCCCTTAGGCCGCGGCGGCTGGTGCCCCCACCACACGAGGCCCCCCGGAACAACTGAGATAGTTGGGTCGGAAATCCCCAGACTGCGGAGAACAGTGACCGGGGGATCCCTTCCAAACACGTGACTCCCCCGTCGGCTGGGAACAGTGTACTCTCCCGGGCTGCAACAGCTGGCGCCCTCCCGCCACGCTTGGTGCCCCGGGCCGACTGGCTAATTTGGCCGGATGCTCTCCTGTGCAGCGACGGCCGGCGACCCTCCCCGCGGTTGGAACCCCGGGCCGGCTGGCATTCTTCCAAGACGCTTAGGTTGCCGAACCTCCCCTACGGCGAGAGTTTTCCAGAGTTGAGGGACCCACAGCAACTTTCGTTGGTGGAACCCACAGACAGGCGTGTGCCACGAGCGCCACCTACTGGGCAGGATAGGAAGAACAGAACCCAGAGATTGCACAGAAAAATCTTTCAACCTGTGGGGTCGAACACCCGGGAAAATCTGACTAAATGCCCAGACGCCAGCAGAAGATAACAGATCACGCTCAGAAAATTGAACATATGGCCCAGTCAAACGAAGAAACCAATAGTTCAAATGAGATACAGGAGTTGAAACAACTAATGCTGAATATACGAACAGAAATGGAAAACCTCTTCAAAAATGAAATCGATAAATTGAGGGAGGACATGAAGAAGACATGGGCTGAACATAAAGAAGAAATAGAAAAACTGAAAAAACAAATCACAGAACTTATGGAAGTGAAAGATAAAGTAGAAAAGATGGAAAAAACAATGGATACCTACAATGACAGATTTAAAGAAACAGAAGATAGAATTAGTGATTTGGAGGATGAAACATCTGAATTCCAAAAAGAAACAGAAACTATCCAGAAAAGAATGGAAAAATTTGAACAAGGTATCAGGGAACTCAAGGACAATGTGAACCGTACAAATATACGTGTAGTGGGTATCCCAGAAGGAGAAGAGAAGGGAAAAGGAGGAGAAAAACTAATGGAAGAAATTATCACTGATAATTTCCCAACTCTTATGAAAGACCTAAAATTACAGATCCAAGAAGTGCAGCGCACCCCAAAGAGATTAGACACAAATAGGCGTTCCCCAAGACACTTACTAGTTAGAATGTCAGAGGTCAAAGAGAAAGAGAGGATCTTGAAGGCAGCGAGAGAAAAACAATCCGTCACATACAAGGGAAACCCAATAAGACTATGTGTAGATTTCTCAGCAGAAACCATGGAAGCTAGAAGACAGTGGGATGATATATTTAAGTTACTAAAAGAGAAAAACTGCCAGCCAAGACTCCTATATCCAGCAAAATTGTCCTTCAAAAATGAGGGAGAAATTAAAACATTCTCAGACAAAAAGTCACTGAAAGAATTTGTGACCAAGAGACCAGCTCTGCAAGAAATACTAAAGGAAGCACTAGAGTCAGATACAAAAAGACAGAAGAGAGAGACATGGAGAAAAGTGTAGAAAGAAGGAAAGTCAGATATGATATATATAATACAAAAGGCAAAATGGTAGAGGAAAATATTATCCAAATAGTAATAACTCTAAATGTCAATGGACTGAATTCCCCAATTAAAAGACATAGACTGGCAGAATGGATTAAAAAACAGGATCCTTCTATATGCTGTCTACAGGAAACACATCTTAGACTCAAAGATAAATATAGGTTGAAAGTGAAAGGTTGGGAAAAGATATTTCATGCAAACAACAACCAGAAAAGAGCAGGAGTGGCTATACTAATATCCAACAAATTAGACTTCAAATGTAAAACAGTTAAAAGAGACAAAGAAGGACACTATCTACTATTAAAAGGAACAATTAAGCAAGAAGACATAACAATCATAAATATTTACGCACCGAACCAGAATGCCCCAAAATACGTGAGGAATACACTGCAAACACTGAAGAGGGAAATAGACACATATACCATAATAGTTGGAGACTTCAATTCACCACTCTCATCAATGGACAGAACATCTACACAGAGGATCAATAAAGAAATAGAGAACCTGAATATTACTATAAATGAACTTGACTTAACAGACATTTATAGGACATTACATCCCACAACAGCAGGATACACCTTTTTTTCAAGTGCTCATGGATCATTCTCAAAGATAGACCATATGCTGGGTCACAAAGCAAGTCTTAACAAATTTAAAAATATTGAAATCATACACAACACTTTCTCGGATCATAAAGGAATGAAGTTGGAAATCAATAATAGCGGAGGGCCAGAAAATTCATAAATACATGGAGGCTCAACAACACACTCTTAAACAACAAGTGGGTCAAAGAAGAAATTGCAAGAGAAATTAGTAAATACCTAGAGGCAAATGAAAATGAAAACACAACATATCAAAACTTATGGGATGCAGCAAAGGCAGTGCTAAGAGGGAAATTTATTGCCCTAAATGCCTTTATCAGAAAAGAAGAAAAGGCAAAAATGCAGGAATTAACTGTCCACTTGGAAGAACTGGAGAAAGAACAGCAAACTAATCCCAAAGCAAGCAAAAGGAAAGAAATAACAAAGATTAGAGCAGAAATAAATGAAATTGAAAACATGAAAACAATAGAGAAAATCAATAAGACCAGAAGTTGGTTCTATGAGAAAATCAACAAGATTGATGGGCCCTTAGCAAGATTGACCAAAAGAAGAAGAGAGAGGATGCAAATAAATAAGATTAGAAATGAAAGAGGAGACATAACTACTGACCTCACAGAAATAAAGGAGGTAATAACAGGATACTATGAACAACTTTACGCTAATAAATACAACAATTTAGAAGAAATGGACAGGTTCCTGGAAAGACATGAACAACCAACTTTGACTCAAGAAGAAATAGACGACCTCAACAAACCAATCACAAGTAAAGAGATTGAATTAGTTATTCAAAAGCTCCCTAAAAAGAAAAGTCCAGGACCAGACGGCTTCACATGTGAATTCTATCAAACATTCCAGAAAGAATTAGTACCTACTCTCCTCAAACTCTTCAACATAATCGAAGTGGAGGGAAAACTACCTAATTCATTCTATGAAGCCAACATCACCCTCATACCAAAACCAGGCAAAGATATTACAAAAAAAGAAAACTACAGACCAATCTCTCTAATGAATACAGATGCAAAAATCCTCAATAAAATTCTAGCAAATCGTATCCAACAACACATTAAAAGAATTATACATCATGACCAAGTAGGATTCATCCCAGGTATGCAAGGATGGTTCAACATAAGAAAATCAATTAATGTAATACACCATATCAACAAATCAAAGCAGAAAAATCACATGATCATCTCAATTGATGCAGAGAAGGCATTTGACAAGATTCAACATCCTTTCCTGCTGAAAACACTTCAAAGGATAGGAATACAAGGGAACTTCCTTAAAATGATAGAGGGAATATATGAAAAACCCACAGCTAATATCATCCTCAATGGGGAAAAATTGAAAACTTTCCCCCTAAGATCAGGAACAAGACAAGGATGTCCACTATCACCACTATTATTCAACATCGTGTTGGAAGTTCTAGCCAGAGCAATTAGGCAAGAAAAAGAAATACAAGGCATCAAAATTGGAAAGGAAGAAGTAAAACTATCACTGTTTGCAGACGATATGATACTATATGTAGAAAACCCAGAAAAATCCACAACAAAATTACTAGAGCTAATAAATGAGTACAGCAAAGTAGCAGGTTACAAGATCAACATTCAAAAATCTGTAGCTTTTCTATACACTAGTAATGAACAAGCTGAGGCGGAAATCAAGAAACGAATCCCATTTACAATCACAACTAAAAGAATAAAATACCTAGGAATAAATTTAACCAAAGAGACAAAAAACCTATATAAAGAAAACTACAAAAAACTGTTAAAAGAAATCACAGAAGACCTAAATAGATGGAAGGGCATACCGTGTTCATGGATTGGAAGACTAAATATAGTTAAGATGTCAATCCTACCTAAATTGATTTACAGATTCAATGCAATACCAATCAAAATCCCAACAACGTATTTTTCAGAAATAGAAAAACCAATAAGCAAATTTATCTGGAAGGGCAGGGTGCCCCGAATTGCTAAAAACATCTTGAGGAAAAAAAACGAAGCTGGAGGTCTCACGCTGCCTGACTTTAAGGCATATTATGAAGCCACAGTGGTCAAAACAGCATGGTATTGGCATAAAGATAGATATATCGACCAATGGAATCGAATAGAGTGCTCAGATATAGACCCTCTCATCTATGGACATTTGATCTTTGATAAGGCAGTCAAGCCAACTCACCTGGGACAGAGCAGTCTCTTCAATAAATGGTGCCTAGAGAACTGGATATCCATATGCAAAAGAATGAAAAAAGACCCATCTCTCACACCCTATACAAAAGTTAACTCAAAATGGATCAAAGATCTAAACATTAGGTCTAAGACCATAAAACAGATAGAGGAAAATGTTGGGAGATATCTTATGGATCTTACAACTGGAGGTGGTTTTATGGACCATAAACCTAAAGCAAGAACACTGAAGAAGGAAATAAATAAATGGGAGCTCCTCAAAATTAAACACTTTTGTGCATCAGAGAACTTCATCAAGAAAGTAGAAAGACAGCCTACACAATGGGAGACAATATTTGGAAACGACATATCAGATAAAGGTCTAGTATCCAGAATTTATAAAGAGATTATTCAACTCAACAACAAAAAGACAGCCAACCCAATTACAAAATGGGAAAAAGACTTAAACAGACACCTACCAGAAGAAGAAATACGGATGGCCAAGAGGCACATGAAGAGATGCTCAATGTCCCTGGCCATTAGAGAAATGCAAATCAAAACCACAATGAGATATCATCTCACACCCACCAGAATGGCCATTATCAACAAAACAGAAAATGACAAGTGCTGGAGAGGATGCGGAGAAAGAGGCACACTTATCCACTGTTGGTGGGAATGTCAAAGGGTGCAACCACTGTGGAAGGCAGTTTGGCGGTTCCTCAAAAAGCTGAATATAGAATTGCCATACGACCCAGCAATACCATTGCTAGGTATCTACTCAAAGGACTTAAGGGCAAAGACACAAACGGACATTTGCACACCAATGTTTGTGGCAGCGTTATTTACAATTGCAAAGAGATGGAAACAGCCGAAATCTCCATCAACAGAAGAGTGGCTAAACAAACTGTGGTATATACATACGATGGAATATTATGCAGCTTTAAGACAAGAAAAACTTATGAACCATGTAATAACATGGATGGACCTAGAGAATATTATGCTGAGTGAATCCAGCCAAAAACTAAAGGACAAATACTGTATGGTCCCACTGATGTGAACGGACATTCGAGAATAAACTTGAAATATGTCATTGGTAACAGAGTTCAGCAGGAGTTAGAAACAGGGTAAGACAATGGGGAATTGAAGCTGAAGGGATACAGACTGTGCAACAGGACTAGATACAAAAACTCAAAAATGGACAGCACAATAATACCTAATTGTAAAGTAATCATGTTAAAACACTGAATGAAGCTGCATCTGAGCTATAGGGTTTTTTTTGTTTTTGTTTGCTTGTTGGTTTGTTTGTTGTTGTTGTTTTTTACTATTACTACTACTTTTATTTCTTTTCTTTATATTAACATTTTATATCTTTTTCTGTTGTGTTGCTAGTTCCTCTAAACCGATGCAAATGTACTAAGAAACAATGATCATGCATCTATGTGATGATGTTAAGAATTATTGAGTGCATATGTAGAATGGTATGATTTCTAAATGTTGTGTTAATTTCTTTTTTTTTTCTCTCCGTTAATAAAAAAAAATAAAAATAAAAAAAAAAAAACTTAATTGGGACTGTTAAAAAAAAAAAAATACACAGTCTACAGTGAACACCCCAATATACACAAGAAAATAATGGACCATAAGTGAGAATTGTCAGAAACCCCAGAGACCAGAAATAGACCTATAAAAAATTCAAGTATTGCAGTTACCAGAGGCTGGATATAAAATAACAGTGCTTGATATGTTTAAAGGAACAGAAGAGGAACTTGAAAAAAGAAGTAGTGAATTAAAGACTATAGAAAACCACCAAAGGAACCAGCTAAACTTCTAGAAATGAAAAACATAAAAATTGAAATTCAAAGCTCAATGAAGGCTTTAAACAGCAGTTCAGACACTGAAACGAACTAGTGTACTGGAAGTGAGATCCAAAGTAATTATCTAGAATGCAGTCCTGAAATTTACAAAGATGAAAAAGGCCATTAAAGACCCGAAAGGTAGAATGAGAAGTCATTAATATATGTCTAATTGGTGTGAACAGACAGCGATAATGGCAAAAATAAGTAAAAGGTAAAATTTGAAGAGATTATGTCTGATAATTTTCTTTTGTGGAAGTCAAATCACCTATATACCAGTGAACTATTGCTGCAAAACAAAGCACCTGAAAGTTTGGTAGTCTAAAACAATAACCATTTTATTTGCTCACAATTTTGTGGGTCAACCAGCTGTTCTGGTCTGCATGGCTGATCTCTATGTCATTGCTGACCACTCATTTAGGTTAGAATAGTCTTATTCACATATATGACCAGCTACATAATTTGTAGGGCCCAGTGCGAAATGAAAATGCGAGACTCCTTGTACAAAATTATTAAGAATTTCAAGATGATGATGAGAGATCACTAAACCAAGTGCAGGGCCCTTTTAAGGTTGGGACCGTTTGCACTACGCAGATCTCGGGCCCATGAAATGGATCCTGCTCACTTACCTGGTAGTTGGCAAGCTGATTCTCTACAGGGCCTCAGCTGGGACCAGCTTATCTCTACCCCATGGGGTCTCATATTCGAATAGGTTAGCCCACGCTAATAGAAGGATCCTCAGTAGAAGCAAGAGAGGGAGAACCCCAAGGTGCAAACATTTTTCAAGATGGTTTGAGTCACATTTGCAATTTCCTGTTGGTCAGAGAAAGTAATTTGGCCAAGCCCTGATTCAAGAGGGAGAGAAATACATTTCTACCTCTTGATGGGAGGAACTACAGAGAACTTGTGGCCATTTTTTACACTTACAAGTATACCATAACTCTCAAAGGAGCAACAATAATATAGTCTGGTGATTTCGCTGAGACAACAATGGATGCCATAATACATAGTATTGGAATATCTTCGAATTGTTGAGAAGAAAGACCACTCAATATAGAATTCTCTGCCCATCAAAATAAGGGTTAAATTTATGCTCATGTGTACTGAGTATAAGAGTCCTTATTTTCCCATATTCTACCCAATTCTGGGTATTATTTACTTTTTAAATTCTTTCTCAACTTGCCTGGCAAAAAATTGATGCTTTATAGTTTAACTTTGTACTCTTTGATTTTTAGCAATCTGGGGCATCTTTCCACCTATTTATTGAATATTTATTTTTCTGTGAGTTGTCTGTTTATGTAATTTACCTTTTGTTATACTGACTTGTTAAATTTTTTCTTATACATTAATAAGAATTCTTCATCTTAAGGATTTAAAATTTTTGGTCCTCATTTGAGTTGAAAAAAAAAATGAGGGTTGGCATTTTTGCCCTCTGATCAGTACAACTGCTTTGGAAGGCAATTTAGGAATATCTAATAAACTCAAACATGTAAACGGCTTCCCTTTCTGGCAGTGTTACAGATTAGATACTGTAAATGATCTTCCTGCCAAAAAGAATAAAATGTGAGACCCCTTGTACAAAATTATTAAGAATTTCAAGATGATGATGACAGATCACTAAACCAAGTGCAGGGCCCTTTTAAGGATGGGACCGTTTGCACTAGGCACTACTTGCCATGGCAGTTGGCAAGAGCAAGGAATTTACAAAGGGTGGTAAAAAGGGAGCCAAGGAGAAAGTGGTTGATTCATTTTCTGAGAGAGATTTCTATGATGTGAAAGCATCAGCAAGATGTTAATAAAGAGATATTGGGAAAACACTAGTTATAAGGACTCAAAGAATCAAAATTACATCTGATGGCCCTAAGGATCATATTTTTGAAGTTAGCTTTGCTAATTCTGCAGAATACTGGAGTTAAATGTAGAAAATTCAAGCTAATTACTGAGGAAGTACAGGGCAGAAACTTCCTAACCAATTCTCATGGCATGAATCTTACCCGTGACAAAATGAGCTCCATGGTCAAAAAAATAGTAGACCATGATTAAAGCTCATGTTGATATCAAAACTACCTATGGTTATTTTCTTCATCTGTTCTGTGTTGGTTTTACTAAGAAACACAGCAACCCAATTCAGAAGACCTCTTATGCTCAGCATCAGTAGGTCCACCAAATCTAGAAGAAGATCATGGAAATCATGTCCCAAAAGGTACAGACAAATGACTTGAAAGAAGTGGTGAATAAATTTATTCCAGACAGCATTGGTAGAGACACAGAAAAGGTTTGCCAATCTATATATTTTCTCCATATGTGTTCATTATAAAAGCAAAAATGCTGAAGAAGCCCAAGTTTGAATTTTGAAAACTCCTGGAGCTTCATAGTGAAGGGAGATGTTCTGGAAAAGCTATTGAAGATGAGAGAGGTACTAAAGTTGAACAAGCTGATGAATATGAAATACCAGTCCAAAAATCTGTTTAAAATTCAGACTTTTAGATTCAAAAAATGAAATCTGAATAAATTTTTACACCAACAAAATCTGTAAGAGTTTATTGCCAAAGTATTCACATCAAAGGTAGTACTAATGGACAAAGATAGAAAAAAAATTATCCAAATGGAAAATCTATGTTACGAAAAGGAATCATGAACAAAGACATTGGTTTAAAATATGAGTAAATTTAAGAAATATTGGTAGTATAAAACAATAATGACATTGTCTAATATGTGGTAGAACGAAACATCTAGAGCTCAATTAATGGGCAAAGGAGAGGTGACCAGAGCTAAAGAATTCTTAGGTCCTTATATTTTCTGAAGGATGATAAAGACAAAATTAACTTTAGACTTTGTAAAATTAAGCATACATGTTTAAATAGCTAGAACAACTGGTAAAATAGTGACTTAATATAATATTTACTTAGAGAGTATAATTTCCAAAAGAAATGAAAAATAAATAGAATGTGAAAAGAAAAAAAAATCTAAAAGAAGCAGAAAGAAAAGGGGAAGAAAAGAAATAGAAAAAACAAAACAAATAGAACAAAAGAATGTAGAACAAAATCCAAATCTATAAGTAATCACAATAAATCTAAATGCATCAAACTTGCCATTGAAGAGACAAAGATATCAGACCAGATTAAATTTTTTTTAGAAAATACAAAGTTCAAACATACCTAACACTTCAAGACTCAAGTTGAAAATCAAAGGATGAAAATAATAACCAAAAGAAAGCTGGTATAGCTATATTAATATCAACTCAAATATACTTAAAGGCAAAAAGTATTACTAGAAATAAAAGTGATTACTTATGATAAATTATGATAAATTAATAATGTTAAAAAGTTTAATTCACCAGATACTAACAATTCTAAACTTGCATGTGCCTAATAATATAGCCTTATATGTCAAAATTTGACATAGAAAAAGAAATTATTAGATTCACTATTCCTATCCTAATGGGAACTTGCAATGTACTTCTCTCATAAATGATAAAGTAGACCAAAACATTGGTAAGGATATAGAAAATTTGAAAAATGCACTTACTGAAATTGATCTATCAGACATAAATAGAGCATTGCACCTAATAATTGGAGAATTCTTTTCTTTTTTTTTTTTTGCATGGTCAGGCACTGGGAATCAAGCCTGGGTCTCCAGCATGGCAGGCAAGAACTCTGCCTGCTGAGCCACCGTGGCCTGAAAAATCTTTTTTTTTTTTTTTAAGTACTCTTGCAACATTTATGAAAACTGAACAAAGGCTAGGCCAAAAGGTGAAGCTGAACAAATTTTAAACAATTAGTATAACCAGACTTCATTCTGGGGCCACAATGCAATCAAGTTAGAAGCCTATAATAATTCTTCTGCAAGATACAACTTCTCTAATTAAAAAAGAAAAAAAAAGGACTTCCGGAGAAGATGGCAGCTTAGTAAGACGCGCGGGTCTTAGTTCCTCCTCCAGAAAAGCAACTAAAGAAAGAGAAACAATACGAAACAGCTCCCGGAGTCACAACAGAGACCAAAAGACAGCGTACCCCATTCTGGAACAGCTGAACGGGCAGGGAGAATCCACTGCGGTGAGATACCCAAGGGGCGCACGTTTTCCTGGCCGGGGCGGCTGGTGACTGGGGTCCCCTCCACGCACGTGGCTCCCCGGTCTGACTGGGAACGTTGGATAGCGGGGCCCTCCCGTCACGCTTGGCATCTCGGGCCAGCTGGGCAATTTGGACCGGCACTCCCCCAAGCCGCGGCGGCCAGCGACCCACCCCTCCACGCGCGGTTTCCTGGGCCGACTGCCCCGCAGACAGACGACCGCCACGAGCGCCACCTACTGGGCAGGAAAAGAAAAACAGAGCCCAGAGATTTCACAGAAAAACGTTTCAACCAGCCGGGTCCCACACCCAGGGAAATCTGATCAAATGCCCAGACACCAGCAGAAAATAATGGATGACGCTCGGAAAATTGAAGATATGGCCCAGTCAAAGGAACAAACCAATAGTTCAAATGAGATACAGGAGCTGAGACAACTAATGCTGAATATACGAACAGAAATGGAAGAACTCTTCAAAAACCAAATCAATAAATTGAGGGAGGACATGAAGAAGACATGGGCTGAACAAAAAGAAGAAATAGAAAATCTGAAAAAACAAATCACAGAACTTATGGGAGTGAAGGACAAAGAAGAAAAAATGGAAACAACAATGGATACCTACAATGGTAGATCTAAAGAGACAGAAGCTACAATTAGTGAACTGGAGGATGGAACATCTGAATTCCAAAAAGAAACAGAAACTATAGGGAAAAGAATGGAAAAACTTGAGCAGGGAATCAGGGAACTGAATGACAATATGAAGCGCACAAATATACGTGTTGTGGGTGTCCCAGAAGGAGAAGAGAAGGGAAAAGGAGGAGAAAAACTAATGGAAGAAATTATCACGGAAAATTTCCCAACTCTTATGAAAGACCTAAAATTACAGATCCAAGAAGTGCAGCGCACCCCAAAGAGAATAGACCCAAATAGGCATTCTCCAAGACATTTACTAGTTAGAATGTCAGAGGTCAAAGAGAAAGAGAGGATCTTGAAAGCAGCAAGAGAAAAACAATCTGTCACATACAAGGGAAACCCAATAAGACTATGTGTAGATTTCTCAGCAGAAACCATGGAAGCTAGAAGACAGTGGGATGATATATTCAAATTACTAAAAGAGAAAAACTGCCAACCAAGACTCCTATATCCAGCAAAATTGTCCTTCAAAAATGAAGGAGAAATTAAAACATTTATAGACAAAAAGTCACTGAGAGAATTTGTGACCAAGAGACCAGCTCTGCAAGAAATACTAAAGGGAGCACTAGAGTCAGATACGAAAAGACAGAAGAGAGAGGTATGGAGTAAAGTGTAGAAAGAAGGAAAATCAGATATGATATATATAATACAAAAGCCAAAATGGTAGAGGAAAATATTATCCTAACAGTAATAACACTAAAAGTTAATGGACTGAATTTCCCAATCAAAAGACATAGAATGGCAGAATGGATTACGACCCAGCAATACCACTGCTAGGTATCTACTCAAAGGACTTAAGGGCAAAGACACAGACGGACATTTGCACACCAGTGTTTATAGCAGCATTATCTACAATTGCAAAGAGATGGAAACAGCCAAAATGTCCATCAACAGACGAGTGGCTAAACAAACTGTGGCGTATACCTATGATGGAATATTATGCAGCTTTAAGACAGACTAAACTTATGAAGCATGTAACAACATGGATGGACCTAGAGAACATTATGCTGAGTTAGTCTAGCCCAAAACTAAAGGACAAATACTGTATGGTCCCACTGATGTGAACCGACATTCGAGAATCAGCTTGGAATATATCATTGGTAACAGAGACCAGCAGGAGTTAGAAACAGGGTAAGATAATGGGTAATTGGAGCTGAAGGGATACAGACTGTGCAACAGGTCTAGATACAAAAACTCAAAAATGGACAGCACAATAATACCTAAGTGTAATGTAACTAGGTTGGAACACTGAATGAAGCTGCACCTGAAATATGTTTTTTTGTTTGTTTGTGTGTTTGTATCTTTTGTTTTTATTTTTTTCTTTTTCCTTTATATATATATATTTTTTATTAGTATTATTATTTTAATTCTCTTCTCTGTATTAACATTCTATATCTTTTTCTGCTGTTTTGCTAGTTCTTTTCCTAAATCGATGCAAATGTACTAAGAAATGATGATCATACATGTATGTGATAATACTAAGAATTACTGAGTGCATGTGTAGAATAGAATGATTTCTAAATGTTGTGCTAATTTCTTTTCTTTTTTTGATTAATAAAAAAATTAAAAAAAAAAAAGAAAAAAAAACTGTAACAAAAAGTTTTTAGAACCCCACATATTTGGTAATTAAAAAAACATATTTCAAAACTACTTGTGAGCTAAAAGAGAAATTATATGGAAACCAGAAAATAACTGAACCATAGTAAGCTATTATTTACCCAAATTTATGGGATAAAACCAATACTATTTAGAATGAAATGTAAAACCTTAAAGGGGAAAAAAAGAAAAAAGTCTTAAAATTAATAAGGTGAGCATCCAACAAATGAAGTTAGGTGGAAAATAGCAGAATAGACCCAAAGAAATGAAAAAAATAGTAATAAAAATGAGAGCAGAAAGTAACGAAAAAGAAAGCAAACATACATTAACACACATTGTGGTAGTTAGATTCAGTTGTCAACTTGGCCAGGTGAAGGCACCTAGTTTTGTTGCCGGACATAAGCCAATAGTACTTAAACCTCATCTGTTGCTAATCACATCTGCAGTCGGCTAGGAGGTGTGCCTGCTGCAATGAATGATGTTTGACTTAATTGGCTGGTGCTTAAATGAGGGAAGGCATGGTAGCACAGCCCAAGCAGCTCAGCATACCTCCTCTCAACACTTGCCGCTCAGCCCAGCCCAGGCCTTTGGAGATGCAGAAAGAAGTCACCCCAGGGAAAGTTTTTGGAACCCAGATGCCTGGACAGAAGGCCAGCAGAGACCATTCTGTGCCTTCCCACGTAAGAAAGAACCTCAGTGGAAAGTTGGCTGCCTTTCCTCTGAAGAACTAAGAAAATAAATCCCCTTTTATTAAAAGCCAATCCATCTCTTGTATGTTGCATTCTGGCAGCTAGCAAACTAGAACGCACATCAAAAAAGACAAAACTTGCTTTTTTGTTTGCTTTTTTTTTAAGCTAGAGATTTATTGTTATTTTGTAATTAATATGAAACTTGCTGTTTTAAAAATATCTATGGTACAATTAAGTAAATGAGAGAGAATGCAAATATATATAGCATAAATTATAAAAGGAGTGATAATATGTGCTGAAGAGATTAAATTGGTAATAAGGATATATAAACAAATTTAGGTCGATACATTTATAGACATAAAATGGGTTTTTGATGATATTAAGAAATTGTTAATATTTTAGGTATGACATTTTAATACTTAATGGTATGATTATTGTGGCTTTAAAAGATTTCTTACATTTTAGAAATAAAAAATATTTATGGGTGGAATGTTGTATTGTGGTGGTCTAGTGGGTAGGAGTATAAATAATACAAAATTGGCCTTCATTTGATCATTTTTGAAACTGAGTGATAGGAATGTGGACATTTATTACTATTTTCTCTACTTTTGTATTTATTTAAAATTCTCCATTATGGAAAGTTAAAGAGGTTTTAATGTGAGAGGCAAAACTATAAGCATTTTATAAGATAATATAGGAAAATATCTTTATTATCTTTGGATAGGAAAGGATTCCTTAGATAAACAGAAAAGAAAATAATCAAATATTGGTGAAGATAGGGATCAACAGCAATTCGTATCCTCTCCTGATGGGAGTGTTAAATCTGTAAAACAACTTTGTATAGTAGATTGAATTATGTTCCCCAAGGCAAGGCATGTTCTTAACCTTAATCTACATTCCTGTAGAGATGAAACCATTTGTAAGTAGGACCTTTTGAAGATGTTCTTCTTAGTTAAGGTGTGGAGCCAGGGTGGATCTTAATCCAAATTACTGAAGACCTTATAAAGAGAAGAAACAGGAGGCCAAAGCCAGAGAAAGTCACCTGGAGGGGCCAGAAGCTAAAAGTCAGTAGAAACAAGAAAAGCAAACCCAAGGAGAGAGCGACCACTTGTGACCAGAAGCAGAGATGCAAGCCAAAGAACCCTAAAAATTACAGCCAGTCAGTACACAATGTGACAGACTTTGGGGAGAAACAATGGCCCTGCCAACACCTTGACTTTGGACCTCTAGCTTCCAAAACCAATTCCATTGTATAAGTATCCCTAAGTATATAGAATATTTCTTGCATGTGTGCTCCAGGAGATTTACACAAGAACGTTCAGACCAGCATTGTTCTGCTGAGAGCAATTCATATGGCCATTGCAGTTAAATTTGGATAAAGGATAAATAAATTTTGGGATACCCCCACAACTGAATACAATGCAGCAGTGAAAATGAATCAGCCTCAACTCCATGCATCAACATGTAAAACAAAGAAACAACTCACAGAAGAATACATTTAGTATTATTCCATTTATTTAAAATTAAAAAAACAGGCTGAATTAAACTTATTATTTAGAGATTCCTACTGAGGTGGTAAAACCATAAAAGAAAGCAAGAGAATTATTCATACAAACTTCAAGGTAGTAATTTTGTAGTCTCTAGAAGACCCTTAAAAGGTGGTGCTAATTACAGATAGTAGTGGCATTTTGTTAAGGAACATAATTTTGATAGAAGGGTTTAGGGCTTCTTTTAAACAGCATCAGCGTGGGTCCAGGCTTGCCCTGGAAGGGTGACTTAGGCTTCACTTCTCAGATCCACTTCCTACCAACTCTGCAGAGATGAGCATGACTCTCAGAGGCAGTCCTGACCCCAGAGATTCCAACCAGTATGTAGACACGGTGTAAAAATTGTCCCATCACCACCACAGCAGACAACATGACTTCTGCCTAGTTCACCTCACATGACAGCTGCATCCTGAATGAGGCAAAATGAGAACCTATGTGAAGTATCTCCTGGAAATACCGTACATTGGATTAGCAACTCAGAGTTCTTAGGGATAGTTTACAAGCATCTCCTCATGTCTTCACAACCCTATGACATGACTCCCTGACCTTGGAGAACTTCTCACCCCACATTGATTACAATTTGGGTGATAGTGCAGGTGCAATTGGCAGAGTAGGAAGTTTAACAAATCACTCCCTGTACTAGAAAAATGAAAGAGCTGAAAAAAGAGACTGGAATTAACTAGGTGGTAACTCTGGAACTAGAATGGGCATTTAGACCAATCATAGGAGTGCCAGAGGATGTGAGATGCTGTCAAAAGTTTGTCTGTTGTAAGTGAAAGCACAAATCAGTGACCAGGGTTCATTTTTTAGCCTCACAGCAGCAGCTGCAAATGGCTGCAGGTACAGTCATGCAAGCCAGATTCCAGGAGAGTCAGCTGGGGTCAGGGCTGGCAGAGGAGACCTCCTCCAAAAATTGGGCGTGAGTTTGAGGTTGGTCTGGGGATCCCTGAAGGACCAGCATGGAAGCTGGCTTCAGTTCAGCCCTGGCAGCAGCACTTCCAGCCTCCCACCAGAATCTCTCAGGCGTAAAGAGCTAGTGTTTTTGTTTTTCTCCCTTCTTTGTGAGGGCTGTTTCTGATCTGGCAGATGCCTGAGGGCACAGCATAGACTCTGGCCTTGGTTTCAGCCCTCTCAGCAGCAGTGGCTTCTGGCCTCACACCCAGAATCTACCAGCCTTAACGACCTAGTGCACTTTCCCATTGGTTAGGTTTCTTCTTTCTCTTTCCTGTGTTATTTCATCTAGGAGAACCTGAAGGACCAGAACAGATGCTAGCTTCAGTTTCTCTCAGAGATAGCATCTTCTGAGCTAATACCAGCATCTACAGGGACATCAAGAGCCACTCCATCTCTTTTCTTTTCCTTTGTTTTTTGGATTGGTTTTTTTTTTTCTTTCTCTTTTATATTTTTGGGTCTGGCAGATCCATGAGAAACAAGAAAACACACTGGCCGAGGTTTGGGCCTCAAAGGCAGCAGCTTGTAGCTTCTCACCAGCATGTAGCAAGAGACATGGAGAAGGATTGCACTTCATTTTTTTTTTTTCGTTGTTTTTTGTGTGTTGGGTGGGTGGGTGGGGGGTGTTGGTTTCTTAGTGTTTTTCTCTTTTTTATGCTCCCTTACTCTCTTTCTTCTTTTTTTAGTCCATCTTCTTTATTTTTTCTTCCTGCTTTTAGTCCAGTGAATGAAGAGTGGGAGAACTAGATTCCCAGAGTACCGAAAGTATAATACTCAGAATGCCAGTTCTCAACAAAAAAACTACAAAACATACAAGGAAATAGCAAAGTATGGCCCAGTCACAGGAAAATAAGATTTGAGGGAAAATATTCCAAAGGAAGTATAGTCTCTGGAATTATTAATCAAAGATCTTAGAACAACTCTCATAAATAGAATCAGTTAACAGGAGGAAAACATAAACAACAAATAAAGGAAATCAGGAAAACCAATATGAATAGAATGAGAATTTCAATAATAAGATAGAAATTATAAAGAAGAACCAAATGGACATTCTGAACTAAAAAATACAATAACTGAAGTGAAAAATTCAACAGAGGAGTTCAAGGGCAGAATGGAGGAGGCAGAATAAAGGATCAGTGAACTTGAAGACAAAACAACTGAAATTGTCCAGGTTGATGATCAAGAGAAAAAAGAATGAAAAAATAAATAAACAGAGGCAGAGAACCTCTGAGATACCACCAAGTGTACCAATGTGTGCATGAAATGAGTGCCAGAAGGAGAAGGGAGAGATAAAAGACCAGGAAAAACATCTGAAGAAATAATAGCGGAAAAGTTCCCAAGCCTGATAAAAGATATGAATATACAAATCCAAGATGCTCAGTGAACACCAAGAATGAATCCAAACAGGTCTACACCAAGAAACATTATGATCAAACTATTCAATGCCAAAGACAAAAACAGATTTAAACCACAAGAGAGTATAATACAACAGTGGCTCAGTGGCAGAATTCTCACCTGCTATGCAGAGACCCAGGTTCAATTCCCAGAGCCTGCTCATGCCAAAAAAAAGTAAAATAAAATAAAACTAAAAAAAAAATTAAAAACCACAAGAGAAAAGGGACATGTCACATATAAGTTATCATAATAAGAGTAACATCCAATTTCTTAATAGAAATCATGGAAGCAAGGAGGCAGGGGAAGACATATTTAAAGTGCTGAAAGAAAAAAAAATTGTTACCGAAGAACTAATATAGCCAGCAAAGTTGTCCTTTGGAAAAAAAAAAAAAAGGCAGAAATTAAGACATTTCCTTATAAATAAAAACTAAGGGAGTTCATTATCATTAGACTTGTCTTACAGGAAATGCTAAAAGGAGTCCTTCATATTGAAAGGAAAGGACACTAGACAGTGTCTAGAGGCTGGATGAAGAAATAAAGGTTTCCAATGTAAGTAGCAACTTAGGTAAATATAAAAGCCAGTATTATTTCGTTTTTCATTTGTAATGCTACCTTCTACTTCTCATAAGGCTTAAAATTCAAATGCATTGAAACCAAGCATAAATCTTTATTTATGTTACTGGGTACCCAACAAATAAAGATTTAATTTGTGACAAGAATAACATAAAAGGGAAAAATGGAGGTATTAAGTGCTCTGTATGTGTTGGCTATTGAAGTCAAATTGGATTCAACCCAAACCAGATTGCAATTGACTCATGGATTCAACACAAACTAGACCGCAATTGACTCAGTGTGCTAAATAACCATGGTAACCATAATGGAAAGATCTTTTAAAAACTACATAAAAGGAAAGGAGAAGTGATTCAAAAAGGCTCATTATAAAACATCTTATTTTTTTTAATATGCCTGTGGATAAGCTAAGATATCCATTTTAGGTGGTTAAGATTTCCATATGTTAATGGTAAAAATATTTGTATCTTCATATTTTCCTGAAATAAGGAAAATACTTAGTAATATAGGTCATTACTATAGCAACTCAGGTATTTGTAAGAACTTTCTACTTGATATTTTGAGAAATTCACAGTTTTGACAGCTGATCAATGGTATCTAAGTTATTTTTATTTATTTTTTATTTTTGCATGGGCAGACATCAGGAATGGAACTCAGGTCTCTGCAATGGCAGGCAAGAATTCTGCCACTGAGCCACCATCACACCACCCCAAGTTAGTTTTTAATACTTAGAATTTAAGAACTTTGCTATCTGAGTATGTAAATTTTTTCCTTGTTGCCTTAATTTAAAACTGGTTTATGAAACTTACTGTGCAAACACAAGCTTTACAATGATTATATGGATACTTTATTTAAATATGCCTCTGATTAAGCTAACTAAGATATCCATTTTTGGTGATTCTAAGTGTATTGTTTTCGTAAATTAAAAAAAAAAAATCATCTTGCCTGCCACGTGGGAGACTGGGTTCAAGTCTCAGTCTATGCACTTCCCAAAAAACAAAGAAGCAAAACAAACAAACAAAAAAGAAACAAGACAAAGAAAATTCAACAAACAGTGCTGCAATAATGGGATACTCACATGGAAAAATAATGAAATGTGACCCTGCCATTCAGCATATAAAAAAAAAACAACAACAAAACTCACACCATCTTAATCAAAAGGAAAGCAATATTGGAGGAAAGGGACAAAAATGGCATAAGATTTATATTTTTAAAAAATGGCAAAATGTTTTTGGTTGATGATGATGCATGTAAATATTCAATAAATGACAAAGTACTATCTCCCAACAACAACAACAAAAAAATGGCAAAATGGTAGCAGTAAATCTAACCTTGCCAGAATAGATAAAGAAGCATGACCAATTATATGCAGTTTACAGGAGGCCCATATTAGATCCATAGATACGAATAGATTGATCGTGAAAAGATAGAAAAAATATTTCATGCAAATATTCAAAAGAGAGCAGGAGTGACTGTATCAACATCAGACAAAATAGACTGTAAGTCAAAAACTATTATAAGAAAAGGAAGGATATGGGAATCCTGCATTTTATGCATGATTGTTCTATAAACTCATAACTTTCTTAATTAAAAAAACACTGTTACAAGAGACAAATAAGGACAATATATATAATATTTACATATAAATAAATATATAATATATATAATGTTTATACATATGTCTAAATAAAAGGGTCAATTCACAAGAGGATTTAATAACTATAAACATATTTGCACTGTGTTAGTAAGGGTTCTCTAGAGAAACAGACCCAACAAAGGAGATCTGTAAATATGAAATTTATAAAGGTGTTTCACACAACCATGGGAATAGAAGAGTCCAAAATCCATAGTGCAGGCTGTGAAGCTGGCGGCTCCAATAAAGGACCTGGGTGAACTCCACAAGAGAGGCTCGCTGGCTGAAGAAGCAGTGAAAAAGTCTCTCTCCTCCCTTAAAAGACTTCAACTGATTGGATTATGTCACTGTAGGAGCTATACCTTAGTTGATAGCAGATGTAATCAGCCACAGTTGCAATCAACTGACCGGTGATTTAATCAACCAGCCACGAAATATCCTTGCAGTAACAGTCAGACCATTGCTCGCCTGACCAGACAACTGGGCATAGTCATTTGGCCAAGTTGACACCAGAACCTAACCATTACCTGCACCTAACAGCAGAGTGCCAAGATATATGAAGCAAACATTGACAGAACTGAAGAGAAATACACAGTTCTACTGTATTAGTTCAGTTCACCACTTTCAATACTGAATAGAACATCTACACAGAAGATCAATAAGAAAGTAAAGGATCTGAACAAAACTATAAACCACAAATGTAACTGGCATATTTACAACACTTCATCCAATAACAGAAGAATATACATTCAAGTGTACGCTAATTATTCTTTAGACTAGAACATATGTAGTGTACAAGACAAGTCTAAATAGATTTTAAATACTTGTCATGGTTAGGGACAGGTGTCAACATGGCCAAGTTGTGGTACCTGTTTATCTGATTGGGCAAGCGCTGGCCTGTCTGTTGCAATAAGGACATTTCATAGGACTAGGTCATGATCACATCAGCTACATCCACAGCTGATTCCATTTGTAATCAGCCAAAGGGGAGTGTCTTCTGCAATTAGTGGTGCTAAATGTAATCATGGGAAGCCTTTTAAGGAGGACTCAGAGGAGACAGTTTCCATTCCTGCTTGGCTGGTGAGCCTCTCCTGTGGAGTTCATCCAGGCCATCCATCCGAGTCATCAGCTTCGCAGCCTGCCCTGTGGATTTTGGACTCTGCGTTCCTACGGTCGCGTGAGACACTTTCATAAATTTTGTATTTGCAAGTGTTCCCTGTTGATTCTGTTTCTCTAGAGAACCCTAACTAATACAATACTGAAATCATAAAAAGTAATTTATCTGGCCACAACAGAATGAAGCTAGAAGTCATTAACAGAAGGAAAACTTCCAATTAATGTGGAAACTGAACAGCACACTCTTAAACAACCAGTTGGTTACAAGCAAAAGACACAATGTTCCAAAACATGGCATGCAGCAAAGGCAGTGGTCAGAGGGAAATTTATTGCTATGAGTACCTATAGTAAAAAAGAAGAAAAATTTCAAATTAATAACCTAACTTTACAACATGAGAACCTAGAAAAAGAAGAGCAAAATAAACTCAAGTTTAGCAGAGAAAATGAAACAATTACGATTTAGAGTGGAGAGAAATGAAATAGAGAATAGGAAAACAACTGAGAGTATAAACAAAACACAAAAAAAGTTGGTTCTTTGAAAAAAATAAATACAATTGACAAACCTTTAGCTAGATAGAAAAATAAAAAAGAGAAAACGTGCAAATAACTAAAATCATAAAGGAAAATGGTGATATCACTACTGACCTTGCAGAAAATAAAAGGATTATAAGAGAATATTATGAATGATTGTATGATAAGAAAATAGATAATCCAAAAGAAATGGAAAAGTCCTAGAAATACATCAGTTAGCCAAAGTGACTCATGAAGTTACAGAAAACACCAACATACCCATAACAAGTACAGAGATTGAATCAATAATCAAAACCTTCTATCAAAGAAAAATCCAGGACCAGGCAGCTTCACTGGTGAATTCTACCAAACATTAAAAAAAAAAAAAGTAACATCAATCCTTCTCAAAGTCTTCAAAGAATTTAAGAGGAGAAAACACTTCCTAATTCATTCTATGAGGCCCATGTTATTCTGATATCAAAGCCTGGTAAAGGCATCACAAAAAAAGAACTACAGACCAATTTTCCTTGTAAATATAGATGCAAAAATTCTTAACAAAATGTTGGTAAACAAAATCCAATGGCATATTAAAAAGATTATTCACCATTACCAAATGGGATTCATCCCAGAAACTCAAGGGTGGCTCATTACCAAATGGGATTCATCCCAGAAACTCAAGGGTGGCTCAACATATGAAAATCAATGTAATACATTATATGAATAGAATAAAGGGGAAGAAAAATCAGTTTTTGAAAGAATAGTCTCTTCAATGCATGGTGTTGGGAAAACCAGATAGCCACATGCAGAAGAAATTAGTTAGATCCCTACCTCATCTCACATACAAAAATCCACCCCAAATATTTCAAGACCCTAGATATAAGAACTAATACTATAAAACTTTAAGAAGATAACATAGGGGCAAATCCTCATGATCTGGGATTCAGCAATATATTCTTAGATATGACACCAAAAGTACAATCAACAAAAGAAACAGTAGATAAATTTGATTTCATCAAAATTTAAAACTTTTGTGCATTGAAGGAAACTATCAATAAAGTGAAACGAGACCTACAGAATAGGAGAAAATAGTTGCAAACCATATATCACATAAGGGTTTAACATTCAGAATATAAAAGAACTTTTACAATGCAACAATATAAATTTTCAATTTAAAAATGGGCGTAGGACTTGAATAGACATTTCTCCACAGAATGATATACAGATGGCCAATAAACACATGAAAAGATGCTCAACATCTTTAGCCTTTAGGGAAATGTAATTAAAACCACAATAAGACACTACTTCAACCCACAAGGATAGCTATTATTAAAACAAACAAGCCAACAAAAAACCCAGAAAATAAGTGTTGATGAGGATGTGGAGAAATTGGAACTCTAGTACATTGTGGGTAGGAATGTAAATGGCACAGACACTGTGGGAAACAGTATGACAGTTCCTCAAAAAGTTAAATATGGAATTAACATTTGATCTGCAATCCCGCTTCTAGGTATATAACCAAAGAGAATGAAACAGGTTCACAAACAGATACTTGTATAGCAATATTTATAGGAGCATTATTCCCAATAGCGAAAACTGGAAACTACCCAAGTGTCCATCACCACATGAAATGGATAA
The DNA here is from genome assembly GCF_023851605.1 of Tamandua tetradactyla. Lineage (NCBI taxonomy): Eukaryota > Metazoa > Chordata > Mammalia > Pilosa > Myrmecophagidae > Tamandua > Tamandua tetradactyla. Next base: position 18,626,228 of record NC_135327.1, on the reverse strand, counting down.
ACAAAATATGGCACTTACTTAAAATGAAATATTATTTGGCCATAAGAAAAAATGAAGTTATGAGACAGGCTCCAACATGGGAAGAACCTTGAAAACATGCTCAGTGGAATAAGTGAGACACATAAGTACAAAACTTAAATGATATCACTTACAAGAGATAACTAGAAATAGCAAATTTGTAAAAATAGGAAGCAGATTGGAGGATACAGGGTGGGAAGTGGATAGGAGACGGGAAAAGAAGAAAAAATATATAAGGGAAGCAACAATAGCGTGGAATGTTACCGAAAAGTGACATAAAGATAGTATTTTGTCAATGGAAAAATCCTTGTGAACTTTACTAAACTAGTGCCAGTGGCTTGGTGGGGACAGGTATCAGGGAGCTGCAGGTTACATTTTAAGGATTGGACAAAAGAAAGATGACTTAGAAACTGTCGATATAGTTAGTGTGTGACTATGAATGGGATGAGAGATGAAGCAGGGTAGTTAGAGGGAGATTCAGCTTCAAGAGAACGTTTATTTATTTATTTATTTATTTATTTATTTCAATAATGGAAGAGACTTGAACTATTTGTATGCTGATATATGAGGTCAACATAGGCATTTGCATATGAGGTGAAGAAAAGAATTGCAGTGAGAGAGCTATTGTGGTGGACTCACAATGGCCCCAAAGATGTGTGCATCCCAGTCCTTGGTACCTGTGAATATGCCAACATACATGGTAGCTTTGAATATGTTACTACTGTAGTTTGCTAGCTGCCAGAATGCAATATACCAGAAACTAAACGTCTTTTAAAAAGGGAATTTAATAAGTTGCTAGTTTACAGTTCTAAGGCTGAGAAAATGTTCCAATTAAAACAAGTCTATAGAAATGCCCACTATAAGACATCCAGGGAAAGATACCTTGGTTCAAGAAGGTCGATGATATTCAACGTTTCTCTCTCAGCTGGAAGGGCACATGGTGAACGTGGTGGCGTCTGCTGGCTTTCTCGTGGCTCTACAACAGGGGCTCTCTCTAAAATGTTTCCTCTTTTAAAGGATTAATGGGTGGAGTCACAACTCCATGGAAGCCATCTTGATCAAAAAAAAAAAAAAGTTACCACCCACAATTGGGTGGTCACATCTCCATGGTAACAATCAAAATGCTCCCACCCAGCAATATTAAATGAGGATTAAAGGACATGGCTTTTCTGGGGTCCACTCCAGGTTCAAACTGGCACAGTTATCTTACATAGTAAAAGGGACTTTGTAGATGTGATTAAACTGAGGATACTGTGTTGGAAATGTTATCCTGGATTATTCAGGTGACCCTGATGTAATTACAAGAGTCCTTATGAGAGGAAGGCAGGAGAGTCAGAGAAGAGAGAAGACACTAGGCTGCTGGCATTGAAGAAGGAGGAGAGGACCATTCACCAAGGAATGCAAGTATCCTCAAGAAGCTGGAAGGGCAAGGAAAAAGATTCTTCCTTTAAGCCTCCAGAAGGAATGCAGCCCTGTTCCTGGCCTCCAGAAATGTAAAATAATGAAACTGAGATGTTTTAAGCCATATACACTTGAAAAAAGAATTTGTCTGGCACCATGCACCAAAACCTTTGTGTGAAAACCAGTCACTGGCCTCTTGAGAGGTGGGCCACTCAACTCTACCAGAATGTGGGAAAACCAGCAGGGCCTTAAAAACTAACTGAAATGTCAGTGTTCTTGGAAAGATGGCTACATTTTCTCTACTTGTGCCAAGAGCAATAAACAAAACAGGGAATGTATTAGAAGATAATTCATAAGAACTCTTTCTCTTTGAAAAAGAAAAGGAAAGTAATGCTTATTAAGCAGCTCATGTATCTGAAACTGGGCTAGGAGCTGTTTATAGGTGCTTAATAAGTATATGTTAAATGAATGAATTTCTCACAATAACACCTCATTTTAAGATGAAGAACTCAGAAAGATTTAATAACTTGTTCAAAATTGCACAGCTAGCTAATAAATAAATGGCAGAGCTGGAATTCAAACCCAGGTTTGAGTGACACTTGCTCTTTCCTTTCAATATACCTCACTGCTTTTGAAGAGTTGGAATGGTAGAGAAAGGAGATACAATGTTTCCTCTTTAAAAGAGTGTGGATTTACTCTGAAATCAGTTATCAATTCTAATATTTGAAGCCAAAGTCAACAGTCTTAATACACTATTTTCAAATTATTAAAAATATGTATTCCTTTCCTAGGGAACAGCTTCTTAGTACACATATGGTAATGTATACATATTAGTGTCCTTAGAATGAATGAATAACTAAGAAAATATAAGATTCCATTTACTGCATTCTCTTCATAGTCTATTGTAAAAATCATCATTATGCCTTGATTAAGGAAATATTGACTAATTCTTAGTCCCTGATAAGCAAATCAGTTGCACCATGGAACTATAAATAGCCTTTTACGTATCTCTGAGCATTCATGGACTTCATGAAGACAATATGTCACAAAACAAGCAAATAATTGACCATGACAACTCAAATGTACACAGAATACAATTAAGGGAAGTGGCTATTTATTCTTCTCTTGGTCTACAGCTAAAATAAATACATGAAGGTTATTTGGTTGATAAATGACCATATCCACACGGCCTATAAGAGATACGAATGAGTCTGAATCATTAGATCCTAACAGGATCATATTAGGTGATAAACTTTTAGAGCTGGATCAGACATAAAGGAGATCATCTAAGTCCCTAGAGAAACTCTCACACCTGTGAACAAAGCTTCTATATAAGGGTGGCCATTGTCCCCTCTCTAGAAACTACTATACTACAGTTAAAATGAATGAACTAGATCTTCAAGTATCTGCATAGATAAATCTCAAATAATAGTATCAAAAATGTAGTGCTTATTATGTGCAAGCATTGCTCTATGGGCTGTACATATTTTAACTCATTTAATTCTCACAGGAGCACTATGAGTTTAATCCTGCTACTCTCCCTATTTTATATATGGAGAAACTGAGGCTCAGAGAGATTAAATAACTAACCCAAGATCATACAGCTAGTAATGGTAGAGACAAGATATGAACTCAGGTTGTCTGCCCTAGAATCTAAGTGCTTAACCACCACGCCATACTGCTTCTCAATAGTATGTCATTGCTAAAAACAAACAAACAAAAAAACAAGATGCAAAAGAATCCACAGAATATGAAACCATTTACGTAAATTTTAAAAACTTTCAAAACATTTCAGTGTTTCTTCATGAATTCATATATACATAGAAGAAGTATAAAGGCATTCAAGGGAGTGGTACACACCAACTTAGAATAGCAGTTATCTCCCAGGGGAGGAATAGAAAGGAATACAGAGCTATATTTTTAATGTTCTATTTCTTTTTTTTTTTAATCTGAAGCAAATATGAAAAAATACTAATATTTATAGTAAGCACATGGTGAATACCCAAGTATGTGATTTGCGCAAGGTCACATAGGGTAAATAAAAAAACAAAACAAAACAGATTTTTATAAAAGATCACCTTGCCTGATTCCCACATTGTATAGATAGGGATCAGTGACCAGAGAGAGATTTATTCAAGGGCACTTGAATAAAACTGTATCCTGTCAGTGGCACAGCTGGGCCCCCTGACTACTTTCCATTCTCACCATCATCCTCTTCCTGCCATTCTAATACAATCTATTTAACTCCTGATTTTTTCCCTGAAGGTTCATAGTTTTGCCTGATAGCCAACTTGTGCTTGTCGTATTGGTTACTTTTAAGGAAATAATAATCTTTGAGTGTTCACTTATATTCCAAAGCTCCACACACCGCAGGATTGTATTTTATAGTCATTAGCCCAAATCAGTACCAAAGCCAAGGCTTTCTCTAGGAATTTATGTCTTTTCTGCTTTCTTTCCCTCATTTTCCTTCTTTTTACCCACCTAGCTCCGCCTCTTCCATGGCTCCATTCCCATCACCTAATTTCCACAAGACTCAGGATGTTGCTCCCCAACCCTCCCCTCCAACCTCGTATTTGAGTTCTTTATTTATTTGAAGGGCTCACTTAGCTAAGCTAAAGGGAGAGCCATATAATGAATCAAAATTTAGAAAACAGTCATATTCATGGATTGTTTCACCATTATCCAGTTGTATACATGATCTTCTTTAATCCTCTTTTCAGTTAACTTTCAAAGGCAGATGAGACCATGGGGTTCAGCTAGTTTACATAGCTTTCTCAAGATTAACAGAGAGAAAGTAACAAAGTTTGAACTGGAACCCAGATCCCCTGATTCCTTTCCATATCTCTTTCCTGTTACCCATGTCTCCACAAACCACCAAAACAAAGACTAAATCTTTCGAGGACTGTGCCACCACCCTATACTACCAACCACCCCTCCACCCTCCCACCCCCCACCTATCCCCACAAAAACAGAAAATACTTGCTGCTTCTTCCAGGAGAACCTCTAAGCTTTACATCACCCAGGCAGAAATAAATTGTGACCTTGTAAATTCTAGTTGCTTCACCGAAGTGAATAAGGAGAAAAGGATAACCACAGCCTAATAGCTTACAGAGTCAGCAGAAGGGCAGTCCATTTAACTGGTAAAAATTTAATTAGAAATCTGGAAATTATGAGACAACATTGGGGGGAAGTCCCCAAAGAGATTTTACTAAAAAAAAATAAGTTGGGCCTCTGCAATCTGCCCATCTAGGATTTAACTTCTCCACCGAGTGCTCCTTAGCCCACCCAGAATTTCTGAAAGAAGCTGAGGTAAACCCTTCTCTGGCAGGATTTGTTTTTCCAGGTTAACTCAGTAGGCCAAAGCTTCATTCTGTCTCCAGGGATCCATTCTGAATTAAATTCTCATTAAATCCTATCATGGAATATCTGTAGCATAACCACTTTCTCTCCACCCCTTCTAACCTCAGTGTCAACACCAATTCTAACTCCAAAAACTGGGGAGAAATAAAGGATGACCAAACCACAAAACTTATTGCCACCGGGATGAATATAAAGGCATGATTTTTGCTTGGTTGAAAGCAAAGAAATGAGATGCGGAATATAGCTGTTCGGAGTTCCTGGGGTCTTTAAAAAGTCTCACAGCAACACATCTTGCTTCCAGACAAGAAAAGACATCCAAGGAAAGAAAAGACACTGTGCTTTGGCTTCTCTTAGAGAGGCTGATAAAGGGCATAGTCACTTGCACCGTAAGTAGGATGTAAACAATTTTCTTTTCCTTTGCTGCCTACAGAGATACTATTTTCTTCTCTAGGTTTATGTTTCAAATTACCTGGGTTGCGAGAAATCCCCTCTGTAAAATTTTACTTTACTTTTGCTTTTTTCTGTTTTCTGAATCAGAAAGTTCTGTATAGACCTTTGAAAAATCAGCTCTCTTGGTCTGTATACTTGCTGCTTTTGAGCTGATGAAACATTTTCACTTTTCATTGTGGATTTGTGAAAAGCTTCCTGCCCATGAGATGGAGTGAAGTTTGAAGTAATGTTTGTAGTATGGTTGGTTGTTTTCTTGCTTTCGTCTGTGAAGTTATAGACAAGCAGGAAGTCTGCTCTGCTGCAAGGTGAGAAATGAAGTTCTTTTGGGTCTCCGTTCTCTTGAGGGGAAAACGTGAGTTTACTTGGCAACTCCAGTTTACTTCCAAAAGAAATGAAGCAGCTGCTACTTGGAAAGTTTAAAGAATCTGCCAGCCATCCCTCATTTCTTGGTATTCGGGAACGTTAAACAGATTTATTTGTTTCACCTGTGAGTCAGAGTGGTTAAGAGGCGTTTAGCATAAAAAGAGCAATCTTTCTTTTGCAACTCACGGCTACTTATTTCTTTTTACTCTGCTTTTTCATTTCTTTGCAGTTAAAAAAAAAAAATCCTAAAAAAGCAGTACTCAAAAGTATTAGCCCTAACCCCAGAGTCACATTTTAGTGCCTATTTAAACATCTTCATATTTCCATCAGATTTCTAATGACACTCTCAGAGGAGAATTTAGGATTAGGGGTCAGTCTGCATGTATAGAAGACTATACAGTTTGTACTTATTGGAGCCAAAACAATCACTAGATTCCATTTATTGAAGGCCCTCCTTTTCTTTTCTGTGTGTGCTTTTTAATTTTTTCATGGTTAATGCCCATATATTTTTTTAACTTTTTTATTAATTAAAAAAATTAACAAACAAAACATTTAGATATCATTCCATTCTACATATACAATCAGTAATTCTTAATATCATCACATAGTTGCATATTCATCATTTCTTAGTACATTTGCATCGATTTAGAAAAAGAAATAAAAGGACAACAGAAAAAGAAATAAAATAATAGAGAAAAAAAAACTATATGTACCATACCCCTTACCCCTCGCTTTCATTTACCACTATTTCAAACTGAATTTATTTTAACATTTGTTCCCCCTATTATTTATTTTTCTTCCATATGTTCTACTCTTCTGTTGATATAGTAGCTAAAAGGATCATCAGACATAAGGTTTTCACATTCACAGAGTCTCATTGTGAAAGCTATATCATTGTTCAATCATCATCAAGAAACATGGCTACTGGAACACAGCTCTACATTTTCAGGCAGTTCCCTCCAGCCTCTCCACTACATCTTGAACAACAAGGTGATATCTACTTAATGCGTAAGAATAACTTCCAGGATAACCTCTCGACTCTGTTTGGAATCTCTCAGCCATTGACACTCTGTCCCATTTTACTCTTCCCCCTTTTGGTGGAGAAGTTTCTCTCAATCCCTTGATGTTAATTCTCAGCTCATTCTAGGGGTTTTCTCAGTCCTTTGATGCTGAGTCTCAGCTCATTCCAGGATCTTTGTCCCATGTTGCCAGGAAGGTCCACACCCCTGGGAGTCATGTCCCATGCAGAGAGGGGGAGGGTGGTGAGACTGCTCATCATGTTGGCTGGAGAGAGAGAATGCCCATATTTTAATGCCCATTACAGGAGAGCTCAGATTAATGTTTTCAATTGTGGATGAGTTTGTTCTGCTTCTGTTTTGTTCCTTTCCATTGGAGAGGCTCAGGAGGCTAAATGGATGGCACATTGGAGTCACTTTTGGTTTTCTTTGGTTATCTGGGAGGCCTTCGTGAGATCAAGAGATCGCAATCTGCTCCAAAAACACAAAACATACTTTCATAGGTGTGGGTCTCAAAAGCTCTTTTACTTTCTCTACACAAAATTAATTCATAAATTATAAGCTTTGCTCAGCTGTATTTTCTTGGTTCTGCCTTGATCCTCCTCTGCAGAAAATGTGATTTGACATCAAAGTCTCTCTCTTCCCTTCTTCTTTCTGTAAAGTTGTTAAGAGATGTAGCAGATAGTCCAATCAGCTTCATAACAGGCTTAGAGAATGCAGAGTGCACTCCAAGCCAACGGAATTCAGAAAATCAAAGATAGTATGATTACTGGGACAAAGAAAAGGAGAAAAGTGGTTCTAAAGGACAAAAACAAAGTCAGTATTACCCAACAAGGCCTTTGGTGAATGATGATACCAGGCCAAGAAAATGATGTCAAGAGATTAAAAGTAATCATTTTAGCAGCTCCTACCAGCATTGTATTCCTTGGACTCTGTGGGAATGAATATCTGGGAGGCCTGAACTCTGACCCCAGATTTACTGGGACAGGGAGACAGATTTCATGCTGGTAAATAGCTGCTGCGAAGATTCTCTCTATTTGCTTCTTGAGGAGGGACACAGACTCAAGGTTACTCAAATTCTAATTCAGGGTCCTTAAGCAGAGTCTAGGCCTGCGACATGATCCTCAGTCTCAGAAGAAGAGTCCTGAAGCAGTCTGATCTCCAGAAGACTCAAATCACCCATTAGAATTCAATTTGACTTTTGTCAGGCATAAGTCAAATGGGTCTATCTGTGTATAAGTAACACTGTCCAAGAAATCAAATCATTTTGGTATCCACAAGCTTTCTTCTCTTCCCTCCTTTCCTGTCCAACTCCTGTAACCCCACTATCTACTGAGAGAAGCTTCCAATTCCTTCTGCCAGCCCCTTCCCTTTTATCTTCCAAACTCTCTCATGATCGAAAGAAAAATAGAGAATGCCAGACTCAGAGCTCTAGTCCAACATCTCAATAAGCAGATGTGTTTCTGATTCATTCCAGTCCCTGATTGCTAGGTCAGATTGGTTTTCTTTCTGATGAAAGAATCAAGGAATTTCCCTCCCTGCTTTGGGAAACTTGCTCCTAGATGTGGGGAGCCATCCATGATAGACCCACTGGCAACATTTCCAGTTCCCACCCGTAGGGAAAGACTTGTTAGTAGAGAGGAAGAGCTAATAATTAAGCAAATATATTGCCTCCCACCCTTGGCTGGCCTGTTTTAAATCAGTCAACAAGTTTCACTGGTGGAGCAGTGTACATACAGAACTGAAGAGATTTTAAAAGGAGGACTTGAGAAATAGGGTAAATACTGTTTATTGTTTCTACCATAGCAAGCTAGACTGGGCTAGAATGCCAGGACCTGTTTAGCTGCCCAGGCCTCCAAAACAAGGAAATTATAGTTTCCTTCCTTTCTATTACAGGGAAAGGTACCAACTTTCTTGTATGCTCTAAGGTTCGGAAGATTTGGAATCGACTGTCTCTCTGACGCTCACTTTAAATCTGTGACCTTTGGATTGTTCTGGGTTTCCGTTCCCTTAGCTGTTATATGTAGCTTGTTAAAAGCACAGTCTGGCACATACTAGTTATTCAATAAATGGAAGCCATTCTGAGTCATGTCTCTGAATCATTATGATGAGTCATGTTTCATGATTCATGCATGATTCATGTTTGATTTGTCTTACAGTGGAAAAAGAATAGTAGAAGATGTTCTAGGCTTAACTCTTATTGATTTGTCTGCTTGGTTTTACTCTGGGCCTCAGTATCCTTATCTGTAGTACAAAGATGGATGGACCAAATCAGTGTTTTTCACACATGCTGTATATCACAATCACCAGGAAGCTTGTTAAAAATATGTCTCATAGGAGATGACTCCCAGGGATGAATCCAACTGGCACTGTGGGATCAACAGTTCCATCCTGACCAAAAGGGGAAAAGAAGTGTAACTAGTAAAGTATCACTGGCAGAGAGAGTTCAAATAGAGTTGAGAGGCTACTCTGGAGGTTGCTCTTACACAAGCTTCAGTTAGACCTTGCTACCTATCATAACCTGCCAAACCTCAACCAGGACCATTCCAGCCAATTCTAAAGAACACCTAGGGCAACATTAAGATTCCACAAGTGTTCCAGGCACTAGAGTAACTTTCCAGAAACCTACAACTGCCAGATGGATCCCTGGACCAGCTAAGTCCTGAAACCTAGAGGGCCTAGCCTCTCCAGAACATGAAATAGTTACATCTCCCCACCCCATATTAGTGACAGGCCCTTCCAATATGAAAAATTTAGAATAGTCATAGCCCAAACACCCCTAAAAAGAGGGATGGAAAGATCAGATCAAGGGTGATGGTGGAATTATACAGTGAAGATAGGATTTAACAAATGAATATGATTGCTGAATCATTAAATTGATATCTCTTTTAGTCTCCAGCATCTTAGAGCAGCTAGAAGTAAAAACCTAAAATTGTGAAACCGTAATCCATGTTAAACGCTAAAATATGTTCTACAACTACTTTAGTGCTGTGCTTTGAAATTTATAGTTTTTTTTTTGTATATATGCTATTTTCCACAAAAAAATAAAGGAAAGAAAGTCAATTGTGATGATAAAAAAAAATTAAGCCCTCTAACCTCCTATATTCTGGAGCAGCTAGAAGGAAAAATCTGAGAGGATTGTATGGTAGCCCGTGACAAACTCTGGGATCTCTCCTGCAACTACATGTTGAAGAGTGCTTTGAAAACTATTGGTTTTTTTTATTTCTTTGCTTTGTATCTGTGTTATACCATGCAATAAAAAAGTTAAAACAACAACAACAAAAATGTGTCTCCCATGCGCCATCCTTAGAGATTCAAATTCTGTGGGCCTAGTAGCCTTTGGGATTTATATTTAGTAAAAGCTTCCCTAAGAGAATGGATAAACAAATATCGTATATTCCTACAGTGAAACAGTACTCAGCAGTAAAAAACAACAAACTACTAGTGTAGTCTGCTGAGCCCAAGAAGCTAAAGGCAAAAGTCTACATTCAGGCCAGGCCACGGTGGCTCAGCAGGCAAGAATGCTTGCCTGCCATGCTAGAAGACCCGGGTTCGAGGTGCCTGCCCTTGTTAAAAAAAAGTCTACATTCAATTCCATTCCTATGACACACAGGGACTGGCAAAACTCATCTGTGCTGGTAGCAGTCAAGGTAGAGGTTGCTTTTGATGGGGATGAAGGTGTACTGACTGGAAAAAAAGGTACAAGAGAACTTTTAGAAGTGAAAGAAATGGTTTACATCTTGATTTGAGTGGTCGCTACACAGACTATATATAAGTTAAAATTAATCAAGCTGGATAGTTAAGATTTGTCCATTTCACTGTATGTAAGTTATATCTTAACAAAGTCCTGCCAGCATGGGAGGAAAATCTTCCCTGTTTACTTTGTTGCATAGCCAGGTTTAAATTCCCTGGATGAGATGATCTCTAAGGTCTCCTCCAGTCACTTGCCAGTCATTTCTATCTTACAAATTAACTTATCTTTTTTACCTTTCTTGGTCAAAGAAGTTAAGAAAAGCCAGAGTCCTGAACTTATGCTAGTACTCAATTGCATACTCCCTATAAGGGATGCTAATGAAATGTAAGGATCTCCTAAGACCTGGTATAAGACAAAGGCCAGGGAAAGGATAGTGTAACCTGTCCTGTTAGCCTGAAGAAGCAAACAAATCTGAAGATTTTTCTGATGTTGCTTTTCCTTTCCACCCATTCACTCATTCACCAAATATTTATTGACTGTGTGCTTTGTGCCAGGCACAGCTCCTATTGAGAACAGCAAAGTGAACACAACAGCAATGTTCCGACCCTCGTGGAGTTCGGATCTACAATTGAGAGAAAGCCAAAACAAAGATAAACAGAGACAATAATGAATTGTGATAAGTGCTATGAAAGAAAGAAAATGATGGGATAGAGAGAAACTGGGGAAGGATGCTTGTAGATAGAATGGACAAAGAAGGAGGTGATATCTGTGCAATGGCCCAAAAGTTGCCTATGACGCAACTTTTAAACTTATCAAGTTTGAGGACAGGAAAAGAACATTTACGGCCAAGGGATCAGCAGATTCCCCTCATGCTCAGTTGACCTTGTCTTTCTAATATTTTCCCCCTGCTCGTCACGGATGAGGCTGATTAAAGGATCCCTTGGAAAGTTGGGCTCCATCCCTGAACTGCCTTTCTTCAGACCTGTTCACAAGGAGGAAGTCTTAAGAGGTGAGCCAAATTTATTTATTACTAGGTCTTCTACAGACTGTAACCAAGAAATTAGGAATTTGGGGATGATTATTAGGGATCATTATATAGATATTCCTTTTTGCCTTGGTATGTTGGCGAAGACAGAGGGAAATACCTGAAGTCTTTGCACTGTAATCCAACTGCTTTGATCTCTAATGATGATTGTATAGCCTTTATCTTGTGCCCTTGTGATTGACCCTCACTTGTACCCCTGTACCTGTTTTATCTGTTTTTTTGTTTTCATGTGGAGTCTTGTGATCACTAAAAACAGCCCCTAATGTTTATTAATGAAGGGCCTTGGGTCAGCCCAGAACTAACCCCTCCCCCCAATTCCAAAGTTCTCTTGATAACCAACGCTGGATCTAACCAAAATGGGCCCTCCTGACAGGTACAGTAGCTTAGACTTTAACATAATAAGTTCACCTACACTTCATTATAATACTAGAAATCATGCCTGTCATCATATTAAGGCCTCCATTTTCTTACATACATTCTGTGACTAAGCATGAAATTAATCTGCATGTGCTCAATAATCAGATCACCTCTAATTACATCATCTGGGACCATTGTGCCCATTATCCTAAAACCAGCCCATCTTTTAATGCTATGAAACTATCAGAATTACTGCACTTCAGGGATACACATTTTGGGGTCAGTAGGCCATCTGATCTCTTGCTTCATGGCTAGCAATAAGTTCTTTCTCTCTTTGAAATGCCAGTGTCTCAGGAATTGGTCATTGAGTGCATCAGACAAAGAATCTACTGACTTTGTCCAGTAACGAGACTATTTTCATCAGCCCCTTCTTCCCTTTTAATAGCCTATCCTCAGACTCAGCAAAACCCACCCTCTTACCCCCTGCTCCAAAGGCCTTTGGACCTTTCTTTCTTTGCTTCTCCCTCTCTTTCCCTTCTCAAAGCTCTGTCCTTAGGTAGGAAAACGAAATTAATCCAGTAAAACTAATTGCCACCAACCTCATCATGACTGAGAACATTTCTACTATTACCCTACTGGCCCATAAAATATTCTGGCAGAATTAAGTGGGGGAGATTGCTGCTTTATCACCATACCTGGCTAGTTAGGGAAGGTATTTTGAGGCAGAGTGTAGCTTAAATCTCATTTTCTCAATTACTCTCATTCTGTCTTCCCACAAAACGTGGGAGAGAGGTTGACTAAAGAAAAGCATTAGGGTGTAGCCATTGCTGATTTGGGACCTTTGTGGCCTGGGTCAGCAGGTAGAGGGATTTGGGACGATACAGGAAGCAACTGCCCCTTGCAGCCTTTAGGCAGAAACCCCTCTTGTCTTACAAAGACAAAAGAACCCAGTGGTAGGATAGAGAACCGCGGCCTGAAGCAGGCTCCTCAAGAGGGAAGGATAGGATTGGAAGAAGTAGATGGAATGACAATGGCATCAACAAGGTGAAAAGAAACTCTTTTGCAAGCTGGAAACGTCAAGCCCGAAAGTACACAACTCTGACCTTATCCTGCACCACGACTGTAGAGAGACCTGCTAGAAATGGGAGCACAAGCCCATGTCTGACAACAGCTGACACAGACTGATGCTGATGGGGCTGCGTTTTCCTTCCCTCACACCTCTCACGCCTGGGCAAGCAGGGGCCCACTTAGAGATGAGCAACACCAAGTCAAAACCCCGATCTTGGGGATGGGGCGAGCCATGATTTTATTATGATTAAAAAGAGTCATCCAATGCAGAGCCAAAAAAGACTGCCAGCCGTGGCTTGGCTATAAATAATTGCCCCACTTTTGGAAAATCTAAAGATTTAAGAGCTCTGAACACCTAACCAACATTTCCAAGGACCATAACCTACCACAAACACAAGGCCAAACCAGGGTACAAGTTACTTCTTCTTTTTGTTTGTTTGTTTGTTTGTTTAATTGTGAGGATATTTTTAAATACAGAAAATTTCATGTAGCCTCCATGCAGAATAGTCCATATTTATTATCATCCATATTTGTTTCAAATATTTTTTGTTAAAAAAAAATTGCACATAAAGATGAAGTTCCCTATATGTTTTCCTGTTGCCATCTGGAAATGATTAATAATTTTTTAACCATGAGCCCCATTTTTTTTGCATGTGATACTGATCAAAGGGGGTGAATTCTCTGCCCAGTGTGCTCAAACAACCAATTCCTGATACACCAGAGTTTCAAAAGACAGAAAATTTATTGCTAAGTGCAAAGTAGGAGATCAAATGGCCTATCAGCCTACAAACCTGTCTCCCCAAACTGCAGTAATTCTGATAGTTTTATAGTAGCAAAAGATGGTCAGGCAACTCTGCAAGTAAAAGCGTTACCCTCCCCCCTGCATGGGACATGCCATCCAGGGGTGAAAGTCTCCCAGGCAACATCGGAGATGACTCCCAGGGATGAATCTGGTCCTGGCACCGTGAGATCAACAACGCCTTCTTGACCAAAAGGGGGAAAAGAAATAAAGATATCAGTGGCTGAGTGAGTGCAGACAGAGTGGAAAGGCTATTCTGGAGGCTGCTCTTTCACTGGCTTTTAGCTAGATATTGTTAATTACCAGGGTTTGCCAACCCCCAAACAAAATCATTCCTGTCAACTCTAAAGAACACCTAGGGCTTTAACTGAGTTTCTATAAAAGTTTCACACACTAAGATTCCTTTCCAGAAACCTACAAACTCCAGATGGGTTCCTAGGCCAGGTAAGTCCTGAAATCCAGAGAGGCCAGCCTCTCCAGAACATCAACCAGTTCCATCCCCTTATCCCATGTAATTGATACCCCTTTCCAACATGAAAAAATTAGAATGGGCATAGCCCAAATACCACTAAAGATTGGGAGAAGGATCAAAGGAGAAGGAGGAGTTATAATAGAGAAGAAAGAATTTAACAAATGAGTATGACTGCTGAATCATCATATTGATATTTCTTTTCATCGCCAGTGTCTTGGAGCAACTAAAAGGAAAAATCTAAACCTGTGGAACTGCACCCATAGCAAACTCTGAAATCTGTTCTATAACTTCTTGTTATAATGTACTTTGAGATTTACTGCTTTTTTATATATGTTATATTTCACAATAAAAATGTTAAAAAACAAAAAAGATGGGCAGGTTTTATGATAAGCACAATGGCTTGAAATGGCAAGGTTAGAGATGATCTAATTCTTGAGCATGCACAGATTGATTACATAATTAGTTACAGAATACATGTAAGAAAATGGAGGTCTTAATATGCTAATGGGCATGATTTTTAATATTATAATGGGTATAGGTAATGTATAGGATAAAGTCTAAGCTACTGAATGTGTCAGGCAGGCCCATTTTGATTATATCCAGCATTGTCTAGCAAGATAGTTTTGGAATTGGGGTGGGTTAATTCTGGGATGATTCGAGGGCCTTCACATTTAGTGAAGATTGTGTGTGTGTGTGAGTGTGTGTGTGCTCAGCACAGTGCTAGGCACAGGGAGCAAAGAGGGTAGGGGCTGAATGGATATGGAGATAAGGCATGGATTCTGCTCTAAGTCTTCAGTTTAGAAGGGACAGGCAAGAGAACAAATAATTACAATATAATATGCTACCTGCTTATAGGAGAATGTAGGAAGAAAGAGAATGAATAGCTTCCCTTGTCGGGCAGGGAGTCAGGGAAGCTTTCCCACAGTATTCAAAAAATATTCGTTGATTGATTGGCTATTTTAGGATGCAACTAAATAGGTTAAACATATTGCTGCTCTCATGCTAGCCCATAAATTACGTTGGCTCCTGGACGTCATTGACAAACTTGAGTGTTAATGAATGGGCATGTGGCCGTGATCCAGGCTCCAGCATCCAGCCCATCCAGGTCACAGCCGCATAGCACAAGCAGCCCAGGTGTGTGCAAGATGTGTGGAGGAAGCAACACATGCAGCTGCTGACCATCAGGTGTGGGGAATCCAAGTAATGGTGGATGGGAGCTATTTCTCCCCTGGGCCCTGTCCCATTTGGCCCCTAAAAAGCTCAAAACCACTCAACCAGGAGACACTTTTGTACCTTATATTCCTGGCACACAAAAGGGGTTTACCCAGAATCACAGACACATGAGGTCAGGGGATGTCGTTGGCTTTTTTCTATTAAAAAAAAAGTTCAGATAGTTTTTGACTGATAAACTAAACCATAACAAAAGCTATGTGTTAGTGCTCCCAGGTTTTGGCATATAGGAAACAGTGGCTAATGAACCAGAAGGGTAATAGGCTCTGAGCATGTTCAACGGCAGAGAAGAGGTCCCAGATAAAAGGAAGACACACTTTGAGAAAGCCTATGTTCTGTGACAGAGAAGTAGGTCTAAGAACACACTGCACCCTGAATTTGAGGAGAGGAGAAGAGATGATGGTGGCACAACATTGTGAATGTACTATATACCACTTTAAATTATACACTTTAAAATGGTTAATTTTATGCTATGTGAATTTCATCTCATTAAAAAAAAAGGCAGGGGTAATCCCACAAATTCCCTAGCCAGTGTCACAAAATAAAACTATGATCTTCCATTCCATTCAACTTCTTTAAAGCCTTTGATTAATGATGGTAAGCGGTATCCAGTATTTTATTTCTATCTTCCTTTGTTTTTATTAATTACAAAGTAGTGACATGCTTGTAAAATAATTTCAAATACAGAAGTACATAAAGGAAGAAGGGCATTTCACTACTTCACATCCCATCCTCAGTTCTACCCCTACACAAAGTAATCACTATTAAAGTTTTAATATGTGTACTTTCAGGATTTTTCTTTGCATATGCATATTCGATGATGTTTTGCTATTTCTAAACCAGCACTATAATGATATACCCCTTCTAACAGCATAACTATAGAACTGAAGTATTTCCCGAACTGGGGAAAAAAAAATTTATATATATATATACACCCCATATACCCCTGCCCTCATGTGTGTGTGATTCTGGATAAGCCCACTTAGGTCCTAGGAACATAAAATATGCAAAGAAGATACCTCCATTTCTAGCTCGTAGAAGCTGAGTGGTTCTGAGCTTATAGAGGCCAGGGACCTCACTTATGAATCCAGAGAAAACTACAGACCTTTGTCCCAGAAAAATGCACATATGCACAAGTTTTGCAGACAGTTTCAAGGTTAAGAATTCCCTCCTGCTTTAATTTTCCTTTCTTCCCAACTGTGGTGGCTTAGAACTCCTTACGCCACAAAAACAGGTTCTTAATCTTAATCTATTCCTGTGGTGTGAACCAGTTGTAAAAAGGAATTCTGATGAGGTTATTTCAATTAAGGTGAGGCCCAATTGAATAAGGATGGATCTTAATCCTAGTACTGGAGGATTTCTAGAGAAGGTGGCAGAGAGAGAAGCCATGGGGAGCAGCCAAAAGCCAGCAGTTAATGGAACTTGGAAGAGAAAGGAAGAGACACTGCCATGTGCATTGCTATATGACAGAAAAGCCAAGGAACCCCAAAGATTGCAGACCAGCCAGCAGATATTGACTCCAGGGGTCAGTAAGTCCTCTAGCCTCTGAAACTGTCAGCCAGTAAATTCCTCTTGTCAAGCCGACCTGTTGTGTATTTGTTTTATCAGATAAGAAACTAAAGCACCATGTATATGTTTGGTTCCGAAAAACTAATCAGGGAAGAGCCTTCCTCCATCACTACTAGAACTATATGTCAGTTTTACCCTAATTATGCTATAGTCTAAAGCTGCTCCTCTCTCTGTGTTGGACCCCAACAATGCCTCTGGACGCCTTTCTCCTACACAGGGATGAACTTCACTCAGACCTCCAGGTCCCTGGTGATTGGTACTGGGGTGGGTTGCTAGAAGGTTCTACCAACTTGCTGGCTTCCCAGTACTATCAGCAAAGCTGCAAGCCGTCAGAGTTATATTTCATTAATGCCTGGTATTGTTAGCTGATAATATTTACTGTCTTCCACAAGACTCTGCTGCCTTCCCCTCTTAATCAGTTCTCATCTCTCACCAACCTCTGACTCAGTAGATGGTTAGCCATCCCCCATTACTGGGAGATTGTAATCCTTTGCTTTGGGGGCCAAGGGTCAAGCCTTGGCCGAGGGGATTCACTGTCTCTTCACCTTACCCTGCTCTGGGATGTTATGGGGGCTGATGTCTCCCCTCTTCCCTCAATCAGA